>NC_065886.2:875000-3275000 GCF_932274485.2 Patella vulgata | reverse complement strand
CTCCGAATTATCTACATTTAAAACCTATTAAAGCCCGAATTATCTACATCTCATTAATGCCCAGAATTATCTGCATCTAAAACTTATTAATGCCCCGAATTATCTACATCTAAAACCTATTAAACCCAATTATCTACATCTAAAACCTATTAAACCCAATTATCTACATCTAAAACCTATTAAACCCAATTATCTACATCTAAAACCTATTAAACCCAATTATCTACATCTAAAACCTGTTAAACCCAATTATCTACATCTAAAACCTGTTAAAGACCCAGATTATATACATTTAAAACCTGTTAAAGTCCCTAATTTATCTAAAAACTATTAAGACCGATTATTTTGTTTATCTATAAATCATATAATTTATGATTTTAGGCTCTTAGTTATAATGTTTTATATTACCAGAATATCTCACCCTTTCACTGTTGATGCAAAGGCCCTTATTATATTTTCTGCTAGGGGCCCCATACGCGCATAACCCGGCTCTGGATCTGACTCGTGCGCTAAGATCTCACAATCTGTCATTATTGAGTATACATTACCTGAAATCTGAAGGTATTTCAAACGCGTACATCCCAGCATTTCTAGCATCATTACTAGTGACCAGTAGATCAAGTTTGCCATCTTTGTCAAGATCAACAACCTTTACGTCAAACACGGCCTTGATATGGTTGTCTATTACACGGCTTTTAATCTGAAGAGACAGGTTATATTCTATTATACACAAAGAAACAAAGTGAAGCACACTTTGTGTTTTTCACATTGGCCTGTCTTAAAAGATACATTATGCAAGATTTAGATACAAAGCTGGCCATTCTTGCCGTAATAGTTCAAAAATAGATAATGCAAAATGAATATATTGGAAATGTCATTCATATTACTCTATTCTGAGCGAAGATACTAGCCTTTAAAGGTTTGGCAACATGTGTGCATTAATTGTAACCACCGTACTTGTTGTTCGAAGCTCTCCATATTTGAATTAAATAAAAATATAGCCGAACCGTTCTAATCTACTTAATATCGGAGATATCCGATGACATCGAGAGTTGATTATGGTCTTGTGTTAATAAATGTCTATGTAACATTTCAGGCCTAAAGACAGACCCGCAATAGGCTGATTTAGCTCTTGGTTTGGAGTGGACACCCTAATAAAATGAAATAAAATGGAGTTTAACGTGTTACTGTTCCGACTGGGCTAATGAAGACGAGACCAAGAAAAAACAAATGTGGTTTGCAGGAATACATCACTGACAATCACAAAACATAAAGAGTTTATCCTGTTTTTAGATTTTAGTCATGATTCTGAAAAGAATTGGCCGATTGGTTAGCGCGTTCACGTTGTATCATTAGGTCTGTCATTGAGTCAGCTGGCGTGGATTCAATTCCCCGGTTGTACGTGACAAGGAGTAGGGTCGACTGTTCAACCTCGTTGGTTTTCTCCGGGTCCTCCGGTTTCCTCCCACTGCTAAAGATCCCCACGCGCAAGCGAATGATAGAAATAAAAAAAATTGAACCATATGTTAGTCACGAAATTACCTAGTTTGTGTCTAGTGGATGTTAAATCCCCATTTCCCCCCTCTCTCCCCCCTCTCTCTCTCCCCCTCTCTCTCTCTCTCTCTGAAAAGAATTCCAAGGTTCTCTATTTAAGCCAACACGGTAGTCACAATAAGTATGGAGGTACTGAATCAGAAATACATTTTAACTGGACAATTGGAGACAGCTCTCGATCGTGAATGGCAGCAGTTGCCCATTACGCAGATGAGACGACTTATTGGAGGGATGCGACGATGGCTGAAAGCTGTCACCAGGACACGTGGCGGGTTTACCCGCTATTGATGATCTGTGTCATCAATATCATCTGTGGACTCAAAAATGAAATTTTGTTTCTGAGCTGACTTAATATATGTTCCTGTATACTGTGCTAGTTGTTAAGATTATAGATGTAATAATTCAGATTCGCCCCAATTTGGTATTTGTTAAAGTTATCCAAGTTATGGGGGTCGCGGTGGTTGTGTAGTTTGGAATCGAGTAATTTCTAGCCAGGTTCGCACTGGAGGTTGACACAGATGAGGCAAAAAACAGAGACCCAGCGTACAAATCGGTAACGTGCACGCAACGGATCCTCTAAAAACTACATGCAAACGTACCACTGTTTGGGTGAAATGCTCCTCGCACAGAAATCGAAATTAGCATACGCCAGTCTGGCAATGACGTTAAACCCCATTCCATTACCTTAGAAGCATCATTCCATCTGCCATGTGGATCTGTTGTCCAGTAGATGTTGAGAGATTTAGAGAAGAAGCCAGCTGTGACAATACAATCCATTTTACCATTTGATGTTGGTAGACTGGTTATTTCAAAATACACATCAGGACCATGAGCTAACACGTGGGTTTTCCACGTGGATGAAAGAGCACCAGAAGATGGCTGTTCAAACCAAACCAATTCACCGTCCTCGCTTCCTGTTAATATGCAAATACTCTTCTAAATACTGACAGAACTTCAGCCTCCAAGCTTCCAAAAATTAGACATTCATGCACCAAGTTGTCCCATCTTAATATTTATCAATGCCCAACCCTAAACACGGGTGGGTCCCGGATTTTTTGAAGGAGGGGGTTGTTTTACAATGTTTTTATGTAGCTGAACAAGTGTGTGTTGGTGTGTGTGTGTGGGGTGTGGGGGTGTGGAGGGGGTCTCTGGATCCGCTCCTGCTCAACCTCTACGATGGACATTACCTCCTACCTTCTGATCGACCCAAAGATACAGCTATTTAACCGTGTTCCTTATAAAGGCCATACCCCAAAATCGCACATTTCGCCTAGAATTTTTAGAATTTACTGGCGGAACACTCACCCCCACTGCCCCTTTTTCCCACCGCCTTTCCCAGCCCACAGTCCTCTTTTCCATCCCTCCACGTCCCATGCTAGAAAATCACAGAGCCGTTACTGCTTTATTAATTTAGGCTGGCGTATTTTCATATAATATGTCAACTTACCAAATAAAATGGGTTTCTTAGCTCTACAGGACACGGCATCAACTCGGCCATCACCGTTCATATCCTTCCATTGAACTCTGTGGTAGAACCAAGCAGCATCGGCAGAGTTATCGGTGATTCTGTAAGGTCCTTTTGGTGGAGCGGATGAATAATCGAACAGATCTATGACGCCATGTGCCTTTAGTGGCACCAGAAAACCACCGGATACACTCATCATATTCTTGTGAAATACACTTTCTATAATAATAATAAATACACTTTCTATAATAATAATAATAATAATAATAATAATAATCAATACACTTTCTATAATAATCTTTCTATACTAATAAATACACTTTCTATACTAATAAATACGCTTTCTATAATAATCTTTCTATACTAATAAATACGCTTTCTATAATAATAATCAATACACTTTCTATAATAATCTTTCTATACTAATAAATACGCTTTCTATAATAATCTTTCTATACTAATAAATACGCTTTCTATAATAATAATAAATACACTTTCTATAATAATAATAAATACACTTTCTATAATAATCTTTCTATACTAATAAATACACTTTCTATACTAATAAATACACTTTCTATACTAATAAACACACTTTCTATAATAATCTTTCTATACTAATAAATACACTTTCTATACTAATAAATACACTTTCTATAATATTCTATAATAATAAATACACTTTCTATAATAATGAATACGGGGGGTTGGATGGCCGAATGGTTAGCACGCGTGCGCTGTATCATAAGGCCTGTCATTGACTCAACTTGCGTGGTTTCGAATCCCCGGTTGTACGTGACAAGGAGTAGGGTTGCCTGTCCAGCCTTGTGGGTTTTCTCTGGGTCCTCCGGTTTCATCCCACTGCTAAAGAACCCTACGCGCAAGTGAATTTTTGAAATAAAATTAAGCCATATGTTAGTCCCGAAATGACCTAGCTCTCTCTCTTTCTATAACAATAATAAATACCCTTTCTATAATAATAAATACCGAATACACGTTCTATGATAATAATAAATACACTTTCTATAATAATAAATATACTTTCTATAATAATAAATACACTTTCTATAATAATAAATACACGTTCTATGATAATAATAAATACACTTTCTATAATAATAAATATACTTTCTATAATAATAAATATACTTTCTATAATAATAAATACACTTTCTATAATAATAAATACACTTTCTATAATAATAAATACACGTTCTATGATAATAAATATACTTTCTATAATAATAAATACACTTTCTATAATAATAAATACACTTTCTATAATAATAAATACACGTTCTATAATAATAATAATAAATACACTTTCTATAATAATAAATACACGTTCTATGATAATAATAAATACACTTTCTATAATAATAAATACACTTTCTATAATAATAAATACACGTTCTATAATAATAATAATAATAATAATAATAATAATAAATACACTTTCTATAATAATAAATACACGTTCTATAATGATAATAATAAATACACTTTCTATAATAATAAATACACTTTCTATAATAATAAATAAATACACTTTCTATAATAATAAATACACTTTTTATAATAATAAATACACGTTCTATGATAATAATAATAAATACACTTTCTAATACACTTTCTATAATAATAAATACACTTTCTAATACACTTTCTATAATAATAAATATACTTTCTATAATAATAAATACACTTTCTATAATAATAAATACACTTTCTATAATAATAATAATAATAAATACACTTTCTATAATAATAAATACACTTTCTATAATAATAATAATAATAATAATAATAATAATAATAATAATAATAAATACACTTTCTAATACACTTTTTATAATAATAAATTCTATAATTTCGTGCGTTTTGAGGTACTGTCTAGACTGGACAGCTAGATTTGTGTTAATAAGGTCACTGTAACGCCAGAATCTTGGGTGAAACTGATATAGCACCAACCATTAGGCCATTTCCCTCAGTCAGACTCCATGTTTGCAAGTGACCAATCCAGTAAACACACGCCTGGTCCAGCGCGAAGGGCAAGTCTTTTAAAAGAAGTGCCAGGGTCACAACTCAGCAGACGTACCATTATGAGACAGACATTATAAATTTAGACCCTTTTCTGGACAACAGGGCAGGACATAAAGGACACATTGTTTTTAGGGTACCATGACACAGGATTGTGTAATCGAGTACATGTTTTTTTGTCTGCACATCATTCATAAGAATAATTAAATCCTGTCCCGACTTGATTTGGTTCAAATAAAAAATTCAATGTTTTTCTTTGTTTATTTTGTCTGAATAATTTTGATAATAGCATATAATTACAGCTGAAGTAACGTTGTCAACAACCTGTACATCTTATTTAAACCTAGCCAGGTCCAAAATAATCTATAGAGTTAAAAATATGTTGACCCATTGTGTGTCGGTGAAAAAGACCCCACCGCCTACCAGACCGGGGACCAAGGAAATGCCAGAAAATAACTTAGCTGGCTTTTTGGAGAGAGCCCATTAGACTATGCGTGTCTCCCCCCCCCCCCGTGCCGTTTAATTTCATAATGAATTATTTGTTTTGTTTTTTTTTCATTAATCTACGCATTTTGTCCCCTCTATACACACACATACCTAACCTTAATACGGTCATTTCGGGACTAACATGGTTCACTTTTACTTCAATAATTCGCTTGCGTGCAGGGTTCTTCAGAGAGAGAGAGAGAGAGAGAGAGAGAGCGAGAGCGAGAGAGAGAGAGACTAGATCATTTCAGAACTAACATATGATTCAATTTTATTTCATAGTTCGTTTGCGCGTATGGGTCTTTAACAGTGGGAGGAAACCGAAGGCGACCCTACTCCTTGTCACGTACAACCAGGTAATCGAAACCACGGCAGTTGACTCAATGACAGACCTTATGATACAACGTGCAAGCACTAACAATTCAGCCATCTAATCCCCTTAATACGGCTATATGTATCCAGTATAATGGAGTATGGTGAAATCGTTCTTACCTGGTACCGCGCCAACTTCATTCGGCCAGGTAACAGATGATGTAGCTGTGATGACTTTGATGCCGGCGACGTTATGAAGGTGAGACCCGATCTTCGTCACTTCATACACATGATCTTTACTAAGAGGAACTGCGTTGAAACTTGATATAAATAAATGATATTTATCCTTCGCTGAACTCGCATGCGTGTCTTCTACAACTTCTATAAAGGCAGCATGAGGTGCTGAGAACGTTCCTAATTTTTTAACCGAGGCTCCCTGTATGCCGGCTGAAAGAACAGACGCTAGCACGAAAGCCAGAAACCCAACCATGTCCTATCTGTAACCAGCCGAGGACGACGACAGACTATCAATTTAACAAAATTCTAGTGCATATTTATATGTCACCTTCATTCCAAAAAAAAAATAATAGATAGAGCCCAAACTATCATGGCCTATTTTTATCATAACCCACTTAGCATGAATGGGTTCGTGACTTATATTGACTGGCCCTACCTTAACAGGTAACAAAGTTAATCCTCAGTGGTACAGGACAGAGGGCCTTGCATGGGACAGCGTATAGTCGTTCGGGTGGGACGATAAGCCTAGGCCGCGTATATTCATTGAAGTGCACATAAGAATAACCTTGACAGTTGGAATTCGATATAAGAGTAGGTCGTGGTGCCGCTGTCCGGTCACAATTTGCCTGATAGCACACTGTACGGTGTATGCCCGTCTTCATTACTCGATGCAGAACAGTGGGACGTTAAACCCCATTTCATGTCATTTATAACTCAGTTTACGGTTCTTTGAATTTAATTACTGACTACATAATATATGCATAAAAATAAATATAAATCAAACCATAAGTTGTCTGCATTCAATGGACTGCTTCGGATGTTATAAGATAGATATAACTTTTCTGATGGGCTCCCAAGATGAGCGAAAAAGTACTTTGAAATATTGTTGTAACTTACTTGTATGGCCACAGTTATGAATTGCTTTGGTTAGGAGACGTTTCAGATTAGCTGGCTGTCTTTCAAATATTGTATGTTTTGATTTTTCTGCTCTCATGCTGTGTTTTAAAGAAGTTTGGATGCTGTGGGTTATAGCTAAAGACAAGGGTAATACTATTAATTGAACTCTCCTTTACTTTGGTAGCCCTCAATATTTAGATATCAATGACCAAAGTCTTACTCATCATATCTTTTATTACCTCGATGGGTTAAAGCTGTTTCAGTAGATTTATCTCCACCTAACCTGATCTGAGAATCCTTAGATCTTCTTTGACAATGTGACAAAGTGCTCCATGACTTTTATTAAATTTAGATTATAGTCTATACTAATATCTGTGGCGGTCGTGTGTTTGTTTGTTTGTCTGTCTGTCTGTTCAGGGTTGGCAGCTACAATGGGGTTGTCGTCCCCAGGCTAAAAGTTGGTGTATAGGGTTAGTGCGGACTGGAGAGCAACATAACATACCACTTCCGGTTTCGAAGTTACACTACATCCAGGTGATGGCTACTCCGGGTCAACCGCTAGTGTATACATTAATCGTGGGGTCGTCTTGGTACTTATCGCTAAAACCAGATTGTTAAAAGTATTGTCATAGTAACGAAGATTATAGAGAGTGGATTATATAATAAATGTATAAATAATAATAAATATAACATTTAAAGCAAGAAACAAATAAAGACGTGCAATAGGCAGTTTTAGCTCGTATATAATACATCTTTAATGCAGTAAGTCGAGTGTAGATGGTAGCGAACGTTAAAGGAAAATACTGGTATCAGTCATTATCGCATATAATAGAACTTAGTGACAAGAAATTCGCTCATGTATCTGTTATCACTCGCCACTTCAGTCAGTTATATAGAAGGATAACTCGTGTTTTCCTCACTTCCCGTTTTTGAAATCTTGCCGCATCTATCGTAGCAATGATCTGTGAGTTAAAATAATATTTGGAACGTGTTTATCATATATGTGATAATGACTGACACCAATATTGTCCTTTAAGCAAGGAAAGTCGTAGATATCTAGAAGCTAAAGATAAAGCCTTGACAAACGTGTCGTACCAGGTCCCGATTCAGCTGTGATAAAATTCAAGAAATTGATTTCGCGTTGGTGTTTTAACGTCCAGAAACTAGGGCATTTTGGGACTAACATATGGTTCAGTTTTATTTCACTTGCGCGTAAGGGTGTCTAGAGGTAGGACGAAACCGAAGGACCGGAAGAAAAACCCACGCGGTTGGACAGACGACCCTGTTCCTTGTCACGTATAAGCGAGGAATCGAAGCCAAGCCACCAACCAACATCTGGTTCAATTTTATTTCAATAATTCTCTTGCGCGTAGGGGTCTTTAGCAATGGGACGAAACTGGAGGACCTGGAGAAAACCCACGAGATAGGACAGGCAATCCAGTTGACCCAATGACAGACCTTATGATACAGCGCGCATGCGTTAACCATTCGGCCACAGTAGATATACCTGTAGGGGATATTGAAATGCAAATATCTATGCAGGTTGTGATATGATAAATAGTCATGGACACTTGACATGCTTTGAGAGTATGTGTCACAGTCTGTGATCAGCAGACTGTGGAACTGGTACTAACAAACACACAATGTTGATGATAGACCTCGATCAGGTCGTCCTAGAGCCACTACACAAGCCCAGGATCGATACATTTGTACACAGGTCCTGCGAAATCGAGGACAAACGGCCAATAAGCTTTCTGTAAATTTGTACCAAGTTACAGGAATTCGCGTTACACCACAATCGATTAGAAATCGGCTATATGCAGCCCAATTGCATGCATCACGACCATTATCTCGCCAGCACATGGCAAACAGGCGTTAATGGTGTAGGCGTGTAA
Source organism: Patella vulgata (assembly GCF_932274485.2). NCBI lineage: Eukaryota > Metazoa > Mollusca > Gastropoda > Patellidae > Patella > Patella vulgata. The sequence continues at coordinate 3,266,114 of NC_065886.2, read as the reverse complement.
ATGAGTGTCATGCTAACGTTAACGTCAGACAGCATGACAGATTCGGGCGTGGGTCTGTTATGGTGTGAGGAGGAATCACCATGACTGGCAGAACGGACTTGCATATTGTTCAAGGAAGGGTCACTGGTGTGTACTACCCTGACCACATCCTGGCACCGATAGTTCTGCCCTTTGCTCAACGTGCAGGTCGACTTTTCATCTTTCAAGATGATAATGCCCGTGCACATCGCGCTCGTGTCGTGAATGACTACCTCCAGCGTCACCATATTGTCCATATGCCTTGGCCAGCCATTAGTCCCGACCTTTCCCCTATATAGCATGGCTGGGACATGATCGGGAGACGTGTTAATCGACGTCAACATCAACCGACAACACTGCAAGAATTGGCCGTGGCACTGCAAGAGGAGTGGGTCAGACTGTCCCAAATCGTGATTGGACGGTTGATTAGGAGCATGCCATGACGAATTGCTGAATGTCTGAGGATTGGTGGAGCAAATATTATTAAGACAAAAGTCAAAAACGCCCATTTTCACTTTTGACAGTGTATCTCTTTGCGAGTGAAATGGAGCCATCAGATAGGCCGCCCATGTGAACTGTTTGTGTTCATGTGTAGGCAATTGGCCTGTTATTAACATACACTGGTTACCTATAATAAAAACAGCAGTGCATTTCCGCAGTTTTGTATTGTTTCTGAATATCCCCTAATTTTTTTTAAAGAGTATAGTATATAATTCAGTAGATATACCTGTAGTAGTATATAATTCAGTAGCGCTACCTGTATTAGTATATAACACAGTATATTTACCTGTATTAGTATTTAATTCAGTAGATATACATGTACCTGTAGTTTTAAAGATATTTCTTATCTGAGTGTAAACCGCTGACATAATGATACGATGATAAGCAATATAAGGTAAACATGATCTGAACTTTTAACTCACAGAATTAGGTCAACACCCATCTGTTATTTCCAGACGTTTTAAACAACAACTGTGTTAGCGACGAGAATAATATAAGTAAGCATGCACCTGTCGTTATTAAAACTGTATATGACCGTGAATGCAGTGGAGCGCAGAGGTTTGGTGATTTCCTGGGTCAACTGCTTGATTGTATATGTGCCCCCAAGACTCAAGTATAGTGAGAAGGAGAGAAATGGGGTTTAACGTCCACTAGACAAAAAAACTAGCTATTTCAGGACTAAAACATGGTTTTATTTCAATAATTCGCTTGCGCGTAGAGGTATTTAGCAGTGGGAGGAAACCGGAGGACCCGGAGTAAACCCATGAGGTTGGACAGAAGACCATACTACTTGTGACGTCAAAGCAAGGAATTGAAACTAAGAAATTGACTAAATGACAGACTTTATGATACAACGCGCACGCGTTAACCCTTCCGCCATCCAACCCCCTCTCAAGTATATGGCCTATTACTGAGAAATACGAGCAAGGATGACATTTTAAATATGTAAAATATCACTGGGAATATATTTTAGAATGATTTTATTACAATATTATGGTTTGAATGTATACACATACACCTTGCCGGCATTATATGCTGGTATAAATACTTCTGGATAGCCATCCCCATCTACATCTTTATGGGCTATTTTACCCACGGTACCAGATCCTACATCCAAGATGGTCTCCATAGAATATGTAAAATCACCATGTGATGTTGATCTTGGTTTTAATAAATGAGCTCGACCATCATCATCGCCTGATAATATTATCATCGGTTTCCTAAAATACAGGGAAAACAATAATTAATAAATCTAGTGTCCCGAATAAAAAAACAAGTAAACTATTTAAAGTTGGATAATTCAATCTGATTAAAATACAGATCCATATTTCGTTTCGGTTTTTTTTATACTTTCGATGGCCTACATAAAGATCTGACCGGATATAGGAGAAGTTCGCTTCAGAGGTCATATGAGCGGCTTTCTACTCGATGACGCCAGGCGTTGACATTTCCAGTGGTTTACCCACAGTTCCGTGCATCGCACGCCAAGAAGTCGCCGAAACAAATGGTTTCACTGGCTAATCCCTCAGATCCTAGCGTAGTAATGACAAGTAAAACCAAATTTTGAACTATAAAAAAAACCAAAAACGAAACTAATCAGATTGAAAAGTATTGTACCTATATCATGTACATTTAACATGTCGTATAATATGGATGTTTGACAACTTCTCTACAAATAGCAAGGAAATGAAATGAGCAGAACAGTAGGACGTTAAACCCCATTTCATTTCATTTCATTTCTATCCATGTTACAACATCGAATATCAAATCATTTTTTGGTGGACTGGAGCATAGAAAACGTTAATAGAAAATTCTACTCCCATGATATGAAGTTTTGAAAAGAAAATACAAATTCCATTTTAGCTAATATATCAATCAAAACTATGTTTACTTTTAATAATTATCAATACCTGATAATCTTAGAGAAAGAGCTAGCTAAAATGGAATTTTAATATAGAAAAGGGTTAAAATGCATAAAGAATGGGACCCACCACGGTGGCCCATAAAGTAAGACGCTCTCTCGCTATCCGAGGAGTCGCGGGTTTGATCCCGGTGTTGGCCGAGAAAGTTATCGAGTTGTAGTGGTTTCCCAACGACAGTGGTACGTAAAGGAGGGCCTGACACAAAAAGCTGCCTAGTCGTTCGGATGGTACGAAAATCCGAGGTGCCATGTACACATTGGCGTTCACGTAAAGTAACCTTGACAGTTGGAATTCGATATATAAGTAGGCCGCAGTGCCGCTGTCCGGGCAAAATTTCCCTCACAGCACTGTGTATGGCGTATCCCGTCTTCATTAGACCAGTTCGGAGTAGAACAGTAGGACATTAAACCCCATTTCATTTCATTGTTCACTATTGTCTCAGCATTTCAAGACATAAAATAACATGTGACGACATGGAAGAATGATTATACAATATAAGAGAGAGAGAGAGAGAGAGAGAGAAATGAAATGAAATGGGGTTTAACGTCCTACTGTTTTGCTCCGAACTGGGCTAATGAAGACGGACATACGCCATACAGTGTGCTATGAGGGTAATTTTGCCCGGACAGCGGCACTACGGCCTACTCTTATATCGAATTCCAACTGTCAAGGGATCTTTTACGTGCACGCCAATGTGTACACGGGACCTCGGTTTTTCGTCTCATCCGAATGACTAGACAGTTGTCCTTGTCAGGCCCTCCGTCCTGCATCACTGACAAGGGGGAACCACGCCGGAAAATCTGGATGAACTTTCTCGGCCAATGCAGGGATCGAACACCCGACCTCCAGGCTAGCGAGCCAGCGCCTTACCCACTTAGCCACCGTGATCCCCAGAGTGAGAGAAAGAGAGAGATAGAGAGAGAGAGAGTTAACGTCCACTCAACACAAAGCAGGTCATTTCAGGACTAACATATGGTTTTAATTTATTTCAATAATTTGCTTGCGCGTAGAGGTCTTTAGCAGTGGGAGGAAACCGGAGGACCCGGATAAAACCCACGAGGTTGGACAGGTGACCCTAACCATTCTTCCACCCAACCTACCTAATACAATATGATAATGAAGTAAAGTATAATATTTTGTTTATCAATAAGATATTATTGTTTTAATCTCATGTTCATGATACAGATCTTGGTTTATTGAATTTTCTCTATTTCCTATTTATATAAATAATAATAATAATCATTATTCAGTATATCAGGTCATTGACCGATAATACAGTGAGATAGATTATGAATTGTATATATTTGCAATACGAAGAACATAATATATACATTAATAATGCTCAAGTTTTTTTCAATGGTGGCGATATTCTCAATTGTCTTAACAATAAAACCTTCTCTATATATACGAACCAATGACAATAATGAAATCCCTATTCTTAGTTGTTCACAACTTGGAAAATCGATTTGGATCACAATACCCTTAAAGATACATTATGGGGGATTTTAATAGAGAGTTGGCCATTCTTGCTATAACAGTTCAAAAATACATGATAAAAGAAGAATATATTGAAAATTTCAGTCAAATTACTTTATTCTGAACAAAGTTATCACCGTTGTAATTTTTGACTAGAAATTGATTGACAGGCGTTAACTCCACCTACATAATCTCGATTATAAAGTAACGTTTTCAATTCGTATCACATTTATTTTTACTACAAATTAAAAATAGGACTTTTATTATATAGATAAGAAGCGAAAGTTTTAAAGGAATGGACCAAATCAATGAGGCATAATTATAGCCGACTTCTTCAATCTTGTTAGCCTGCGTGTACTCCCGAAGCAGACAAATTGAAATAGGAAACATTGATCCAATGGGGCTGCATGGGCTGCAATTCAACTCTGGGGTGATGTTAGCTGCGATGTTTATCAATTTCCATAATTTTTCTGTAAACGCAAGTGACAAAAGAGCGTATAATACCGACATCCAAACTCTCATTTTAACCACAAATAAACATAATATCAAGGCCGTATATATCGAACTTTCAATCAATTGACCGACATATGCGGCCTCGCTCAACAGCGGCCTCGCTTCGTACACTCTATCATTCAGCCTCGATCTAAAATTTCCCGGAGTATGACGTCAACGTAACGGTTAATCTCAGCTTACGACGCCATTTAAAAATTTAATCAATCAATGAAATCCTGTTTAAATCCAAGCGAATCCAAGCCATCCGTGGGTCTACAGAGTTGATTTTGTGCTTGTTGTGTAAATAAAGATCTAATTTATAATTTCTATGACATCTGAAACCTAAATAAAGACTTGCAATAATCAGATTTAGCTCTTGCATAATGTATGTTTAAGCAAATTTAACAGGCATATACCTATTTCTTAATGACTCATAAGCTGTACATAATCAAATAGAAAATGATAAATATCTTGGTCAACCATTCTTACACATGGGACAAAGTGATGAATTAACACGTAAACGATGATGATTGGTTGCCAGTGTTAACTGATTTAATCGTAAGCGAGTTATATTTCGCCTATATGCCGTTCTTATGTTACAAGGCAGGTAATATTCTTGACATAAATCATGCTTAAAGGGCCAATCCCGATAAGTTTTTGGAGAATAAAACTGCTTAATTTTGTGTTAAAATCCCTTAAAATCCTCTACCCAACGTAACCCAAGGGCAGCGCAACTAACTCAATATAAACGATACGTTTTCAAACAATTTAAACCCATCAGTCTTCATCTGGAAATGGAGACCGGTGTCCCAAGCTGTATTATGCAGTGTCTGGATAAAACCAGACATTTTTTTTTTATAAAAATAATGTGTAGGTGAAATTTACCTTTCGTTATCAAGTACAGCACATGGGTCATTCACTGTATAGACCTCTCAAGGAACGGGAATCGATTATCAGGTAACCCAACGAAAAACTAGACCCGAAATCTTAAATGGGTTACGTGTGCGGATAAGCAGTTTGGACATTCACGTCCAAACGACTCAATATTTTGAGCTGGAATTTTGAGACAAGGTAAATACACCATTCCTCTATATTTTGGCGCTTAAATTTCATACGTACTCTGACTTTATTTTTGAGACTCTGTTCAAATCGGAATAGTGCCTTTAAAATATCTATACTCTTAAGCTCTCCGAACTGTTTAAAGGTATCGACCATTCTTGTATGTTAATATCCTGTAAACTCTGCTTAAAGACTCCAATATAGTTATTAGTATCATCAATTATTTTAACGTTAAATACATAAGCAAAACCAAGAGAATAAAGTAGTAATCTAATGTTTGAAACCCAGGGCCCTTATCCACGAAAACTTAAACTAAGATACAATCGAAATTTTAAGAAATACTGCAATTCGATTGGCTGACCAGTAAAATCAATTTGCATATATCCAATGAAGTTGCAGTATTTCTTATAATTTCGGTTGTAACTTAGTTTAAGTTTTCGTCAATAAGGGCCCAGGTTTTACGGCCTGCTAAATCTAAATTCGTAAACATAAGGTAAACCTATTTAGGGTACCTCTCGATCAGCATACACTAGAATCTGTATTAAGCACCCACTGACGTGAATTTTCATGACTGGCCGCTTAACGGGAGTGACCTCTTATTAAAGTCTGTTAGTGCTGACGTCAAGTAAATTTCACGCTTGGATGCATTTTGGGCAAACATCAATACTTTCATCGGTAAATTTGGCGTCGCTGAAACTTGCTTTGAACAAAAATTCTTTGACTAAAATCTCTGATGTAAACGTGTCATTTTGTACCTACATTGATATTACTGTCTACCATCGTGATGTATTCGATAATGTTTATCTATTTTTGTAAAGAAAAGCCTTGAATTAATTTTATTTTATGAAAAAAGCACATCTGATACAGTTTGACATGTAGTATACATTTAAATTTTGTCACCCAATGCCCCTGCCTTTGTTAAAGTTTACCTAATACAAATTTACAGAAACTGGTGGTGTGTACCGTCTCTATAACCGCTCGATAATCATAGCCCCATACTTGAGAGACATAAAAGAATAGGTTTTATTATACTATTAAATACTTTACATAATACATTTAATGATAGGTGGCCAAATTTACTAAATAACGACTTAATTGGTATCAAAGCTTTTTCTGCTTTAAGGATACATTATGGGAGATTAGATAAAGAGCTGGCAGTTCTCACTATAATAGTTAAAAACTTGATAATGTAAAGGGTATTTGCTGAAAATTTCAGTCAAATTGATCCACTCTGAACCGAGAATTTAGCCATTGAATTTTCGGCCTAGCCTCGATCAACATTACTAAATTCGGTACGATAAAAACATAGTCTCGATTATCCATTTCATGATTTAATCATGAATGAAAGTGGAGCAGCAAATCGGATCCTAATCCAGTAAATATCGCAGGCTAGCGACGACAACGAGAGTTGATTATGGTCTGGATAAGTTAATTAATGTCTAATTAGTAATTTAGATAACGTTTCAGGCCTAAAGAAAGACCTCCAATAGGCAGATTTAGCCCTTGCGTAATGTATGTTTAAGTGATAAATTAATGAACATTTACACCAACAAAATCTTGAAGAAAACAATAAACCTAGATCATTATAATATGAAATACATTCTGGTATTTCTTTATTAAAAAAAACACTTTCCATTTATGTACGTATATGTACATATCTTGGTTTATTGAATCACCGACTTTTGTTTGGTTTCAGCGAATTCAAAATACTGAACTCTCCACCCACATCTCAAGATTCATTTTAAATCATTTAGATATCCGTTTGCTAAAATGGGCAACATACTTTATTAGTAATTTAATATTGTAATTGGATTTTTTTTAATTCTATAATTGTATTTCCTGGTTGTTAGATATACCGCATGCTTTCAAATGAACTTGTGGGTGGACTAGTTGGACGAGTTGTGACCATAATTGACAGGTTCCGGTTGGAATGTCCGCCTACTGTTATCTCACAAATTTGTATTTGACTTGTGCATTTTCTATGTATTATATCATTTTCTATTTGACTGGATATCCCTTGAACATTGACCATATTCTGTATCATTTGACTATGCACTATATGATTTTGTATTTGACTTGAGTTCCTTTGAACACTGACTGCTAACTATATAATTTTGTATTTGACTTGACCGCCCTTGAGCATTGACTATGTGCTATATAATTTTGTATTTGACTTGACTATCCGTGAGCAGTGACTGCTTAGTATATAATTTTGTATTTGACTTGACTATCCTTGAACATTGACTTTGTACTATATAATTTTGTATTTGACTTAACTACCCTTGAACATTAACTATGTACTATATAATTGTGTATTTGACTTGACTGCCCTTGAGCATTGACTATGTACTATACTATGTAATTTTGCATTTGATTTACTATGCTTGAATTTTGACTAACTGTTATTATAGTTTTGCATTTGACTTGACCGCCCTGGACTTGACTGAGCTTTGACTATCTACTATATAATTTTGTATTTCACTTGACTACACTTGATCATTCACTATGTTTTATATAATTTTAGTACTCACCCGTTTTTATGATGTTCGTTCTCGTAAACTACTTCCGGTGATCCTGGGGCTCCCTTGCCCAGTCCTGATGCACGAGGAGCGAAACCAGTAGCAATGACATGCTCTTTAAATGTCCCAGTTCTGTAATATGAATCAAGTTCTATATATTTGGAGTCTGTTAACCCCTGATATTTTGCCATCTTTTAAGGTACCTTGATATTTTTCATCTAATATATTTTCACCCCAAAGGTCTGTTAGAACCCTGATTTACCACCATTAATGTCCGTTAAAATTCTGATTTTCCACTTTTAATGTGTGTTAACACCCTGATTTTCCACCTTTAAGGTCTTTTAAAACCCTGATTTTCCACCTTTAAATCTATTAAAACCCTAATTTTCCACTTTAAAGATCTGTTAAAACCCTGATTTTCCACCTTTAAGGTCTGTTAAAACCCTAATCTGTCTAAAGCCTGATAAACCCGGATATTTCCTCTTCAAGTCTGTTAAAACCCCGAATTTCCCTATTGTTTATCAAACCTCTGATTATAAAACACCATTGATTATTTCTACTCGTGGTAAACAGTCTGGTGGTGCATGTAAACATTGACACAAAGAACAGTGAGCCCAGACACCGCTTCCATACCCCCACCCCCCAGATACACACCTCCCACAAGCTACCTGAGACAAGAGAAGTTACCTGACCTTCTCTTAGAGTAGTCTAATGCTGAAGATTGAATTAAAACGTCGCGACTTCATTTCTTGCTCAAACCATTTGTCCAACCCCATGTTTTTCACTGGGTTTCTCTGGTTACCGACCACTGCAAGTGAGCCATTGTAATAAATATATACCGTATGTTAGTCCCAGAATGACCTAATTAGTGTCGAGTGGACGTTAAACCTAAGATAGATGTTGTAATCATGTATTATATACTATACCTGAAATCTGAAGGTATTTCAAACGCGTACATCGCAGCACTTTTAGCATCATTGCTAGTGACCAGCAGATCAAGTTTGCCATCTTTGTCAAGATCAACAACATCGACGTCAAACACGGCCTTGATATGATTGTTTATTACACGGCTTTTAATCTGAAGATACAAAATGGTCGATTTTATTTTAATTCTATTTCGTGATTTGTTCTGTGGTACGAAATAAATGGGGTTTAACACACCACTGTTCTGCACCGATTAGGAAAATGGAGACCGATATCCTTCTTACAGTTTGCCCAGACAGCGGCGCTACGGCCTACTCTTATTACAGTTTCCAAACGTCAAGGGATCGTTTACGTGCACACCAATGTAAACACGGGACATTGGTCTATCGTCTCATCCAAACGACAAAAAGTTGTCAGTTTCCAGGCCCTCCGTCCTGACAATGGGAAACCACGCTGTAAAATCCCTAATGAATTTTCTCGGCCAGCACAGGGATCAAACATGCGACTTCTAGGTTAGCGAGTCAACGTTTTACCCACTAAGATGAAAAATCGCCGTCGTTAAACATTTTACTTTAATAGATAAAACTAGAGTAAAGCTACAAGAGATTCATCTGTTTTATGGGAAGCTAAACTGTACCGGTTGAAAAACAATAGATAAAAAGAGAGAGAAATGGGGTTTAACGTCCACTCTACACAAACTAGGTCATTTCTGGACTAACACATGGTTAAATTTTTCATTTCAATAATTCGCTTGCGCGTAGGGGTCTTTGGCATTGGGAGGAAACCGGAGGACCCGGAGAAAACCCACGAGGTTGGACAGACGACCCTACTTCTTGTCACGTACAACCGGGGAATCGAAATCACGCCAGTTGACTCAATGATAGACCTTATGACACAACACGCACGCGCTGATCATTCCTCCGCCCAACCGCCCCCTCCCCGGGAAATGTACTCATCGCATTCCACACATAATCATATAAATGACATTGGTTGCACCAGGAGCAACTCCTGTAGATGATCTTGCAGTTGACGCAACCCTTCAAAAAGCACTGTGTCTGTATTTAAGGAACGGAATTGAATAGGCCTCCTAATAGATCTCGTGTCTCCTCCACGCGCTAGACCACGCCTACTATTTGACCTCGCTGGCAAGTTTCTCGGGAAACACTTGTCTGCGATATGGCCCAAGGTGGCAGCGGAAGTTAAGAATGAACGAATGCTTAAAACGACATTACCTTAGAAGCATCATCCCATCTGCCATGTGGATCTGTTGTCCAGTAGATGTTGAGTGATTTAGAGAAGAAGCCAGCTGTGACAATACAATCCATTTTACCATTTGATGTTGGTAAACTGGTTATTTCAAAAAACACATCAGGACCATGAGCTAACACGTGGGTTTTCCACGTGGATGAAAGAGCACCGGAAGCTGGCTGTTCAAACCAGACCAATTCACCATCTTCACGTCCTGTTAAAAATATTCCAATAAAATTCTACATATTAGGAGCTGACAATGTCCACAACTCCTTGTCTGATGTCGTTATTACTATTGGTCATGTTTCTCACCAAATACGGGGGTTGATGGCTGAATGGTTAGTGCGTGCGCGCTGCATCATAAGGTCTGTCATTGATTCAATTGGCGTGGTTTCGATTACCAGTAGGGTCGCCTGTCAAACCCCGTGGGCTTTCTCCGGGTCCTCTGGTTTCCTCCCACTGCTAAAGACCCCTACTCGCAAGCGAATTATTGAATTAAAATTGAATCATATATTTTAGTCCCGAAATGACCTAGGTTTTGTCGAGTAGACATTACACCCCCTCTCCCTCTCCCTCCCCCCCCCTCTCTCTCTCTCTCTCTCTTCACATACCAAACTAACCCTACCAAATAGCTTTCGAACCTGTCTACTTACCAAATAAAACGGGTTTCTTAGCTCTACAGGACACGGCATCAACTCGACCATCACCGTTCATATCCTTCCACTGAACCCTATGGTAGAACCAATCAGCATCGGCAGAGTTATCGGTGATTCTATAAGGTCCTTTTGGTGGAGCGGATGAATAATCGAACAGATCTATGACGCCATGTGCCTTTAGTGGCACCAGAAAACCACCAGAGACACTAACCATATTCTTGTGAAATACACTTTCTATAATAATAATAAATACACTTTCTATAACAATATATACACGTAAAGGAATACACGTTCTATAATAATAAATACACTTTCTATAATAATAATAATAATAATAATAAATACACTTTTTATAATAATAACAAGTACATTTTCTATAATAATAATAAATGCACGTTCTATAATAATAAATACACTTTCTATAATAAAAAATACACTTTCTATAATAAAAAATACACTTTCTATAATAAAAAATACACTTTCTATAATAATAATAATAATAATAATAATAATAATAATAATAAATACACTTTTTATAATAATAACAAGTACATTTTCTATAATAATAATAAATACACTTTCTATTATACTAAATACACTTTCTACAATAATAAATACACTTTCTATAATAAACAAATATAGAAGAAGCAGATAAAGAAGACGAGGATGTGTTTTATTGTATATTTACAAAACAAATATTGAAATTGTACAATCTTTATCTCGGAACGCGGGATCTCTGACACTACATGTTAGATCCTCCATCCTGCACAACTGATTTATTCCTTCATTGCTGGCTGACGTTCTAATGGAGAAATAAAATTGGGTTTAACGCCCTAGATGCTCCACCCTGCACCACTGACAAGGGGAAACAGGGTTAAAAAATCCTTAGGCGATTTCCCAACCGACATCGGGATCAGAAATGGTTAATTTTTGCCCTGAACACATATGGGTTGTGTGTAATCTCTTCGATCCCACTTCTTGGTTTGATACGACTATGTAGCCAGATTAACCCCTTTGACCCCGTCCCCACTATGTAGTCAGTTTAACCTCTTCGATCGCGACTCTTGGCTTGATACGACTATCCAGTTTAACCTCTCTCCAATCCCGACTCTTGGTTTGATACGATTAGCCAGTTTAACGGAGTAGGGTGACATCGAACTTACGTGGTACAACGCCTACTTCATTTGGCCAGGTAACAGATGAAGTTGCTGTGATGGTTTTGGTAGCTCCGATGTTACCCAGTTTCCTCCCGATTTTGGTCACTTCATACACATAATCTGTACTGAAAGGGACGCCGTTAAAACTTGAAATAAATAAATGATATTTATCCTTCACGGAACTCGCATGTGGATCTTCTACAACTGTTACAAACGCAGCATGAGGAACTGCAAACTGTCCTATTTGTGTAAGCTTTGCTCCCTGTATCCCGGTCAAACGGACAACCGCCAGCACGAAAGCCAGGAACCTAATCATGTTGTCTTGTCTTGATGACGACCGACTATCAATCTGACCAATGTCTGGTTCATATTTATATATGTTATCTCCGTAAAATAATAGAACAAAATTATCACGCACAAGTTTTATCATGGTCCAGTTTGAGAGGAATAAGTTCATGACCTATTTTATCTGGACAATCCTTATCTTGACGAGATACGGGGGCGAATGGTCACAGAAGGACACGGGAGTAATCCAGTCTCTCCCCATTGACTTCAATGGTAAATCTGGGTTATTGCTTGGCAGGATACTTTAACGCATGCGCTTAGACCATAAGGATAACGCATGCGCTTAGACTATAAGGTCTGTCAATGAATGAACTAGCGTGGTTTCGATTCCCAGCTTGTATGTGACAACGAGTAGGGTCCTCTGTCCAATAACAATGTCCTGTGAATAGTCATACAATGCCTGTTTCAGTGTTGGTCATGTTTTAATAGAAATCAGGTCATTACGGGATTGACATTATGATACGCTCACGCATACCCGCACACATAACCCTAACCCCTTACCTTAGAAAATCAAAACATTTGTCTATTTGCACCTAACACCCATTGCTGTAAATTAATGTTTTACAAATCTATAAGATGATTATCAAATTTCCAACCATTTTAACACATTGTCATCCCGCCCTTGTCCCTAAAAAATGAAAACAGTTGTCCAAGGGCATGCTGTACACTTATTTAGAGATATACAGAGCCATATCAGCATGAAAACAGAATTTAAAGCATCAGACTTAACCACCCACTTCCCCATCTCGGAAAATCCCTGCAAACGCCTAATCGTCTCACATGAATGCAGTACCGCAGAATTTAAAGCTTCTCCTATAGCGTGGTGATACAGACCCCCCCCCCCCGCAACCGGACCCAGATGCAGAATAGGAGAGAGAGAGGTGGGGACTGTCTGCTAAGGGGTGGACCTCCTAGTGTGCCTTGGTAAGTAAGCGGTGTGTGTGTGTGTTGGGGGGGGGGGCGAATGGTTAACGAGGTCCCGTGTACACATTGGCGTGCACGTAAAAGATCCCTTGACAGTTGGAATTGGATATAAGAGTAGCCCGTAGCGCCGCTGCCCGGACATAATTTCCCTCATATTACACTGTATGTCATTTGCCCGTCTTCATGAGTCCAGTGGGAGCAGAACAGTAGGCCCTTAAACTCCCATGATTTTCTCTTTTGACAATATTGCGGAAAGTTCAAGCTCTGAAATGAACACCGTTTTATTTTGTAACCGGGGCTTATGTTTAGATGTGGTACAGTATTCCTGTTATTTATTGTAGACTAAAATAGAAATTTCTTGGATTCAGATTGATCAAAAAGTGGCCTCGAATGAGTATAACAGTAGCTACCCCTTGTGAAATATTTTAGCGGTATCAAATGAGCAATAAACAATATGCGTTTATCTTTTATTTAGTATTTAATTCAGTAGATGTGTAACACTCCTGTGTTGTGTATTAGTATTTAATTCAGTAGATGTGTAACACCCCTGTGTTGTGTATTTAATTCAGTATATAACCACTCCCCCACCCCCAATCTTTTTAGATATAGAATTATCGTGTGTTGTTTATTAGTATTTAATTCAGTCTATTATGTACCTATAGTTTTGAAGATATTTCTTATCTAAATGTAAAACGCTGACATAATGATACGATGATAAGCAATATAAGGTAAACATGATCTGAACTTTTAACTCACAGAATTAGGTCACTACCCATCTGTTATTTCCATATACTCTAAACAATGGATCATCAACAAAATAAAAGCTGTAATCTAAACGATTAAATAAAACCCCCGACAGGCTAGATGAAATGAAATGGGGTTTAATGTTTTACTGTTCTGCACCTGTAGTGTGCTATCATAATATATATGGAGGGAGAGGTATCTAATAATAATGGAAACCTAAGGTACTGGATAGCATTTAAAAACAAATGTTGCTTTTGTCCAGAACATTTATATCAACTTACCGAGTGTCTGTTATCATCAACTTACCAAGCTGCCTAACTACACTGTAAAAAAAATTTCCATTAATTAACAGAAAATTTCCGGCAGCTGATTTACCAGAATTAAAATGTTGCCTTCAGTTATATAACAGAATTTCTCGTAAAATATTTGCTTTGAATAACAGAAATATTTTACGACAAAATCTGTTAAATTACAGAATGACTCAACAATATTTCCTTCTATTAACAGAAAATAGAATGGAAATTCTGGTAAATCAGCTGCCGGAATTTTAAAAAAAATTTCCATTAATTAACAGAAAATTTCCAGCAGCTGATTTACCAGAATTAAAATGTTGCCTTCAGTTATATAACAGAATTTCTCGTAAAATATTTGCTTTGAATAACAGAAATATTTTACGACAAATGGAAATTCTGGTAAATCAGCTGCCGGAATTTTTTCTTCCAGTTATGTCGAAAAACATAATTTTTATAACTGCCAGAAATTATTCTCATTTTTCTGTGAAATAACAAAACTGATTTAGTTTATCTGTTTATTGGATCTTATTTGTGCATTCAACTACAGAAAATGATGTGAACTACAGAAAATGATGTGAACTTAAGTTTTAAATATACATATAATTAATGTTCAGATACAGATATTTGATGGAAAAACAATTTCAATAGAAAAACAACTTCAAAAATTATCATACCTTGATAAAGTATAATGAAATAAAACTTTTTAAAAATGACTTATCTTACGAGGTTTGGTGTTGAACGCCTGATAACGTAACATCGGATAAACAAATGTGGTTTGCAAGAATACATCATTGACAATAAGAAAAGTTTATCCAGCTTCGAGATTTTAATGATGATTCTGAGGAGAATTCCAAGATGCTGTATTTGGCCAAAAAAATGAGTCAAAATAAGTATGGAGGTGCAGAGTCAGAAACACAATTCAACATCATGATTGTTGATGAAAAATGTAATTTTGTGTCCAAAGATGACATTTCGTACCTTCGGAAATTTCAAGTTTTACACGTACTTAAACTTAAGCTTCCTCACATGAGCTGTTTCGTACCTTCGTTAATTTAAACTTTTACAATGTACTTAAGCTTAACCCTCCTCCTTTTGCACCCGGGCTTGGAACCGCCATTGTGCAACACTAGCGGCAGTTGGGCCGTAAACAAACGCGCATCTTCTTAACAGGGAGCTGGCTGATATCTGGTTCTGTGCGTATTCCCCCCCCCCCCCGCAGGCTAAAAATACGATCCTGGTCTAGAGTGTCAATACGTTGATATCTTTTTAACTTCCCCTCTGACACAAGCTTTATCTGTAACGGCAATATCGATGCTTCTTTATGCAGCAATAGAGCAGGTAAAATGGAGGATTGGCAATAACTGCTTGCGCCGCCTGACCCTTTGAAGTTAACAATCGCCGGTCAATATTGACAAAAATCACAACTCATAGTCAATAATCACAAGTCACCCAGCTGAATGGACTCAATAATCAACACCAGATTAAATATTTTTCAATCTCTTTTTAACCGTTTTAACAATCGCCAATCAATTATCGTCAAGAATAAGAATCACTACTCACTCGCTTAATGAGTTCAGTAATCAACACCAGATTATAAACAACAAAGGCAGATCGCAGTGTGTGTTGGGTCATGGACCTTATAATACAACAAGGTCCATGATTGGTTTTTTTTGCCAACTTATATTTTTAAATTTCTTTCAACATATTTAAAAAAGTACAAAGCTATTTGGGGTTCTAATTCTGGTTCAGCAGCAATTTTTATAAAATTCGCGCAACAAGCAGCCATCTTTGTTTTATAAAGTTCGCGTTGCAGCCATTTTTATAAAATTTTTGTAGTAGTGGTTGGATATTATTAAGTCGTCGTGTTTCAACATTATTTCAACAACACGTAGGAAAAGATATGAATAAATCTGAGATACGAATCATGTTCAAACTTTATTTCAACAACACGTAGAAAAAGGTACGAATCATGTTTCAACTTTATTTCAACAACACGTAGGAAAAGGTTACGAATCAATCTGAGGTACGAAAGAACTAAGTACGAAACAGCCAGGTTACGAAACAGCCTGCACCCTAGTCTCGATCACCCAGATTCTTTACTTTACAGAACATAAACAGTAAAGAGTCTGAATGATCAAGACTAGTCTAGTCTAGTATGACCACTGATCTATCTCTTAATAGATCAGTGAGTATGACGTTTCCAGCCTCTATCAAGTCACCAATCGTAGCTACTCGGTTATTCCCGCTACTGTAAGTGTAACGTAATTACGATTGTCAAATCACGTGCTATTCTCAGATCGTCGTGTCGATTCATGATAATTACCAGTACAAATTTACAAACGATCCGATCCGTTAGACTAATGCATAAATCGATTTTATGTATTTTGTTCAACGGTTCGGATTGTTTGTACTTGGTGTTTATAACATTAATAGACTAATAATAATATTAATAATATTGTTGTTTACTATTATACTGACAATTCTATTATCTGTGTTATTAGTAAATAGTCTTACCTTTAAAGTGAGTAACAACGTTGTCCATATACACTGCATCATCCTCTGAGATTTGTTTGCGGATTAAGGATTTTCCAAAGAGCGCGGGACAAATTTTCAAGCGGTCATGCTCTTTTCATGAATCGTTATTGACAGATATTATGACAGTTATTCGCATCCGGAGAGCGCGAGGCCAACCTTGTGGATTTTTCCGACTGGGCTCCCCTTGGCTGGTGAGGGCTGACATGGAAAAGCGTTCTATAATACGAAACAATTCATTAGACGGAGCACATTAAAGACACGTCGGCAGTTAAAAATCCGTTGGTTGTAAGGGTATGCCATTTGTCACTGTCTTAGCGAAATTGGGTTGGTGCTGTTCTATATATAGGACTATGTGAATTATCCAGTTATTTACATTTTCCGTTTAGAAGTCTGATTTGTGTCGTACATCAACAAATCAAAATCATATTTCCGTAAATTAACAGTGATCCTGTTATAATTTTCCGTAAGAAAACATATAACGTTTTTTTCAAAATACAGTATGTTCACGCATGCGCATAGTCCGCTTATCTACAGACAAGTTTGTTTATATTTGTGTCGTATCAACAGATCAAATTGATATTTTCCGTAAATTAACAGCGATCCTGTCATAATTTTCCATAAGATAACATATTACGTTTTTGTCAAAACATAGTATGTTTACGCATGCGTAGGGTCCGCCTATCTACAGATATTTTCCGTAAATTAACAGCGATCCTCTTATAATTCTCCATAAGATAACATATTACGTTTCTGTCAAAACCTAGTATATTTACGCATGCGCAGGATCCGCTCATCTACAGACAAGTTCGCTATTGTTATTGACATGAATCATAATAACACAAAATTTTCGTGAATTTACAGACAAATAACAGATTTGCTGTTAATTTTACATGCGATCAAGTTTAATTTCCGGTAAATAACATATTTCGCTGTTATAGAACGGGCAATCTGTTGACATAGGGCAAAAATACGTAAATCAACAGAAAATTACGTATATCAACAGAAAACAACAGAAAATTACGTATATCAACAGAAAATTACGTATATCAACAGAAAATTACGTATATCAACAGAAAAAATGAAGTAAATTCATGTAAAAAAAACGGGTTTTTTTAACAGTGTATAACTTACCCAGCTGCCTAACTATAACTTACCGAGCTGCCTAACTATAACTTACCCAGCTGCCTAACTATAACTTACCGAGCTGCCTAACCTCAACTTACCAAGCTGCCTAACTATAACTTACCCAGCTGCCTAACTATAACTTTATAACTTACCCAGCTGCCTAACTATAACTTACCCAGCTGCCTAACTATAACTTACCGAGCTGCCTAACCTCAACTTACCAAGCTGCCTAACTATAACTTACCCAGCTGCCTAACTATAACTTACCCAGCTGCCTAACCTCAACTTACCAAGCTGCCTAACTATAACTTACCCAGCTGCCTAACTATAACTTACCCAGCTGCCTAACTTCAGACCATTGTCAATACTTCACAACAAGTTGTCCATATTTGTTTTATATTCCGGTAAAGTGGTATGTGTCATATTGGATGTTGTTATTAGTATTACCTTGATCAACCTTGATCACTTTTATAATTAAATTAATTAAAGGGGGAATTATGTAAGATTAGATAGCGAGCTAACAGTTCTCGATATATTAGTTAAAAAGTAGCTAATGAAAAGGGAATATGTTGAAAATTTCAGTCAAATTACTTCACGCCGAGTCGAGTTATCATCCCTATAATAACAGTGTAGTCTTGATTGTCATAGCTACCGCTGTTACGATAATAAACAAAGTCTCGATTATCCATTTTTGTCCTGCTCATATTTTAAGCTATTTTTCTATTAGCAGAATAAATAAAATTACGTCAAGGCTTGTTTATTGGCGGAATGTTACGACTACTCACGGAGAACGGCGGAAATCGCAATGGTTTAAATTTACCTGGGCAGGTAACAATAACATTCAGGATCGTGTTATACTTATGGTAATCTTTAAATCACCAACCCCCGATCGGATATAAATCTGTGAAAATCTAGACTATACGATGCCATCGAGAGTTGATTATGGTCTTGTCATGTTAATAAATGTCTAGTTAATAGTTTATATAACATTTAAGGCCTAAAGAAAGACCCGCCAACGGCAGATTTAGCTCTTGCATAATGAATGTTTAAGTTATGTTTCCTCCAAGGTACATACAAGTGTGTCTCTGGTTGACCAACATTAAGCAAGTATTATATCTTATCACTGATTAATAATGACTTGAGAAGCCTGGTCGAAACGTCGCTTATTAATAAGCAGTATTTGTATTCCATAGAAATGTGACCTGTATATTCCAGTTCAATTACTAAATGACATTGAAACAATCTGTTATATGGGTTGACATCTGCAACAATAAATTGTGATATTCATATACCACAGTGCGATATTTTGTCGGGTGTACTAAACCATAATTAATCGATCTATTCACAATATTTAGTTAATTACAATGGTCGAAGGTCGAGATATTGGATAAACGGACAACCCCATGACAGTAAAGTTCTGGTTGACGAACCAGGATACCGCAGAAGAGATCTAAGATGGTTCCTGTTTAGTGTCCTCTTGTTACTCGTGTACGGTGGCGGATCTCGCAAGCATCTCTTTGTTCGGACGACAAGTGTACCATGGAGAATTTCGCAAGCATCTCGTTGATCGGACTACTCGTGTACGGGGGATGATCTCGCAAGCATCTCTTTATTCGGACCACTCGTGTACGGTGGATGATCTCGCAAGCATCTCGTTGTTCTGACAACACGTGTACGGTGGATGATCTCGCAAGCATCTCGTTGTTCGGACAACACGTGTACGGTGGAGAGTCTCGCAAGCATCTCGTCACACCCGAACGACTATACGTTGTCCCTTGTCAGACTCTCCGTCCTGCACAACTAACATAGGGCAAAGTCTAAAAGTTAAAGCCCACTGCAGAATTCGTCCAGGTCGCGAGATGTAGTAATCAGGAATAGGGCACGGGACCTCCAGACTAGGGAGTCTGTGTTTTACTTACTCATCACGGACCCACCGTGCCCCCTCTTCCCTCATAGCACTCTGCCGTCATCAGGGGGTTGGATGGCCGAATGGTTAGCACGTATCATACGGTCTGTCATTGAGTCAACTGGCGGGGTTTCGATTCCCCGGTTGTACGTGACAAGGAGTAGGATCGCCTGTCCAACCTCGTGGGTTTTTCTTCGGGTCCTCCGGTTTCCTCCCACTGCTAAACACCCCTACGCGCAAGTGCATTATTAAAATAAAATTGAACCATGTGTTAGTCCCGAAATGACCTAGTTTGTGTCTAGTGGACGTTAAACCCCATCTCTCTCTCTCTCTCTCTCTCTCTCTGCCGTCTTCGTCAGTCACGTTGGTGCAGAGAAGCAGGAAGGTAAAACCCATTTCATTCTATTCAATTTTGTGAAGTTCTTAATTTAGTTGGACTTTTATACAAAATATATTTACAAATTGGCTATCTGTTCTTTTATACAAAATATATTTACAGATTGATTGGCTATCTGTCTTTTTTTAAATCTTGTTTTGTTCATATCTCAGCTAACTAGACACAATGGTTATTCGAGTCATTGCGCTTCACCAGTTTTCCTGCCTTTTATTTAGTAAATTGATTTTCCGCACGACAATCTATTCTCATAGAAGTAGCTAATGATTTCCTGTTCAGCTTTTTAAAATGACTTTACATAAGTGTAGACGCTTCCAGTAGACTGAGTTTAATCATAATTTCACCGTCTTGTATATTTCCATACTAAACGTAAGCTGTCTGTCTACAGTTAACTCCGCTTGACAACAGACACTAAACTAGTTCGCCGACATTTTGAGGCTCAAATCGACGATTTTAGCCGACAACGTGAAGTATACTTCGAGAAATTTAAGAAGTATTTATTCCACTTCCATTTAAAGTAGCTAAGTCTCTAACTCAGTATCTTCCAAAGTCGTTGACATTGAAAACACAAATTATTTGTCAATTTATATCAAGATGAGCTTCTGATATCCAATATATAGTACAAAATAAACATTTTACCATTGAACCATAATGGGTTTCAGCGACATTTGTAACCAGGGACTCGAAGACACATTCCTCAACTGATGTCAAACGGTGACGCCATACTCTTATCTGTATAGACTGGAATAACCAGACGCTAGAGATTGCCATTCGATTGAGACATCTGGCGTATTTCGCCGAACATAACTGATTAGAAATTAGGGTAAAAACGGAAACGATTGAATGTAAATCAGTGTATATACATTCATATTACATTATTGTATGCGTTGCGACCAATTTGTGTCAATTTCTAGGTCCCAAATATTAGTGTTTTAGCTCCTTTAACACAATTAAAAACGTTTATTTAATCGTTGTGTGTATGACGCATGTAAAACGGAGTAAAACCGCATTACTCGAAGAAAGAGGGTAGACATATTCCACAACTCATGTCAAACGGTGACGTCATATTCTTATTTGGAGAGCAAGTGCAATAAATACTATCGGTGTAGACTGCAATAACAAGACGCTAGAGATTGCCATTCGATTGACACTTCTGGCGTATTTCGCGGAACATAACTGAGTTGAAATTGCCAACCATTTGTGTCAATTTCTAGGTCCCAAAAATTAGTGATTTAGCTCCTTTAATCGTTGTGTGTATGACAGATGTAAAACCGCATTACAAAATAGTATATCAATTGTTTAGATATGGCTGCCATTCAGGACAGAGATCTATTCTAGAAGTAGATAGTTCTCTGTGTACAGTATGGTTTATTTCATGTATTTTCAAATGACCCTACAGAGCATAGACTGTCTTTAATCAAAGAGTGATTAGTCTTCATATATCTGTGAAGTATATTCAAATGACATTACATAAGAATAAAGCCTTTAATCGTAAATCTTTATTTTTTCTAGTTTCAAGGGAGCCGTGGTGACTCAGTCAGTAAGCCGCTGGCTCGCTAACCAATGGGTCTCTGTATCGCAGCCGGTGTTGGGCGAGAACAAACCTCGGGATTTACCGACAAGGTTTCCCCTATTTGCCAGTAGTGCAGGACTTAGGGTCTAGTTGTACGGATGGGACGTAAAACCAAGATCCCGTGTACTCATTAGAGTGCAAGTAAAATAACTTTTCGAATTAATTGTAGGTTTTAAAACCGCTTTCCGGGCAAAATGTCCATCAAAACTCACTACATGGCGTATGCAAGTTGTGATATGATAAATAGTCATGGACACTTGACATGCGTTCAGAGTATGTTCACAGATGAAGAACTTATGCCCCAACAGAACCACTGAGCTGCACGTGCGACACCCAATAGCGCCATACACGTGGGAGGGGTTCATTGTCATATTTGACACTTTAAGGTAGGGTTGATGAAAACTGCCGCTTGCTGGTTTATCCTATCCGCGTTGGCTTTCCTATCGGTTCTTACATAAGATTTACTGTTTAGCGTATCTTTCCTTTAGTGTGTTACGTAGCACTGCAAGAGGAGTTGGTCAAATTGCCCCAAATCGTGATTGGACGGTTGATTAGGGGCATGCCACGAATAATTGCTAAATGTCTGATCATTGTTGGAGCAATTACTCATTATTAAGACACAAATCAAAAAACGTCCATTTTCACTTTTTATAGTGTATCTCTTTGCGAGTGAAAAGGGGCCGTCAGATAAACCGCCCATATGAACTGTTTATGTTCATGTATAGAAAATTGGCCTGTTATTAACATACACTGGTTACCTCTAATAAAAACAGCAGTGCATTTTCGCAGTTTTGTATTGTTTCTGAATATCCCCTACGTTTTTTTGAAGAGTATATATAAGCAACATGGGTGGCTATTAAACATTTTTGGTGGACTAAAACTAATTCAATATTATGTTATCCACTATTTGTTTTTACATATTATGGAATGAGCACATAAAACCCATTGCCCGTATTTGTATTACAGTTGTCTGTGAGCGTTTTGGAGTAATTAAGAACTGAAATCATATTTGTGTTTTTTCGAAAGGAACCTATAAATTATTTTCTAAAATCTACATATTTGGTGCTTGGTCGCTTGACTTATTCTCTGTTTTATCTGTGTCTTCAAAAGGAACATACAAATCATTTTCTAGGATTTCCATTTCAGACGAAGCAACGTTTTGCTTTGTCCTGCTTTCCATGTCGGGTGTAGCAACGTTTTGTTTTGTCCCGTTGTTAGAAGCATTATCATATATACTGCTTGTCATAGGTTTCGACACCTCAACAGCAGAATTTTCAAAAGGAACATACAAATCATTCTCCATGATTTCCATATCTCCTGAAGGCCGATGTTGTGGTTTATTATTGGTTGTAGAAGCCACAGCACCAGTGTTATCTGGATTGTTGGATGCCTCGTAGGGTATGTACAGTTCATTTTCTAATATTTCCATATCTCCTGATGGTCGATGGTGTTGTATATTATTGGCTGTAGAAGCCACAGCACCAGTGTTATCTGGATTGTTGGATGCCTCGTAGGGTATGTACAGTTCATTTTCTAATATTTCCATATCTCCTGGTGGTTGTTGATGTTGTGGTATATTATTGCTTGTAGAAGCTACAGCACCAGTGTTATCTAGGTTGTTAGGTGCTTCGTAGGGTATGTACAGTTCGTTCTCTAATATTTCCATATCTGCCACATCAGTTGCATTGCTCTTTGTTGCTTGTTCCGGTGGATTCCCATCAGTCACATTAAACCTTCTTCCGGTCTTATTCACAACGGCATATTCTGGTGTATGACCTGTTGCCAAGCCCGATGGATTGGTATTAATATTATCGTGTTTAACGTCCTCATCCGGGCTATTCAAACTTTCTAGAACGAAGTAATTTGGAGAAGTATTATTAGTAGTATTGTTAATATGCACGTGCACATTCTGTTGTAAGACATTAGCTCTCCTTTTTCGTACTCTGAAATAGATAATCATACTATTTTGGGTTTAGAAAATAAATATCGATATTAATCCGTCTGTACGTATCTCACAATAATTTACAATATACATGTGTTTATACAGATTATAATCACCTAACATAAGATGGTGGAAATGGCGTCATTAGATCAGTATATCGTGACTGTGTTGTGGTTACGATCCCACTGTTAAATATATCTACATACACAAGAGTTATTAAATAACGATTACCACATGTTAGACCAAAATGACCTGATTAGTGTCGACTGTAGGTTAACCCCCTACCCCCAACTCCTTCTGATTAGTGTCGACTGTACGTTCAGCCCTACCCCTACTCTTCCTGATGATTGTCGACTGTAGGTCAACCCTTATATGTTACCCCTACCCACTCCCCCTCTCTCGCTTCCTGATTACCAGATGTTAGTCTCGAAATGACCTGGTTATTATCAACTTTACGATAAGTTGCACCCCCCCCCCTCCCTGTATCTCCGATTAATAACTTAACACAAATATACAACTCCACTTTTTTGCGAAACATTTGAGCAACTTTCCTTCCCAGCAATCCAGTTTACTGGAAACCGTGTCAGATATCATGACATATATTTTATATCTAGATAGTATTTGTTTTAGGGGACATTTTAAAATTGTTTCTCACCTTAACAAAACACACACAGTTACTAGTATGAATATCAACACCAGTCCACCAACAACACAACCAACTATCAACAATAAATCTGAATAAAAGAAAAACATCCAACGATCACAAATACTTTCAAATAAAAAAACATTATGGGGAAGTTGATCTATCTGATTTAACACGGCCATATACATTTCAATACATTCTGAAATATACAACTGGTACCTGATATTGGTTCGAAAAATGAAAACCCCTCAAAATCAACTGCCAATATACAACAGAAAATAACAGCTACAAAAATTAATAATAAATTAGAATAGAAAACCTCTTTTACTATACTGTACCCATGGTTTCGGAAGTTCATAAATTATTTCTTATAAAGAGGGTTGGGAGTACCAGCTTTGTTACTTATTATTCACTTCAGTGTTTGTACTGATTAAGAAATGCTTTTAGACGAGTTATATTCCCTGAGTTTGACAACCTCGCTAGTATGGATATGATACTTAGTCCCAGTTTGCGTCAATATGATACCTAGCCCCAGCTTGTACCAATATGAAACCTAGTCCCAGCTTGTGTCAATATGATACCTAGCTCCAGCTTGTGTCAATATGATACCTAGTCCCAGCTTGTGCCAATATGATAGCAGCTAGCCCTGGCTTAACCTTATTTATTAAAGAGTTTTTCCAAGCACTAAGTAATCAACGATTGTCACATATTTTGGTTGTCATCTTACTTTCTATAAATTACTTGGGGCGTTGTATCAGTTAACTTTACAGGGTAAAATATCAATGGAAGGGACAGAGTTTGTCAATAGGAAATTAAAAGGAGAGCGAAGCAAGATGCCTTAATTTTGAGGGCGTCAGTCTACTATTAAGAAACCAGTTTCACATTGTCGTTCTAGTTACTAAATAAGATTGACTGTTATTGATGATATAAAATAACTGTTGCCTGTTTGTCGTGCTGGAATCTCTGGTGAATTGGTTGATGTTCTTGATGTTGAACCAGATGGCAATTCTGAGGTTACGGTTGATATTTCAGATGAAGTGCTGTGATCATTTGTAGTGTTGGAATCTGTGTTATTTACTGTAGTGGGATGTGCAGTTGATGTTTGAGAAGAAGTGCTGGGATCGGCTATAGTGCTGGAATCTGTGTTATTTCCTGTAATGGGATTGGTAGGTGTACTGGTAGAAATCTCACTCTGTGTAGAAGATGAACCTGGAGTTGTAGTACTGTTTGGTCGTGGTGTGATGGGTGTTGAAACATTTGTTGCAGATATATTATTACAGACCCCTGTCAAAGATATACCTGTAAAAGGTGGAAAAGAATAAACTTGTATGAATCGTTTGTCTACTTTTACTTTATGGTATACCTATGGAGGATGTTAAACGACATCAGATTCAACTTTTAACGTTTCTATCTGATAGGATGCATTACAGAACTGAACCAAATAAAAGAAGAAAGGATTGTCGATCAATCCGAATTACTTGTTCGACATTGAATTTATATCTAGTTATCAATATTTACCTTGTATTTCAATCCATAGTTTTAGTCCATGTATTTGTTGATGAGTGAATATAATATCAGCTGTTGTTGATGTTGTTGTTTGCACTCTGTGATTATCAATTTGTAGAGTGGGCTTAGGGTTTTCTCTACTTGTTTTATTATAAGTTATATCACCATATTGTATAAATAAATTAGATCTTGTTCCATCACTAGATGTTTTTAATCTAAGATCTAATATAGTTATAGATGTTATACTTGTACCACGTATATCACATTTACAAGTTGGTTCATTTGATTTAAAGCCACTCGTTGCTGTTGGATAATTTGGTGAAAATAGAAATATTCTGACTGGATCTTCTTTTAAAGTAAATTTGCTTTGACACATATCCTGACCATTTTCTCCTGTAATAGAAACATATTATAATAAGTCAAATATCATCATTCATAACATATTAATTCAAGGGGAAAGTAGAAAGGGCCGTGAAACAACTATTGAAGTCATATATCTTTGAGTATAATGCAAATTCAGAGCAGCTGCATAAGATCAATGAAAAATTATGGATATTGGAAATTTGACTGAATCAGAGTGACTACATGTATTTCATTATGCAATCCCACTCTTACTTCCCTTAATTTACATGTATTTTGGGGGTTGGATGGCCGAATGGTTAGCGCGTGCGCGCTATATCACAAGGTCTGTCATTGATTCAACCTGCGTGGTTTCGATTCCCCAGTTGCACATAATTAGGAGTAGGGTTGCCTGTCCAACCTCCCATTGCTAATGACCCAACCGCTAATGCGAATTATTGAAATAAAATTGAACCATATTTGTGTCGAGTGGACGTTAAACTCTCTCTCTCTCTCTCTCTCTCTCTCTCTCTCTCTCTATTATATAGAATTCCGACTATCAAAGGATCTTTTACATGCACGCCAATGTGTACACGGGACCTCCGAACGACTAGACAGCTGTCCTTGTTTGACAAAAAGAAATGTCTTATGACAGCTATCTAAAACCAGAAACAGTACGTATTTTACATTTTTTAAACAAGATACTTCAAGATGGTATTATAGCTGGTTGAGAAATAATACGTATTAAGTATATGTTCTGGTTTTTCGTATTTTTATAGCAACTATTCGAATTTTTGCTTGATATTCGCCGACCATTCGAGTGGTGATTTACTTCGAATGGCAGAATACTAATAATCAGATAAAGTCAATGTGTAAATATGTTTACTTACTTGAAATACATCTATAGTTAACAGTACTTCCTGTACAATTACTATACTTATTTATATCTTGTGAACATGGTGATGTTTGTCCATTACAAGATGTTATTAAACCTGTATCACTATTAGTCAATGGTTGACCACATGGTACTGTCGAACCACCACAATCAGGCCCTTGATTATAAAAATACCTGATACTCTCTACATGTATCATATCATTATTGTTAGAACAAGTCAGATCTACGGATGGAAAGCTTCCACCATTTTTACATACTGTAATATCTATACCTATAAAATATAAATATAATAAATACGATTAACAAGCTGAGTTAGCTATATTATTAAATATAACAAATAGAAACCATATGTAGATAAACAGACTGAGAGTATCCCCGCACAACATATATAGACATTATATGGCAATGTAAATTTAAATAGGGTTTAACACTATGTTTCTCAACCAAGTGGGCTATCGCAGATGGGCATAGGCCATGTAATGTGTTATTGTAGATAAACAGACTGAGAGTATCCCCGCACAACATATATAGACATTATATGGCAATGTAAATTTAAATAGGGTTTAACACTATGTTTCTCAACCAAGTGGGCTATCGCAGATGGGCATAGGCCATGTAATGTGTTATTGTGCTAGGACAGAGTTGCATTTGGTGAGCCACGGTGGCTAAGTGGGTAAGGCCCTGGCTCGCAAGCCCGAAGGTCGCATGGTCATTCCCGGCTTTGGTCGAGAAAGTTCATAGGGATTTTCCGGCGTGGTTTCAACTTGTCAGTGGTGCAGGAAGTAGGGTCTGACAAGGTGACAATGACAGTTGTCTAGTCGTTCGGATGGGACCAAAAACCAAGATTCCATAAATACATTGGCGTGCACGTAAAAGATCCTTTGGCATTTGGAATTCGATATAAGAGTAGGCCATAGTACCGCTGCCCGGGCGAAATTTACCTCATAGCAAACTGTATGGAGTATGTCCGTCTCCATTGGCCCTGTCGGAGAAGAACAGTAGGAGGTTAAACCTATTTTATTTCATTCCTTTGCGTGTACGCCAATGTGTACACGGAACCTCGGTTGTTCTTACCCTCCAAACGACTCTGTTCTTTGTCAGACCCTCGTCCTGCGCCATTGACAAGATAAACCACTCTTGAAAATTCCTAGGAATTTCTAGACCCACACCGCGATAGAACCCTTGACTTCCAGGTTAATGAACAAGCTCCTGTCTGATTAATCCATCATTAACTTCAGTGTAATGACACATTATAATATGTATTCTTCGGATGTTAGTAATCTATGTATAATTATAACATTAAGTATTCAATATAATAAACATATGTATAGGTATAGTCTGTGTGTATATTTATAAAATTAAGCTAACTATCGAGAGAGAGAGAGAGAGAGAGAGAGAGAGAGAGAGAGGGGTTTATAATCCATTCGACACAAAATAGGTCACATCGGGACTTACAAATGGTACAATTTTATTTCAATAATTCGCTTACGCGTAGGTTTTTTTTTAACAGTAGGAGGAAACCGGAGGACTCGGAGAAGACCAACGAGGTTGGACAGGCGACTCTACTCCTTGGCACGTACTACTGGGGAACCAAAACCACGCCAGTTGACTCAGTGACAGACCTTATGATACAGTGCGCACGTGCTAACCATTCGGCCATCATCCCCCCGCCCACCTAAGTATCCAGTATAATAAACATAAAGTATAGTTTGTGTATATTCATAACAGTAAGCTAGAAATCCAGTATATTATATATAGTAACTCACCATTTATAAACAGCGTACAATGACAGGAAACAATGAGGATCACCAAAACCCTCATTATATATTTACACACTTTCACGTGATATAACTTTTACTAAATATATGACTGCTGAGTTCACTTATATATCATAAACTAAATACATGATCGCTTAGTAGAAAGATTTGAACACTTGAAATCAACAAGGAAGTTTAATTTTGTTTGAGGTTATTGCTAGGGGATCAAGCTTTCACGGTCTACATAACCTTTGCCTTTCTTTTATGACACATATTCAACTATACAATATCATATTACACATATCAGTGCATAGTGAATCAGATATTTAAATGAACAACAGTATTTTTAGTCGTTGATATTTAAAGCCGCCATACATCTATACAATAACTTGTCGTTATTTATCATGCTTTAGTTATACCAATTGTAGTCATGTATTAGCCTTTAGTCATACTATTTGTAGTTATTTATCAGATTGTAATCATACCAAATGTTGAATATACATATTACCAATATGTACAGGATGACCACACAACACACCAACAATTATACAAGACAAACCTACGGACATGACACAATATACAGACACCACAAACAACAAACGTATATATCAGATCAAGTGAATGGATCCGGTGGTTAGCCGTAAGTTAGCTGCAATATTTAAAGCTGTGATAATTCTTATTCACAAAACTTGCTCAAATGAAGGCCTTAGGACGGTCCACTGCTGTGGCTGAAGCAAGACGGAAGACATCAGTAGTGGAACCATTTCTAGGCCGTAAGCGTCCACTGCGCTGTACACCTGAGACTCCAAGACTTTTAGATGTTCTTGACTATATGTCTATTGTTTATCTCTCTATAATGTCATTTACTTTACCGGTTTCCTCTCAATGCTAAAGACTCATACGCGCAAGCGAATTGTTGAAATAAACTTGAACCATGTGTTAGTCCCGAAATGACCTAGTCTTTGTCGAGTGGACGTTAAACCATCTCTCTGTGTCCAACCTCATGGGTTTTCTCCGGGTCCTCCGGTTTCCTCCCAATGCTAAAGACCCCTACGCGCAAGCGAATTATTGAAATAAAATTGAACCATGTGTTACTCCCGAAATAACCTAATTTGTGTAGAGTGGACGTTAAACCCCATTTCTCTCTCTCTGTTACAATAGGGGTTGTTATTAAAATAGGTGTTGTAACATACCAGACATATGAATCTTGACATTGTGAAGATGTATTTTTAACTTCCAAGTCATCCCTGGTTAGTTACACGCTAGACATGTCCGTCGTTATTTAGTTGACTTGTAAAGGTTGAAAGTATTAGCATCGAATGGTCTAAAGTGTTGCGTTACATATCTTCACCACTATGATCTCATCATTGATACAAAGGCTTGGTACCGACCGGTCTAAAGTGTTGCGTTACATATCTTTGGTACGAAGGAAGATATGCTTAGTACCAAGTAGATTTTCAGGTTGTTTGTCGCCTGGTATAATCGTGTGTTTAATACAATGACTTTATGTTATAAAGACACTTGCCTATCATATTGTGTTGTGTGCATGGTTTCCCTGGCTGCCTTTCAATTCCATTTAAATAATCATTATTGAATGTCTTTACCCCCGTCCGTCCCATATACGACTCTCTCGCTTTATAGAATCACCTATCTTTATTCGTTGTAATATAATCTATTGCTCGTGTTTATAATAAAATCTTTCACCCTATTTATTACTACTACCTTGTTGTATAACTTGGTTATGTACATGAAAAAAGATATCATTTTCACAAGATGGCTGCTTGTACAACTTACATTTATATGATATATATTTATATGGTGTATACAGTAGGATACACAACAGGTTGGTATATATTTATATGGTATATATTTATACGATATATATCTATCTGATATATATTTTTTATGATGCCTATAGCAGGCGATATATAAAGGGGTAAGAATCGACCCATAAATATTTGTATAAAATTATTTTTTGACGGCTGTTCTGAATATTATTACATGGTTAAAGTTAATAAGTCTTTATTTCAACAGTTTAAAAAATGTCAATCCTTCCGCCACACTCTATTATTGGGTACAAGAGTTGTACGACGCATCTCAAATCATGTAGAAACTAATTGGCGCATGGTATGTAACACGACATGTGCAAGCCCCTTCGGTTTTCTCGCAGCAATATTAGTACCTATATACCCCACCTCGATTTTGTGGCAGCACGTGTAGTATATATATATGTGTGTATATATATCGCACTTCAATATTGTTTATTCGATGATAAAAGGAGCTCGATATCGACTCCCGTCTGGTGAATTCAACATAAAACAATGATGTTATAGTGTATAGCACCATGGGTCTTTCTGTCAAACGTGGAAAGCGGCCTACGTACTAATACAGGTCGCCACATCCGGCGTATGACCCATGCATCTTTTCTTACTACATATCTTAGTAGTCTTGTGACTGTCTGGTATTTTCACTTGTCGTCTTTGCTTCCCCTTCACGTTGTGTATTTACTTCTTACTGTTTTCTCAGTTAGTTAAGACGTTTGTCTTATCAGGAATAACAATGCAACAGTTCGTTTTTACATTTTATATATCATAGATACAAGCATAGCACAATAACAGTAATGTCATTCTCTCAAACCGCATCCAGCCAGACTCGCTGGGGCGAGTCTACTGATAGAAATCTATTCCCTTCCAGAATCAAGCTGCTATTTCACGATTGCTCACAAATATGATAGTTTTGTAGCTTGGGTTTTGGATCTTCAATTATCTAATTGGTCAAATATGATGTAAATAATTATAGAGATTGGTTAATTAAGCCAAATGATGCAATCGTAAATTTCCAATAACGTGTTAAACATGATATTTTCATTCCCATGGAACCAGCTAATGTTTACTCAGTTATACTCTTTTTTATATAACAATCTGTTACATATTCACTCAGTATGATTTAAGTACATATTACACAATACGTTTGAATCCCACAACTAACCAAAGACATTAATTAATACAATATAATGCCATCATTAATTTCAGCAGCAAAAGCTTCTAGCAATAATGCTACATTCGCCCCTATCTTAAGATTTTTTGGTCTGTATTGGGTAAAAAATCTTTTGAACCATTTACAACGACCATACCAACATCTGTAGAATTATATAAGTATTCATACATGTAGCACAAATATCGAAATGAACAGGTACAATCTGCGTCAATCTGTTCCAAGAATATAAGTATCAATGACAACACAAATATACAAAAATAAAAAATCGCATGCAAAAGTTCTCCACAAGTTCCTCACTGCAATTCAAAGTTCTATGAAAATTGACTTTAACCTAAACACAGAAAACACAATTGGAAATATTTTATTTAAATCTTCAAGTGTCCTAAATCCAAAATACTATAACACGTGACCTTTTTGGCCTAATCATTTACAATTTTGTATTTTGATTTTATATAAACACTATCCATATCACTTTAAATTTTGTCTCAGGAAATCTCAATTTGGTAAATTGGTAAATCAGTTCTTCTTCCTGGGTTTCTATTGGTCTGTTTCAGCTAACATAGTCTCACAATGAAATAAATTGCTTTTTCTTATCAGTAAGGAGTCTCTAAGTTAATCACAAGATCCCGACCTCTGGTGAATTTCCTTCACTCTTCTGTGATGATTGTTGTTGGACAAAATACAATTTTATCCCTCAATCAAACATGTCATTGTGATTAGACTAAGAACTAACTATTCCTAATTTTTTAAAACGTTATCTTAATAATAGTCTAACATTATCATTCCTAAAACTTATTAGTAACTCTTACCCTTAATTAAAATTAAACTTTCATTTAATTATTAATAAACTTTAATGTGTCTCTTTAATTATAAATCTCTAAACTAACTTTGACCTCTTGACCTTAACTCATTAATATACAATTTTATATTTTTATAATTTCCGTTTCTGTTTTATAATTCCGCCAAAACAATTACATCATTATTTTACATTTCATCACCAGTAACTTGACCTTATTGACCTAATGATTTACAATTTTGTATTTTGATTTTATATAAACACTACCCATATCCAACATTACATAAACATTTACCTTATTATTATATTATAAAGGATGCCGCGCAAATATGGCCACTATTTCAATGACATACTATTTTACCCTACAGTAGGACGTTAAATCCCATTTCATTTAATTTATCTAGAACTATGTTCCAGGTAAATGTCCCGGCACCCATTCACATCAGACCATATTCTGTATTAAATAAACAAGACAATCAGAATTTACCTAGCTTTTAATTACACATATAGTTTCATTCACCTTATCACTGAAGTTACGTGACTTTCACAAACGTCAAATTACGCATTCGTAATCACCTCGCATGGATAATTTCAAGCAAAATTTAATTTATGGCACAAAATAGCATTTACGTTTCTAAAGCAAAACTAATTACATAAAATTATATACGGACAAAATTCACCGTATATCCTACACACTTTTCTAACTTCCTATTAAACTCGTATAATGACTTTGCGATAATCTCACAATTTCGACGAGCCGTTAATTTTAGGTTTTTTTCAGGAAAAACTATACCTACATCCCTAGATTTAAATACATGGGATTTTAACATAACCTAACTTTATATTCAAAAGTTAAATTACCATAATTTTGAAACTGGGACCAGGGTCTCAAAATTATATTAGCTCTCCATAGCTAAACACATATACGAACGACACAAAAACACACATTTTAACGAATCAAAGTAGAAACCTGCCAATCCTATTCTTAGCTCTGCCATCCTCCTATTTTGATCCGGAGACAACATTAATTCCTGATTTTATTCCCTATTCCGTTTCCGTATTGTTATTCCAGTTATATCAAAAAAAAAAAAAAAAAAAAAAAAATTAACCTACCCCCTATACCCACTTTAATTTAAAATAAATATTTTTTACTACAGACCATGTTAACCTGATAATATACGCATACCTATCTAATGATGATATATTGTTTTATAAAGCTGCAGTCTATCAAAACTTATTAATGACTATATTTTATTCTCTATACAGTTGGATTTTAAGCACATTTAATTTGTAACCTGATTTTAATATTTCATTAATATTATTTGATCTGTTAAACAACTTAACACGTTCAATTTTCCAGAACAAATATATTTACCCAATTTTGCGAATATTTCCACCAAAATCTTTTCTTCCGCCACATTGTTTTTTCAACCAATTTTTTTCCAACATAATTTTTCCTATTGCTGGTTTGTATGGGTTTTCTTCTTCCAAAGTTGCTGCTAGTGCTAACCCTAAATATCGAGACTGGGTTACGGCATCAAATCAAATTTGTAGCATCATGGGTCTTTCTGTCAGACGTGGAAAACGGCCCACGTACTAATACCGGTCGCCACATGCATCTTTTCATACTATATATCTTAGTAGTCGTGTAATCGTCTAGTATTTTCACTTGTCGTCTTTGCCTCCCCTTCACGTTGTGTATTTACTTCTTACTGTTTCTCATTTAGTTAAGACGGTTGTCTTATCAGGAATAACAATGCAACAGTTCGTTTGTTCATTTTATATATCATAGCCGGATACATAGATACAATCATAGTAAAATAATAGTAAAGTCATTCCCTCAAACATCATCAAGCCAGACTCGCTGGGGCGAGTCTACTGATAGAAATCGCTACATCTTTTCCCTTCCAGAATCAAGCTGCTGTCTCACGATTGCTCACAAATATGATAGTTTTGTAGTTTTGGGTTTGGACCTTCAATTATCTAATGTAAATAATTATAGATATTGGTTAATTAAGCCAAATGATGCAATCGTATTTTTCCGGTCACGTGTTAAACATGATATTCTATTTACCACGCAACCAGCTTATGTTTACCCAATTATACTCTTTTTATATAACAATCTGTTACTTACTCAGTATGATTTAAGTACATATTAGACAATATGTTTGAATCCCACAACTTGCCAAAGACATTAATTAATACAATATAAGGCCATCATTAATTTCAAGAGCAAAACTTCTAGCAATATTGCTACAAGTGTGTTACTACAAGAAGCTAAATAACATAATTCCTAGTATAGCCAATTAACTAAAAGTCAAATAAATTACACATATTGTTAACAAATATCAAGAAGGAAAATTACAATACAAATTCTAGATTTCATTGATATATTGTTTCCTTCTAAATAAATATCAATTAATCGCAGTGAGCATAATTCAGGTTAATAATCTGTAATACCTTTTAGCACCGTGAACTGGCGTCCAAAACAATACATAGTTCTAGGAAAGAAACCTACTGCTAAACGTTTTCAGATAATCTTTCTTATTTGTTATTTTTAATAATAGAGTTAACCAAGCTTAATTATCGTATTTATTTATATTTATATTTTCTTATATATAGGTATAGATATTATATATAACCAACCCAGCTTGTTTAACGTATTTATATTTTCTTATATATAGGTATAGATATTACAGTATGTAAAGAAGTTGGAAACTTTGAATCTGTAGATCTGATTTGTTCTACCAATGATGATATGATACATGTAGGGAGTATCAGGTATTTTTATAATCAAGGATCTGATTGTGGTGGTTCAACAGAGATATGTGGTCAACCATTGACTAATAGTGATACAGGTTTAATAACATCTTGTACTGGACAACCATCACCATGTTTACAATATATACCTACTTATAGTAATTGTACAGGAAGTACTGTTAACTATAGATGTATTCCAAGTAAGTAAACATATTTAGATATTGACTTCATGTAGTTATATAATACACACATAAAGTATAGCAACACCTGAATGTGCTCAAGATTGAATATCCTCCAGAACGTTAAATAGCTAGTATATCTGATCAAACAATAGCATTATTATTCAAATGGGGTCTTGCCATACATTTTCTCTTTACAGAATAGTAGCTTTATTAACTTGGACAATTATGTTGCCACCATATTATTCTTTCTATTTTAGGAGAAAATGGTCAAGATATGTGTCAAAGTAAATTAAATTTAACAGAAAATGCTGCCAGAATATTTCTGTTTTCATCAAATTATCCAAATACTACGAATGGTTTTAAACCAAATGAACCAAGGTGTAAATGTGATATACGTGGTACAAATATAACATCTATAACTATATTAGATCTTACATTAAAAACATCTAGTGATGGAACAAGATCTAATTTATTTATAAAATATGGTGATATAACTTATAATAAAACAAGTAGAGAAAACCCTAAGCCCACTCTACAAATTTATAATCACAGACTACAATCAACAACATCCGCATTAACTGATATTATATTTACTCATGAACAAATACATGGACAAAAACTATGGATTGAAATACAAGGTAAATATTAAAACCCTTAATCATCCACCACTGTAATATTTAAACCTGGTACCATCCACCCACTGTACTATTTAAACCTGATATCATCTACCACTGTACTATTTAAACCTGATATCTTCTACCACTGTACTATTTAAACCTGATATCATCTACCACTGTACTATTTAAACCTGGTATCACTCCCACTGTAGTATTTAAACCTGATATCATCTACCACTGTACTATTTAAACCTGCTATCACCCCCACTGTAGTATTTAAACCTGATATCATCTACCACTGTAGTATTTAAACCTGATATCTTCTACCACTGTACTATTTAAACCTGGTATCACCCCCACTGTAGTATTTAAACCTGATATCATCTACCACTGTATTATTTAAACCTGATATCATCTACCACTGTATTATTTAAACCTGATATCATCTACCACTGTACTATTTAAATCTGATATCATCTACCACTGTACTATTTAAACCTGATATCATCCATCACTGTACTATTTAAACCTGATATCATCCACCACTGTAATATTTAAACCTTATATCATCCATCACTGTACTATTTAAACCTGATATCATCTACCCACTGTACTATTTAAACCCTGATATCATTCCACTGTACTATTTAAACCTGACATCATCTACCCACTGTACTATTTAAACCCGATATCATCTACCCACTGTACTATTTAAACCCTGATATCATTCCACTGTACTATTTAAACCTGATATCATCTACCACTGTAATATTTAAACCTGATATCATTCCACTGTAATATTTAAACCTGATATCATCTACCACTGTACTATTTAAAGCCTATATTGTCTAACATCTACCACGGTTATATCATAAAGTAAAAGTACAAACTAATAATATCTTGTGTTGTTTGAAAGCGGGTTTATTCTCTTTTTTCAGGTATATCTTTGGTAGGTTCTTGTAATAATATAACTCCAGGTTCATCTTCTACACAGAGTGAGATTTCTACCAGTACAACTACATTAAATAACAGACCTTCCAACACTGTAACCGATCCTAGCACTTCATCTCAAACATCAACTGACACCTCAGAAATATCATCTGATTCAACATCAAGAACAGCAACCAATACATCAGACAGTGAAGCGGAACGAACAGACAACGGTAAATTTAACTGGATATAGTAATATTAAAATGAGAGTACGAGTAAAATCGCATCTTTTTCCTTTCTCCAAATGATAGGAAATGAACGGTAATTCACCATTAATAACAACAACATTTAATTTTATTCAGTAATTAATGATGTTCCAATATACGGACAATATGAAGATGGACCCTGGTGCTCATATAATGTTCCGGCGCTATTGCACTTTCGTACCTCTACCAGTTCCCGTGGTCGTAGGCACTTGAAATTTTCAGAGGATGTTAAGGGGGGCTAGCAATGACCACACACCAAATTTCAGCCGAATCGATAAATAATTTTTTATTTTACCGACCTTTTAATTTCTAACGAGAGAGAACTTCATCCGTTTGACGTCATTTGCTTTGTTTACTAATTAGACTTGAATAACAAGACACTAAGACGGAAACCGACTCGAATAACAAGACACTTAGACGGAAACCGACACACTGCACCAGCTGCCTAACACTGCAGTTCATAAAAATTAA
The DNA here is from genome assembly GCF_932274485.2 of Patella vulgata. Taxonomy (NCBI): domain Eukaryota; kingdom Metazoa; phylum Mollusca; class Gastropoda; family Patellidae; genus Patella; species Patella vulgata. Next base: position 3,228,202 of record NC_065886.2, on the reverse strand, counting down.
TATAATTTTCGTATACTTTAATTTTTGCGCGAAGCCACCATTTTCTATAAAATACTATTTGGTGTTGATCAGTGGATTGGCCGTTAGGTGTAAATATTGCCGTGACCTTGATTTTGACCTTGAGGCCAAACTTCCCACCCATATCGGGGCCTTTGCGTTTATGCTTGCCGTGGCCTTATTTCTTACTGTATTATCAAAGTTAATGTTCGAGGTGAAAGCAGAGATGACGTCTTTCAGAAAAGATAATTGGGTCAAAGTCGTAGGTCAAGGTCATGTTACAGAAAACTAAACTCAAACTTTTCAATGTCATTTTTGGGACATTTGACCTTGACTTACGACCTTGACCCCGTAACCATTTTCAAAGGCTATCACATTGGCTTGAAACATGAACGTTTACCTTGGTCCTGTCGCACACTGCTCGGTCAGAAAACGGTCAAACGCAGAGAATCCGTGTCCGAAAGGAAGTCAATGGGCGTGGTCAATGTGAAAGGTCGTGGTGACCTCCACTAGTCACCGTTAACCATCCGTAACCTTGACTCTGACCTTGAGTCCAAACGTCCCATCCATCTCGGGCCCTTTGCGTTTATGCTTGCCGTGGCCTTATTTCTAACTGTATTATCAAAGTTAATGTTCGAGGTTAAAGCAGAGACGACGTCCTCCAGAAAAGATAATTGGGTCAAAGTCGTAGGTCAAGGTCATCTTACAGAAAACTAAACTCGGACTTTTCAAAGTCAGTTTTGGGACATTTGACCTTGACTTACGACCTTGACCTCGTAACCATTTTCGAAGGCTATCACCTTGGCTTGAACCATCGACGTTTACTTTGGTCCTGTCGCACACTGTTCGGTCAGAAAAGGGTCAAACGCAAAGGGCCCGTGTCCGAAATGAAGTCAATGGGCGTGGTCAATGTGAAAGGTCGCGGTGACCTCCACTAGTCACCTTTAACCATCCGTGACCTTGACTTTGACCTTGAGTCCAAACTTCCCATCCATCTCCGGCCCTTTTCGTTTATGCTTGCCGTAACCCTATTGCTTACTGTATTATCAAAGTTAATGCTTGAGGTGAAAGCAGAGACAACGTCCTTCAGAAAAGTTAAAAAGGTCAAAGTCGTAGGTCAAGGTCATGTTACAGAAAACTAAACTCAAACTTTTCAAAGTCAGTTTTGGGACATTTCACCTTGACTTACGACCTTGACCCCGTAACCATTTTCGAAGGCTATCAACTTGGCTTGAATCATGGGTGTGTACCTTGGTCCTGTCGCACACTGCTCGGTCAGAAAACGGTCAAACGCAGAGGGGCCCGTGCCCGAAAGGAAGTCAATGGGCGTGGTCAATGTGAAAGTTCGTGGTGACCTCCACTAGTCACCTTTAACCATCCGTGACCTCGACTTCGACCTTGAGTCCAAACTTCCCATCCATCTCGGGCCCTTTTCGTTTATGCTTGCCGTGACCCTATTTCTTACTGTATTATCAAAGTTAATGCTTGAGGTGAAAGCAGAGACAACGTCCTTCAGAAAAGATAATTGGGTCAAAGTCGTAGGTCAAGGTCATGTTACAGAAAACTGAACTCAAACTTTTCAAAGTCAGTTTTGGGACATTTGACCTTGACTTACGACCTTGATCCCATAACCATTTTCAAAGCCCATAATCTTGGCTTGAACCATCGACGTTTACCCTGGCCCTGTCGCACACTGGTCGGTCAGAAAACGGTCAAACGCAGAGGGGCCCGTGTCCGAAAGGAAGTCAAAGGGCGTGGTCAATGTGAAAGTTCGTGGTGACCTCCACTAGTCACCTTTAACCATCCGTGACCTTGACTTCGACCTTGAGTCCAAACTTCCAATCAATCTCGGGCCCTTTTCGTTTATGCTTGCTGTGACCCTATTTCTTACTGTATTATCAAAGTTAATGCTTGAGGTGAAAGCATAGACAACGTCCCTCAGAAAAGATAATTGGGTCAAAGTCGTAGGTCAAGGTCATGTTATAGAAAACTGAACTCAAACTTTTCAAGGTCAGTTTTGGGACCTACGACTTTGACCCAATTATCTTTTCTGAATGACGCCGTCTCGGCTTTCACCTCGAACATTAACTTTGATAATACAGTAAGAAATAAGGTCACGGCACGCATAAACGCAAAGGGCCCGAGATGGATGGGAAGTTCGGACTCTAGGTCTGGGTCAAGGTTACGGATGGTTAACGGTGACTAGTGGAGGTCACCACGACCGTTCACATTGACCACGCCCATTGACTTCCTTTCCGACACGGGCCCCTCTCCGTTTGACCCTTTTCTGACCGAGCAGTGTGTGACAGAACCAAGGTAAACGTCCATGATTCAAGCCAAGGTAATAGCCTTCGAAAATGGTTGCGGGGTCAAGGTTGTAAGTCAAGGTCAAATGTCCAAAAAATGACTTTGAAAAGTTTGAGTTTAGTTTTCTGTAACATGACCTTGACCTACGACTTTGACCCAATTATCTTTTCTGAAGGACGTCGTCTCTGCTTTCACCTCGAACATTAACTTTAAAAATACAGTAAGAAATAAGGCCACGGCAATCATAAACGCAAAGGCCCTGATATGGATGGGAAGTTAAGACTCAAGGTCAAAATCAAGGTCACGGCAATATTCACACCTAAAGGCCAATCCACTGATCAACACCAAATAGTATTTTATAGAACATGTTGGCTTCGCGCAAAAATTAAAGTATACGAATATTTTATTAATTTTTATGAACTGCAGAGATAGGCAGCTAGTGCAGTGTGTCGGTTTCCGTCTTAGTGTCTTGTTATTCGAGTCTAAATAGTAAACAAAGCAAATGGCGTCAAACAGATGAAGTTCTCTCTCGTTAGAAATTAAAAGGTCGGTAAAATAAAAAGTTATTGATCGATTCGGCTGAAATTTGGTGTGTGGTCATTGCTAGTCACCCTTAACATCCTCTAATGATTTCAAGTTCCTACGACCACGGGAACTGGTAGAGGTACGAAAGTGCAATAGCGCCAATGTTCCAATATACGGACAATGTGAAGATAGCCCCTGATACTCATCTAATGTTTTTACCATTAATAACAACAATATTTAATTTTATTCAGTAACTAATAATGTTTTAATATACTGACAATATGAAGATGGACCCTGATACTCATATAATGTCATTTAACATTTTTGTACCCCTCGTCGCTCGCCTTGTAAATTAAAGGAAACTATTGTAATTTTATCAAAGTTTGAAAGTATTACTATTTATTTCAGATAAAGATATCGCCATCATTGTTTTGGCTATATTATCGTTTTCATTGATACTGGTCATAGTTTTATATCTCATGTACAGGTAAAATTATTATTATTATTATTATTTACCTTCCATTTAATATTCACAGCTTCTAGTCGTTCGGGTGGGACGATAAACCTGGATCCCGTGTACACACACTTTAGCACGTACAGTAGAACTTGTATTAAGCAAGCACCCAAGGGAAATTTAAAAATGCTTGCTTAATGGGGGTGCTCTTTGACTAGAGCTATCCAATATTGCCCCAACCCCTACCACAAAAAATAAAGATATAGATTGAATATATTTTTTTATTCCTTTAGTATAACAATAACAATACATGTACTTTTTTTAACTAGTTTTGGATTCAAAGTAGTCGCGTATACATGTTTGCTTATTAATACTGGATCTCTGGCCCCCCAATATTTCTTTTACTTTCATCATACTGAATCATAGCGTCTAAAAGCGTTTCAAAATGCCGTGAATTTGAGTATTTCCCACCCCAACTATTTTAGCGATTACGCGACCACATAATAAAATCTCGGTGCTTTTTGTGCTGACATAAATTAATTACGCTTGGTGCATTGGGAGCGAACATCAATACTTGCATCGATAAATTTGACCGTCGTTGAATCTTGAACGAAAATTCTTTACTCAAATCTCGAACATAACTTCTGTAAACATGTCATTTTGTACCAACCTGGATCCCATGTACACACACTTTAGCACGTACATTGTACTTACAAAAGGATTAGGCGGAGACGCCGATGTCCAAGTAAATGTTCCCCATAGTACATTGTGTAGGGTATAACTTCATTTATTATCCCTATTGGTTTAGAAAGAGAGAGACAAATGGGGTTTAACGTCCACTCGACACAAACTAGGTCATTTCGGGACTAACATATGGTTTCATTTTATTTCAATAATTCGCTTATGTGTAGGGGTCTTTAGCAGTGGGAGGAAACCCGAGGACCCGGAGAAAACCCACAATGTTGGACAGGCGACCCTATACCTCGTCACGTCGGTTTCGAAAGGCAGGACGTTTCATTTCTGTAGTCATTCAACGCATTTTAATACTAAAAGTGTTATATTTTGGGTTTCAGTTTATTTTCTATTTAATACTGTGTTTTTGTATTTTTCTTGTTACAGAAAAGGTAAACTAAGATGTCTAAAGAGACATGGTAATCCGAGAATGGAGAATTCAAGAACGATAACTCCGTCAGAACCTTGGACTACTTACAGTAATCTATCGGATACAGACAGACATAATACAGATAGTGCTTACCAGGAATTACAAACCAGGAATGTAAATTCACCTTATAATAATCTTCCATATTCTGGTACAGACATACAACCTGGTACTAACTATAGTAGTCTATCTGATAGTAACAGACATGATACCGATAATAATAGTTACCAAGAGCTACACACAAGAACCTCCACGTCACCTTATAACAATCTCCCCTATAGTAATCAATAATTATCACCTTATAACAATCTCCCCTATAGTAATCAATAATTAACACATTTATAACAATCTCCCCTATAGTAATGAACTACATACATATAGTAATTAATAATACCATAGCCTATACCATCACACTGACTTTCAATTTTTTTCCGCCAAAATGGATGATAATTTTTATATAACAAAATGTTCATATTTTTTTCCGCCAACTAGAATATTTATCTTCCAAACATTTGTGATAAAAAAGACAACAATACAATATACAACAACTTTAAAAATCTGTCTGTGTATAATAAATTAGCACAGTTTGGATTTAATAAGATCAGATTTTTTTGTGGGGTGACTTTAGTCTATTTGAACACCGTACCGCACAATATATTTTTAGTATCTACACGTCAGATCTCATTCAAGGATTGCCAATTTTCTATAAATTTATGTGTTGCGTGTACAATAGGCCTACAGTTATTTTCAGAATGTGAATCCCTGGTAGAATGATATAAATTTCAATTATATTTGTAAGAGATGCTTACAATTATACCCGTCGTTCACCTTTAGATCATTTTGGCGACGGTAATACGATACGTCATATGGCGAAATGATTTCTCGCTCAAGAATCGTCGCTATTCAACTCGTTCTTACGTTTTCGACCAGTGGTGATGATATAATTTGAAATAATGATATCCGATCGGCATGCTTGTATATCTTACATGCCGCATATGAAGCCAGAGTAAACGGAATTCAACTATCAAAATATTTAATTCTCTTCGAAAGGAACTGTCGACCATTTTGATTACATGTATTACCATTTTTTTTAAGACGAAACGGAACGTCAAATAATCACCGCTTGGATTAATAATGACTTGAGATAGGCTTTATATACATCATTTGCAATTATCAATCAACTAATCATTAATCTAAGACAACTGATTAGTATTAATCATTGACGTAATCCGGATTATCAGCTAGTTGATTGATTTATAGTATTCCGCCACGTGATTGACACTCAAATAATTGTTAATCAAGGATGAATACGATTAGAATTTTAAGATTTTTTTCCCCAGTTCTCAAAAAGAATCGCCAGTACCGCAAAACATTATCGCCAAAATCAAATTTTAATCGCCACTTTCATATTTTCATCGCAAATTGCGACTTTGGCGACCGACAGTGTGAGCCTGACCATAGGGTTTATTTTAGTTATAAGAAAGGTGTTCTGTATATAATATAGAAATTCTTTACCTACATGATGTGTGACGAAAACTAGGGTAATGAAGTAGCTTGCATTATTTTACTACTATCTTAGACTAACTTACCAACAGTTATATGTCAGTATCCATTGCTGGAAGTAGGGTACTATAGTCCAGTCATCTCGTGCATGGATTACAATTAACTAGAATAGTGTTGACGTAAAACGGTGCCTATACGAAACACTTACCCAAAAATGGTAATTGTCCCGCCCAAATAGATGACGCATTGTACTTCCTCTATAGGAGAGAGCTTGTTTGATTTACGCTCAGATATCATGATGAGACCCTAGGGAAGATATCACAGAGCGGCCCGTGAGGGGAACATCGTAGCCTCCTCGGCTGAGAGGCTGGGATAGAGACGAATGTAGTATTTAAACCGTTAGGTCTGAGTTGTAAAGGATGCTAAACTCAGACCGTGGATATTTTGATAACTCCTGAAGTTATAGTGTTCCTGGATTCAACTTTGTAGTTTGCTGTATTTGTTATATAAACTTAGTAACAACGTAAACGGTGTTCCAGAGTCAGTTAATAGATGATTAAAATAGTTATCACAACGTGAATTCGGAAGAATGTCCTAGACGATAATGTCACAGCTACCCCGTAGTGTCACGGTCGTTTTTATTTGGTACCGTGACACAGGATAGGATAGTGTTACAGCTAATCTCTCTTTGGTGCCGCTGACTGAAGGATGTCGACCATGGGGGAAATCCATGCAAGAAGAAGTTTCCAGTCGTTTTAGGTAGGTACATATTTCCTAGTAAACAGATCATGGAAAGCCTAAAAGACCAAGGGGTAGATTTAATGGCTTTTTAAAGGTTATGGATTTGTAAAAAAAATATAGGTTAAAAAGGACGATAAAAGTTACAATAATTAAATTAGGAAAATCTAAGGAAATAAGGGCCAAAAGTAAAGTTTAGAAAAAAAGGACGATCACACGGCTATTAAAATATGAAGCAGGGGGGGGGGGGGGGGTATGCGTCCCCCCCCCTGCAAAAAGTTTCGACACCCCCCCCACCCCTTGAAAAAATTATCGACCATAAAAACAATTGATATACATTGTCTGTCAATTTTACAGCAACCCTGAGGACATTTCCCACCCCCTCGTTGCTCTCAGCTAGTTACGGCCCTGCAAAGATCTCTACATTTAACATTTTTTCACTGATAATCAATTAAATTCCATCTTTCTTTCAGGAGTTATGATTATTTAAACTTGAAAAATTAATGTCAATACTTCACAACAAGTTATCCATATTTGTTTTATTTTCAGGTGAAATGTTTTGTGTCATACTGGATGTTGTTATTTGTATTACCTTTATCAACCTTGATCACTTTCATAATTACATTAATTAAAGGGACATCATGTAAGATTAGATAAGGAGCTAACATTTCTCACTATTATAGTTAAAAAGTAGCTAATGAAAATATGTGGAAAATTTCAGTCAAATTACTTCACCCTGAGTCGAGTTATCGTCCTTATAATAAATGTGTAGCCTCGATTGTCAATGCTACAGTGGTTACGATAATAAACAAAGTCTCGATTATCCATCTGTTGTATGGGTTAACATATGCAACAATAAACTGTAATATTCATATAACACAGTGCGATATTTTGTCGGGTGTATCATACAATAATTGATCGATCTATTCACAATATTTAGTTAATTACAATGGCCGATGGTCGAGTTACTGGATAAACAGACGACCCCATGACAGTAAAGTTCTGGTTGACGAACCAGGATACCGCAGAAGAGATCTAAGATGGTTCCTGTTTAGTTTCCTCTTGTTACTCGTGTACGGTGGCGGATCTCGCAAGCATCTCTTTGTTCGGACGACAAGTGTACCGTGGAGAATTTCGCAAGCATCTCGTTGTTCGGACTACTCGTGTACGGTGGATGATCTCGGAAGCATCTCTTTATTCGGACCACTCGTGTACGGTGGATGATCTCGCAAGCATCTCGTTGTTCTCACAACACGTGTACGGTGGATGATCTCACAAACATCTCGTTGTTCGGACAACACGTGTACGGTGGAGGATCTCGGATGCATCTCGTCACACCCGAGCGAACGACTATACGTTGTCCCTTGTCAGACTCTCCGTCCTACATCACTAATATAGCGCAAAGTCTAAAAGTTAAAGCCCACTGCAGAATTCATCAAGGTCGCGAGATTTAATCAGGAATAGAGCACGGGGTCTCCAGACTATAGGGAGTCTGTGTCTTGCTCACTAAGCACTGAGCCACCGTGTCCCCCTTTCCCTCATAGCACTCTGCCGTCATCAGGGGGTTGGATGGCCGAATGGTTAGCACGTATCATACGGTCTGTCATTGAGTCAACTGGCGGGGTTTCGATTCCCCGGTTTTACGTGACAAGGAGTAGGGTCGCCTGTCCATCCTCGTGGGTTTTTCTCCGGGTCCTCCGGTTTCCTCCCACTGCTAAAGACCCCTACGCGCAAGCGCATTATTGAAATATAATTAAACCATGTGTCTAGTGGACGTTAAACCTCACCTCTCTCTCTCCCTCTCTCTCTCTCTCTCTTTTCTCTCTCTCTCTGCCGTCTTCGTCAGTCAAGTTGGTGCAGAGAAGCAGGAAGGTAAAACCCATTTCATTCTATTCAATTTTGGGAAGTTCTTAATTTAGTTGGACTTTTATATATAATGTATTTACAGATTGATTGGCTATCTGTTCTTTTATACAAAATATATTTACAGATTGGCTATCTGTCTTTTTTTAAATCTTGTTTTGTTCATATCTTAGCTAACTAGACACAATGGTTATTCGAGTCATTGCGCTTCACCAGTTTTCCTGCCTTTTATTTAGTAAATTGATTTTCCGCACGACAATCTATTCTCATAGAAGTAGCTAATGATTTCCTGTTCAGCTTTTTAAAATGACTTTACATAAGTGTAGACGCTTCCAGTAGACTGAGTTTAATCATAATTTTACCGTCTTGTATATTTCCATACTAAACGTAAGCTGTCTGTCTACAGTTAACTCCGCTTGACAACAGACACTAAACTAGTTCCCCGACATTTTGAGGGTCGAATCGACGATTTTAGCCGACAACGTGAAGTATACTTCGAGAAATTTAAGAAGTATTTATTCCACTTCCATTTAAAGTAGCTAAGTCTCTAACTCAGTATCTTCCAAAGTCGTCGACATTGAAAACACAAATAATTTGTAAATTTAAATCAAGATGAGCTTCTGATATCCAATATATAGTACAAAATAAACACTTTACCATTGAACCATAATGGGTTTCAGCGACATTTGTAACCAGGGACTCGAAGACACATTCCTCAACTGATGTCAAACGGTGACGCCATACTCTTATCTGTATAGACTGGAATAACCAGACGCTAGAGATTGCCATTCGATTGAGACATCTGGCGTATTTCGCCGAACATAACTGATTAGCAATTAGGGTAAAAACGGAAACGATTGAATGTAAATCAGTGTATATACATTCATATTACATTATTGTATGCGTTGCGACCCATTTGTGTCAATTTCTAGGTCCCAAATATTAGTGTTTTAGCTCCTTTAACACAATTAAAAACGTTTATTTAATCGTTGTATGTATGACGCATGTAACACGGAGTAAAACCGCATTACAAAATAGTATATCAATTGTTTAGATATGGCTGCCATTCAGGACAGAGATATATTCTAGAAGTAGATAGTTCTCTGTGTACAGTATGGTTTATTTCATGTATTTTCAAATGACCCTACAGAGCATAGACTGTCTTTAATCAAAGAGTGATTATACATATATCTGTGAAGTATATTCAAATGACATTACATAAGAATAAAGCCTTTAATCGTAAATCTTTATTTTTTCTAGTTTCAAGGGAGCCGTGGTGACTCAGTCAGTAAGCCGCTGGCTCGCTAACCAATGGGTCTCTGTATCGCAGCCGGTGTTGGGCGAGAACAAACCTCGGGATTTACCGACAAGGTTTCCCCTATTTGCCAGTAGTGCAGGACTTAGGGTCTAGTTGTACGGATGGGACGTAAAACCAAGATCCCGTGTACTCATTAGAGTGCAAGTAAAATAACTTTTCGAATTAATTGTAGGTTTTAAAACCGCTTTCCGGGCAAAATGTCCATCAAAACTCACTACATGGCGTATGCCCACCTTACTTAATTCAGTAATAGCAGTAATTCATTAAGCCCCATGTTATTTTTATGTCTTTCCGGTTTATGTCATTAAAGTATTTTTGACTGTAGACGTCTGTGAAATTTAATCTTTGTTCTGGTCATATTGACATGTTATTGTGTAAGAGAAACTCTAATTATTCTCCCGTCCTTAAGCCAAGAAATAAAATACCAATGTTTAAGGTTACTTATTTTACTAATTTGTTTTTCTCGTAAGGATAGTGTTATATATTTCTTAACATCTCTTGCTTAATTACATCATTGGTATCCCCAGTGGTCGCATTCCGTTCTACTCCACTATACCCGGGGCTCATCCATAGGTTATGCATGTATTCAAATTACCTGGCCTTGGTCGTACCCTGATTCCAGGGACCAATCACAAATAGTTTACAAACCAGTCTTAGCCGCATTGCTTACGTTCACAATATGGCGTCTTGTTTGTTGCAACAATATGAGTGTTACTTCCCTTCGCCAACATCCTTTGTATTTAACGATTTCTTTAATTGGTCGATAAAAATAGCACATTCATCATGTCAAGGGCAGATAATTTGAATGCGTGCCCCCCCCCCCCTCATTGATGAACCCAGGGTTAGTGGAGAGGAACGAAATGAGCCCATTGCGGATACCGGGGATGGCGTAATTACTGAGTGTGGGTTTTCAGTGTTGAAATTTGTCTAAAGAAAATCACACCAAGACCGAGTAATAGGGCCTTTAAAATGAGAGAACAAAAATAGCGTGACAGTAAATACATGTATTTATTTTGTTTTAGCCTTATGTCTATATGCTTCACAAAATGATTATTTCTATGACTGAATTCCAGACAAGCATTTCTTAATCTTTAATAATGCTGTATTAAAAATATTACTGCCAGACGTATATATTCTTTATGGTTTTTAAAATGTTTTATTAGAATTATTTCTCTTCTTTGTTCATTTGTAGACAGCAGTAGATCCTGCTTTGATTAAAGAATTCTCCCTTGAGCAATTTGTCGAACTGGGAAACTACCAATAGCAACATAGGGGGAAGTCGGTATTAAAGCCTGCTGTGGTCATGTTATCATCGCGAGAAGTGGAGGAGACGTCAAATCTTTAAATCAATAAACCAATCAGAACCACTTTTAGATATAAAATGAAATGAAATGAAATGGGGTTTAACGTCCTACTGTTCTGCTCCTATACTGGGCTAATGAAGACGGGCATACGCCATACAGTGTGCTATGAGAGAAATTTTGCCCGGGCAGCGGCACTATCGCCTTCTCTTATATCGAATTCCAACTTCGAAGACTATTTATTATATTAAGATTATATTTGAAATAACACAATCACAGCTTTATTTACAACAATTACTAGCAACTTGAATAATATAACGTTTCAACAAGTGTCATCGTGTCGCTATCAAGCACCAGGTAAACGTTGATAACCACAAGAGGATACCCGTTGAAACGTTGCACTATTAAAGTTGCTAGTGATTGTTATATATAAAGCTGTGTTTGCGTTATATCAGAAAAACCTTAGTATTTTTTAATAAATTATTGCTCTTTAATTATCCAAAAGTTTTATTTTCTAAATTCAGTCTTTGGTTTAAGATATATAAGGCCTGCAATGATCGTAGAACGATCCTTTCCCCTGAGTCAACAACTTGAACAACATTAACGGCAGGGGGGGGGGGGGGGTGATTAATGCGTGCGCAGTGAATCATATGGTTTTCCATTGAGTCAAGTGGCATGGTTTCGATTCCCCACTTGTGCGTGACAAGATCACGTGAATTGGTTGACCAATCAGATTGTTTGTATTGGTCTGTGTTGAGTTAAACTGGTAGCTTCAATTTCAAAGAGTAGTAAGATGGGAGAGAAAGAGAGAGTTTAACGTCCACTCGACACGAACTTGGTCATTTTTGGGAGTAACATGGTTTATTTTTTTCAATAATTCGCTTGCGCATAGGGGTATTTAGCAGTGGGAGGAAACCGGAGGACCCGGAAAACCCCCACGAGGTTGGACACGCGACCCTACTCCTCGCCACGTACAATCGGGGACTCGAAACCACACCGGTTGACTCAATGACAGACCTTATGATACAGCGCGCACATGCTAACCCCCCAGTTAGATGGTACTAGTTTGGACAGCAGGAATATTCTACAGTACGACGACCATACTAAATAGATAGATTAAAGGCTGGCTTTCTGCTGGATTTACACAGCATACAATTTACAAACAAAAAACAACTAATAAAACCCCTAAAATAATCTTTCCATCTTGTACAGATGGATAGAAAGTTATAGAAATTTGTAGAAATTTATAGAAGTACATGGAAATTTATATAGAAATTTATTTATGTTACAAATATAGAAATGGATTTGCATAGATACAGACTTAGATAGACATGTATTTACATATATAAAAATATTTGACGTATCTTTACGTATATAAAAAATACTATAAAAAGTACTTTACGTATATAAAAAATACTATAAAAATACTTTACATTATAAAAAATACTTTACATTATAAAAAATACTTTACGTATATAAAAAATACTTGGCGTATCTTGACGTATATAAAAAGTCCTTTACGTATATAAAACGTCCTTTACGTATATAAAAAGTCCTTTATGTATATATAAAAAGTACTTGACGTATATAAAAAATACTTAACGTATATATAGAATTTGATTACGTAGACAGAAATGTATTTATAAAGATATATAGATACAGGAAATCACTTAAAATAGGCGTTAACAAAACAAGTCTCCGTAGGAGTTTTATTACGTAAGATGTTTTATTCTGTGTTGTTTACTTTTAAAATTATTAATAAATTTTTACTTTGTATATCCAATCTTATGTCGTGTATATCGTTTAATACAAAGATAAAACGGTTTCTACTGGGAAGAAAACCATTCAACTCAACATGTTTCATTTTCTATCTGTTCTCCCTGGAGATGTACATGAATAAAACCGATATTAATCCCGGAGATGTATTAAATAGTTATTCACAGAGAAACAATTATAAAATACACATTAAAGGACCCTGAAAAACATCTTGATCGGTCGTCATTATCGTAATAAAACAGATACATGCTATAGTTAATTCATATCTCATTTCCGGTGTTCATATCGAGCAACAATTTACTCCAGTCACGGAATTATAACATAGAGCTCACGATCTGTTGACGGTTGACATGTACTTCTATTGTGTTTCTTCAACTAAAATGAATTCAAAATTAAATTGTCCAACCCACATTACACCTTTACACTATAATATAATCGTATGTACAAAGATTTGAGGAAAATACTCTATACTACGGTCGTTACTTGTAAGAGAGGTGGGGGGGGGGGGGCGTTGATAGTGCACGAAATATATATACTCTTCAAAAAAAAGTAGGGGATATTGAAATGCAAATACCTATGCAAGTTGTGATATGATAAATAGTCATGGACACTTGACATGCGTTCAGAGTATGTTCACAGATGAAGAACTTATGCCCCAACAGAACCACTGAGCTGCACGTGCGACACCCAATAGCGCCATACACGTGGGAGGGGTTCATTGTCATATTTGACACTTTAAGGTAGGGTTGATGAAAACTGCCGCTTGCTGGTTTATCCTATCCGCGTTGGCTTTCCTATCGGTTCTTACATAAGATTTACTGTTTAGCGTATCTTTCCTTTAGTGTGTTACGTAGCACTGCAAGAGGAGTTGGTCAAATTGCCCCAAATCGTGATTGGACGGTTGATTAGGGGCATGCCACGAATAATTGCTAAATGTCTGATCATTGTTGGAGCAATTACTCATTATTAAGACACAAATCAAAAAACGTCCATTTTCACTTTTTATAGTGTATCTCTTTGCGAGTGAAAAGGGGCCGTCAGATAAACCGCCCATATGAACTGTTTATGTTCATGTATAGACAATTGGCCTGTTATTAACATACACTGGTTACCTCTAATAAAAACAGCAGTGCATTTTCGCAGTTTTGTATTGTTTCTGAATATCCCCTACGTTTTTTTGAAGAGTATATATAAGCAACATGGGTGGCTATTAAACATTTTTGGTGGACTAAAACTAATTCAATATTATGTTATCCACTATTTGTTTTTACATATTATGGAATGAGCACATAAAACCCATTGCCCGTATTTGTATTACAGTTGTCTGTGGGCGTTTTGGAGTAATTAAGAACTGAAATCATATTTGTGTTTTTTCGAAAGGAACCTATAAATTATTTTCTAAAATCTACACATTTGGTGCTTGGTCGCTTGACTTATTCTCTGTTTTATCTGTGTCTTCAAAAGGAACATACAAATCATTTTCTAGGATTTCCATTTCAGACGAAGCAACGTTTTGCTTTGTCCTGCTTTCCATGTCGGGTGTAGCAACGTTTTGTTTTGTCCCGTTGTTAGAAGCATTATCATATATACTGCTTGTCATAGGTTTCGACACCTCAACAGCAGAATTTTCAAAAGGAACATACAAATCATTCTCCATGATTTCCATATCTCCTGATGGTCGATGTTGTGGTATATTATTGGTTGTAGAAGCCACAGCACCAGTGTTATCTGGATTGCTGGATGCCTCGTAGGGTATGTACAGTTCGTTCTCTAGTATTTCCATATCTCCTGATGGTCGATGGTGTTGTATATTATTGGCTGTAGAAGCCACAGCACCAGTGTTATCTGGATTGTTGGATGCCTCGTAGGGTATGTACAGTTCATTTTCTAATATTTCCATATCTCCTGATGGTTGTTGATGTTGTGGTATGTTATTGCTTGTAGAAGCTACAGCACCAGTGTTATCTAGATTGTTAGGTGCTTCGTAGGGTATGTATAGTTCGTTCTCTAATATTTCCATATCTGCCATATCAGTTGCATTGCTCTTTGTTGCTTGTTCCGGTGGATTCCCATCAGTCACATTAAACCTTCTTCCGGCCTTATTCACAACGGCATATTCTGGTGTATGACCTGTTGCCAAGCCCGATGGATTGGTATTAATATTATCATGTTTAACATCCTCATCCTGGGTATTCAAACTTTCTAGTACGAAGTAATTTGGAGCAGTATTATTGTTAACAGTGTTGTTAATATGCACGTGCACATTCTGTTGTAAGACATTAGCCCTCCTTTTTCGTACTCTGAAAAAGATAATCATACAATGATTGGGTTTATAATATAAATATCGATATTAATCCATCTGAACGTATTTCACAATAATTTACTATATACATGTGTTTATACAGATTATAATCACCTAACATAAGATGGTGGAGATGGCGTCATTAGATCATTATATCGTGGCTGTGTTGTGGTTACGATCCCACTGTTAAATATATATACATAAGTTTAAGTTTAAGTTTATTACATTTAATATAGCGCTCATTACTGAAATACATGTATATATACATACACAAGAGTTATTGCAAAACGATTACCATATGTTCAACCAAAATGACCTGATTAGTGTCGACTGTACGTTAGTCTCGAAATGACCTGGTTATTATCGACTTTAGGTTAACCCCCATCGCCCGTGTATCCCCAATTAATAACGTAACTCAAACATACATTGATGGCAATATACAACTCCGCTTGTTGCGATACATTTGAGCAACTTCCCTTCCCAGCTATCCAGTCTGCTGGAAACAGTATCAGATATCATGACATATATTTTATGTCTAGATAGTATTAATTGTTTTAGGGGACATTATAAAAATCAATCTTACCTGAATAAAACACATACAATTACTACTATTAATATCAACACCAGTCCACCAACAACACAACCAACTATCAACAATAAATCTGAATAAAAGAACAATTCCACCTATCACATATACATCCAAATAAAAAGAAAACATCATTGGGAAGTTCATCCACCGGATTTAACACTACCATATGCATTTTTATCAAATTCTGAAACATAGCAGCTAGCCCTAGTTTAACCTTATTTATTAAAGAGTTTTTCCAAGCACTAAGTAATCAACGATTGTCACATATTCTGGGTGTCATCTTACTGTCTATTAATTACTTGGGGCGTCGTATCAGTTAACATTACAGGGTAAATATCACTGGAAGGGACAGTGTTTGTCAATAGGAAATTTAAATTGACTTTACTGGGTAAAATATCACAGTTTTACTATACGAAAGGCGAGCGAAGCAAGATGCCTTAATTTTGAGGGGCGTTAGATGACTATTAAGAAGACCATCGATACTTTGTAGATATAGGTACTAAATAAGATGAGTATTAGGAAGACCAGTTTCACATTGTCGATCTAGTTACTAAATAAGATTGACTGTTATTGATCGATGATACAAAATAACTCTGTATTTTCTATCATTTGGAGAGAAGATAAACATGCGGTTTAGCTCGTACCCCTACTTAAATATTATTATATCTAGTTACATTTACTGTTGCCTGTTTGTTGTGCTGCACTGTCTGATGGATTGGTCGATGTTCTTGATGTTGAACCAGATCGCAAATCTGAGGTGTTAGTTGATGTTTGAGATGAAGTGCTGTAGTTGGATGTGGTATTGGAATCTGTGTTATTTACTGTAGTGGGATGGGCAGTTGATGTTTCTGATGAAGTATTGGGGTCGGTTGCAATGCTGGAAGGTCTGTTATTTACTGTAGTTGTACTGGTAGAAATCTCAGTCTGTGTAGAAGATGAACCTGGAGTTGTAGTACTGTCTGGTTGTGGTGTGGTGGGTGTGGGTGAAGCAGTTGTTTCATTTATATTATTACAAGAACCCGCCAAAGATACACCTGTAAAACGTGGAGCAGAACACACTTACAACACAAGGTATGGATCGTTCATCTACTTTTACTTTATGGTATACCCGTAAAGGGTGTTAGACGACACCAGATTCAACTTTTACTGTTTCTATCTGGTACGATACGTTACAGAACTGAGCAAAAAAAAAGAAGAAAGGACTAACAACCAATCCGAATTACTTGTTCGACATTGAATTCATATCGAGTTTTCAATATTTACCTTGTATTTCAATCCATAGTTTTAGTCCATTTATTTGTTGATGAGTAAATATAACATCAGCTGTTGTTGATGTTGGTGTTCTTGTTGATTGTAGTCTGTGATTATAAATTTGTAAAGTGGATTGGGAGTTTTCTCTACTGGTTCTATTATAAGTTATATCACCATATTGTATAAATAAATTAGATCTTACTCCATCACTAGATGTTTTTAATCTAAGATCTAACATAGTTATAGATGTTATACTTGTACCATGTATATCACATTTACAACTTGATTCATTTGATTTAAAACCATTCGTAGTATTTGGATAATTATGTGAAAGCAGATATGTTTTGTTTTCATTTTCTTTTATTAAAGTTAACCAGTCTTGACACATATCCTGGCCATTTTCTTCTGTAATAGAAGACATAATATAATGATCAGTCAAATATCATCATTCATAACTCTCTAGGTACTTATAAATAACTTACAGAACAACGAAACATTTTTCATGGACATATTTACCTGTTTGACTTATATACGGAATGATTCACACTTTATTATATAACCACATAATTTAGTAGGTTTCGTCTTTGAGTATAATGCAAATTCAGATCTAATGTCGAGCCGCTACAAGGCATAAGATCTATGAAGAATTATAGATAGTGGAAATTTGACTGAATCAGCATGGCTACATGTATTTCATAATGCATGCAGTCTTTATTTTGAAATATCTCCATTAATCTTTATTAATCTTCTGGCTATGATAGTACCATATCTAATATTGTTTCATGTGGATAATTTTATCTCATTAGTGAAAAGGTGAGAATAAAATGGCTGGTGGAGACGTGCATAGACTTGTACAACTCACATACTTTCCATAATTTACATATATATCCTTGACGGTCACTTTTGCAATACTATGGGTTCTATTGACAAAACAAACCGCTCTAGTCAGTGATTGTGACACAGCTTTTGACAAAAAGAAAGGTCTTATAACAGATATCTAAAACCAGAGACAATGCGTTTTTTACACTTTTTAAATAAGATACTTCAAGATGGTATTATCGATGGTTGTGAAATAATACGTATTAATTATATGTTCTGGTTTATCGTATTTTTATAGCAACTTTTCGAATACAAAAACATAATATGGAACACAATTACTATTTTATTTAAAGCGGCGTTTCGTCGAGGGTTCTCTCAACGTTTTCAAGCAAATGATAGTGAAAATGGTAGTAGTATCTTGGTGTTTAACGTCTGCTTCCACATAAGTGATATCGCAGACAAGAAATAGGAGAGTCGAAACTGCTCCCTGTTTTTAGAATATGATTTTGCAATCTTTCCATTTTAGGCCTTAGGCAATGGATTGGGTTTTGTGGGAAGTTCTTCCCTTTATTTAGTAAAAAACATATCGTTGGTAGATGTTTTCTTCTGCTTCTGGATTGGTAGATGTCTTCGTTGTGGGATTAGTGTTTCGGTGCCAGGCCCGCCTTATCGTGACCTCCCCTTACTCCACAATCTCACTCTATGGGTTTGGTATCTGTTTCTTTTGCCGAATAGTGTTTAGGTCGCGAATCCGTCTGACCGTAACTCCCCTTACTCCACTATCCTGCTAGTTTGGTAGATGTCATATTTGTGGGATTTGTGTTTAGGTGTCAGGCCCGTCTTATCGTGACATCCCCTTACTCCCCTATCCCACTCTGTAGGTTTGATGTCTATTTTTTGCCGGAATAGTGTTTAGATGCCGAGTCCGTCTGATCGTGACTCTCCCTTACTCCACTATCCTGCCAGTTTGGTATAAATCCCCTATGTAGTTTAGTGTTAAGATGCCGAGCCCGTCTAACCGTTGCCCTCTCTTACTTCACTATTCTACTTAGTCCAACTGTGTCCATTAGGGCGTGGATTTGTTCGAAGATTTGCAGTTTCAGATCTGGTCTCGGGAAGAGTAAGTTCTTAGTGTTGAATGGTATGTTGTTAGTCTCCATCATTCTCACTAGTTCCCTTCTCTCCTCCTTGTATACCTCGCAGTCTACCAGGACATGGTTGGTGGTACATTCTTCTCCGTACTCACAGACGATGACTTGGTGTTTGTAGTCTTGCAGCCGCTCTTTCACCCTTAGTTTCGATATAAGTCTGCATATATCTCTTCTAGGGTGATTGATCGCTGTCTTCGTGTAGATTTTGTCATCAAGTCGGAATCTGTATGTGTCAAGTTAAACGAGTTTTAATTCCCAGAATGAATTGACCTGTCTTTTAACCATACTGTAGATTTCCGTGGTGCTGTAGTCTATGGTGCGGAGTGGCGCTGTGTCCATGAGACCTTCGTTGGCGAGTCGATCTGCCCCCTCGTTTCCTCTAATGTTGACATGTGATGGAATCCACACGAGCTCTAATTTGCTTCCCTTCTCCCTTCTCTATGGCCCTCTGGTACAGCTGCCTGATTTCCAAAATGACTTCTGGTCTTGAGTCCGAGTTGTCATTTTGGATTGAAATCAGACTGCTCAGAGAGTCGCTTGGAATGACGAACTTACTAGTTATTGGGCAGTTTCCTGCTTATTCCATGTTCCCCGTTTGACAGATATATTCCAAACGAGCTTGTGCCACTTTCAGGGTTGCGTGAGCCATCCGTGTACACATGGTCCCAGTCATCAGACGGCCAGTTGTCTTCCAGGTATTCTAGAGAGAAAGCACGTGCAGCAGTGGGGTTGTTTTTCTTGTCGGTTTTCTGTAGTAGATCTAGATTGACCGGCGGTATAGGGAGCGTCCAAGGGGCGATTGCTGAGGGGGGAGGGGTCGTGTTCATTTATCACGAGCTCCCCCAGTCGCAGTTCCTTGATTGTTTCCCTGATACCCTGGCCGAAGCTTTTCTTTCTAGGATCTCTCACATATCTTGTCTTTTGTAGACTCACAAAAGTAGCGGATCTTTCGCCCAGTTGCGAGATCTTGGCCCAATACCTTGTCGCTAGTTTTTTTCTTCTTAGGGATAGGGGCAACTCCCCGGCTTCCTGTAGTAATGCCTCTCTCCTAGTCCCAAGCCCTACGCCAGTCGCAATACACAGAGCTTTGTATTGGATGGTGTCAAGCTTACTTAAGAGTTTTGGCGCGCAGTTCATGAAGGCCAAAGAGCCGTAGTCTAATACAGAGCGTATTAGAGCACGATACACCATCATTAATGTAACTCTATTGGCACCCCATGTGCTACCCGTTATTGTTCTCATTAAGTTTAGGACTTTGGAGCATCTATCTACAGTCAAGTCGATGTGCGGTTTCCAGGTCAGCCTTCGGTCAAAGATTATGCCAAGGAACTTGGTTTGGTCTTTAAACTCGATGGTTTTCCCGTTCATACACAGAGTCATTCTGCTTATCCCACTATCCCTGCTCACAAGCATACCGACCGTTTTCTTCTCTGAGACTTTAAATCCCCATGCGTTTGCCCATGTCATGAATTTGTCTAAGGCCTTTTGCATGTTCTTTTGAAGTTCACAAAAGCTCCTCCCTTTCCTCCATATGGTACTGTCAGTTCTGGCATCGAGGTAGGACGATTTTTGTATGTCATTGATCATGATATTGAAGAGGGTGGGACTGATGACGACCCCTGAGGCGTGCCATTTTCTAATGTTTCATCGGCACTCAGGAATCTGCCAACATTCACCTGTATCCTTCTATCGCCCAGAAAGCTTTTGATCCACCGAAACATTATGCCCGTTATCCCGATACGTCCCAACATAAAAGGCAGCCCGTCTAACCAAACCAAATCGAAAGCCTTGGTACATAACAGGCACCCCGAGAGGAGTGCCTGCGACATAATTTGCTGTGTGCGTTGGTTTTCTATATACACTGGTTTATGTGATTACAAATTAATTTATAATAAGTGAAGTATAATAAGTGAATATAATAAGTGTTTTCCTATCTTTTGTTTTTCTCATCTACGAAACAATTAATATGTGGTTCCCCATATAATTGTGTGCTACTATATAATTACCCTCTATATATTTTTATAAGTTTCCTTCTGATCTGTTACTATACTAAGGTTATGATAAAGTCTCAGCTAACCATTATTGGCTAATCAGATGTAAATTATTTTGTATGTTATTATAAGTTTCCCTTTGACCTGTAACTTTACTATTATCAGTGGTTTCCCAATATGGTTTATTGGCGATAATTAGTTGTTATATATTTTGTGTATATGGTTTCATAATCTCTTATTCCTATATAGAAGATTGACTTAATATATTAAATGGTTTCCGTATTGATTAAGATTAATAAGTTGTTACTTGTTTTTGTATATAAACCATCTGTACATTATTTTCACTAAACGTCGTATCGTCCAATCAGTCTCACATCAACTCTATGCAAAACATTAGAAACAATAATTACAAACAGACTTAAGTATCACTGTGAAAGCAATAATATCTTCACAAATCGGCAAAGTGGCCACAGCTCCGACAGGTCTACTGCAGACCATATCATCAGATTGCAACATGACATCTCCAAAGCATTTACAGCCAAACAATACCTTTGTGCAATTTTCGTCGACTTAACAAAGGCCTTTGACCTTGTATGGGTGGACGATCTTTTATATAAACTCCACAACGCAAAAATCAAAGGCCGAATGTACAAGTGGATAGAAGACTTTCTCAATGATAGGCATATCAGAGTACGCGTAGGGAACTGTCTGAGCGAAAAATTCAAAATGGAAAACGGAACACCGCAAGGATCCGTTATCAGTCCAATACTTTTCAACATAATGATAAATGATCTTCCTAGTTATGGGGGGAAGGACACAGAATCGGCGCTGTTCGCAGATGACAACTCGTTCTGGAAAGCATCAAAGGATATAGGCAAAATCAAAAAATCACTGCAATACATTTTAGAACAAATTTCTAAGTGGGCAAATGGGTGGGGGTTTAAAATATCAGAGGGAAAGACAGTAGCAATGCTGTTCCATCCGACCGATAGCAATAGGAAAATTGATTTAAATCTAAACGGCACGAAAATTGAATTTAAAACAGAGGCCATTTTTCTTGGCATGCCATTCGACTCTAAACTATTTTGGAAGCCTCATATCGATGGCATAGTAAGTCGCACATCGAAAACACTCAACATGATGAAATGACGCAATGGGTCGCCAATAGGAGCACTCTTATGTTAATATACCGAGCACTCCTCCGCTCGGTAATAGACTACGGATGTCTGGCTTATGCAAATGCAAGTGATATACAACTAAATAAACTAAACACAATACAAAGTAAAGCAATACGACTAGTAACGAGAGCAGCTATAGGAACCAAAACAGTTGCCATATTACACGAGATGGGAGAGCTTCCGCTTGATCTCAGGCGCGAGGAACTGTCACTCAAGTATTGGGGTAAACTACAAATGCTAAAAGAAAGATGTCCGACATATAAGTGCCTCAAACAATTTAAACGAATAGGCTTCAGGAAAAACAATCGCCCCACTCCTTGAGTAGCATCAAATCCATAGAATCAAATTCCTCCAAAAGCCGGCAGGACATAATCCGTCAAGTTAGGGACTTAAATCAAAAATTCAAGAATAATGGGAGAGAGGTAGTCCTTGCATGGATCCCCTACCACGTTAATATTTTCGGCAACGAACAAGCAGACAAACTAGCCAAGGAGGGGTTGTCACTAAACGAACTAGAAAATTTAGAATATAGCAGTCAGGAATTTGCAAGTATAGCAAAAGAGAAGATTAGAAATGCATGGAAAGCCCGTCTAAAACAAACAAATACTCATCGCTATCAAATAGATTGCAATCTTGTAGACAAGGTTTACATCAATCACCCTTCTATCAAAATATGCGAACTCATCACGAGGCTTAAAACAATAAACGTAGTCAAAGACTACACCTATACACCAATTAAATGCCCGTGTGGACAAATTGCAAGCACCTCACATCTGCTAATCAACTGCAATCAATTAAACAATGAACGTTAATCAATGATTGACAAACTGATAGAGAGGGGAAAAACCCTCTGTCTCAACTCTCTCCTTTCTCCACAGCCTGAAGATAGATACTGGACATCTCAGCTGGTCTGGGACTTCATTGAAAATATAGGCATGACCAAACACATATAATAATAAAACCAATCAATTAAAACACACTCAGTAGGGCGAAACGCAACAACGTCCCCTAGAGGGAAGCGCCAATCACCCTACACTACTAATAAAACTACTATGAAATTAATGAATTAAAATACACTAAGTAGGGCGGAGCGCAAAAACGTTCCCTAGAGGTAAGCGCCACCCGTCCTACATCACTAATAAAATTATGATAAAATTAATGAATTGAAATACTCCAGTAGGGCGGAACGCAAAAACGTCCCCTAGAGGGAAGCGTCACCCGTCGTACACCACTAATAAAACTTTAATCTAATGAATCACGGTGTTAGCGTAAAAATCTCCCCATAGAGGGAAACGCAACACACCCTGAAATATATTTTACTATCTCCTTTTGACTAAATAAATATTGATTGTAGATCATATTAAGCTATCATATATGCACTATTGTATTTTTTTTTACTCTTAATAAGAATTGAATGTAAATTATATTAACTTGTCATAAATGCAAATTGATTTTCTTACTTTTTTATATTTTATTATTATTATTATTATTATTATTATTATATGAAATGAAATATTTTTTTTTTTATATTATTATTACTCTTATTATTATTATTAATAAATACTCCCCCCCCCCCCCGAAGCCTTAAAACCCAAAACCACCGTAAGACCAGATACTCTCTTTTCTCTCTCCTTCTTTTCAAGGACTGGATTATTCCTTCAGGGAACCAATAACAAAAGGAATGAACAACAGAAATAAAGATGAAAACAATACCACCATACCGGACAACAAACCCAAATGGAAGGAAGAATGGACCAGGCCTTACACTCACGAACAAGCCCCAAGGAAGAGTTGCACCGCCCTGCCATTCAACCGGACAGAACGACCAGACCGACTAAAACGACCCAAGATATATAAATATATATTATGTACATAATATGTTTAAATGTTCGTCCACTTTCATGTCTGTTTTGTCAAAATGTCCGTATATAAATGTTTATGTCTGTCTGTCTAAATGTTCGTCCATATTCATGTATGTTTGTCAATGTCTGTGATTGTCCCTACTAGCACCTCATTACTTTGCTCTTGTTATATCATGTCTCGTCCTCCTATCTATTGTCTTCTGTACATATATATAAAAACCTAACTATCCTTTAATTTTTTCCATAATCACATTGTAAATATTTTCACTATGTATATATAACATGTAATTGTCTGCGATATCACTTCGGTGGAAGCGAACGTTAAATAAAGCTATTTCACACATATTTTCACTATCATTTGCTTGAAAACGTTGAGAGAACCCTCAACTAAACGTCGCTTTAAATAAAATAGTAATTGTGTTCCATGTTATGTTTTGTATTACGTATGTCAATTGCTAAATGCCACTCAAAGAAGGAACTTTTCGAATATTTCCTTGATATTTACCGACTATTCGAGTAGTGATTTAGTTCGAATGGCAGAATACTAATAACCACATAAAGTCAATGTGTATATATGTTTACTTACTTGGAATACATCTATAGTTAACAGTACTTCCTGTACAATTACTATAATTAGGTATATATTGTAAACATGGTGATGGTTGTCCAATACAAGATGTTATTAAACCTGTATCACTATTAGTCAATGGTTGACCACATATCTCTGTAGAACTACCACCACAATCAGATCCTTGATTATAAAAATACCCAATACTCTCTACATGTATCATATCATCATTGGTAGGACAAGTCAGATTCACTGATGGGAAGTTTCCACCTTCTTTACATACTGTAATATCTATACCTATATATAAGATAATATAAATACGTTAAACAAGCTGGGTTAGCTATATATAATATCTATACCTATATATAAGAAAATATAAATATATATAAATACGATAAATAAGCTACGTTAGCTATATTATTAAATATAACTAATAGAAACCATATCTAGATAAACAGACTGAGAGTAATCCCCGCACAACATATAGAAATTATAAATTAAATGAATTAGAATAGGGTTCCGGGGATTCACGGTGGCTAAGTGGGTAAGGCCCTGGCTCGCAAGCCTGGAGGTCACGGGTTCGATCCCTGCATTGGCCGAGAAAGTTCATCGGGATTTTCCGATGTGGTTCCTCCCTTGTCAGTGGTGCAGAACGGAGGGTCTGACAAGGACAGCTGTCTAGTCGTTCGGATGGTGCGAAAAAACGAGGACCCGGAGAAGACCCACGAAGTTAGATCAGTGAACCTACTCCTTTGCACGTACAACCAGGGAATCGAAACCACACCAGTTGACTCAGTGACAGACCTTATGATACAGCGTGCACGTGCTATCCATTCGGCCATCCACATCCACCCACTAAGTATCCAGTATAATAAACATATTAATAGTTTGTGTATATTCATAACAGTAAGCTATGAATCCAGTATAATAAACAAATGAACTCACCATCTATAACCTTCGTACAATGACAGGAAACGATCAGGATCACCCAAACCCTCATTATATATTTACACACTTTCACGTAATATAACTTATACTAAATATATGACTGTTTAGTTCACGTTATATATCATACACTATATACATGATCGCTTGATAGAAAGATTTGAACACTTGAAATCAACAAGGAAGTTTAATGTTGTTTGAGGTTATTGTATGGGGAGCAAGCTTTCGCAGTCTACATAACCTTTGCCTTTCTTTCATGACACATATTCAGCTATACAAAGTGATATGACGCATATCAGTACATAGTGAATCAGATATTAAAATGAACAACAGTATTTTTAGTCGTTGAGTTAGGGTTAACCCTAGTGAATTGCATATTGAAATCAACAACAGTTTTTTTAGTCGTTGATGTCTAAAGTTACAATACGTCTATACAATAACCTGTCGTTATTTATCATGGTTTAGTCATACTACAATTGATACATTATTCGAGGCTTTGAGCAAGTAAAATTATAAATATAAGGTTCAATTGTAAAATGTTCAACACACATCATCACAGTTTGCAGGAAAATAAGTAATTATGTTACAAATAGTGAGGAGTGGAACACTGAAATCATAATCTTATCTTACCGAACAGTTGTTCTGTATTTTCGACTGACATGAAATCACGTGATTCTGGTTCGGCGGCCATTTTAAAATGAATAGAAATTTCGCATAGCAGTTGTGTTTAATCAAATCATATAATCATATGGTAAGGTTTCACCTTTATTTCAATGGGAATTGGTTCATTATATGTTAAGCTATGTACAGTACAGTTTGGGGTCATGAGTGTTATTGGAAATTAAGAGAGTTATAGGCCAGTAACTGTTTTGTAGTCAAATAACTACAAAACTTGTTCAAATGAAGGCCTTAGGACGGTCCACTGCTGTGGCTGAAGCAAGACGGAAGACATCAGTAGTGGAACCATTTGTAAGCCGTGACCATAAAATAATAGATATACATTGTCCGTCAATATTACAGCACCCCCGAGAACACTTCCCGCCCCCCCCCCCGTCGTTGCTCTGCGCTAGACGGCCCTGCTGCGCTGTACAGTAATTGAGACTCCAAGACGTAAGACATTCTGGACTATATGTCTATTGTTTATCTCTCTATAATGCCATTTACTTTACCGGTTTTCTCTCAATGCTAAAGACCCCTACGCGCACGCGAATTATTGAAATAAAATTGAACCATGTGTTAGTCCCGAAATGACCTAGTCTGTGTCGAGTGGACGTTACCCCGCCCCCCTCTCTCTTTCCCTCTCTCTCTCTCTCTCTCTCTCGCTCATTTACTTTAAACCAGCGTTATTGTGGTAGCAAACTAATTTTAGAATTATAGTTTTCATAGGCTGTATTTGAGAAATATATGGGTCGGTTGATAAGTGACCATACAATAGTATGTTTTAACACCATGTAAATACATGACGTTGTTGATTTGTATGAATTTAATACTATTATTGTTACTTTAATATAAGGGGAGTTTTCAAATTCAACTTTATCCTGACAACTCATAAATTTACAATAAAATACTGACTGTATCACATGTATGTAATAAAACCATGACACTGT
This sequence comes from Patella vulgata, assembly GCF_932274485.2. Taxonomy (NCBI): domain Eukaryota; kingdom Metazoa; phylum Mollusca; class Gastropoda; family Patellidae; genus Patella; species Patella vulgata. The sequence continues at coordinate 3,200,998 of NC_065886.2, read as the reverse complement.
AATCATATATTTTTACTTTTAATAAAAGACTGGATGTCACGGTATTAGACGTATGTAATAAAACCATGACATTGTCAGCATGTATTTTTACTTTTAATAAAAGACTGGATGTCAAGGTATTAGACGTATGTAATGAAACCTTGACACTGTGAAGATGTATATTTTTACGTCCACGTGATCCCTGGTTAGTTACACTCTAGACATGTTCATCGTTATTTAGTTGATTTGTAAAAGGTTAAAAGTATTGGCATCGAATGGTCTAAAGTGTTGCGTTACATATCTTCACCACTATGATCTCATCATTGATACAAAGGCTTGGTACCGACAGGTCTAAAGTGTTGAGTTACATGACTTTGGTACGAAGGAAGATATGCTTAGTACCAAGTAGTCTAAAGTTTTAACGATGCAGATGTTCAGTTAGTCACCTGATATAATCGTATGTTTAATACAACGACTGTATTTTATAAAGGCCTTGCATATCATATTGTGTTTTGTGCATGGTTTCCCGTTTGTCGGTTTAATTCCATTCAAATCATTATTGAATGACTTTACCCTGCCCCTCCCCTATACTACTCTCTCGCTTTATTGGGTTCACCTCTCTTTATTCGTTGTAATATAATCTATTGCTCGTGTTTATAATAAAAACTTTCACCCTATTTATTATTACTACCTTGTTGTATAACTTGGCTATATACACGAATAAAGACACCGATTTCACAAGATGGCGGCTTCTAAAGCTCATATGTTATATATTTATATGGTATATATAGTAGGATATACGACAGGTTGGTATATATTTATAATGGTATATATAGCAGGGGATATATAAAGGGGGAAATATTTGTTTAAAATTATTTGATGACGACTGTTCTGAATATTATTACATGGTTGAAGTTAATATGTCTTTATTTCAACAATTTAAAAAATGTCAATACTTCCGCCACTCTCTATTGGGCACAAATCATGCGTGATCTTATTATTGTTAGTACCTATATTCCCCACTTCGACCTTGTCATAGTGTACCATACTATAGGGCCTATATACTGTAGATGTTATTTAAGATGCTCTGGTTAATGTATTGAAGTCGTTAGATAGTACCAGCGACAACGAGATCTAGGCTAACAAGGATATGTCTGGTAGTTTAAAATCGGGCAATAACACCATAGTCTGGTAATCCAAATATGGCAAGCCCATGCTTTAGAAACGTGGACACCCGTCCTCCTGGGTGCCCATATAAGTACACTGTGCTGAAATTCAGGGTAGCTTCTGTGTAGCTGACCAATCAGATATAGGAAGTACCTGGTCAATTTCCCGGGTTCAGTCCATGACTCATGCACGTATCCTCTTTATAAATGACCTTCGATGTTTGCAACCTATGTATCCAGTGCTTGCCATAGAATGTAAAAACGAATTGGGGTATTGTTATTGCTGTGCGTAAACCGAATAATTGGAGCAAGATACAAATTCACAACGTGAGCTGTCGAGTGACATTTAGAGACACGCTTTAACGGCCGAGATAAAGATATATATATACACAATGTTTAAAGTGTAGTCCTGGAGTAAAGAATTACAAAAATAACCAGAGACAAGGCTATTATAATATGTAGTAGAGAAGAGAGTATGCGTCACAGGTTGGATGTGGAGAGCTTTTTGGTAGAGTGCCTTTCCACATCTAACCAGCGACTCATGATACTACATCTTTGATTTAGGTGCCGAACTGCATAGTGCTATATCGCACTTCAATATGGTTTATTCAATGATAAAAGGAGCTCGATATCGACTCCCATCTGGCGAATTCAGGTTTTGGGGCGTCAACATAAAACAATGATGTTATAGTGTGTTACTACGAGGATCTAACATAACATAATCCCTAGTGTAGTCAATTAACTAAAAGTCAAATAAATTTCACATTTATTGTGGACAAATATCAAGAAGGAAAATTACAATACAAAGTCTTGATTTCATTTCCATCTTCTTCAGTGGTCCAAAACCTACTGCTAAACGTTTTCAGATAATCTTCCTTATTTGTTATATTTAATAATATAGCTAACCTAGCTTGTTTATCGTATTTATTAATATTCACATTTTCTTATTTATAGGTATAGAAATTACAGTGTGTAAAGGAGGTGGAACCTTTGAACCTGTAGATCTGACTTGTCCTACCAATGATGATATGATACATGTAGAGAGTATCAGGTATTTTTATACTGAAGGATCTAGTTGTGGTGGTTCAACAGTACCATGTGGTCAACCATTGACTAATAGTGATACAGGTTTAATAACATCTTGTACTGGACAACCATCACCATGTTTACAATATATACCTAATTATAGTAATTGTACAGGAAGTACTGTGAACTATAGATGTATTCCAGGTGAGTAAACATATTTAGATATTGACTTTATGCAGTTATATAAAACACACACAAAATATATCAACACCTGAATGTGTATGTGATCAAGATTAAATATCTTCCAGAACGTAACACAGCTAGCATACCCGATCAAACAATAGCATTATTATTCAGATGAGGGTCTTGCGATAATTTTACATGGAACATTATGTTGAAACTGGAGTTGCCACTATATGTGACCCCCCCCCCCCCCATAGCATACTGAGTCACAATGTGGAAATTTTGAAAATTGAGTTATTGTTATTTTCATATTCTCCAACTCATTACCTTCAATTTGATGTATATTTTGTTTGAATTAGGCAAAAATTGACTGAGCTGTATCCATTAGAAGCTACCCAACTCACAAAAGTTAGTCTTGAGAAAAAGCAAATCAAAGATTTGGTATGTTCCAAAACAAAATCCCATAGCAACCAGGCCATTTATCTGCTGTTTTGTCGTTGAATATATCTTTCCATGGGCTTTCAGGGGTGCTGAAGACGAAAATCGTAGTAAAAATTTGATCCGACTATTTCCGCAATTTATTTGCTATTTTGTCGTTTAATGTGTTTTTTATTTAGGATTTCAAGGGTGCTGACGACGAAAATCGTAATAAATGCACTTCTTTCGTAACGAAACATCCACAACACATACGGCATAATATTCACATGATAGTGTTATACTGAAGAACAATCTATACATTAGTAGTTGTTGTGTATATTATAACTTTGGTGAGATTAGATTAACTCAGTTAATCTCATCAATTAATTAGCGCCTTAGTGCCAGCTAGTGGTCAGGAGATTAAAGATTGTTGATTGGATAATCATCAAAGAGGCCGACACAGCTGTACGCGTGTTCATTTAACACGTGAATTAAAATAAGATTTTGCGTGTACGATAGGTCTATTATTTTTTTAAGGTACCGTGACGTTTTCAAAATATAAGTCCCTATAGAAATGTCAATTTAATAGTCAAGAAATGCTTACGTTCACTTTCGTGCATTTGGCGTTGATGTAAATATCAACATTATTCAGAGGATACTCAATGGCAGACTCGAGAATCGTCGCATTTTGGCTCGTTGGTCGTTCTCATTTTTTCGACCCATAGTGATAAGAGAATTTTAAACAATAATATCCCAGATGCATTCCTTACTTTGCACGCCGTATGAAGAAGCGACAGTAAACGGAATTCAGCTATCAATAAAATTCTCGTCGAAAAGAAAATTATTGGCCATTTTGTTTATTTCCAGTTAAGGCCTATAGATTATTTTTTTAAAGATGATATGAGATATCAAATAATCACCACTTGGATTAATTATTCGGAGTAAATAATGAGTTGTCGACGGCTTTATCATTGACCCGTGACAGTTGGTTAGTAATAGTATTACTCAATGACACACACCCGCTTGTCGATTAATTTATATCATCAGCCACGTGGTTTCGATTAACACTCAACGGCAATCTATATACGATCAGAATTATTTTTTTTTTCTGCCACTTATCAGAGTGAATCGCATGAAGTTACCCAAAAACATTATCGCCAAAACCAAATATGTATCGATAATGTCTTGCACGCGGTGTCTGGGCCAATCAGCAAACGAGTTGTGTAGACAGCATGGCAACAGGCGGAGTTCATTTATATTTTTGGGCCGTTTTAAAACTCGATTGTATCCGTTCAAAATCAATTCATCGACAATAACTTGATCATATTTGTAAACTAGAGATGCTCCGCTTTACAACGATGCCAATTATTATGCAAGAGGAATGACCGGTCGTCCCGCTGCGAGCGAAGAAAAATAACTAATTTCGCCGCGAATTTTAAGAAATAGGACAGATTTAAGAATACGGTACTCTTACAAAACGTTCAAATACAGGTGTTTTAAAATGTTTTATTGCTATTTTGATCTTTTGTGCCGTTAGATAGTATATTTATAGACTCTTTTTTGTGAAAATCTCAATTTCGATCAAAATCAATATTTTCAGTTATTTTGTCTTTATCTCATTATTGGTTCGCGCGCATTCCGACTCATTTAGCTGCGGCCGGTCACATATTATGTTTTCTATTATAGGAGAAAATGGTCAGAAAATTTGTCAAAGCAAAATAAATTTTTCAGAGAATGCAGGCGGAATATCTCTGTTTTCACCAAATTATCCAAGAGCAACGAGTGATTTTAAACTAAATGAAACAAGTTGTGAATGTTTTATACGTGGTACATTTATAACATCTATAACTATATTAGATCTTGGATTACAAACATCTAGTGATGGAACAAGATCTAATTTATTTATACAATATGGTGATATAACTTATAATAAAACCAGTAGAGACAACCCCCAATCTACTTTACAAATTTATAATCACAGACTACAATCAACATCAACAATAGCTGATATCATATTTACTCATCAACAAATAAATGGACTAAAAGTATGGATTGAAATACAAGGTAAATATTAAAACCTTATATCATCCACCACTGTAATATTTAAACCACATATTGTCTAACACCCTTCACAGGTTTACCATAAAGTAAAAGTAGATGAAAGACCCATGCCTTATGTTGTTTGAAAGCCGGTTTATTCTCTTTTTTTTCAGGTGTATTTTTGACAGGATTCTGTAATAAACCTGTAACAAGTGTTTCACCAACACCCACCACACCATTTACTTCCCCACCAAGACTAGACAGTAATACACAGGGTGAGATTTCTACCAGTACAGCTACTCATCTCACTACAATAAATAACATGGCTTCCAGCAATGTACCCGATCCTAGCACTTCATCTGAAACATTAACTGACACCTCAACACCACAAACAGCAACCAATCCAGTGTTAAACCCTTGAATATAATTAAATATAATTTTTATATATGTTGTTCGGGGATTACTCTCAGTCTGTTTATCTACATATGGTTTTTATTTGTTATATTTAATAATATAGCTAACCTCGCCTGTTTATCATATTTATATACATGTATATTTATATTATCTTATATATAGGTATAGATATTACAGTATGTAAAGGAGGTGGATACTTCCCATCAGTGAATCTGAATTGTCCTACCAATGATGATATGATACATGTAGAGAGTATCGTGTATTTTTATAATCAAGGATCTGATTGTGGTATTTCTACAGAGATATGTGGTCAACCATTGACTAATAGTGATACAGGTTTAATAACATCTTGTACTGGACAACCATCACCATGTTCACAATATATACCTAATTATAGTAATTGTACAGGAAGTACTGTTAACTATAGATGTATTCCAAGTAAGTAAACATATTTAGATACTGACTTGATGCGGTTATATAATACACACATAAAGTATATTAACACCTGAATGTGTATATGCTCAAGGTTGAATATCTTTCAGGACGTAATATAGCTGGCATATCGATCGGATCAAACAATAGCATTATTATTCCAATGGGGTCTTTCGATACTTTTGCGTGGAAAATTATGTTGAAACTGGAGTTGCCACTATATTATGTTTTTTCTATTACAGGAGACAACGGTCAAGATATTTGTCAAAGCAAAACAATTTCATTATATAATTCAGCCAGGATATTTCTATTTTCACCAAATTATCCAAATGCTACAGGTAGTTTTAAACTAAATGAAATGAGTTGTGAATGTGATATACGTGGTACAAGTATAACATCTATAACTATATTAGATCTTAGATTAAAAACAGATAGTAATGGAGTACGATCTGACGTATTTATACAATATGGTGATATAACGTATAATAAAACTAGTAGAGAAAACAACGGATTCTCTCTACAAATTTATAATTACAGACTACAACCAACAACACCAACATCAACAGCTGATATCACATTTACCCAACAACAAATAACTGGACAAAAACTCTGGATTGAGATACAAGGTAAATTCAGTGTCTAACAACTACTAACAAGTAATTATGATTGATCGACAGTCCTTTCTTTTTTATTTGGCTCAGTTCTGTAACGTATCGTACCAGATAGAAACATTAAAAGTTGGATGATGTCGTCTATCGTCCTCCACAGATATACGATAAAGTAAAAGTAGATGAACGATCCATACCTTGTGTTGTTGTAAGTTTGTTCTCCTCCACGTTTTCAGGTATTGCTTTGGCATGGTTCTGTAATAATATATCCACAACAACTATTTCACCCACACCCACCCCACCAAGACCAGACAGTACGGCTACTCCAGTTTCATCTTCTACAGAGACTGAGATGTCTACCAGTACAGCTACTCATCCCACTACAGTAAATAACCGTTCCCCCGGCACTGCAACCTATTCCAGCACTCCATCTGAAACATCAACTGACACATCAGACATCCCACAAACAGGAACCAATCCATCAGACAGTGAAGAACAACACACCGACAACGGTAGGTTTAAATGGAAATCCTAAAACTAAATAAGAGTACGATTAAAATCGCTTCTGTGTCTTTTCTACAAATGATAGAAAGTACACGGTAATAACAGTAACATTTAATTTTATTCAGCAATTAATAATGTTTCAATATACGGACAATGTGAGATAGCCCCTGATAACTAATGTTTTCAACGTGTTTGTGCCTCGCGCCGCTCGCCTTGTAAATTAAAGGAAACTATTGTAATTTTATCAAAGTTTGAATGTATTACTATTTATTTCAGATAAAGATATCGCCATCATTGTTTTGGCTATATTATCTTTTTCATTGATACTGGTCATAGTTTTATATCTCATGTACAGGTAAGATTATTATTGTTTAGCTTTCGTTTAATATTCACAGCTTCTAGTCGTTCGGATGGTACGATAAACCTGGATCCCGTGTACACACACTTTAGCGCGTACTTAAAGCGAGAATTTCTTTTTCTAAGAAAGTCAAAACATAATTATTTCTATGTCTGTTGCTCAATAGGTTGTCAACTCACTATTATACGATCATAGTTATCATTCTCACACTCAAAAATGTTTCACACCGGAAATAATAACACAATTACCTCCTAACCTCCCTTGCTTTTCTATTCCCTACCATGGAATAGCTATCTTCAAACCTTTGAATTTGAAGTTGAAAATGATATTTTTGTCAATTTCTCAACGGGCAATAGTGAATTATAGAATTAATAGGATTATTCTTTATCAAGGTAGGACTGTTTATACAAAGCATCGATTTTAAGGCTTTATTTAAATACATTTTAAAAATATAACTTAAAAATATGAAATTGTAGCTTTAAAAGAAATCGCAAAGGATTAGGCACACGGTGTGACTTATGGTAGTCTTCTATTAGCACGATTGGTTTAGAAAATTAGGACGCTAAGCTCCGTTTCATTTCTGTAGTCCTTCAACACAGTTTACAACTACAAGTGTTATAATACGTTTTCGTATTTTTCTTGTTACAGAAAAGGTAAATTAAGTTGTCTAAATCAACCAGGTAATCCTGAAACGGAGAATTCAAGAACGACAACTCCGTCAGAACCTTGGACTACTTACAGTAATCTATCTAATACAGGCAGACATAATAGTGATTACCAGGAATTACAAACCAGGAATTCAAATTATCCTTATAATAATCTTCCATATTCTGGTAGAAGTGAGGTAGAACCAAGTGGTAACTATAGTAGTCTATCTGATGGTAACAGGCGTGGTACAGATAATAATAATTACCTAGAATTACAAACAAGAACTCCTTCGTCACCTTATAACAATCTCCCCTATACATATAATAATCATTAATTATCGCATTTATACCCCCCCACCCCACATACTAGTGAATCATCATACATATACCAATCAATATTTATCATATATATATACTAGTGAATATCATACATATATCAATATTTATCATATATATATACTAGTGAACATCATACATATATTAAACATACATTAGGGGAGATTAGATAAAGAGCTGGCAGTTAAAAACAAGATAATGTAAAGATACATTGTGGGAGATTAGATAAAGAGCTGGCAGTTAAAAACTAGATAATGTAAAGATACATTGTGGGAGATTAGATAAAGAGCTGGCAGTTAAAAACTAGATAATGTAAAGATACATTGTGGGAGATTAGATAAAGAGCTGGCAGTTAAAAACTAGATAATGTAAAGATACATTATGGGAGATTAGATAAAGAGCTGGCAGTTAAAAACTAGATAATGTAAAGGGAATTTGCTAAAAATTTCAGTCAAATTGATCCACTCTGAACCAAGAATCTAGCGATTGAATTTTAGGCATAGCCGCGATCATCATTACTAAAGTCGGTACGATAAAACATAGTCTCAATTATCCATTTTCTGATTTAATCATCAATGAGCGTTGAGCAGCAGATCGGATTCCAATCCAATAAATATCGCAGGCTAGCGATGACATCGAGAGTTTATTATGGTCTGGATAATTTTTTTTAATGTTTAATTAATAATTTAGATAACATTTCATGCCCAAAGAAAGACCTGCAATTGGCAGATTTAGCTCTTGCATAATGTAGGTTGAATCTATAATTATCATACATGTACTAATTTATATATACATTTATATATACATTCACTAAAATAAACATTATACTAACAAGATATAACTGTTTATCGTTATTTAATAAGATGTAACTGTTTATTGTTATATAATACGAATAAGATGTAACTGTTTATTGTTATATGATACGAATACGATGTAACTGTTTATTGTTATATAATACGAATATGTAACTGTTTATTGTTATATAATACGAATAAGATGTAACTGTTTATTGTTATATAATACGAATAAGATGTAACTATTTATTGTTATATGATACGAATAAGATGTAACTATTTGTCGTTATTTAAGAATGGAAACAACCAAAGTTGATTTTTAAAAAACGAACAATTTAAAGAAGAAAGAAATTGTTACGTTTTTCAACACTTTGATCTCATCTTTGATTGCTTGGAAGACAGACTTAGTACCGAGTGATCTAAAGTGTTACCATGCCAACATTTAATTTGTCACCTAATATAATTATATGTTTAATTAAAGATGCATTATGTATGGTTTATATAGTGGGAGAGTTGCTATAACAGTTCCAGTGGGAGGAAACCGAAGAGCTTGGAGGAAATAACCTAGGTTGGACTTGGACCGACGAACCCTACTTCATGTCACATACACTTGACTTATTGACAGACCTAACGATCTAAAGCGCATGCGTTAAACCATTCCACTACTACAGACCCCTACGCCAAGCGAATTATTAAAATAAAATTGAACCGTATGTTAGTCCCGAAATGACCTATTTATACAAGTCATGGGGTCGATCCAGCGCCTGTGTGTGACAAGGACTCGGGTCGTCGTTTGTTTTCCAGATACTTAAACACCCTGTGAGCAAGCGAAGTATTAAAATAAAATGTAAATCCGAAAAGAAACTAGTTAACATATTGTACATGTGGGTGGGTGGGTGCCCCCCCCTCCTCTCTCTCTCTCTCCCTCTCTCTCTCCCCCTCCCCCTCTCTTTCTTCAAGCAAAAAATCTCGATATTGTACTAGGGGCATTAAATTATAATATATGTTAGTCCCAAAATAACCTGTTGGTGTTGAGTGGTTAATCAACTCCCCATGTTTTGGCGTTTGAGAGTTGCTGCGGTTAATGCGTCTCTCACTTTTAGTATTAAAACTTTATTCAATGAGATATATGCGTGTAGGTGTTTGAGAGTTGCTGCGGTTAATGCGTCTCTCACTTTTAGTATTAAAACTTTATTCAATGAGATATATGCGTGTAGGCGTTTGAGGGTTTCTGCGGTTAATGTGTATCTCACTTTTAATATTAAAACTTTATTCAATGAGATATATGTGTAAGCGTTTGCGAGTTGCTGCCGTGTGTCTCATCAAATATTTAATTGTGTGAGGATTAAATATTGGTCATTATCTTAATATGATCTTATTAGTATAATACTAATTGGCTTTCTATTATCCTAATATAGATATAGCTGTATATAAACTTAATTAATAATAATAGTTTATCTACCCCCGTCATTCGGTATAAACAGATCTCACTTAATTTTAGTTTTACATGGCACCATCTGCACGTCAACACGCTATACAGAACCATATATCATCATTATACTAATCTCTCCTACCACAGTTAATCAATTAATAAATATTAGTCCACGCTAGAATCAGGAGTCAACAATATTGATGAGTCTTACTCGGTTAATGACCGAGGTAATCGTGATATTTTCAAGGGCGGATACAGAAGTTTGAAAAAAGATGGAAAACCTCCTGGACAGCGAGTCAGCGCCTTACTCTCTGAGTCACCGCGGCTTCCCCCGCCCCGACCCATATAATAAAGAATATTATACTGACTATGTCTTTTTGAGTTTTATAAGATTTTAAAAGGTACGAAACCTGCATATTCAATATAATATATAAAAGCACAATTCAACTTATTTGATGCATGCCGTGTTTATATGTATAAATGGTATGAAGAGCGGAGTGGTGCGAGAATGTTTTCTTAAAATAGAAATTACATCGATCGTGTTTTTTCGGGTCTTACTTAAATCCCCATATTATCTCAAATTAAACCGAGGGCACCTCCGTTCGAATTCCGGCATTCACTCGTGAGTGGTGGCGCCCTCAGGGCTGACAATAAAAGTGTGCCGTGTCGTCTGGATAAGACGAAAAGACGGTGTTCAGTTAGAATAGGCAGATATTTCGGCGTCCGGACACCCCCACTCCACCCACCCCCATCGCATTACACAAGTAACCACAGAAGTAAAATGGATGGTGAAACAAATATATATTCATATAATGTCTGCTAAATCTATACTGTCCACTACATGTTTATAACCCATGAAATCCAAACACGGCATGAAAAATACCAAAACTCTACTTCATCAATTCTTGAAAATCAATAAAATAACTTATAATCAATCGAACACGACCAAAGATGCGTCGAGTACCATGAACCGGATATGACGTCAATAATGACATCTTGTTCATGTAAATTAAGTATAAATATAGATATATTGGTCACAGCTCGTCAATCAAACTTTCCAAGAAAAGATTATTTTTAGATATTCATCTTAATTAGATTAATCAGATATTATTTTCTTCTCATTTCATCCTGACGGTCTCCTCATGTTCTGGCAACCTTAATTAGATAGCCAATCAGATGTCTTCATAATTAAAGCCCTTCAAAACATTTCGCGGAATTATCTTTATTAGGGGTTTTGATTGGTAGATTGATTTCGTCTTGACTTTTACAAGACCAATCAAAACCCCTAATAAAGATAATTCCGCGAAATGTTATACGCCAAACTACGTCATTTATGGTTTAACATAATTATTTTTTCAATAATTCGCTTGTGCATATGGGAATGTTGGAATGGATTAGGAATGGGTAATATAACATTACCATGGGCATTGGCCGAGAAAGTTCATCCCGATTTTCCGACGTGGTTTCCCCTTGTCAGTGATGCAGGACGGTGGGCCTGACAAGGGCAGCTGTCTAGTCCTTCGGATGAGACGAAAAACCGAGGTCCTGTGTAAACATTGGAATGCACGTAAAAGATCCCTTGGCAGTTGGAATTCGATATAAGAGTAGGCGATAGTGCCACTGCCCGGGCAAAAATTTCCCTCATAGCACACTGTATGACGTATGCCCGTCTTCATTAGCCCAGTATAGGAGCAGAACAGTAGGACGTTAAACCCCATTCATTTCATTTCAACATTACCATGGACACCGTTTATAATAAAGCAAATGGAGTTGATATAATTTTCTACTTATTGAATTTAAGTTTATTGTGATTGACTGTGAAAACATTGCTGTGCGATTAAATGATTCATTACTTTTAATAAAATCAACTAAACGAAACGAAATGTATTGGAGCGAACAGGCGTAAAATAGAACCAGACGAAACGAAATCTTATGGTGGAAACGAAAAGAAATGTTGATATACTGTTGATTACACTAATGTCGATCGTACGTCTCGTAACCGGAAGTATGCCACCAGACGTCAACCACAGACCTACTATAAACCCTAGCTGTCGAGGATGTCACTTCGGTGGAACCGGACGTTCACTTAAGCTTTTTCACGCACATGTGTCTCGGTAAAGACGTGTTCACTACAATGCACCGGATGGGATGGGTGTATATATATATATGTAAATAGAACAAATTCAATAAAGAAAGACAATAAGATTGATGAAGCGGATTATTCTTAGAATCCAATAGTTATTTTAGTAATCGTTATATATTTCCATTTCAATAGGGTTTTTTTATCCTTAGAATAACGCTGCATTGTTTTCGCTAACACAATGGGGTATAGTATGTTAAAAAGTCAGGATGAACGGGCGACATTTATGAGATGAAATAAAATGGGATTTAACGTCCTACTGTTCTGCTCCGACTGGCCTAATTTTCTAAATTAAATTTTAATTTTCTAAATTAAATTTTAATCTTCTAAATTAAATTTTAATCTTCTAAATTAAATTTAAATTTTCTAAATTTTCTAAATTAAATTTTAATTTTCTAAATTTTCGAAATTAAATTTTAACCTATAACAATTGCAGTAGAATCGTGATGCACAAGCTCCCCACCATTTAAGGCATCCATTTAAGGCATCGTGGGGATCACGGTGTAGTCATGATTGTCATTACTACCGTTGTAACGATAATAAACAAAGTCTCGATTATCCATTTTTAAATTAAATCATTAACCACAAATCGTGTTTAGATCTGTTGAAAATCTAAAGCGTCCGATGGCGTCGAGAGTTAATTGTGGTATTGGCAAGTTAATTAATGTCTTTTTAATAATTCGTTTATAAAGAAAGACCTGTAATAGGTAGATTTAAGATTTAGCTTTTGAATAATACATCCTTGCGAATATTATGAAAATAGATATTTTATAGATAAACGCTGTAGTTCTATTCCAGTTGTATTAGTATTCCTATTAAAGTAATACTGAAACCATATGATAGTACCGAGTACAAGAATAGCGGAAGTAAAGTCATATTGTATTAATGTTTAACAGAAATCGTGTAATTACGTCCCATTTAATATGGATTCATGAAGCAAAGATATCATCAATTTTCCAACTATGTATATTGTGGGCGCCAATCAGTGGCGATCAGGAAGACTTAATATTACATAAATGTATCTATTTTTAAATGTTTGTTGGAGTTGGACTATCCCTACATCTATACATATAAAAGAGACATTATGTTTCTTTATGGGTTTGCTATAGGAATAAAAACGGCATTGTGACGTCATGTAAGAATGAAAGCCTGTCAATCAATGGTCTTATAAATAGAATCAATCACATGAACGTCACATTCTCACGGATAACTTAATATCTATCAGCTGGAATAACCAACAGAGTTACGGATTGCATTTCTTTTATTTAAATATTATTAATTGTTATCTCCATTTCTGAAATGAAACCAAAATCGAAACCACACCAGTTGACTCAATGACAGACCTTGTGATACAACGCACACGCGCTAGCCCCCCCCCCTGAAAACAAAGAAATACACAATCACTTTTCCATCGAGGTTTAAAACGATGGTCTAATTAACCTGTCTTAGTCGCATTCATATACATGCCTTTAAATGTTAGGGTTTCGTTCCTAGGCCGCTGGCTCGCTAGCCTTGAGGTAGCTGGTGTTGGCCGAGAAAGTTCACCGGGGTTTTCCAACGTGGTTTCCCCTTGTCAGTGGTGGAGAATGGAGAAGCCTGACAAGGACAACTGTCTAGTCGTTCGGATTGGACGACAAACCGAGGTCCCGTGTACACATTAGTGTACACGTAAAAGATCCCTTGATAGTTGGAATTCGATATAAGAGTAGGTCGTTGTGCCACTGTCCGGGCAGAATTTTCCCCATAGCACACTGTATGACATATGCCCGTCTTCACTAGCCCAATCGGAGCAGATAGAAGGACGTTGATTTCATTTCGATCCTAAGCGTAGGGTTGCTGTGTATGATCTGAGTAACCCGGATTCTCGTCACTGTTAAAAACCCTGACCGAGGGCTAAACAATAATACAAGCTAAGATGTTTTGTTTTTAAAAATACAATATTTATTGAAACATTCAACTGAATATGGATGTCACATAAAAAAACAAGCACGTAACAGAAATATAAAAAAAATATGGCTTACATGGTAAAATAAATAATAACAAAACCATGATCATATGGTTGACATGGCAACATCATCTTAAATAATAACACAATTATCATATTATGGATTACATCGTAACACAATCTTAAATAATAACAGAAATATGATAAACTGGTTTACATGGTAACATGATTTTAAATAATAACAGAATTACGATAATAATACTATGGTTGATATGGTAACATAATAACAGAACTATGATAAACTGGCTGACATTGTAACATAATCTTATGATAATATAGTTTACATGGTAACATAATTATAAATTATACAAACATTATAATAATATGGTTTACATGGTAACATAATTATGATCATATGATTGACATGGCAACATAATTTTAAATAATAACAGAATCATGATAATGTGATCTTAATAATAATATTAATTATGGTTGACACGGTAACATAATTTTAAATAATTAATGATAATATGGTTTACATGGTAACATAATTATAAATAATAAAAGAATTGTGATAATATGGTTTACATGGTAACATAATTATAGATAATAAAAGAATTATGATAAACTGGTTTACATGGTAACATAATTATAAATAATAAAAGAATTGGGATAATATGGTTTACATGGTAACCTAATTATAGATAATAAAAGAAGTATGATAAACTGGTTGATATGGTAACATAAATATAAATAATAAAAGAATTATGATAAACTGGTTGATATGGTAACAAAATTATAAATAATAAAAGAATTATGATAAATTGGTTGATATGGTAACATAGTTATAAATAATAAAAATAAGTATGATAAACTGGTTGATGTGGTAACATAAATATAAACTGGTTGATATGGTAACATAATTATAAATAATAAAAGAATTATGATAAACTGGTTGATATGGTAACATAATTATAAATAATAAAACAATTATGATAAACTGGTTGATATGGTAAATTTATTATAAATAATAAAACATGACTCTAAATCGTTTAAAGATGCATTATGTAAGAGCTAAATCTGTCATTTACTCAAAATTATTCGCATTATTTTAACTAAAATAATAATATAGCCCTGTATAAAACTTTTGTTGTTTTAATGTATCAAATACATCAATAAGAAACTATGTGCATATTCTTGTGTTTCAGGATCAAACATATTTCTCATAAACAGTGACTGAAAGTTGAGTAAATTATTAACTTAAGTCAGAGAATGCTTTGTAAACTCGGTTTCAGTTCTTTATCCAAATCTTACATAATGCATCTATGAAACATCCGCTATAAACATTGTATAAGAGGATAAATACATTTTTAATTTTGAAAGTATAAATTGATTATACATCTACACCACAACACAGACCAGATCTATATTTCGTTTCGTTAATTTATACTTTCGATGGTCTTCAATACGTGAAGATCTGACCAGTTGCGTTGGAAGATCGTACGAGTGGTTTTTGAACCTACTGTTCCGTGCATCGCACGCCAAGAACTCGCCGTAACAGACCGTCTCATTGGCTGAGCCCTCACTTCAATCAGAACGCAGGTTATATACCAACTCTTCCAGGTCCTAGTGTTGGGAAGACAAATAAAACGAAATTTTGAACTATAAAAAAACGAAACGAAATAGGATCTGTGTTTTAATCCGATTGAACACAGATTGACGTTTAATTATACAGAGAAATACTGGGAGACGTTTCTACGAGGGTTCTCATCAACATTGATACAATTATAAAAAGTCATCTATATTATTACTGAGCAATTTTTCGATTCAATAAAACATATTATTACATTAGGCTAGATAGGCTAAATCTTATCTCCAAACTGCCGCATTCGTTTATATTTCGTTTTCGTGTATTTTTAGAATTCTTATGATTGGCAGAATGATCAACATCTAACCCTAACCAAGGAATTTTATTAGTTTACAACATGGGGGGCAATGAAGGACGTAAATCCCATATAGCTCAATAACATATAAAATGGGAATTAACGTCGTTTCATTGTGTACCTACTGGGCTGATGGAGACTAGCATACACCATGCAATGTGAGTATGATGATATTCACGCGAGTATGGGGATATTCACGCGAGTATGGAGATATTCACGCGAGTATGATTTTATTCACGCGGGTATGATGATATTTATTATGATATTCACGTGAGTATGATGATATTCACGTGAGTATGGTGATATTCACGTGAGTATGATAATATTCACGTGAGTATGATAATATTCACGTGAGTATGATAATATTCACGTGAGTATGATAATATTCACGTAAGTATGATAATATTCGCGTGAGCATGATGATATTCATGTGGAATATTTCAGTATTTAGAACACAGCTCGCATGTAAAATTAATAATATTAAAAAAACCAAAAATAACCCACGCAAAACATAACAATAATATAATATTTATGATATTTCAATAATAACCATAAACGACACAATAATAATAGGCAATCTAGACATGTTGATATCCACCTCTGTAAGTCACAGTTGACTGTTTAATCTAAACAAGCGGCTAAATATAGTTCATTTTGATACTAAATGTTTGAGAAATGGTAGTTTTAGTTCCCAAATGACCTTGTTTGTGTCGTCGATTGATCATTAATGCACACCTCTTTTTTTTTATTAAGGGCGATAACGCTATCATCTTAAAATACAACACATATATTTCAAAGCTATGCGGAAACAAAATCCGGAAAACTGAACCCAGAAGGACGGAATGACGGAATGGCGGAATGATCTACAGACAAGGGTTACAATATATAGAATTATTAAATAGCTATAAACTAAATACATAGACAATATTTGTAACGTCTTAAAGACAGTGTCATATTCTGGAAAACTTTCTAACACTATGAAGAATGCAGCCGGTTCATTGGCAAAAGAAAGGAATTAAAATGGGGTTTAACCTCCTACTGCTCTGCTCCGACTGGGCTAATGAATTGCTTCAATGGCATTTAGTGAGATAGAGAGAGAAATGGGGTTTAACGTCCACTCGACACAAACTAGGTCATTTCGGGACTAACATATGGTTTAATTTTATTTCAATAATTCGCTTACGCGTAGGGGTCTTTAGCAGTGGGAGGAAACCGGAGGACCCGGAGAAAACCCACGAGGTTGGACAGGCGACCCTACTCCTTGTCACGTACAACCGGGGCTTCGAAACCACGCCAGTTGACTCAATGACAGGCCTTGTGATACAGTACGCACGTGCTAACCATTCGGCCCCCAACCCCACTGGCATTTAGTAATTGAACTAGAAAAGACAGGTCACAGTTCTATGGAATTTAATCACTGTTTATTAATGCGTGACGTTTCGACTAGGCTTATCGTTGCTTGATAAAAATAACAGACGCCTAGTGGAAACGTCGCTCATTAATAGGCAGTAATTGTATTCCATAGAATTGTGGAAGACGGCATTGTTAAAACTCAAGATTTGTGTAAGGATGTCAATGTTCAGTCAATGAACTTTCATGAACAGGGCCTCAAGTCGATAAGATACCAAGGCTTTGTCAAGAATTCTAATTGATCTAATTTCGTGAACAGGGCCTCAAGTCGATAACATACTAAGGTTTTGTCAAGTATTCTAATTGATCGACAAGTATTGATATAAACTATATAACAATCGATATATTCATGTTTATACCTTACTTAATATCCATCTTAAGAATATATATTTTGAAGTTACTTAAACATACATTATGCAAGAGCTAAATCTGCCTATTGCAGGTCTTTCTTTAGACCTGAAATATTATATAAACTATTAATTACATGACCATAATCAACTCTCGATGCCATCGGATGGCTTCGATTTTAAACAGATTAGAACGTTTCAGCCATTTAATGATTTACCGTAAAAATGGCGAAGCGAGGCTAGGCCTCGAACAACCAGTACGGTGGTTACAATCAGTGCGCACATCTTTTCAAACATTCCAAGGCTAATATCTTTGTTCAGAATAAAATAATTCAAATGAAATTTTCAATATATTCATTTTGAATTATCCCTGTATCTAAATCTTACATAATGTATCTATAACATATGTCTTAAATAAAACAAAAACAAAAACAAACCAACAAACACTTAAAGCCTAGAGAAAAAGTTTCAAATGTCATAACAAATATTAATATCTCTGCTCAATGATTATCCCCCTTCCAAAGACCTACTCAGGAAAAAACATAAAGGAGACCCTGCCTCACTCCCCGCCTGGCTTCAAAATTATGATAACACTGTCTCGACACTCTCAAAAGCACTATCATCGCTTAATGGACACTTGTAACGTACAGTCACAATGGTACCGTGATTTGTTCGTCGCTTTTTACGACAACAGATGTTGATAAACGCTCGTCTGAAACCGTTGGTTAAGAAACAGTAACATATTGGGTTGACGGTAGAGTTTGATAAAGCCAACAGCTGCACGAGCGGATACAAGTAATTTATTACGTCATTAGCCGACGGCGACTGGATGTTGAAGTCTAACCAAATATTAACGACATAATATGGCAGCCAACACACGCCAAATATTATGACTAAAGATATTAAAGTACGAACAGTTTTACGTCTCTGTCTTATTACTCTGTCTGTTTGAACTTTGGCCGTTTTTGTTCCGTTTGAGTAAAGCTGTCCGTCTGCGTTCCATAACGTTGTTGAGATGATGGAATACATGGTGGCCATACCAGAGAGAGGCGATACAAACAAAATACCCAACATCACCAAGCTATAGATCTGTTTCAATTGTGGTGTACCCCATTTCTCCTCACACGCCCTCGCTTCAAATATGCCCGGCACGCCATAGGTCGTGACGTTATTCACATAAAGCAATGGCGAAATGGCGCCAAATGATGCAATCCAGATTAGCACGATAATAATGGCGACGTTCTGGCGCGAGAATATAAGTTTAGCTCTGAGAGGAATATGAATAGCGAAATAACGATTTATACTGATAGCTAACATACTAAAAACACTTACACTGACCGCCGTTCCCTGTAAAAATGGCGTCACTTTACACATAATCTCTCCATAGACCCAGTCTCGGTATAAATAGTTACCCAATGTTATTGGAATGCAGATGACCAACACCAGCAGGTCACCAATTGTTAGATTGAGAAAAAACACGTTGGTTAATGTCCTCATGTGACGTTGTCTTACTACGACCAATATAACAAAGGCATTCCCCACAAGTCCCGCCAACATGGTGATGGCGTATACCACCATTAAAACAATGTTAAAGGGCTCTTTGTGGCGATATAAATTACTACGTAGATCGTCCAACAGAAGGTCCGGATTAAAGGGATAATCGTTATATTGGTCCTTGTTTATGGTCGTATCAGACATGTTCCACAGGAACTTTATTAAGTCTTCGTTAACCTCCATGTTTGTTGGCAATGTCACTTCCTGATATGAGTGTCGTCACTTCCTGATACGAGTGTAGTCACTTCCTGAAATGTGCGTCGTCACTTTCTGATATGAGCGTCGCCACTTTCTGAAATGAGCGTTGTCACTTTCCGAAATGAGAGTCGTCACTTTCGGATATGAGCGTCGTCACTTTCTGAAATGAATGACGTCACCTCCTGATATAAAAGTCGCCACTATCTGTTCTAAGCGTTTTCACTTCCTGGTATGATCTGCGTCACGATTCGATATAAAAGGTTTGATATGAATGTCAAAGCTATCGCAAAACGAGCGCAGTCACGTCCTGATACAAGCGGCGAAGCTATCGCAAAACGATCTGCGTCATTGTCTAGTAATGGCGGTTTTGCTTCAAGATGGGTCTAAATTAAAAACCAAGGAAAAAAGAACAGCTTGAAATTCCCCTTTGCGCTTTATATTCGCAATTACTTCATACGGCGTTTGAAAAAAGAAATGATCGAAATCTTGATCTGTGTTTTTTTTCCTTTCCTTTGTCACAAATTCCCAAAACGACTTGACAATTTAATTAACTTTCTTCAAAACAAAGAAACGATTTATAAATAGTCATTGAGTAGATTGTGTTCGTTCAGCTTTCAGAGTAAGTTAAAAAAAAAAAGAAAAAAGGAACGAATATTATATTTGAATGTACAAAAATGAAAAGACAGCAATACCTTGTTACTGGAGTCGCTCCACAACCTAGTTAGCAATAACGAATCTCCCAACACAATTATAAATAACAACTGCGCACATCTTTTACAGAGATGGAAAAAAGTTTTCCGGATATATAATATATCTTCAATTCTAATTACAGACGTTTTCACTGTTGATTTCACTTCATTTGACTGTATGCCTATAAACCTAGTTTACTTGTTGCGTTTTATTCTGGTAAAAAAAACCCCTTCAGCTTTTAGTTTATATTTTCTGGATAAGTTTAAATCGTAAATTGAGTTAATATATCACACGTTTGTTTTTGGTAGAACACAGTTTTTTCTTTGTTAGATGATATTTTTATGAATCGGATACAAATTACTTTAACCAGCGGACGGAACACTCCAATTCATTTTCAACATAAAAGACAGGAAATAGATCTCACATCTAATGAACAGCGAGTTCATACAAATCAGTTTTTGTTTGCTATCAAAACATTCCAATCTTTTTTCTCTTCTTTTATTAATGTTACATAGTGAAATTAGTGAGAGAAAACCGGTAATTGAAACTCGAGTAATTCACAATCCTCTACAAAATCCCTTTTTATGACCTACTGTAATTTTCTAATTTAATATAATTTAAACTCGAGTAACTCACATTCCTTTATAAAGCCTTTTTGTGAACTTCTGTAAATTTCTTATCTAATTTAACTCACATTCGTTTTAAAAAAAAAATAATACGCATCGTCTCATGACTTTCTGTAAGTTTCGTTTCTCGTTATAAACGCAGGTCGTTTATTCAGAAAGCTTTTCAACTCGTTTTTATTTCAATTTGGTAGGTTGTTAATTTCCACAAGACACCATTTCTATCGTCATTCAGCTCCACCGAATTATGTATATATTATTTCACCTCCAGTGGTTTCTAATTCCGCTTCAACTCTGAAAATAGAAAATTCAAAATATATTCAGTTGTTCGCTGCAGAGAACATGATTAATGGTATATCGTCCTAATGGTGTCACCGTTCTTCTTCAACATTTCAATATATATGGACAGTCAACCATTAATCACAGCTCTAGCGTGGTCGGCGTGCTAGAACACACATTTGAGTGGTCATTGATTAAAAGCTTACTTCTAGATTTGTCCAGCACCGCATTTTGACTAGGTAGGAAAACGCTAGATCGGGGACGGTCCCGCACATTTTAGAGAGAGAGAGAGTGAGAGAGAGAGAGGGAGAGAGAGAGATAGATGAGGTTTAACGTCCACTCGACACAACCTAGGTCATTTCGGAACTAACATATGGTTTAATTTTATTTCATTAATTCGCCTTCACGTAGGGGTCTTTAGCAGTGGGAGGAAACCGGAGGACCCGGAAAACTCCCACGAGGTTGGACAGGCGACCCTACTCCTTGTCACGTAGAACCTGGGAATCGAAACCCCGCCAGTTGACTCAATGACAGACCGTATGAAACAGCGCGCGCGCATGCTAACCATTCGGCCATCCAACCCCCCGCACATTTTAGTACATATGACGTCATGTGTGGATTGTGGGTTAGAGTTAGGGTTATAGCATCTGGGAAATACAGGGAAAATAGTTTTGTGTTGGCAATTTGAGTTTTAAAAAAATAGGTTCGTCAAGTGACCTAAAACAAGGTTATTTTCTTGTTTAGTCTTCTGGCGAACCGACGAATCTGATATATTTAAGTATTGTGAATTATGTGTTTGAAATTTGCATTCTGTTGTTATATCTGTGGACATCAAATAATAACATTCATTTGTGATTTAATATTTCCTACATATACATCAGGACACGGAACGTCAATTACATAAATGTTATTATTTGATGACTACAGAGATTTGTATTTGTATTTGTATTTCCCAGGTCCTATATATAGGTTTCCAGGTCGTTTTCTGTGGACAAATTCCAACATTGAAATTTCGGTTTTACAGTAGTCCGAACCGCAAGGGAGGTTGGATGGCCGAATGGTTAGCACGTGCGTGCTGTATCATAAAGTCTGTCATTGAGTCAACTGGCGGGGTTTCGATTCCCCGGTTGTACGTGACAAGGAGTAGGGTCGGTCGCCTGTCCAACCTCGTGGGTTTTCTCCGGGTCCTCCGGTTCCCCCCACTGCTGAAGACCCCTACGCGCAAGCGAATTATAGAAATAAAATTGAACCATTTGTTAGTCCCGAAATGACCTAGTTTGTCTCGAGTGGACGTTAAACCCCATCTCTCTCTCTCTCTCTCTCTCCCCGAGCCGGCAGTATTTTCTAGAACCTTGCTCAGTACACTTAATCTAGAAATGCTAACAAATAAATAATAAACATATTGCCGTATTCTAAATGAAGAAATATGGACTTTGAAAAGCGTCAATGCATTAAGATACGATGTTATTACCCCTCCGGTTGCGACAAGATGGCATTAATTGGGGTCAATTTGTCCCAAATCGGTGCACTTTGAAAGTTCGGTTTATTATTTATTCGATCAGGTGTTCCATTACTCGTGGATTAGTTTTACCCACAGTTTTCACATTACTGATATAAAATGAATCCGTTTCTTAGCAGAGTAATGACTTTCTGCCTTTCCATTTTTTTTAGGACATTTAGATCATATATGTGGGCACATACATCAGTGGGGCGTTAACCCCCGTATCAATCAATATGTAGGTAGCCATAACAAACTCAAGAGATCACAATATACGTCACTACTAGGTGTTCTGATTAAATCAGTGGTTCTCAACCTTTTTTATGCCAACGGCACACCTTGGAACACGTTCAAAAATAGCAGCACACCTGGCTAAATATATACGAAGAATATTTGAATTTTGCAAAATAAAAAGATGATAGGTCAGACGACATACAACCGTAGACATAGACTAGTCATAGACACATATAACGACACAAACTAAAGAAAGAAAACACAGCTATGAACTTTTCAGTAGACACCAGTGAATACTCAATTGGGATCACATGTTTTTTTCCCACATTTCTTAGTGTGCCGTTCAAAATTTCGTAGCACACTGGTTGAAAATCACTGGATAAAATTAAAGCTATATGTGCTCTCTTTTGATGTTATTTAATTACTAATGGAAGTATCAGATCTCCACGTGATTTAGATTTATTGTTGATGTTACTGAAGATATAAACGGGATTTAATGTATCTGGCCCCCGAGTTCACAAAGCATTCGCGGACTTAAGTTAAGAATATACTCAACTTTCAATCACTGTTAATGTGAAATATCTTTGATCCAGAAACACAGAACTTTGTACACAGTTTCTTATTGATGTGTTTAATTAATACATTAGTCATCTTCATTAGCCCAGTTGGAACAGAACAGTAGGACGCTATACTCCATTTTATTTCCGTCCATTTCATTTCATTTAATACACAAGACCAACAAACGTTTTATAAAGGGCTATATTATAATTAAAACAACGTGAATAATTTTGATATAAATTCTTAAATTAACGTCTGAGATGCTTTTTGAACTCGCAGCCTGATCTTCGCATGATTCAGATGAATGTTGATGTTACTGAAGATTTACACGGTTAAAGAATCACATATATATTGTCGCCCACGATTTATAAAGGGGACGACCAGCAAGTCAAAAGGTAGGGCAGTCAGCCTTTAGAATGACGGAATGGTCATATATCATAAGTCATGTCATTGAGTCAAATTTCCTGCGTATACATGGCAAGGAGTTGGGCTGCCCTTCCATCCTTGTGGGTTTTCGCCGGTTCCGTCAGTTTCCCCTCACTGTCGCGCAATAAAATAAAATTGAACCATGTGTTAGACCCACAAGAACCTAGTTTGTGTCGATTGGACGTTAATTCAGTATAAAGCGCACGGGGTTCCGTCGCCAATTCAGTCCTATAATATCGTACTTGGCACCAGAACTCAGTATCAGACGCCTAATCATGTCTGAACTCAACGCCGGAAGTCAGTAAGCAACGCCCCATCATGATGTCTGGAATCAACGCCGGAAGTCAGTATGGGGTGCACGGGGCTCTGTCGCTCATTCAGTTCCATACTTAATACCGTAATTAACTATGGGAGGGTTTATTACAAATGCTGGTGGGATATAATAGTATAATTTTAAGCCCTTACATAACCGGAAAGACATCAACTTCGCCCAATTATCTTGTATATGATCCAGAATCAAAACCCTGAAGAAAACTTTACAAGATCTCCCAGAAATTTCTTTCATCAATAAGCCTATAATTTGCCGGAGTTTTTTTAAGTAAAAGAAATTAAATTATAAGCCACACGCTCATGTGGGTTTAATTATTCTTCAGGTTTCTCCTACGTCCTAAGGCAATCTGACATGACTAAGAAATTAATATCCCTATATTCATATGTCTTCCTGGACCGTTATTTATATAATTTGTCTTAAACAGCGTCTTAGATGGTTTTTGTTCTAGCCATTATCATAAAGAAGGTTAAAAAAAATTTTCTCTCGCTTAAAGGCTATACTAACGTGACATCAAATAGGCCAAATATTTTTGACCATTATTTATATAATTTGTCTGTATTTTCTAGTTTAGAAATACTTTTTGAAATAAAAATATGTCATATGCCACTGGATAGTGTCGGGTGCAGATTTGATCCCTTTCCCAACCTTGTTATTCTCTCCATCGAAGATATCAAAATGTCTTACTTATATACTTAAAGTACACCATAAGTAAATTAAAGATGCGCCATGTACGAGCTAAATCTGCCCATTTCAGGTCTTCTAGATTCAAATGTTATATAAAATGAAACGGGGGTTTAACGTCCTACTGTTCTGCTCCGACTGGGCTAATGAAGACGGGCATACGCCATACAGTGTGCTATGAGGGAAATTTTGTCCCGGCAGCGGCACTATGGTCTACTCTTATATAGAATTCCATTATTTACGTGCACGTGCACGGAACCCCAGTTTGTTTGTCCCAGCTGAATGACTAGACAGTTGTCCTGGTCCGACTCTCCGTCCTGCACCAATGACAAGGGGAAACCTTGCTACGATAATAAAACATCTACGCTACATCTTCAAACAGGCATACCTTCGTTTAGAATAAAGCAATTTGAATGGAATTTTCAATATATTCATTTTTCATTATCAACGTTTTATCTAAATCTTGCATAATGCATCCTTAACTCTCATGGCTTACTTGAGTTTTGTTACGTGGCCTTTAATTGAAGTAAGCTACACGTAATTTCACTCTCTTTCTTCGAGTACACGTTACCCCCCCACCCGTACCTGCACCCCTCCTCCCACACACCCGTAAAATTTAAATAATTTAGTCTTTTGTAACCTATATGTAATTACTCTGTCTGAAAGCCATCAATGTTTACTGGTGTTTAATTTGCTGCGGATTCTAGAATTGCTTTAACCCTCTCTATATTTAACCTAGATAAGCAAGGCCTAATTTACTGCCACTCTTATTCCACGTGTCATCAGATTATTTCAACCAGACCCGGATTAATTGATGGCTAATAGTATACCAAGAATCGTGTTAAAATCAGCCCCTTTCATCATCAAATCTATACCAAGGGTTAACTATGGATCATGAATCTGTCGAAATGCTAAAGACGATGATATATGGCCTGTTTACACTGTCGATATATTGTCAGTAAATCGTCACGATTTGTAGGATCCGCTGATTAAAAAATCGATAGTCTGACAACATTGTACAGCGTAAACAGATACACTTCATCAACGTCGACCATCTAGATGAATTCGGAAATTGGATCTGATTTACTCGGTAGAGTTATTAGTTAACTGCGTTTAAGGACTTAAAACCTGCCCTGTGTCCGACAAGTGGAGTTAATCAACTAAAATAGGTTTCTAGTGTCTTGAATCTGGTTTACCTTGAAGAATTAAATAATCTGATTTACCTTGAAGAATCAAATAATCTGGTTTACCTTGTAGAATTAAATAATCTTAAATACGATCTGCCCTCTTCCGCCAACATGCGATCACTAGGTTCGAGAAAGAGAGAGAGAGAGAGAGAGAGAGAGAGAGAGAGAGAGGTCATTTCGGGACCAACACATGGTTCAATTTTATTTCAATAATTCACTTACGCGTAGGGGGTCTTTAGCAGTGGGAGGAAACCGGAGGACCCGGAGAAAACCCACGAGACACTAGGTTCGACGAGACAAGATAATCAACGATTGGGAAATAATTAGACCAACTAAACAAGGCTCTTGTAGTAATCACCAAGGGAGGAGGGAGACGGGTCAGTATAATTACCGACCATTGTACAAAAACAATTGACCTATAACAGAACAGAGAAATAACCACTAACTACAATGTCATTATACTGAGCAATCTTATATGCCTGGTTAATTGGGATGTAGTCCAGGTCACCACGGGATTCTATTACGAGAAAAGATAAAAGCAATTCAATTATTCAAATGAAGTTCAAGTAGGAGATGGAAAACAAATCAGCATTTATATCGGTTGTTGGAATGAAGAAATAACGAGATGGACGAACTTCCGCATTAAGTCCTTCCTTCTAATCTAAATTCAGTTTTTATCGCTGACGTATATCCGCCATTTGGTTTGCATGGTTTACACTAGACAATAAAATCATACAGGTCAATAACCGGTTTGTACTAACGTAATTGACCAAAAAACAAATCGTTCAGTTCGATAAAACAGAGAGAGCGAGAGATAGAGAGCGAGCGAGAGAGCGAGAGTGAGAGAGAGAGAGAGAGAGAGAGAGAGAGAGATAGAGTGTTACCGTCCACTCGACACAAACTAGGTCATTTCGGGACTAACATGGTTCAATTTTATTTCGATAATACGCTTGCACGTAGGGGCCTTTAGTAGTGGGAGGAAACCGGAGTACATGGAGAAAACCTTATAATACAACGCGCACGCGCACGGGCTAACCATTCCCCCCCCCCATACCTCAGTTTGATAACCAGTTTGTATTAATGTAATTAATCAAAAACAAATTATTCAGTTCGATATTTTTTTTAATAGTGTTATCCACCAAAACAAACTTATTTATAAAATTCAATAAAATCTACAAATTTCATTTTTAAAGTTCTGGGTTGACTAAAAGGTCAGAGAAATGATATTTGATATTTCCTGTTTCTGACCTTCTCCTTTTAGTTTTGTTTCTATTTCTATGCTGTCTTTAAAACACATTCTTGTCGCTAATCAAAAGTCACCACCCAAACATACATTGGTTTCCTATTAGCGATTGGGATTTATTTAGTATTATATCTGAAGGTCAAGATAGACAGATTCTCTCTGGAGGTGGTACAATGTATCGGTGCAAGATGCTGTTGGATGTTTTGGTATCCATGCCCCGAGTCATCAACTCCTGTATATATATACAATACATGGCTACAAACTACACAACGTTATGTTAATGACTCTTTCTTGTTCATCGCCATGAGGCAATTCTGACAACCAACCGATGTTTTGTTTCATTCATGTAGATGGTGTCTCTGGGATTCGTGTGGCTAAGTGGGTAAGACACTGGTTCGCTAGCCTGGAGGTCGGGTGTTCGATTCCTGCATTGGCCGAGAACGTTTATCCAGATTTTCCGGCGTGGTTCTCCCTTGTCAGTGATGCAGGACGGAGTAGGCCGCAGTGCCGCTGTCCGGGCATTTCCTGAATTCGTAAATAGTTTTCTTGTGCGAAAAGTTATGCCTATTACTGTTCTTGGAACCCTTATCCCATTAACCCCGTTGTCCACGTACCCACACCCCTGTTATCTAAGTACCAACACCCTTGTCACTCTGTTATCTACATGTCAATACCCCCGTTATCTTCGTAAAATACCCCTGTTATCTACGTGCCAACACCTCTGTCACCCTGTTATAACTGTTATCTCCAATAGGACCCATGTTAGCTACCTGACGCCATGTTTTTTTTATGTTTATCTTCAGGTGACAACTACCCTACTCTATTTTACATCTATAATAATGACGACTGATATCTTCAGACAACATTTCAATAAGCTTCATAATGAAGCTACATTTTTTTTTCTATGACCGAAAGAAATTATTTCAAAGATGTTATAGCGTAAATAATTAACTGTTCTATAAGGAATGAAAAAAAGTATTCAGATCGTTTTTTATTTTATTATAAAGGTTTTCGTATCTAGCCCGCGGTTTTACATTGAGTGGTACTTAATTAGATATAATGATGGAACAGACCTTATACACAACTCGGAATCAATGGCATGTAATTATTCCCAATGGCCATTCCTGAATTCAAAGAAAAAAAAACAACCATCAAGATAATTAAACTTTTCTCCGCTAATTGGGATAAAAACAAGAGTGAAAAAAAAATCTGGAACCATTTTTTTCTCTACTTGATTTTATCTGGTTTGTAAATTTACGGCGCATATAAATCCATATTAATGTGGTCTTCTCAGTTTTAACGAGGGGGGGGGGGTGGATGGGCGATTGTTAGCTCGTGCGCGCTGTATCATAAGGTCTGTCAATGAGTCAACGGGCGTGGTTTCGATTAGCCGGCTGTACGTGACAAGGAGTAGGGTCGCCTGTCCAACCTCGTGGGTTTCTCCGGTTCCTCCGGTTTCCTCCCACTGCTAAAGACCCCTATGCACAAGCAAATTATTGAAATAAAACTGAACCATGTGTTAGTCCCGAAATGACCTAGTTTGTATCGAGTGGACGTTATACCATCTCTCTCTCTCTCCCCCCTCTCTCTGTCAGTTTTAACGACGAACGAGGCACGGGGGCTCAGTCACTAAGAAATGACATGGGGTTTAACGTCCTATATTAATAAAGACGGGCATACGCCATACAGTGTGCTATGCGGGAAATTTAATTCCTGACAGCGGCGCTACCGCCTACTCTTATATCGAATTTCAACTGCCAAGGGGTCTTGTAGATGCACACCAATGTATCTGAACGACTATAAGCTGTCCATTGCCAAAGGGGGGGGGGGGGAGGACCACGCCAGGAAATTCCGATGAACTCACTACTCTAAGGATTTAGTTCGATAAACAAGAGGTCGAGGGATAGATCGAATCTGACCAAACATGTTTGATATTGGCGAATGGTGTCGGCCCAAGCTCGGTCGAATATCGTAGGTCATATTGGCCTGCGAAAGGTCCGTCCGACTGTTTCGTAGTGTGTCCTTGTCATAAAAAAAATTGATAGCCACGAATCAGATCTACAGACATTCAAATTTCCTACTTACATAAAGTTTAAATGATCTAGGGCATACGTAATTACATTCTCTGAACGCTATCAAATTTCAAAAACTAGAAGAAAGGTAAAATGATCTCCTTTCATCAATAAGCCTATAATTTTCCGGGGTTTTTTAAGTAAAAGAAATTAAATTATAAGACACACGCTTATGTGGGTTGAATTATTCTTTAGGTTTCTCATATCCTTAAGCCAATCTGACATGACTCAGAAATAAATATCTCCATGGATATGTCTTCCTGAACCATTATTTATATAATTTATCTTAAAGAGCGTCTCAAATGTTTTTTGTTCTAGCCATTATCATAAAGACCGCTACTTTCTCTCGCTAAAAAAATATTTTCTCTCGTTCAAAGAGTAAAAACAGCAGGACATGAAAGAGACAACCACGCCAGTGTGGGTGGGATTTGGGAGTGGTATAACGTTTTAAAGACCCCTGCGCGTCGCAAGTTAATTAAAATATAGTCATACCGACATGGTTAGTGCCGAGTGAACGTTATACACTCCCTCCATCGGACAGTAATTCTAAAATAATTAATTGTATTTGTGTGTGTGTGTGTGTGTGTGTGTGTGAGAGAGAGAGAGAGAGAGAGAGAGGGAGAGAGAGAGAGAGACTAACATATGGTTCAATTTTATTTCAATCATTCACTTGCGCGAAACTGTCTTTAGCAGTGGGAGGTAACCGGTGGACAGGCGATTCCATTCCTTGTCAAGTACAACTAGGGAATCAGATGCATTTGTATCGGAGTATTTTCCTTATGAGCAGGAAGGGGGATTAATTTTCTCATCGAACACCCGGGTCGAACAGGGGACCTCTGTCGGGGTTAGCGAGTCAGCATTTTATTCACTGAGATACAGCAGCTCCCGAGAAAAAAACCTCTCTCACATATTCCTGACTCCTTTAAGGTAGCTGATTAAGTGAAAAACCCTAGGTAATCTGTCTGATCTATCTTCATCTTAGATAACCAATCACTTTAAATAGTTTCTCGTTAATTAATATGTAATTATATTAATATGTCCGGAGATAATTTGTTGAACAGGTCCAGTTTGATACAGATGCTGTTGTTGCTGTAGTAATGACGAATGATAGATGTTTAATGTCGATATATAATAGCTTGTTACATGCCAGAAAATTAGGTTTCATATGTATAACCTGATAACTGCCAGCATGGAATAAGCAAGTAATTGTTCCTGTACGTACAGTCTTGCCCGATATGTTCAACTGTATGTTTTAATTATGTGATATATTTATTACTGTTGGGATGACTAATGTACGTACGGCTGGAATGACTAATGTACGTACAGTTGGAGTGACAAGTGTACGTACGGCTGGGATGACTAGTGTACGTACGACTGGAGTGACAAGTGGGCGTACGACTGAGATGACTAGTGTACATACGGCTGGAGTGACAAGTGTACGTACGACTGGGATGACTAGTGTACATACGACTGGAGTGACAAGTGGGCGTACGACTGGAGTGACAAGTGTACATACGGCTGGGATAACTAATGTGCGTACAACTGGGATGGCTAGTGTACGTACGGCCGGGATGTTTAGTGTACGAACTGCTGGACTGATAAGTGGACGTACGACTGGAGTGACAAGTGTACATACGACTGGGATGAATAATGTGCGTACAACTGGGGTGACTATTCTACGTAGAACTGGGATGACTAGCCCCCTTGTAGCGGGGATGACTACTCTACGTACAGCTGGAATGACTAGCGGGGATGACTAGTGTACGCACGGCATGGGTGACTAATCTACATACATACGGTATGATTAGTCTACCAACAACAGTGATGACTAATTTATGTGCAGCTGGGATTACTAATATACGTACTGTTGGGAAGATTCCCAGCATGATGAAAAGCTATTAGTCCCACCAGATTACTGCCCAAACCCGTAAGCCAAACCCAGGGTTTCAATCCCTAGAGAATAGGGTTTAACACCTCCTCAGCATTCTATTTACGTAATGTTTACATGTGAGATGTGAAATTCTGAAATGCGGAATTTCAAATGTTAAGGGAACTTCTCCCTGCACGACCAATAGAACATGGGTCCCAGTTTTACTTCTTCCTGCTCGACCAATAGAAGATGGGTCCCAGTTTTACTTCTTCCTGCAATTGTTGCCTTGATAATCGCGACGATTACTTGCCACGCATATATAAATACTATCCCGGAAGTTATATGACGTAGAATTAGGGAACAAGACTTAAACTTTCTAAAATGGCAGGCACAGTAACTTGATGAGTTAAGCATTGGATCAGTAACAAACAGGTCCCGGGTTTATTACCGGGAATATTCATCACTGATTTCCTTTTGTCAGAGGTGGGGATGGAGTGACGTCCCCTTGTCTGTGGTGCAGGACGGAGTGATATCCCCTTGTCTTTGGTGCAGGATGGAGGACGTACCCTTGTCTTTGGTGCAGGGCAGAGGCACGTCCCCTTGTCTGTAGTGCAGGGCGGAGTGACGTCCCCTTCTCAGAGGTGCAGGATAAAGTGACGTTTCCTTGTTAGAGGTGCAGGATGGAATGTCTGACATTGAAAAAACGTCTAGTCGTTTGGGTGGAACGTAAATACCGATGTTCATTCCTGTATTCATTGGTATGCACGTAAAAATTCGATAATGATAAAGAGGAAACGCCTCTAGTTGGGCAACATTTAACTCATAGCACACATCATAGAATAAGATGAGCGGACGTTAAACTCCATTTCTCTCTCGTGCGCGCTAGATCATATATTCTGTAATTGGGTCAAGTGGCGTGGTTCTCAGCTTGTACGTGACAAATAGTTGGATCGGCTGTCCAACCTCGTGGGTTTTCTATGGGCGCTTCGGTCTCCTCCCACTGATAATGACCCTACGCGCCAGCGAATTACTGAAATAAAACTGAACGATATGTTAGTCCTGACATGACCTAGTTTGTATCGAATGGTTTTAAACCCACCTCCCAGTAACAGGAAATGATTATTGATTCCATAAGATAAGGATATAATCTGTTTGAGAAAATAGAAGCCAAAATGAAATAAAAAAAATAATATGTCAAAAATATCATCGTAATAAAAAAATCCATAGTATGTAGTCGCTTAAATTAGCCTATTCAGAATTCGTGAGAACATATCGGTCGAATAAAAATAGACATATTAGATTGGAATAGGGTTTAACTGATTGTTCATACAATACTTAAATTCAGTCATTGGGAGGCTAACATAAGGCGGTGAATTTGTGTATACGAGTGAACCTGGGTTTATCGATCCATCTGAAGGACTAGGCACACTTTTTAACATTGTCGGCCATTCCATAGCACTGTAGCTACTTTAGCGGCACGGGTACGATCCGCGGTGTCTACATGACAAGAAGTGGGATTGCGTACCTCACCTCGACGGCTTTCTCTGGGTCTAGATCCTCCGGAATCCCACCACTATATGTCCGAAAATACTCTCTCTCTCTCTCTCTATCTCTCTCTCTCTCTCTCTCTCTCTATCTCTCTCATTTATTGGCCCACGAAGTTATAAAAATCGAAAATCGACCAATCCTAACCCAAATTCCCCCAGTAATTAGTAATTTAAAGTGCTTTCATGATGTCATACCAACCTCTCTCTAAAATCTCTTACACTTATTATTTTAGCGTTTTCCGAGATTCTATTTCGGATTATCGCCCTTATTGTTAAAATTGTTTGACGTTCTAACTCATGACGTCAACTGGCAGACTATCGCCATTGAGGAGACGACCACTGTCAAGATTGGTCGCATTATTTCTGTTACGTCTTTTTTGTATTCCTGATTTTTTTCAAATTTGAGTGAAGTCTGTGTCACTACAGGCCCGGGACTGTACAGCGCAGTGGACGCTTACGGCTGGCCCCCGGATCCATTCACTTGATTTGATATTTGTTTATTTGGTGCAATGTCTATTTTCTGTCTTGTCCGCAGGTTTATCTTGTAGATTTTTGTTTTACGTGTAGTGCGGTCCTCCTGCACTTACTATAAGTACGATTGAAGTTAAGTTGACATATATGCTACTCTATTTTACCTATTAAGGACTTACCTGTATATAAATATTGTTTAAATCAGGATGTCTTTTTATATATCCAACCTATTTAAATATACGTAGCACAGGTGTGACCTGATTACAGATTAATTATAGAACTGATCAATATCTAGATATATTATTAATATTCTTGTATAGTGTTTATTAGAGTACAAGACATTAATGCGTGTTATTAAACGGCCATTTGTGAAAATCGTGTTATTATTATTCATATATTAGTTATTGATTATTTCAACAACCCAGTTGTTAAAAATGGTTCAATTATATAAAATAGTAAAAGCGGAAGTAAAAAATGACATACCAGCTGACGCTAATAAAACCTTAAAAAATACCCCTAAGTACTTTATCAGTTAATAATGGAGTCCAGTTCTGGGCCTGTAATGATAGAGGCTTCACCCAAAATGAAAAACAAAATCACGAAACAAATAGAGAAAAACTTAGCAAAGACGAAATAAAACCGATGTGACGGGTTTCTAACGAGGACAGGAAACGAGAGAGAGAGAGAGAGAGAGAGAGAGAGAGAGAGAGAGGCGGGTTTGACGACAAACATGGTTCAATTTTGTTTGAGTAATTCGCCTGCGCGTAGGGATCTTCAGTGGTGGAATGGAAACGCAGGTTCCGAGAAAACCGAAGAGTTTGGACAGGCGACCTTACTTATTGTCCCGTACAAACGGGGAATGGAAACTACGCCAGTTGACTCCATGACAGACCTTATAATCTGACATGCACGTCATTCGGCCACCCAACCCCTCTCATTGAGTAAGACAGTGGTTTGCTAACCTAGAGGTCCCCTGTTCAATCCATGTGTTAACCGACAAAGTTCCACGGGACTTTCCGGCGCACCCCCCCCCCCCTTGTCAATGGTACAACGCATATCGTTCTTCGGATGGGACAAAAAAACGAGTTCCCGTTTACACATTGGTGTGCCCGTAAAAGAACTCTAGGGAGTTGGAATTCCATATACATGTAAAAGTAGGCTAAATTTCCCTCGTACCAAACTGTATGGTGTATGCCCGTCTTCATTAGCCCATTCGGGGCAGAAAAGTAGGAAGTTAAACCCCATTTCATTTCATTTTGTATCCAGTAGACCGACCATATATCCAAGCCGTAAAGAAATCTGAATTAGATTCGGCCTGTTGATCAGGACTAGCTGAATGAGAGTGTTAAGAAGTATCGGAAAGTCTTAATTCCTTTAATCACACGACTCAAACTTGAAGAGTAAAAATCTCTGTCCACATGACGGGTTCTATTGGACGTAAGTAGCACAGAAATACCAGGATGTAACTATAAGAACAACTAATTAGAGAACGCGCCAGACCTTTAGAGTTATTCCCCCATGATGTACTTAACGTTGTTACCAGGGGGGTGATTATTGACGTCTGACATTTATACAGCAGACGCTTCCCTTCCTCTATAAACTTTAATTGTGCCAATTAATTCCACCATTTGTATTTTATATTAAACGTATTCATCGATGTGTGTCTAACACAAGTCTTTAACGGTTAGAGTTGTGATTGAAGGGGCCATGCCAATCTGTTTCACAGACAGACAATTACGAGTCTTCTAATATCTCTGTAAAAGATGACTGCCTTTAACACGTGCCGTCACAGAACGCGGCGTAAATCATTGGCTGAATGGCGCGTGTATAGTTTACATAAGACGTTACTGATTCGGGCAGAATGCTGCCTTTTAGTCATTTTAATACCCATTTACACGAAATAGGAAATAATTTTTACCTACAAATACGACAAACGTCTTTATCTATATTTCTAATACATCAAAAAAATGTTTTAGAATTTAATTTGTCGGTGGAAAAAAGTTAATATGCGAGACTCATTAAGTCGCATTGATGTCATCCTTATCAGTGAGGGGATCACGTGGCTAAGTGGGTAAGACGCTGGCTCGCTAGCATTGGCCGAGAAAGTTCATCCAGATTTTCCGGCGTGGTTCCCCCTTGTCAGTGATGCAGGACGGAGGGCCTGACAAGGACAGCTGTCTAGTCCTTCGGATGAGACGAAAAACCGACGTCCCGTGTTTACATTGGAATGCACGTAAAAGGTCCCTTGGCAGTTGGAATTCGATATAAGAGTAGGCGATAGTGCCGCTGACCGGGCAAAATTTCCCTCATAGCACACTGTATGACGTATGCCCGTCTTCATTAGCCCAGTATAGGAGCAGAACAGTAGGACGTTAAACCCCATTTCATTTCATTTCATTTCCTTATCAGTGATTGTAGCGGCCTAGCGAATATTCACTGCTGATCAGTGTGGGGCCACACTGGTGTTGAAGCGTCGCTAAAGTAAAGTTAGTCTGATACTGGCTCAGTTATGTTCTTGAGATATTAACCCGCGTAATGAAAAATAACAAAAAAAAAAAATATTTCAATAACCCGTTAGCGAATAATTGAAAACATAATTGAACCATATTTTAGTCCTGAAATGACCTAGTTTGTGTCGAGTGGAAATGAAATGAAATGGAGTTTAACGTCCTACTGTTCTGCTCCGAACTGGGCAAATAAAGACGGGCATACGCCATACAGTGTACTATGAATTCCAACTGTCAAGGGGTCTTTTACGTGCACACCAATGTATACACGGGACTTCGGTTTTTTGTCTCACACGAACGACTAGACAGCTGTCCTTGTCAGACCCTCCGTCGTGCATCACTGACAAGGGGGAACCACTGTGTCGAGTGGACGTTAAACCCCATTTCTTCCCCCCCCTCCTCCTCCATGGCTGGATGGAGTGACAAGTACTAATGAGAGACTGGTTAATCTGGAATGATCTGTCACATGGGAGACTGGTTAATCTGGAATGATATGTCAGTTTGTTTATATTAATATGACAACGATGATGATTGATGATGACTGGTTATTAGAAGATGTGTTGATGTGTTGACAGTCACTGTGGAATACAAGACATAAATCACTCTGTGGATCAACTCATATCCAGATTTATTGCTCTAGACTTAACTTGGTTGCTTAAACAGAGAGAGAGAGAGAGAGAGAGAGAGAGGGGGATGTGTTAAAGTCCACTCGACACAAACTAGGTGATTTCGGGACTAAGGTTCAATTTTATTTCAATAATTCGCTTGTGCGTAGTGGGTCTTTAGCAGTGGGAGGAAACCGGAGGACCCGGAGAAAACCCACGAGGTTGGATAGACGACCCTATTCGTTATCACGTACAGCCGGCGAATCGAAACCATGCAGTTTACTCAATGACAGACTTTATGACGCAACGCGCACGCGCTAACCATTCGGCCATTCAACCGCCCTCTGGTTACAAGAAATGGTGAACAACGCAATGACCGCTCATTGGGTGGGCTTGAATCATATCTCTACTGGTAATCAACCTGAACAATTTTGTAGTTTGCAAATGAAACAAAATGAAATGGGGTTTAACGTCCTACTGTTCTGCTCCGACTGGGCTAATGAAGACGGGTATACGCCATACAGTGTGCTATGAGGATATTTTCATCCGGACAGCGGTGTGTGAAATAGCTTTATTTAACGTCCGCTTCTACCGAAGTGATATCGCAGACAATCCGGACAGCGGCACTACGATCTACTCTTATATCGAATTCCAACTGTCAAGGGATCTTTACGTCCACGGCAATGTGTACACGGGACCTCGGGTTTTCGTCCTATCCGAACGGTTAGACACTGTCCTTGTCGTGCCCTCCGTCCTGCATCACTGACAAGAGGAAACCACGCCGGAAATTTTGCAAAGGATCAACAGTCTCTTAAACAAGTTTCAAGGATTTTATATTGTTAAAAGTTTACTACTTCCAATTCTGCTTAACTTTGCGCCCATGATGGAGAGAGAGAGAGAGAGAGAGATTAAATTCAATAGGCCGAAGTGCGTATAAAGAATTTTCATAAAAATATCTTGAATAATTTATGAATTATGTTCCTCAAACAAACCCATGACACATTCGAACAGAGAGTATTTCAATTTTTTCCACAGTAACTTCGTTCGGCCCGGGGGTCTGTCATTGAGTCAACTGCCGTGGTTTCGATTCCCCGGTTGAACTGGCAAGGAGTAGAGTCGCCTATCCATCTTCGTGGGTTTTCTCCGGGTCCTCCGGTTTTCTCTCACTGCTAAAGACCCCTAGTCGCAAGCGAATCATTAAAATAAAATTGAACCATATGTTAGTTTGTGTCGATTGATCTTCGTGGGTTTTCTCAGGGTCCTCCGGATCCCCCTCTCCCAACTGTCCAGACCCCTACGCGAAAGCGATTTATTGAAAAAAAAATTGAATCATTTGTAAGTCCTGGTTTGTGTCGAGTGGATGTTACTAAACCGCATTTTTCGCTCGCGCTCTTGTTCGGCTCGGGGTAATGCCCGTACCGCACTTTACCGCACAGCAATTGCCCGTCTTCATTAGTCTGGTTGTTTAAAAAAGTAGGACGTTAAGCCCCATTTCTCGCTCGCGCTCGCTCTTGTTTGGCTCGGCATTTGATTGATTTTAGTTGATAACTCAAACAAAATAAAATAAAGTCGGGTTTTAACGTCCCACTGTTCTGCTACGTTTATTTTTGGAAAATAAATTTTTTATTCAATGTTTGAAATGAAATGAAATGGGGTTTAACGTCCTGCTGTTCTGCACCGACTGGGCTAATGAAGACGGACATACGCCTTACAGTGTGCTATGAGGGGAATTTTGCCCGGGGTAGCGGCACTATTGCTTACTCTTATATCGAATTCCAAATGCCAAGGGTTATTTTACGTGGCACGCTAATGTGTACACGGGGCCTCAGGTTTTCGTTCCATCCGAAGAACTATACGTTGTCCCCTTGCTAGCCCCCACCCCCCTGTCCTGCACCACTGACAGGGGGAATCAAGCCGGAAAATACAAATGACCTTTCTTGGCTAACGCCGGAATCGACAACGGAACCTGCAGGTTAGCGAGTCACCGTTTTAATTTAGAAACTTGTAAATACCTACCTTATATAAAATCATTCTCCAGTTTTCTTGTCTTTATTAAGGTGCAGTAAAACAAAACTATGTTGAATCAGGTGTGATTTAATGCTGGATTATCATCTATTAAATAGTCTTATATCAATCAGAAATCACTAATCTTCTAAGTACATAAATCTCGGCACACTTTCTTGCTACGTTGTTTTATATAAAATAATATCTGTGCTTTTACCGTGACTACCTAAAACACGAACCGGACAGTTGAACAGCTCAAAATATTTTACGTAGTTCTACAAATTCCATCGCATATCAATCGAGAATTCTTTAAGAAAACCATTCAAATATAAGCCTGTCACTGATAGGATAGAATAAACAATTAACTTACCAATCAGATCAATTGATTTTAATTTTTGCCTTGTATATGTATCGGTAGATAGACCAGTAAGATCTAGTCTTTACAGTGGTAGGGTAGATCGATATCTCGCGCTAGTAGCAGACGACAGTGTAAGTGTCAAGTACAGAAATCGTATCAATAATAGTTTGTAATTGTTTAGTCTCCGTTTCCAAGTCTGTAAAAACATTGTTACAATAACATCGTCTGTCGGGGGAAGGGGACACAATCAACTTGTCAACAACAGAACTTGTTGTTTTCACGTCTTACAAACCTGGGGCCTGTTTCTCGAAATCTTAACTAAAGATAAAATCCAAATTTTAGTAGATACTTAAAATTTGATAGGCTAAGCACTAAAATCAATCTATTATTATCCAATCAAATTATTAAAATTTGGATTTTATCTTAAAGTAGCTAAGTCCGTAACTCAATATCATCCAAAATCTTCGACATTGGAAACACGAATCTTTTTGCAATTTAAATCAGCATTGGTCTTGTGATCTTACCTGGAAAAGATGGGCTTCTGATATCCAATATGTAAGACAAAATAAACATTTTACCATTGGTACACGATTCGTACCATAATACGTTTCAGCGCCATTTGTAACAATGTGCTCAAAGAATGAGGATAGACATATTCCACAAGTCATGTCAAACGGTGATATCATGTTCTTATTTGGAGAGCATGCACAATAAATAATATCGGTGTTGACTGGAATAACCAGACGCTAGAAACTGACTTGCTGTTCAGACTTCTGGCGTATTTCGCCGAACATAACTGATGACAATTCACAGTAAAACGGACACGATTGAATGTAAAACAGTTTATATAAATTCATATTACATTATTATATGTGTTGCGACCCATTAGTGCCAAAATATTAGCGATTTAGCTCCTTTAAGTTAAGATTTCGTGAAACAGGCCCCTGTCTACAAAAGCTCGTCTCCATTTTGGGTTTAGAAAATATAGAAAATAATGGCGTAGCCGTATCGAATAACGCTATGCAGGACACAATTCTAATGGATACAATTACTGTTTATTACGGGTCCTTAGGAAAGGAAAACATGTAGTCGTTCGGATGGGACGAAAACCCGAGGTCCCGTGTACACATTGGCAGTGGAAATTCTATATAAGAATAGGCCGTGGCGCTGCAGGTCCCGTACAGCACACTGCATATAGCGCATGCCCGTCTTCATTAACCCAGTCAGAGACGAAAAGTAGGACGTTAAACCCATTTCATTTCATTTTTCATTGTTTATTACCGTGTGGTGTTTCTTTATAGGATAAAATGTAAGGCCTACTCTTATTTCGAATTACAACTGTCAAGTATTATATTACATGTACGGGAGGTTGGATGATCGAATGGTTAGAGCGTGCGCGTTGTATCAGAAAGTCTGTCATTGAGTCAACTGGCGTGGTTTCGAAAGCGTGGTTGTACGTGACAATTAGTAGGGTCGCCTGTCCAACCTCGTGGGTTTTCCCCGGGTCCTCCGGTGTCAGTCATTATCACATATGTGATAGAACTGGTAAAACACGTTCCAAATATAATTTTAACACACTGATGATTAACCACAGCGTCATATAACAACTTTTGGTCTTCGAAGGAATTATTAGTTATATAGAAGGATAACTCGTGTTTTCCTTTTGCGTTCGTCACTTCCCTTTCTTGAAAGCTTCATTACACATTATCTCTGTGTTGAAATTATATCTGGAACGTGTTTAACCAGTTCTATCACATATGTGATAATGACTGACACCAATATTGTCCTTTAAATCCTATCCCATTTCATTTTCTTTGTCTTATTTATCTGAAGATTTTCACCAAAGCTTGAACCATTAAATGAAGTCGTAGAATGAAATAGGGTAATCTTAGAAGTCAGCTTGAAGGCTAGATCCATCACAAACAACGAGATATCCGTTATAAATTATAAGATGATTATCTCAAACCCATAAGGAAGTATCTAGTGGGTCGGTATGGATGGTGTGTTCTATAAATACGACACCCTGGTAATGCAAGGGAGAGAGAGAGAGAGGGAGAGAGGGGTAACGTCCACTCGACACAGACCTGGTTTAATATGGCTCTATTTAATTTCAAATTACAACAATCCTATGGCACGTAGGGACCTTTACCAGTGGGAGGGGGCCTTTACCAGCGGGAGGGAATCAGATGACAGGAGAGAGAGAGAGAGAGAGAGAGAGAGAGAGAGAGGTTACTGGTTTCGGAATTATTGCAGTGTGTTTGTGTAATTCCCACGACACAGTAACAGGTTGTTTATTACGAGCTGACTATGATATATCTTTATATGGATAAAGTATTTTTAAACTAAAAACTAAAGCATTTGAGACGCTCTTTAAGACTACTGACATAAATAACGGTTCAGGGAGCCACATGAAAGAATATAGAGATATAATATTATTACCTTAGGACGTAAGAGAAAGCTGAAGAATAATTCAACCCACATAAGCGTGTGGCTTATAATTTAATTTCTTTTACATAAAAAAAACTCCACAAATTATAGGCTTGTTGATGAAAGTGGTTCGTGGAGATCATATTTCTTCAAGTTTTTGATTTTAATTATACATAAGACAATTTTAATGGATTTCCGGTCATAATCTACATGATTTAAACTATAAATAAATAAGAAATTTTAACGTCTTCCGTCCTATCTGGTGTGCTTTCGTGAATAGCATGTCATCATCTCGTTCTGTGTGTACAGGGCTTAACGCCCACTTTCATCTAGGGTACTATCGCAGACAATACCCCGTTATATACCCCCGTATCTTGGTACCTCGTACAGGTATATAGGGGGTCGGGACCCGCAACAAGCGTTTAGGAATTCGATGGTCTAAGCCATTTAACATCTGAGTAATTAGAACACATTTCGTCGTCTTATCTAGAGTCGCCCCGTGAAACCCATCTTCATTAGCGCAGTCGAAGCAGAAAAGTCGACGTTAAACCCCATTTCATTTCATTTCGTTCCGTGATTAACATTTAAAGGGTCAATCCCAATTATATTTTGGAGAATATTGTTGTTGTGTTAAAAGCCCTTAAAATCCTCTACCTTACGTTTTCAAACAACTTAAACCCGCCAGGCGTCATCTGGACACGGAGACCGGTGTCCCAAGCTGTATTATACGGTGTCTAGGTGAAACCAGACTTTTATTTTCGTTATCAAATACAGCACGTGAGTCATGCGCTGTATAGACCTGTAAAGGGACGGCAATAGATTATCAGGTCACCCAACGAAAAAAATTGACCCGAAATACTAATGGAGTTACGTGTCCGGATGAGCGGTTTTGACGTTCGCGTCCAAAGGACTCTATCTAGTGAGCTGGAATTTTCAGACAAAGTAAATACACCATTCCTCTATGTCTTGGTGCCTTTAAGATCTGGTACGTTATCCCGTGGCCATATATCACAGTTAAATCTACGGTATGGGGTGAGCGATTAGTTTCGTACTAAATATTTTACAGTGTTATTTCAATAACATTTCTGTCATGGTTCCCCCTTGTCAGTTGCTCAGGGCGGAGGGCTTGCCAATAGACAAGGTATAGTAGTTCGGATAGGACGAAACACTGTTCCAATTTGGTAAAAAATAACATATATCCTCGGTTTTGATTGCGAAAAATGACAGGCAACGATGTTGGACAACACATGGACCGCAACTCGTCCCACTCCTACTGCTAAAGACCCCTACGCGCAAGCGAATTATTAAAATAAAAATGAACCATATGTTAATCCCGAGTGGGACTAGTTTGTGTCGAGTGAGCGTTAAATCCCATCTCTCTCTCCCTCTCTTTCTCTCTCTCTCTACGGTAAAATATCTATAACCTATAGTGATACTAGAAGAAGGAGTCTGTTCCCATCTCTCTCTCTCTCTCTCTCCCCACCTCTCTCTATCTCGCTCTCTCTCTCTCCCCACCCTCTCTATCTCGCTCTCTCTCTCTCCCCACTCTCTCTATCTCGCTCTCTATTGTACGGTAAAATATTTATAACCTATAAGTATACTAGAAGAAGGAGTCTGTTCCCATCTCCCCCCTCTCTCTCTCTCTTGCTCTCTCTCTCTCTCTCTCTCTCTCTCCCCCTCTGTATCTCCCCACCCCTCTCTCTCTCTCTATCTCCTGTACGATAAAATATCTCTAACCTATAAGTATACTAGAAGAAGGGGTCTGTTCCCATTTCTCCAGGCTTATGGTGACTTTAATATATCTTCGTGTTATTATTGGTATTAATAATTTTATTATAAATATCGTCGAGT
This sequence comes from Patella vulgata, assembly GCF_932274485.2. NCBI lineage: Eukaryota > Metazoa > Mollusca > Gastropoda > Patellidae > Patella > Patella vulgata. The sequence goes on along the minus strand of NC_065886.2, from coordinate 3,157,663 downwards.
TTAATAAGGGTGCGTAATATTTCCTGAAGCAGATTCCAACCAAAGTACGGTGAAAATAGAAATTTGTAAATGTCATAATATATTTACGTGCTGAGTATAGACGGACGGATTGACTTGTTGGTGTATAATACTAAACACAACACCCTCCTACAACGTCGTCAAGTGGATGGACGGGTTGACTCGTTCAAAACTAAATACCATCCCACCTACAACGGTAGGATTCCGTTCTGTTAGCACGAAGAGTGTACTATATGAACTTGAAATCTGAACTTTAAATCACAACCGGCCCGGGATTGTACAGCGCAGTGGGCGCTTACGACTAGCCCTCGAGTTATTCACTTAATCTGATATGTACGTTTGTTTGTGATTTCTGCGTATTGTGTCTTGTCTGTAGATTTGTTTTTATGTAAATTATGTGTGGTGCAGTCCCCCTGCACTTACTATTAGAATATGTTCTTCAGTATTCCCGCGCTTTTATACATGACGATATTGTTATCACTATGAACAGGAAACCGTAGAAATACCAGAAATCGGACCATGACGTCATCGCAGACATCTTGGAATTGTTACGTTTTCTCAAAAATCACAAACCTTCAATTGATGCGCAATTGTCCAAAGAAAAAGGAAGTTTCATGTCGATCGCAGGCGAATTGGCGGAGGAAGCTCCAGGCTTTTGTTTTAAGAGCGTCGCACCGTCGTTTGTAATGCGCTGTTAGGAAATACATCGGACACAATTTTCTTTATTAATGTGCGTTTTTCGACTACGATTCTCGGGTTTTTATCCAGCAATGATACAAAATAAAATATAATGTGACAAGAAAAACAACAAAAGAACCTGGGCAATGATGAAAAAAGAGAGCCGTGTCACCAATTAACTTGAAGGTGATCTAGATTAATTAATTAATTAATATAGTGCGTATTTATAATGCGCACATCCCATTCATGATTGCTCATGGCGCAATTGTCAAATAGTTCATCGGATTTTCCGGCGTAGTTTCGCCTTGTCAGTGGTTCACGACGAAGGGCCTGACAAGGACATCTGTCTTGTCCGTCGGACCGGGACGAAAAACCGAGGCCCATGTATACATTGACGTGCATGTAAAAGATTCCTTGGCAGTTGAAATTTTATATAAGAGTAGGACAGAGTGCCGTTTCCCGGGCAAAATTAAAATTTACCTCATAGCACACTGTATGGCGTAAGCCCGTCTTCATTATCCCAGGCGGAGCAGAACAGTAGGACGTTAAACCCCATTTCAATTCATTTCAATTGTCAGCTCTCCACATATACATATATTGGAAGAAGTTTGACAGTATGACGTCAGACATTTGATTAACCATTCAGCGTTGATGTTTCTAGAGGGATACCTACAAATCCGTGCACCGTACACCAAGAACTCGCTATACCAGACCGTTTCATTGGCTAATCCCTCACACCAACTAGAACGAGGGTTAAATAACAACTCTTCAAGACAAGATCCTAGTGTAGTAAAGACAAGTAAAACGACATTTTGAACTATAAAAAAACGAAACGAAATAGTATCTGTGTTTTAATCAGATTGAAACAGCTACTGAGCATGACGAATGTTATAATGCTTGATAATAAATCAAAAGTTTTTGTATATTACACTAACTTTGATCTTTTAGTACTAAAATCAACAATTAACCAAATTTAGACGTTTGTTAATTAGAATAATTCTCTTGTTTCTATACAACTCCATTAACATAGTTCTCGTGTCCCACATCTGACTAGTTTAAGCTGGCCTGAATGTAAATTTTAACAATTAAGAAATCCGGTCTTGTTAGCGGTGGTAATCAAATTACTGTTGGTCGTAGCATTTTAATAATCTTGTATGTCCCAAAGCAGGTTTCTAATTTACAGTCGCGACAATTAATTGCATTTTTCGTCTGAGGTGATCGGATAATTCCCGGATGATAAGAAAGATATAAATTCATTAATCAGGAGTTCCTAGTTTCTACAAGTCGCTGAATTAAATCAGTTCTCAATCAAATTAAACAGAGGTGAACTAGGACTAGGTTATAGCCAGAAATAATTCGCCATTCTAATATCAAGTAATATTACATCCTTCGGCAAAGTCGACTTACGCTTGCATGGGGCCATTGACTGATTATATTACTGGGGCCCTTGGCTGATTATATGACAGGGGGCATTGACTGATTATATTACTGGGGGGGGGGGGGCATATTCTGGTTACTGTCAGTGGGGTTGGGTGGCTGAATGGTTAACACGTGCGCACTGAGTTAAATGACGTGGTTTTGAGTCCCAGCTTGTACGTGACAAGTAATAGGGCAACTCGCGGAGGTTCTCTGGTTTTTTCCTACTGATAAAAACCTCAATTGGAATGAAATTGAATAAATATGTTAATCCCGAAATGACCTAGTTTTGTGTCGATTGGACGTTTAACACAATCTCTCTCTCTCTCCCTCTCTCTCTCTCTCTCTCTCTCTCTCTCTGGTTATTGTCTGGCACCCTTTTGGTGCTTTTCTTTCTTCCATCCGTTCGTTGTTCACTCATTCCTTTTTTGATTCATTTTGAGTGATGCCTGTATCACTACAGGCCGGGACGGAGTGGCACGCACGGCTGTCATCCCGTATCCAATCACTTGATTTGATATTTGTTATTTATTTCTTTCAATGTCTGTGTAGTTTCTCTTGTCCGCAGGTTTGTCTTATCAATTTGTTTACGTGTAGTGTGGTCCTCCTGCGCTTACTATTAATACTATAAATGTTATTTAAGATGAGTTCCCGTTTAATTGTCTATCTGACGACAGATAGAAAATACAATAAAGTCAGGTCAAAATACAGTTTAACCCTCTAAAGAATTTGCTACAAAATGTTTCTCAACTGATTCTGATAGGATTTAGTGTACTTTATAACATAGGACCCCCGGAAACGTTTTTTTTCAAGATGGCGTCAAAGATCATAACTATGTAACTATCAACTCAAATTTGATGATCTTGGTGTCTTTCCCTGGGTTTTGTTGGGCAAAGAACACATTAAGATCATTAAAAATGATGTTGGCCTATTATGTTAAAAATGGCTGCCAACAACTTCAAATGACCGCAAGTCCATCACTATTGACTCAAATTTGATGATCTTGATGTCTATCCCCAGGTTTGGGGAGGAAAAAGAACATATTAAGAGAACTTTGGATATCACTGAGCTGTTGAATCATTATGAAATTGAATTCATGACCTTCAGCTGTCCACTATCATAGAATAAGTTTCAGAGCGTTCAGTTTTGAGTGTGATCCTTCTTCTCAATATCGACCTCTTGAGTGTTGTTTGAATTGTCAGGGATTTACTGAGTTTGCTCCTTCATTACTCCAGAGCAGACAATGAGATTATCTACTTCCGTTCTGACGCAAACAACCAGTGACAAGAACACAAAGTTTATAACATTAACCTGTTGAAAGAAACTCGAGTTGCTCTTTGTGCATGTCTACTCGGGCTGTGATTCAACTTCAAGGCACGTGCGCGCTGTATCATAAGGCATGTCATTGAGTCAAGTGGCGTGGTTTCGAATCCCCGGTTGTAGAGTCGCCTGTCCAACTTCGTGGGTATTCTCCGGGTCCTCCGGTTTCCCCGTACTGTTAAAGACCCCTACGCGCAAGCGAATTATTGAAATAAAAATTAAACAATATGTTAGTCCCGAAATGACCTAGTTTGTGTCGAGTGGACGTTAAACTCCATCTCTCTCTCTCTCTCTCTCTCTCTCTCTCTCTCTCTCTCAACTTCAAGGACTAAACCCTACCAGAATCAGTTGAGAAACGTTTTGTAGCAATTTTGGGGGGTTGAGGGGGTATTTTCCATAGTAGATGTAATAATGATATATACATACGCCATTCATGTTTAAGTGGTTTAAGTTCGTTGGCTGATAAGTGCATTCGAGATATGACCCTGTGTGGCTCTAATAGTACAGCACATCAGTTAACACGTTCTCCAAGGACGACAGTGGCACATTACATATTTTGAGTAAGTAAGTTAGTTTTAGCCTCAAGTAAAATTACACAATATTTGTTTGTGTTCGTAGACAGGTTAATGAACATCTCGCCAGTCAAGTGGTTGCTGTAGAAACCAAACATCACAGTTAATGATCTCTTTCAAGGCCAACAACAAAATATTTTTCCGGGGGGCCTATCCATGTCGGAACCATGTCTGTGTTTTCAATATGACTTCTTAAACTAAAGTCTGGATTATCGTCCCATTTAACTAGACTTTCGCTGTGCAAAATACACATGCGTACTATTTCCCTGTTTCATTGTGATGTTCCGAATTGACAGAATTGCATTCGAATGACGCGGAATTCAGTTTATTTCACAGGGTCACCTGCCGATTTCGTCATAGGTCACGAGATGTAAACAGGGCCAGTGCTAATTCTAACCCTAAGCCTAACCCAAGACCCAGCACTAACCATTTTAAGAAGGGTAAATTGGATCCAAGTTCAATCTATTAAAAAGTGTTAGATGTAAGAATTTGGGGGTAGAGGTTAAGTCTCCACATAAGCACTGACCTAGGACGATGAAAAATTAGTTCGTGATATTTCCTAGTTTTATTAAAAATGATATACATACAATACATTAGATTTATATACAAAGATGATTTCACTGTTTTTTGGTGTTTGTGTCGCTGATGGTCTTCCTTGGATGGTCCTCTTGTATTCTGGTATTTTTGTTTCTGAAGAAAAAAGAATAAATTTGAATCTCTCGGGGGAGAGCCACATTATCTAATTTTTCATCGTCCTAGGTCAGTGCTTATGTGGAGACTTAACCTCTCCCCCAAATTCTTAAACCTAAGCCTAACCCAAGACCTAGCCCTAACCCTTTTAAGAGGGGGTAAAAGGTATATTGGATCCAAGTTCAGTTTACTAAAAAGTGTTAGGGTTAGTATTTCCCAAAATACTCATTTATATAAAGCGACCGCTGTGGACCCCGGAAATTCCCGAACCTCCCAACCGGCCTACAATTAGTATCTCCCAGTTGAATTCCGGAACGTTCAATCGAGTATTTCATCAAACTAGTGTTATATAAGTAATTTATGACGCGGTTTCCGAGTTTGTGTTCGTTTTATATCAGGGGCGGATCCAGAGGGAGGGGTGGGGGGTTGGGGGGTGGTCCAAACCCCACCCTGCTCAGCTACATAAAAAAATAATGTCTTGCATCAATGAAATTAAATCACAATGTTATCCTACATCATTATAAAAATGATTTCTCTCTTTAAAAAGCTTAATTTGTATGTATGCCTATGTAATTTAGAGACGATGATGACAGATTTCCTTAACAGGAACCTGGCAAACCCCATCCTGCAAAAATTCTTGGATCCGCCCCTGTATATGTTAAACACATTTAAATGAAGATTGAGCCACCTGAATCATCTTCCTCACCCGTCTTATTATAACACAACAACATAAATAGTATTATGTAATTATTGTACGAAATCAGACCACCATTACATCTTACAAATGTTCACAGATCTTCCAAATATATATCATGTAGGGGAAATAACTCCATTATACATATAGGATGCAGACCACCATTACATTTCACCATCTCGGTACCCATAAATTGTAGTTCGTCTATTTATAGCAGTTCTCTCTCTGTCTTTATTCTGCCCTTTGCATGCCCATTTTTGTTGATATTTTGGTCTAGAATGGACGAAGAGGGATTGAATTAACATTTTCTGCCAGGTTTTGGTAAATATTTATGATTTTGAGGCGGAAGGATAACGGGATTATCCTAGGTGATATGCACGGCAACTAATTACATGTTTTTAGTATGCTTCTTCAAGTTTGTGTATCTCAAAGTTTTGATGGCCAACCTAATACAAATTTTAGTGCAAAGACTTGACCATTTGTTCCTCTGTTTGTAGTGAAAAGCATTCGGTCAAACGAACATTTGGGTAAAAGTTGGAGTGGGCAGGTGGGCAAAGGGGCCAGAATCAATATTAAAGTCAATGGGGAAATTAATGGTGGTCTGCATCCATAAGGGATCAGACCTATAACCCTCTCCATCCACTCTGATGTTGGATTGAGCCCGTTCCTCATAATAAAATATTTGTGATTCATCGTCGATCATATACATGTAAATTCGAAATGAAATGAATTGAAATGGGCTTTAAGGTACTACTGTTCTGCTTCCGAGCCTGGGCAAATGAAGACGGGCATACGCCATACAGTTTGCTATAAGGGAAATTTTGCCCGGGCGGCGCCACTATGGCCTACTCTTATATCGAATTCTAACTGCCAAGGGATCTTGTACGTTCACGCCAATGTATAGGTGGGACCTCGTTTTTTTTGTCCCATCTGAACGACTAAACAGATGTCATTGTCAAGCTCTCCACCCTGCACAAGTGACAAGGGGAAACCACACAGGAAAGACCCGATGAACGTTCTCGGCCAATGCATATATAATCGAATCACAGTGTTTGTCTCCTTAGACTGAAATCGTGACGGTCGCCCCCTACTCCCAACACAAATATATCAACATTATTATATGTGGCCTGCGTGTATTTCGTCTAAGGTCTAATGTTAATCTACAATTTTACGTTTTCTTGTCAGACTTAACGTCCACTGCCACCTAGGCAGATATCGCAGACTAGTTGATTCGCAAAACAATGGTTTGAATTTTTCAAACTGAGTAAAGGACAGTGGTCTGATTCCATGTGCAGAAGCGTTCGATTATTTACCCCGCCCACCCCCACCATATTATTATATATCGAATTCCCAGTACAAGCCAATATTTACACGGGTATTCGGGTTTTCACACAATCCAAACGACTATACGCTGTCCCTTGCCAGACCCTCTGACTACACCACTGCCAAGGGGGAACCGCGTCGCAAAATCACGATGGGCTTTCTCGGTCATCACCGGGATGGAACACGAGACCTTCAGGTTAGCAAACCGACGTCTACAGGCTTCGACATATATTTAGTGAAATTGTCTATGTTTTTGTGTGCAGGAGCAATTATAACAGCATAATAAAGTATTACACTAATTTTTCAACAGGGCGACCTTTCCCGGTAGAGATCTACCCTCAAAGTAGTACACTAATTTTTCAACAGGGCGACCTTTCACGGCAGAGATCTACCCTTAAAGTAGACAGTTCTACGTGTGCAGAATGGAAACAAAATCCAGATACAAAGGAATTTAATATAATCATCGAACCATTTGAAATATATTGATTAAATCAGAAGCCACGACTAGGTAAAAACTATATGATTTAATTTCGAAGCGTGTAGTCTAAAGCCTCACTCACACGAGTTCACCATTACAATAAGTAAAACCTTTGCCACCTCGCGTAATCACTGAATACCTTGTGACGAAAGAGTACCGCAGGGGTGTCGCAACATGTTCCAAATTTTGCCGAAATCCGCGTTACCGCTAGGGCGACGAAAATAGTAATGTTATGGAAATATATATATATATATATATATATATATATATTTACGTTTCTGTGAGGAACGCAGTGTTGTTAGATGTAACACATGCACTACAGTACTAGCGTCAAGTGTGTGTAGCCCTTAGCAGCCTGTGACGACCAACAATCACATGGGTCTTATTCACAAAAACTTAAATATTTTAAGGTTCAAGTCGGGGGCTGGATGATCTAATGGGCTAACGCATGTCTCTGTCATTGAGCCAAGTGGCGTGATTTCGATTCTCCGCTTAAACGTGACAGGGTGGCGTGTCTTAATCTCTTGGGTTTTCTCCAAGTCCCCCGTTTTCTCCCACTGCTAAAGACTTCTACGCGCAAGAAAATTACTGAAATGACATTGTGACCTAGTTTGTGTCGAGTGACAAGACCACAATCAACTTTCAATGCCATCGCGGATGGCCCCATTTTAAGTAGATTAGAACGGTTAGGCCATTTAATAATTTAAATGAGTCTCGAATAACCAGTGCCGTGGTTACGATAATCTATACTACATCTTGTTAAAACTCCAAAAATTGATAACTTCGCTCAGAATAAAGTAATTTGAATGAAATTTTCAATATATTCATTTTTTATTATCTATTATAGCAAGAACGGACAGTTCTTTATCTAAATCTTATAATGACGTACTTATTGTCCTATACAATATGTACCTTATGTTACGCTGAGTCACTGTGGTGCCCGTCACCTGCATCCGTGTAATGAACGAACGCAGTCGTGTGAACCAGGCTTAATGGAGAATATATTATTTATTGGATATTGGTAGCCTACTCATCCGTTAATAATTGTTAATTAAAAATATGAATTAATACGCTTATTCATATTAAAATCTCAATTACAATTTTATCTGTAATATGTTGTGTTTGATTCATGCATGGTTGCTAATTTATTGACAAATTCAAATCCATGCATAAACATATTATGTTATTTGTTAGATGTAGATAATAATGGTGTTGATAAATATTCCGTGATTTTATAAAGTTTCGCTATTTTTAGCCAAAATTTACAGCATAAGATTTAATTTAGAGAATAAATAAGCCAATTTCGATAACAGTAAAATTTTGTGGCGATTTTCTTGCTGGCTTCATTTTGGTAAAACTTACATTTTATCCTCCGGCTTTTGAAGAGACTATTGTAATGGGTTCTTCAGTCTGTTTTGTTAGAGAGACGCAACTGGTGTATAGATGCATTACATCAATACTTGGACTAAGTTCTATAATGAGCATTTTCTGTTCAGATTAAGTCGAGTGATAAACAATGTTATTACTGGATTAGCAAGGCATTAATGAGTAGAATATATTAATCACTGGAATATATTAATGTGAGTAAGACGCTTTCTCGCTAGTCTGGAGGTCGTGGGTTCGATCCAGGTGTTAGCCGAGCATGTTCATCTGGATTGTCCGGCGTGGTTTCCCCTTGTCAGTAGTGCAGGACCTGACAAGGACAGCTGTCTAGTCGTTCAGATGGGAAGAAAAAACAGGGTCCCGTGTACACATTGGCATGCACGTACAACACCCCTTGCCAGTTGGAATTCGATAGAAGAGTAGACAGTAATGCCGCTGTCCGGGCAAAATTTCCCTCATAGCACACTGTATGGCGTATACCTGTCTTCAATAACCCAGTCGGAGCAGAACAGTAGGACGTTAAACCCCATTTCATTTCATTTCTATTAATGTTGTGTTGAGGCGAGAGAACATCAACCCCTCGGTTATGGAAGGGTATCGCTGCCAATATTAAATGCTCTGCTACAATGTGTTTTCTATTGATTACGTGTAAAAAGTACAATGTACAAAGTCCTAAAACCGGTAATGATGAAGTCAAAATATTGCTAAGGCCAAAGCTAAATGTAAAACGTCAAATGTAATGTGTCAAATGCCACCTGTTTGATTGGAAAAGGCTGTTTTTGGCCTTAGAGGTAATTTGACTTTATCATTAAGACTTATCATTACCGGTATTCAGACTTTGTACATTGTACTTTTTACACGTAATCAATAGAAAACACATTTTAGCAGAGCATTTAATATTGGCAGCGATACCCTTCCATACTCTGTTGGCTTGTTGTGCTGTGTGACTAACACAAAGGGTGGACCTCAAAGTTCACTTGTTACAATACATTTGCCCATTATGTTTTAAACTATCACGGAATACACGATTCACCGGAGAAACTAATCACTCTTTTATGATTACATTTAATATTCAAAAATATTTTCTACAAGAATGACTTTTATGTCCGTTTAGTATTATAAAATTTATTTCAAAACATCGTTTAATAGTCTCGAAAATGAGTTTATGGCTGGTCTGTGTTTAAATATTCGCTAATGTCGTGACGTATCACTCACATATCAATTTCTGTTGTGCCACGTGGCACCATTTTATTGGTGAATCCTTTCTATTTTTTAGGAATATATAAAATTGTCGATTGTTAAGTGGCCATATTGGTCAGCGATATATTTCTGTGTTTATAAATTTTGATCCAAGATCGACACGAAGATGAAGTTATTGATTGTATATGTTCTGTGTTTCGCAGCAGGTGAGAATAAACACGTAGTCCTAAAGTAATGTTCCCATTCTTAAACTGTCTATTTTTTGACGGCGAGTTGTCATCGTCTAAGAATCATTGGCCAGTCTACGTAGAGTTCGATAATAGCGCCACATGACTAAAGAACTATTTAGCGGTTGTACTAATCACTGAGAAGATCGTTTATATTTGTCCAAAACGAGCAAAGTACCGCAAACAGTGACAAGGAAGAATGTTATAGATATGTGTTGACCGAAAAATATCATCGGGAATTTCCGGCATGATTCCCCCTTATCAGTGATACAGGACAGAGGGCCTTGCAAGAAACAACATATAGTCCTTCGTATGGGACGAAAAACCGCGGTCCCCTGTACATACTGGTGTACATGTAAAAGATTCCTTGGCAGTTGGAATTCGATATAAGAGTACACCGTAATGCCGCTGCCCGGGCAAAATTTCCCTCATAGCACACTGTATGACGTATGCCTGGCTTTATTAGCCCAGGTTGGAGCAGAGTATTTCTTTCATTTTCATTTCTTGTTTCTGATTAGTAGGACCACCATTATTTATAGGTTAGACAAAATTCCAAAGCGGGTACACATCTATTCTTTGGAAACTTAAAATATACGAAAATGGGTCTAAAAGCACATATTAAGGTAATATGAATGTATACAAAGTAATTTATATTCAATTTTTAAAACAAAATATTGTAATTTCATATAAATTATTAGTTTGTCGTTCGTGAATCAGCCATTTTTAATTTCATCCTTATTGTCTTGTGAAATATATTGTGTTTTGTGTTTATTACAAAAATGAATTGAAATGAAATGGGGTTTAACATCCTACTGCACCGACTAGACTAATGAAGACGGGCATACGCCATACATTATGCTATGAGGGAAATTTTGCCCGGGCAGCGGCGCTATGACCTACACGCGACCTCCAGACTAGCGAGCCAGCGTATTACCCACTTAGCCACCGTGGCTCCGTGTTCATTACAAATGACACTCGAAAGTTTTCTGTTTATAAAGTACACGACGTCGTGTTCTGATTTTAAAATGTTTATCGTGTCTTTTGATATTATAGCAGTTTGCAAGTAATCATTGATTGATTTTCATTCGACTTCCATTCATTTTACTTTTAGTCCCGGAGTGATTTTCAAAATAATATGACCAACAGTTCGCCCCCCCCACCCCCGCTCCAAATTTTTTTTGTGTGTGTGCATGCATACAAAAATCTATTGGTCAGAACGTACACTGCTGGGGCATATAGCATGGGATTACAAATTCAGTCATAAGTTATATGACTGAAAATTTCTAGAACGTATCCATACCTGGAGTAAATATTTCACAAATCTAAGCAAAATTTCCGGGAATTTCCACGAGTTAGAACACGCCAGATATCTCCTAATAGGGCTACTAATATGATCATTGGTTACACGGCCGATATCTCCTCATAGGGCTACTAATATGATCATTGGTTACACGGCCGATATCTCCTCATAGGGCTACTAATATGATCATTGGTTACACGCCCGATATCAGCTCAAAGGGCTACTAATATGATCAACGGTTACATGGCCGAAGCTTGAAGAGAAACAAACATACCAAACATTACATCTTTATTTCACATTTTAACTCATTTCAAATCTATTTCAGTGACGGTAGTGTTATCTGGTGAGTTTTAATACTTTTATATATTTATTCCTTTAGAGACTTGTTCGTTACCTTGCCGTAGTTAGAGCTTAGGGCGACTCTATAGTGACGCTACAGTCACGCAGCGTTACATCGACGCAACATATACGTCAGGGGTACGGGACAATTCGTCCTCAGACAACTTGTTCCCAGACAACTTGTCCCCTGACAATTCGTTTCCGAACAACTCGTTCGGGCACTATGTCCCCCAGGACTATTCGCCCCCTGATAATTCGCCCCGAGGACATTTTGTCCTTAGACAATCCGTCCTTAGAAATATTCATCCGCTAAGACTATTCATCCTATATGGAGGCCAAATGCAGGAAGAAATTAGTAGTTCCCCCGCGCTCTTCCTGCCTAAATATTACTGATTAATTATGATCAACAGTTAATTCTAAAAAAATTGAAGAAATTGAAACTAATATTGTCTGGTCTACATTGCTGGATGAAAAACTAGCATCAAAATTGAGATTTAGGATAAAAAATAAAGATTAATTAAGTTTTTGATAATGGAACTACCACTATTGTTGTCCCGGGGATGAATTGTCAGTTAGGATGAGTTGTCCTCGAACGAATAGCCCTATGGGACGAACAGTTCTATGGGACTAATAGTCCTCGAACGAACTGCCCGGTGACGAACTGTCCTCAGGGATGAATTGTCTGGAGACGAAATTTTTGGGGACGAATTGTCTTATAGCCATACGTCCGAAAACCGAACCTGGGTCGCCGCAAGTAGTTTTGGCCTTGAGTTGCCACGAAAGGATAGGCCAACCTGACGCAAGTAGTCTTGGCTGTTACATCTAACAACACAGCGTCAGTTTAAAAAAAAAATACAGTTTATATATTTCTATAGCGTTTTTGAAACAAAAAACGACGCGGCTTTTGTGGTACCATTACGTCACATTCATGACACAAAGCGCGGGGCAAGACGATTTACCACCAACCACAACCACGTACTGCCTCATTATTGTGACAAAAACTAAAACGTCAATTGAGTTAATTCATGGAATGGAATACTTGCACAAAATGTACGACACGGGTGATGGTCAATGTCTGACTATTCCAGTTACCTCCCCTGATCACCAATACATTAACCGATATTATCAATAATCACCCCATTTCTGTAAAAAAATGGGTCAATACTACCAAAAATGAGATAAAAGTACATTTTGATAACATGTTTGTTTGTTGAAAATAAATAATTTATTCATTTTTTAGGCATTCCATTTATCACTGATCGCATAAATCGACATTTCAGATAGCGGTACAATCGGATTAAAATACAGATCGTTTCGTTTTTTTATACTTTCGATAGCCTACACTACATGGAGATCTGACCGGTTGTAGTAAAAGGTCGCGGCAGAGGTCGTACGAATGGCCTTTGACCCTATGGCGCCAGATATTGATTAATCAATCTGCGTTGACGTTTCTAGTGGTTTACCCACAGTTCCGTGCATCGCACGTCAAGAACTCACCGTAACAGGTGGTTTCATTGGCTAATCCCTCCCATCAACCAGAACGCATGTTATATAGTAGTGTAGTACAGTAAAATAAATCGAAATTTTAAACAATAAAAATGGAAACGAGATAGGATCTGTGTTTTACCCGGGTTCATTACAATATAAATGTGAAATGACGCTTTTTTTGTTTTTTTTTATTCTATACAGAAGTAGATGCACCGGTCTTTTTGCTAAGCGAATACGAGACGTCTGTAAGTTGCGTCCTCAGAGATGGGCAACCAATACTAACCGTTAGAGCCAGTGGACCTAATGCTGTGGAATATTCACTTACTACTGGACAAGGCCACGATGATAAATTTGAAATACATCCCCGGAGTACGTATCATGGGGGGCTGGATGGCTGAATGGTTAGCGTGCGCGCGCTGTATCACAAAGTCTGTCATTGAGTCGACTGGCGTGGTTTCGAATCCCCGGTTGTACGTGACAAGGAGTAGGGTCGCCTGTCCAACCTCGTGGGTTTTCTCCGGGTCCTCCGGTTTCCTCCCACTGCTAAAGACCCCTACGCGCAAGCGAATTATTAAAATGAAATTAAACCATATGTTAGTCCCGAAATGACCTAGTTTGTGTCGAGTGGACGTTAAACCCCATCTCTCTCTCTCTTGTTTCTTAAAGTCATTGTTGTCTGACGAAAATCTGAATCTAGGTTTATAAACCATTATGATCATAATTTAGACTTTTAACCCATTCCGTTTGTTTCTTCAAGATTTTAAAATAAGAATCCGCGAATCCATGAAATAAAATGAAATGGGGTTTAACGTCCTGCTGGGCTAATGGAACGGGCATGCGCCATACAATGTTCTATGAGGCAAATTTTTCCCGGGCAGCGGCACTATGGCCCACTCTTATATCGAATTTCAACTGCCAGGGGATCTTTACGTGCATGACGATGTACACACGCGATCTCCAGGCTAGCGAGCCGGCGTCTGACCCACTGAGCCACCGTGGCTCCCGCTTTTTTAGTCCCCCTGAGTCGACTAACACATGGTTTAATTTTATTTCAATAATTCGCTTGCGTGTAGGGGGTCTTTAGTTGTGGGAGGACACCGGAGGACCCGGAGAAAACCCACGAGGTTGGACAGGCGACCCTACTCCTTGTCAGTTGACTCAATGACAGACTTTATGATACAGCGGGCACGAGCTAACCATTCGGCCATCGAACCCCCCGACAAATAAACGAGGAGTTGTTATTGTATAAATAGATAGAAAAATGTTGTTTAACGGTTTTATTTCAATTATTTCACATGAGCGACCCTTATTCGTGACACGTATAAGGTTGTTTTCGAAAACAAATCACATGACTCGATACCAGGACATACCTCACTATCTAAACCCAGGAGGTCAGAGGTCAGGAGGTCAGGTGAACAATCCTTGAATTCCAATATTGATCAGCAGCATCGCTCAACGAATCCCGGGTAATCTTTTTAAGAGGTCCCGAACAACTCCCGTCTGCCGGGTCTTTTGTTGGTATACGTGTAGACAGCAGGGATGAACCAAGGAAATAAAATGAAATAGGGGTTTAACACCCCACTGTTCGATCCCTACTGAGGTTATCATATGTTTGTTTATGTTTCAGCGGGAACCATATCTTCAAACGGCGAACGTAACTACTGTTCAAACACAGACATTGATTTTGGTTTGAAGGCCATAGCTACTGACCGAAACACAAAAAATTCATCAACAGTTAATGTCAATGTAATTCTCCGGCCACTGTCGGGGAAAATCGTCATTTCCGAGAACTCCAGCAGTAAATGAAAATCTGTTTTAAATTGAAGAGTAGAAGTATTTTTATCCCTGCACTCTGCAATAATGAAAGAAATGTCTGTTTAAAAACAACCAGTGTTCTACATTTGTATATCAGTTTTAACTATCCATCAGGACAACCCCTGCAACTATCCATCAGGACTCGTCCCCAACTATTCTGCAGGACTCGTCCACCAACTATCCTGAATGACTCGTTCACAATTATCCACCGTCTCTGTTAGCCCTGTTTATGACTAGTTCACAATTATCCACCGTCTCTTTTAGCCTTGTTTATAACTCGTTCAAAACTAGCCACCGCCTCTATTAGTCTTGACCCGTTCACAACTAGCCACCGCCCCTATTAGTCTTGACCCGTTCACAACTAGCCACCGACCCTATTAGTCTTGACCCGTTCACAACTAGCCACCGCCTCTATTAGTCTTGACCCGTTCACAACTAGCCACCGCCCCTATTAGTCTTGACCCGTTCACAACTAGCCACCGACCCTATTAGTCTTGACCCGTTCACAACTAGCCACCGCCTCTATTAGTCTTGACCCGTTCACAACTAGCCACCGCCCCTATTAGTCTTGACCCGTTCACAACTAGCCACCGACCCTATTAGTCTTGACCCGTTCACAACTAGCCACCGCCTCTATTAGTCTTGACCCGTTCACAACTAGCCACCGCCTCTATTAGTCTTGACCCGTTCACATGTAGCCACCGCCCCTATTAGTCTTGACCCGTTCACAACTAGCCACCGCCTCTATTAGTCTTGACCCGTTCCCAACTAGCCACCGCCTCTATTAGTCTTGACCCGTTCACATGTAGCCACCGCCCCTATTAGTCCTGACTCGTTCACAATTAGCCACCGTCCCTATTAGTCCTGTTTATGTAGAAAAGTGGGATGTTAAACCCCATTTCATTTTGCCTGATTTCTATGTGGTCCAACTTGGCATACGAGATTTGGCAATAGCTCGTCACAGCGGTCTATTATTTAACATTTTCTGGGAGAGTCTACCCAGAACCCCCGTCTTGGCTTTCGCGCCTTCGGCGCTAGCGAATTGTCACAAAAACATTTCAATATGCCCTAATGTTTCAGATTCCTTAAAACGCCCGGCATCGTATCGATATGTGGCATTGTGGCATTGTGCTGGACACACAGATTAAATCCTCGACGGATAAATGCCACAAGGACAGCCACCCTCCCAATAAAATCTGTTTTCATCCAACTATATCATACACCCTGGTCTACCAATACCCACAAAACAAAAGTCTGGTTGGAACAGTTTATGTTAAAAAAATATTTGCCAACCATATTGCCGTGTCATCAAAATGTGAATCCGGGTCTTGTTTTGGATAAAGTACATTACATCTTATAGACCGGAGGCTCAATGCGGAGGGGGGGTCCATCAAATGGGCACAAAACCAGACCCAACTTTTCTAGAGTAAAATTTTGCGTAGAATACGATGCCGAGTGGTAATCAGTCCGCCGTTGGGACGTTTTCGAGATATTCGGGGTCAAAGGTGAAATGGGTTCATTTGCACTGAAAGTGAATGCGCAGTCATTCTTGTATCATGAAAATAGGCTGAAAATGATTGAAAGTAATCACACTTTCATTTGTGACCCCAGAGGTCAAAAGGTCACATTTTCCGTTTTAGCACTAGGAAGATTTAAAGCAATAAAATGTCAACGTAAAATATAAAAACTAAAGCGAACCCTGTTCTAATAAATAATAGGAACATTTAAAATTTATCTTTAGGTGGTCTTAGCACCGAACTTTTACTTTGGAACGTCGAAAATGACCTTGCATAATAGAACCAACACACTTTGAAACCTGTTTCAAAAATACGTAAAAAACTGTCAAATCGAACTCTGTCCGATTTATTTTCACAACGATTATTATACATAATGATACTAGTTATCTGAAAAACAATTGAATTGAAACCCGAGATTGTCGGGTGACCAGGCATATGTTGCACATCACCACTGATTACCAACTGTGACATAAATAAATTCGGTGTCAATAGATTCCGTCATTTCGATATAAACCATCCCGATGACAAAAACAACTGTTTTCTGTATACAAATGAAATGGGGTTCGACATCCAACTCCTCTGCACCAACTGGGCCAACGAAGACGGACATATAATGCAGTGTGTTATAAGGGAAATTGTGCCTGGACAACGGCGCTACGGCCTTCTCTTATTTCTAATCCGTATATACATTGCCCCTTGCCATTTGTAAAGAAGCCATGTGTCGATCCATAAGTTACAGGGGAGGTAACTAGTATCAACTTAATGGAGGCAGACCACCATTAATTTCCCCATTGACTTCAATGTTAATTCTGGCCTCTTTGCCCACCTTCAACTTTTCCCCAAATATTCGTTGGGCTGAATGCTTTTCACTACAGACAGAGGAACAAATGGTCATGTCTTTGCACTAAAATTTGTATGAGGTTGACCACCAAAATTTTGAGATACACAAACTTGAAGAAGCATACTAAAAACATGTAACTAGTTGCCGTACATATCACCTTAGCCAACCTGATAACTCCGTTATCCTTCCTCCTCAAAATCATGAATATTTACCAAAACCTGACAGAAAATGTTCATTTAAACTCTCTTCGTCCATTCTAGACCACAAAATCAACAAAAATGGGCATGCAGAAGGGGAGAGAGGAGACAGGGAGAGAATTGCTATAAATAGACGAACTACAATTTGTGGGTACCGAGATGGTGAAATTTAATGGTGGTCTGCCTCCTATAATGGGAACATGGCGTCGATCCAGCTCTATTTACCTGTATTCTTGGTACCATAATCTTATACCTGGCGTACACCTTCCGTACACGCACCTTAGTCTTAAAGAACCCGCAATCACCCTGGGCGTTGCTCAATTTTGTTTAAAGATACTTTCATCACCATGTAACCGTGAAGGTTTGGGTTTGGAAGTTTAAAAATCTATGACACCTTTTCATCTAAATATCGCCCGATATTTGTATTTCATCTTTATTCTCAATAGTTGGATTTTAGGAAAAGTAGCAATAAAAATACAGAGAGCTAGAGAAATGGGGTTTAACACAACACAAACTAGGTCATAGATTACAATAATAGTCATTCTCTACGCTCTCAACTCCACCATTTCGCAGAACGAGTTCACTGACGGTTTGCTGATATCATATAGCTCACCTACTACCTAACGGGATATTCTGAATCCAGACGGTGTCTCTTCAACCTCAACGGTATCTCCCAACATGATATATCTCTCAATGCCTGGAAGGTTGGATGGCCGAATGGATAGCATGTGTGCGCTATATCATAAGGTCTGTCATTGAATCAACTGGTGTGGTTTCGAGTCCCCGGTTGTACGTGGCAAGGAGTAGGGTAGCCTGTCCAACCTCGTGGGTTTTCACCGGGTCCTCCGGTTTCCTCCCACTGCTTAAGACCCCTACGCGCAAGCGAATTATTGAAATCCTTATATATGCCTAGATTTCCGCTACTAATTATTTAATTGGTCAAATATGACGTAATTAACAATAATGAGTGGTTACTAAGCCTAATGACGTCGAAAACCACCCTTATATGGACATTTTCCTATCATAATTGATCTAGACCATAGAATATATCCTTGGCCCTAGACCCCATGTCCTGTTATTCTCACAATATTTTGACAATGGAGGAGACATATAACATATCAAATTATAAATCATGTCCTTTTCCCCAAAATTTATGTTGGACAGTACATTTTCTACTACAGATGGAGCCACTAATGACAACGACTCGATCAAAAGCCTGTATGAGGTTAACCATGACAATCTCGTGATACTAGCATACTAATCCATGTGTAGCGATCTTTTTCACAGAGGATTACGAAAGTCTTCTAATGTCTCTGTAAAAGATGACTACCATTAACACGTGACGTCTCATCACGCTACGTCAATCATTGGCTCGATGGCGCGTGCAAAAGGGTTAGGGGAGTGTATGTACGTGTGACGAGAGGGATAGTTGGGTGAATCGGGGAATTAAATTAGGAAATCAATTTGTAGGATACCATATGAGGTCGATGTATGCGCGTGGGTGGTCGTGCGGGGGGGGGGGGGGGCTATTATTGTTGGTCTGTGTCCAGTAGCAAGTGCAGCGGGACAATGTCACGTGTAAAGAATCACACAAGAGAAATCGACACCCAAACATCAAATTAATGGACCCATTGGCTAGCCGTAAGCGTCCACTGTGCTGTACAGTCCCGGCCCTGTAGTGATACAGACTTCACTCAACATAAAAAAAACCAACTAACATCTTGAGTCTAAATTTTAAACAGCTGTCTTAATAATGATAGTATTTAAGTTATTCCTACGAAAATGAAATTTAAAAAACTCTAATAAACTGCATATCAACTTTATTATAATATATTTCAACGCGTGCGCTTTAGATCATAAGGTCTGTCATTGTGTCAAGTGGAGTGGTTTCGATTCCCAGTTAGTACGTAACAAGGCGTAAGCTCGATCGTCCAGCCTCGCAGGATTTCTTCCGGGTCTCCAGTTTCCCCCTTTGCTAAATAACACTTAATACAATCGAATTAGACATGGGGGGGGGGGGGGATGGCTGAATGGTTAGCGTGCGCGCGCTGTATCATAAAGTCTGTCATTGAGTCGACTGGAGTGGTTTCGAATGCCCGGTTGTACGTGGCAAGGAGTAGGGTCGCCTGTCCAACCTCGTGGGTTTTCTCCGGGTCCTCCGATTTCCTCCCACTGCTAAAGACCCCTACGCGCAAGCGAATTATGTAAATAAAATTAAAACCATATGGGGTGTTGAACCACAATTTATTTCTCTTCTATTAATAAACAGTGTATTCTGTTTTCCAATCTTCATTTCTCAGTGCCAATATTCCTTGGGATAAGACAGAAAAAACAAGGTCCACTGACATGCATGTACAAGAAGCCTTAAAAGTAGTCGGGAAAATCCACTTACCCAACAAATACAAATGGGAGTTTGTCAGGGACAGGCAGGGACGGTGGTAGGGAGGGGGGGAGGGTAAAGTTCACTCGGCACAAAGTGGGTCATTTTGAGATTAACATAATTAATATACAGTAAAGTTGTGGTGTGTAAAGGGGCAATCCCAAGTAATTTGTCGGACAACAAAACCGGCAACGAACCCGTGGTTAGTGTGCTAGCTGGCTCTAACAATTAGATATTATTATGTCAATACATAAATTAAACCGAGTCCCGGTGACCTCAACTTCGCACATAGTCGTTGGGTCGGATAGGGAGTAAACTCAAATTCTGTGTATACATTGACGTGCACGGAAAAGAAACGTTTGAATTTGACATAAGAATTGTAAAATAATTAAACAAGAGACAAACATTAAAATTTATTTATATTATTTCATGATAGTATTGTAAAGTAAATTTGAATTCAGTTTGGCTGCAGAAGCTACGCTAGCTGGTGTTGGTCGTAAAGTTTGTAATTCCGATGTTGTTCAGTTCTGAAAGAGAATAAAATGGTTGTTTAACGTATCCCTCATATCTTATTGGGGTAGCTTAGCACTAGAGTAAGGTGGGGTTATTTCGGTAATCTTAGAAACTCTCAAGGAGTTCAAATAATACCACCATTTTCAAAGATTTTATATTATAAGTAAAAGTGGTTAAAGATAAACAGCCATGTGTATTGTCTCCTATCAATTCGGCACGTCGAGCATCCCCACTGACTTTGTTCTGTCCAGTGACAAGTCTTTTGAGAATATGCTTACTGATCCCTTCTCTGAAACACTATTGTCGAGTCTGCCTGCCTGCTGCCCCCCTCCCCCCTCTCTCTCGCCATGTCACACAGATTACTTACATAACACAGTAAACCTCCTATACCATCACGTTCAGGTAGGCACATTTGACTAGGGGTACAGACGTTGCGACCACATTTACAATCTCCCCCATCACATATTTCGTAGGAATCACAATCGTCGTTGTTTGTACAATCTAAAATATACAAGAAAATTTAAAATTTCACTTATCTGGGTAAATTTCCCCCATGATAAGAAATATTTTATATACACTTTGTACACTGTGATAATTCTCTTGAAACCAAAAACAAGCCTCGTGATTTTCCGGCGGGGTTTCACCTTGTCAGAGTCAAGTGCCGTGGTTTCGATCACACAGTTGTACGTACGTAACAAGGAGTTGAGTCGCCTGTCCAACTTCGTGTGATTTCCCCGGCGTCCACTCATAGCTAAAGATCTCTACGCGCCAGCGAATCATTGAAATATAATTGAACAAATATGTTAGTTCCGAAATGGCCTAGTTTTCACAAACAGTACTTACCGTCTTTACAAAAGGCATCATCAATAGTTTCAGTGCAGGTTTGATCAGCTCCACAGACGGTGCCGTTACATTTGCACTCCCCCTCGTCACACGTTAGGGACCCAGCACAATCTTCGTCTTTACAATCTAAAATATAAAAAGGAAATTCAAAATTTAATTTAACTTGATGAACTTCCACCATGATAGTCACAAAACAAAGAGAGAGAGAGAGAGAGAGAGAGAAATGGGGTTTAACGTCCACTCGACACAAACTAGGTCATTTCGGGACTAACACATGGTTCAATTTTATTTCAATAATTCGCTTGTGCGTAGGGGTCTTTAGCAGTGGGAAGAAACCGGAGGACCCGGCGAAACCCCAGGAAGTTGGACAGGTGACCCTACTCCTTATCACGTACAACCTGGGAATCGAAACCCCGCCAGTCGACACATTGACAGACCGTATGATACAGCGCGCGTGTGCTAGCCATTCGGCCACCCCCCCCCCCCCCCGTCACAAAAGAATCCTTGCACCCGGAACACACTGCTAATTCCGATATGACTTCATCTCCCTCTTTCACACTAAGTACTTACTGTCTATACAACTAGCGCCATCGCTAGTTCCAGTGCAGGTTTGATCCTCACCACAGACATTGCCGTTACAATTACACACTCCCATATCACACGTTAGGGGCGCACAACACTCGACATTTCTACACGGATCTAAAATATAAAAAGAAAATTTAGAATAGCTGGATGAACTTCGATCATGATAGCTACTTAAAGCGAGAATTTCAAATTTTCTAAGAAAGTCAAAACATAATTATTTCTATGTCTTTTGCTCAATAGGTTATCAACTCACTATTATACGATCATGGGCATTATTTCCCACCCTTAAAAATCTATGACACAGGAAATAACAACACAATTACCTCCCCTGTTTTGCAATTGACAACATGGGCCAGCCATTTTCCAACGTTGGAATTTGAAATTAAAAATGATATTTTTGCCAATTTCTCAGCTGGCAATAGCGAATTATAGGATTAATAGGATTATTCTTTAACAAGGTAGGACAGTTTATGGATACCATCTATTTTAAGGCTTTATTTTAATACATTTTAAAAATAACTTGAAAATTTGAAATTGCAACTTTAAATAAATTGGTTTTACCATGACTTTCCAAGATGATACACACCTAATAGGATACTCGATTGAACGTTCAGGAATTGAATTTCAACAATTCCAAAAATAGCGACAATCGAGTGAAACGGGCGATGTCCGGCTACAACGCATGCTTTGACTGTATAAAAAAATATATCAACCAACCATTAAAGTTTATTTGTTTAATTACGTCATGATTCTACCTATACCACGTCAGGGCTGTCACATGACTAAAGTCCACGTCACTCAATTGCAACTCTATTAATTCGGCACGTCGAGCATCCCTATTGACTTTGTACTCTCCAGTGACAAGCCTCTTGAAAACAAAACAACCCTCCTGAAATGTTTTCTCGTGGATAACTCTCATGGATTGTTGACGAAATGAAGACAGACCGCCATTAATTTCCTAAAGGAAACACCGAATCGGTCATGACTCGCCAGAAACCATTGAGGTGTTAAGAATAGTGGGAATCATCTGACCACCTCCAGAAAGTGGCAAGACAACCATAATACTTCAGGACTCTCGTGGTTTTAGTATTATGGATAAAAACAAAAATGTCTTACCACAACATCTCTCACAAACACCCGCATTCATTACTGTTCGACAGCTGACGTTTCTCAACGCTGTTCCTCTGTGTCTCCCATAACGCCGATTATTACGATTATGCCAACGACGACCGTTCCTACCTGCATCAGCAACAATCATAACTACAGCAACCAAGAGAACAACTGTCGGCAAAAATCGCATGTTGGTAAATTATCAGATTCACGACTACACAGAGTACAGAAATCAGAAAGGTAAATAAATAATTCAGAGATATCCATGTCTTTTATACACATTCACAGGTAGACAGCTGTATATAGAAAATTTTACAAGTTTCTGGAATGTAGACACGATGTTTTGAAAATTTCTATCAAAACAATCCACGTCATTCATCGATTGTTTTTACATAGTTTGAGCTTGTGGTGTGTTCTCGTCAGGTCTAACCGGTTTCGTGTGTATTTGAACTTGGTGAGCTATTGAGTTCTTATTTTTTTCACTTGGAAATAATTTGAGAATAAATTAATCCCGTTGCATCACTATTATTTTCTGTGTCCTCATGAATCACGCTGGGGATCTATCGCGTTCTTGTAATCACTTTAACAAATGAACTCTGGACTTTCTGTATAGTTTATTCAATGGTCAACCAGGAATACCGATCAAAAGAGATCGGGTTATCGACCACAGATGTAACCAGATCATGCACTAAAAACTTTGCTGAATCGCTTAAGCATAATTAATTCTATTTAATCAATATTTAATAGTAAACAATATTCTCACCGCTATTCAAGATTAATTATCTAATTTTGTAATGATTATAATTCTAAACGATTATTAAGATCAGCAGGGAAACTATTATTGGATGTACGTGCCTATAATTTGAAATCATTTGGATCCAGAACTTTTCGATATAGCACATCAATTGTTTGGAATGCACTTCCAGAAAATATCCGACAATGTGAATTCGTGTCAGTTTTTAAATCCAAAGTGAAAACTTGGCTATTTGGTCACTATCATTAACACTCCAAAGTGAGAACATATTCTAGCGCCTAGTGCATTCCCTAGTGGATTAAATAGTTGCGCGATACAAATATCATTATTATTATTATTATTAAAAATCATAATTAACAAATGGCTATTATTTTGCTTTTCATTGCTGCTGTTATTGAAATTCAATGCACTTAATAGTTCAAATCCTGCTTTTCCAAATCACTATAGCATCCAGTGTGAATACTACTCACTAATTTAAATAGTCGGTCTTCAGGGGACAATTGATGATTTGCGCAGTTTTTGTTTTAAGGATATTTCGTATTTAAGTGGAATCCCTTACATCAACATGCACATATCAACATTGTTCGTTTATAATACCAATGAAATTTCTTTTTTTTGTATGGTGTTATCCATTAATCACTTTGTGTTAATTTAAGGTAAATTGGTCTGTATTGAATTGGTCTGTACTAGCATTCAACTTTTATAATCCCTAACTAAGTTAGGTCAATCTGGTTAAAACACATATCCTATTTCGTTTCGTTTTTATAGTTCAAAATTTAGTTTTACTTGTCTTTACTACACTAGGATCTTGAAGAGTTGTTATCATTGACGTGTTCTAAATAATGTGAGGGATCAGCCAATGAAACGGTCTGTTACGGCGAGCTTTAGACTTGTTTTTCACGGAACTGTGGGCAATCCATTAGTAACATCAATGCTGATTGGGAAGTCAAATGTCTGACATCATAGGGTCAAAAGCCGCTCGTATGACCTCTGACGCGACCCATCGCTACAACCGGTCAGATCTTCATGTAGTGTGGGCCAGTATAAAGAAAGCGAAACGAAATATAGATCTGGGCCCTGTTTCACGAAATTTTAACTAAAGATAAAATCCAAATTTTAGTAGATACTTAAATTTTGATTGGCTGAGCACTAAAATCAATCTAATATTATCCAATCAAATTACTAAAATTTGGATTTTATCTTAGTTAAAATTTCGTGAAACAGGCCCCTGTATTTTAATCAAATTGAAGTGAGGTCTTCTTTATGTACATGTAATTAAAAAGGTATCTGTGGTTGGTCAACATTAACCAAGTATTGTTATATTTTATATTTTATAATTGTTTGATAATGACTAGAGAAGCCTAGTCGAAACGTTGCCCAGTAATAAGCAGTAATTGTATTCCATAGAATTGTGACCTGTTTATTACAATTACCAGTTAGACTAATCAACTATGATTCCTTATTGTGTTTATAGATTTACATGTTTAATTACAGCTAATGTTTTATCTGTCTTTGTCATTTCACACATTACATTTGACGTTTTACATTTAGTTGTGAGCCCCTCTTTAAATTTGCATTTCCGCGTACAAATCGAGTGATTTAATGAAATATTTGAACTAAAATGTTTTCTTCAATTCCCTCTTAAACATTTTAATCCATGCTACTGGAATCTGCTAGATCTACTGGACGTTTAATTCTCTCAGTGATCTCACATTAGGTTGCCACAGAATGACTTTGATGAACACCTTCACATTTTTGTTTTTTCACGCCCCATGGATGTTATTCAGGGAAGCCAGAACTTGTCTAATAAGATTAGGTATCTAAACTTTCTACATTTACTGCCCTATAAATATTTTCGTGGGAATGTATCTTTAAGAGAATGATAAAATAAAGATAAGTTTTAAGTTTTGTTGGTTTGTTTTGTTGTAGTTCAGTGCAGAGTGAGTATACTTATTTGTTACTGTCTGTTGTAGTTCAGTACAGAGGGACTACAGTGTTGGTGTAACACCTGTTGCAGCTTTATGACAAGAACCAGCCAGCCAAAGATAAACCTGGGAAGAGGCCAAAAGCAAACAACTAACTTTCATACTAGACAAAACATGAATCTTTTGTCTACTTTCACTTTCGGCATACCCGTGAAGGATGTTATAAGAATATATAAGATTCATCGTTTCATATCGTACGATACATTACAGTACTGAACCAAATAAAAAAGAAAGGACGGTCGATCCATCCGAATTACTTGTTAGACATTGAATTTATATGGCTTTCAATATTTCAATCCACAGTTTTTGTCCATGTCATTGTTTATGAGTGAATATAATATCAGCTGTTTGTGTTATAGATTGTAGTCTGTGATTATACATTTGTAAAATCTATTGAGGGGTTTCTCCACTGATTTTATTATAAGTTATACCGCCATATTGTATAAATATATTACTGTCTGAAACTTCAGATTTTATAAACGGATTTCTTCGATTATGAACAAACTATTTAACTTTGGTTATTATAAACTTACCTGTGTGTTTCAAATCAACCCCCGTTAAATAAAATCCATTGCACAATTAAATATTCCAATGAATAAAAAAGTTCTCTCATGATAAATTTGAGGTGTTTACTTATATTTTCTACAAATTGGAAGACAACATGGCTTGGACCAAACCAATCAAGCTGTTGTGGGTGTGTTTAATTTTGACAGAGAATTTGACATGGTTTGGACGAAACCAATCAAGCTGTTGCGGGTGTGTTTAATTTTGACAGAGAGTTTGACAACCACGTGTTGCAATGAAAACATACCGCGGTCGTTTCGATCGTTTGAGCTTGGGCGACGAAAAATATATATTAACTAAAGGCAATTACATAGAAGATTTATGTCAACCAAATTCTATTCACAATAAAAATATCAATGATTGCACGGATATTCGTAAAAATAAAGTCGTATTTAAACTAAACCGTTCCTGTCTTCTTTATATTCTAAATAATTTAACAAACAATATGAAGCTCACGACCGAAGTTTCCGAGTGCATCTTTAATTTTGCAACTTAGGTCTCGGTGCTTCCTTTGAAGCAATATGAATCCCCTTGTAGATAAACATATTGTGAAGATATTTCTCTGATAGGAATGCCGGTTCAAATTTGTTCTGTTTAGTTCAGTATTCAAAAAGATATCTGGAATATCTTTCGTTGAATTAGCTACGTAACAAGACCAGCGTCATTTTATTGTCGAGGGTCACGGTGTCTAAGTGGGTAAGACGCTGGCTCGCTAGACTGGAGATCGGGTGTTCGATCCCTGCATTGCCCGAGAAAGTTCACCCAGATTTTCCGGCGTGGTCCCCCCTTGTCAGTGATGCAGGACGGAGGGCCTGACAATGACAACTGTCTAGTCGTTCGGATAGGACGAACAACCCAGGTCCCGTATACACATTGGCGTGCACGTAAAAGTTCCCTTGATAGTTGGAATTCGATATAAGAGTAGGCCGTAGTGCCGCTGTCCGGGCAAAATTTCCCTCATAGCACACTGTATGGCGTATGCCCGTCTTCATTAGCCCAGTTCGGAGCAGAAAAGTAGGACGTTAAACCCCATTCTATTTCATTTCAAGATATACTAGATCCCGCTGCATGCTCTTTGCATTCTACAGGAAATGGTTGCTGTTTAGAGACGATCCCACGCTTAACTTAAACAGTGCATTTCATACAAGTAGTATGTCGAATAAAAATACATAACAGTTAAACTCTTACTATTAAACAGTCTTGTTATGAAAATCTTTTTAACATTTGGATGGATGACTTGTCGTTAAGAGATTTGATATCAATGTGTCATAAACAAATGTTTCATAAACGGGAATTTTAGTCCAAAAATATCTCGTTTTATACGAAGAACTACAGGAGTCTTTCTTTTCAAGTAAATATCTTGGAAATGTAAGTAAGTATCTTGAAAATTCAAGTTAGTATCTTGAAAATTCAAGTTAGTATCTTGAAAATTCAAGTTAGTATCTTGAAAATTCAAGTTGGTATCTTGAAAATTCAAGTTAGTATCTTGAAAATTTAATATCAAGTTAGTGTCTAGAAAAAAATTCAAGTTAGTGGTTTAAAAGTTTAAGTTAATATCTCAAAAGGTTAAGTTAATATCTTAAAAGTTCAAGTTAATATCTTAAAAGTTCAAGTTAATATCTTAAAAGTTTAAGTTAATATCTTAAAAGTTTAAGTTCATTTAAGTTAATATCAGAGTTTATGTTAATATCTTTAAAGTTTATGTAAATATCTTTAAAGTTTATGTTAATATCAAGTTTAAGTTAATATCTTAAAAGTTTAAGTTCATTTAAGTTAATATCAGATATGTTAATATCTTTAAAGTTTAAGTTAATATCTTTAAAAGTTTAAGTTAATATCTCAAAAGGTTAAGTTAATATCTTAAAAGTTCAAGTTAATATCTTAAAAGTTTAAGTTAATATCTTAAAAGTTTAAGTTCATTTAAGTTAATATCAGATATGTTAATATCTTTAAAGTTTAAGTTTATATCTTTTAAGTTTAAGTTAATATCTTAAATATTTTAAGTTTTTAAAAGTTTAAGTTAATAACTTAAAAATTAAGTTAAAATCTTAAATGTTTAAGTTAGGATGCCTTCCAATGTAACTGTATGATGTGATGTTATTTTTTGACTAAAAGCATATTCAAACTAATTAATCTATCAAAAATGTGTCTCAAATCCCTCTCAAAATATTGTATTTGGAAGGAAGAACCCCAAGACGTAAAAATCTATTTTGTCACGTTACTTGATTGAGGGAGGGTCCATTTCAGAATGTGTTTGTTGTTACTTACTGTCCATTTACCGTACATATTGAAGCCTAAATAAATTCTTCGATTATCCTCTGCCAAATTATTTGAACGTTTATACCCCTCAATGTTCCCAAAAACGACATAACTATTCGATTAAGAAATAATAACCGCTCCCCAAGTTAATCTAGCAGACAATACGCCGTCGGGATGACGGTAAGTAATACCCCGACATCCTTGCCCAGTGCCTGCCCCATCCAGTATTTTTCTAGTATCTAGTAGGATTGGGCGTCTCCACTTTCCATATACATGTATACCAAATTTGCCATAATGTTATTGGAAATAACTACCCTATAAATACTTTCGTGAGACTGTGTCGTGAATATCTTAAAAGATTAAATTCAAGTTGAAATTTGAAAATGTTAGTAGTTTAAAAGCTGAAGTTAATAAGTTAATATCTTAAACGGTTTTATTTTAGGATATTAACTTGAAATTTCATGATGTCAGCTTGACTTTTCAAGATGTCAGCTTGACTTTTCAAGATGTCAACTTGACTTTCAAGATGTCATCTTGACTTTTCAAGATGTCGACTTCTAACTTTAGTCACAATGCGTGTCGCACGATTTTGGATCATTTGAAACTTGGAAATTTGTTCATAAGTTACTCTAGAAAGTATGGCATTGCAGTAGTCAATCCTGGACAGCACGAATGATTGAGCCAGTGCAGTAGTTACACTTTCAGGTATAAGATGACGGATTAATCCTATGTGTTTATGTGAAAGTTAAAACTGAGGTTTGAATCTAATAGTAAGTGCAGGGGGACTGCACCACACAAAATTTACACAAAAACAAATACACGGACAAGACATCATACCCAGGAAACACAAACATACAGACAATTAAAAAAAAAGTGAATGGATCCGGGGGCTAGCCGTAAGCGTCCACTGCGCTGTACAGTCCCGGGTCTGTAGTGACACAGACTTCACTCAAATTTGAAAACAATTAGGAATACAACCCAAAGAACCCATTGTGTAATGCCAGCATGCGTCATGATCTGCTATATGCTACATTTGATATCGGAATATCTGAATTGCCTATTTTGAGAGAATTCACAATGCAAGTATTAAGCCTGTGATCAGGTCAAATAAGGAGAAGCTCAGTTTTGTCGTCGTTAAGCTTTAACATGTTGGCGGACATCCAGTTCTTAATACCATTTAGGCAACTTTCCAACTTGCCAATTGTGGAGAGCTGACTGACAGTGTTGAGGTTAAATTTACCGATCATCTATATAAAAGGGGTCCCAACACCGATCGTTGAGGTACCCATCAGACTAGTAGCACTTGCTTTAACGAAGAGTTATTAATGTCAACATACTGATATCGACTGGTTAGATATGAGCCGAACCACTGTAGAGAAGATTCAGCTATTCCGTAGTGAGTCTTCAGTCGCTCAAGTAGGTTTCTATCTATGGTCGATTCTGTCGAAAGCAGCTGACAAATCTAAAAGGGCTAGCACACTGATACTTTCTGAATTGACGGATGTTTTTAAAGCGTCGATGACACAATCCAAAGTTATTTCAGTGATAAGCTGACTGAAACTCATCAAAGAGCCAGGACTGGTTTAGGTAGTCCGGGCGGTAATTGTTACAACATTTGTGGGCCAAGGGGGGACTTCTTGATTAAAGGCTTAATGACTGCCTATTTCTATATTTCTAAAAACATACATCATATTTTATTCACTGATTTATTACTGCAAATATTTGACCTGGATAAATCTTTTTAACACAACCCCAAATTCGACATGCGATTTTACATTACACAACCTACCGCCAATCAATCTCACACAAATATCATTGTATTACAGACAGCGAAAAATAACAATCGCTGTTATAAAATGAACACTGACGCCACCAAATACAAAATTGATCTTGGAATTATTTCAACTTATAAATCAGTACAACAAAATAATTTTATTACTCATTAATGCACACCGGGGGCAGATTCAGACAAGCAGGAAATGTCATTTGCATTTTCATATATTAGTAATGCATCAATAGATACATTGGCACCTCGGTGTCGGATTTAGATGAAGGGAGGCCCTAGGCTATTCCACTTGTGAGGATCCTCCCAAACCCTGCCCTCACCCTCACGATAACGGAAGATGGCAGTGTGTTTTAGGCAGAATAAAAGTGAGCAAAGCCATGGATGATGACGCGTTTAAAAATAAATGTGTAAGAAAGACGTATTGAAGTGTCAAAAATATTATAATTAACACACCTTGGTTGAAGGACCCTTGGATCTGGCGGAACCCGTGTAGTACCATGGGTCGTCTGTCAGACGTGGAAAGCGGACACACCCTAAAACAGGTCGCCACATCCTGCGTATGACCCATATTTCATATTGCCAGTTATTTAATACAGTTATTCCTTTTCTTAGCTTAGTGAAATCACCTATCACGTGTCCAAAATATAATCTATTATGAGTCCAGTGTTTGGGTGCTCGAGTTTAGATTCATACTTACCTGGTCATACACATTTACATTAAGTGTAGGTCCCCATTATCGAGGATGGTTAATTTAAGTGAATGATACATGGTGCTTCTTATAGTAAGTAACGAATACATGTAGTGATAAATACATATCTTATGACCCAAATAGACGGCATTGATGCAGTGTCGTCGGTTTCTGAATGTCAGTGATGTGTGACATGCGCAAAATCATCCGTATGTGTCCTCTCTTATCATTCTTTAAAAAAGTAGGCGGAAAATATTGATAAAGAACTGAATTTACAATCTGGAATTGTTAAAGTGCACATAAGATGGGCTTGGAAACTTTTGGATATGTGTAGCCAATGGTTACAATATCAACTTTACGGCAAGTTCACGCCAATCTGGTTGAAATTAATTCAGTTATCTTCACTCAAAGTCGTAAAAATAGACCTTCCGTCAAAACGACTTTACCAATTATCGAAAACACTCTTAATCCCCTCAGACGCCAGTGACGTCACAGTGACCGAATGCATATTCGGAATTTTTATTCCTTAATTACCTATATACAGCCGGCGTGTGTACTCATTAACGCCTGACTGGTTCCTTAATCCCCCTTAGTTCCTTAATTAGAGACAACAATTGACTACGGAATAATTTGTTTTGTAATTCATTTTAATTTTAAGATTCAATTTAGAATTTGTTTCTCATGACAGCAATTTTAATGCCCTCTAACATCGTGTGCAGTCCAATTGATTAGAGATAAATTTTCGTCAAAAGAGTATTGTGGTTCTAATTTCCCCGAGTAAAAAAGTACAGGGGTAACAAGATGTGGTCACGCAAATTGTATCATAAATGTCAAACATGAATGAAAAGCGATTTGTAAATGACGATCCGTTATCGTCGTACGGCGGATTTGACTTCATTACTCTGAAAGAGACCGTAAAAATGAAATGCGAAAAAATATCTCAATATACAGTACAAATAAATTTTGTTGGTAACCATCTAAATGGAATAACAGACAGATTGAGAAGTGTCATCTAACTATCTTTGTGTATTGATAATAATAGTCGTGCAGTTAACATCAGTCATTAATTAATCAATCCGACTAAACTTATACCGACTTGGGGGTCATTAATTAATTTACATCTCGGTGTTAGCAGTGATTGTTAGTGGGATTAAGAATGCTGATTAGGTAATTATCTTTTTTACGCCGGCCAGATCAAAGGCATCACTCTAGGTGGAACGTGTGCGTAGTACCTACAAATGAACTAATGGTAGAATCGTACTTTACTTTATTCAATTCTTTAAGTCATGCGACTTATCAGATACAATGAAATAAAAATACAATAAATAAATAATATATATACAAATATATACAGTTATTGTTTATATTGTTATTGAGAAAGACCTAAAATATACATTTCGTTTGTGGTCGGAAAGTGAAGGATATAAATAAAAATTGAACTTTATTTAAAACTGTATAATGACTACACAGACAGCTTATAAACCGAAACAAATTATATATTATAATTCTATTTTGAAAGAGAACAGATGTATTCATGACGTTTTTTATCAGTACACACACATATTTATTGTATAAAATAATTCAGTTTTACTCATCAGTTGTTTATAATTATTATTTAATTTTTGTGTTTTTGTAATCAAGTAGCATCGCATTATTTGTTGACTGGCGTTTAAACAACATTTAATTGACTTGATATGAAATATTCTTTATAATAAAAGTATTTTACAATTGCATTGACAGTTTAATCACTCACCAAACGGCATCAGGAACTCCGCGTATTTGATATTCATGTCCATGAATCCCGTGGAATTTTCGCGCCAAAGTTTAAACTCAGTAACTACGCCCGTAGTGCATGGAACCGTACATGGCAATAAGATTCCCAACGTTGAGAAATGAGGGCGATCTATGCATGCTCATCGGAAAATTCCATATTCGCTGTGAATTTCAAATTGAGTTACGATACAAGTTGTTCTTTGTGTATAGAAATGGTTATTATTATTATGTATAGCTAATAATGAATATATCGACAATTGACTGGCATCATTTGTATTTCTGTACTTAAGTTTGGGATATCAAGTATTACGGGGTTATCCAAATTACCGGTAAATGCGCTAATTGCTTGAGTCATCTTCATTTGATGCGTGGCTTATTTAAACAAAGGCAGCTTAAATTGATCTACGGCATGATACGGCATTTTAAATTCACTCTAAAATATTCCAATCACAAATGTCTAATCTATACCAATGAAAGACGATAATTCGGTGATTATGATTAGGTCAGTCACGTGGTAATTGGACCGTCAATAGACGCTTGTCCTGTTGCCGTGTGTATTGATAGTCCTATATTGTACAGACAGTGAGATATTGTATAGATAATGTATATCCTATGTGTAGTGCTTGTGACGTCACCAGCCAATCAACCGGATTAAGGTCGTAATTGAAAAATCGAAAAGCGTTTTGGCGTGTCGGATACTTAAACGTTAACAGCGGACTCAATTTTAATCAGATTGGTGTGAACTTGCCGTAAAGTTGATATAGTAACCATGGGCTATACGTCCATTAAATTTAGATTTTTGATCTTACGTGGTCTTTAATTATTTCATCGAAATACGATTTCAAACGTCTCCTAATGTCCTCGAAAATGACCATCAATCAACACGTGTGTGTGTGTGTGTGTGTGGGGGGGCATCTGGCCTACATTGTGTGTTGTAACAGTCTTGACATCGCACGATATAACTTTGGCGTATATTTCATCAACTAAAAGCCATGACAAATGTACCAGGTGTTTATTCGGAACTCAATACGTGTTGATGTATTAAATCATTTCATGTCATAAAATAGGAATGAGTTAATCAATACAGTTATGAACAATATGTGTACCTTACATACAAAAGATATTTTATAATCCCTATTTTATTAAAATATAAACCTGTTACATAATCCCCATTTTATTCAGATATAAACCAAATGTCTGTTCTATAATCGATTTGAAAATTATATTGCAATCGAGATTAAACTTATCTAAACTATTCGCACTACTACTGATAAATGTCTTTTAAATCCAAAACACAATAATCAATGTTCGTCTAATATACGACGAATCAAGCTGTGGTTCGGTATTTTGAAAAATAACTCACCTCCGACTTTTCATGTATACCAATAATTATTCATGTAATACTGTTAATGTGCAAAATATTCCCGAACATGGGCGCACGAGCCCAATGTTTTTTACATATGCGTTTTTCTGCTATTCCATGCCAAGTGTACAGTAACTTGAAAGTGGTCCAATAATAGTCTTTTTTTTGGACCAGCAGGAACTGGTCGCTAACCGCTACTCGTCCTCTTCTTGTTCTACGTGTTTGGGTGATGCGCTTCGAAAAAGCCTAAGGCCCCGTCAAATCAAGTCCGATCAACATGAAAACTGGCATGCTTGTTCTTTGAACAATTCGGCATCGATTTGGTCCAATAGATGTTTGAATTTTATCCAACAACATGGTCAGTTCCTGGTCAATAGTAGGATCGTACTTGTTTAAAATATGTGTGCTCTTGTAACCAAATGCCCACCTGATATAAGTGAAATACCTAAACATTTTCGTTTCAAGTCCACAGAGGAGCGGCCTGAGAAGCCAGTGATCAGGGTGTGTCGTCAACGTGGAAAACATTTTAAAATCCCATTTGATTTTCAGGACTATGTGAGGTGTTCGGCGTTTGGCGGTATTCTACAGTTACGCTGTATATTTCGTGTGTGTGATCTGAAAAATGAAATATATGACTTTATGTATCAAGTCTGCAGTTAGTGTTTATTGGACAGCGAGAGTATCAAGTCCTCGGTCAATCGATTCCTACCATACACATCATATATGGTCACGTGGGAGACATAAGTTATTTCGACAACATTTAAACTTAATTGAGCCTACATAATGTGAATTTTATTATTATTATTATCATACCTTTGGCAAAACATCCGATGACCTGTGTAAGATAACCGTTTTCAACCCGTTGTTCGATATTAAAAATCAAGTCATCTAGTCATTATATTACTTCTGACTGAATTGTATTACTTCTGACTGAATTGTATTACTTCTGACAGAATTTTCGATCGTTTTATCTGGCGTAACATAAGAGATTATTGCCGAAATAATAAAGATAAAATAATAAGTAATCAACTATTGAAAGATCAATAAGTCGCACAAGTTCAAGAAGTGACACTTGTTAGAACATGTTAAGCCAGTTGCAATTGTTTTATACTAGTTTGTGAAATATAGTTAGTGATCTGCCATTTTCCAAATTACCAAAGAACTCAGTATGAAAGACTAGGTTTTGTTATTAACATTTTGATCCACACATCATAAGTTATACTAGATCCCCATGTATGCCCTTTGCATTCTACAGGAAATGGCTGCTGGTTAAAGGACACCCCCACGCTTAACTTAAAACCGTGTATTTCATGCAAGTAGTATGTCTTAACTTTTGGATTTATGTCGAATAAACATGCAAAATAGTTAAACTCGTCTTGTGATGAAAATCTTTTTAACATTTAGATTGATGACTTGTCGTTAAGAGTTTTAATATCAATGTTTCATAAACAAATGTTCCATTAAGGGGAATTTTAGTCCAAAAATATCGCGTTTTCATATGCAGGACTACGGTAGCCTATTGATACGTTTACGGATTCATTAATTGTTTTCAATAAAATATCTTGAAAATTCAAGTTAGTATCTTGACAATTCAAGTTAGTATCTTGACAATTCAAGTTAGTATCTTGACAATTCAAGTCGGTATTTGGAAATTCAAGTTAGTAGTTTAAGTTAATATCTTAAAAGTTTAAGTTCGTTTAAGTTAATATCTTAAAAGTTTAAGTTCGTTTAAGTTAATATCTTAAAAGTTTAAGATCTTTTAAGTTAATATCTTAAAATTTTAGGTTAATGTCTTACAAGATTAAGTTGATAACTTAAAAGATTAAGTTAATATTTAAATTGATTACTTGGAAGTTTAAGTTAAAGATGCCGTCCCATGTACAAATAGAGTGATTTGATGATAAATTTGGACTAAAAACATATTCATACTAATTAATCTATCAAAAATGTGCTTCAAATCCTTCTAAAAACATTGTATCACTATCTATTTACCGTACATATTGAAGCCTATGTAAAATTCTTTGATTATCTTCTGCCAGCTTCTTTTTCCGCCGTTTGATTGCAGAGTGTGTTGTACGTTTAAACCCCTCAATATGAACCCGATTAGATTTTATTACATACTTCGAGAAGGTATTTGTTGAGTAATAAAACCTTCTAGTAGTTTATCGAGGGCTGGCCGTCCTTACCGCACGGTACAAATATTATCATCACTAGAAGCAACAAATTCCAGAACAAGCCAGAACTCATACCAAAATGGCCGCTTTATACAAATGAGTATTTAGGGGAATACTAACCCGAACCCTAACCCTAACCCATTTAAGAGAAGTAAAAACTAAATTAGACCCAAGTTCAGTCTTTTAAAAAGGGTTAGGTTTAAGAATTTGGGGGGAGAGGTTAAGTCTCCACATAAGCACTGACCTAGGATGATGAAAAATTAGTTCGTGATATTTCCTAGTTTTATTAAAATACATACAATACATTAGATTTATATACAAAGGCGATTTCACTGTTTATTGGTGTTGGTGGCGCTGATGGTGTTCCTTGGGTGGTGCTTCTGGTATTCTGGTATTATTGTTTCTGAAGAAAAAAGAAAATAAATTTGAGGCTCTCGGGTGAGAGCCACATTAGTGTGTTTCCTACAACGGATTGGATTTTCTAAAAAAATCGTGTTTGTTCCACATCACCGGGTTACGGCTAGGGATTCTTATATCTAATTGATTTTAATTACTAACGGTTAGGCACAGGATTTGATATATGGTTTGTTTTGGGTCAGGGTGGATACTGGTCTTATTTAATCTAATTTACTGTGCACTAGGATGTCGTTCAGATTTTTATTTTTAGAATATGCAATTATAAGTTTCTGTGTGAATATTTTCGGGTGATTTTCTTGGAGATCAGTATAGTGTTTTCTGATGATTTTCGACGCACTTGCTGCTGTTGCGCTAAATGGAACTACAAAATATTATCATCACTAGAAGCAACAAATTCCAGAACAAGCCATAACTCATACCAAAATGGCCGCTTTATACAAATGAGTATTTAGGGGAATACTAACCCGAACCCTAACCCTAACCCTTTTAAGAGAAGTAAAAACTAAATTAGACCCAAGTTCAGTCTTTTAAAAAGGGTTAGGGTTCGGGTTAGTTATCCCCAAAATTCTCATTTATATAAAGCGGCCATTTTGGACTCCGGAAGCACCCGAACCTCGATAAACTACTAGAAGGTTTTATTTGTACCGTGCGGTAAGGACGGCCAGCCCTCGATAAACTACTAGAAGGTTTTATTACTCAACAATTATTTGCAAACTCCAGTGTGTCCGCATTTGTTTGGTAAAAGTCAAATGCATAAACAACGGTGCTTTTCAGCTACATGCAATATTTATCAAGACCACGATTAGGAGGACCCAGTCAAAGTCGTCGATTTACATCATTTACATGTATGTATGTGTGTGTGTGTGTGGGGAGGGGGGGGGCTGCACCACATGTACAGAATGACACAAGACAAACCTACGGACATATTACGATATATCCCGACACCTCAAACACCAAATGAATGGACCAGCGATCTAGTGGTAAGCGTGTACTGTGATGTACAGTCCCGGGCCTCTAATTCCAGGTGGGTTATACTTAAAGGACAATATTGGTGCCAGTCGTTATCACATATGTGATAGAACTGGTTAAACACATTCCAAATATTATTTTATCACAGAGATCATTGTTACGATAGAGGAGTAATCAATGCTTCAACAATCGGAAATGACGAACGCAAAAGGAAAACACGAGTTATCCCTCTATATAACTGACTGAAGTGACGAGTGATAACAGATACATGGGCGAATTACTGCTCACTAATAATTCCTTCGAAGATCAAACGTTGTTATATGAGACTGTAAGAGCATATCTGACAATTCAAAAAAATAATTGAATGTCATTAGATAAGAGAACACGAATAAAATAGAAACAGTCAGTAAATTCACGCGTGTTTATTCATTCTATCCTTACAAAAACATGGTAATGCACAGACTTTTTCTATTTTTCTTTCATGTTCTCTTATCTAGTGTCAGTCAATGTTCTTTTATGAGTTATCAGATATCCTTTCACAGTCTCACACAACAACTTTTGGTCATCGAAGGAATTATTAGCGAGTAGAAATTCACCCATGTACCTGATATCACCCGTCACTTCAATCAGTTATATAGAGGGATAACTCGTGTTTTCCTTTTGCGCTCGTCACTTCCGATTGTTGGAACATTGATTCCACATCTATCATAGCAATGATCTCTGTGATAAAATAATATTTGGAACGTGTTTAACCAGTTCTATCACATATATGATAATGAATGGCACCAATATTGTCCTTTAATGTATCAACACAGGTGAAATAAATGAACAAAATACGTGTGATCCCGTGAGTAAATAGTTTGATTTTTGTACAGAGTTGCAACGTGGGTCTAGGAAACTATTGAAACAGCTATGTCATGTGGATCATAGTCACTGCATATAAAACGCCCCCGTTATTGGGTCCAGTGGCGTGGTTTGTAAGTCACAAGGAGTAGGTTGCCTGTCTAACTTCGTGGGTTTTCTCCAGAACCTCCCTCCGGTTTCCTCCTACTGCTAAATTCCCAAGGCTAATGCGAATTATTGAAATAAAATTCAACTATGTGTGAGTTCTGAAATTAGCTTGTTTGTGTCGAGTGAAAATTTTATGAGAATCGAATAATAATTGACACTTTTTTGGACCAAAAACCTTGAAAAGTGACCTGTTGAAAAAAAGTCTATTTCTCCGCAACTGAACAAGTTAGAAACCATTTTGTGATATCTATATGATCGTTTGGGTTCATTTTATTAGTTGATTCGAATCAAATATCAACATTTTAAACAAATAACAAATACGACTCATTTGAATAAATTACTGGTTCTGAAGGCTATAAATACAATTTTTGCCCAAATTACGTCATTTCCGGTGACATTGAAAATGTTTAATTGGTTTGACCTAGTTAAAATTGAAATTAGGCATCAAATGGGGTCACTTTTATGAAAATCGAAGAATAATTGACTCTTTTACAGGCAAACTACCGTAAAAAGTGACTCATGCAAAATTGACCATTTCTCGGCAACTGCTGATATTACAAACTACTTTTCACATACATTCTCTTCGTATGGATTATTGCCACTAGTTTATGAAAGTTGCGAAGAAATATTTTAAAATATGAAAAGCCTGAATAGGTTGTGAATAGCTCATTTTTTCACCTTTTTTCACCTTTAAATTGAAATGATCCGAAAACGAAATAAAAATTAACAAAACTGAGCGCGTTGATTTCTGCGCCTTAACAGGACAACCCCTTTCAGTCATACCAGATTTGAAAAAAATAATATTTGCTTTCAAAAAGTGGTACCGAACTGTCAAAATTGCAGTTTTTGCTAAATTTACGTCACTTCCGTTGCCGAAAAGAAAATGTACCGGTAGCAAAATAAATGACATTTTGGACCACGGAGCATATGAACTTTGTTTTATACAAATCGAACAATAAATAATTAATCCAGGACTGAAAAACTGAATTAGCCAATGGGGGCCAAGGAAAAATACTGTGACAACAAATGTTGCCATTTTTGGTCAAATCAGATGACTCTCTAACACTAGGTAAAATACCACATAAAAATATTCATTAATAAAAAAGTTTTTCGTAAAAATTTAAATTTTCAAAATTTGGCGCCTAATATCTCCGAAGATTCGTCGAAATTAAAAAATTCTAAAGACTTGTAGCTATGTGCCTTGTCTCCAGCTATGTCAAAATGTATCAAATATTACAATCCGACAATTATTGATAACATTACGGCAAAATTTAGAAAAACGACAACTTCGGTGATTACGGACATTTTGCATTGTCGCAGAACGTTAGAAATAGCGTTAAAATCTAAGTCAAACCCGCTTTCCCAGAAAAACCGAAAAGATCAAATCGATCCGACAAGTAGTTTATGAGATATGCTCAAATGGAAAAATAATAATAATAATTTGTTTAAAACAAAGTTCATATGCTCCTGTTTCCAAAATGTCATTTTTTTTTACCGATAGAGTTATCCGTTGGCACCGGAAGTGATATAATTTTAACAAAAACTATAATTTTGACAGTTCGGTACCACTTTTTGAAAGCAAATATTATTTTTTCAAAATTTGATATTAACAAAAGGATGCGCCATGCAAAGGCGCCTAAAACATCGGACTCTGTTTTTTTTTAATTTCGATTTCGTTTTCGGGCTATTTCGATTAAAAGGTGAAAAAACGGTGTAAACTTAAGCTATTTATAACTCATTCAGTGTCTTCATATTTTAAAATATTTCTTCGTAACTATCATAAACTCGTAGCAATAATCCATACGAAGAGAATGTTTGTGAAAATTGGTCTGTAATATGAGCAGTTGCAGAGAAGTAGGCAATTTTGCATGCGTCCCTTTTCACGTTATTTTGCCTGTAAAGGAGTTAACTATTATTCGACTTTCATGGTTTTTTTTTACTATTTGATGCCTTATGCCAATTTTGACTAGGTCAAACCAATCTAACATTTTCGCTGTCACCGGAAATGACATCATTTGGGCAAAAACTGTATTTTTAGTCTTAAAAAGAGATATTTTATTCAAATGATTATTATTTGTAATGTTTTTAAAATTATGATATTTGATAAAAATCAACAAATAGAAAAGACCTATACGATCATACAGATACCACAAAATGGTTTCTAACTTGAACGGTTGCAGAGAAATAGACGATTTTCTACAAGTCAGTTTTCATGGTTTTTGGCCCATAAAAATGTCAATTATTATCAGATTTTCATAAATTGTCACCATGTGATGCCTTATGCCATTTATGATTTTATAGAACTAATTTAACATTTTCATTATCACCGGAAGTAATGACATTTAGCCTTCAAAACTAATATTTTCTTGAAGTGAGTTATATTTATCATTCCTTTAACATTATGATATTTTATTCCAATGGACGTATAGATTGGATCAATAAGATCATATAGATGTCCAAAAATTGCTTCTAGCATCTTCCCTTGTCGAGAAATTTCCATTAGAAAGTCAGCTAACTTAGCGGTAAGTTAGTAACAAATTTTGTCAGGATCACTTTTTTGACATATGTAACACATGGTAACACATGTATAAATGGAATTGATATTGCTAGATTTGGTTGTTTCTTCGACCATTTTATAACACGTCTGCAATGCTTATGTGGAAATCTGTTTAACGGTTTCATTGGTAACAGAAGTGGCATAAGTTCAAGGGTAACGAGGCACCAGATGTGACATAAGTTCAGGGGTAACGTTGGACCGTTGAAACCCGTCATTACTGCATCGCAGATCTAGTAATGGTTGTTTTTACCAAAAAATCAATCATCCAACACGTTGGCCGTTTTATTTTCCACTTGAGCATATCTCAGAAACTACTTTGGTTATACGGGAAAATTGGCATAGCATAGATATTAAATCTATTTTGAACATTCTGAGACAATGAGAAATGTCCGAAATCACCGAAGTTGTGTTTTTTTTTTTAAATATTGCCGTAATATTTACAAAAATCGACGGATTTTAACATTTGATACATTTTGACATAGCCAGAGACAGGGCAAATAGCTACGGTACTTTAGATTTTTGATTTTCGACGAATTTTCGCTGATATTATGCGCAAAAGTTTGAAAATTTAAATTTTTACAAAAAACTTTGTTATTGATGAATATTTTTAATGGTATTTTACACATGATTAAAGGGTCATCTTACTTGAGCAAAAATGTGAACAATTTTTGTCTCAGTAATTTACGTTAGCCGCCATTGGCTAGTTCAGTTTTTCGGTCCTAGAGTAATTATTTATTGTTCGTTCATAGGGTCCGTTTTCGGAAATGTCATTTTTCATGTTACCGATAAAGTTTCCTGTCGGCAATGGAAGTGACATAATTTTACCAAAAACTACAATTTTGACAGTTCGGTACCACTTTTTGAAAGCAAATTTTAAAGGCGCAAAAAACATCGGACTCAGTTTTTTTAATTTCCATTTTGTTTTCGGGCTATATCGATTAAAAGGTGAAAAAAGGTGTAAAATTAAGCTATTTACAACCCATCCACCGTTTTCATATTTTCAAATATTTCTTGGTAACTTTTATAAACTCGTAGCAATAACCCATACAAAGAGAATGTATGTGAAAATTAGTCTGTAATATCAGCAGTTGTCGAGAAACAGGCCGTTTTGCATGCGTCATTTTTCACATTATTTTGCCTGTAAAATAGTCAATTATTATTCGATTTTCAATTTCGTTTTACTATTTGATGAATAATGCAAAATTTGACTAGATCAAACCAATTTAACATTTTCACTGTCACCGGAAATGACCTCGTTTGAGCAAAAATTGTATTTTATTAAAATGAGTTTTTTGTTTATATGTTTTTAAAATTATGATATTTGATTCCAATGAACAAATAGAATGAACCAATATGATCATGCAGATACCACAAACTGATTTCTAACTTGTACGGTTGCAGAGAAAAGGATGATTTTCTACTAGTAACTTTTCAAGGTTTTTGGTCTATAAAAGTGTCAAGTATTATTCGATTT
The DNA here is from genome assembly GCF_932274485.2 of Patella vulgata. Taxonomy (NCBI): domain Eukaryota; kingdom Metazoa; phylum Mollusca; class Gastropoda; family Patellidae; genus Patella; species Patella vulgata. The sequence goes on along the minus strand of NC_065886.2, from coordinate 3,114,962 downwards.
TTATAAAAGTTTCACCATGTGATGCAATATGACATTTCTGATTTCATAAATCTAATTTTACATTTTCATTCTCACTGGAAGTAATGTCATTTTGGCAAAAAACTGTATTTTCGGCCTGTAAAACAAATATTTTCTTGAAGTGAGTTATATTTAGCATTCGTTTAACATTATGATATTTTATTCAAATGGACATATAGATTGAATCAATTTGATCACATAGATGTCCACAAATTGCTTCTAGCATCTTCTGTTGCCGAGAAATAACCACTTTTGTCAGGATCCTTTTTTTAAAGATTTTTTGCCTTATTAATTTCAGTTTATTGGTTCTAGGTTACTTATTTACTTTCCGATATTTATAATACAAAGTTCATATGTTTCATGGTGCAAATCGCTAACTTTTTTGTTACCGATAATGTTTTTTATGTCGCCACCGGAAGTGACGTAATTTTGCGAAAATTTTCAATTTTGACCGGGATCACTTTTTAACATATGTAACACATGGTAACAGGTAACAAATGTATAAATGGAATTGATGTCCCTGGATTTGGATGATTCTCTGTCTATTTTGTAACACGTGTGCAATGCTTATGTGAAAACATGTTTAACGGTTTCATTGTTACCGGAAGTGACATAACCCTAACCCTAACCCTTTACTTCACTCTGTCGTATTAGCTGGAACACTCAGAGTTATACAAATTGATTATTATTATTATTAAACGTTAGGACAAATAACGTGGGAAGTCGTCTCTTTAAAGAAAACGTATTGCTTAATGTCACTCCTATTGTACGGTGTATGTGAAGCTTGTAATGTATTACCGATTTCAAATCATTTCTAAAAACAATATTTTTTTTAATTACGACGGACCAATAGGCTTAGATGACTTTAACCATGTTTATATAATATGCAGATTTCGTTCTAAGTATAAGATGTTTAACACATAAGTACAAGTAAGTAAGTAGGCTTATCATTAAATATTGCGATCATTAGAAGTGGAATAATTGCCGATAGTTCATCAAACTGCTTCTACTTTGATATATTAACCAGTGTTTGATTCTACGGGGTGATTGGATAAATTACCCCGATTAAACTCTATATTTATTTATGTAAAGAATAAAACATAAAAACATGCGAGAAAATCAATACAGCTGAGCACATGGTAAATTGAAGATTTGGAAAACGTTTCTCACAATCTATTCTCTATCTTTTTTGTAAGTTTATTTTGAGGTTTAAATAAAATATTCACTGATTCAATCAATAGGAAATTTTCCATAATGGCTGACTTAATGCTACATGTGCAAAACAACTGTTTTATTATTGGTTAGAAATGTATTGTTTTCTAGACATCTGTCATACAATAACTTGTTGGATGGTGAAAGAAATGTTGTGTGTTGCTTGTTTGTCATGTTTTTAAAACATTTGGTGTATTGTTTGATGCTCTAGAAATATGTACAAATAAACAAAATCAATTTCAAGCCATGTAAAATTTATTATTAAATGAATCCACGTCAAATGTTTCTACCAAGATAAAAGTTTGAATATTTTTGATGTGTCGTATTTTAAACTATTTTCGAAGAATTCAAATTTTCACCAAATATTCACCAATTCCAGATAAAAAGGTCCTTGGAGCTACCAACAACAATCCAAATCACACAGTCACGGGTAAAACAAGCTATTGGACGTATTATACATACAGTCTCAGGTTAAAGAAGCAGAGAGAGAGAGAGAGAGAAATGGGGTTTAACGTCCACTCGACACAAACTAGGTCATTTTGGGACTAACATATTGTTCAATTTTATTTCTATAATTCGCTTGCGCGTAGGGGTCTTTAGCAGTGGGGGGAAACCGGAGGACCCGGAGAAAGTTAAAGAAGCAATCCAATGTATTATAATAATATACAGTATAATGATCTATACTAAAGGATACGAGGGCAGAATTCACATAGGTTGATCTTTAAATACCTAACATAAGCACATACACGTGCAAAGAACAAAAACGTTATACACACCAGTCCAATACTTTTCTAAAAATGAGAGAGAGAGAGAGAGAGAGAGAGAGAGAGAGAGAGAGGGGGTAACGTCGACTCGACACAAACTAGGTCATTTCGGGACTAATATGGTTCAATTTTATTTCAATAATTCAAGGGGTTGGACAGGCGACGCTACTCCTTATCACGGTACAACCGGGGAATCAAAACCACGCCAGTTGACTCAGTTACAGACCTTATGATACAGCGCGCACGGGTTAACCATTAGGCCATCCACCCCCCTTACTCAAAATGAAAAACAGACATACAATAAGGAATATTTCCCAAATGTTGTATAATAATATTGTAAGTAATAATCGGCTATTTGGCATAGAGCAAGTTCAAAGGTAATGTGGCACCGGTGAAACCCGTCATTACTGCGTCGCAGTTCTAGTTATACATTTGTTGCCATGTGTTACATGAGTCAAAAATGTGATTCTGACAAAAATTGTTACTGACCTGCCGCTAAGTAAGCTGACTTTCTAATGGGAAATTAAAATGCGAAAAAAATCTGAAAAATTGATCCTGACAAAATTGGTTATTTCTCGACAAGGGAAGATGCTAGAAGCAATTTTTAGACAACTATATGATCGTATTGATTCAATCTATATGTCCATTGGAGTCAAATATCATATTGTTAAACAAATAATAAACATAACCCACTACAAAACAAATATTTGTTTTGAAGGCTAAAAATACAGCTTTTGCAAAAATGACATTAATTTCAGTGATAATGAAAATGTTAAATTAGTTCTATAAAATCATAAATGGCCTAAGGTATCACATGGTGAAAATTTTATGAAAGTCGGATAATAATTGACACTTTTATGGACCAAAAACCATGAATGGTGACTTGTAGAAAATCGTCTATTTCTCTGCTACCGTACAAGTTAGAAACCATTTTGTGGTATTTGTATGATCGAATGGGTTTATGCTGTTTGTTTATTTGAATCAAATATAATAATTTTAAAAACATTACAAAAAAAGAATCACTTGAATAAAATATTGCTTTTTAAGGCTAAAAATACAGTTTTTGCCCAAATGATGTCATTTCCGGTGACAGCGAAAATGTTAAATTGGTTTGACCAAGTCAAAATTGGCAAAAGTCATCAAATTGTAACAAAAATGAAAATCGAATAATAATTGACTCCTTTACAGGCAAAATAATGTGAAAAGTGACGCGTACAAAATTGCCTATTTCTCGGCAACTGCTCATATTACAAACTAATTTTCACATACATTCTCTTCGTATGCATTATTGCTACGAGTTTATGAAAGTTACGAAGACATATTTTAAAATATGAAGACGCTGAATGGGTTGTAAATAGCTTAATTTTTCACCGTTTTTGACCTTTTAATCGAAATAGCCGATGTTTTGTGCGCCTTTGCATGGCGCATCCTTTTGGTAATATCAAATTTTGAAAAAATTATATTTGCTTTCAAAAATAGGTACCGAACTGTCAAAATTATAGTTTTTGTTAAAATTATGTCACTTCCGGTGCCGACAGATAACTATATCGGTAACAAAAAAAATGACATTTTGGAAAAAGGAGCATATGAACTTGGTTTTAAACAAATTGAACAATAAAAAATCAATCTACGAGCGAAAAACTGAATTAGCCAATGGACGTCAAGCAAAATTATCTAGACAAAAATTGTTGACATTTTTGCTCAAATCAGACGACCCTTTAGCCTTGGACAAAATACCATAACGAAATATTCTTTAATAAAAAAATTTTTGTAAAAATTTAAATTTTCAAAATTTGGCGCTTAATATCTCAGAAGATTCATCGAAAATAAAAAATCTAAAGAACCGTAGCTATTTGCCTTGTCTCTGGCTATGTCAAAATGTATCAAACCTTAAAATCCGGGAATTATTGTTAATATTACGGCAATATTTAAAAAAAAAGCAACTTCGGTGATTTCGAACATTTCGCATTTTCGCAGAATTTTCGAAATATATTTAATCTCTAAGTCATGCCATCTTTCCTGAAAAACCAAAGATATCGGATCAATCCGAAGGGTAGTTTCTGAGATATGCTCAAGTGGAAAATAAAACGGCCAACGTGTTGGATGATTGTTTTTTTGGTAAAAACAATCATCACTAGAACTGCGATGCAGTAATGACGGGTTTCACCGGTGCCACGTTACCCTAAACATATGTCACTTCCGGTACCAATGAAACCATTAAACAGGTTTCCACCTCATCATTGCACACATCAAATAAAATGGACGCCGAATCAACCAAATCCAGCAATATCAATTCATTTTATATATTTGTTACATGTAAGTGTACAGTACTTCCGGTGATAATGAAAATATTCAATTAGTTTTATGAAAACAGAAATGGCATAAGGCATCACATGGTGAAAATTTTATGTAAATCGAATAATAATTGCCACTTTTATAGACCAAAAACCTTAAAAAGTGACTTGTAGAAAACCGTCAATTGCTCTGCAACCATACAAGTTAGAAACCATTTTCTGGAATCTGTATGATCGTATGGGTTTATTCTATTTGTTGATTCGAATCAAATGTCATAATTTTAAAAACATAACAACTCAGACTCATTTGAATAAAATATCTGTTTTGAAAGCTAAAAATACAGTTTTTGCCAAAATGACGTTACTTCCGGTGATAATGAAAATCTTAAATTACTTGTATGAAATCGTAAATGGCATTAGGTATCACATAGTGAAAATTTCATGAAAATCGAATAATAATTGACACTTTTATGGACAAAAAACCTTGAAAAGTGACCTGTTGAAAATTACCTATTTCTCTACAACTGAACAAGTTAGAAACCATTTTGTGATACCTATATGATCGTATGGGTTCATTCTATTAGTTGATTAGAATCAAATATCAAAATATTAAACAAACAACAAATACGACTCATTTCAACAAATTATTTGTTTCTAAGGCTATAAATACAGTTTTTACCCACATTTCGTCATTTCCGGTGACATGGAAAATGTTAAATTGAGTTGAACTAGTCACAATTGACATTACGCATCAAATGGTGTCACTTTTATGAAAATCCAATAATAATTGACTCTTTTACAGACACAATAGCGTAAAGAGTGACTCATGCAAAATTGACCATTTCTCGGCAACTGCTCATATTACAAACTAATTTTGAGATAGATTCTCTTCGTATGGATTAATGCTACAAGTTTATGAAAGTTGCGAAGAAATATTTTAAAATATGAAAAGCCTGAATGGGTTGTAAATAGCTCATTTTTTCAACTTTTTTCACCTTTAAATCAAAATGACCCGAAAACGAAATCGAAATTAAAAAAACTGAGCCCGATGTTTTCTGCGCCTTTACAGGGCACACACTTTCAGTCATACCAGATTTGAAAAAAATAGTATTTGCTTTCAACAAGTGGTACCGAACTGTCAAAATTGTAGTTTTTGCTAAATTTACGTCACTTCCGTTGCCGAAAGGTAACTTTACCGGTAACAAAAAAAATGACATTTTGGATTACGGAGCATATGAACTTTGTTTTATACAAATCGAGCAATAAATAATTAATCCAGGACTGAAAAACTGAATTAGCCAATGGGGGTCAAGGAAATTTACGATTACAAAAAATGGTGCCATTTTTGGTCAAATCAGATGACTCTTTAACCCTGGGTAAAATACCACATTAAAATATTCATGAATAAAAAAGTTTTTTGTAAAAATTTAAATTTTCAAAATTTGGCGCTTAATATCTCCGACGATTCGTGGAAAATCAAAAATCTAAAGAACCGTGGCTATGTGCCTTGTCTCTGGCTATGTCAAAATGTATCCAATGTTAAAATCCGACGATTATTGTTAATATTACGGCAATATTTCAAAAATCGACAAATTCGACGATTTCGGACATTTCGCATTGTCGCAGAACGTTCGAAATAGCTTTAATCTCTAAGTCACACCCACTTTTCCAGTAAAACCGAAGACATCGAATCAATCCGACAAGTAGTTTCTGAGATACAATCAAATTGGAAAAAAAAAATAATAATAATAAGAAGAACTAGAACTGCGAAGCAGTAATGACGGGTTTCACCGGTGCCACGTTACCCTAGAACTTATGTCACTTCCGGTACAAATGAAACCGTTAAACAGGTTTCCACATAAGCATTGCACACATGAAATAAAATGGACGCAGAAACAACCAAATCCAGCAATCAATTCATTTGCTACATGTCAGTAATCCTGTCAAAATTACATTACTTCCGGTGATAATGAAAATGTTAAATTGGTTTATGAAATCAGAAATAGCATCATAACATGGTGAAAATTTTATGTAAATCCTATAATAATTGCCACCTTTATAGACCAAAAACCTTGAAAAATGACTTGTAGAAAATCGCCTATTTCTCTGCAACCGTACAAGTTAGAAACCATTTTGAGGTATCTGTATGATCGAATGAGTTCATTCTATTTGTTGATTGGAATCAAATATCTTAATTTTAAAAACATTACAAATCTGATTCATTGGAATAAAATATCTGTTTTGAAGGCTAAAAATACAGTTTTTGCCAAAATGACGTTACTTCCGGTGATAATAAAAATCTTAAATTACTTGTATGAAATCGTAAATGGCATTATGTATCACACAGTGAAAATTTCATGAAAATCGAATAATAATTGACACTTTTATTGACAAAAAACCTTAAAAAGTGACCTGTTGAAAATTGCCTATTTCTCCGCAACTGAACAAGTTAGAAACCATTTTGTGATATCAATATGATCTTAAGGGTTCATTGTATTAGTTGATTTGAATCAAATATCAAAATTTTAAACAAATAACAAATATGACTCATTTGAATAAATTACTGGTTTCGAAGGCTATAAATACAATTTTTGCCCAAATTACGTCATTTCCGGTGATATTGAAAATGTTAAATTGGTTTGACCTAGTTAAAATTGACATTACACATCAAATGGTGTCACTTTTATGAAAATCGAATAATAATTAACTCTTTTACAGGCAAACTAGCGTAAAAAGTGACTCATGCAAAATTGCCCATTTCTCGGCAACTGCGCATATTACAAATTAATTTTCACATACATTCTCTCCGTATAGATTATTGCTACGAGTTTATGGAAGTTACGACGTAATATTTTAAAATATGAAAACGCTGGATGGGTTGTAAATAGCTTAATTTTACACCTTTTTTCACCTTTTAATCGAAATAGCCAGAAAACGGAATCGAAATTAAAAAAACTGGTCCCAACATTTTGTGCGCCTTTAAAGGGCGCACAATTTCAGTTATACCAGATTTGAAAAAAATAATATTTGCTTTCGAAAAATGGTACCTAACTGTCAAAATTGTAGTTTTTTGTCAATTTACGCCACTTCCGGTGCCGACAGATAACACTATTGGTAACAAAAAAAATGACAATTGAGACAACGGAGCATATGAACTTTGTTTTAGACAAATCGAACAATAAATAATTAATCTAGGACTGAAAAACTGAATTAGCCAATGGGGGCCAAGGAAAATTACCGAGACAAAAATTTTTCACATTTTTGCCCAAGTCAGAGGACTCGTTATATTTGTGTAAAACACGACTAAAAAATATTCATAAATAAAAAAGTTTTTTGTAAAAATTTAAATTTTCTAAATTTAGCGCCTAATATCTGCAAAGATTTGCCGAAAATCAAAAATCAAAAGTAGCGTAGCTATGTGCCCCGTCTCCGGCTATGCCAAAATGCATCGAAAGTTAAAATCCAATGATTATTGTTAAAATTACTGCAATATTTCTAAAAACGATAGCTTCGGTGATTTCGGACATTTCGCATTGTCGCAGAACGTTCAAAATAGCTTTATCCTCTAAGTCACACACACATTTCCGATAAAACCGAAGAAATCGTAACGATCCGACAATCAGTTGCTGAGATCTACTCAAAACAAAAGAAGACTAGAACTGCGATGCAGTAATGACGGGTTTCACCGGTGCCACTTTACCCTAAACATGTTACTTCCCGTACCAATGAAACCATTAAACAGGTTTCCACATAAGCATTGCACACATCAAATAAAATGGACGCCGAATCAACAAAATCCAGCAATATCAATTCATTTTATACATTTGTTACATGTAAGTGTACTGTACTTCCGGTGATAATGAAAATGTTCAATTACTTTTATGAAATCAGAAATGACATAGGGCATCACATGGTGAAAATTGTATGTAAATCGAATAACAATTGCCACTTTTATAGACCAAAAACCTTGAAAAGTGACTTGTAGAAAATCGCCTATTTCTCTGCAACCGTACAAGTTAGAAACCATTTTCTGGTATCTGTATGATCGTATGGGTTCAATCTATTTGCTGATTGGAATCAAATATCATAATTTTAAAAACAATACAAATAAGACTCATTTGAAAAAAATATCTGTTTTGAAGGCTAAAAATACAGTTTTTGCCAAAATGACGTTACTTCCGGTGATAATGAAAATGTTAAATTAGTTCTATGAAATCATAAATGACACAAGATATCATATGGTGAAAATTTTATGAAAATCGAATAATAACTGACACTTTTATAGACCAAAAACCTTGAAAAGTGACTTAAGGAAAATCGCCCATTTCTCTGCAACCGTACAAGTTAGAAACCATTTTGTGGTATCTGTATGATCGTATGGGTTCAATCGATTTGATCAATAGAATCAAATATCATAATTTGAAAAAAATAACAAATACGAATCATTTGAATAAAATATTGTTTTTTGAAGGCTAAAATTTAAGTTTTGAGCAAATGACGTCATTTCCGGTGGCAGCGCAAGGGGTAAAATGGTTTGACATAGTCCACTATGGCATTAGGCATCCAATGGCGAAAGAAAATTGAAAATCGAATAATAATTGATTCTTTTACAGCCAAAATTACGTGAAAAGTGACTCATGCAAAATTGCCTATTTCTCGGCAACTGCTTATATTACAAACTAATTTTCACATACATTCTCTTCGTATGGATTATAGCTACAAGTTTATAAAAGTTACGTAAAAATATTTTAAAATCTGAAAAGCCTGAATGAGTTGTAAATAGGTCAATTTTACGCCTTTTTTCACCTCTTAATCCAATTTGCTAGAAAATGAAAAAGAAATTAAAAAAACTGCTTCCGACATTTTTTGCGCCTTTAAAGGACACACTCTTTGAGTCATATAATTTTTCAAAAAAATAATATTTGTTTTCAAAAAATGGTACCTAACTGTCAAAATTGTAGTTTTTGGTAAAATTATGCCACTTCCGGTGCCGACAGATAACACTTTTGGTAATAAAAAAAATGACAATTGAGACAACGAAGCATATGAACTTTGTTTTATACAAATCGAACAATAAAAAATTAAGCTAGGACTGAAAAACTGAATTAGCCAATGGAGGCCAAGGAAAATTACTGAGACAAAAAATTTTAACATTTTTGCGCAAGTCAGATGACTCTTTAATTCTGTGCACAACACGAGTAAAAAATATTCATCAATAAAAAAGTTTTTTGTAAAATTTTAAATTTCCGAAATTTGGCGCCTAATATCTTCGAATTTTTGCTGAAAATCAAAAATCGAAAGTAGCGCAGCTATGTGCCCTGTCTCCAGCTATGCCAAAATGTATCGAAAGTTAAAATCCCATGATTATTGTTAAAATTACCGCAATATTTGTAAAAACGATAACTTCGGTGATTTCGGACATTTCGCATTGTCGCAGAACGTTCAAAATAGCTTTATCCTCTAAGTCACACCCACTTTCCCAGTAAAACCGAAGAAATCGTAACGATGCGACAAGTAGTTGCTGAGATCTACTCAAAACAAAAGAAGAATAATAATAATAATAAGAACTAGAACTGCGAAGCAGTAATGACGGGTTTCACCGGTGCCACGTTACCCTTGAACTTATGTCACTTCCGTTACCAATGAAACCGTTAAACAGGTTTCCACATAAGCATTGCACACATGAAATAAAATGGACGCAGAAACAACCAAATCCAGCAATCAATTCATTTGCTACATGTCAGTGATCCTGTCAAAATTACATTACTTCCGGTGATAATGAAAATGTTAAATTGGTTTATGAAATCAGAAATAGCATCATCACATGTTGAAAATTTTATGTAAATCCTATAATAATTGCCACCTTTATAGACCAAAAACCTTGAAAAATGACTTGTAGAAAATCGCCTATTTCTCTGCAACCGTACAAGTTAGAAACCATTTTGAGGTATCTGTATGATCGAATGAGTTCATTCTATTTGTTGATTGGAATCAAATATCATAATTTTAAAAACATTACAAATCTGATTCATTTGAATAAAATATCTGTTTTGAAGGCTAAAAATACAGTTTTTGCCAAAATGTCGTTACTTCCGGTGATAATGAAAATCTTAAATTACTTGTATGATATCGTAAATGGCATTATGTATCACACAGTGAAAATTTCATGAAAATCGAATAATAATTGACACTTTTTTTGACAAAAAAACCTTAAAAAGTGACCTGTTGAAAATTGCCTATTTCTCCGCAACTGAACAAGTTAGAAACCATTTTGTGATATCTATATGATCGTAAGGGTTCATTGTATTAGTTGATTTGAATCAAATATCAAAATTTTAAACAAATAACAAATATGACTCATTTGAATAAATTACTGGTTTCGAAGGCTATAAATACAATTTTTGCCCAAATTACGTCATTTCCGGTGATATTGAAAATGTTAAATTGGTTTGACCTAGTTAAAATTGACATTACACATCAAATGGTGTCACTTTTATGAAAATCGAATAATAATTGACTCTTTTACAGGCAAACTAGCGTAAAAAGTGACTCATGCAAAATTGCCCATTTCTCGGCAACTGCGCATATTACAAATTAATTTTCACATACATTCTCTCCGTATAGATTATTGCTACGAGTTTATGAAAGTTACGAAGTAATATTTTAAAATATGAAAACGCTGAATGGGTTGTAAATAGCTTAATTTTACACCTTTTTTCACCTTTTAATCGAAATAGCCCGAAAACGGAATCGAAATTAAAAAAAATGGTCCCAACATTTTGTGCGCCTTTAAAGGGCGCACAATTTCAGTTATACCAGATTTGAAAAAAATAATATTTGCTTTCGAAAAATGGTACCTAACTGTCAAAATTGTAGTTTTTTGTCAATTTACGCCACTTCCGGTGCCGACAGATAACACTATTGGTAACAAAAAAAATGACAATTGAGACAACGGGGCATATGAACTTTGTTTTATACAAATCGAACAATAAATAATTAATCTAGGACTGAAAAACTGAATTAGCCAATGGGGGCCAAGGAAAATTACCGAGACAAAAAATTTTCACATTTTTGCCCAAGTCAGAGGACTCGTTATATTTGTGTAAAACACGATTAAAAAATATTCATAAATAAAAAAGTTTTTTGTAAAAATTTAAATTTTCTAAATTTAGCGCCTAATATCTGCGAAGATTTGCCGAAAATCAAAAATCAAAAGTAGCGTAGCTATGTGCCCCGTCTCCGGCTATGCCAAAATGCATCGAAAGTTAAAATCCAATGATTATTGTTAAAATTACTGCAATATTTCTAAAAACGATAGCTTCGGTGATTTCGGACATTTCGCATTGTCGCAGAACGTTCAAAATAGCTTTATCCTCTAAGTCACACCCACTTTTCCGATAAAACCGAAGAAATCGTAACGATCCGACAATCAGTTGCTGAGATCTACTCAAAACAAAAGAAGAATAATAATAATAAGAATAATAATTTTAACAAAAACAATAGTGTTTCACACAAGCTACGCAGTGTGAAACCCTAATAATAATTTTAACAAAAACAATAGTGTTTCACACAAGCTTCGCAGTGTGAAACCCTAAATAATAATAATAAGAATAATAATTTTAACAAAAACAATAGTGTTTCACACAAGCTACGCAGTGTGAAACCCTAATAATAATAAGAATAATTTTAACAAAAACAATAGTGTTTCACACAAGCTAAGCAGTGTGAAACCCTAACAATCATTCCATGAGGATCCATATTGGGGTTATCATGATTATAAGTAATATTACAAAAACGATCGTTACAGAGTTTGTTCGGCTTCTCATTCTTCTACCTTTCCAATCGTTTTCAGCCCATTGCAAACTGATGATGATGATGGTAATGTTAATAATGATGCTGCTGATGAATTATATTGTTGCCGGAATGTAAATTTTGGGATCACTTGTTGGATATCCGGGGTCACAGAAATAAGTTTTCCCATGTATTCGATCGTGTGCGAGTCATCGATTGTTCACATACAGACTGTAAGACCTCACTTATATTGGTTTCGACAATTAGAAGTTTAAGTGGTTGCATCAATAAAAAAATATTCTTTCAGTGACCAACTCCTGTGGTCAAAGGGGGCCTGATCTTGGATATAGAATGTTGAACGCATCCAATTTATATTATTGATATACACTTGTAACTTCCTGGAATATGAGTGTGTGTGTACTCGGTTGTTGGTGTTCACCATACACAAAGTCCCCATTTGTCGGTATTAAAACATAATGTGCGTCCTCGGTTGGTCACATTAATAAATAACTGTCCTATCAAGATATTGTCGTTCTTCCCATGTGTGGTCAAAGGAGGGGGGGGGGACAAAAAAGTAGTTATTTACAGGTTAAAGACCACACTAGGTGTCAAGATCAGAGTAAGTTAGTAAAGAGCAAATAAACTCGTTTGGCGGCGTTCCCATTTCCCCAATTATTTGCAAACTCCAGTGTGTCAGCGTTTGTTTGGTAAAAGTTAAATGCATAACATATTTAAATTGAGGTATAATTTATATATCTTCATAATACTTTGATGTAATAGAGTTCATAAATAACGGTGCTTTTCAGCTACATGCAATATGTATCAAGACCACGATTAGGAGGATCCAGTCAAAGTCGTCGATTTACACCATTTACATGTATGTATGTGTGTGTGCGTGGGGAGGGGGGGGGGGCTGCACCACATGTACAGAATGACACAAGACAAACCTACAGCAGATTACGACACCTCAAACACCAAATGAAATGGACCAGCGATCTAGTGGTAAGCGTGTACTGTGATGTACAGTCCCGGGCCTCTAATTCCAGGTGGTTTATACTTAAAGGACAATATTGGTGCCAGTCGTTATCACATATGTGATAGAACTGGTTAAACACATTCCAAATATTATTTTATCACAGAAATCATTGTTACGATAGAGGAGTAATCAATGCTTCAACAATCGGAAATGACGAACGCAAAAGGAAAACACGAGTTATCCCTCTATATAACTGACTGAAGTGACGAGTGATAACAGATACATGGGCGAATTTCTGCTCACTAATAATTCCTTCGAAGATCAAACGGTGTTATATGAGACTGTAAGAGCATATCTGACAATTCAAAAAAATAATTGAATGTCATTAGATAAGAGAACACGAATAAAATAGAAACAGTCAGTAAATTCACGCGTGTTTATTCATTCTATCCTTACAAAAACATGGTAATGCACAGACTTTTTCTATTTTTCTTTCATGTTCTCTTATCTAGTGTCAGTCAATGTTCTTTTATGAGTTATCAGATATCCTTTCACAGTCTCACACAACAACTTTTGGTCATCGAAGGAATTATTAGCGAGTAGAAATTCACCCATGTACCTGATATCACCCGTCACTTCAATCAGTTATATAGAGGGATAACTCGTGTTTTCCTTTTGCGCTCGTCACTTCCGATTGTTGGACCATTGATTCCACATCTATCGTAGCAATGATCTCTGTGATAAAATAATATTTGGAAGGTGTTTAACCAGTTCTATCACATATATGATAATGAATGGCACCAATATTGTCCTTTAATGTATCAGCACAGGTGAAATAAATGAACAAAATACCTGCAAAATGGTGATCCCGTGAGTAAATAGTTTGATTTTTGTACAGAGGTGCAACGTGGGTCTAGGAAACTATTGATCTAAAATTGAAACAGCTATGTCATGTGGACCATAGTCACTGCATATAAAACGCCCCCGCTTTAGATTATAGGACATGTTATTGGGTCCAGTGGCGTGGTTTGTAAGTCACAAGGAGTAGGTTGCCTGTCTAACTTCGTGGGTTTTCTCCAGAACCTCCCTCCGGTTTCCTCCTACTGCTAAATTCCCAAGGCTAATGCGAATTATTGAAATAAAATTCAACTATGTGTGAGTTCTGAAATTAGCTTGTTTGTGTCGAGTGGATGTTAACTCGACACTCTCTCACCCGCTCTCTCTCTCTCTCTCTCTCTCTCTCTCTCTTGCTTGGAGGGGGGGGGATATACTTCCTGTTTTGAATTTATAATGAATGAATGGAATGGGGACTAACGTCCTACTGTTCTGCTCCGAACTGGGCAAATGAAGACGGCCATACGCCATACAGTGTGCTATCAGGGAAATTTTGCTCGGACAGTGGCACTAGGGACTACTCTTATATCGAATTTCAACTGTCAAGGGATCTTTTACGTGCACGCCAATGTGTACACGGGACCTCGGTTTTACGTCCCATCCGAACGACTAAACAGTTGTTCTTGTCAGGCCCTCCGTCCTACATCACTGATACGGGGGAACCCCGCCGGCAAATCTGGATTAACTTTGTCGGCTAATGTAGGGATCAAACACCCGACCTCCAGGCTAGCGAACCAGCGTCTTAACCACTTAGCTACCGTGAACCTATAACGTTAAAATGAATGAGATCTATCTTAAATTATAGGACATTGTTTCTTGTTTAACAAATGAAAGAAACATGCTTGAGAAGTGATTTATCAATATAATCAATACATTATCCACCCATTACCTGGATACAGATTGAATAACAGTGTTAATTTATAGTGATCATTACTGGTAACAACACAAACCGATATTCGGCTTTTAAATCATATCAGGATTGATTTTATTACCATGTAGACCTGTCATTACGATCAATTCTATAACATCAACATGATTGGTAGACGGTGATCAGGTAGTGTCTTGTAACAGTATATGATGGTATATATTCGTGGATGCCAGACTTTGAACATCAGATCCGTGTTCAATTATATCTTAATTAATATAATGCAATTATCAAAGATCACCAGTTAGACTACCTGAACTTTAAAAAAATTTCGCTCGGTGTTAAACTTTAAATTATTTAAAACAATGAAAAATGCGATAGTTTTGTATTTTACCTGTCTTGCGATTTATGACGGAGTTTCAGTCCAGTTAGCGTCATACAGCAAAACCAGTGTTACATTTATTGCTAATCTGTGTATGGACGATTCATTGTTGACTCGAACTGCCAGTAATAGAATACAATGTGGTTTATTATGTAGTGGACATTCTGATTGTAGACGATTTTTATTCTGTCCAGTTTCTTTGGTTTGTACTTTATA
This sequence comes from Patella vulgata, assembly GCF_932274485.2. Classification (NCBI taxonomy): domain Eukaryota; kingdom Metazoa; phylum Mollusca; class Gastropoda; family Patellidae; genus Patella; species Patella vulgata. The sequence goes on along the minus strand of NC_065886.2, from coordinate 3,099,550 downwards.
TCCTGATGGTACAGATTGCCCCACGGAACAAGATACCACAAGCTGTTCTTGCTACATGAAGGTAAGTATACATACGTACCGGAAGTGATATCAGGTCTTATACTTCTTTCCGGGAGTCACAGTGGCTAAGTGGGTAAGATCCCGGCTCGCTAACCTGAGGTCACGTGTTCGATCCCGGCATTGGCCGAGAAAGTTCATCGGAATTGCCGACGTGGTTTCCCCTTGTCAGTGGTGCAGGGCCGAGGGCCTGACAGGGACAACTGTCTAGTCATTCGGGTTGGTCGAAAAACCGAGGTCCCGTGTACACATTGGCGTGCACATAGAAGATCCCTTGGCCGTTGGAATTCCATATAAGAGTTGGCCATAGTGCCGCTGTCCGTGCACGATTTCCCTCATAGCACACTGTATGGTGTATACCTGTCTTTATTAGGCCAGACGGAGCAGAACAGTAGGACGTTAAACCCCATTTCATTTCATTTCTTATACTTCTTGCAGGAAGCCATAGTTAACAGGGATATATGTTATGCGTGTCATACCCAATGGCGTCGGCTTCTGAATTTCAGTCTCGTGCCTATCTTAGCTTTGAGAGATGACAAAACAAAATATATCCGGAAGAAAATAATTAGATCTATTTAATAAAGCCAGCTTCAGGTTTGTTCAAAGGTCATGAGATGTAAACAGGGCTAGCGCTAATCCCAACCCTATCATCATCATCATAATCATCATCCTAGGTCTTTGCTTATGTGGAGACTTAACCTCTCCCCAAATTCTTAAACCTAACCTACAATCTGGCCAACAATGACGTGCTCTATATAACCTTATTTACATCTCAGCGACCTTGACGAAATCTTGAGTTGACCTTAAGAATTAGATCTAGCCAGAAATATGGGCGTATAAAAATACTCTAAATCGGTCTAAAATGGTAGCCATTTTGGAAAATTCAAGTGGCCAAAGGGGTTTTCTTTATACACGACTCTAAACGGACAACCGTGCAAGAGAGTTTGGATGGCCGAATGTATAGCGCGTGAAGGTTGTATCACAAGGTCTGTCATTGAGTCAACTGGCGTGTTTTCGATTCCCCGGTTGTACGTGACAAGGAGTAGGGTCGCCTGTCCAACCTCATGGATTTTCTCCGGGTTCTCCGGTTTCCTCCCACTGCTAAAAAACCCCTACGCGCAAGCGAATTATTGAAATAAAACTGAACCACACTCCTTGAAAACTTCATAATTATCCAAATATTTATCATTCTATTGTCAAATGTTTTTACGCTACTGGACCCAGTCCTGAGGATCGTTGTCATCTCGACACGGTTTCACATTTTACTCTTCTTCGCCTACATACGCCATGCAGTGTGCTTAAGGGACATTTTGTCTAGACACTGGTCGTACCTTTTCGACACCAAGTGATCTTTAACGTGCACAGCAAACTCGAAAGACTAGACGCTTTTCCTGGAACTCGACAACTGTTAATGAACCAGCTCTGTACTCCCCTAACCACCGGTGATGTTTAGTCTCCAGGATCTTAGATTATAAGAGTCGCGGTGGCTCAGTGAATAAGCCATTAGCTCGCTAACCTGCATTGGACCAGAATGTTCATGGGGATTTTCCGGCGTGGTTCCTCCTTATCAGTGGAGCAGGACCAAGGGCCTGGAAGGGAAGCGTATACTTGTTCAGATGGGACGAAGAACAACGACCCCTTGTACACAATTGCGTGCACGTAAAAGATCCCTTGGCAGTTGGAATTCGATATAAGAGTAGGCCGTAGTGTCACTGTCCGGGCAAAATCACCCTCATAGCACACTGTACGGCGTATGCCTGTCTTCATTAGGACGTTAAACTCCATTTCACTTCATATCATTTCTTAGATTATAGTATATATTTATGACTTAAACAATATTTTTTTTTAGTATAATTACATATAAGGATACGTGGAGTAGAGTCTCCAGGATAATCGAAGGTTTTTAAATATCGCTTCCTAAATGTTGTTTAAACCAACGATTTATACAAGACAACAAATACTTGAATATCGCTTCCTGAATGGAATGTTGATTAAACCAACGGTTGCGGTGACATAAAATTATACAAGACAACAAACAAGATTACTTCGATTATCATCGTCTTCGATCAGTAATAGGATTTCAATAGGACTTTTCAAGTTAAATTACTGTGCTTTTATGTACTCAGTGATGTTGAAATAGACTGTCCATTAAAAAACGCCAATTTATAAACAATTGGATGCCATGGTGACATATCAAAATATGTGAAAAGTACAGCCTTTTCTTTGATTGGGGATTAAAACCCAACTTGCTTATAAATCTAATCAAAAGGCGGTATTCTTGAATATGGCCCTAGGCCCCGGATTCATAAAGCATTCTCAGACTTAAGTTAAGAATTAACTCGACTTTCAATCACTGTTTATGAGAAATATCTTTGAACCCGAACCAGAGAATATGCACATAGTTTCTTATTGATGTATTAGATACATTAAAACAACAAAAGTTTTATAACGGGCTATATTTTAGTTATAATAAGGCGAACAATTTTGAATAAATTCTTAACTTAAAGATACATTCCCGCGTACAAACTGAGTGATTTGATGATGTGTTATAAACCTATAACGGTAAATCTCTTTGAACTTTGGGATATATTCTATGCCCGGAATAACTTGCGGTCTGGAAGTCGGCGGCGGCTTGGAATATATACAGGGGAATTTGGGGTTATTCTGAAAAGTTTTTTGTTAAACCTGTAACGTTTAATTTTTCCAGGGTAGGTTTTTTGTCCATAAGGAAACATGATAAAAGTTTTTTCTGGGATATTCTCATTTTACGTACATGTAAACATAAATGGTTTATAAGCAAGATAAATCCTCAACTTCGGTTATGCTGGGGACGAAAGACTTCAGAAAAAAACCCTCCAAAGAAAAACCTCGGTCTGCCGGCCTCAACTTTTTTTTTTCTTGGGTCATTTTCTTTAGTCTTTCTTTCTTTCTTTCCTAGCATAATAGCAGAACAGTAGGATGTTAAACTCCATTTCATTTCATTTCATTTCCTAGCATAACCTCAGTCTAGTGCTTTATCCTAAACTAAATAGAAATACTTGTAAAAACTCGTAGTAAGGCTACCACGCTGTCACAAGACATGAGCCATTTTTTAAGATTCAATACTAGTGGAACATGTTTTATATAATCGTTATTCAAAGAACTTAACGAACGTGTTTTATATAATCGTTATTCAAAGAGCTTAACGAACGTGCAAATAGGCACGTTTACTATCAAGAAGATTTGATATGGATTTGTGGTACCGAAATAACCTAGTTGTTTTTAGGCCGGTATATACATATATAGCTCGCTAGTCTGGAGGTCGGGTGTTCGATCCCGGCATTGGCCAGATTTTACGGCGTGATTTCCCCTTTGTCATTGATGCAGGACGGAGGGCCTGACAAGGACAGCTGTCTAGTCGTTCGGATGGGACAAAAAACCGAGGTCACGTTTACACATTGGTGTGCACGTAAAAGATCGCTTGACAGTTTGAATTCGATAAAAGTGTAGGTCGTAGTGCCACTGTCCGGGCAAAATTTCATTCATAGCACACTGTATGGCGTATGCCCGTCTTCGTCAGCCCAGGTCGGAGCAAAACAGTAGGACGTTAAATCCCATTTCATTTCATTTTGAAAGTGAAAATGCTGTTTTCTTTACAACAACAGGAACTTTAATCGGATAACTCTCGTTGTGTTATATAGACATTAATTATTTTTTATTTATTCTGCCCTTATAGACTATCGGTTACGATATGTCTTAAAGATATTTTCCAACAAAAGTATTTATCGGGTGTTCTTTTTTCCAATAAAAAGTATGGCAATTTGGGTATTTTTTTGAAAGTAGAAACTTCCAATCTTACCAGAAAAATGCTGGATTCCCTGAAAAACACCCATGGGGCGCATACAGGACAAAAAATGTAAGGGTTTCCCTAACTGGCAACCCGACGATTAGGGAAGCCTGTTCGAGTAACGTCAAAGGTTGCACGCGAAGATTGTTTGATTAGTGAGCGCTTGATGTATATGTTGATAAACTTGATGGTGAGCTTAATCGTACAACAATTTTTAGATAAATACCACGGAAAAGGACATGCGCTGTGGATAATCCAACAATTTAATTCGGCTTCGATATTTATGACAAATAAATAGCGATTAAAGACAACATCGTCTTGTATATGCAAGGAACTCTTTCCCGGCTACACACCCGTGACACAAACATGACCTCTTTTATAATAGGGTTATTCCCTCACGAATGCAATGTTTTGAGAAGGATTTGAAGCACAATTTTGATAGATTAATTTGCTGAATATGTTTTTAGTCCAAATATATCACCAAATCACCCAGTTTGTACGCGGTGAGGTATCTTTAATACAACCCATTGCTACATTGTTTACACTCATAAACAATAAGATAACACTCCTGTTTTTCTCGCTATAAGAGTTAGAGAAAGATAATGTAAATGAAATAAAATGAAATGGGGTATAACATCCTACTGTTCTGCTCCGACTGGGCTAATGGAGACGGGCATACGCCATACTGTGTACTATTAGGGAAGTTTTGCCCGGGTAGCGGTGCTATGGACTACTCTTATATCGAATTCCAACTGCCAATATATAAACGGGACCCAGGTTTTCCGTCCGATCCGAACGACTAGACAGCTGTCCTTGTTACACCCTTCTTCCTGCACCCTTGAAAAGGAGAAACCACGTCGGAAAATCGTGATGAACTTTCTCGGCCAATGCAGAGATCAATAATGTAAAGAGAAAAGTCTGATACTTTTAGTTATATTACTTCTTTCTGAGTCGGTGGGTTGGATGGCTAAATGGTTAGCGTGCGCGCGCTGTATCATAAAGTCTGTCATTGAGTCGACTGGCGTGGTTTCGAATCCCCGGGTGTACGTGGCAAGGAGTAGGGTCGCCTGTCCAACCTCGTGGGTTTTCTCCGGGTCCTCCGGTTCCCCCCACTGCTAAAGACCCCTACGCGCAAGCGAATTATGTAAATAAAATTAAACCATATGTTAGTCCCGAAATGACCTAGTTTGTGTCGAGTGGACGTTAAACCCCATTTCTCTCTCTCTCTCTCTTTCTGAGTCGAGGCATCCTCATCTTAATAACACTGTAGCCTCGACTATCATTGTTACCGTTGTTACGATAATAAACAAAATCTGGGTTATCCATTTTTACGGCTCATCATCAACGGTCGTTGAACCGCAGATCGGATTCAAATCTTTTGAAAATAGGACCAATCATATGGCACCGAGAGTGGGTTATGGTCTAATTAATAGTTTATGTAAAGCCTGTATGTTTAACATTACTTATTGTTTCTTTGTAGACTAGTGGTTATGATGGGTCAGACTACACGTGCCCATTTGGTTTCTATGGAAACGGATGTCAACAAGTCGTGACAGGTAATTTATGTTCTTTTTTGAAAGCCACAACCTTGTTAAGGTTGAATAAAGAGTTTAATTTTCACGATATTGTAGAAGGTCGCTCGTCCGGTCTGTGTGCTGGCTGATATACAGTCGGCAAACCTCGGCAGATTCCGTTACTCTACATCTAGCCTCGGCTGTATGACCTTAAGTGATATGTACCTTCTTATACAAATTATCAAAATTGCGTCGTTCGAAGCATGTGAAGAATTTTCAGTGCAAATTAAGTTGTCCTTGTTTGAAGAAAATCGGATAAACTTGAAAGAGCATAACATTACGACATTAACCATTGAGTGTTTTATCCGATCTGCGTACTATTAACGGGCGGTCTATCCGATTTACGTACTATTAACGGGCGGTCGCGGTCTATCCGATCTACGTACTGATAATGGGCGATCTCTCTCATTGGTCTATCCGATCTACGTATTGTTAACGGGCAGTCTATCCGATCTACGTACTGATAATGGGCGGTCTCTCCCACTTGCGTTGCTATAATCAGTGGTCTACCCGATCTACGTACTTTTAACGGACAGTCTATCCGATCTGAGTACTGAAAATAGGGGAGGGGAGGAGGGGGGGGGGGGTGTCTAGCGTACTGTTCATCGACCTTTTTGTTTTGTTTTATTTAAGATTGTGCAGACGGTATTTCTAAAGATGTCTTTACAAATACAGAGGGTAAAGAAAGATTAACCTACATCAAACCAGCTACTGCAGCAAAACCATTTGAGGTTTACTGTGAAACCCAAGATCCAGGTTCTATCATTGTCTTAGAACGTAACATCGACTGTAGTTCCGAATCGTTCAACCGATCACTGGTAGATTACGAACTTGGTTTCGGAATAGTTCGTGAAAACAGCTGGATTGGATTTAACCGACTGCTTGCTGTGCTGAACAGTAGCCCAGACTACAAGTTTGCTTTACGAGTTCGGCTATGGTACAACGAAGGAGAGTGCATCACGGAATATGAGGGATTTAATATTGGCAACAAAGAAACTGGGTACAAGTTGATAATGGAATCCTATACTTCAGTCGCTGGCTCCAGTCCATGTGGGGACTCTCTTATGGATGATCTTGCGGTGGTCGGCTATTCCTTCACCACGTATGACGTTGACTATACCAATACAAATCGATGTGGCCAGAAGATCGGTGCGGGGTGGTGGTTCGCAAGTCACCCAAGTTGTGCCCGAAGTTACCTGACTGGCTCTATGGACGGCACAGAATCTGGTGGGCTGTGGGCAGATAACCTAGAAGGTTATATCCTGAAGCGTGTTGTTGTAACTGTACGGAAAATCGTATAGTAACCAGCTGCCATATTTGGTGTCTCGTTTTGGTATCCCAAGAGACGACTTTCTATGATTTATATTGTAATTGCCTTGACGTATATCCCAGTAACTCAATGTAGATACGTTGCCTCTTGTAATGTTCTATCGACGTCTTACCTGATCATTTTGTAATTCAAGTAGCTAAGTCTCTAACTCAATATCATCCAAAGTCTTACACGTTGAAAATACGAAAATACGAATTATTTGTCAATTCAAATCAACATTGATGTTGTGATCTTACCAGGAAAGGGTAGGCTTCTGATATCCAATATTTAAGACAAAATAAACATTTTACCATTGGTACACGAATCGTGTACCATACTGCGTTTCAGAGTCATTTGTAACAAATGACCAGAAAGAACGAGGCTATACATATTCCACAACTCATGTCAAACGGTGACGCCATATCTGATCTGGAGAGCATGCGCAACAGACTGGAATAACCAGACGCTAGAAATTGCTATTCGGTTGAGACTCCTGCCGTATTTCGCTGTACGTAACTGATTTGAAATTAGAGTCCAAACGGAAACAATTGAATGTAAATCAATTCATATACAATCAGATTACATTATTATATGCATTGCGACCCATTTGGGTCAATTTCTAGGTCCCAAATATTAGCAATTTAGCTCCTTTAAGAACAGATGACCTAGAAGGGTATATCCTTAGTAATTGAAAGCTAAATGAAATGACAAGATTTCTTTACCGTATATAGGCACCACGTTGACCTCGGGCAAACTTCAAACTGCACGTCGCATTGCACATGTCATGTCATCTTCCATGGTGAGTGATATATGAATTTATCATACATCCACTGATACTGTACCCCCCCCCCCCCCTCCACCAACTCTTGTCTGTCATCAAATATTTTTTTTCCAATTAAATTCAACTAATTCAACATTAGATTATAATCAGTTTTCTTCATTTCTAAATCAGCCATGTTTGAATTTATCCTCCTTATATCTTATTTCAACAAATAATTCGTTGACGTTTGAATGTTTGATTAGCCATTATTGTTCCTAACCTCTTCTTCTTGTATTAAACAAATTAAAATGAAATGAAATGGGGTTTAACGTCCTACTATTCTGCTCCTATACTGGGCTAATGAAGACAGGCATACGCCATACAGTGTGCTATGAGGGAAATTTGACCCGGGCAGCAGCATTATGGTCTACTCTTATATCGAATTCCAACTGCCAAGGGATCTTTTACGTGCACGCCAATGTATACAGGGGACCTCACCTCGTCTTTTAGTACCATCCGAACGACTAGACAGCTGTCCTTATCAGGCCCTCCGTCCTGCACCACTGACAAGGGGAAACCTCGCCGGAAAATCGCGATGAACCTTCTCGGCCAATGCAGGGACCGAACAAGCGAGCCAATGTCTTACTCATTGAACCACCGAGCCCCCCCCCCCCTTGAGGCATACAATTATCCAGACATATGAATGGGGTGTTAATGCATTGTATGTCACTAGTTGGTGTGGGGTTTTTCATCTGCACCACAGACCATTACGGTCCCTGTTTCCAGGTATTACAGATTGCATATCAACAGCTATTTATCAACCACAGATGCCTTCCCACGTACAAACTGGGAGTTTTGATCATAAATTTGGCCTAAAAACATATTTAAACTAATTTATCTATCAAAAATTTGCTTCAAATCACTCTCATGTTAAATGAAAGAAAAGTACCCAGAACTTTAAAAATCTATTTCAAGCGTCCTTGTTCGTCACGTGACTTGATTGAGAGGATGATCCATCTTCGTCTGCATTTGTCGTTACTCGCCGTTCGTTAACCATAAATGTAAGTACATTCTTGAATTATCCTCTGCCAACTGCACCACCCTGGTTTGCCAAAATATTGTATGAGTATTATACGTTATATGGACACTATCGAAAGTTATGTATTATAAGTTAGATCAATTTTTCGGTAACATATTGACCAACAATTGAAGTCCAACACCAGGCGGCTGGATCTATTTCTTAAGGCCAACTCAAGATTTCGTCAAGGTCGCTGAGATGTAAATAAGGTTAGGGCACGTGATTGTTGGCGAGATTGTAGGTTAGGGTTGGGTAAGCGTTAGGGGTAGGTCCAGGGTTAGGGTTGGGATTAGCACTAGCCCTGTTTACATCTCGCGACCTTTGACCAAACTTTACGCTGGCTGTATGGAATAGATCTAACCAGTGTATACAGAAAAAAAATACCCGTATCAATGGGAAACTGACGAACTTTAACCTAACCAACCAGAAATCAGCTGACCTACCTGAAGTCATGTGACATTGAGACAAAACGATAGACTTGGAATGGACACAAACACAAACAAATTTTGACAAGCTACCGAACAGTTGACCAGTGAATACAAGGTCAAAATGTATGTTAGCCAGGTCTGTTGTGGAGAAGTTGATATTGTGAAAGCTGTTTAATATATGTATTTGATGGAGAATCAAGAATTACTGTCTTAAATAAAGTATTTGTCACACGACAAGGAATCTGCCTGTCTACAATTTGCTCCGCTTGAGAACAGACATGTGGCTAATTGAACGACATTAATGAAAGACACAAAGAAAACTTCGATAATTTTGAGGAGTGTTTATTCTGCTAACATTTATTAAAATCGAAAATAGATGTTTAGTATTTGTGTGTATGAACGATTTCGAACTGATTAGAACGACATTACACAATAGGCTAGTAATTTGTAGGAAAACTAATCAATGCTAGCTATGCAATTAGAGAGATGATGTCCTTTCAAGAAACAGTTCAGTAAAATTATATATAGGTGAAAATCGAGAATTCGTTAAATATGTGTTTGATCATAAAATTTGTTTTCCAATTCATCAGATTGTAATCAATATCCCGCTCTTCTAAATCAGTCATATTCAAACTCAGTATCATCATATCTTACACGTCTTAACAAATGTCTGACTAGTTTAAATATTGTCTCTATTCGCTTCCGTGTTCTTTCCTTCGTCAACAAAATCTATTATTTAAAGCGGAAATTGCAAATTTTTAAGTTATATTTTTAAAATTTATTAAAATAAATCCTGAAAATAGATGGTATCCATAAACAGTCCTACCTTGTTAAAGAATAATCCTATTAATCCTATAATTCACTATTGCCAGCTGAGAAATTGGCAAAAATATCATGTTCCCCTTCATTTTCAAACGTTTGATAAAAGCTACTCCATGGTGGAGAATAGAAAACAAGGGAGGTAATTGGGAGGTAATTGTGTTATTATTTCCTGTGTAAATGAGTTTTAAGTGTAAGAATGACACCTATGATCGTATAATTGTGAGTTGACAACCTATTGAGCAAAAGACATAGAAATAATTACGTTTTGACTTTCTTAGAAAATTTGCAATTTCCGCTTTAATTAGTTTAGAATTTAGAGGGCGGGGCAGCGGGCTTAATATTCCTCTCCTAATGTTTTTTTTTTGTTCTTATTATTATGTTCCTCAAAGGATTATATACGGTATCAATAACGTCAAAGCGTTGGCGTGATTCACATGAATCTGTCTTGGTACCTAGCCGAAAGTAAAGTTGCTCCATGGTTCGATCGCAAAGTGCTACGTTTAACGTCCCCTCCCTCTTTTTGAGAAAAAGTGCTGGACCCGCCCCTGTTGAGAATGTGGGTTATATGTAAATTGCAAAAAACAATCTTTTGAATATTGCAATAATACTTCTAGTGTTTGTTTTAAAAGTACGGAGAGCCGCCTATCAAATAAACAATTCAATTATTTATTTCTGTCTGAATACTTTAAACGACCATGAAATATTTTTAAAAAAACCCAACCTAGTACGAGCATGATGTTAAAACCAGTAACTTGTTGACCAGGAACGGAGTTGGACTTTATTGTGACGTCAAATCAAAAAATCGAAGTCCATCCATCGATGCACAATTATCCATCGAAAAAGTATACCAAATGCCATTGCGATCGTACTTAGATAAGCGGAGTCTTCGGCCTTTTCCTAATAAGTGTCGACCCCATAAAGAACCTTTAAATGGAATGCAATGGAGTTTAACGTCCTGTTCTGCTTCGACTGGGCTAATGAAAAGGCTGGCATACGCCATACAGTGTGCTATATATGAAGGACATTTTGCCCGGACAACGGCGCTGCAGCTTATTCTTATATCGAATTCCAACTACCAAGGGATCTTTTACGTGCACCCAAATGTTTAAATGAGACCAATGAAGAAAAACGCGGTGAGTAGCGGTGTGCAAAGAACGTAGTTGGAGTGGTAAGTGTTTCCTGGCAAATCAGATTAGAAAAATTTGATTTTTTAATACATAGTTATTTGCTTCATTTCGACGAGAAATCCCACATTTCTGACGAAATTAAGCAAACGTTTGTTGGGAGTAAAAATATAAAAAACTTAAAAAGTTTCAAAGTGAAATATGAGAAAGTTTAAACCTTTTCAGAGAGAGAGAGAGAGAGAGAGAGAGAGCGAGAAAGAGAGAGAGAGAGAAATGGGGTTTAACGTCCATTAGACAAAACTAGGTCATTTCAGGACTAACATATGGTTCAATTTTAATTCAATAATTAGCAGTGGGGAGAAACCGGACGACCCGGAGAAAACCCACGAGATAGGAAAGGCGACCCTACACCTTGTCACCTACAAACGGGGAATCGAAACCATGCCAGTTGACTCAATGATATACCTTATGATGCAGCGTGCACACGCTAACCATTCGGCCATCCACCCCCCCCCCCCGCCTCTTCTTGACGTTACAAAACATTCGACCACCATATACCCTTTCGTGCAGGTATCGAAATCAATTTAATCATTAATATCGGAATCACATTGTGAAATGGGATGGAACATCGTGACCCATGCTACATAATATCTTTTGTTCTAGGTCACACTTGTATTTTAATTATAATGGGTTATCTATGTTTTAAGATGTATTTATTAAATCAATAATTCACGGACAAATACATTATTTATTAAGAATGATGCAGTTTGTTTAAATATTGATAGATGCTAATCAATAAAAACAATCCAAGTATATATAATCGATTAGAGTTCGATAACTTTCAGGTAACACTGGAGGTTATCGACCGTAAAAATTCCAACCAGAAAATATTAACTGGAAATATTGTATTTAGGTCACACAACAAATATTCCAGTTCTCAACTTTCTCTTACCTCTGATCTGATACGGGGTGGGGGGGGGGGGGGGTGTTGTCAAAGGAACACTACCTGGGTTAATTAAAATAATTAAATGACTCCCCATAAACATCATGGGATTTTCCGACGTGGTTTCCCCTTGTCTGTGGTGCAGGATGAAGGGGACGACAAGGACAGCTGTCTAGTCGTTCGGATGAGACGAAGAACCGAAGTCCCCTGTATACATTGGCATTTACGTAAAAGATCCCTTGGCATTTTGAATTCGATATAAGAGTAGGCGATAGTGACGCTGTCCGGGCAAAATTTCCCTCGTAGCACACGTTAAACCTCATTTCATTTCATTTCATTTCAATAAACATGACATTTCAAGGCACTACATTCATCTTAACGTGGTGTTTATAAGAATGTATGATTAACCAGTATCATTTGTCAATAAGATTTATCAGGGTTGCCTACTTGATAAAGAGTCTACGATACATATTTAGACTGATTCGAGTTACTTTTAAGTCTAATAAGAATTTATTTTTTTACGCCCACATTTTCATGTGGATGTATATTGTCCTCGCGCCCCTGTCCGTTCGTTCGTCCACATTTTGTTTGTGGGCACTCTGCAAGTAACTTAAAATATGTTTATATCGCAAAGATTTTGGTTCCTTTTGATAGTGGTGAGAGGACTCGTTACGTAACATTTCAATATAGTTATCTCCCTTTAATTAACGCTGTCGGGTTGTTTTAAAGTGGCTATAGTACGTTGTTTGCCCGACTTAAGAGGTTCGACTTCAGTGCGTCGGGATGGGGGCTCGACGAAACCCTAGATTTCCCCCTTATATATTCGTCTTCATTAATCCGAATGGTGCAGATTAGTAGGACGTTAAACCAAATTTTCATATAAAACAAGCTACACTTTAGACTATTCATAACAAAACCCAACACCTACTTCTATATCCTTTAATAACGACGTTTTGTAACTCATACAAGTCACGTTTTCAACTTTAAAGACGTTTCGTAACACATACAGGTCACGTTTTCAACTTAAAAGAAGTTTCGTAACACATACAGGTCACGTTTTGTAACACATAGAGTTTACGTTTTCAAGTTAACTTGAAAACACGACCTGTACGTGTTACGAAACGTCGTTATTAAATAATAGAGAAGTAGTTATAAGTTATATCCATATATACCCTGTGTTGTGTTTTGTTATGAATAGTTAACCGTGTTACGAAACGTGGTTATTAAATAATAGAGAAGTAGTTATAAGTTATATCCATATATACCCTGTGTTGTGTTTTGTTATTAAATAATAGAGAAGTAGTTATATCCATATATACCCTTGTGTTGTGTTTTGTTATTAAATAATAGAGAAGTAGTTATATCCATATATACCTTGTGTTGTGTTTTGTTATTAAATAATAGAGAAGTAGTTATATCCATATATACCCTGTGTTGTGTTTTGTTATGAATAGTTAACCGTGCATCTAAATGTCATTTAAAGAATTGATTTACACTTAAGTCTATTTGGGGAGATTCGGGGTTGTGTGAGTGACCCGGAATGATTAACAACAGGTGTGCGGTGTATCAGAAGGTCTGTCATTGAATCAAGTGGCGTGTTTTCGATTTCCCGCTTTTACGTGACAAGGGGTAGGGTTTTCTGCCCAACCCCTTGGATCTTCACCAGGTCCTCCGGCCCCCCACTGCCAAAGGCACCTACGCACAAGCGAATTATTGGAATAAAAGTGAACTGTGTGTTAGTCCCGAAATGACCTAGTTTGTGTCGAGTGGACGTTAAACCCATCTCTCTCTCTCTCCCTCTCTCGCTCTCTCCCCTCGCTCTCTCCCCTCTTTCACCCCCCCTCTCTCTCTCTCTCTCTCTCTCACCTTGATTAAGAATCATTATAATCGTAATATCACCGGTTAGTTTGTAATTGAATGTATTACAAACTTGACGGACCTGTTTAGTGTTTACAGTGTTTTAGGTAATCGAGGAAAGAATGTTTTCTTGGATAAACACATATTGATTCCTTTGTGTAAAAAGGTCTCAATTAATTCTGAATGGATAAAATTTATTTTTATTTGTATCAAAACACAAAACATGCCATTTACTGTGTTTACTGTTTGTATTGTTGAAAGTCAATATCATTACAAAGAAAACGGAAATAACGGAGGATTTAAAATCAAATTGATTTTACTTAGGATTTAAAGGAGACTTCTCATCTTTTTTAAAAATATTTTATCAAGCAGTTATTCAAGCCAGTTCAAGACAAGAGGCGTGTCACCGATTATTTTACACGAGGAACAAGATCACATGAGGGCGTAATGTGGAGTCCTCCAAGACAATGTGGGGTGTGTTGGGCATGCTAAGGTCGATGTACTGTGTATCTGAACTACGATAAATGTTTGAGATTTTTTTTTAGCAATATGACTGTATATTGAAATTGGCCCCAGTTTAAGGTCTACACTGAATACGAGAATGTTTTATAAATACAAACATATCTTTAATGACTGATGTAGTCCAGTAGCTAGTTCTGGTTCCGTCATTGACGTGTTGCAAACTTTAATTTAGTGCGCTGTCCGAACCGAGGCTTCTAAATATGTTTTAAAATAACTGACATTACTATCGATCTATTATTAGAATATAGAAATAGATATCGAGCAATAGAATCTACAAGTAGATGGGCGGATCACCCCCTTTAATCATTGATCTATTTTTAGAGTATAGGACTAGATGGATCATCCCCTTTAATTACTGATCTATTTTTAGAATACAGAAATATATGGACCATCGCCTTTAAAGGTTGATAAAGAAATCAATATCTGATTGAAATAGTCTTTGTTATTGGTTTATTTCTGAATGTTTGTTAATACCATAGATTGGTCAAGTAAAATGAATACAAAAGTTTTCCTGTATAATCTGTTAAGATTAACAACTCTATGGTGTCGTGTTACGCAAAAAAAAAACAACAGATAATGGAAACAATGCGTATTTAAAATAAACAAAAGAGTTCAATGGAAAATAATTTCTGTATTTTTAATCGGAGCTACTGTTCTAAAATAATTCTCTTGTCGTTTTCAGTTATAATGTTTTTTAATCGAAGCTACAATGATTCACTTGCCGTTTTCAGCACATTCTTGTCAGCATTAAACACGTCCTGATGTCATCCTTTGATGTTGGCGTACCATTAATGTCTCGCACTCGACAATTAAACTACATACTGTCTTGTTATATTCCATATTTCATCATTGATTAATAAAGTCTAGAGAAGCCTAGTCAAAACGTCGCTCAGTAATAAGCAGTAATTGTATTTCATAGAATTGTGACGTGTATATTTTTCCGGCGTGGTTCTCCCTTGTCAGTGATGCAGGGCGGAGGGCCTGACAAGGACAGCTGTCTAGTCATTCGGATGATACGAAAAACCGAGGTCCTGTTTATACATTGGCGTGCACGTAAAAGATCCCTTGGCAGTTGGAATTCGATATAATAGTACACGGGACCTCGGTTTTTCGCCCCATCTGAACGACTAGACAGATGTCCTTGTCAGGCCCTGCGTTGAGCAGCAAATCAGATTCATATCCAGTGAAAATCCAACACATAAGATGTCATCGAGAGTTGATTGACGTCTTGATGTTAATAAATGTCTAATTAATAGTTTATATAACATTTAAGGCCTAAAGAAAGACCTACAGATGTTTAACTTATAAAACAAATCACAACATCAATAGTCGTTTTACTCTGTAGATAATTACAGTATAGATTGTTCATCAGTGGTTCAGAACGATTGATAGAACAATAATATAAAACTTAAAGGGCCAATCTCGATAATATTTTGGAGAATAAAGCTGCTTAATTTTGTGTTAAAATCCCCTAAAATACTCTACCGTAGGACCGAGCAACTAACGCAATATATGTGACATGTTTTCAAACAAGTTAAACCCGCCAGTCTTCATCTGGAAATCGAGACATGTGTCCCAAACTGTATTATGCCGTGTCTGGATAACACCAGAATTTTATTTTATAAAAATAATGTGTAGGTGAAATTTACCCTTGGTTATCAAGTACGTCACATGGGTCATTCATTGTATAGACCTCTGAACGGGAATCGATTATCATGTCACCCAATGAAACAATTGACCAGAAACTTAAAAGGGTTACGTGTCCGGATAAGCAAACGACTCAATATTTTGAGCTGAAATTTTGAGACAAGATAAATACACCATTCCTCTATATTTTGGCGCTTAAATTTCATGCGTACTCAGACTTTTATTTTTGAGATTCTGTTCTAATCGGGATAGCCCCGTTAACTTTGTGTTAATTTATCAATTATTGGACGTCTTTAAAATGGTCAATCAATTATTGGACGTCTTTAAATTGATCAATCGATTATTAGACGTCTTTAAGTTGGTCAATCAATTCCTATTTGCTTCTTTGTATTCAGTTTTGTTTTTGTTTTTGTGATGGATGGAACATGTGCCCTATATGTATTGAATACTGAAACGTTTCTTGATTGATTTTAGAACATTTAGGTTTAGATTACTTTTTTTAATACATTTGACCGATGTGGTTACTTGTACAGTTGAATTTTACTACATATGCTTACATTCGTATTTCGTGTAGCATATAGCAGATCATGACTCGTGCTGGCATTGCACAATGGTTTCTTTGGGTTGTATTCCTGATTGTTTTCAAATTTGAGTGAAGTCTGTGTCACTACAGACCTGGGACTGTACAGCGCAGTGCACGCTTACGGCTAGCCCCCGGATCCATTCACTTTTTTTGAATTGTCTGTCTGTTTGTGTTTTCCTGGGTATGATGTAATTGTCCGTGTATTTGTTTGTGTGTAAATTTTGTGTGATGCAGTCCCCCTAAACTTACTATTTAATTATTGGATGTCTTTAAGTTGGTCAATCAATTATTGAGTATCTTTAATCGTTGGCCTATCCCAACCCTTTTTTTATTAATTGTCTATACGTTTCCGATAATCTTTGACAATAGAGACTTTTATCACGTGGAATTTTTCCCATCCGTAATACGTTTCGTCAATGTAGTTTTAAAGTTTGGGCAGATTTTCGCGCCGCCTACGTATGATAGCTGAGCTGAGCTCTTTTGCATCATGATGGCAGTTATCTACCAAGACACCAATATCGCCATCAGTACTAGTCAAGTGCCTAGCCTAAAAATTACTGGAGGGAGTGAGGTCGCTCGAAGGTGGCAGAGCTATTAAACAAAATAATGTCGAATCGACTGTACAGCAAGTTTTAGTTTCTCATGTATCATTTCAGAAAGTTTATACCCCTTTACCATAGAATCACACCATTTACATATTTGCAAGGTCTCATCTCTCTAAATTTAGCACGTAGATCAACCATCATGCAGACGTAAAAACTCATGAAATATAATGATCATGGTTAAAATCACATGAAATATACACCCACGTGTTCTAGGATACACATAGATTCATAAAAACGCTATGATACAACAGTTCAGCGTCTAAAAGTACAAACAAAAGACGGTAAAAAAGACGACGATGTTATACGGACCTTTTCCGTATGAAAGCTGTTCGATACTTGCTTCCGTATCCGTGTGCCGTATCACGTATGAGAAATACACACACATTGATGATGTCACACGCAAAATCAATACGGATATGCGATATGGACCAGGAATTTACGCTTGCCAAAAGTCCCTAATCTTGGGTTTATTTTCCTTTGGTCATAACCTTTTGATGTTCATGTGGAACCCTGCATGCTTCGTGGCTCTACCGTACCCACACATAGAGCTGCGAGGAGAACTGTTGTCAGTCCAATTTTGGCAGCACTATTTTAAAAGGCAATCAGCGGTGGCACTGTCATAATAAATTGGAGTATTTTCGATGAAATCCTTGTCAGAAACCAATGTTTCCAAAGAGATCAAGAATGGACCTAAACACGATTAACATATTTTCATTATAGAGGAATAGGGTTTAACGCACACAAGACACAAACTAGATCATTTTGGGACTAACATATGGTTTTAATTTTATTATAATAATTCGCTTGCGCGAAGGGGTCTTTAGCAGTGGGAGGAAACCGGAGGAACCGGAGAAAAACCCACGAGGTTGTACAGGCGACCCAACTCCTTGTCAGGTACAACCGGGAAATCGAAAAAACGGAAGTTGTACAGCCTATCACGTTATTTGGATAAGATTCTTCTGTGCTAAGGCGTGCAAAGCATATACGTGGTCTGTTTTTGAATGGGTCACGGTGGCTAAGTGGGTAAGACGCTGGCTCGCTAGCCTGGAGGTCGGATGTTCGATCCCTGCATTGGCCGAGAAAGTTCATCTGGATTTTCCGGATTGGTTCCGCCTTGTCAGTGATGCAGGGAGGAGGACCTGACAAGGACAGCTGTCTAGTCGTTCGAGTGGGACGAAAAACCGAGGTCCCGTGTACACATTGGCGTGCACGTAAAAGATCCTTTGACAGTTGGAATTCGATATAAGAGTAAGCCGTAGTGCCGCTGTCCGGGCAAAATTGCCCTCATAACACACTGTATGGCGTATGCCCGTCTTCATTAGCCCAGTTCAAAGCATACCAGTAGGACGTTAAACTCCATTTCATTTCTGTTGCCGAATACCCATTACGGTACTCTGCTTGTGTTTCTTCATATTTGTTTTGGTATTCCGACAAAACCTTCAATCTGCTGTTTAGCACAGATGTATACCGCTTACCCATACACTATAACAAGGATAAACACCTATAACTGTTTGCGTCTGATTTTTACTGAGTGGGCGATACTTGCTTTTAAACATGATTCTGGAAACTTACCAGAAATAAAAAGTTAGTCAAATACAATTGTAATGAAGAAGAAAAAATTGTCTGGACAAGATTTGAAAAATCGATGCCAATTAATGCCATCCAGGCCAGGTGAAATATCAGATTGGGAGGTAAGTCTCGTCTCACTTCCGATCGAGTAATGGGTTCATTCAATAATAAATAATCAACACCAGCGCTCTCATCATTTAAATTTGAAGGATAAACATCAATCTGTCACTACTGTGAGATGCATTCATCATTATTGAATAGAGTGTTGAAGTGGCTCACCCTTGAATCCGGACTAATGAGAGAGAAGTCTGGTTTGCTTTGTGTACGTCTTGGCTGTTTAATAACACCCCAGAATTACCCTTTTTCACTTTACAAACATTTCTGTTTTGTACAGAATTATAATTTTCTAGATTAGCTTGTGTTTTATTAATTCTAACTTGGTTTAAAACCTGATATTTCTCATTCTTAAGAAGATGACAGTCATCATCAAACCGGGGAGGGGGGGGGGGGCGGTTGTTTTGTAACCTTATTGTTAGATACAAAGAATTAACATACAAGTAGATAATATGATATATAGTTAGATATTATAAAATGCAATTAGATAATCAAATACAATTAGATTATATAAAAATACAAACAGATAATATAAAATACAATCAGATAATATAAAATACAATCAGATAATATAAAATACAATTAGATAATATCAAATACAATCAGATAATATCAAATACAATTAGACAATCGAAAATACAATTAGACAATCGTAAATACAATTAGACAATATAAAATACAATCAGATAATATCAAATACAATTAGATGATATAAAATACAATTAGAAAATACAAAATACAATTAGATAATCAAATACAATTAGACAATATAAAATACAATTAGACAATATAAAATACAATTAGACAATATAAAATACAATTAGATAATGAAAAATATAATTATATAATATAAAATATAATTATATAATATAAAATATAATTATATAATATAAAATATAATTAAAGAATATAAAATACAATTATATAATATAAAATACAATTATATAATATAAAATACAATTATATAATATATAATACAATTATGTAATATAAATACAATTATATAATATTAAATACAAGTATATAATATCAAATACAATTATATAATATCAAATACAATTAGATAATCGAAAATACAATTATATATTAGAAAATACAATTACATAATAGAAAATACAATTATTGTGCATAATGAACTGTATCCGACGCAGCGGCCCGATTCGCTATAGATTATCACGAATTGTGATTATTTTACACGTGAAATAGAATGAAATAAAATAGAATCAAAGGTCCTACTTTTCTACCTCAACTAGCTTACGGCGGCATAAAACTTCTTTTGACCCCCAAGGTTAAATTCTTTAAACGGCAAATAAATAAATATATATAGATCAGTTCTATCAAAACCAATGACGTTAAGAAGGATATTTATTTTTCACATCAACAATACCTCGACATCCTGCCTTAGAATTGTCTTTGTTTGTTTTATTGAAGAATAGTGGTATTTTGGATATTTTTATAAGCATAGATTTAACGATATGAATTGTGCTTAAAGTTAATCGAAATCAGATTGATACACATAGAAAAACAGACAACGATGCACGGGAAAAAATCAATGATCACGCGGGATCTATTAGTTCCGTCTTTAACACTGGCTTATAGATTCCGTCTAGTTTATGAAATAGTCACACTACACAAGGGATATTTATTTATATGCAGATTTGACATCAAGAAAGAAAGAAATCAGCAGTTGTTTCTAATTAGAGACAAAGAAATAAATTTCTATAGATGAACCATACTGGAAAAATATTACCTGGTATTGCTATGTTTAACAAAGGTAAGCATGCAATCCTTGGAAGAGGTATAAGCCTAACAATTTGATGATTATAAATACACAAGCGCTTTATCATTTACCAAAATTTGAATAACATTTTATTGAATATTTAGTTTGCCAACAGCTAAATCGTGACAAATTTTTTTTATCGAATATTTTGAAATAAATATTCAGTGTGCCTTCTTATGCTTTTATTTCGATACAGTAAAATAATCTAATTGCATTATAACGAAATAACGGTTTAGAATAGTACAGAATGTACAAGGGGTAATATAATGAATAAAGGTTTAGGATAGTACAGAATGTACAAGGGGCAATATAATGAATACAGGTTTAGACTAGTACAGAATGTACAAGGGGTAATATAATGAATAAAGGTTTAGGATAGTACAGAATGTACAAGAGGTAATATAATGAATAAAGGTTTAGGATAGTACAGAATGTACTGGGGTAATTAAATGAATACATGTTTAGAATAGTACAGAATGTACAAGGGGTGTTGTAATGAATAAAGGTTTAGGATAGTACAAAATGTACAAGAGGTAATATAATGAATACAGGTTTAGGATAGTATAGAATGTACAAGAGGTAATATAATGAATACAGGTTTAGTATAGTATAGGATGTACAAGAGATAATTTAATGAATAAATGTTTAGGATAGTACAGAATGTATTTTTAAACTACTAAACAGTATATCGCTCATTTTGAAGTGGACGGAGGGGGTAATACACACATCGGCCCAATATCGAATAACCTGCCAAGCACACGACACTTGCCCATTAACATACACATGTTTGCACGCTACATAATATACACTTTTGTATTTTATATTAGATAGATGCATTATGTGAATACCGCAGAATTAAAAAAACACCACTCGGATGTACACTTTGTGCGGTTAAGACACTGAGAATTAAGGAACACCACTTGGCTTGTACAGATTGAGAACTAAGGAACGCCACTCGGCTGTCCGCTGACAAATATTTGTGATATTTTACCCGCTGAGAATTCAGAGAGTCTCAACCTATAATGTGATATTATCGCTTTTTATGTTTACAGAATGAAAAGTGAAACAACAGGGTATAGGTGAAACTAGAGTATAGGAACAACATGTGGTTAATAGTGGCAATCCTGTTTATCTATCCGGGAGTTTCAGCTAGTAATTTTATAGAACTCCAATGGGGTCTTACTACCGTTCCTGTAAACTATCCTTTATATAAATATGAAACGTCATCGACAACATCTAAAACTAGATGTACGTATATTTGTCAGTTGGATGAAACATGTACAGGTTTTAGCCATCAAGGTGACCAATGTGCTCTGTATAATAGTTATTCTATCAACAATATATCACCGTGGAACGGATCCCCTCCTTCAATGTACATGATCAACGATAAAGGTAAGTGTTACTCATGATGTAGGTTCAGTTGGGTTAAGGGGCCGCGGTCACTCAATATGTATGTTGTCTCTATATGTACGGTGACTTATGGTCGCTCAATGTGTTAGCTGTGACTCAATATGTATGGTAAATCAATGTGTATGGAGATTCAGTGTGTATGGCAACTCAATGTGTATGGTGGTTCAATATGTATGGTGGCTTAATGGTGGCTCAATGTGTATGGTGACTCAATATGTATGGTGCCGATGTCACAGGTTTGACCACAGTATTGGCCGAGATAGTCTTGTCAAAAATGAAATGAAATGGGGTTTAACGTCCTACTGCTCTGCTCCGACTGGGCTAATGAAGACGGGCATACACCATTCGGTGAGATAGGAGGGAAATTTTTGCCTCTCGGACAAAGCAGATATTAAAAGGAAATGTCTTACTCACTAAGCCACCGTTGCCCCTATATAAAGATAAAGGGACATGTGGTTATTACAATTAAGTTAATCACGACTGTCGTACAACGTGATGTTTGCAATCAAGTTACACACGACTGCCGTACTACGTGATGATTACAAATAGGTTTATCACGCCTTAATCTTAAAGGACAATATTGATGCCAGTCATTATCATATATGTGATAGAGCTGGTTAAACACGTTCCAAATATAATTTTATCACAGAGATCAATGCTACGATAGATGCATAATCAATGTTTCAACAATCGGAATTATCATTTCACTGATAATTCCGTTGAAGTTGAAAAGTTATTATATGGGACGGTGAGAGGGTATCGCACAATTCAAAAATAGAATTGGCTGTCACCAGATAAGGAACACGAGAAAAACAGAAAAATCCCGTGCATTCCCCCGTTTTTATTCATTCTGTTCTTAATAAAAAACATGGTAATGCACGGACTTTTTCTAATTTGTTCGTTATCTTTTATCTACTGACAGCCAATTCTTTTTTTGAATTGTCAGATATCCTCTCATCGTCTCATATAACAACTTTTCATCTTCAACTGAATTATCAGTGAAATGAAATTCGATCGTTTGTCTGTTATAGCTCGTTACTTCAGTCAGTTATATAGAAGGACAACTCGTGTTTGTCATGTTTGACGTCACTTCCCGTTTCTTCACGTGCTTATTACACATCTCCCGTAGCAATGATCTCTGTGTTAAAATTATATTTGGGATGTATTTAACGAGCTCTATCACATATTTTATAATGACTGACACCAATATTGTCCTTTAAATTTAACACGACTGTCGTAAAAACGTGATGATTTCAGTTTAATACGACGGTCGTAAAATGTAATAATTACACTTAGGTCTCGCACGCCCCCCCCCCCCAATAAAAAAACAACAAAAAACATCAAATGTATTGAAATATACATAATATGGTTGAATAATCAAAGCTTGGCAAGGGATTTCTTGGAATTCTGATTGGTAGGTTCACCACCTCGCATTACTTAAAGATACATTATGAGGGATTAGATAAAGAGCTGGCAGTTCTCACTATAATAGTTAATAACTAGATAATGTAATGGGAATTTGCTGAAAATTTCAGTCAAATTGATCTTCTCTGAACCGAGATTATAGCGATTGAATTTTCGGCCTAGCCTCAATCATCATTACTAAAGTCGGTACGATAAAAAAAAAACATAGTCTCTATTATTCATTTCATGATTAAATCTTAAATGGAAGTCGAACGGCAAATCGGAACCTAATCTAATAAACACCGCAGGCTAGTGATGGCATCGAGAGTTGATTATGGTCTGGAGAAGTTAATTAATAATTTAGATAACATTTCAGTCCTAACGAAAGATCTGCAATAGGCAGATTTAGCTCTTGCATAATGTATGTTTAACGCGTCCAGTAACGAAGTATTCTAAAACCATAGGTATACTCAGTTGAATGTCAACAGCCAAGGTGGTCCATTACCTGTCCTATTAATCCAATTAAAATTATATTTAGTTGTATTGCGTTTATTTCTCTCCCTGGGTAAAGGTGCCAAGGAGTCCGGCCCTATTATTCAAGTTAAAATTATATTAATCTTGTTGCATTTAAATTACATTTAGGGGTCTTTAGCAGTGAGAGGAAACCAGAGAACCCGGTGAAAACCCATGGGGTTGGACAGGCGACCCTACTCCTTGTCATGTACCATCGGGGAATCGAAGCCACGTCAGTTGAATCAATGACATACTTTATGTTACAACGCGCACGGGCTAATCATTTGGCCATCCAACACCACCTACTCAATTAAACGTTTCGATGTTGAATTCTCTCAAAGCTGGGACAGGCCATGCGCAATCTAATTAATTATAATGATATCTATACCAATCGCCAATCCCTCAGAACGTTTTGAACAGACAGTCGAGAACGCCCCAATACGAACTCGTGTAAACAGCCCCTCAAAAAACGAAGCGAAATGTTGATAGTATTTCAATTAGACGTCATGTATGCATTGTGTGCACAACATGAAGGTGTTTCGAATGATTAACTATAATCAATATGAATAGGAAATGCGATAGAAGCAAATGCACTGTCTTACTACTGTCTACTGTAAATCGTTATGTAAAACAACAATATAATTGGTTGGAATAAACAACAAGTTCATATAAATGTTGGTGATATTCGATTGGCAATGCATATATTGATTGTGTTATGATCGAACAATTTTGATTCACATTGTAACCCAATAGCAAAACACAACAAAAATCGTTTATTGTACACCAATGTAGCGCCATAATTAATTATTACATAATTATCGGATCTGTTATTTATATATATGGTCGATACAGGTCGTCGTGGTCGCGGTGGTCAATGTAAAGAATAGGGTCGCCTCAAGGGATTTCTCCTGATCCCCCGATTTCCTCCCATAACTAAAGACCCAGACACGCAGCAAAGAACTGGAGTATGTTAATCTCAAAATGACCTAGTTTGTGTCGAGTGGATGCTAAACCCCATTTCTCTCTCTTTCAAGATTTGGAACCATCGCTACAAATATCGCCATTATAACATCTTCTATAACTGCTTAAACGGGTATGATTCTGGTGTTGGCCGAGAAAATCCCCAGGGCGTATAGTCTAGTCGTTTGGGTTGGACGAAAACCGAGGTCCCTTGTACACGTTGGCGTGTATGTAAAAGAGCCGTTGACTGTTGGAATTCGACGAGAGGTAGGCGGAAACCCCTCTGTCCGAGGCAAATAGGAGTAGACCCTAACGCCGCTGTCCAGGCAAAATGTCTCTCATAGTACTCTGCATAGGCCCCTTTCCATTAGCCCAATCGGCGCAGAAAAGTAGAACGTTAAACCCCATTCCGTTATATTTCGGTGAGCAAGCACTTAGAGAAATAAACGCAATACACCAAATATAATTTAAACTGGATTAATAGAGCAGGTAATAGACTCCTTGAATGTGGAAATTCGGATCTTTATTAGCCCAGATGATGCTGAAAGTAGTACGCTGAGTCCTCGCCTAACCCCAAAAGTATGTTACGGCTTAGGGGCCCACGGTGGATAAGTGCGTAAGACACTGGCCCACTAGCCGGGAGGTCGCGGGCTCTCTCCCGATGCTGGCCGAAAAGGTTCATCGGGATTTTCCGGCGTGGTTTTCACTTGTCTGTGATGTCTCGTCTTTCGGATGGGACGAGAAACCGGGGTTTCGTGTACACATTGACATGCACGTAAAAGATCTCTTGACAGTTGGAATTCGATATAAGAGTAGGCTGTAAGGCCGCTGTCCGGACAAAATTTCCCTCATAGCACACTGTATGACGCATGCCCGTCCAGTCGGAGCAGAACAGTAGAACGTTAAACCCCATTTCATTTCTGTTCCGACTTTAAAATCTCAAAAATACTTTGCTCTAATGTATTTAAACTTCTCTACCTTGCTCTGGGCCCTTATTCACGAAAACTTAAACTAAGTTATAATCGAAATTTTAAGGAATACTGCAACTTCATTGGATATATGCAAATTGATTTTACTGTTCATTGTATCTTAGTTTAAGTTTTCGTGAATAAGGGCCCAGGTGTCATTTAAATAAAGCATAACAGTTGGAAGTTAAATCCCATTTCATTTCACATCTTTTAAATAATGACAGACCTTATGAATTAGGCGCACGCGCCAGCCACTAAAATAGTGTTACAATTAGTCGACCCGGAACAGAGTACACCATCCTAGACCGCCAATGGAATAAATCCGGGGGCCTGTTTCACGAAATTTCAACTAAGATAAAATCCAAATTTTAGTAATTTGATTGGATAATATTAGATTGATTTTAGTGCTTAGCCAATCAAAATTGAAGAATCTACTAAAATTTGGATTTTATTTTTAGTTAAGATTTCAAGAAACAGGACCCAGGTCGACATGGTAACAGATTGTCTACAACATACTCCGGTAAATTAAAATAAGTAAAGCCTGTTCCACTCCTAATATTGTAACATCACACTAGATTAACCAAATGCAAGACTTTCTTTAACCTAAATCTGATTCTGTCCTTAACACGGTTATTATTGGTCGCTTGAATCAGAAATTTTGTATACGTTGCAGCAGGCTTAATATGGTCGCAATTGTATCTTTATTGTAGAAGCCACCCCGTTGTCATAACAAATGAAATGAAATGAAATGGAGTTTAACGTCCTACTGTTCTGCTCCTAACCTGGGCTAATGAAGACGGGCATACGCCATACAGTGTGCTATGAGGGAAATTTTGCCCGGACAGCAGCACTACGGCCTACTCTTATATCGAATTCCAACTTCCAAGGGATCTTTTACGTGCACGCCAATGTATACACGGGACCTCGGTTTTTCGTCCCATCCGAACAACTAGACAGCTTTCCTTGTCAGCCCCTCCGTCCTGCATCACTGATAAGGGAGAACCACGCCGGAAAATCTGAATGAACTTTCTCGGCCAATGCAGGGATCGAACACCCGACCTCCAGGCTAGCGAGCTAGCGTCTTACCCACTTAGCCACGTGATCCCCCATTTACTAATCTTTATTGTAGAACCCACTCCGTTGTCATAACAAACCCTAACATGGGTATGTTTTACCCTTAACTTTTTATTGGAATCAACGAGTTTTATATCGTCTAAGTTCTAATTAATTTAGTTAAAGCACAGAAGGGAAGAAAAGATCACACCGAAGGATATAGATTATTTATGACGCTATTCTGTTCAAAGATTAAAAAAAAATCCCAATAAATAATAATAATAAAGAAATGTGACGTGTTTGTATATTTGTGTGGCGGCCCAGGAAAACCCGTCGGTTGTCACTCTGGCTCAAACTGAGATATATTATTATGCCAAAATACAATGGCAAACAATATATAGGTCAATTTTCCGTTCTTGACATATTTATATTTATTAAACATTTATCTATGAAACTACAAAGTTGTGAAACAGAAAAATGATTTTAAATACATTTATTTTGAAATAATTCTGAACCGTTTGAGACTTGCAGAACGGTGCCGGTGCCATAACAATGACGGCCTATTTCGTCGGTGTCTTTATAAAGTTGCCTTTTTGCACACTCACACATCATTATAAAGCCTGCAATGAGCAGTACAATACTAGCTATAGTGCGCATAAATACAAAAGAAATAGTTCCCACGCGCATCAAACAAACAAGTCCATTCCCTGGTCTCAATTATTCGACTTTTACGTCCTGTTTTGAGTAGATTTCTCACTATAAGGTGCAATCAAGACTAAATTTTACAAAAACAACATCTATTTAATTGATTTTGATCGAGTTTTAAAACCTTTTCAATAAAAAGAAGTCAGTTATTTACCGAAATACGTTAACACTAGTCGTATTCCATTGTTTACAAATTGTTCAAGATGGCGGCGCCCACGAGGAAATCGGATTTCTCTACATTTAAACCCCCTTCAAGTTTCGAAGACACAGTAACTAAAACACCCAAATATTGTAAATATTTCTTAGCACAAAGATAAATACTGTCTTCTTAATGTAAATAAAAAATAGTGGGACATTGCGTTAAAATGAGTGCTATGTTTAAACTGCATTTTCTCCCCTTTCATTTTTCTTCCGAAAGTGTCATTTTCTTGTATTAAATTATGAATATCTCCACAAGTTATCAACCGATTTTGATCATTTATAGACCATTTTGATCCCCAATTTGTGCTTGATGTACACATACCCAAAACATTTTTTTTTAAATTTTCACCATGTGAAGGGTTTTCCTATGCCGCCACACATTTATCAAATCCTTAACGGTGTCGGCAAATATGAAATCTGATTAAAATACAAATTTATATTTCGCTCTGTGTTTTTATGCTTATAATGGCCTGCACTGAGCCACTGTAGACGAAAATGGGGTCCAAAAGCATATTATATTAATGTAATATGACTGTATATAAAGAAATTTATATATTTTTTTTAAAAATATAAAAATTTCTAACGAATTATGTTCAACGAAATATCGGAACAGTCGTTTACTTATACCTATTCCGTTCTACTATTTGATTACTATTATGTCGTTAGTGAATCAACCCTTATTGAGTTCAAAACAAACTAATCGTTCATAAGCCAAGCCCCCCCCCCCCCCGCCAACTACAAAATATATAAACAGGGAGCAATAAAAATATTTATAAACAAACAAAAATTGAAATGCAGTAGCAGATTAAAGTTGGACAGTTTGAGTTAATAAATCCCTCCCAAACGACATGTTTCCTCAGGTGAGGGTGAGGGTGAGGGTGGGGGTGGGCGGGGTGGTTGACGTTAATACATATTAAATTATATACTCAAAGATGATATTTTCCTGGGCCGGTTGCTCAAAGCTCCGTTATCTTTTAACGATCCGTTAACGTTAACGGATCGTTAACTTTAACGGAGAGAAAGGTTGTTGCTGAAAGTCCCGTTGACTTTAACGTGTAGTTAACTTGGCGTTATATTTAACAGAGGTGTTGGGCTCCGTTATCTGTTTAATGATGGCATTAGTTGGCTGTAGCAAAAAGTCATAGATTACCTATGTAATTTTCTATAGAACATTCTAGAGGGTTTGGCGCATGATGCGGGCCTATTCCATTTTCTATAGGATGAAATTCTATAGTATTCTACAGCAGTGTGAGGGCCTGTAGGAAATAATGCCCCCAAATATTCTGTAGTGCAAATCCCATAATCTTTCCTACAGATTTATGCTAAAATTTCTAAAGGAAACAATAAAGTATTGTATAGTGTTTTCTGTAGTAAATTCTAGTTTGTCTTTAATCAAGTTTTGTGAACAGACTGCACAGTTGCCCCAATGTCTTCAGTTTCTTGTTAATACTAACTTCTATGAAGTTGTTATACATGTACATTGAATTTAAAAATTTAAAATTCAGCCAGTGAACAAACAGTATTCTCTTGGATTAACGTTAATGAATCCGTTAGCTAACGGATAATGAAATTGACTTTCCAGCAACAGAAATTTAACGGACCGTTAACAAACGACACGGATCGTTAAAATAACTTAGTTTTGAGCAACCGGCCCCTGAACGATTTGAAATCGATAATCGATAATCCAATCTAATAAAACAAAGAAAAAGCTATATATATGTATATATTCATGGTGTAATGTTTGTGAACTTGGTTTATGTAAACTCATCCCAAAACCTCATATATTTAAAGGAGCTAAATCGCTAAAATTAGGGACCTAGAAATTGAAACAAATGGGTCGCAACACATATAATAATGTAATATGAATGTATATAATCTGATTTACATTCAATCGTTTCTGTTTTTACTCTAATTTCTAATCAGAAGTCTTAATCTAATGGCAATCTCTAGCGTCTGGTTATTCCTGTCGATACAGTATCTATTGCGCATGCTCACCAGATAAGACCATAGGGTCACCGTTTGATATGACTTGTGGAATATGTCTAGCCTCGTTCTTCGAGTCCTTTGTTATAAATGACACTGAAACGCATTATGGTACGCGGTTCGTGTACCAATGGTAAAATGTATATTTTGTCTTAAATATTGGATATCAGACGGTAAAATCACAACATCAATGTTGATTTAAATTGACAAATAATTCGTATTTTCAATGTCGAAGACTTTAGATAATACGGGGGGCAGTAGTAAAAAAAACATCATACGTCAAGTCGAAAAATATGCACTGGACCTGGGTAGACCACCGATCCATTAAAATCTTGCGTACAAAAATATGCACCATCATTTTTAAGAAAGACCACCCTAAAATCTTGCGTAAAAAAATGTGCTCTTCACAGTTGCTTAATTGACCACCCAAAAATCATGCGCAAGAAAATGTGTTCCTCACAGTTGCTTAATTGACCACCCTAAAATCTTGTGCAAGAAAATGTGTTTCTTGAAATATCTCATTTAAGACCACCCTAAAGTATGTGCAATACCTAACTACTAAAGGCTGAGCAATAGAACAAATGACAAGACGATATGTTATAAATACAGTATTTATATTGAGTTGATGTTCGACAAAATTCTGAGTCTGAATTATTAGCAAAGATAGTCTAAGACTGCCCATATGCAGAGACAGGCTAAAATATATGAACTTAGGCTGGTACCTATTCATTTATTGTGCTTTCCCATATCCACTTAAATCTACTGATCACAGGTTGACCAATTTTGACCAGAGTGTGAAGAAGTAAAAGATTACCCAAATCTCATCTCGGCATGCTGCGGTGTTGTGGGTAAAAAAGATGTTGATGCTCTCCACACGACGTGTTTATTCGGAGTGGGCTGGCAAACCAAATTGACAGGACAACAGTCGATCAAATCACGGGATAAAACTTGAATGAAATGATAAGGCTTTGAAATATTAATGAATATTTATGTAAATAAACATATACAAGAAACAGGAGTTACAGTACAAACATAAACAAGTTGACAGTTTTCTTTGTTGCCAGTTCTAATTCAATAAGTAGAGTTCACGAGTCACGGAAATCACAGTTCACAGAGTTCACGATGTCTATGGAGATCCGCCATGTTAGAAAGCATGGGTTTTAAAGAAATTAAAGTTCACTTTCCCGGAGGAATATAAAGTTAATCACAGTCGTCACCTTACGACACAAAGTTCACCATTCACTTAAGTATCACAATTGTCCTAAAAACATAGTTACCAAACACCACCTCCGAGACAGGGAAAAAAACAGTATCGACACGGCATTGTAACATGCTTAAGCGTGAATCTTGCGTTTTGATTGGTGGATTAGACACTGTCGATTGGACAATATATAACACCCCTCTGTTTTAGCAAGGCGAATAACTGCGTATATAAATATTACAGTGTACTTTATTTTCATTTTGTGCTCAGCCATCTTCCTCAACTCAAATCTTTATTGACAAATATCTTCAAGAAATTCTGCTCAAATGACCATCACACTATTTTCAAACTTCATCCAAACACATCTCTGAAATATATAAAACAGAAGAAAGTCAGTCATAAACAGGCATCATAAATTATTCGTAACTAAGTACTAAAGTAGTGTGGACAATGTTTTGTTTTTTTGCACTCTGCAGTGTTTACTTTAAAGTGGACAATTTAAATCAAAGTTTGACCAAATTCTGAATAACATGATCCGCCTGATAATGAGTCATTAGTCTCAAGAAATTGTTTGAAAATATAGTCACTAGGGGAGGTGAAATAGCAGCTGATTTGGGCCTAGGATAACGGGAAATTATGCTAAAATTGACAATGACAATGATTGACAACACGTCAGAATGATATACATAGCAACCACTTGAATCCTAGGCATCACATAGTTTTATAGGGTATTCTGAGGGGTGTATGCAAGAACTGCTCTTCTCTGAACAAGAACTAGCAATAAAATTGTGTTGACGGTCTGCAAATAAAATAATAAAGGCTAAAAAGTCATCGCTGTGTAGTCTCGGTTAACAGGCCGTAACTAATTCATTAACGACTGGCACTACCGGCCAAAATTGAATTGATCTTCCCTTGGATTCGACCACTAATTCGACACACCTCGGTAAATACGGCAGCACGTCACAACGTTTTCTTACGTCAAAATTATTGCCGAAATTTCTGAACTATTTTTAAAACGAAACTGTCTTTCATGAATAAAAATATTATCTTGATATTTGCTTGATAATCAAAGTATATTTTCCATGATCATTCTCTATCGAAAGAGTAGAGCCGTAGTTTCCAGAACTGCCGTTGTTATTACATATCTAGTCGTATAATACCCAAATGACATAACGTCAACTCATTTGGAGCTCAAAACAGCGCATTTATTGTAATTACTGAGGCAAAAAGTAGGATATAGCTTTTAATTTGATATCCCTATTTTTTGTAGACGTATATGTACGTAAACTATAATTTTGGATACGGTCTAAAATACGATTCTATTTTGATGGAGTTGTTATTGATATGAACTGAAACACTTCGTATCCCGTTTCATGCAATTTTCTTCCAGGGACCCATTAGACCACCCAATTTTCTTACCCAGAAATGCTTTTTTTCTTTCAGAACTCTGTTAGACCACCCAATTTTCTTACCCGGAAATGCTTTTTTTCTTTCAGAACTCTGTTAGACCACCCAATTTTCTTACCCGGAAATGCTTTTTTTCTTGCAGAACTAGTTAGACCACCCAATTTTCTTACCCGGAAATGCTTTTTTTCTGGCAGAACTCAGACCACCCAATTTTCTTACCCGGGAACGCTTTTTTTCTTGCAGAACTCAGTTAGACCACCCAATTTTCTTACCCGGAAATGCACTTTTTCTTGCACTTTTTCCACTGGCAGACCCCACCCACCCCCCAGTTGCTGTTTGCATTTTTTTTTACTGTTGCCCCCTGGATGATATTTAGTTAGAGACTTAGCTACTTTAAAAGTATACAATAATAATTTCTATTGGTACGTCAGAATCGATAATGGACTTTAATAAAACATGTAAATATTATAGATGTGATACGCTATGAACCTGGTTTCTACTCGTTCCTTTGATCGTATGATTTAACATCCAAGTCCACTGATGGTCATATTTGTAGCACCATGAGCCTTCTGTCTGACGTGGAGAGCGTCTATGGGAAACCGGTCGCCACATCCTACATACGACCCATGCATCTTTTCTTACTACATATTTCTGTAGCCTTGTGATCGTCTAGAATTTGTCTCTAGCTGTCTTT
This sequence comes from Patella vulgata, assembly GCF_932274485.2. Classification (NCBI taxonomy): domain Eukaryota; kingdom Metazoa; phylum Mollusca; class Gastropoda; family Patellidae; genus Patella; species Patella vulgata. The sequence continues at coordinate 3,066,453 of NC_065886.2, read as the reverse complement.
ACAGTTTCTTAAGACGTTTGTCTTACCAGGAATAATAATGCATAGTTCGCTTCTACATTTTTTTTATAGCATATAACTGAATAAAGGTATACAAGCATAGCACAAATTACAATACTATATAGCTAAAACCACTTCTCCACCCTATCCAGCCTCTCGGCTGTCTAGGAACTCAGATGTACCCTCGATCTCTGGAATCTAATGCAAGTCTAACGAATTCTCACCAGTATGATAGTTTTGTAGCTGTGGGATTTGGACGTTCAATTATCTAATTGGTCAAATATCATGTAAATAAGTATAGAGATTGGTCAAACAAGCTAAATGATGCAATCGTAATTTTCCGTCACATGTTTCTCGACACAATCTATCCTTGAACTCAGACTCTCTTTCCTGTTATTCTCAGCTATTTCATAAACAGTTAATTTGCGTTTTAAATAAACTCATACCTTAATATACTGACAGTAGAGAATAATTTGTAAAGATAAAAAATGTTGTTTAACCCATCTTATTTCTCTATTCCTTGTCTATAAATTTAAAAAAAATGTCGCAACGACGATAGTGCTACATATCGCAGCCTAGTTGGTTTCTGTAAACGGACTAACAATATTGTTATGAATCTAACAGCCATAATGTGATAATATTTACCAGAACGTCTCAATCGATAATTAAAGATTGAATCGATTATTACCACTCGACTGTGTTTTTATTAACAGTGATGTAAAAAAAAAAGATTTCATTGGTGACGCTTTGATCAATTAAAATGAGAGAACTCGTTATGCCATTAAAGCAAAACCATGTCTTTGATTTGTGTAAAAAAATATGCAAAGTCTAGATTGAAAGAGATTGTGAGTTAATTGTCGATAAAACTGACAAGAAATATATCTAATAGCTAGGATAGGACTGTCATTAATTGTTCAGAAATGAAATGAAATGAAATGGAGTTTAACGTCCTACTGTTCTGCTCCTAACCTGGGCTAATGAAGACGGAGTTTTGACGAAAAAAAGGAAGATGTCATTACTGTACTGATCAGCTCCGATCTGGGCTAATGTCAGTGGTGCAGGACGGAGGTCCCGTGTATAAGTTGATATGCACGTAAAAGATCTCTTGGCAGTTGGAATTCGATAATAAGAGAGGGATATAGAGCCGCTGCCCTGGCAAAATGTCCCTTGTAGCATACTGTATGGCGTATGCCTGTATTCATTAGCCCATCCCAAGCAGAACAGTTGGCCGTTAAACCCCATTTCGTATCATTTTCGTTTCATATTTCTGTAAAAATATGTGTTTAAAATGGCTATGTGTTATACATTCCAGTAAAACAATGTTTCAATCAGGGCCATGTGTCTATATTCCAGTAAAACAATGTTTCAATCAGGGCCATGTGTCTATATTCCAGTAAAACAATGTATTGAAAAGGGCTATGTATTATATATTCCAGTAAAACAATGTTTCAATCAGGGCCATGTGTCTATATTCCAGTAAAACAATGTATTGAAAAGGTCTATGTATTATATATTCCAGTAAAACAATGTATTGAAAAGGTCTATGTATTATATATTCCAGTAAAACAATGTATTGAAAAGGTCTATGTATTATATATTCCAGTAAAACAATGTATTGAAAAGGTCTATGTATTATACATTCCAGTAAAACAATGTATTGAAAAGGTCTATGTATTATACATTCCAGTAAAACAATGTATTGAAAAGGTCTATGTATTATATATTCCAGTAAAACAATGTATTGAAAAGGGCTATGTATTATATATTCCAGTAAAACAATGTATTGAAAAGGTCTATGTATTATATATTCCAGTAAAACAATGTATTGAAAAGGTCTATGTATTATACATTCCAGTAAAACAATGTATTGAAAAGGTCTATGTATTATACATTCCAGTAAAACAATGTATTGAAAAGGGCTATGTATTATATATTCCAGTAAAACAATGTATTGAAAAGGTCTATGTATTATATATTCCAGTAAAACAATGTATTGAAAAGGGCTATGTATTATACATTCCAGTAAAACAATGTTTCAATCAGGGCCATGTGTCTATATTCCAGTAAAACAATGTATTGAAAAGGTCTATGTATTATACATTCCAGTAAAACAATGTTTCAATCAGGGCCATGTGTTTATACATTCCAGTAAAACAATGTTTCAATCAGGGCCATGTGTCTATATTCCAGTAAAACAATGTTTCAATCAGGGCCATGTGTCTATATTCCAGTAAAACAATGTATTGAAAAGGGCTATGTATTATATATTCCAGTAAAACAATGTATTGAAAAGGGCTATGTATTATATATTCCAGTAAAACAATGTATTGAAAAGGGCTATGTATTATATATTCCAGTAAAACAATGTATTGAAAAGGGCTATATCTACTATAGAGAAATAAATCTGTGTATCAGAAAGAGTACTGTCAGAAAAACCTGGGCCGCCGGTCAAATAGAGTGTAAAGGTGAAGGTGGAGACCTGATGATCATATCTACACCAGGAAAACTGAATGTATTCCAACAGCAAGATTTTCATGACGGTAAAGTCATTTATTTTCGCTAAAGGTTCGATGCGTCATGCAGCGCTATATGAATTCCTTGTAAACTAAAACCTATGGATATCAGTCTAACCTCGTGGGTTTTCTCCGGGTCCTTCGATTTCCTCACACTGGCCCTACGCGCAAGCGAATTTTTGAAATAAAATTAAACCATATGTTAGTCCCAAAATGACCTAGTTTGTATCGAGTGGACGTTAACCCGTATGTTTGTTTAACTTAGAAATCATACATTTTATTTTAAATGATAAATCATATATTTTGTTTAAATGAGAAATCATTTATTTTGTGTCCTATATTTTGTTTTGAATAATGAACAACGTTAGTCCAGGAATTACCTACTCTCTCTCTCTCGCTCTCTCTCTCTCTCTCTCTCTCTTCAATAATGGTTGATAATTGCCGTGTAGTATTTACAATGTTATGCTGTTCGCTGTTAATAGTATGAACAAAACGCCGCCATATTTTATTGGGTCTAGTTTAAAACTGATTAAATCCAAACCGGGAGATTATCTAGATTAAAACACGCGACACAAACTGGGTCATTTCGGGACTAACATGGTTTAATTTTATTTCAATAATTCACTTGCGTGTAGGGGTCTTTAGCAGTGGGAGGAAACCGGAGGACCAGGAGAAGCAACCTTACATGTCACGTACCACCGGGAAATCGAAACCACGCCAGTTGACTCAATGACAGATCTTATGATACAGCGCACACGCGCTAACCATTCGGCCATAGAGCCACCCCCACTTCTGTCATAAAAGTAACCCTAGAAAAGGAACGTATTACTCTCAAAGTAATTTAAATTTATTTATTTATTTATTTATTTATACAGCAGCAACAAGGTGGTTTGTTGGGGCCACTGATAATGTAGGCGGTGTTTGGAAATGGATCGACGGTTCGGCAATAGGGGCGTTTATATGGGCAGTAGACGAACCTAATAATACTGGTGGAAACGAACATTGTATGGTTGTTAACAAAATGGCTCCATCTGTTGTATATTATGGAACGGATAAAGGGTGTGATTCTGGTGGACTAAATTTTGTTTGTGAATTAGAATTAGTTTAACAATCTGTCATGTCACAGGTAGTGTAGTAGTGAGATTGTGTTACACCTGAATCTATTCTTTAGAACCTTAAAATAAACGAAAATGCATCGAAAGGAACATATTAAAGGATCTAAATCGCTAATATTTGTGACCTAGAAATTTACGCAAATGGGTCGCAACGCATATAATAATGTAATATGAATGTATATAAACTGATTTATATTCAATCGTTTCTGTTTTTACTGTAATTTCTAATCAGTTATGTTCGACTTCCGGTGGCGCTGCGATGCAAGTTGCACGCGCTTAAAAGCGTCTCAAGACACACTGGTGAAAAATGAAAAATCGAGATAATAGAATGGACTGATCTGTAAAGATTCAAAGATGTAAATGGGAATTATAAACATATGTATGGAGGAATAAATAGCGCAAAAGAAGAAAACAAACAAACTTGGATCTATTCTATCCGTGAAGAAACGGTGGTGAGTGAAGTTTTTTCCCACGTGCGCTGGCAGACGAAGACGCCATCTTATCTCGGGTCGGAGAAGAAACTGGCCTGCTGGGCATTGCAAGTGACTCATGCCTCCTCGTCTTAAAAAAACCAATGCAGAATCAATTAAATCGTACATGACAAGAAGCTCTGCGACGAAAAAGGCCATTGTTGAAAAGAGCAGTCAGACTAAAGAAAAAGAAGACATGTCTGTGTTGGAAAATGAAAACAGAAACGACAGTAAAACTTACGTAACTTCAACAGAAATGGGACAAATCACAGAAACTATTCTAAGCAAATTCAAAAACGTAGAAGACCTCATAGAAAATAGAGTTTGCTCGAAAATTGAAGAACTTAAAACTGAAATGAAAGTAGAAATTAGAGGTATTCAAAACGAAATATTACAGATAAAAGAAACTGTGAAAGAAAATGAGAAGAAAATCATTGGAAATGAAGAAAAAATAAAATGTATCGAAGAAACCCTACCACAAAATCAAAATAATCTACTAAAGAAAATAAAGTTATTAGAAGAAGAAATATTGGTGAAAGAAATTCATGATAGAAAGAGAAATCTGCTAATTTATGGAGTTAAAGAAGAAAAAGAAGAAAATATCCAAGAAGTGGTCACACATTTCTTACTAACCAGCTTAGAACTCTCAAAGGAGGAAGTGATGAAAATAAAACTATGTGCCGCTCATAGGCTGAGAAAACCAGTTTATCAAAACCCAAGAACAGAAAATGCCCCAAGGGCTATCATCATTGTGTTGATAGAACAATGCCATAGAGACCGCATATTAAATGTGGCCCAGGAGAAACTTAACGGTAGAAGTAAAATGTCTGTAAGAAGTGACCTACCAGCTACCCTGAAAAAGAAAAGAGCACAGTTAGTACAGAAAGCATTCGAAATCAGAAAAAATGAACATTTAAAAACAAGAATAAGAGTGGTTAAAGCTGACGTGTGGCTAGAAGTGAAAGGCAAATCCGACATAGACTGGAATAGACGATATAATTAGAAGCATAATCCGACGTGGATAAGATTTACTTAAAATGATGTTTTCCTCGATAAACCCTGAAATCCCAAAAAGAAGTTATACATAGACTTTTTCTAAAGTTCATAAACAGTATACATGTAACAACTTCTTAAAGTTTGTAAACATTATACATGTAACAACTCCCTTTTGTAACAATATTCATGTTGAAAATTTGATATATGGTAAAAAAAAAAAAATTGCTGCTATTGTAACGTTAATGAAGGTCTACATCTCCACTATGCCCCATACCAATAAGCAAATGAATATGTAATTTATGCTCTCTTTAGAGGCGTGATAGTCCGCAGGATTTGATGGGTTAATGGCTAGTTAGAGAATTTGTGGTTACTTTATTTATAGGCCTACTCTATATATCTTAAGTATCGCCTTCAGTGGTTAAGTATCTCAATGGATTGAGGCTGCAGTCGGTAACCAGGATACTTATCCTTATAAATTAATAACATAGGAAAGTATAGATTTGATATCAAACCAAAGAACAATATTGCTTGTGTTACGCTATGTAATGCGCATTAAGGCTATATAAACTATAGACCAGTAGTGCAGTACGGGCCAATCTGATAAAAATAATGGGCGTTGGGAGGCACCGGCAATCTTAGAGGTAGAGCAAAATAATTCTTATAGTTGATATGACAGAAAATGTCCCACGGCACTAACTTAATAAGTAGCCAGAAAATGTGTCTGAATAGGAAGTTGGAAATACTATTTTTATTATAATCCTTTGCAGTTTCGTAATCTTGGACATTAAAGTGTCCCAGATGTCAACGATAGGAAAAGGAAATGTACCTTTTTATTTTATTGTATTGTATTTTTGTTATTTATCTTTGTTCCATACAATTGTTTATATATCTGTTACATTATGCTATGCAATTCATGAGCCCCCCTTCATGCTTTCCCCTTCGGACCCTGCACTTCATCGAGAGTTTTCACAAAAGAGCCCTTATCTAAGTAAAACTGACTATGGCTAACAATTTAAGAATACTCTCGGTTAACTGTCAGGGACTTGGAGACAGTAGGAAGAGGCGCGATGTATTTAACATGCTCAAACAGCAGAATGCAGACATTATTTGTTTACAAGATACGCATTTGGAACAAAAATTAGAAAAATATATAGCAGCGGAATGGGGAAATTCTGATATCGAAATGTGTGGTAATTCGTCTAAACAGAGAGGAGTGACTATATTGTTCGGAAATAAATTAGAATACAAAAAACATAAAGTCAGAAAAGACTGGACCAATAGCAACTACATTTTTGTAGAATTAGAAATAAATGACATAAAATTTATACTTGGCAATATTTATGGGCCTAATTCTGATAGTCCTGGCTTTTACCAAGAACTCAATACGAATTTAAAGCTGTTTGACAATGATAGATACATCCTCTGTGGGGATTGGAATTTAACTTTAAATCAATGTATGGATACATATAACTACAAACATGTAAATAACCCTAAGGCAAAAATGGAGCTGACAGATATGTGTCAGAAATATGAATTAATCGATGTCTGGCGCTCATTCAACAAAAACGAAAAAAAATATACATGGAGTAGGTGTAATCCAATTAAAAGAGCGCGGCTAGACTTTTTCTTGACTTCAGAAAATCTCCTGACACATATTACGAAAGCCGATATCCTACATGGATATAGAACCGATCATTCTGCCATCTCCATTGCCTTGACTATTAATAAACATGAAAGAGCAAAAGGCTATTGGAAATTCAACAATTCCTTACTGTATGACGAGCTGTTTGTTACAATGATCAAAGAAAATATCAACTACATCAAAGAGTTCTATGCGGCGTCGCCATACAGTCTCGAATTTGTTGAAGCTTCCACAATTAATGACATTGAATATACAATTGATGACCAATTGCTCTTTGAAATGTTACTTTTACATTTAAGAGGGAAAATCATATCATTTGCCTCATATAAGAAAAGGAAGAGTTCTGAGATTGAAAAAAAATTGATGCTAGAAATACAAGAAATTGAAAACAAAACTGAAATATATCCTAACCACGGTGAATTCTATGATCAATTGCAAAACTTGAATTCAAAATTAGAGGAACATAGGAAAAAGAAAATTGAAGGAATCATTGTTAGATCTAGGGCCAAATGGACTGAGGAAGGGGAGAGAAACACCTCATATTTCCTCAATTTAGAAAAGAGAAATTATACAAACAAAAATATCCAAGAAATTGATACTGAACTATTAGGCAAAGTTTCGGATCAGAGAGAAATATTGAAACAAGTTAAACTCTTCTATGAACAATTATACAAAAGTAATCCAAATGTTGATTTAGAAAAAACTAACATAAATTTGGAAAACGTCTTAGAAAAAAAATTATCAAAAGAAATTAGTGAGTCACTTGAAGGCCCAATCTCTATAAGTGAATTGTCTACTATTGTGAAAAATCAGAAACGAAACAAAAGTCCAGGCATCGACGGCTATACCTCAGAATTTTTCCAGTTCTTTTGGCGAGATTTATCTAAGATTATGCTGAGATCTATTAACAATGCACTACATAAAGGTGAACTATCACTGACCCAAAAACAAGGCGTGATTACATGTATTCCGAAAACGGGAAAAAATCGAACACTTCTAAAAAACTGGAGGCCCATTACGCTGTTGAATTCTTGCTATAAAGCCATATCAGGCTGCATTGCCAATCGTGTTAAATCTGTTTTACCCAAATTAATTCATGAGGACCAGAAAGGGTTCCTTTCTGGCAGATACATAGGCGAATGTACAAGGTTGACCTACGACATCCTGTTTGAAACAAAGAGACAGGATGTCCCGGCCATGCTACTACTTATAGACTTTGAAAAAGCGTTTGACAGTGTGTCATGGAAATTTATCGAAAATGTTGTCCGCGCATTCAATTTCGGGCCCTCCATGCAAAACTGGATAAAAATACTTTACAAAAATGCGCAGTCATGTGTTACACAAAATGGTCATCTGTCGAAATTCTTTAAGCTGGAAAGAGGCTGTAGACAAGGCGACCCGCTCTCGCCGTATATATTTCTACTATGCGCAGATGTTCTTGGGTCAATGATTAGGAAAAACGATAGAATTAAAGGTGTATATATATTTGATAGGCAATTTAAAATAGCACAATATGCGGATGACACATCACTTTTCTTGGATGGTTCAGAGGAATCACTGCGAGAAACTATGAATACTCTGGAATTATTCTTTAAAATGTCCGGATTAAGAGTGAATATAGATAAAACAAACGCTATCTGGATGGGCCGATATGCAGGTTCAAAAACAAAAATTTGTAATGAATTTAAATTTAATTGGCCTGAAAATCAGTTTACATCTCTTGGCATTAATTTCAGTATAAATTTAGACGAAATTATAGATCTCAACTTTAATGTGAAATTGGATGATCTTGAGAAATTAACACATATCTGGAGTAAACGTAAACTGACTCTAATTGGAAGAGTCACCATTCTTAAGAGTTTAATCTTACCTAAAATCAATCACTTGTTCTCGGCACTACCCAACCCAGAATGTTCTGACCTCAAAAGGCTTGAACAAATATGTTTCAGATTTATATGGAACCATGGGAATGACCGAATTAAACGCTCAAGAGTCATAAAATCAATTGAAAATGGTGGTCTAAATTTTACTGATATCAATGCATTTAATAAGAGTATGAAAATATCTTGGATCAGAAGATTACATGTTCAAAACAGTAATTGGAGTCCATTTGTGGACCATTATTTGAAAATACTCCCCTTTGAAATCTCAGCAGTAGGTTCTGATTTAAATTCCAAAATACTTGGGGTGATAGAAAACCCATTCTGGAGGGACACCTATACAGCATGGGTTGAGTTTGTTGGGAATGTACTTGAAAAGGATAACAAAGATATGAACATGGAAAATATTTTATTACAACCCATCTGGTACAATAAAATATTCAGATTTAGGTTTATTAAGGACTGGTTCCAAAAGGGAGTCAGAACTATTAATGACCTCATAAATGATAGAGGTAAGCTCAAAACATTTGACAATATGAAAAGTGAATTTGGACTGAAAGGCACATTTCTTCACTATAACGGATTGATAACATCTCTCCCTAAAAGGTGGAAAAATGTGATATCAGACAATGTACATTCTCATTTACAAAAACCATACATACCAAGACCCATCCAGATCGTACTAAGCGAAGCTAAAGGCTGTAAACATATATATAAGTTCTTAATCAAAAATGAATCAAAGGAAAAAGAATGCAAAAATGAAATAAAATGGATGAATATACTTAACCTAAATTTGTCTCCAGAACAGTGGAGAAAAATATATGCTATACCGAAAAAAGTGACATTGGACACAAAGTTAATAGAGTTTCAATTCAAATTTCTACACAGAATTGTTACCACAAAAAAATATCTTTACACTATCAAATTAAGCAATGAGAAACAGTGCTCAATCTGTGGGGAAAAAGATGAAACTCTTGAACATTTGTACTACGAATGCCCTGAAACTCAAAATATTTGGACGAATATGTCTAATGTTCTTGAAAAATACGGAATGTGTGATACTCATTTCACATGTAATGATATAATGCTTGGAAAACAGGAGACATCCCCTGTTGTCAATTTTATTATCATATGTAGTAAATACTACATTTTCAGAAGTAGTATAACAGGTAACTCCCTTAATTTCCAAGCCTTATTGAAATTTATTCATTTTTATTACAGAATTGAAAAGTACATATATAAGAAAAATGGAAACATGCATATCTTTAATAGAAAATGGAACATGATTGCTAAGCTGTTTGATGACATGTAAATAATAGAGTATGCAAAGAATAGAATAGTGCTAAGCTGTCTGAGATTATGTAAAGAATAGAATATTGTGAGATTTGCATATTGCAGTTTGATGATATATTGATATAATGTACTTTTGTATGGAATAACAATAAAAAAAAAATAAAAAAAAAAAAAAAAAAAAATGTTCGGCGAAATACGTCACAAGTCTCTATCGAATGGCAATCTCTAGCGTCTGATTATTCCAGTCTACACCGATAGTATTTATTGCGCATCTTCTACACATAAGAATATGTCGTCACCATTTGACATGATTAGTGAAATATGTCTAGCCTCGTTCTTTGAGTCCATTGTTACAAATGGCGCAGAAACGCATAATGGTATAAGATTCGTGTACCAATGGAAAAATGTTTATTTTGTCTTGAATATTGGATATCCGAAGCCCATTTTTCTCGGCAAGATAACAACATCAGTATTGATTTAAATTGACAAATAATTCGTGTTTTCAATGTCGAAGATTTTGGATGATATTGAGTTAGAGACTTAGTAGCCTCAGTCACCCAGAACCTCCTAGTCTTCAACGTACGGAGGGTCTGGGGCCGTTGTCAATATTTGACGTAAAGTCCATTGTTCATGCGTAACCGGGAGTTTGGTATTTAATGTGGTTGATTATCCAGTATCTTTAGCCAAGTCAAGTAAGGGTTGCGCCCCTTCCCGCAAAAAATATCATAATACTTGTATTAATATAAACAAAAATAGATATGGCCCATAAAGAGAGAAGTTTTTAAATAAAATAAATAAAGAGTGTTGGATATTGAACTGACATTCAATCAAATGGATTATTTGAAATGGCATTCTTAAATTAATTTCATGGGCGTCATCATCTTGATTTAGGACGAGTTACATCCCTTAGATGTTGTTAATGATAATGTAAAAGACCGGATAATCTAGCCAATGACGTATTATTCTCAAATGTTGACAACGCACCCAGACTAATATTCTAATATTTTTCTGGATGATAGAGACCAGAGACTTAGCTACTTTAATATAAAATGAATGTGTATATATATAACACCTGATTTATATTGAATTGTAAAACATGAATTGTAATTAATTTCGTGAACAAAAAATACGTGAAATGTCCAATTTGAACGACCGTCGTTTACGCCTGCTCAATCCGTTCTACACGTTGTTATTATTGTTTTTTTTGTCGTTTATGAATCAGCCATTATTAATTACGTCCGGGTTATCTTGTAGAATATGGTTTTTATTTGTTCATTACAATTAGCACCCAAACCATATTGGATATTGGGGTCTATTATTTTCACGACAAGAAAACATCAATATTGATTGAAATAAACCAATATTTAATTATAATTCGTGTTGTATCTTTAAATATTATGGGAAATATTGAGTTAGATGTTTTGTTCCTTTAATGCATCAGCATTCTGGACAGTTGTCCGGGTTCCACCATGAGTAGAGGGGTCCCATGCTGCTGGACAGGACAGTTGTCCAGGTTCCCCCATGAGTAGAGGGGTCCCTTGCAAATCTACGTATGCTTTCACCATCTTGTTGGAAGAGCTAATATAATAAATATATGTTTTTCTTTATCGACCATTTACATTTATATTCATGTAAGTGTCTGTGTTGGTAGGATCACCAGTGCACTGCTTGGCTAGGGTATGCCGACCCTATTTTGTTGGGGGTGGGGGAGGGGGTGCGGCGGTGTGGGGGGGGGGGGTGAAAGAAGGGGGAGGGGGAAGTAACCGTAAACATAGGTAATTTTGTCCTTGAACCCTTGACCCTATAGAAAAATGTGTATATAAAAATATTTTCGTGAATTAAATTTCAACTTTTAAACAAGACATCTACGTTATATATAGTAATGATAATAAATTGATTATTGAAGTTGTAAAGCTGTTCTGTGATGCTTGTAAAGCTGTTCTCTGATGCTTGTAAAGCTGTTCTCTGATGCATGATATAACATAGAATATACGCTTAAAACATACAAAATTGTATTTCTTATTTCACTAGATGGTGTTTGTGTATTTTGAATAAACTGATTTTGTATAAATATACAAATTCATGTTTTGCTAGCATTCTTTTTGTTTTACAAAACCCAAACAATCTAGGCTTTTCTGAAACTCGTTCACCATACGGCGGAGTAATTTCTAAACATTATACTCAAAATGGTGCCGGTACAAAACTATCTCTCATAAACTAAATGACAGTTAGCTGCTCAGAATGGGCCAGGGCCAGTCTCGGTTTACCCCACTCTAACGCGCTGCTTCTTAGAACAAGTAATACCTAAACTAGCCAGGGTGATGGTAATCAGGTACTATATTTAAGGAACAGATTTAGTCTATGTAAAACCGCCCTCTCTCTCTCTCTCTCTACTGACCTACTGCCATCCTCGCCCCTGTCCGGCCTACACAATAGGTCCCAAATGATATTCATTAAAGAATTTGAAAATTAATGGGGCACGACAGACATGTTTGACCAGCGTTGCCTGTCTTCGATCACACGTGCCCAGCTCGGTGAGTAACTCTTGTGGTATAGAATATGGATCAGACCACCAAATATCAACCGAGGTTGTTTGGTTCGTCGGGCTTAACGTCCGCTATCACCTATAGTGATATCTCAGGCAAGTGTTCCTTAAAGGTGTTTTCCTAATCCTTATAACACATATAGAAATAGATTATATTAAAATTAACACAGTTATATGGATATACTACTTTTAAATTTTATTAACATGCTACGTTTCGATACACATACATTATTTGCTTGATAGCGATACCTGTATGTGTAATGAAACGTAGCATGTTAATTAATTCAGAAGTAGTATATCCATATATATAAGTGTGTTAATTTTGGTGTTTTTCCTTATAGTTATAGCTTCTCTCGCCCCCCCCCCCTTCACATTTGAATGACGACATTTGTTGACATTTTGGTGCGGTTTCGGCCAGGTTTAGGAGAATGTATATGATTTTAAATTGTACTGGAAATGAAATTTTTAATTTGTACAGACCTTTTACATCCCTTACAATACATTATAGAACTATAAGGCGTCCCTCGATCCCTGCATTGGCCGAGAAAGTTCATCCCGATTTTCCGGCGTGGTTCTCCCTTGTCAGTGCTGCAGGACGGAGGGGCTGACAAGGACAGCTGTCTAGTTGTTCGGGTGGGACGAAAAACCGAGGTCCCGTGTACTCATTGGCGTGCACGTAAAAGATCCCTTGACAGTTGGAATTCGATATAAGAGTAGGCCGTAGTGCCGCTGTCCGGGCAAAAGTTCCCTCATAGCACACTGTATGGCGTATGCCCGTCTTCATTAGCCCACTTCGGAGCAAAACAGTAGGACGTTAAACCCCATTTCATTTCATTTCATTTCATTATAAGGCGTCCCGGAAGTTAGTGGTTGCTATGGATAAGCTTCTGGCGTAAACAAAGCTAAGTGTCAGTTTTAGTATTGCCATTAGTAAAAGACGTATTTCAACTACTTCCTGCTTTTCAACTTGTTATCTACTATTGTAGTTACTAGTCGGAATCTAGAAAAAAACTTGATTCAAAATTCCACTTGTAAATAAATATTTGCGGAATGAATCAGCCAAGAAGCAAAGCTTTCCCCAAGTGCCTAGTTACGAGTACGAGTAATTTAGGATTGCTCTAAATGATTTGAATTAATTTTTGACTGTGTTTAGTTGAAGTTTTAAAATGAATAGTTTGTCAATTCAGATTTGTGTGTGGTGGTGGTGGTGGTGATGGTGGTGGTGGTGGTGTGTGTGTGTGTGGGGGGGTACCATTTTGTATGTCACATGATCGACATCTTACGTGGCCTATATACACCTTATGATTGGTGGATGGCTTGAAATATTGTACACATTTGTTCTGAAGATATAACAACTTAGACAACATCATACAAGTAATCGTGTCTTTCTTGTGGCATGTGCTATCATCACCTCAAAGGGAAGCAACTCTTCGGTCACTAACGCTACGCAACTCCTTATCGGCGTACTTGGTTATTTCGTGACATATATTCCCTACTGTCGCGTATGATCCCGTGCTGCCCACGTCCCCAGTCCACCTCTGCGAAACTAGTAAAGACCTTCACATTTGAATTTGAAGATTAATTAGAGGAAAGACAACTGACCATGTAAAAAGTTTATTCCAGGCAATCCACATTTTCGGGGGTTGGGTGACCGAATGGTTAACGCTTGCGCGCTGCATCATAAGGTCTGTCATTGAGTCAACTGGCGTGGTTTCGATTCCCCGGTTGTACGTGACAAGGAGTAGGGTCGCCTGGCCAACGTCGTGGGTTTTCTCCGGGTCCTCCGGTTTCCCCCCACTTCTATCGACCCTACGCGCAAGCCAATTTTTGGAATTAAACTGAACCATGTGTTTGGCCCGAAATGACCTAGTTTGTGTCGAGTGGACGTTAAACCCCATTTTTCCCTCTCTTAATCCCCATTTTAAAACTATATAACCACTTTAGTATTCCATGACATCTTGACGTGACTCTATCACTGGATCATCGTGAGCAATGGACGCGAAATTGTGAACAATATATATATATATATATATATATATATATATATATATATATATATGTCTTACTTGCTTTAAATACGCATATAAGCGGAACACAGAAACGTCTCACATATCAAAGTTATGTCCCAGTTATACCTCAACACAAACCATTATGTCGCAGTTACATCTCAATGCAAATCGTTATGTCGCATTTATATCTAATCACAAAACGCTTTGTTGTCGGTATATGCCAACCCCTCCCCCCCCCCCGTTATGTCGCAGTTATATCGCAATATAAACCGTTATGTCCCAGTTATATATCTAAACACAAACCATTTAAACTCAACACAAAACATTATGTCGCAGTTATATCGCAATATAAACCGTTATGTCCTAGTTGTATCGCAATATAAACCGTTATATCCCAGTTATATATCAAAACAAACAGTTATGTCGAAGGTATACCTCAACCCAACCGTTATGTCACCGCTCTACCTGTTATATCGCAGTTATATCTCAAACACACCGCCATGTCGTAGTTATACAGAAAGCGTTATATTTATGATTGAAATAAACCAATATTGAATTCTAATTCGTATTGTATCTTTAAATATTATGGGAGATATTGAGTTAGATGCTTTCCTTTAATGCATCAGCATTCTGGACAGTTGTCCAGGTTCCGCCATGAGTAGAGGGGTCCCTTGCTGGACAGGACATTTGTCCGGGTTCCCCCATGAGGAGGGGAATTCATAAATGTTTATTTCACAGAATAAACTACTAGACTGCAAAATTTCAGAAGCCTCCTTTGCTGTTTTGTCGACATATATTACCATAGACTATTAGGGTGACCCGAGCCGAAAAAAATCTCGAAAACTATTTACAGTTATGGCACTATATTTATATAAATAACAACCCTAGATGATCCTTTATTATAAACTGCCAAGAAACTGTACCTGCGTGCTATATTTCACAAGATATATCCATTCGACTGCATTGTAAAATACACTGCTTTTGTGCACCATCCGCGGACATATTTATTTTGGGTTTTCAATGTTGACGGAGTTATGTTCTCTTGGTTATTTCAAATTATTGATTTATTTTCCGATAAGAATGAACCATCACTACCATTCGGGACTATTCGTTTAATTCGTAATTTGCTATCTGATGAAATTGGCCCCATGCTTCGATTGAATTTAAGATTTTCGA
Source organism: Patella vulgata (assembly GCF_932274485.2). Classification (NCBI taxonomy): domain Eukaryota; kingdom Metazoa; phylum Mollusca; class Gastropoda; family Patellidae; genus Patella; species Patella vulgata. The sequence goes on along the minus strand of NC_065886.2, from coordinate 3,050,817 downwards.
GCATGCGCAACGCAGCTCAGTTTTGGATCGGCCATTCCCGTGTGCTTAATTTTGATGTGTGCAGTCCAATTTAAATTTTTGTAGATATATTAGACCAATCTATTTATATTTTCTGTATACCCATAGAAACATAGGTCTATTTATATTGGTATTTATATGTGAATGTGCCTTTGTAAATTAATATTTGATATCCCATTTAAGAAATAATGTTCGGAAAGTATGTATATTGACGAAAAGTTTCATGGAGTAATTAGAGTATTAAATAAATAATGACAGACTATTTTAATCAATCTAAATGAAAAATATGCAATAGCTGATCAAGTTATGTACAGATTTGAGATGTACATTGACATTTTCTAGTTGGGTTTGAATACGATACAAACTAGAAGATACATAATTAAGAACAAATTCAAATTCGGGAGGACGTTCCTTCTTGTATGATAGCTTTTACACAAGAATAAATATGCTGATTATTTTAATATGTATTTCCTATAACTTTATAGGGACTGAAAGCGATCGATAACATTAACAAAAACACATCTCATCGTGACCAACGCCCTCTGAATCAACATGCCTGTATGTTAGATCTTCTTTCATATAACGGTATGTCGTCTATTACAACACTCTTACATACATTTATATGTACAGTATAACATCTGTCTTAGCAGATATTTTTTATAAAACAGTCAATATTATCTTGTCAGCTATTATACGAAAGAAATACAGGTTTTCCCAAAGATAAATAGGTTAAAAATTAAGGTAATCAGCGCAGGTGTACTCACTTTATCAAACAAAGCGTAACTCAAATCTTACCCCAAAACACGATCTGTTACGACAATTCACAAATCGATTGATAATAGATAATACATAGTCATTATTTACCAAACACAGATATGTAATTTAGAACTAATCTGTAATAAACATATATTCCAAATTGTCCCCCTTGGGACAAAATAAAAAGTTAAGTTTTACTTAGAGTATCTCAAGGGCAACTTTTCAAACACGATATCAAAGCAGATCTACAGTAGTAGGCGTATTTTGTAACATAAATTGCTATCTGAAAATTAACCGATTGGTTTAAAGAAAACAGTTATTAAATAATGAATTGTTAAAATACTGTGAGAAGTGTCGGAATGTCGGTCTGCTGGGACGTCTGGATTGACAAATAAAATGGTTTTAGAAACGAAGAATGAAGAAATTGTATTTTTTTATAACCGCTAAAAAGGGGCATTGAAAGTTTCTTCCGGTTAGGTAGGATCAGCCAGGTCAATTAATTTTTGTAAATTTTCTTTTAAAACTGAAATCGAGTGTTCCTTACCGGCGACAGAAAAATAAAATATAGACTTATTGGAAACTTGCTGATTTAAAACATACCTACGAAACCGGAGCTGTGCCTTCAGTGCCTCTTTTATTTCCCTATCTGTAAGTTGTAAAAGCCCATTTTCCATACCCTCTTTACTTTTCCAAAGACCCACCTCGATAATTTCTGTTGTTAGGCGCTCTTTTTTCCTAATCTCACGTTTCCCCTTTTGTACTAATTCATTCTTTTTTGCCAAAAGAACCGCTAGCTTTTTTTTTCGATTTCTTCCCGTCTTTGCCTAAATTTAAAAAGTTGATTTTTAGTTATCGTTTGAGCATCCATTAAGACCAAATTACGTTTATCAGGTGAAAGATTTTTTAGCCATTCATCAGATTTATTCATTTTACATAAAATGGACGCTTCGTTGCCAAAAATATTAGACGAGGGCGCGATTAATCTATCGAGATGACTGAACACGGTTTCCGGTAATTTGTTGTGAGGCATGGCAGAACTCGAACACGAAGGATTAAAGTCATCTCGATACTCAAGTAAAATTTTTGCAATGTACTTTCTAAACTCGGCAAAGAGGACTTCCAAAATATGGATCAGGGTTGAATTAAAAGTTAAATCAGAATCAAATTTCGTCAGGTTAGCAAGGACCGAATCATTTTCAATTTTAATTAGAGATTCAAATGGGTGTGATTTACCTTCAACAAAGTTTTCAATATTAGGGTTTTCCAAAAAATCATGTAATTCCTGATAAATAGTTTTCATGTCAAGTGCATTAATGCCGCTTTCTAGTATGCGCCACAGTGGAGCTGTAATTAATTTATCTATCAAGCCCAAAGCCTGGCACTCAATATGAAATAACGGAATTTTAATATCCAAAAATATGCTTTGGGTCAATCTATTTTCTGTTCCAAAATCACCAAGAAAATTTGTTATATGCTTGGCCATATAATTTACAATTGCGACAATGTGGAAAATAATATTAAACCGGTTATCATGAAATGGCGTTAGCGGTAATTTTGAAATCCCAAGGGACTTAAGATACAACTTAAAAGGCAAATAACAACCCGACTTTTCGTCCCCACCCTTTGTAAAGGCTTTCGGTTGGTCCGAACCAATCGAACACACCCAGGTTCGTTTGGCAAAAATGAAGAAGCGGTTTTAAACGTTTGGGCCGAATACATTTTAAAATACATTTCCTCAAATTTCTTCAATTCAGACGCACTTTTATCGGCCAAACCAGTTAATAGATGAAGACCGCAAAAGAAATGAATTATATTTAGGTGAATATTTCGCTCTGAATCTGATAAATCAGACCAGTTTTCTACTAATTTAGAACAAATATTGCCTCTGTACTGTGTAAATAAATTGTTAAAAAGCTTTTCGGTGCTGGCTCTGTCGGACATCGTATTTCTAATTTCGAAAATTACGGATTTACTAATGGGCCCAGCTATATCATCAAGATCTGCCAAAATTTCATTTAAAGTTGCAAGAGTAGTTTGCGCAGATTTATCAGCCATATTCCGAAGACCAATAATAATTGGCGTATGAGTCGAGTCAGCGGTTAGTGCATATGTACCGAATTAGGAGCCAAATTATAAAGTGGTGTTTTTTGCTGACTTTAAGGTTTCCGAAACATGCTTTAAAGATACACCTCGCGCTCACATGATATTCTTTGAACTCTAGTTCTTTTTGGGGCATAATTAGATTTCAGTCCCGCGACAGCCAAACATGCGGTTATAACCGCGTTGACGTTCCTATCGGAAACGTTGAGGTTTTTTAGTTACATGACCAAATTATGGCATTCTGGAGTGTATCTTTGATTTTTGACATACAAAATTACTTCTTCGCCACGAGGTTGGGACTTACAACCAGTTTTTTTATTTGCCAAAACTTTATTATTATTAGCCTTCGCGCGAATCAATTCTTTTGAGGTCTTCCTTAGTCGATTTTTTAAACGGAAATTTTTTTTTGTACGTATTGACCCTTCTTAATAAATTCTTATTTTTCCTATTTAATTTGGTCAAAGTCGCAGCATCGACAGATGTCTGTGTCTCTCTATTTATTAAATGTACCGTGCTGGTATCTGCCGATGGTGTCTTGTCCACTAACCCGGGGAAAAAAGGACTGTCGAGATAATCGTCATATAATTTTAAAGCGTTATTAGAATTATTTTTATTTTTACCCAGCTTTCTAGTCTTTGTCTTCAGTCTGGCCAGCCTACTTTGAATACCTTTGTTATCAAACGTCACGCAGTCGTCATGTAAAGCAGTACTTATAGACCGGTGCTCCGTATTGGTCGGAAATTTATTAATAATGCCTAGTACTAGCCTATTTGTAATTCTTGCGAAGGGAAGATTAGTTATTGTACTGAGATCTTAGTCATCGCCCAAACCAATGCTGGATAGTAATTCATCGTTGGACGTCATGCTTGCTAATTGAATGGGTTGACAACAAATTAAAACAAGTCAGTCGGTCAATTCCTAAACAAATTAAAAAGATTTGTTTCCCTTTAACCATAAAAGCCAATAGTCTCGAACAGTAAATATAGTCAACCGAGACTATTGTGCGTTTCGATTAATTCCCGGTAGCAAATTTAAGATACGAAACAATTTGTTTATTTTCTAACTTGACACCAGCCGTCTTAGCGATTCCACGAAGATTTTAGGAACCTTTAAAAAATTAAAAGATAACTACGGCTTTTTTTCTTATCCCGTCTAAAACAAGTTCTACGGAGATGTGAAATCGCCGAAACTAAATGACAACACTCTGTAGATAAATAGCGAATTGAAAAATAAAAACGACAATAATTTTTAGAATTTTGAACGTAGTTTGCGATCAAATAATTTCTAAAGACAAACGCGTGATGAAATAAATTTTAACTTGTCTTTATCTACCATCTGATGTTGTGACAATACCACGTGCATGGCCATATATAGTGGATATTTGCTGCGATGAATTACTCGCACGTGCTCCCAGCGGACCCGGCGGTGTTTTGTCATCATTCAGAAATTCGTCGTTGGACAGTCAACAACTCTCCAGGTAAGACCGAATTTCTTAGCGGATAATTATTGTTGCATGGGTCACCCTACCATAGACATACCACAAATATGGGAAAATCGGGTTATTTTACGCTCACTGCGCACATAATAACTTCTGCTATCTTTAGTGGATTATGACCCTATTTACTGCATAACTTTCCTTCCCGAATAAATCAATAAATGGATAATCGAGACTATGCTTTTTATTGTCTCGACTTTAGTAATGATGATCGGGGCTAGGCGGAAATTTCAATGGCTTAGTTCTCGGTTCGTAGTGGATCAATCTGACTGAAAATTTCAGCAAATTGCTTTTATATTATCTTGTCTGGAACTATTATAGTGAGAACTGCCAACTCGTTATCTAATCTCCCATAATGCTCCGAAATCTTCTGTTTTACTGAAATCTTTTCTATGTGACGAATTATGTGACTCCAATCATTCTATAAACCACGAAGAACAATGTTGGTGTCCATAGAATTGGTTAAACGCATCCAAAGATATAATTTCAACACAGATGTCCCGTGTCCGGAATCGAAATGAAGTGGGAGTTAGGGTGGCTCAGTGAGTAGGACGTTTGCTCTCTAACATCATTAACGTTCGGAGCCATGGTGGCTAAGTGGGTAAGACGCTATCTTACTAAACTGGAGGTCACGTGTTCAATCCCTGCATTGGCCGAGAAAGTTCATCGGGGTTGTCCGACGAGGTTTCCCCTTGTCAGTGGTACAGGGCGGAGGGCTTAGCAAGGACAGCTGTCTAGTTGTTCGGATGGGACGAAAAACCGAGGCTATCAATTCGCATGCACGTAATTGGCAGTTTGAATTCGATATAAGCAGAGGCCTTGGTGCCGCTGCTCGGGCACAATTTTCCTTATAGCACACTGTATGGCGTATGTCCGTCTTCATTAGCCCAATCGGAGCAGAACAGTAGGGCGTTAAACCCTATTTCATTTCATTTCATCAAAGTTCATCGGACATTTTCAGGCGAGGTACCCCCTTGTCAGTCGTGTAGGACGGAAGGCATAGGGACAGCATGTCGTTCGGATGGGATGAAAAACCGAGGTCCCGTGTACACATTGGCGTGGTGGTGGTGGTGGTGTGTGTGTGTGTGTGTGTGTGGGGGGGGGGGGCTCTGTTTCCATCCACCGCTTATATGTGACATGGAGTAGGGTCGTCTGTCCATCCTTGTGGGTTTTCTTCAGGTTCCCCCCCCCCTAAAAAACTGTTAATTGCTTGATTTGTCGAGTGGACGTTCACCCCCCCCCCCCCACCCCCGCCCCCTCATTTCATTTTCATTTCGAACGTCAACAAAAACCGATAATAATTGTTTCCTTTGTATTAGAAAATAACGTTTTAAACACATTAATACATAATATAAGTACTAGACCAAAAATAACCACATTAAGTCATTACTGTACACACATTATAAAATGTCGCACACTAGACTAAGTGAGCACGCAGAAAAGGGTACCTGCATCAAAAAATATTCAAACCAGCTTTGGTGGCAGCATGCTTAATATTTCACAGAATAAACTACTAGACTGCAAACTTTCAGAAGCCTCCTTTGCTGTTTTGTCGACATATATTAATTACCATAGACATACCACAAATATGGGAAAATCGGGTTATTTTACGCTCACTGCGCACATAATAACTTCTACTATCTTTAGTGGATCATGACCCTATTTACTGCATAACTTTCCTTCACGATTAAATGAATAAATGGATAATCGAGACTATGCTTTTTATTGTCTCGACTTTAGTAATGATGATCGGGGCTAGGCGGAAATTTCAATGGCTTAGTTCTCGGTTCGTAGTGGATCAATTTGACTGAAATTTTCAGCAAATTGCTTTTATATTATCTTGTCTGGAACTATTATAGTGAGAACTGCCAACTGAAATCTTTTCTCTGTGACGAATTATGTGACTCCAATCATTCTATAAACCATGAAGAACAATGTTGGTGTCCATAGAATTGGTTAAACATATCCAAAGATATAATTTCAACACAGAGATGTTTGTTACATTTGAACTTAGACAAAGATTTGGGGAATCCGGTATTAACGTGAAATACTCCCGTAAACCTTTAACTAAATTCCGGGATTCTTCGTGAACACCTGTTGATTTCATTACTACTTCCGGAAACTTAAAGTATATAAATAGACAGGGTATGCGATGTTAGAAGGGTTTCATATATTCAGTGAATTTAATAGGAGTCAATCAAAATATTAATTCAACATACTCTGAGAGAGAGGGGGTTTAACGTCCACTAGACAAAAACTCGACCATTTCGGGACTAACATATGGTTCAATTTTAATTCAATGATTAGCAGTAGGAAGAAACCGGACGACCCGGAGAAAACCCACAAGATTGGAAAAGCGACCCTACACCTTGTCACCTACAACCGGGGAATCGAAACCATGCCAGTTGACTTAAAGATAGACATTATGATTCAGCGCGCACACGCTAACAATTCGCCCCCCCCCCGTCCTGGCGTTACAAAATATTCGACCACCATATACCTTTTCGTGCAGGTATCGAAATCAATTTAATCATTAATATCGGAATCACATTGTGAAATGGGATGGAACATCGTGACCGATCCTACATTATGTCTTTTGTTCTAGGTCACACTTCTATTTTAATTATAATGGGTTATCTATGTTTTAAGATGTATTTATTAAATCAATAAGCATTTAATCAATAAGGATTTAAAGTCTGTTGTGTGCTCAAAGAGCATTCCTCAGGAACTATAGGTGTAATAACTAGAGCTTCGCTTCGACCCTGGAGACGGATATCCCAGTGGGAACAACTGACCCAGGGTACTAGTGCTGGGTAACACGTTCGCCTTGCCGTCTCGACAGGATGACATCGATTTTGAGAATTCATTCCCAGCTCATGCGAAATTATACGCTCCTTATGTAAACAAAGTATACATTGCCAACAATATAAATGCAACATTATTTAACGGATGGACATAATATGATTTATGATTAAGTTGATATACAAAAGTATCATTTAGTTACGTTTAATAAGTTATAGGATTTGCATATAAATTATAATTGAATGCTATATATTCAAATTCAGCTATTTAAGTAAAGGGGAGATAATAATATTAGACCATGTATTATGGTACATTTCCAACAAAATAGTTTATATAATAAGGATATAAACTCACTAATAGTATGCTAAATAACAAGACATGGGCTTCTCTTAAATTATAAAATTAAACATAATATATGGCAGATAGCAATATTATTATAAAACTTAGAAAGAGTCTGTCAACATACTATTCACAGAGTTATCAAATATCCTTTCCCTCACTATATATAACTACAGTGACCTATATCTAAATATAGCTGTTGTTAGTCTCGACTATTTAGGCGTCTACAGACTATAAATAAAACAATACTAACAAAATGAAACTAGCTTTGCCACGTACATATCTGGACTCAGACTAGCAATTGTTTGCCCATTGACTTCAATGTTAAATGGCTGTAACATCACAGGCTGTAGCTCTTTGCTCAACATTCCGTTGGTTCTAATCTTTATAGGCACAATGGGGACCACATTTGGCAATCTCCTCATCATAATTTTGTAGGGGGTTGACCGTTTAGATTTTTTGCTACACGGATTTGAAGTTGACTGGGGTGAAAATCTTACTTCCGACACAATGATTGCTCTGCAGAAAGACACTTTACACCCCCTATCCCTCCGCTCTAATATCATCAGTATTACCCAAAACTGCGATGAAATTGCAAATTTGATCCCTTTTCTCCAATTCTAGACCAAAAAGTCAACCAAAAAATGCAGGAAGAGGGGAGAAAAAAATTAAGGGAAAAATTGTCTATTTATAACTCGCACTACATTCGTTACTAGTCTTAGTCCATCTAGACTGATTCGAGTTACTTTTACTGTTGAACGTTTTCTACCACAGGTGCAGACACGGATTGCAACTTTCGTAACGAGTCCTCTCGTCACTATCAAAAGGAACCAAGATCTTTTGGATATAAATATATATTTTAAGTTACTTGTAGGGTGCCCACAAACGAATTGTGGACGAACGAATGGACAGGGGCTCGAGAACAATATACATCCACATGAAAATGTGGGCGTAAAAAAAATTCTTATTAAAATATAGTTATCCCCCTTTAATATATATTCAATTAACACTGCTATTGTACGTTGTCTCGCGGACTTCCAGTGCGTCGGGATGAGGACTCGACGGAAACCCTAGATTCCCCCCATATATACTTCATTAACTGTATGTGTTACGAAACGTGACCTGCATGTGTTACGAAACGTCTTTAAAGTTGAAACATGACCCGTATGTGTGACGAAACGTTGTTATTAAATAATAGAGAAGTAGTCAACCTTGTGTTGTGTTTTGTTATGAATAGTTAACCGTGCTTCTAGATGCCGTTTAAAGAATTGATTTACATTTTAGTCTTTTAGTTTTTGAGGGGGGGGGGGGGTGTCGGGGTTGTGTGAGTGGCCGGAATGGTTAACAACAGGTGTGCGTTGTATCAGAAAGGCTGTCATTGATTCAAGTGGCCTGTTTTCGATCCCTGGCTTGTACGTGACAAGGAGTAGTTTTTTCTGTCCAACCCCGTGGATTTTCTCCAGGTCCTCCAGTTTCCCCATACTGATAAACTTCGCGCGAGCGAATTATTGAAATAAAATTAAACCTTATGTTAGTGCCGAAATGAACCAGTTTGTATCGAGTGTATGTTAAACGCTCTCGCTGTCTCTCTCTCTCTCTGTCTCTCGCCTATTTTACTATTTTATATTATTAGGCCCGTGGATTAAGAATCATTTTTATAATTGAATGCCTTACAAACTTTAACGGGCGTGTTTAGTGTTTATAGTGTTTTAGGTAATCGAGGAGAGAAGGTTTTCTTCGATAAACATATATTGATTCCTTTGTGTTAAAATGTCTCAATTAATTCTGAATTGATGAAATTTATTTCTTTTTTGTATCAAAACACAAAACGTGCCATTTACTGTGTTTACTGTTTGTTGTGTTGAAAGTCAATGTCATTACAAAGAAAACGGAAATAATGGAGTATTTAAGAGCCATTCCACGAGAAAACCATGAAGAAGGTTCGAATAAGATAAATAAATAAGATATGTTTACAGGATCATTTTGTTATACGAAAAACTAAATGATGCGTTTTCCATGGCGCTCAGTATATTTACAGGGTTTGGTCGACCCATCGAGCCTACTCCCCTGCCAAAACCGCCGATTTTAGAAATCAACCGTTTCTGAGATACAGCCCGATTACGTTTTTCGGCTGATTTTCGTCATTTTCAGGTCAAATTTCGACCATTTTTGTAGCATTGCTATAGCTGTTAATCGACCAATGGCGAACTAAGTTTTGGTTGGTGATTATAGTCCAGGTCTCACCCTGCCATATTATAATGGTCACCCAATGCAACCTCTCTTTCCGTAGGTGTCATGGCACTACACAACATACGTGTCTGCAGACACCTGAATTATACTCTTTCTTCAAATTGCGATAACTCCACTGGAGCAGGGTTTGCGATGAAAATGAAAATCGTTTTATTTGCAGCTTGACCTGTTCTAACAACAGAAAAAATAAAATCGTTGTCAATTAACCTTCAACAGCATGAAAATTTGTGTCTAAAGTTACGAAATTCGCCACTTTTCGCGTCGAATTTCAGTTTCTTAAGTGTGGGAATTTCGCCCGTATATTCCGGACATGTCCTACGCTTTTATCCAAATGTCCGAACAGGATATGATGAATAATATTCAGAATTTCAAAATTAATATAGTAAACTAAGTGTATAGGTAATTATGTGATCAGCGTATTTATCGTATTATACCGTCTATACACTTACGTTGTTTACCTGCTTAACCTGTCTTGCTTGACTGACTTATTACTTTGTCGGGAAAGTCATCAATCTAATCTTGAACAGAAGTCATTGCTTCTTTTTTGTCGGGCTTTTCATCAATCCAATAAGGGTGAGTATCAACCTTATCTACGGGACTACCTCGGTGGTTTCTCCATTGTCGGAAAATTTAATCTCATTGATATCAACCGACAGCACGTAGAAACTAGTCCTTGATGTCACATATTATCCTAATAGTATATAACACCCCAAATCAATGGACAGTCATTATAAATGTCAAAACCTCTGTCTATTGTTAGCTATTAAACCTTTAACTTTTTTCCGTAATGAAACTACTTCTCTTAAGACACCATATATAAATCCCCATCTACAGTGGCACTTTCCCGCGTTCTCGATTATCGAACGAAAATCGCTTACTATGTAAGGCAGTACTTACTACGAAACTACTGTATGTGTTGTTAACGGCCACGTACACCACACGCCGAAGTTATGTATGCCTTTTACAAGAGATTTAACAATCAATGTAATTTTAAATTACCATTTTGAGAAAATGATGTGACATCACCACAAATAATTCTTATTTCGGACGCCTTTCTTCATGATGTATAAACGAAGACTCGTAATTTTTGGGGAATATTACTGGCGTGAATTTGATTGAAACGGGCACGGATCCGTAAATCTCATTCTATCGTATTACGAAAACACGTAATTTTGTAGGAATATTACTGGCATAATTTGAATACTATACGGGAATTAAATATGAATAAGCGGTTGCCATGCACGATAAACCCACATTTTGCAAGAGATGGACAGAGAACACGCTAAAATAAAAAGCGAATTTTCGTACAACCAGGGGCCATCACCCAGTATGTTACAGTCCGACATGCGACAATGTCAAAAGGAACCAAGATCTTTGGGATATAAAAGTATATAATATAAAAGTTTCGTCAAGTCGAATAAAAATTGTGACATTAAGAGGGACTACAAGATTAAAACGTGTTTTTTCGTATATTCAGGGATCATATTTCAGGAAGCTTCGATGTGATATCGAAAAGAACCGAGATCTTTGGGATATAAACATACATTTTAAGTTTAATCAAAATCGGATAAAAATTGTGTTTCTAGAGTGTCCACAATATTGGAATTACATACCTTTACACTATTTGCGTATGAGGAGCGGCCATTTTGTCCGGCAGTTTCGCTCCGATTTTCATGAAATTCAAACTTAGTTGTCATTAGGGCGTAACTGTGATATATTGAAACGATTTTTAAAATCGGATAAGAATTGTGACCTCAAGAGGAACTTCAAGCCAAAAACGCGATTTTTCGTAAAATCGGGGGTCATATTCCACGAAGTTACGGTCCGATATGCGCGAATATCAGGTATGTCTCGAAATTACATACTTTTACACTATTTGCGTACGAGGAGCGGCCATTTTGTCCGGCAGTTTCGATCCGATTTTCACGAAATTCGAACTCCGCCATCATTAGCGTGTAACGGTGATATATTAAAACGTTTTTAAAAATCGAATAAAAATTGTGACCTCTTGAGGGGCTACAAGCTAAAAACGCGACTTTTTGTACAATCATGGGCCATAATCCAGGAAGTTAAGATCAGATATGCGAGAATATCGAAAGGAACCGAGTTCCTTGGGTTATAAACATACCTTTTAAGTTTCATCAAAATTGTAACCTCCAGTGTCCACAAGCTAATAACGTGATTTTTCGTAAATTCAGGGACCATAGTCCAGAAGTTCGGTTCGATACATGACATCGACAGGAGCCGAATTCTTAGGGACATAAACCTATATTTCAAGTTTTGTTGAAAATGGATAAAAATTGTGACCTGTAGAGTGTCCATAAAGAAATTGTTGACGGACGAGCGGACGGGGGCGACGACAATATACGTCCACATGAGAATGTGCGCGTACAAAAATGGCAAGGTGTTTCTATTTTTATTACGTGCGGATTTGAATATTTTGTTGACACGTGATTTTTAATCCCTGGTGACCTCGCGATTGAAGGTCACGGTGAAGGCTAAATAGGCGATTTTCATGGAAATTGGGTCTGTTCTGCATAATTGTCGCCTTTTATCTGCTCTAACTCGACTGTTTTTCAAAATTTTGAATTTGAATTTCTCATTTTTTATAGAAAAAAAATGTTTAAATAATCAGGATCGACATTTTAGATCGAGAATTTGCGAAAATCCATATTCACTGGGAGATGCCATCTTGGATTTGTAGACTGGATACCGAGACTGACTATTTTGGCAAAGCGGGTTGAAGGGGAGTCGGGGTTGATATATTGACCCTTTAAATAACAATATTGGCGATTGGGTACCTGAATAATCCGCCGATGTATCCCAATCACAACTAAAGTTTTTGGTAACTTTCGACACGAATTTTCATACTTTTGCAATTTAGCTGACAACGATTTTATTTCTTATGTTGTTAGAACTGGTCAAGCTGCAAATAAATTGATTTTAATTTTTATCGCAAACCCTGCTCCAGTGGAGTTATCGCGATCTGAAGATAGGGTACATTTCAGGTATCTCCAGACACGTATCTTGTGTAGTCTCCTGACACATATGGAAAATTAACTTTAACCGGGTGACCATGATAATGTGATAGGGTAAGACCCCGTCTATCACGAATAACCGAAACCTAGTTCGCCAGGGCCATGCATCAGCGGTCGTAGTGCGACAAAAATAGCTAAAATTTGGCCTAAAAATGACAAAAATCAACCGAAAAACGTAATCGGCATGTATCTCGGAAGCGGTTGATTTCTGAAATCGGCGATTTTGGCTGGGGAGTAGACTCGATGGGTCGACCAAACCCTGTGAGTGTGAACTCAATCGGTCGACCCCCACCTTTGAACATCTGCCTGATTTGCATGGTTTTCTCGTGGTATGGCTCTTAAAATCAAATTGATTTTACTTAGGATTTAAAGGAGACTTCTCATCTTTCTTGATATTTTATCAAACAGTTATTGAAGCCAATTGCAGGCCAGGGGCGTGGTGACAGATTATTTTACGTGAAAAACACGATCACATGGGGGCCTAATAACCTAATATTTAAATCTTTATCTGGTTTATGGGGTCCTCCAAGATATTTTGGGAGGTGTGGGACATGCTAAAGTCGACTTGCAGTGTATCTGAACTACGATAAATGTTTGAAATTTGTTTAGCAATATGACTGTATATTGAAAGAGGCCCAAGTTCAAGGTCTAGCCGAATAAAAGAATACAAAGATGTCTTTAACGACTGATGTAGTCCAGTAGCTAGTTCTGGTTCCGTCATTGACGTGTTGCAATCTTTAATTTAGTGCGCTGTCCGAACCGAGGCGTCTAAAAATGTTTTAAAATAACTGGCATCACTATCGATCTATTATTAGAATATAGAATTAGATATCTATTAATAGAATCTACAAGTAGATGGGTCAGAATATAGAGATGGGTGGATCATCCCCTTTAATCATTGATTTATTTTTAGAATATAGAACTAGATGGATCATCCCCTTTAATTACTGATCTATTTTTAGAATACAGAAATATATGGACCATCGTCTTTAAAGGTTGATAAAGAAATCAATATCTGATTGAAATAGTCTTTGTTATTGGTTTATTTCTGAATGTTTGTTAATACCATAGATTGGTCAAGCAAAATGAATACAGAGGTTTTCCTATATAATCCGTTAAGATTAACAACTCTATGGTGTCGTGATACACAAAAGAAAACAGATAATGGAAACAATGCGTATTTAAAATAAACATAAGAGTTCAATGGAAAACAATATCTGTTCTACAATAATTCTCTTGTCGTTTTCAGTTATAATGTTTTTTAATTCAAGCTACAATGATCCACTCGTCGTTTTTCAGCACAATCTTGTCAGCATTAAACACGTCCTGATGTCATCCTTTGATGTTGGCGTACCATTAATGTCTCGCACTCGACCGTTAAACTACATATTGTCTTGTTATCTATACTAATATTTGTGACTGTCGTTTGTCTGTCTGTCTGTCTGTGTGTTCGGGGTTGGCGGCTACACTAGGTCTGCCCCGAGTCTGAAATTTGGGGTATAGGGGTAGCTCGGACCGGGGAGTAACATAGGCCAGGTGGCGTTAGTCTACCACTTCCGGTTTCGGAGTTATGACCCCCGAGCGAAGCCGGGTATTCTGCTAGTATTCCATATTTCCTCATTGATTAATAATGTCTAGAGAAGCCTAGTCGAAACGTCGTTCAGTAATAAGCAGTAATTGTATTCGATAGAATTGTCACCTGTATATAAACACTACACACGTTTTTAGCATGAAATACAATAAGAAATGTCATAATTCATAGTTGATATATATACTATGTAGATTGAACAGAATTGAAATGAAATGGGGTTTTAACTTCCTACTGTTCTGCTCCGAACTGGGCTAATGAAGACGGGCATACGCCATACAGTGTGCTATGAGGAAAATTGTGTCCGGACAGCTGCACTACGGCCTGCTCTTATATCGAATTCCAACTGTCAAGAGATCTTTTACGTGCACGCTAATGCGTACACGGGACCTCGTTTTTTCGTACTATCCGAAAGACTAGACAGCTGTCCTTGTCAGGCCCTCCGTACTGCATCACTGACAAAGGGGAACAACGCCGGAAAATCTTGATGAACTTTCTCGGCCAATGCAAGAATCGAACATCCGATCTCCAGACTAGCGAACCAGCGTTTTTCTCACTTAGCCAGCGTGCCCCCCCCCACACACACCTGTATATAAGTATGGCTACTTTTCTACAATCACCTGTATTAAGTATAATTGTATACAAGTAGCCCCGATTAAAATACAGTAATTGTTTTCCATAGTTCATAGTTGATATAACAACAGGGGCAAGATGGTGAAATGGCGCTGAACGTCCGGCTTTTCTGTAAAAAAAACCCAAAAGAATTACAGAGACAAGAATTTATTCAAACGACGAACTCTTCAAATGAACATTATTTATTATGGAAGCGATTTTGCTTAAGCAAATAAAATGAAATGAAATGGGGTTAAACTTCCTACTGTTCTGATCCGGTTGTGCTAATGAAGACCAGCATACGCCATACAGAGAAACTTTGCCCGGGCAGCGGTACTACGACCTAATCTTATTTCGAATTTTGACCGTCAGTGGATTTTTTATGTACACGCCAATGCGTTCATAAGACCTCGGTCTTTAGAATATCAATCTGATTAGAATACAGATCTATATTTCGTTTCGTTTTTTATACTTTCGATAGCCTAGACTACATAAAGATCTGACAAGTTATAGCGATAGGTCGTGTCAGAGGTCATAGGAGCGGCAAGTGAGCCTATGACGTCAGACATTTGATTAACCAATCAGCATTAGTGTTACTAGTAGCTTACCCACATTTCCGTGCAAAAAACGCCTAAAGCTCGCCGTAACAGACCGTTTCATTGGCTAATACCTCACACTATTCAGAACACGTCAATGATAATAACTCTTCCAGATCCTACTGTAGTAAAGACAATTAAAACGAAATTTTGAACTATAAAATAAACGAAACGAAATAGAATCTGTGTTTTAATCAAATTGTTCGACTATACATTATCGCTTTCCAAACTCTTCGTCCTGCACCAATGACAATGGAGGAACCACGCCGGAAAACTCCGATAAACTTTCTCAGTCAACACGTGTCGTACGCGAAACCTCCAGGATAGAGAGCCACCGTCTTACTCACTGAGCCACTCTGGCTCTTTTTTACATGTAGATATATCATTGATTCATTTAAACAAAGAATGAGACCTTAAAGGATAATTATGGAAGATTAGATAAAGAGCTGGCAGCTCCCACTATAATAGTTAAACACTGGATAATGTCAAGGGAATATGCTGACAATTTCATTCAAATTGCTCGAGTCTGAACCGAGATATTTGCGTTTGAATTTTAGGCCTAACCTCGACCATAATTACTAAAGTCGGTACGATAAAAATCATAGTCTCGATTAAACCATCAATGAGCGTTGAGCAGCACACCTGATTCAAATCCAGTGAAAAGCCAACACATAAGATGTCATCAAGAGCTGATTATGGTCTTGTTTTGTTAATAAATATCTAATTAATAGTTTACATAACATTTAAGGCCTAAAGAAAGACCTGCAGCAATAGGCACATTTACCTCTTCCATAATGTATGTTTAACCTACAAAAAGATAACAAAACCAATACTCGTTTTACTCTCTAGATAATTACAGTATAGGTTGTTCATCAGTGGTTCACGTAGAACGATTCATAAAACAATAATATAAAACCTAACATTGCGTCAGTAAGTGAGAGAATATGGGTAACATGGAACACAGACTTGTTGTAAACAGCTTTAATCACTGTCAGTCCAAAACATAAGATCACAATCAAAACATGGCGCTCGTTCAATATATATATATATACTCTGCGCAGGCGCGCAAATTACATGGTCCGATTCACTGGATGCAATTGTCTATAACAATGTTAACACTATAATAATATGCAGACTACTGTACTGGCGTTGTGTTAATTTGTCAATTATTGGACGTCTTTCAACTGATCAATCATTTATTGGACGCCTGTCAACATATCAATCAATTATTAAATGTCTTGAAGTTGGTCAATCAATTATTTTTTTTTTAATGGACAGTTAATTCTTGAGTATCCTTAAACAGATCAATTAATTATTGAGTATCATTAATCGTTGACCAATCCCAATCCCTTTGTTATTAATTGTCTATACGTTTGCGAAAATCTTTCACAAAAGAGACTTTTGGCAAGTGGAATTTATTTTTCCATCCGTATCAGGTATCCGTATCGTCACGATACGTTGCGTCAATGTAGTTTTAGAGTTTTGGTAGATATTCGCGCCGTCTACGTATGTGTAGCGGTGCTGAGCTTAGTTCTATTACAGCATGGTCACAGTTATCTACCAAGATCACCATCTGTACTAGTAAAGTGCCTAGCCTACAAATTACTGGAGGGAGTGAGATCGTTCGAAGGTGGCTGACGAGCTATTTAAAAGAAATAATGTCGAATCTTATTTAAAATCTTCGACTTCAACTCGACAGCAATATTTGGTTTCACAATAATGTATCATTTCAGAAAGTTAATAATCCTATATACCATAAAATCACATCATTTACAGATTTGCAATGTCCCATCTCCCTAAATTTAGCACGTAGATCAACCAGCATGCAGACAGACAGGAAAGATATGAAAATTCTGAGAAAAACTCATAAACAATAATGATTAAATTCCAGTCTTTATCATGGATAAAATCACATTAAATATACAACTTCGCGTTCCAGATTACACATACATGTAGATTCATAAAAACGCTACACCACATCTCTCTAACTCTCCCCCCCCCTCTCTCTCTCTCTCTCTCTCTCTTTCTCTGAAAAGTCAACGTACAGATTATACATCCTATCACGTTATTTGGATAAGTTTTTCTGTGCTAAGCCATGTAAAGCACATACGTGGTCTGTTTTTGAATGGGTCACGGTGGCTAAGTGGGTAGATTAGCTCGTGTATTATTAATTATAACTTGGTTTAAAACCTGATATTTCTCTTTCTTAAGAAGATGACAGTCATCATTAAACCAATGACGTTAAGAAGACGCACCGATTCGTGTCTTTGATCTAGATCGGTTTTTTTTTTGGTTTTTTTTAAGAAGGATATTTATTTGGCACATAAACAATACCTCGACATCCTGCCTTAGAATTGCCTTTTTTATACGCCCACATTTTCATGTGGACGTATTATGCCGTCGCCCCTGTCCGTATTATTATATCACCGTTACACCCTAAGGGTAACTGAGTTCGAATTTCGTGAAAATCGGCCCAAAATTGACAGACAAAATGGTCGCCGTTCGTTCTCAAAAAGCGTAAGAATATGGTATATCAAGGTTGTGGACCCTATAGAGGTCACAATTTTTATCCGATTTTGTTGAAACTTTTGATAAAACTTGAAAAATGTAAGTTTATAACCCAAAGATCTTGGTTCCTTTCGATATTTGCGCATATCGGACCGTAACTTCATGAATTATGGCTCCTGATTGTGGGCCCTATAGAGGTCATAATTTTTATCCGATTTAAAAAAACCGTATTATTATATCACAGTTACACCCTAAGGACGACTGAGTTCGAATTTCGTGAAAATCGGCCCAAAATTGACAGACAAAATGGCCGCCGTTCGTTCTCAAATAGCGTAAGAATATGGTATATCAAGGTTGTGGACCCTATAGAGGTCACAATTTATATCCGATTTTGTTGAAACTTGAAATGTAAGTTTATAACCCAAAGATCTCGGTTCCTTTCGATATTTGCGCATATCGAATTGTAATATCCTGAATTATGGCCCTTGATTGTAGGAAAAATCACTTTCTTGTTAGCTTGTTCTCTATCCATCTCTCGAAAATGTGGGCGTATCCTGCCTGGCAGCCGCTGGTTTCTTTTATTGAAGAATATTTGTAATTTGGATATTTTTATAAGAATAGATTTGATGATATGAATTGTGCTTAAAGTTAATCGAAATCAGATTGATACACACGGGGGAAACAGACAACTATGCGCGGTAAAAATCAATGATCACGAGTGATCTAAAAGTTTCGCCTTTAAAACTAGCCTAGAGATTCCGTCTAGTTTATGAAATAGTCACACTACACAAGGGATATTTATTTATTTGCAGATTAGACATCAAGAAACCAAGGAATCGGCAGTTGTGTCTAATTAGAGACCAAGAAATAAATTTCTAAAGACGAACCATATTGGAAAAGAATTACAGGGTATTTCTATGTTTAACAAAGGTAAGCATGCAATCTTTGGAAGAGGTATAAGCCTTACAATTTGATGATTGTAAATGCACAAGCTTTTTTACCATTTACCAACACTTGAATAAAATTTTATTGAATTAATTTGCCGAATATTTTGAATTAAATATTCAGTGTGCCTTTTTATGCTTTTATTTCGATACAGTAAAATAATCTAATTGCATTATAACGAAATACAGGTTTAAGATAGTCCAGGATGTACAGGAGATAATTAAATGGATAAATGTTTAGGATAGTACAGAATGTATATTTAAACTACTAAACAGTATATCACTCATTTTGAAGGAGACGGAGGGGGTTAATACACACATCGGCCCTATATCGAAATATCGAATAACCTGCCAAGCACACAACACTTGTCAATTAACTTACACATGTTTGCACGCTACATAATATACACTTTTGTATTTCATATTAGATAGATGCATTATGTGAATACCGCAGAATTAACAAACACCACTCGGCTGTACAATTAAGAGACTGATAACTAAGGAGCACCACTCGGCTTGTACGGCTAACAGGTTGAGAACTAAGGAACACCACTTGGCTTGTACGGCTATCAGGTTGAGAACTAAGGAACACCACTCGCCTGCCCACTGAAAAATATTTATGATATTTTACCCGCTGAGAATTCAGAGACTCAACCAATGTGTGATATTATCGCTTTTTATGTTTACAGAATGAAAAGTAAAAGAACAGAGTGTTCAACTTAATAACAATATGTATAGGTGAAACCCTAGAGTAAAATAACAACATGTGGTTAATAGTGGTAATCCTGTTTGTCTATCCGGGAGTTTCAGCTATTAATTTTATAGAACTCCAATGGGGTCTTACTACCGTTCCTGTAAACTATCCTTTATATAAATATGAAACGTCATCGACAACATCTAAAACTAGATGTACGTATATTTGTCAGTTGGATGCAACATGTACAGGTTTTAGCCATCAAGGTGATCAATGTGCTCTGTATAATAGTTATTCTGTCAACCATATATCACCGTGGAACGGATCCCCTCCTTTACTGTACATGATCAACGATAAAGGTAAGTGTTACTCATGATGCAGGGTCGCTCAATGTGTATGGTGGCTCAATGTGTATGGTGGCTCATGACTCAATGTGTATGGTGGCTCAATGTGTATGTCACAGGTTCGATTACAGTATTTGTCGAGATAGTCCTGTCAAAAATGAAATGAAATGTTGTTTAACGTCCTACTGTTCTGCTCCGACTGGGCTAAAGAAGACGGACATACACCATACGGTGTGACATGAAAGAAAAATAGAAAAAGTCCGTGTATTACCATGTTTTTATAAGGTATAGAATGAATAAACACACGTGAATGTACGGACTGTTTCTATTTTTCTCGTGTTCTCTTATCTAATGACATTCGATTACTTTTTTGAATTGTCAGATATACTCTTACAGTCTCATATAACAACTTTTGGTCTTCGAAGGAATTATTAGTGATCAGAAATTCGCCCGTGTATCTGTTATCACCCGTCACTTCAGTCAGTTATATTGTTGAAACATTGATTACTCAGCTATCGTAGCAATGATCTCTGTGTTAAAATTATATGTGTTTAACCAGCTCTATCACATATGTGATAATGACCGACACCAATATTGTCCTTTAAGTTTGACACGACTACCATAAATGTGATGATAGCACTTAAATTTAAAACGACTGTCGTAAAAACGTGATGATTTCAGTTTAATACGACGGTCGTAAAATGTATTAATTACACTTAGTTCTCGCACAACCCAACATCAAATGTATTGAAATATACATAATATGGTTGAATAATCAAAGTTTGGCAAGGGATTTCGTGGAACTTTCTTTATACAGGATTCTGATTGGTAGGTTCACCAATCACCTCCTCGCATTACTTAAATATACATTATGAGGGATTAGAGAAAAGAGCTGGTAGTTCTCACTATAATAGTTAAAAGCTGGACACTGTAAAGGGAATTTTCTGATAATTTCAGTCAGATTGATCTACTCTGAACCGAGATTTTAGCGATTGAATTTCGGCCTAGTCTCAATCATCATTACTAAAGACGGTACGATAAAAAAACATAGTCTCGATTATCCATTGCATGATTAAATCATAAAAGGAAGTCGAACAGCAAATCGGAACCTAATCTAATAAACATCGCAGGCTAGCGATGACATCGAGAGTTGATTATGGTCTGGAGAAGTTAATTAATAATTTAGATAACATTTCAGTCCTAACGAAAGATCTGCAATAGGCAGATTTAGCTCTTGCATAATGTATGTTTAACGCATCCAGTAACGAAGTATTCTAAAACCATAGGTATACTCAGCTGAATGTCAATAGCCAAGGAGTCCATTACTTGTTCTATTAATCCAGTTAAAATTATATAAGTTGTATTGCGTTTATGTCTCTCCCTGGGTAAAAGTGCCAAGGAGTCCAGCCCTATTAATCAAGGTTAAATTATATTAATTGTATTGCGTTTAAATTATATGTAGGGGTCTTTAGCAGTGGGTGAAAACCAGAGAACCCGGTGAAAACCCACGGGGTTGGACAGGCGACCCTACTCCTTGTCATGTACCATCGGGGAATCGAAGCCACGCCAGTTGAATCAATAACATACTTTATGTTACAACGCGCACGCGCTAACCATTTGGCCATCCAACACCACCTACGCAATTAAAGTTACAGTTTCATATTTTTAAGTTATATTTTTAAAATGTATTAAAATAAAGCCCTAAAATAATCCTATTAATCCTATAATTCACTATTGCCAGTTGAGAAATTGGCAAAAACATCATTTTCAACTTCAAATTCAAACGTTTGAAGATAGCTATTCCATGGTGGAGAATAGGAAAAGAAGGGAGGTAATTGGGAGGTAATTGTGTTATTATTTCCGGCGTGAACATTTTTAAGTGTGAGAAAGATAACCCATGATCTTATAATAGTGAGTTGACAACCTATTGAGCAAAAGACATAGAAATAATCATGTTTTGACTTTCTTAGAAAATATGAAATTGTAACTTTAAACGTTTCGATGTTGAATTCTCTCAATCCTGAGACAGGCCACGCGCAATCTAATTAATTATGATGATACCTATACCAATCGCCAATCCCTCAGAACGTTTTGAACAGACGAACTCGTGTAAACAGCCCCTCAAAAAACGAAGCGAAATGTTGATAGTATTTCAATTATACGTCATGTATGCATTGTGTGCACAACACGAAGGTGCTTCGAATAATTAACTATAATCAATGTGAATAGGAAATGCGATAGAAGCAAATGCACTGTCTTACTACTGTCTACTGTAAATCGTTATGTAAAACAACAACATAATTGATCGGAATAAACAACAAGTTCATGTAAATGTTGGTGATATTCGATTTGCAATGCATATATTGATTGTGTTATGATCGAACAATTTTGATTCATTCTAACCCAATAGCAAAACACAACAAAAATCGTTTATTGTACACCAATGTAGCGTCTTAATTAATTATTACATAATGATCGGATCTGTTATTTATATATATGGTCGATACAGGTCGTCGTTGTCGTGGTGGTCAATGTAAAGAATAGGGTCGCCTCAAGGGATTTCTCCTGGTCCCCCGGTTTCCTCCCATAGCTAAAGACACAGACACGCAAGCAAAAAACCGGAGTATGTTAGTCTCAAAATGACCTAGTTTGTGTCGAGTGGACGCTCAACCCCATTTCGCTCTCTTTCAAGATTTGGAACCATCGCTACAAATATCGCCATTATAACATCTTCTATAACTGCTTAAACGGGTATGATTCCGGTGTTGGCAGAGAAAATCCTCAGGGCGTATAGTCGTTTGGGTTGGACGAAAACCGAGGTCCCTGGTATACGTTGGCGTGTATGTAAAAGAGCCGTTGACTGTTGGAATTCGACGAGGAGTAGGCCGAAACTCCTCTGTCCGAGGCAAATGGGAGTAGACCCTAACCCCCCTGTCGCTCATACCATTCTCTATAAGCCCGTTTACATGAGCCCAATCGGCGAAGAAACGTAGGACGTTAAACCCCATTTCTTTATATTGCGGTGAGCAAGCATCTTTACTCGCGAGAGAAATAAAACACAATACACCTAATATCATTTTAACCGGATTAATAGGGCAGGTAATAAACTCCTCGACTGTAGAAATTCGAATCTTTGTAAACCCAGAATGTGCTGAATGTACTACGCTGACTCCTCGCTGAATTTCACTTCCTTGCCTAACCCCAAACGTCTGTTACGGCTTAGGGGCCCAGAGTAAGACACCGGAGGTCGCGGGCTCGCTCCCGATGCTGGCCGAAAAAGTTCATCCGGATTTTCCGGCGTGGTTTCCACTTGTCTGTGGGGCAGGACTGAGATCTAACAAGGACAACTGTCTGGTCTTTCGAATGGGACGATAAACCAGGGTTTCGCGTACACATTGACATTCACGTAACAGATCTCTTGGCAGCTGGAATTCGATATAAGAGTGGGCTGTAGCGCCGCTGTCCGGAATAAATTTCCTTCATAGCACACTGTGTGGCGTATGCCCGTCTTCATTAGCCCAGTCGCAGCAGAACAACAGAACTTTAAACCCCATTTCATTTGTGTTCCGGCTTTAAGATCTCAATAATACTTTTCTCTAATGTCTTTAAACTTCTGTTTTCTTGGACCTTATCTACCTTGCTCTGGTGTTCATTCATATCTTTTAAATAAGGCTACAGAATTCAAACATAAAGCTAAACATAGGCGGCGAGGCTCGTGAATTACCCTGAGTGTGAATGAGAGAGATAGAGAGATAGAGGAGAGATAGAGAGAAACATAGATAGATATATAGAGAGAGAGACAGAGAGAGAGAGAGAGAGAGAGGGATGGTCTTAACGTCCACTCGACACAATTTTGAAAATTTTGAAAAATTAACCCCAAATATGCGATTTGGTGGCATATCTCATTATAATCTCTGCCAAATATTGGAGTTACGAATTATCGGCAGACGTTTCTGGCGTATCCCCACAAACAGGGTGCAGGTGACTTAATAATTAGTAAATTTGCGGGCGACAGTGTCGGATGAATCCGATGAAATTTTCCGATAAAATTCCGAATCCCCATTGCACACACGGCCCAGAAAGCCTATTTATACCAGCCCATTCCAGACTCCAGTGATGGCATGGCGGCCCGTTAAAGCCACCGGCCACATACAACACATGATCATCATCGCCCCATGGCCGGTCCAATACCCCCCCCCCCCATAATGTTCAGCAGAAAAAGTTTTTTTTAGACAATTGGACAAAATTATTTTTTTCATTTTTTGTCCGACCGGCCCTTCGGAGCGCTATCGCCCTATGGCCCAACCCGCCCCTGTCTGGGTGTACACATGGCGCTGGGGTTTTGAGGAATTCTTGTATTTTGATCCAACCCGATACCAAATTTCAAGAGGGAGAATTCCTACGTGGGGGCCCAGTGTGCTCTCTTCAGCCATGGCTTATTATTTCACGCAATGATTTGAGGAAAATGACCAGTAATCAAAAAAACAAAACCAAAAAAAAAAAACCCAACAAAAAACACATTTAATAAACAGCTGATCAGTTCTACGATAAAACGTGCCTTTGGGCAACTGAAAGGACGCTGAGTGTCCGTTTCTAACTCCTGGAAGATGTAGAATCACTAAAATAAATACAACAATACTGTGAAATTGAAATACGATATTTTTAATCGGAGAAAAGTGTCAACAATAATTCTTCCGTCGACTAAACTTAAACTGCAAATATAACTTCGATCAAAATCTGTATTTGCTGCCATATTGAATAATTGGTTTATGGGATACTTCCTGAAGGCCTGGCGCGAGTAAGCCGTTTAAATGATGTCATCGGTAACCCGAACGCACTCGTGGTCGCGCGAGTAAGCGCGGCGCCAGTAATCGAACGCACCATAAGTAGAGTCTGTCCCACTCCTAATTGTAATATGACACCAGTTTAACCGAATTCAATACTTTCTTTAATTTAAATCTAATTCTGTCGTTAACACGGTTCTGATTGATCGCTTAAATCAGAAATTTTGTATATACGTTGCTGTTGCTTAAAAAGGTCGCAATTGTATCTTTATTGTAGAACCCACTCCGTTGTCATAACAAACCCCAACAAGAGGATGTTTTACCCATAACTTTTTTATCGGAATCAACAAGTTTTATATCGTCTAAGTTTTGATTACTTTAGTTGAAGCACAGAAAGGAAAAAAAAGATTACTCTGAAGCATTGATTTTTTATGGCGCTATTCCTTACAAAGATTAAAAAAATCCCCAATAATATTAATAATAATAGAAACGAAATTAGACGAATCTGTACATCTATCAAATCCTTAACGGGTGGGCCAATATTCCCTGGGTACAGCCGAGAATGTCAGCAGTTCTTTCATGTGTGCGCACCTTACAAGGGCAAACCTTGCTGAAAAAGTCTAAGGAAATTTCTTAATCATAATCCATAAATTAAATACAGTATTCGTAAACATTGTAGTTAAAGGGTATGAGGCAAATTTAAAGTAGAAGAAATGAGATTAATTGAAATGGGGTTTAAAGATGGGTTCCCGCGTACAAACTGGGTGATTTAATGGTATATATGGACTAAAAACATATTCCAACTAATTAATTTGTCATAATTGCGAAGGAATGTCCTGCTATAAAAATTCGATCAAACCAGGTCATGTTTACGTCACGTGACTTACCTCTCTAGGAAGTCAGCGGAGAATTCATTGCATACATACATAAGACGTTGTTGTCTTTAATCGCTTACTATTTATTACAAATATCGAATCCTAATTAAATTCTCGGATTATCCACTATCCGCGTCTTTTTCCGTCATTTTTTATCTCAGAAAGTGTTGTAGGTCTAATTCTTCATAAAGTTTATCAACTTGTACATTCAGCGCTCAATGTTCGCGTGTGACCTTTGACATCACGCGTGCAGAAATTCCTAATCGTCGGGCTGTTGATTAGGGGAACCCTTACATTTTTGTCCTGTATACGCTCCGTGGGTGTTTTTCGGGGAATTTAGTATTTTTCTAGTAAGATTGGATATCTCTACTTTCCATATATACCAAAATTACCATTCTTTTATTGGAAATAACCACCCGATAAATACTTTTCTGGGAACCTATCTTTAACCTCCTGCTGTTCTGCTCCAACTGGCCTAAAGAAGACAGGTATACGCCATACAGTGTGCTTTGAAGGACGTTTTGCCCGGACCTATTCTTATATCGAATTTCAACTGCCAGAGGAGCCTTTTCCCACACAATGACTTTACGTTGTCCCTTGCCAGGCTCCCCGTCCTGCACTACGACTCACTGAGCCACCGTAGACGAAAATGGGTCTAAAAGCACATTTTAATGTAATATGACTATATATAAAGAGATTTATATTTAATTTTAAAAAATATCAAAAATTCTAATAAATCATGTTCGATGAAATATGGAAATAGTCGTTTACTACTTCTTCTACAAAATAATAATAATATTTTCCTGAACGGTTTGATGATCAAATTTAATAAAACAACGAAAAAGCTAAAAAAAATCTAAAAGCTATCATTCTTTATCATTAACTATAACGTTATCATTTTGTTTAGTACAAATAATATCTCTGAAACAGTCGGGTTTGGCAAGAACTTGATACTGGCACTTACTTTGCGTGTTTCTAAATTTAATCTTTTGATTCAGCTTTCTGTTATGTTTCGTAAAAAAGTAGTCTAGATTATCCCGGCCTATCAATAAGACGTAGAATGGTCGGTAGACTGATTAAGCGAGACCAATTTCAAGATAAGGACACGTAACACACACACACACACACACCCACCCACACACACACACACACACACACATATATATATTTATATATATATATATATATATATATATATATATATATATATATATATATATATATGTATATTTGGAGATATGGTGGAGCATCCTATCATAGTCCTTTTTCTTCATTTGTTGTCGTATTTTGACACTTGTACACTGAAATTAACATTTGTATCTTAAAATCTAATTATACAAATCGGACATTGGACATATCATATTTGTAAAATGTATTTTTCTTTAACGTAATTGTATTTTAATTTTGGAGAAATGGTTTTGAAGAAACGTTTTGCAAGATTTGTATTTGGAGATTTGTATTTGGAAATTTGTTATTCGAGATTTTTTTTTCGTTGTATGTTTATGATGTCTATATTTTGTAATTTAATTTTCTAAAATAAATTTTATCTTTATATTAAAATACAATTAAATTAAACAAAAATACATTTTACAAATCTGATATGACAAATGTCTGATTTGTAAAACAAATATCGATTTTAAGATACAAATGTTAATTTTATTGTACAAATTTCGAAATACGTCAACAAATCAAGAAATAAGAATTAAGGACCACGAATTTTAAAAGAACCAAACATTAAGAAAACTGAATAAAGAGCTGATTCGTCTTCCATAGTAATATTTATGAACTTGGTGTATTTAAACTAACTCTTTAAAGTACAAATATGATATTTATTGGTGCGTCGCAATCGATAATGAACGTTAATAAAACATGTAAATATTATAGATGTGATATACTATGAACTTGGTTTCTACTCATTCCATTGTTAGTATAGTTCAACATCCGCTTCCACTGATGGTCATATCGCAGCCTAGTTGGTTTCTGTAAACGGACTAACAATATTGTTATGAATCTAACAGCCATAATGTGATAATATTTACCAGAACGTCTCAGTCGATAATTATCGAATCGATTATTACCACTCGACTGTGTTTTTATTGACAGTGATGTAAAAAAATTATTTCATTGGTGCATTAAATAAAAACCAACACAATTATGTTAACTACATCAATTTTCAACGATAAAGGTCGAGATGTCTTTGATTTGTGTAAATAAAATATGCAAAGTCTAGATTTAATGAAGTTAATTGTCGATAAAACTGACAAGAAATATATCTAATAGCTAGGATAGGACTGTCATTAATTGTTCAGAGTTTTGACGAAAAAAAGGAAGATATCATTACTGTAGGAATTGATTGATGGGGATTTGATAAAAAAAAAGGAATCCTCGCCATTTTGAAATCCAATATGGCCACCAATATGTATTCTGTGCCTCACCCACTTAGCAACCATGATCCCCATAGATTTACCTGATAGGGACTTGATGAAACGGGAATTCTTGCCATTTTGAGTAAGACACTGCCTCGCTAGCCTGGAGGTCGCGTGTTAGATCCCTGCATTGGTCGAGAAATTTCATCAGGATTTTCCGACGCGGATCCCCCTTGTCAGTGGTGCAGGCCGGAGGTTCCGTGTATACGTTGGCATGCACGTAAAAGATCTCTTGGCAGTTGGAATTCGATAATAAGAGTAGGCCATATTTCCATTGCCTGGGCAAAATGTCCCCCATAGCACACTGTATGGCGTATGCCTGTCTTCATTAGCCCAGCCCAAACAGAACAGTTTGAGGTTAAACCTCATTTCCTTTCATTTGCATTTCATATATTCCAGTAAAACAATGTATTGAAAAGGGCTATGTATTATATATTCCAGTAAAACAGTGTATTGAAAAGGGCTATGTATTATATATTCCAGTAAAACAATGTTCTAATAATGATTGTGTATTTATATATTCCAGTAAAACAATGTATTGAAAAGGGCTATGTATTATATATTCCAGTAAAACAATGTATTGAAAAGGGCTATATCTACTATAGAGAAATAAATCTTTGTATCAGAAAGAGTACTGTCAGAAAAACCTGGGCCGCCGGTAAAATAGAGTGTATAGGTGAAGGTGGAGACCTGATGATCATATCTACACCAGGAAAACTGAATGTATTCCAACAGCAAGATTTTCATGACGGTAAAGTCATTTATTTTCGCTAAAGGTTCGATGCGTCATTTAGCGCTATATGAATTCCTTGCAAACTACAACCTATGGATATCAGTCTAATAATGGTTTATTGCCGTGTAGTATTTACAATGTTGTGATGAACTAAAATTTCACCAATCTTTGCTGCTGACTATTAACAAGAATCCGCCATCTTTTATTGGTACCAGTGAAACCTGGTGGGCCTATAGTTTAAATCGGATTGAATCCATGCTGGGAGATTATCAAGCGCACTCAGATTATTTCGTTTCTTTTTTATAGTTCAAAATGGCGTTTTGATTTGAATTTCTTGATTAGATAATAAAATCTTAATTTTACATATTTATTTTGGAACAAGTCGTGAGAAATTTGATATTTTATTGAAAATACAAAATACCGCTTTCAGTCCTTAAGAAATTCATTCACACCATAAATAGGTTTGGTTGACTAGTGATGACGAAAGAAACATTTACGATTAGTCAAATTGTTAAATATGGAAGATCGAACAGCTCTTTATTCAATATTATTAGTTCTTAGTTCTTAATTCGTAGTCCCTATGTCTTCATTTGTTGTAAGAACACTGAATAAATAGCTGTTTCGTCTTCCATAGTTAAAGATTCGTGTCTATAGGGTCGACGAAAGGCAAATCTGTAATACATGGAAATATCCTCAGACAGGTTTAAAACGGAGAGAAGGGGATCACGTGGCTAAGTGGGTAAGACGCTGGCTCGCTAGCCTGGAGGTTGTGTGTTCGATCCCTGCATTGGCCGAGAAAGTTCACTCAAATTTTCCGGCGTGGTTTCCCCTTGTCAGTGATGCAGGACGGAGGGCCTGACAAGGACAGCTGTCTAGTCGTTCGGATGGAACGAGAAACCGAGGTCCCGTGTACATATTGCGTGCACGTAAAAGACCCCTTGGCAATTGGAAATCGATATAAGAGTAGACCGTAGCGCCAAAATGTCCCTCATAGCACACCGTATGGCGTATGTCCGTCTCCATTAGCCCAGTTTAGGAGCAGAACAGTAGGACGTTAAACCCCATTTCATTTCATTTCATTTCATTAAACCGGAGAGAAACCGGTAACGACACTGCCCGGGCGAAATCACCCTCTGACATAGACGTAAACCATAGAAAAGCAATGTATTATTCTCACAGTGGCGTATTTAAATCTATTATTTCCTTTTTTTTATACAGCATCAACAAGGTGGTTTGTTGGGGCCACTGATAATGCAGGCGGTGTGTGGAAATGGATCGACGGTTCAGTAGTAGGGGCGTTTATATGGGCGGTAAACGAACCTGACAACTTTGGTGGAAACGAGCATTGTATGGTTGTCAACAAAATGGCTCCATCAGTTGTATATTATGGAACAGATAAAGGGTGTGATTCTGGTGGACTGAACTTTGTTTGTGAATTAGAATTAGTTTAACAATCTGTCACGTCATAAGTAATGTAGTGAGATTGTGGTACACCTGAATCTATTCTTTAGAAATTTAAAATAAACGAAAATGTATCTACAGGCACACATTAAAGGAGCTAAATCGCTAATATTTGGAACCTAGAAATTGACACAAATGGGTCGCAACGCATATAATAATTTTACTGTAATTTCTAATCAGTTATGTTCGGCGAAATACGTCAGAAGTCTCAATCGAATGGCAATCTCAAGTGTCTTGTTATTCCAGTCTACACCGATAGTATCTATTGCTCATGCTCTCCATATAAGAATATGTCCTCACTGTTTGACATGATTTGTGGAATATGTCCAATCACGTTCTTCGAGTAACTTGTTACAATGGTGCTGAAACGCATTTTGGTACACGATTCGTGTACCAATGGTAAAATGTTTATTTTGTTTTAAATATTGGATATCAGAAGGCCATCTTTTCCCGGTAAGATCACTACATCAATGTTGATTTAAATTGACAAATAATTCGTGTTTTCAATGTAGAAGACTTTGGATGATATTGAGTCAGAGACTTAGCTACTTTAATATAATATGAATGTATATTATATAACCTGATTTATATTGAATTGTAAAACATGAATTGTAATTTATAATCGATGTGAACAAGAAATATGTGAAAGGTCCAATTTGAACGACAGTCGTTTACGTCTACTCAATCGGTTCTACACATTGTTATTTTGTCGTTTATGAATCAGCCATTACTAATTACGTCCGGGTTATCTTGTAGAATATGCTTTTTATTTGTTCATTACAATTAGCACCCAAACCATAGAATACACGGCTCGAGTAGTGATTTTAAAATGTCTATTGTGTGTTAAATATTGGATATTGGAGTCCATTAATTTCACGACAAGAAAACAACATAATATTTATTGATATAAACCAATATTAAATTCTAATTCGTATTGTATCTTTAAATATTATGGGAGATATTGAGTTAGATGCTTTCCTTTAATGCATCAGCATTCTGGACAGTTGTCCAGGTTCCGCCATGAGTAGAGGGGTCCCTTGCTGGACAGGACATTTGTCCGGGTTCCCCCATGAGTAGAGGAGTCCCTTGCTAATCTACGTATGCTTTCACCATCTTGTTGGAAGAGCTAATATAATAAATATATGTTTTTCTTTATCGACCATTTACATTTATATTCATGTAAGTGTCTGTGTTGGTAGGATCACCAGTGCACTGCTTGGCTAGGGTATGCCGACCCTATTTTGTTGGGGGGTGGGGGAAGGGTGCGGTGGTGTGTGTGTGTGGGGGGGGGGGGGCGAGAGAAGGGGGGGGAAGTAACCGTAAACATAGGTAATTTTGTCCTTGAACCCTTTACCCTATAGAAAAATGTGTATATAAAAATATTTTCGTGAATTAAATTTCAACTTTTAAACAAGACATCTACGTTAAATATAATAATGATAATAAATTGATTATTGAAGTTGTAAAGCTGTTCTGTGATGCTTGTAAAGCTGTTCTGTGATGCTTGTAAAGCTGTTCTGTGATGCTTGTAAAGCTGTTCTCTGATGCACGATATAACATAGAATATACGTTTAAAACATACAAAATTGTATTTCTTATTTCACTAGATGGTGTATTTTGAATAAACTGATTTTGTATAAATATACAAATTCATATTTTGCTAGGAGTCTTTTTCTTTTACAAAACCCAAACAATCTAGGCTTTTCTGAAACTCGTTCACCATACGGTTGAGTAATTTCTAAACATTATACTCAAATTGATGCCGGTACGAAACTATTTCTCATAAACTAAATTACAGCTAGCTGTTGAGAATGGACCAGGGCCAATGGCAATCAGGTATTTTAAAGAACAAATTTAGTCTATGTAAAATCGCCCTTTCTCTACTGACCTACTACCACCCTCGCCCCTGCCCGGCCTACACAATAGGTCCCAAATGACATTCATTAAAGAATTTGAAAATTAATGGGGCACGAGTAACTCTTGTGGAGTTGAATATGGAACAGACCAACAAATATCAACCCAGGTTCGTTGGTTCGTCGGGCTTAATGTCCGCTATCACCTAGAGTGTTTACACAGGTGTTTTTCCATATGGTTATAACTTTTTTCGCCCTGCCCCTTACATATTCCCGAAGCAAGGGCTCGAGAAATCCTTCTCTGGCCAATGCTGGATAGGCGTCTGATACTTGAACTTTTGAGGGAGTGTATCTATTCTTCTCGTTCAACCAAATCTCTCCCAAGTACAGCAACATGACAGCCCTTTGTTTAGTGTGGTGTCTTCCCTAAAATATGGGATTAGTTATAATTAAACGAAACACTGCGAGGAGTATGAGCCCCCCCCCCCCCGATCACAGTTGTTGACCGCAGTTGTTGACATTTTGGTGCTGTTCCGGTCAGGTTTAGGAGAATGTATATGATTTACGTACTGTTTTGGTCAGGTATTGGAGAATGTATATGATTTTGAGTTGTACTGGAAATGAAATGTTCTTTTGCAGACCTTTTACATTCCTGACAATACATTGTAGAACTATATGACGTCCCGGAAGTTAGTGGTTGCTATGGATAAGCTTCAGGCGTAAACAAAGCTAAGTGTCAGTTTTAGTATTGCCATTAGTAAAAGACCTATTTCAACTACTTCCCGCTTTATTCTCATGTTTTCTACTTATGTAGTTACTAGTCGGAATCTGGAGAAAAATTCAATATTCCACTTGTAAATAAATATTTGCAGAATGAATCAGCCAAGAAGCAAAGCTTCCCAAAAGTGCCTATTTACGATTAATTTAAGATTCCTCCAAATGATTTGAATTAATTTATGACTGTGTTTAGTTGAAGTTTTAAAATGAATAGTTTGTCAATACGGATTTGTGTGTGGATATTGAAACATATGTTAGTCCCGAAATGAACTAAATCTCTTGGTAGCTATAGTTTTTTAAACATGCAGGGTGTTCGATCCCTGAATTGGCCGAGGAAGTTCATCGAGATTTTCCGACGTGGTTTCTCCTTGTCAGTTGTCTAATCATTTTGATGGGACGAAAAACTAAGTCCCGTGTATACACTGACATGCACGTACAAGATCTCCTGGCAATTGGAATTCGATATAAGAGTAGGCCATAGTGCTGCTGTACGGGCAGCATTTCCCTCATAGCACACTGTATGGCGTATGTCCGACTTCATTAGCCCAGTCGTAGCAGAACAGTAGGATGTTAAACCCCATTTCATTTCATTTAAAAATGCAGATATTATAACAATGATTGTTTAGCAAACCAAACATGTATAACCCCGTTACCAGACCCTCACAGAGCCGTTCAAATTATCGTCATATGGACGGACAATGTGCCAAGCGTACATTATTCATACTATGTAGTTGAAATTTTAGACCCGCGACACGTAGTTCATTTGAAAGCCCGTGCGCGTGTCCGTATTTTTAGTTGTTTAATGGTCTTGTGCTTAAGATATTGCCTAATTTATTGAAACAAGAACTCGGGAATGATGTCTCTGTCTTGTTTCAATATATTACTTAATGTCTCGCTCTCGACCATTTTACCACACTTATTTTACCTGGAGGAGTTCCGTCTACACAACCCATTATTCTTTGGCATTATGTATAGAACGAAGGCAAATTGTAAGCGACAACGAGACTGTTTAACATAGAGGCTCGCGAGTGATGTTGCTGTACTTGTGGCATATACTATCATGGCCTCAAAGGGAAGCAACTCTTCAGTCACTAAGTATATAGGAAGCAGACCACCATTAAATTTCACCATCTCGGTAAATTGTAGTTCGTCTATTTATAGCAATTCTCTCTCTCTTTTCTCCCCTTTTGCATGCCAATTGTTGTTGATTTTATGGTCTGGAATGGACGAATAGGGTTTGAATTAACATTTTCTGAGAGGTTTTGATAAATATTCATGA
The DNA here is from genome assembly GCF_932274485.2 of Patella vulgata. Lineage (NCBI taxonomy): Eukaryota > Metazoa > Mollusca > Gastropoda > Patellidae > Patella > Patella vulgata. The sequence continues at coordinate 3,016,545 of NC_065886.2, read as the reverse complement.
TTTTGAGGCGGAAGGATAACGGGGTTATCAGGTTGGTTACGGTAATATGCACGGCAACTAGTTTATGTTACATGTTTTTAGTATGCTTCTTCAAGTTTGTGTATCTCAAAATTTTGGTGATCAACCTCATACAAATTTTAGTGCAAAGACATGACATGACCATTTGTTCTTCTGTCTGTAGTGAAAAGCATTCCGCCCAACGAAAATTTGGGGAAAGTTGGAGGTGGGCAAAGAGGAAAGCAACTCTGATAATAACGAGATGCGATGTTTAGCATGGGCGTACATGATTATTTCGTGATATATGAACGATATGTTCACTACTCGCGTTTGTGTTATGCCCCGTGTACGCCCCCCCCCCCACGCACCCCGTCTCCGCGAAACTGGTAAAGACCTTCACATTTTAATTCGTAGACTTATTATAGGCGGAACGAGAATTGATCGTGTAAAAAGTTTATTCCAGGCAATCCACTTTTAAAAACTTTATAACCATTTTAAAATTCCATGACATAAAAAACGCTAAAATATTAAAGTGTAGCCAGACTATCGCCATTGTAGAGACGACCACATCTGTTACGTGTTTTTTGTAAATTATCTTTTTTTTTTATTATTTTGAGAGAAGCCTGTACCTTTACAGGCCCGAAAATGGCGTAGTAGACGCTTACGGCTGACCCCCAGATCCATTTACTTGATTTGATATTGCAATGTCCACCGGTTAATCTTGTAGATTTTGTTTTGCGTGACGTGCGATCTTCCGGCACTTACTTTTAGAGTGTTGACGTGAATCTATCACTAGGTGAACAAATATATATATATATATATATATATATATATATATATATATTCTTGTATGTCTTACATGCTTTATTTACACACGCATATAAGCGGAACCCAGAAGAGTCTCACATATAAAAGTCGAGACTGGCCTTTGAAGATTGTCAACGAGATAAATTAGGAATCTGGTACGCTCTGTTTAATCTACATAGATGTCGAATAAATTAATTTGATCTTGATTATCATTCGGAGCAGTGTTACGTACATATCCACCAAGAACAAGATTTGCATTGGACCAACATCCACTCGCCTGTATCACAAACCGTTATGTCCTAGTTATACCTAACACAAACCGTTATGTCGTAGTTATATCTCAATATAAACCGTTATGTCGCAGTTATACCTCAACATAAACCGTTATGTCGCATTTATATCTTATCATAAAACGCTTTGTTGCTGCTAGATCCCTTGACAGTTGGAATTCGATATAAGAATAGGCCGTAGTGCCGCTGTCCAGGCAAAATTTCCCTCATAGCACACTGTATGGTGTATGCCCATCTTCATTAGCCCAGTCGGAGCAAAACAGTAGGACGTTAAAACCCATTTCATTTCATTTCATTTTCATTTATATGTCAAAAAACACCGTTTTCTCGCAGTTATATCTCAATATAAATCGTTATGTCCCAGTTATATATCTAAACCCAAACCATTTAAACTCAACATAAAACATTATGTCGCAGTTATATCTCATAAAACACAGTTATGTCGCAGTTATATATCAAAACAACCGTTATGTCGCCGGTATATCTCAACCCAACCGTTATGTCGCCGCTGTACCTGTTATATCGTAGCTATATCTCAACCAAACGCCATGTTGTAGTTACGCACAGTTCGCTATGTCGCAAGTATATCAAATTATATTTAATTAATGGACATAGACATATTTCACAATAATATACTGAGCGCCATTGAAAACGCATCACTTAGTTTTTCGTATAACAAAATGATCCTGTAAAAATATCTTATTTATTTTGCTTCTTATTGTGAACAATATTCAAATGGGAACACATCAATAACAACACATTTGTACACTTATGGATGTTTAATCTGTAATCAAGGGTACAAAGTCAGAGGGGTCAAACCCAAAAGTACGACACAGATGTCAGTAGCGCGTGTGTCCTCCACGGGCCATCATCACGGTAGGCTACAGCATTAACGCGACCCCTGCAAATGTGTAGGGCGGTCCGGTGATGGAATGTGAAGCCTCCCCACACCATTACACTTCCCCCACCCCATCGATCCGTTTCGAAGACGCAGCAGTCTGCAAGACGTTCCCCAAGACGTCTCCACACACGTTGACGGCCATCAGAGTGATAAAGATGAAAGCGACTCTCATCACTGAAAAGCACACTTTGCCAGTCTACTCTTCTCCATGTCTGGTGTCCTTGAGCCCATATCAAACGCCGCTGACGGTGATGATCCCTGAGGATAGCTCCAACATAAGGTCGTCGTGTACTGAGTCCTACTTCTCTTAGACGACGTCTTACGGTGTTGGCACTTACTGGTCCTTGTCTTCCGACGACTGCTGCACCTGGTCGAGTCGCTGGGCGGAATCTGTCACGCAGATGAGTGACCCGGATGTAGTGGTCTTGAGCATGGGTTGTAACGCGTTGTGGACCAGGACGTTGACGGTCACGGGTTCATCCAGTAACTCGAACACGTTCCACCGACCTTACAATAGTGGACTGATGACAATTGAAGTGTCTGGCAGTAGCACGTGTAGACATGCCAGCCCTGGACATTCCCATGGCGTCATTCCGTTGATTTTCAGTAAGTCTCGGCATCTCTAGCTCGATTCCTTCACACCTCCAACAACAAATTACGACAGATTGACGTTTCACAGTTGATGTACTGCACATGCTTTTAAAGGGCTCACACACAATGCTGCACGTGAATATTGGGTTTTTCATGTGCATCTCGTGCAATTTTTTTTTGCACACGGGCCGATATTTTTTGTGTTTGGGAGCATTGTGTGAAACAATAGTTCATAGTATTGCATAATATTATACATACAAAACCACCTAGTAATAAAATATTTGGGCAAAAAAAGTGATGCGTTTTCTATGGCGCTCAGTATACATCCTAAACGGCATTTTATACTGGTATACTGTTTGAAAACTCGTCCTGTCTCAGGAGTTACAGGGAGCTAACCGCTCGTAACGTTTAATTCGTATCAGCAATCTCTTTCTTCTAAGAATATAATATTAAACGGCATCTTTTAACTCCCAAGTTCCAAGCTTGCTACTTTTACTTTAATTATCGTTACTTTAATTATGGAAGACCTGCTCCTATCTTTCTTTAGAATATTTATCATGATAGTAATGTTTTACAATTTCGTGTTTTATGTTCATAGATTTGATGTTTTAAACTAGATGTATATATAATATTTATATCAATATTTTCAATATACCTTTAACTAGTAGGAAAGCAGGATTCGCCCAGGGCCCAAATTCCATGGCCTAAAACATTCTTAGGGACGTGCTGGTTAATTTTATATCATACTAGCAGGATACCCGGCTTCGCTCGGGGGTCATAACTCCGAAACCGGAAGTGGTAGACTAACGCCACCTTGCCTATGTTACTCCCCGGTCCGAGCTACCCCTGTACCCCAAATTTCAGACTCGGGACAGACCTAGTGTAGCCGTCAACACCGAACAGCCCGGCTTCGCTCGGGGGTCATAACTCCGAAACCAGAAATGGTAGACTAACGCCACCTGGCCTATGTTACTCCCCGGTCCGAGCTACCCTATACCCCAAACGTTCAGACTCGGGGCAGACCTAGTGTAGCCGCCAACCCCGAACAGACAGACAGACAGACAAACAGACAGACAAACGACAGTCACAAATATATATATAGATAGATGTTGAGTTGGATCAAGGATACGAAGCGTGATGGGCGAACATACCCACAGATATCTTTGATTTTATTGATATAGATGAAGTATGTAAGTTAATATTGCCTTTGTGAATCGATAGCAGAATAAATTGATCTAATCCATTGTCAATTTGTAAGATTTAAATAAAGAGCTTGTCGTTCTTTCTATACTAGTTCAAAAATAGATAATACAAAATGAATATACATGTGTTGACAATTCTTTTACGTTACTTCATTCTGAGTCAAGTTATTGTGTGAAATGTTTAAATCTGACGGATGTTCAAATCCATTTATTTCTCAGTCATCCGATGGTCTAGAGAGTTTATTAGAGGCTTGTCTAAATAATAGTTTATATAAGATTTGAATCCAAAAGAAAGACCTGGAAGAGGCCGATTTAGCCTTTACATAATGCGTGTTTAATAAAACGTGGAGTTTGAGAGAGTAGATATGGTGTATCTCTACTTCCAGAAAGAATTTCACGGTTTTTACTTTGAACATCATAATTACCTAAATATGCCTTGATAACCCAAATACCAGATTACAATTGGTTGAGTTCAACTTCCGGTTTTGCTATGTCAAGCCAAGCTAAGGAATGCGTGAACCGGAAACGTTAAGATATTATTTCCTGACTGTGTCAAGTAAATATCAATGTCACTGTAGTTATAATTAATTTAAAGTAAATGTTTTACAGGTATTTTGGTCCTAATACCTGGCCCTAGTTGCTATTTGTTGACATATTTTGGGGCTCGGCAACCAGAATAACTGCTTAAATTTCGATAAAGATATAAATTATACAAACCGAAAATGATGAAAAATGAAAAAGACCCCCACCCGCTTCCTCCCACTCACACCAAATTCAAAGAAGAAAAACAACTAAAATCAAAACCATAACAAAACCAAGCAAAACCAAGCAAAACCTAAAACAAAACAACCGACAACAAAATAAATATTGAAGATGGCAACTCATATGAAGGTTTCGGTGAGTCACAGGGCTCAGTGTGTATACCTAGTATTCAGGTAAAATAATTAAAAAATATAATACCCCCTATCCCCAATGAGATCCCCTGTCTCTTTGACTGGATGCCATGCCCCCCCACCCGCTCCCCACTCCTGTACTCCCACCACTCTGCACGACACTGCCACTTTAATTAGTCCCGAAATGAACATGTTTGTGTCGAGTGGAGGTTATACCCGACTTCGCTCTACTACTTTAAGTCCTTTAACAAGTACATAGCACACGTGGTTTTACGTGACAAGGAGTAGGGTCGTCTTTCCAACCTCCTGGGTTTTCTCCATATGTTAGTCCCGAAATGACATACTTTGTGTCCAGTGGACGTTAACAACCCCCCTCTCTCTCCTCTCTCTCTCCCTCTCTCACTCTCTCACACTATCTCTCTCTCTCTCTCTCTCTCTCTCTCTCTCACTCTCTCTATCTCTATCTCTCTCACTCTCTCTCTCTCCCTCTCTCTCTCTCTCTCCCTCTCTCTCTCTCTTTCTCTCTCTCTCTCTCACGCAGCACATCTTAACAGGGTAATAAATTTATTATCGTTACAACAGTAGCAATGACAACCGAGACAGCCATAAACCAGCTCAGAATAAAAAATTTGAGTGACATTTTTAGCATATTCCCTTTTCATTATCTATTTAAAAACTATTATAGCAAGAACTGTCGACTCTTGATCTAAATCCTACATGAACCATCTTTAAGTCTTCGTTTATTCAAATATTCGTGAATTGTAATCGAACTTTCGTCTTGCAAATTTGAATTATTGGGATAATTCCGTCATGAAAATTTATATTCGATATACGCAGCTGACACAATAAGAAAAAAATAGGTTTAACGTCCACACCACACAAACTAGGATATTTTGGAACTAACCTATAGTATATTCAAATTTCAATAATTCTCGTGTATGTAAGGGTCTTTATCCGTGGGATGAAACCGGAGGACCTGGCAAAAACCCACGAGGTTAGGCAGGCGACCATACTCCTTGCCACGTAAATGTATGGAATCGAAAGCACAACACGCGTGATTAGTCCATTAGACCACCCGTGTTTAATAAAACCGTTTGTTCAAAGGCGACATGTAAATATAGAGATTGACGGGTGTCGTGCACAAGCCAGAGTAAATCCACCCTTTTGTAATGGGACAAACTTCAATATGTCTGCTAACTAAATGTATTGTTTCATCCGAGATTATCGACTACACAAAACTGATTCGCTGATAGGACAAACTGGAAAACGAAATGAAATGAAATGGGGTTTAACTTCCTACTGTTCTGCTCCGAACTGGGCTAATGAAGACGGAAATTTTGCCCGGATAGCGTCACTAAGGCCTACTCTTATAGTGAATTCCAACTGCCACGGGATCCTTTACGTGCACGCCAATTTGTACACTGGGCCTCGGTTTTTTCGTCCCATCCGAACGACTAGACAGCTGTCCTTGTCAGGCCCCCGTCCTGCATCACTGACAAGGGGGAACCCAGCCGGAAAATCTGGATGAATTTCCTCGGCCGATGCAGGGATGGAACATCCGGCCGCCAGGCTAGGGAGCCAGCGTCTTATCCACTTGGCCGCAAACTGAAAAACACGACGTATCATTTACACATTGGTGTGCACGTAACAAAACCCATGACGGGGGGAATTCGATATAAGAGTAGGCTGTAGCGCTACTATCCGGTCAAAATGTCATTCATAGCACACTGTGTAGCGAATACCTGTCTTTATTATCCCAGTCGGTGCTGATCAGTAGGACGTTAAACCACGATTCATGTCATTTTACACAAATGTAAATAACTCGGAAACTCTTTATTTGTAACCGAAATTAAAGGGGTCATGTCCTTTGAGATTTTATTTTAAAAGGTATTATGATACGCTTGAGTGGACAAGTATATTTAAATTCGTTCCTATTATAGAATTTGTTGATAATAAAAGACGATTTTGATGGTCGATGAAAAACACCGGATATTTGTGATCAATGGTTATCAATGGTCGGGTTTGTTATTGATGGCGGTAAATGTGACTGACATAAAATATAAACCAAATAATGTCTATATCATGGCCTTGACACAAACTAGGTCATTTCGTGATTAGCATATGGTTCAATTTTATTCCTATAATTCGCTTGCGCGTAGGGATCTTAGGCAGTGAACTGTAACAGGGAACCAGAAGACACCCCATCAAACTCATTGTCACACACAGGCTAGGAAACGTGGAAGCCCAAAAACTTGACTCAATGACAGATCCTGTCATCCAAATCGCACACGTTAACCCCCCCCCCCCCCACACACACACCGATTTCTCGCTCAAATAAAACCAATGGTGTTAATTTTCAATGTAAATACACGAAATGTAACATGGCTTCGAGAAGTATCCCCTTTATAATTAACATGAAATATAAGAAAGTTCACACAGGGGTTACGATCAGGTAGAAAACGTAAACAAGATATTTAAATGTTATACAAAACAATAATAAGGGTAAATCTTATTACATATTTGAACTGGAACAAACAAAATGAATTGAAATGAAATGGGGTTTAACGTCCTACTGTTCTGCTTCTTATACTGGGCTAATGAAGACGGGCATACGCCATACAGTGTGCTATGAGCAAAATTTTGCCCGGGCAGCGGCACTATCTCCTACTCTTATATCAAATTCCAACTGCCAGGGAATCTTTTGCGTGCATTCCAATATATACACGGGACCTCGGTTTTTCGTCTCATCCGAAGGACTAGACAGTTGTCCTTGTCAGGCCCTCCGTTCTGCACCACTGACAAGGAGAAACCACGTCGGAAAATCTGGATGAACTTTATCGGCCAATGCAAGGATCAAACACCCAACCTCAAGGCTAGCGAGCCAGCGTCTTAACCACCTAGCCACCTAGCCACCGTGCCCCCCTGGAACAAACAATACCTCGATTGACTATGTGCAAATCCCATTTCGGTGGGCAAGCATTTTTATTCCGGGAGAGAAAGAAACGCAATACAATAAATATAATTTAAACTTGATTAATAGGGCCGGACTCCTTGGCCTTTTTACCCAGGGAGAGAAATAAACGCAATACAACTAATATAATTTTAACTGGATTGATGGGGAATGGACTCCTTGGCTATTGATAGCCTAATATAATTTAAACTGGATTTAATAGGGTAGGTAATAGACTCCTGGGCTGTTGAAATTTGAAGAAATGGTCTCAAAATAATTTGATTAATGGGGTAGGTAATAGACTCCTAGACTGTTGAAATTTGAAGAAATGGTCTCAAAATGATTTAGGTATTGGGTTAACAGGTTAAAACCCTATTCAGTCCTATTTTTGTGTCAACTTCATACGAGCTGAAGAATGACGACTTAAGCTAAAACTTTTCTTAGAGTTTATCAGAGCGGATAGTACACACTAGTGGATATTATCTATATTTATATAAATGAAATGAAATGAAACGAAAGTTCAACGTCCGACTTTTGTGCACTGGCTAGTAATGGGCTAACTACATCGATATAAAATCATATATAAAGCCCTGTCTACACTGGATAGCCATGGGTTAACTACGTCTATATAAAATCTGACATAAAGCCCCGTCTACACTAGTCTTCTTCTACAAAAAGAAATCCAACTGTCATAAGATCTTTTAGTGTGAACTATGACTTTTCGTCCCATCCGATGAATTATTTCCTCCCAGCCCTGGCTGAGAAAATCCCTTTGTTTCTCAATGTTTCAGGACGGAGGGCCTGGCTAGGAGCAGGGTTTAAGGAAGGGACGAAAAGCGAAGTATACACGCACGTAGAACAACCATTGGTAGTTTCAATTGGAATTGGGGCACAATGTTCCTCATTAGTCTGGTTGGTTCTTGAAAGTAGAATGTTAATCGTCATTTCATTTCAATGGAAACAAAGTTAAATGACGGGCCTTCTTCATTGAACAACTCCCCCCCCCCCCCAAAAAAAAAAAAACAACAACAAACAAAAAAAAATAAAAACCAACCCAAAATAACAGTCGATTTTAACCATTAATCAAAATTCAATGTTCAATGATGGAACATTGATATATTTAGTACTGGCTGTTGAACCGGTGTTATACCGGAAGTAGTATAGGTCAAAAACCGGATGTAATATAACACAGGAATCGGTAGTGTTAGATATTGCTGTTATACTCCACATTTCAGCCGCCAATGTGGCCACCAACTCTCAAAATACGAACAAAGTAATATATATATATATATATATATATATATATATATATATATATATATATATATATATATATATATATAGGCCTGTAGATTTTAGGCATCTAAATCTGTTATATATTAATCTAGAAGTGAATATCGAACAATTGATCTAAAGCGATACCCTGTATAATTGGAATGTCATCTATGCTGTCATGGATTCTATTCGATGATTGTACGTGACAAGAATTAGGGCCACATGCCTTATCTCGGCTGTTTTGTGCCGAATATGTACAAACATGATTAAATTGGATATAGAATTTACCACACTAATTATATGATAATTAGTAGGATCTAATTAACTCTACTCACAACCCAGCTGTGGGGAAGTGAACGTTAATCAACATTTCCACTCACTTCCACAATTTACGGACGTTATATTTGGAATATAGAGAGACGTACGATACAGCAGTTTAAATTGTGTGGGTAAATTTAGACCTACATGATTAAAGTTAAGGTAGGAACATTATAAACAGGATGGGGCGTTAACTGGACAGCACCCCGGGGGGTCCTAGTATTATAGGGGTTCCCAAATTATCTCAAATTCTCTGTACCATAAATAAGTATGTCATAAGTTACAGTAGAGGTTAAAAAGGGAAATACTGGCATAGAAATTGCATTTGTATGAGTGTGACCGACGATGACTATAATATATCACATTTTTATTGTTGATCGAAGGGTCTCTGTGACTTTTTCAGCCAAGAGCCGCATAGAAGTTTACTCTATCCCTGATTATAAAGAGTCCAAGATTTGCATTATTTTCCACAACAATCATATTGAACTTTCAGCCTTGTAAAGACTATCAAGAGGGTAGATAATAAAACTTTATTTAGTATCACCAGTTTATCAATATTAATAAGAATCTTAAATATTCAAACGGTGAACGCTCTTAATGTGGGTTTCTTTTTATGGCATATGCTCGAATTTTGTGTTACCCAAAGCGATATTATATTCATTTATTCCGCAGTTTTATTATTTTCTGTCGTCTGTCATATTTAAAGTTTCATTTTACAGTTTTTATGTATTTTATTTATGTGTATTTAAAGTGAAATTTGAACTGCTTTGGTGAATGATGCATTGCGGGTGTTTAATAATAATATAAACAATAATTTATGGAAGGTCGTATAGAGCTTTAAATCCTTTTCATACACCCGAAACATCTCAACCAATAGATGGGACTAAATGAAATAGGGTTTAGCGTCCTACTTTTCGGAACCAACTAGACATACGCCATGTAGTATGCCATTAGGGAAAACATTACCTAAACAGAGGCGCTATGACATATTCTTATTTAGAATTCCAACTGTCAAGGGTTCTTTTACGTGCACGCCAATTTGTAAAGAAGGACAGTTGCTGCGTTTTCACTACGATCTGTCGACTTCCAATTGTCAAGGGATCTTTTACGTACAAGCCAACGTCTGAATGGTTAGCGTGTGCGCACTGTATCATAAAGTCTGTCATTGAGTCAACTGGCGTGGTTTCGATTCCCCGGTTGTACGTGACAAGGAATAGGGCCGCCTGTCCAAGCTCGTAGTTTTTCTCCGGGTCCTCCGGTTTCCTCCCAATGCTAAAGACCCCTACGCGCAAGCGAATTATTGAAATAAAATTAAACCGTATGCTAGTCCCGAAATGACCTAGTTTGTGTCGAGTGCACGTTAAACCCCATCTCTCTCTCTCTCTCTCTCTCTCTCTATCTCTCTCTCTCTTTCTCTGATATTTAATCAGTTTCCGTTTTATACTTGTTGTATATGGTAAATATCCCGATACTAATCAAATACTTCACACCATAAAGACGCATTATATAACAGCTAAATCTTCCTATTGAAGATCTGTCTTTTGGCTTCACGTGTTCTATATTTAGCCAATAATAATCTTCAAACACTTATACCTTCGCCTAGAATAAAGTAATTTGAATGAAATTTTTAACATACTATAATTAGAACTATTATAGCAAACATGACCAGCTCTTTATACAAATCGTAGATCATGTAAATTAATCCTTCCTATAATATACTGAAAATGATACTCTAACAAACTCGTTTATCATTGAATGGCCACCACAGGACTGAAAAAAAAAATGTTTTTAATGATTTTACAAATTTAACAATGAATGTGTTTTTGTCTGGCTACAAATAGATGGTTGATGAGGTCATGGCTGTAGAAGTGGAGCGGAAATAATACTCATGATACATGTTGCTTTTGACTCTTGTGTACGAATAGAATGGGGTTTAACGTCCTTTTAACAAAATAATTTGTATTTATATGTACGTGCAAAGAAAAAAACTCTTGGCAACTCGGGTTAGTTCGTGGAACATCCTTGCCTTTTATTCCAAACAAAGCCGTTATGGCTGTGTGGTTAAAACTCTTGTTCAACGATTGGGACATTCTGCACAAAGAAAACTATCTACTTCGGGAAAGAGTCTCTGCCCGAATGGCCGCCATACCCACAAATTAGCATACCATTTTGTAAAGCGATTCTATTTTGTTTCACACAAAGACTAAATTAATATTTTCAATTTTATTAAATGGAAACGAAATGAGTACTTCTTAAAATGCTTGAAGTATACTTATTATTTTCGACTAGGGATTAAAATGTAGGCCAACTAGTTAAGTGTCTGTTCTCAATCGCAGTTAAATGGAGAGGGACAGCGTAGGTTTAGTATGCTGCTGGAGAGTAGGTAGGTTTTCGTACTTGAGGTATCTTCTTGTGATGGATTAGGTCTGTGGACAAGCAGACTCTACTGCGTCTGTGTATTCTCTCCGATTTTACAGAACACCGTGTACGTACTGGTCGTGAATTCCCTGGAAGCTAGAATAAAATAGGATCCCTATAGTATAATAACAACACGTATATAAAATAATAATTTTGAAGTTGGGTTTCTTTTACGCATGTGTGTGTATGTGTGTGTGTGTGTGGGGGGGGGGGGTAGGTACTCTAACCCTATTTGTTCACCCACCCACCCAAGCATAACAATAACAAATTAGATTGACATTTCTTACTCTTAGAAATATAGAAAGATGAACTCCATCTCAAATAATAAACACTTGATACAACATTAATAGAAAATAAATACAAAGCCTGTCTGTCACTCGTGTGTAGTAGGCCCCTATGAGGTCCTTGTTATGCCATGTAATTATAATGTCCTTCTGTGATGTCCCCTCGTAGCACACTGCATGACGTTTTCTCGTCATCATTAGCCCGTTTGGTGCAGACAGGTAAAACCCCAAGATATTCGAACACAGACCTTCCGTTTACAGCGCTTCAACCTTGAAATAATTTTACACTGAGTGCGAATAGGTCGCGATCAAACAGGTACGAAGGCAATATCGATCAGGAACATGCATGACGCCATAGACACAATATTTGAATCGCATCCAAATCTACCAATCTTTGCGCAATTAGGTGTTTTTAGTAGAAGGTCACCAACAAGAAGACGGTCAACAAGATGAGTAGCCCTTGGGTCCAAGGACCAGGTTCGACAATTCGTCAATGGACGCGCTGAACTCACGGTGTTGAGTAATATTGTTTTAAATAAAATGTATGGTGTACAAAGCAGTTTATTGCACTTTTGTTCCGTTGATTCCAACCAGTGCAGACAGAATGCGATCTATATGTAAGTCAATGTATTGCGCCTGAGAACTTTCTCGACAACCTGACTCAATACTATTACACATGTATATATATAACACAGAATAGCTGATATCACTAAAGTAGTTGTTAAGGGTGGAGCTTGTTGTTTTCCTATCTTGTATACTGAACAGTTAAAATCTGCAACAATGACAGGGAATATAGAGTTTTAAAATACAAATGTAACGTCATCCTTTGATGTTGGCGTACCATTATTTCAAATAATGGTACAGGCATTGTGCCAAGCGTACATTATTTATACTAGTTGAAATATTGAACCAGCGTGATGTAATTCATTGACATGTACAGTGCTGGATAGTGTCTGTATTTTAAGATGTATAATGATCGTGCAAGACATTGCGTAATAAGTGTGGTTTAATGGCCGAGAGTGAGACATTGCGTAATATATTGAAACATCACGAGGGACTATGTCTTAAGCTCGAGACCACTAAACAACTTAAAATACAGACACTCGAACGTGCTTTCCAATGAAATACGTCACGTGCGTCCAAAATTTCAACTAGTACGCTTGGCACATTGTCCGTACCATTATTTGAAATAAACGTACGCCAACATCAAAGGATGAGGTCACCTCTGTATATAATGTCTCGCACTCGACCATTTAATTAAAACTACACATATTGTTGTCTACAGAAAATAGGAACTGTACACTTTATTTAATTACTAGCAGGATACCCGGCTTCGCTCGGGGGTCATAACTCCGAAACCGGAAGTGGTAGACTAACGCCACCTGGCCTATGTTACTCCCCGGTCCGAGCTACCCCTATACCCCAAATTTCAGACTCGGGGTAGACCTACTGTAGCCGCCAACCCCGAACAGACAGACTTCGCTCGGGGGTCATAACTCCGAAACCGGAAGTGGTAGACTAACGCCACATGGTCTATATTACTCCCCGGTCCGAGCTACCCCTATACCCCAAATTTCAGACTCGGGGCAGACCTAGTGTAGCCGCCAACACCGAGCAGACCGGCTTCGCTCGGGGTTCATAACTCCGAAACTGGAAGTGGTAGACTAACGCCACCTGGCCTATGTTACTCCTCGGTCCGAGCTACCCCTATACCCCAAATTTCAGACTCGGGGCAGATGTAGCCGCCAACCCCGAACAGACAGACAGACAGACAGACAAACGACAGTCACAAATATATATATAGATAGATAGATCGATATCTTGATTTGTGTTATGCCTCGTTTTGTTTTTAATGTGCTTATTATTTACCTTTAGGACAGTAAATTATATTCAGGTGCATCGATGTCAAAAGATGTTATCTCATATCTTCTCTTTGTTTTTGACCTGAGTATTTTTAACCCCAATTAGTTAGCACCTGTTGCTTTAACATTGGGGACTGAATGATTTAACCTTGGGGGATGGCGGGGCGGGGGGGGGGGGGCAATGGTTTAACGATGGGGGCCGAATGGTTTCCTTGGTGTGTGTGTGGAGGGGAGGGGGTCGATAGGGGCCCGAATGGTTTAATTTTGGGGGGATGGGGGGCGAATGGTTCAACGTTGGGGGGATGGGGGGCCGACTGGTTTAACGTTAGGGGCGAATGGTTTAACGTTGGTTGGGGGGGGGGGGGCGAATGGTTCAATGTTGGTTTGGGGGGGGGGGGGGAGGGCGAATGGTTTAACGCGTGTGTTTTTCTGTAACAAAGTCTTTATCGAGTCATGTGGCGTGGTTTCAATTTCTCGTTTGCCCTGAAATGAAATTGAGTCATATGTTAGTTTGTGTCGAGTGAACGTTAAACACCGCTCGTTCTCTCTCTCTCTCTCTCTCTCTCTCTCTCGCTCCTAATGTTGGTGACTGGGTCGTCAATAAACAGGGATGTCGGCCAATGGAAAATGTGACACAAGACGGCTGCAATTTACTCCCAGGCTCCACCCATACTTGTATTTTAACAGAGCTATGCTAGGGGGGCAACATTTCCCGTGTCGTTTTTATTTGTCCCGGACTTTCTCTATGGATATTCTAGTTTGGTAGGCCTGATAAGGACAAGCGTCTAGTCTTTCGGATGGGACAAAAACCCACGACTCCATGTATACCTCTGATTTACACGTTAAAGATCCTTTGTACAGTTGTAGATTTAACGAAGTGTATATCCTTCTTCGTTAGCCCCCCCCCCCCCATATGGTGCAGAAAAGTAGGATATTAAAGTCAATTTCAGAGGTCAGATGGGGTAAAATACCAAATTCATGTTTACACCTCACGTAAGTGGACGATTTATGGGTATATTTAGTTGATATCCTTGTTCTACTCCATCTAGCCTAACATTACATACAGCCATTGAAAATAAATTACTATGTGCTGTGGCGGACGCTGTTTATTGTGTTTGGAGGGAGGCGGTGGGGATCGGGGGGTCTTCCTCTGAGATAATTTTGAAACAACTTTGGAGGTCATGGTGATTAGTGGTGCATATTTGAACCCGAATATAAAATTTAATTTGATCAGATAAATCCTCAATCTGTTTCACAGAGGATTACAAAAGTCTTCTAATATCTCTGTAGAAGATGACTACCTTCAACACGTGACGTCTTATCACGCGGCGTCAATCATTGGCTCAACGGCGCGTGTATTTACACTAAATAGGAAATAAATTTTACCTATAAATACGTCTAACGTCATTATTTAGTTTTCTAATAAATAAAAAAAATTGTTTAAAAATTTAATTTGTCGGAGGAAAAAAGTTAATATTTGTGGCTCATTAAGCCGCATCGATGTCATCCTTATCAGTGATTGTCGCGGCCTACCGAATATTAACTGCTGATCAGTGTGATAAATTCTAACTATAGAAATAGATCAAATTTAAATGTTTTATGCAACCAGAATAATAACTGAATTCTTATTTTAGAAATAACACGCCCACTTGTATTCACCACTGACCGTGTGCTCGAATCGTGATATCGGTCGGTACATTCCACCCTATTAATTAGTAGCTTTTAAAATTTATGCCAGATGTAAGTCACGTGACTTGAAAACTTATTGTTCATCCTGTGTTAAAGTGAAGTTCAATTTATCGCAGAGAGAGAGAGAGAGAGGGAGAGGGGGAGAGAGCTGGGTTTAACGTCCACTCGACACAAACTATGTCATTTCGGGACTAACATATGGTTCAATTTTATTTCCATAATTCGCTTGTGCGTAGGGGTCTTGAGTAGCTGGATGAAACATGAGGACTCGGAGAAACCCCACGAGGTTGGACAGGCGACTCTACTCCTTGTCACATACAACTGGGGAACCAAAGCCACGCCAGACCTTATGATACAACGCGCACGCGCTAACCATTCAGCCATCCAATCCGCTAGTACCCCAGAGAATCTGACTCGAACGACTGTTGTACTACTGTAATTTTGAATCCCCGTCGCCGCCACCATTTCCACTCCAAATGTGTGAGAGCTAGAGAGGGGCTAGGTCATTTCGGGACTAACACATGGTTCGTTTTTATTGCATTAATACGATTCCGCGTAAGGAACTTTAGCACTTGCAGGAAACCTGAGGAACTCGGAGAAAACCCACCGAGTTTGAAATGACTCGGGTCGAAACTCTGACATTTTTTTAAATGACAGACCGTATAAACGAATGCGAACACGTGAGACCATTTGACCACCCAAACCCCACCCACCCCAAATGTTATGAAGTTTTAACCCAAACATCTGATCTAATAAAACACATCTGAACAATGAACGATATCTAGTCTTGGTTGGTTTCCGGTGTAACACTAACAAAGGCTTTGTTAGATGAAGCATGGTGGCTCATATTTGGGTGAATTTATATTTAATAGACGACTGTTAAAACGGATGTTATTCACTCGTGTCGTGTTGAGGGCGGTTGACATGATGTTGTTAGTAATTTAGGACTTTCTATAAATACATCACACTGCTATAATACAGTGCTCATATATACTGAGTTTATTATATACATATATATTGAGTTTATTATATACATATATAGAGAGGAGGTAAGTTTATTTATATTTAATCAAATTAAAATGCGGTTTAACATCTTACTGTTCTGTATCAACTAGTATAATAAACACGGATATACGCCATGCATCGTGCAATGACTGGGATTCCATTCCATCTGAAGGAACGTTCTCGCCAAACACCGGGATCGACCCCTGTATTTCCTGGTTAGCAAACTAGGGTTATCAATAACTCTACCGCTAAAAGGCAACGCCTAGTAACTCACGTTTTTCTTATTTGGAGAAAGCAAAGGAAAACGTAATGAATGAATATTAAACCCCAGCTTATACATTGATTTGACTAGTGAGTTACTAGGATTTTCTGTGACATACTAGGCAAATGAAGGAAGTTGATAGGTTGTGTCATGGGTGTAACTGCTTACAAAATCAAAAGGTTGGAATAACTAGTACAACTACAGGAAGCACATACCCTAGTAACTACAAATTTGGTCCTAACTCAATTTTGATAAAAAAAAAGTGAGTTACTAGGTTTTGACATTTGACGGGAGAACTGGTCCGACAAATCTCCTAGAACTGTGTACATTATTCATTCATGTGGGCGTTTATTCATTCGACCAAAATGTTTGATTACATTAAGGCAATTTTTTAATAATCTATATGTGGAATTTATTAAAGATGCATTATGTAGATATAGAGATGACCGTTCTTAAAGTTGCATCATGAAAGATTTAGATAAAGAGCCGGTCGTTCTTGCTCTAATAGTTTTAAAATAGATAATGAAAAATGAATATATTGAAAATTTCATTCAAATTACTTTATTCTGAGCGAAGTTATCAATGTTTGTGTGCATTGATTGTTTATTATCGTAAACACGGTGCTGGATATTCAAGACGTAACCTTGCTTATCCATTTATTAATAAAATCATTAAATAATCGAACCGTTCTAATCTACTTTAAATCGGAGCCACCCGATTGCATCAAGAGCTGATTATTGTCTTGCCATACTAATAAATGTTTAATTAATAATTTATATAACAGGAATACACGCAATAGGCAAATTTAGCTCTTGCATAATGCCTGTGAAATCATTTAGATGACATTTCAGGACTAAAGAAAGACCTGTAATTGGCAGATTTAGCTCTTGCATAGTGTATGTTCAAGCTTTATAATGTTAATTGTCCAATCTGGTTGGTAATTATACCTTTAACATGCCAATATTAATTTCTTGTATAACAAGTTCTTTTTTTTGTTTGATTATACAGTAAAATATCTAAATCGTGAAAAGAGACGACCACGCTTCATCCGTTAGTAGAGAAAAAAATAATGCAACATAATAATAGATTAGGTTATTTAGGTTTACCTCGCACACATACTCGGTGGTTAATTGGGTTGGTATTGTCAAGTTTCGGGTAGGTTGGTGGCTCGGGAAATCAGGTTGACTGAAAGGGGATTCGGTTGACTAGGAGTTTCGGGCATGGTTCCCCCTTGTCAGTGGTGCGGGATGTGGGACCTGGCAAGGGGCATGTACACGTTGACGTGCACGTAAAAGACCCCTTACAGTTCGATTTTGAAAAAAGGGTAGTTTGTAGTGTCCCAGTCCGGACACAATTTCCCTCATAGCACACTGTATGGCATATGCCCGTCTTCAGTAGACCAGCTGGAGCAGAACAACAGAACGTTAAACCTTAGTTCATTTTATTTCATATTATGTTAAAAAATTTCTAGATGTAAATTATAGCTTCAGTTGATCACCAAAATAATAGTCTTGACTCTGTATGACCTACTACAGGATATAGTGTAACTGTCTCTCAATGTAATTCTATATGTTCACTGGACTGTGGTACAGTGGGATACAAGCTTTAGAAAACAACATTAATGTCTCTCGACTTAAACTTTTTACTGCGACTCTATTTTACAAGGCTGATATGTAACTGTGCGAAGGATTAGATTGCGTTCACCGATTTACAAAAGATAAATATCTCCTCACTATTGTGGAAAAAAACCCGAAGAGCGCTGACACAAGTGCATTCTTACACCCAGCACTCTGTTAGTAAGTACAGGAGAACCGCACCACATACAAACCAGATCATTTCAGGACTAACAGATGTTACAATTTTATTCCAATAAACCGGGGGACCCAGAGCAAACCCACGAGATCGGGCAGGTGACCATACTTATTACGTACACATGTGGGCTCGAAACCACGCCACTTGACTCAATGACAGACCATATTATCAAAAGCGCACATGTTAAACCATACGGACATCTAACCACTCTCCCAACCCTGCATATTCTAGATACTGAACTGTCCCCTTTTTCGTCCAGTGCGTTGTTCCCGGTTTATCAGCATGTTATACGAGAGGAAATAAATTATTTATAGCATAATCAGTGGTATTATGTGTTTGTATATCAGACAATGTTTCCAATGTTTGTTTTATTTGTATTTTCAGACCTCGAAGAAGATTATTAATGTAAATAGTGTTGATTAATACAGATTTCTTTGGTAAATATATTCAATATTTATTGACAATGCCATTGCTACAAACATGCAATTCTGTCGTATACAACGCATCCTCCGAATACCAAATTGGCAGTAAGGGTCTGGAAAAGACAGCGTATAGTCGTTCGGATGAGGCGAAGGCCCGAGGCCATGTCTGCACGTTGGCGTGCATGTAAAATAACCCATGCCAGTAGGAATTGAATTGCTTTCTGGGCTGTATATTGTACAGCAGTCTTCAGTGTTTCCTTAAAGCCCAGTCGGAGCAGAACAGTAGGATGTTAAACACCATTTCATTTCATTCCATTTCATTTGTCCAGTATCATTTATTAGCTCAAGATAAAATGCTATAATTTACACCATTTTCTGCCTCTTTAAGGTTCAAGCTAAATTAGGATCAAGATGCCGCTGAGCAATAACAAGACAAGCCAGGAAGATTCGGGCATACTCCGTGCCCTGATGCCTGGCGCCAACATTTATTACAACAGGAAGATCGTCATCAATCACAGTACCTCTAATGATACTCGAGTCCTGAACATAGGCGGAACTCGTTTTGAAACTTATGCAGACACTTTAAGGCGATATCCCCATACCCGCCTAGCAGACGACAGGTTTCTTAAAAGACATTACAGGGACGAGAGCAAGGAATACTTCTTTGATCATGACCCGGAAGTATTCAAAGCCATCCTGCAGTATCTGCGGACAGGCGAGTTGCATCTTCCAGCATCAATGTGTGGTGCTTCTGTCAAGACAGAGCTGGAATTCTGGGGAGTGGAGGAAGGAGATATAGAGGATTGCTGTTGGTTGAACTACAACTCGTGGGCACAAACTATGGATTCGCTTAAAAAACTGGAGCAAGATCGCAAAGTGTCCATGGGAACATATAATTACGATCCTATAGAATCTGGAAAGTGGCCTAAAATTCGGAATTACTGCTGGCAGTTTTTAAACAACCCGAATTGGTCTATTGGGGCAAAAGTAAGCAGTTTCAAACTTTACTATATTTTGTTGTTTAACTGATTGATTTATTATTTGCTGTGAGAAAGGGTGTATATTGTTTATTAACATCTACTACTGAAATTCTGGTAGCGACTAGCTAACACCATCACAATCACAGACTTCATCGTATTTAACTCAAAGTAGTGATTCCTTCTGATTGTTAATATGGCCGTAACTATGCATACGGAATGGTAGATATATTCTCGCTAGGCAGGGGGTTGTGACGCTGGCATGTCGTCGGCATGTTACAGGCGAGGAAGTCTATCCATTTGCATACATAATACTTAATTCGAGAGTGAGAGAGAGAGAGAGAGAGATAGAGAGAGAGCCCATTTAGGGCATTTCGTGGCTGATATATAGTACATTAGTTCAGTTACGCTGTGTCTTTAGCAATAGGAGGATACCTGGGCACTCGAAGGAAACCCACACGGCTACCACATCTACCCTCATTACTATTCCAGTTCAGTTACTTGTATCCTTATTATTTCAGATATACGGAGCTGTGTCAATGCTAATGGTGCTCTTATCCATATTGTCTTTCGTCTGTCAAACACACGAGTACTTCCAGGTTCCTGTCAACGCTTCCACAGATTCCACAAACAGCAGCAGTCAACCCACTCCCAAACTACACCTTCCGTGGTCCAAGGATAATGTTCATCCCGGACTATATATAATAGATTTACTGTGCTTCTTCTTCTTCCTACTTGAATTCATCGCCCGATTTATTTTTCATCCGAGCAAACTTCGATTCTTTCTACGACCTATAAACGTCATTGACCTACTGGCTCTGGTGCCGGACGTTGTGGCTTATTCTTATCTTTTGGACGGATCATCGAGTTACGATGCTATCAAAGGAGTGGTGATCTTCGTGTCGTTGTTGAGAATAGTTCGTATACTCCGTATCTTCCGCCTTATGCGTTACTTTCCTGGGTTATGGACTCTAGGCTATACCCTCAAATCTAGCCTCAACGAGCTGTTGCTCATGTTGATGTTCCTGATAATCGGTATGCTGGTTTATTCCTCCTTGATATATTACGCAGAAGAACGAGATAACTTCCCAAGCATTCCCAGGGCATTCTGGTGGGCGATTATTACTATGACAACGGTGGGATACGGCGACATGTACCCGGTAACCAACCTGGGGTACTTCGTGGGATCCATGACGGCTGTGTCGGGTCTTCTGCTGATCGGATTCATTGTTCCGGTCCTTGTTAATAATTTCATTTTATACTACAACCACACTGAGTGTGCCCTGGTGCGCGAGAAGAGACACGATAAAAGGGTCCAACGCGAAAAGAGAAAACAGAAGATGTTTGAGAGGATGAGCGCGGCTAAAAATGGAAACGTGAGTGTGGACGGATCGTCTTCACCGGTTATAACAACAACAGAAACTAAATTAAACGGTAGCCCCGTTAATGGGGTTCCAATCTGAACTGTTCCAAACAACTGTGTTTATATCTAAATGCAGTATTTCCGACCCGCGATTCCGTCGGAATGAACTGTTCAAAACAGCTGTTTTATATTTAAATACAGTTAGTATTCTCATCTAAATAATAGTGCATATTTAAATAGAGTATTGTCGACCTCGGGCTGTACTGTTTATAAAACAGTTGTGTGCATATCTGAACGCAGTGAGTATTGCCGACCTCGGACTATACTCTTTAAAACAGCAGTCGGTGGACATCTAAACGCAGTGAGTATTGCCGACCCCGAATTCATCGGAACAAACTCTTGACAACTGCCCTTTTTATATTTAAATGAAATGGGTATTTCCGACTTAAAGTTCCTTGAAAATATGATTAGTATTTATATATGTACAATCCGTCATTGAATTTAGCCATCCGCTTCCACCGCGAGTGATATCGCAGATAACAATTAGACAGTACAGGTTGTCAGTATTAATACTACGGTTCCTGTATCATTTTGTGTTCTCAATCCACACGTTGTGCTAGTGTAGCAAAACGTTTAAAATTTGAACAAAAAACATTAAAAGTCTTATCTGGTAATCTACTTAAAAAGGGAAGAGTACTGTGCCTCGTGAAACATCCTTGTAGCGATTGGATTCGAGAACACAGACTTCATCAGTTGTGTTGCCCAAGGTGGAAGCTAGAATCATTTGGATACAGATCATTCTCAGTGAATGTGCCTAAACAATGGAACAATCTACCAGAAATCATTAAATCAAATTAATTAACTGTATGCGCTGTGAACATGCCTCTGTGTATGGAGTGCTAGTGCTATATAAATGTACATATTATTATTATTATTATATAATAATTTCTTCAGTGAAGAAAATATTGTTTCATTAGTTTCAAAAAGGCTGTTCATATATTTCCGTAATGACAGGGCAACATTTGTGAAAATCCGATAAGTTGGATTATTTCCCAAACAATCGTACAATTCGATTTTATCTTGTTAAGATTTTATGAACTTGAATCTTGATTTTTCTATATTTGTATTAGATTTGCACATTCAGAATTAAGGGCATGCAATGTACACTGTCTAGTGTCTGTGTTGTTGGACGAGGAACTGGGCATCAAGCGCAACTTATCTTGTTATCGTTTTGTTCGAGACTCTTCGATATAAACCCAGGCTTATTTCTTGAAAAAACTGCATCTTGAATTATGGTCTTCGATTATCGATATGACACGATAATTCCACGATAGCTGACGTCTAATGCTAGGTTCCAACTGTCGTGCGATGCGTTACGATAGGATTGTTCCTATTGAGTCTGGTACGTGCCCTCGGATACGTTTTGATACGATCAACACGATTGCTACGACCGACCTCAATATATGATAAGACCTGATAGGATCACGACGATTACTCCACGATTAAAACCACGATTTCAATCGTAGCGCGAATCGTGATAGCGGGGACCTAGTATTAGTCAGTTCTTTGTCCATATAATTTAAACATAATTTATTGATCGTAAATCACAAATGGGATGTGAGACAAGGGAATTCACATACAAAGCTCTTGTGTATTCAAATACATTGTTAAAATGTATATTAAGGTATATACAACCTGTCCATATAATTTATGTACATAATCTTATAATTTCTGGGCGAAATATCGAATTCATTTTAGATTCCAATCTATATAATATTCCGATCTATATAATATTCCGATTCCGATCTATATAATATTCCGATCTATATAATATTCCGACCTATATAATATTCCGATCTATATAGAAATCTGTTAACATTATTTTATTTTTTTTTATCAAGATTAAAATATTTTACGGTTCTTATCTGTCTACAATTACTTAATATAATTCAAATCGCCCATTGCACTTCTTTTGAATTTATCAACGAAGAATCTTAGCGAGTCGTTTGTTTGCAACTAGAAAAATATAACAAATGTCGAAAAACACCAAAGAGTTACGAATACCTTTAAATAGCTCAATGTTAAAGACAGCTGCCATGTCTTTATATTGGTATCGTCCATAAATGATCTTTTTTTTCTCGTAATTGTGCCTTACATCGGATGACCCAGCAAAAGCGAGTACAATGTGGGTGTTTGACATCCGCCTCCTCTCAGTATGTCACCCGCCCTGATCTTTGACGGCACGGAAGCGCATTTTCCACCCAGATATCGAATTTCTTATTTCTTCTAAGCTTATTTCTGTGTATTTTGCTTGAATTGTCTCGGTCAGTTCGTTTTCCGTAAATAATTCCGTGCGCCCTCCATAAACCTTTCCCGAGGGACTGACCACCCGATATATTATTAACATTGGCAGGAAATGTTGTATATTTTTTATATTTATCTTTGTATATTAACTTGCAAGAATAATAATGGTATATTTTCTCATGCATTTTATTTTTTAATATATATTATATATAGCTAACTCAAAGAAACTTTAAATCTATGTAAATTATGTAGGCCCATTATCTAACCTATTAATGAGAGAATTGACGTTTTGAGTATGAACAGTCCAATATCTAATCCTATCAGATATTTTATTAGATTTTTAAACATGAAAATATTATACGATGTGGGTTAAAATGCTTATTTACTGATTGTATATTAAATACTAACTAGACGATGTTATTGTGGAAATATGTTGTTTATAATTCTATAGCTAACAAAGGTAAAATAGTTTAATATGAAAATATTAACAAGATTTCTTTAACCTATATTTTCTTAGTGGGGTGGAATTATAACAACTCTGATCAATCCTAAATTATATCGGATATTTTATAGAACTATATTATGTATATTTTGAGTATTTGAAATTTTTAATTAATATACAAAATAAAACTAAATCCAAATTGGCTTTACTCTAAGCTTATTTAAACCGTAATATACGCGGGGGGGGGGGGGGGGACAATTCTATGGAATACACTTTCTGCTCAGTAATAAGCAGTGATTGTATGCCATAGAATTGTGACCTGTTTATTTCGAGCTCAATTACTAATATAATGACTAGAGTCGACTCGTCGTTCAGGAATAGTAAGCAGCAATGTATCTCTATGCCAGGTTCCACCTGTCGCGCGATGGGTTACCTCTATTGAGTCCACGAGTGCGTTTCGATACGGCCAACACGGTTACTACTACTACTACTACGAGAGAGTGTGTGAGAGAGAGAGAGAGAGAGAGAGAGCGAGAAATGATGAGGTTTAACGTCTACTCGACACAAACAAACGGTTCAATTTTTATTTCATTAATTCGCATCCGCGTAGGGGTCTTTAACAGTGGGAGGAAATCAGAGGACCCGGAGAAAACCCACGAGGTTGGACAGGGGACCCTACTCCTTATCACGTACATGCAGGGAATCGACACCACGCAACTTGACTCAGTGACAGACCTTATGATCTAACGTGCACGCGTTATCCATTCAACCGCCCCCCCCCCCCAAACGATTGCTACGACTGATCTCGATATATGATAGGATTATTCCACGATTAAAAACCACGATTTGAATCGTGATAGTGGGTACCTAGCATTAATAAAGACAAGAGTAGCTAAGCTGAAAAATCTCTCAGTAAGAAAGTGTAATTGTATTTCATATTGAATTATGACCTAGTATGTGTATTCCGGTTATCTCTTGAGTGAACCGCTCTTCAAGGCGTGGCATGTAAAATATTCTTATCTAAATTGTCTTGCACAATCTCGTACAATTGAATATTTTTTGGTACCGTATAAATCTTTCCATTATACTTCTGGAATATTGTCCAATCGTTGGTTTCATAATAAGGACATTAACCGTCCAGGGAATACAGTTTTAGGTTATTATGAACTTATTATCGGGGTGTGATTTAGGTCATGAGGTCTGCCAATGAGAAAAGTGGAATCGTTTGGATCTCATGCTTAGGAAATCAAACGTCGAGTTATAATGAACTTGTTGAACCTGGTTTACTTGTCGTGTATGACCTTGACCTGAAAAACGTATGCCACCTGTCAGATTGTTATCTCTGTAGTAAACAATATACCATGATCGCTATCGCTATATTCATGTTTATTCATTTATAATATAAATTGATATGTATCCTGAAATATGTAAATGGTAATTATTGAAACTTGTAAAACGTTCTCGGGTAAATAATTCGTCAATGGGTCAAAGTACGAGCTACCCGGAAAGCAGAATACCTTTAAAATACAACACGTAAAATTAACATTAGGGACCCATGGTGTAGAAGGTAGCTTTATAGCAATCGGTACACTAGTGTAGTGTTTAACTCTCCGAGTATGCCAATTAATAAATCATCTTTTCTTTTTCTGTTATTTACTATTACATATATTTTAAAATACTACGAGCGGCTTTTGACCTATGACGTCAGATATTCGATTAACCAATCGGCGTTGATATTTTTAGTGGGTTACCCACAGTTCCACAGACCGTTTCATAATCTAATCGTTCTCACCATCCAGAACGCGGGTTATATAACAACTCTTCCATATCCTAGTGTAGTGAAGACTAGTAAAACAAAATTTTGAACTATAAAAACGAAACGAAATAGGATCTTTGGAAAATCATTTTACCGCAACGTTAAAGTTATATTGTATTCTTGTCACTGAACGAGTATTTTTTTTATCAAAGTTGCTTGTTCGTTTTAGACAACAAACTACGAGTGATGGTCCCCTAAAACAGGGGAAATCAACTCGAGTATCACATCACTTCCCCTGTTTTTGGCTGGCTTATTGCTAGACTCAAGTGCGGATTTCAAGAGACGCAATCACGATATTGTTGATCGCTAAAATATGTCTTGTTCCGCTATCGTTACAGATACATTTGGTCCAACCAAATCGTTTCAGTTTTATCATACTCGACTTTTATTTAACAAAACGGTTGACGATTATATCAATATCGAAGTCATATAGCCTGGCCTGAATATTGAGAAATATATAAAAAGTTTAACTGTTAAAAATTAAAATATTCAGAAATCAAATTATTTTATCGTCATATCAGATAGACCATTTTCAAAAGATGTAATTTGTCATTTGTTTAAGTGGCTTTTTAGAAATTGGTTGTAGCCACAAGGCTATGTTGAATACAATTACTGTTTTAATAAGATCAACGTGATTCTATTGTCATTATCAAGTACATTTCAGTCATTGTGTTCAGTAAATCTTTTCTCTTTTATTTAATGAAATTTTTACTTAATATCATTTTGAAAATTACTTTCTTGAAACTTCGTCTCTTCCTATTTGATGTCCAATTCTTCCTTTAGTGTCTATTGCTCTTAATTGTTAAGGGGGCTTGGATGGCAGAATAGTTAGCGGGTGCTCGTTGTATCATAAGATCTGTCATTGAGTCAATTGGCGTAGTTGTACGTGACAAGGAGTAGGGTCCTTGCTTTTCTCCGTGTCCGCCGGTTTCGTCCCACTGCTAAAGACCCCATATGCGCAAGCGAATTATTGAAATAAAATTGAACCATGCTAGTCCCGAAATGACCTAGTTTTTGTCGAGTGGACGTTAAACCCAGTTTCTCTCTTCCTCTCTCTCTCTCTCACTGAGATAATATATATATATTTTAAAAGTTTGTATGAGTATAATTTACATATTATCTTATAAAAATGAAATGAAAGGGGGTTTTACGTCCTACTGTTCTGCTCCGAACTGGGCTAATGGAGACGGGATATTATCTTATATGGGGTATAATTTATATGATATCTCGTATAATATATATACTATTTTGTATGCTCTATACATTATATATACATTGTATGGGGTAATTTATCAAATATTTTTGATGTTTTCTATTTTAAATATTTTCTAGCCTGTTTGTAAGGTTTTTAAGTCTATTTTTTAACTTTTCATTTTAGAAGTGGAGCGATTACTTTATATGCACCTTGATTACATTTTTGATATCATAAATAAAATTAATTTTATTATTTTTTCATACTTTTTACAGAATATATGTACTCTTTTGAAATATATTTTCAGTCAAAAATCGGTGACATTAATTTTTCAAGTTATTATCTATGTTTTTTTTTTCGAACTCAAAATCGTGTAGTTTACTAAAAATCTGGCTAATTGATCATTATAATAAAATAGAAAACCTTTAACGTACGAGGTGCCGCGGTGTCTCAGTGAGTAAGTTATTGGCTTGTTAACATGGAAGTCCCGTGTTCGATCCCGGTGTTGGCCGAGAAATTCATCGGAATTTTACGGCGTGGTTTTCCCTTATTAGTGATGCAGCACAGAGGGAATGGCAAGGGACAACGTACAACAGTTTGGGCAGAACGGGAAAACGCCCAACTTGGATAAAATTCAAAAACTCTGACTTAAGGTATTTTGGTTGATGTAGTACCTGGTTAGAGAAATAATTTAAATGCATTTTTAAAAGCGACTAACGCTTTTTGTTGACTTTCTGGTCCGTGTTGTGGCGAATATTCCTGATTCAGGGGCGCAAGGACCAGGAATTAAATATATATGAATTAGGGTGATGGCCTACTAAAATGATGTCACTGCCTATGATTCTGACAGCGCCTAGCAAACAATCGACCCCCCCCCCACCTTGGTCTTCTATATTATAACATTAAAATCATTTTAATGTCCAACAGTCATGGATTTAACTCTGAAGTCAATATGGAAATAACTCCATTATACATATAGGAGGCAGACCAGCATTAAATTTCACCATCTCGGTAGTTCGTCTATTTATAGCAATTCTCTCTCTCTCTCTCTCTCTCTCTCTCTCTCTCTCTCTTTTCTCCCCTTTTGCATGCCCATTTTTTGGTCTAGAATGGACGAAGAGGGTTTGAATTAACATTTTCTGCCAGGTTTTGGTAAATATTCATGATTTTGAGGCGGAAGGATAACGGGGTTATCAGGTTCGCTATGGCGATATGTACGGCAACTAGTTACATGTTTTTAGTATGTTTCTTCAAGTTTGTGTATCTCAAAATTTTGGTGGTCAACCTCATACAAATTTTAGTTCAAAGACATGACCATTTGTTTCTCTGTCTGTAGTGAAAAGCATTCAGCCCAACGAAAATTTGGGGAAAAGTTGGAGGTGGGCAAAGGGGCCAGAATTAACATTGAAGTCAATGGAGAAATTAATGGTGGTCTGCCTCCTGTATTAAGTCGACACTAGTTACCTCCCCTGACTTGGCTCATAATGTTCTTATATACAGAAATCAGTTTTCCCAATAATGGGATTCTTTGTATCAGACACTTTCAAAATGGCAGAAAAAAAAACCGTCTTCAGTTTGAAGTTTGAAGTTAGCTACGTGTGTGTGTGTGTGTGTGTGTGTGTGGTAGCTGTATTTAACATCCGCGTCCACCGAAGAGATGTCGCCGACAAGCTACGTTTAGCAGCACATCATCGTGTATTAACTGAAAATCCAGTGCCATCGATATATCATTTACAGCAAACGAAATGGGGTTTAACATCCTACTTTTCTGCGCCGACTTTGATAATGAAGACAGGCATACGGCATAGATCGGCTATGACGGATATTTTCACACTGATCCGCAGTGAATATTCGCTAGGCCGCGACAATCACTGATAAGGATGACATCGATGCGACTTAATGAGCCACAAATATTAACTTTTTTCCATCCCACAAATTCTAAAACATGTTTTTTTTTTTTATGTATTAGAAAAATAAAAAAAAGGTTTGAAGTATTTGTAGGTAAAAATTATTTCCTATTTTAGTGTAAATGCGTATTAAAATGAGTAAAAGGCTTGAATCGTTAACGTCTTATGTATACTCTGATATTGAATTCCAACTGTCAAGGGTACTCTTATGTGCAGGTCAATGTGTGCACAGGACCTCGAGTTTTCGTCCCATCCTAACGACTAGACAACTTAAATTTCTTTCATATCCATGAAGTACCACTTTCCCATAGAATGTCTAAGTTTCTATGCGCCCTTCATGCCTTTACATTTTACTGAACAATCAGTAGAAATAATGACGACACAGAGGCACAAGGTAAACTTTGTCAGGTAGCTTTAAACGTCAAAATACGACCAGAACTAGACGTCAGCAAAACGTGTTCGAAATTTGACGAATTGTTTAAAGTTTTGTTTGATCACCACTGGGATAACTAGTCTGTCAAACCACATCAAATTGAAAATTATATATCTGCCTATCGACAAAAATCTGTATATTGATAATAACTTTTTAATGAATGAAATCGGGTCTAACGTCCTACTTTGGTGCACAGGGGAGGGGGGCTGGGAGGTGGATGGCCGAATGGTTAGCGTGTGCGCGCTGTATCATAAGGTCTGTCATTCAGTCAGAACCCTACGCCCAAGCGGATTATTGAAATAAAATTGAACAACATGTTAGTCCCGAAAGGACCTATTTTGTGTCGAGTGGACGTTAAACCCATCTCTCTCTCTCTCTCTCTCTCTCTCTGCACCGAACGGGCAAATGAAGACAGGTCTTTCTTAATATGAATTGTAAAGATTGAAATACAACGAAAACATAATTAGGTGTAGAGTCCTAAAGGAGATGTCTGTCCAACCTCGTGGGTTTTCTCCGGGTCCTGCGGTTTGCTCCCACTGCTAAAGAACCCTACGCGCAAGCGAAATATTGAAATAAAATGAAACCATATGTTAGTCCCGAAATGAGCTAGTTTGTGTCGAGTGGACGTTAAACCCTATTTCTCTCTCTCTCCTAAAGGAGATTTGGCAGGCATTTTCTAATCGACTCAATATCTAAGCCACTTCATGGTCAGGTGAGTTGTTTAATGGCTTGGCATGTGAATACATATCTAAATAATAAATATATAAAACTTGAAGCCAGGAAAACACACGGCAAAAAATTTAATTCTCACCAGATATCTCTTTAAATAGTTTGTGTTCCAACTATCAACTTTAGCGCATGTGTTTTTAATGTTATAAATGTACATTGTCATATATAAATTATG
Organism: Patella vulgata; assembly: GCF_932274485.2. Classification (NCBI taxonomy): domain Eukaryota; kingdom Metazoa; phylum Mollusca; class Gastropoda; family Patellidae; genus Patella; species Patella vulgata. Next base: position 2,986,229 of record NC_065886.2, on the reverse strand, counting down.
TGTTTTTAATGTTATAAATTTGCAGTGTCATTTATTTAATCGTTGAATTACTAAAGTACCTTAAAAGTACTTCACAATTGTTCTTAATCCACTAAATCAACACCATCATGAATACATGTAATTGACAAGGGTGTCAAATATTAGGGCCGATATTTGTTTATATAATAATATCAATAGGTTACCCCCTTATGACTAGTCGAATAATTCAAGTACGTTTGAAAATAAAACTCTGAAATGTTGAGTATTTACAAGGTTTTAGATGCAGTGTCAAATAGGTGCTCTACTTTGAATTTCGTTAAGTTTCCCCCCTGAAGACTATTAGCCGAACTACCCCCAGAATCTTAGAAAACAAATTTCAGGCACCTGTAAATGGTGGTCAAGAACAGTAAATAGACGAACAGGGGTGGCGACAGTATGTTCCCCAAATAATTTAATTTTGTTCTTAATGTACTGTTTTTGAGATACGCAACACACAATGGTCTTGAAACATGCACGCAATAATAATAAATTAAACGACTGAGTGTTTCAAGGGATATAACTCTAAGTTGTCGTAGTGAATAAATGGTGGAGATCACCAATGATTTCCCCATTTACTTTAATGTTGATTCTCGTATCTTAGACTGGCTCTAACTTTTTTCTAAATTTTCGTTGGATAGAACGCTTTCTACCACAGAAGGAGCAACATGTGGCAAACTCTTGCTCAACAGCACGTATGAGGTTCATCATGAAAAACTTGCGATACACAAGCTGGAAATAGAAACAAGTAACCATGCAATTTTCCACCCTACATTTCAACCTAACCAACCTCTTATATCTCGTATCCTTCCGCCTCAAAATCACGAATATTTACCAAAACCTGGCAAAAAATGTATATTCAAACCCTTTTTTCAATTCTACACCGAAAGGTCAACAAAGATCGCCATACAAAAGGCGGAAAAAAAGGGAAAGGGGAGAAAGACTATAAATCCTCACCATTCCTTGTCAAATATGTTCAACACATTATAATAATTTGATAAAAATATTAAAGACGGCTCATTACACAATGAAATAATGTAAATTCAAGCACTATTATTTAGTCTAAGGCCGAAAACTCATAGACCAGTTAATTTATGAAAAAAAAAGCGTGAACCAATAAACCGTAGTAATGTTTTTTTTATAGATTCTCCTAACGTTAGTTGTACTGAATGCCATCCTAAAAGTTTGCCAAAATTGGTTTACTGGAAAGTATCAAATGTTGAGGGTAAAGGACGGGGTATCTAAGTCATTTTACTTTAGAATGCTTAACTTCGGACAAGCACAAAATCTTCATTTTTTAAGAGAAACACACGAAACTGAGGCCTTTCTCTCGCTTATCAGGGCTAATGTTTCACATGAAACGGTTTGCATGTATCTTCCGTGGTATTCGTACCCCAAAAACATACGACCCAAGGGATACAAGGGACAAGTTAACACCACTGGGTTTCATAATACATTTATTCGGTCTTAAGCAAATCGTTTAGGATTTTCTTTTACATTATTTGGGCGAATGTCGGGAATCAATTTCCGGTGCGTAAAATTTGGTGCACTTTTAGGATGTTATAAAGTACACCTGAATAAAGTCAAAAATGCATAAAAACGTTTTCTTGCAATTTGTTGAGAGTAAAATCATAAATTGACTGGTCTATCCACACAAATTGCTTTCGACAGACGAACACTGCTTTCAAAATCTTCTAGGAATTCTTCTTTGATGCCTATTATAATATTATATTAGTTTCCTAACCACCAAGCTTATATCTTTGTTGTTTAAATGTATCAAATACATCAATAAGAAACTATGTGCAATTTTTTGTGTTTCTGGGTCAAATATATTTCTCATAAACAGTGATTGAAAGTTGAGTAAATTCTTAACTGAAGTGTGAGAATGCCTTGTGAACTCGGGGTCCAGATTATACCCACTGTATTATGTTGGTGTATATGTATTTAACGTCCTATTTATCTACACTTACTGGGCTATTAAAGACGGGCGGACGACATGCAGTGTGCTATGAAATGAACTGGGGTTCAATGCCCTACTGTCCTGCTCCGACTGGGATAATGAGGACGGGCATACGTCATGCATTGTGCTATGAAATGAAATTACTGATCTGCTCCAACTGGGCTACTAAAGACGTGCATACGACATGCATTGTCCTATGAAATGAAATGGGGTTCAACGTCTTACTATCCTGCTCCGACTGGGATAATAAAGACGTGCATACGATGTTGTGCTATGAAATGAAATGAAATAAAATGGGGTTTAACGTCCTACTGTTCGGCAACAACTGAGCAAATGAAGACAGTCTTGAACTGTGCTATTAAGGAATTTTTGACTGGTCAGGGACAAAATCGCAAACTATTATTTCGAATTCGAACAAAAAAGGGTTCTTTTACGTACACACTGACGTTTATACGGAACCTCGGAATTTCGTCCCTTCAAATTGACTTTATTCTTACCGACTCGGCGTCCTGCACCAGTTGCTAACACCGGGGTCAAACCTTCTAGTTAATGGACCGAGTCACAGTCCCCCCCCCCATTATAAGATATTAAAATCAGTGACATTGCATAAAATTAAGAATGCCTTGAACCTTCTAACACGCCGTGAGTGGTGAGTTATTTCTAGTAATTGAATACCCAACTTTTTCACTGTCTATACACAGGGACCTAATATAAACATTCGACTAAATAAAGTAGTATACTATGTTATTAATATAGTCTGTATTAATAGCTTAGTCATTGCCAGTCAACGCCTCAATATAACAGACGGTTTGTCGGCGGTTAGTGTCACACGGCCTCCTCCCAAAGTCAACGACTGCTTCAAGCCAGTACACAATGTGAAATAGTCTACCGGTATTTATTTTTGGTGGGGTGGGGTTGGGGTGTTGCGGTGCTGGGGTGATGGGGGTAATGTGGCTAAAAACTATTCCATTTCTGGGCCATCTCCTCCTCCCATCCGCCAACCCCACGTGTATCGGGTATTCGTGTATCAACCCGGGATCAATGCGATCCTTAAATTCAGTCTACGCCTAAATTGATTCCTTTGATGACCCCAAATGCCTGACCCCCCAAACCCGCCCTCAAAAAAAGGTAAATCTAAGAGAAAAAAGAAAATGAAGAAATTTTGAAAACACATTTATTGAACTTTTCATCATACCAGTTATTACCATTCTTCATTCCTATTCCAGGCTTCGATATTTACCAACTTTCTACAAAAATAAAGGTATATGTAACAGTCAACGTCGAAATGAACTGTTGTTATTCAGGATAAAGGTATATGTAACAGTCAACGTCGAAATGAACAGTCGTTATTCGGGATAAAGGTTCGCCATACAATGTTTATTAACATCGTTTTGAAAAGATGATTTCGCAGATTGTTGATCTAATATAAACTTATCCGTCGAGCTAATATAACATTCATTTATACAATAAACCTACTACAAAATGCTTAAAGCGAGAATTTCAAATTTTCAAGTTATATTTTTAAAATGTATTAAAATAAAGCCTTAAAATAGATGGTATCCATATTAAAGAATAATCCTATTAATCCTATAATTCGCTATTGCCAGCTGAGAAATTGGCAAAAATATCATTTTTAACTCCAAATTCCAACGTTGGAAAATGGCTGCCCCATGTTGTCAATAGCAAAACAGGGGAGGTAATTGTGTTGTAATTTCCTGTGTCATAGATTTTTAAGGGTGGGAAATAATGCCCATAGTGAGTTGATAAGCTATTGAGCAAAAGACATAGAAATAATTATGTTTTGACTTTCTTAGAAATAAGATTTGTCAAAGTTACCCATATGAAATTCCCGTAGTCAAATAATCACCATTTCTTCTCTAGATACTAGCAATAACAGATCCGGGTATTGCACAGCGCAGTAGACACATCGGCTTGACCCCCCCCCCCGATCCATTTACGTGATTAGATATTAGATTTCTTGCAGTGCCTGTGTAGTTGTATATTGTATGTGTATTGCGGTATCCTGGCCCTTACTATTAAATTATGATCCGGATTCGCTTCTATATTCCTGTACTTCATAAACGGAACCCCCGGGATAAATTAACCCCAGCCCTACCAAGACTACAATTTACTCCAGTCCTACCTATACTACAATTTACTCCAATCCTACTCTACCTATACTACAATTTACCCCAGTCCTACCTAGACTACTATTTACCCCAGTCCTACCTAGACTACAATTTACCCCAATCCTAAAGGTAAAGATGCGTACACTATAAAATCAATACAGAACACGGAGATTCAAAGATTAATTTGATAATAAACTGAACCATTAGACAGGTACAGCTATAGTGTACATCACGGCCAACAAAACCCCAACTATCTGTGTTTACCGTTTCTCAACCGACCCTATTTATTTTTTTTAACCCATATCACCGACCCTAAACTTTCCCCACCTTCTATTAATCGATCCTGGCGTGGTCTTCGACAGATACTGACATTTCTGTATTATAACAGATCCTTATTCAGTACTTTACGGTGTTCAAAATGCCACTACAAATGCTAAAGATTGCAACTATAGATATACTTTGTTAAAATGTTAATTTATTTAGTTATTTCCAATCTTACCCTAAAAGCCCACAAAGAAAAAGAAAAAACATTTTCTGACCGACCGACCGACCGTAAATTTCGTGGCCAAGTAATCGTAAAACACGTGTATTTTTAATAAAATATATTTTACCTATATTTAGTTCATCATTGCTGTGCTGTTGCTGCTGCTATGTGGTGTCATCATGTACTTCTGTTCAAAAGCTTTAGCATGTAAGATGAACGTCTTGGCTCCACTACACATACTCTTTACAAGACCATAGACCATCATCTTCTGTCTTTGTTCGGGTTGTAGTTTCTGTAAGAAATGAGCCTTGGCAGTCATATTACCCATAAAATCGGGCATTTCAGCTTCGAACATGTCTCCCATGCCAGACTTATCGCCGTCTGCCTTGTGCAGCATCTGCATTAGCTCCGTTCCCATGTCATTCTGGCACTTACACATTTCCAGGAAAGATTTGGTAACCATCATTGCCATTTTTTCGTTGCCTGCGTGGAAGCTTTTGATCGCACTTTCGAATTTTTCTGCATGTTCCTTCATTTCATTCTGCACGGTATCTTCATCCTGATCTTCTTCTCCTTGTTTTGGGTTTCTATTATCGGACATCATTTGTTCCTTGTGTTTCTTGAATTCCAGGAATTCTTCATATAGCGCCTTTTTCTTCTCCATTTCATGCATTTTAGCCAATTTGGCTTTGAACATTTCGAATTCCTGGTATTTCTGGTACTTTTCATATTGCTCTTTCTTTTCGGCCATCGCCCATTTTTCAAATTCGGACATACCGCCTTCCATTTTTTTCTTCTCTTCACCCCATCCGTCGGACAGAGCAACTGCCACCAAGCAAGCTGAGAGAGCTAATTGAAGAAACATTTTTATTCTGAAAGAGAAAAAATAATGAAAACCTAAAAGTAAAATTCATACATGGGAAACTGCGTGTTGTAGCCCGTCGCTAGAATTGGGACAAAACCACCAAACACCCCACACTTAAGATGCTTTTACAGTAGAAATAGTTTGAAATGTGTCACCTATAGTATAGACTCTTCTTATTAATGCTCAACGTTCGCTTCCACGGAGTATAGATTCTAGGTCATCTGACTATTTATAGAACAGTGAATGTTATAGACTACTCTGCTGTACATTTGTATCATCAAATAAAGTAAGAACAATAAGACAAAGCGCTAAAGACAAACACAGGTTGAATTCACAATAATAAACTCGACAATACAAACTTTGATCTTAATGCTAGGATCCCACTGTCACGATTCGCGTTACGTTTGAAATCGTGGTTTTAATAGCGGGGTAATCGTGGTGATCCCATAAGGTTTTATCATATATTGAGATCAGTCGTAGCTATTGTGTTGATCCTATCGAAACGTATAAGAATGTATCTGCACGTACCAGAGGATGGGTTCGATATGGACATTCTTATCTAAACGCATAGCACGACAGAGGGAACCGTAGCATGAAGCCGCACATCTGTATGACTTTACATACGACATAAACCACCCGATTAGATTTTATTACATACTTCGAGAAGGTATTTGTTGAGTAATAAAACATGGTACAAATAAAACCTTCTAGTAGTTTATCGAGGTTCGGGTCTTTCCGGAGTCCAAAATGGCCGCTTTATATAAATGAGAATTTTGGGGATAACTAACCCGAACCCTAACCCTAACCCTTTTTAAAAGACTGAACTTGGGTCTAATTTAGTTTTTACTTTTCTTAAAAGGGTTAGGGTTAAGGTTCGGGTTGGTATTCCCCTAAATACTCATTTGTATAAAGCGGCCATTTTGGTATGAGTTCTGGCTTGTTCTGGAATTTGTTGCTTCTAGTGGTGATAATATTTGTACCGTGCGGTAAGGACGGCCAGCCCTCGATAAACTACTAGAAAGTTTTATTACTCAACAAATACCTTCTCGAAGTATGTAATAAAATCTAATCGGGTGCATAAACAAATCAGTGTCACCTGTATGACTACTATACAAACTCTGTTGACGAACCTCTCTTTTGAAATATATATTTTTAAATTGAATGTTAAATTGTCGGTTTATTTGGATTATAAATTGTATAAGAAATTACTTGAACAACAATAAAATACATTCATTGTTTCTATATGCAAGTGGTTTCATTTAACTTAAATAAATGAAATGAAATGAAATGGTGTTTAACGTCCTACTGTTTTGCTCCGAACTGGGCTAATGAAGGCGGGCATACGCCATACAGTGTGCTATGTGGGAAATTTTGCCCGGACAGCGGTACTACGGCCTACTCTTATATCGAATTCCAATTGTCAAGGGATCTTTTACGTGCACGTCAATGTGTACACGGGACCTCGGTTTGTCGTCTCATCCGAATGACTAGACAGCTGTCCTTGTCAGGCCCTCCGCACTGCATCACTGACAAGGGGGAACCACGCCGGAAAAAATTTGGATGAACTTTCTCGGCCAATGCAAGGATCAAACACCCGACCTCCAGGCTAGCGAGCCAACGTCTTACCCACTATGCCACCGTGACCCCCATTTAACTTAAACATGCATTATGTAAGGGGATAATCTGTCTATTGGAGTTTTTTTTTTATTTTGGCTTCAAATGTTACATAAAATAGTATTTAGACATTTATTCACGCCTGTCATCAACTCTCATGGCGCAGATGTAAAGGGATTAAAATACGATCGCCATTTATTGATGTAATTTAAAAATGGAGAAGCGATGATGTGTCTCAAATGACAAGTAACGTTACTGCGATAATAAACCATCTATGTCAAAACTTCAAACAGCGATAACGTCGCCAAGAAAAATGTAATTTGAATAAAATTCTCAATCTAATATTAATTTTTCGTAATCTATTTTTGAATTATTATAGTGAGAACGACCAACTCTATATCAATATCTTACATAATGTATCTATCAATGTTCGGGGTAAAAGTTCAAGTTCACACCTCAATATAGAACAAAGTGTTAATCACAGATAAGCTGTAAAACGAAAATAATTTTTACACAAACAGAAAAATGTATGTACAAAAGTTCAGGTTCTCATGAATATATGTAAAGAGAACCCAATTAATCTAAGAAGTGGTAACAACCTGCCGCGAAACCCGTCATAGCTGCAGAGCCTGTGGCCGAGATCGTTCATAGGGATTTTCCGACTTAATTCAGTGATGTAAGAACGTGTCGTCGTTCGGTTGGAACGAATAAATCGAGGTTCCATGTACACATTCCCTCATAACACACTGTATGACACTATACCGGCTTTAGTATTGATGATCGAGGCTAGGCCGAAAATTCAATAGCTAAATTCTCGGTTCATCAGAGTGGATCAATATGACTGAAATTTTCAGCAAATTCCCTTTACATTATCTATTTTTTAACTATTATAGTGACAACTGCCAGCTCTTTATCTAATCTCCCATAATGTATCTGCACCGTGGGGGAGGGGTTAGATGGCGGAATCGTTAGTTTGTGCGCGCTGTATCCTACAGTGATCCCTTCATAATATTTTACGTAACATGGGATTCCTACAGTGCTAAATGACGCATTAAGCCTTTAATTACAGCTGCAAATAATAGTTGTAAATATTGAAAACCCAAATATCCATCTCAGTATTGCTTTCCAACATTATTTATTCAGTAAATAAATATACGACAGTGATAAAGAATTGACGCTTACATATAAAATATCCACGATTTCAAAAAATTAGATGCTAATCCGCGGTGGATACGATGGATAAACTGATCTCTAACCCGATACATATTATACCTGTTTGACAGGTGCCCGGTGTTATTAGGTCAAATTGTCCACTCGACACAAACTAGATCATTTCGCGTCTAACAGATGGTTCAATTTTATTTCAAAAATTCGCTTGCGCGTAGGGGTCTTTAGCAGTGGGAGGAAACCGGAGGGCGCGGAGAAAACCCACGAGGTTCGACAAGCGACCCTACTCCTTGTCACATACAACCTGGGAATCGAAGTGCAGAAAAGGACATTAGGCCTCACTTCATCGTATTTCGATTTGAGTGTAAATATGTTATATGACAACGCTGAGAAAATTCATTTTTAAAGATGCATCATGAAAGATTTAGATAAAGAGCTGACAGTTGTCACTATACAATGACAAATCAATATATTTATAATTCCAGTCAAATTACTTTCTTTATTCCGAGGGAAATTATGACTGTTTGAAAAATAGCGCAGTCTCGATTGTCATGGCTACAGTTTTTACCATAGTAAACAAAGATCAGATTATCCATTTTTAAATCATTTAACGACGATCTTGTTTCAATCAATTGAAAATGATCTAGAGAGTTGATTATGACCTTGTCATTTAAATAAATAAATGTCTAATTAATGATTAATATAACTTTTCAGGTCAAAAGAACGACCTGCAATAGGACGATTTAGCTCTTACATCATGCATGTTTAAGTCAACCTAGCCTAAAACTGGTAACACAAATACCATCGTTAGAATTAGACGCTACTCCACGGACAACAAAGTTAGCTTTACGCCAAACAAGAAATTGAATCAAATATTTGTTTTTCTAGAGTAGACTTTAAGAAACATGGATAAGAGTTTTATATTTATACACTCACAATAAAATAGACGCCGATTAAGCTAATATAGAAATAAAAGAAACTCAGAACAAAAATTAAATTTTAAAAAGAAGGAATGATCAGTTCAAATAAAAAATTTGCATGTCGGCAATATTATAGAAAAAAACATCAATAATTCCAAAAAACTCTTAAAATAAAATTACAAAATCCCGCCCCCCCCCCCCACAAAAAAACCCCTCCAATTATCGGGTCAAATAAAGATTGTGTATGTCGACAGAAACTCTTGCACAAAATTGTAAAATACAGATACAAAAAGAATTCCGAAAAACTTTTAAAATAATATTTAAAAAATAACAAAACAATTATCAGGCCGAATAAAACTTATGCATGTCGACAGAAACTTTTAAACAAAATTTTAAAATAAAACAAATAAAGATTTATCATAATAAGGTAATACAGAAGGATTTCCGACACACTTTTAAAATAAAATTTAAATAATAACAAAACTATTATCAAGTCAAATAAAAATCGTGCATGCTGGAAGAAAATTTTAAAATAAACTTTAAAAAAAAGGCAATTAAAGATTTTGCATGTCGGTGTCGGTATAATAATGTTTTCGGTGAGAATTAAATAGGTTTACACATAGAGTCATTAAGTAATAAAATTAAACAAAAAAAAATCAAATAAAATAAAAACCCCAATAAAATAGAAACATCAAGTCAAATAACAATTTTGCTTGTCGCCATGGATATTTTTTTGGTGAGAATTAAAGTTTACTATGCAGTAAGTCAGTACATATTTGAACATGGACGAAAGGAGACAGTCTCTGTTTCATGCATTTATACTTAAATAAATATATATTCACCTAGTTACAGCATGAACTTACCTTAGACTGGAGAGATTTTAATATACAGCGTGTACAAACTCCTTGTGACTACAGCCCAAATACAACGGTGTATTTATACCCTTGGTAATTCTAAAGGCTATTATTTACAATATGACATGGCGAAATCTATCTAATTATTGAATCGATGACAAATATTTTCTATGTTTAGTGGAGGTCATTCATGTTTTTGTAAAGGCAGAAACTATTCAAGGTCTTAGCTGTATATATGCTAACGGATTATCAAAAATTTATCCAAGAGATCCAATTGTTTCTCCTAAGTGCAAAATATTTTAATTTAAATGCGTTAGTTTTGAGTAAGGGTGAAAGGAACAGGGTTTACGGTCTCGTAATAACTTTGGGTTTAACATTAAATGAAATGAGGTTTAACGTCCCGCTTGTACTGGGCATATCCCATACAGTGTGCTATGAGGGAAATTTTAACCGGACAGAGGCGTAACGATCTACTTTTATATCGAATTACAAGGTGTCATTTACATGCACCCCAGCGTGTCCACAAGACCTCGGATTATCGTTCCATCCCTACGACTATGAACAAAATAGATTGAATAAAGTAGTAACGATTACCATGAGAAAGGCATGATGTACGCTCTGTTTCCATAGCGACTGTTTGGATTTAGATATAAGAAGGCGAGGCTACTTGGTAGACAGGGGCATCAGAAGGCGAGGCTACTGGACAGTAAGGAGCATCAAAAGAGCCTTCTACTGTTTAAATTCAATAGTACAACTAAAATTTGTAATCTCATTGATCCTGATACACTAACCAAGACGTATCAGGTTCGATTTTCTAGTTTATGAAGTTCTTTGGGATTTTCTAGCCTGGTTTCAGAACGAAGTATAGTTGGAATTTGAAGAAAAACAGGCGTACATATCCCCCTCTGTGTGGACACGTACCCTTTGTGCGGATAGTTCTTCCTCTGTGCGGACACCCCCCCCCCCTACCAACTGCGGACACACACCCCTCTGTGCAAAATGTTCCTTGTAACAGCCCGGTTGGCGAGAAATAGTACGACGTTGATAATTATTAGAACCCCTCGAGTAAGAAGTGATATCAGGTGGTTTAGAGTGAGTAAGCAACACACGTCGCCATGTTGTATGAAACCCGTATTTTGGGTGTGGCCATTATGATATATATATTACATATTGCCCTATGTCAGAGTGTTATCAGTATATACTTCAAGTAAAACAGATCTATAGTACGTTAATGCCATCAGATTACAAGATCACATGGTCATGTTATTCTACCCTAATCGGTTAGACTATGTATCTCTAATATTTCTTATTCACTGCCCATTTATTAAACTTAATGATGGAAATGTAATTGATGTATTTTAAATGGTTCGAGAAATTTACACCAAATGTATTAGCTTTATCTGTGATATTTTAATGTTTTAATTATTTTAAATGTACATTCTGTGTGATGTATTTATTGATCAAATAAAAGAAAAAAAAGGCGTTGGTCGAGAAAGATTTTTTTTTTTGATTTTCCGGCTTGGTGCCCCCTTGTCAGTGGTGTAGAATAGCGGTGGGGCGGGTCTGGCAAGGGACAACGTATAGTCGTTCGAATGGGAAGAAAAACGGAGGTCCCGTGTACACATTGGCGTGCGCTTCAAAGAACCAGACTGTAGTACCACTGTCCGGGCACCCCCCCCCCCTCCTCCCCACACTACACCCTGTATTTCATGTGTGAACTACAATGGCGTCTACAGCAACAAGGTTTAGGGCATTCTACACTTAGAGAACTATTAACTTGGGGAATTGATCTCTGTACAGAATATCCACCATGTTTAAACATCGAAATACTATCTTGCAATGCGATTTCCGGTCTGTTTTATACGATTCATGCGCATGAAGACAAAAAATAACCATTTTCATTTTTCTAAGTGCACACCGAATAAATACTTCTCAACTTAGTGTTTTCGACTAATACCGTCGACGCAGGGAATGAAAATGTCGGTCAACCAGCTTCACGACTGTTCTCAAGCTGCGCTAATTGTAGGCATACAGCGTAAGTTTCGTATGGGGTTGGACGCGTTTTGAAACGTTGGACATATGCAGCATTAATATCACACAGAGCGCTAAAGGGACATGGAAGAGATTTCCGTGGTAACGTGGAGAAAAATATTCATTAACATGGCAATTTATAGAAACCGATAACTACCCATTCCGCCTCTTCTTGAATCAATAACTTCTCTAAATAAAGTACTTATCAACTTCCATAGTAATTCATGCAACTACAGATTTTCATAAGAATTATATCTAATTTGTTTTAAATCTGACATGCACGTAAAAGATCCCTTGACAGTTGGAATTCGATATAAGAGTAGGCCGTAGTGCCGCTGTCTGGGAAAATTTCCCTCCTAGCAAACTTTATGACGTATGCCCGTCATCATTAGCCCGGTTCGTAGCAGAATAGTAGGACATTAAACCCATTTCGTTTTATTTCATTTAGTAAGACGAACACGTTTCTAAGACAAACCAGACCCGCCCCGTCCACAATAAAATGTGTCATTAAATTACAGCCAATGTATAAGATAAAAAAAAGTCTGCTCTATTTCAAATTGTCAATTGTTAGCTTGGTACCTGTTTTTGTTTTTATTCAGTCGTCTCTGAAAGCCGTGGTATAATTTCCTTCCAGTATAGTTAAAATAGAAAACCGGTCTACGAGATAAAGATTGGGAAAGCTTTGTGAGGGAGTGTTTGTTTATGTCGATATAGAGGAGACTTGTAGCTATGATAAGGGTGTGGTCCGCTGATCGTCTAGTATATTAATGTATGTAAGCAGGGCGGTGGTGTAAAACTATATAAGATAGATTTTCTGTTTTGTCTGCAGTGACAGGTGCCATTTCCATCGCATACTATACCCTCAACACATTTATACGTATTTGTAAAATTAAATCAATTCAGTGTAAATCAAAGAAATATAAATGACACGCTATAGGGTTTAACGTCCTACTTTTCTGCGATACGTAAGGCGGCCATACGCTATACCGTGTGCTATGGGGGCAATTTATCCCGGACAGCGGCTCTATGGACTACCCTGTTTTTCTAAGGTTCTTTTTCGTGCAACGCCTCCTCGGTTTTCGTTCCACCTGCCAGGTCCTCCAGCCTGCATCACTGACATGTGGAAACCACACCGAACAATGCCAAGGAACCTTTTCTGCCAAAACTGGATGCGAACCCGAGACATCCTGGATAGAGAGAGAGAGAGAGAGAGAGAGAGAGAGTGTGATCATCTCGGGACAAACATATGGTTTAATCTCCTTGTCGCGAATAAGATGGGAATCGAAACCCTGGCCCTTGACTCAATGACATACTTTATGAATGTTAACCATTTGGCCACCCATACCCCATCCTGGATAACGATCCAGCCGATTACTTAATGGACCACCGCGGCCTCCAAATAAACTATAAATAAAATAATTGGAACAGTTACTATATTGACATAACACTACGAGATTCGTCTATTAAGTATTGTTTATATTACGCAATGTCTCAGCTCGAGACCATTAAACATCTTAAAATACAGATACTCAGCACGTGCGTTTACAGTGAAATACGTCACTCGAGTCTAATATTTGACAAGGTACGATTGGCAAGTTGCCCGTACGATTATTTGAAATAATGGTACGCCAACATCAAAGGGTGACGTCACATCTGTATTTTAATTAGCATTAAAATACAGATGTGACGTCACCCTTTGATGTTGGCGTACCATTATTTCAAATAATCGTACGGGCAACTTGCCAATCGTACCTTGTCAAATATTAGACTCGAGTGACGTATTTCACTGTAAACGCACGTGCGGAGTGTCTGTATTTTAAGATGTTTAATGGTCTCGAGCTGAGACATTGCGTAATATATTGTAAAAACACTCGGACCTGACGGTCCTCTTGTTGTTACAATATATTACTTAATGTCTCGCTCTCGACCATTAAACAATACTTAAAATAGCTTGTTTTAGACTTTTAATATGGCGTGCGCGATGTATCATAAGGTCTGTCATTGAGTCAACTGGCGTGGTTTCGATTCACCGGTTGTACGTGACACGGAAGACGGTCGCCTGTCCAACCTCGTGGGTTTTCTCCTGGACCTCCAGTTTGCTCCCACTGCTAAAGAGCCCTACGCGCTATCTTATTATTGAAATAAAAGTGAACTATATAATATTAGTTTCTCTTCGTCACTGTGGCACCACTCAACGCTCCCTTTATGCATTGCGTCACCGCCAACACATCTACACCCACACAATTCTATACTATGATTAATAATCAACATCTTATTTGTCAAATTTCTTTTTATAGCTTTAAATCATTAATAAATTGACTATGTTGTTGTCAGACCAGTTCTACGACTATCCAACAATATGTAGAAACTCTATACCTGTACGTGGTGTGACGCATGCATTTTTATAATTATCACACGTTACAGTTACTAACCTTTTACCATCACAGTTACTAACCTCTTAGTATCACATTCTTTTAATGTAAATATTTGCAAACAGTGTTTTTCTTACTATATTCGATTACAGATTCAAGGAGTGGGGATGGTCGAATAGTTAGTGCGTGCGCGCTGTATCATAAGGTCTGTCATTGAGTCAACTCACGTGGTTTCGAGCGAGGTTGGACAGTTGACACAAGTCTATGCCCCGTACAAGTGAGGATTCGAAACCTCGCCACATGCCTCGATGACAAAACTGATGGTCTCTCCTCCACCCCCCCTCCACCCCCCCCCCCCCCAACGTTTATACAGATAGTGCTGAAATTTGTGACATTTAATTATTGATGAGAATGTTCTCCGGTATTTTTTATCCTTGCCAGAGGTGCAGGGTGGGGCCGGGGCCGGGGCAGGGGTGATGGTCTAACTACGGTCTAACATAAAGGGTAGTCTTATTATATCTCCATACGCAAGGAAAACTCTAATGGAATGCTTACAACTTTTAAACTTTGAAGTCTTGAACTTTTAGTTAATTTTTAACAACATGGAACTTATTGGACGAACACTTTTAATATGTAAATAATCTACGGGTCCAGCTATGTGGTTTCAATCCGCTCTGATGACGCCAAACATCAGTCAGTTGGACCTCCTGTACTTTATTATGACAAAGGGAGAAGATGACCCGCCCTCTCCTCTCACGACAGCGAATTTATAAGTGTGCTTTAAGAAACTTTTGGTATCCGCGGACCTTTTTATTTTGTGTTTTTAACAATTTTCAAGTGTAAATAATTTAATTAAATCAACCTGTCCATAATATCATATTTATTGTATTGGACGTTAAATCTGTAATAAACAACAACAGCAACATATCTCAGTGAATAAAACTGACTAGTTCTTTGGAAAGTACTATTGGAAACCTTCGTGCGATATAATAGCGCACTATATGGTGTAAGACAGTCTTCATTAACGCAGTCGATGTAGAAAACTAGAACCGTAAGCTCCATTATATTCCATACTAGCAGGATACTCGGCTTCGCACGGGGCCCAAATTCGCACGGGGCCCAAATTCGCTCTGGGCCCAATTCCACTCGGCCAAAATTGAATGGAGCTCAAATTCGTCCAGGACCCAAATTTTTCCGGGGGCCAAATTCGATGGCCTAAAACATTCACGGGGTTATGCTTAGTAATTTGATATCTCATATGTCGGAGTGGATCGCGGCGACGAAGTGTAATGGGCGATTAATGGTTGGTTTTACTGTTTGGATTATGTGACTGGAGATAGTACTAATTCATATTTACATACATACTTTCATTTTATTTACACAGATTTCGCAATATACGTAATTGTACCGTATGTATTGATTGCTTTTAGTCATGTGTCATTTAAGCCTTACTGTTATTGCAGTATAACTTCTCACGACCTATTGCTTTCACTAAATGGGTCAAGTTCCTCACCTAATATTATTTAAATAAGATCTCGTGTCTACCCACACCGCGATGTTCTCATTGAATATAAAGTGGTCTTATACCTGCTTAAATACACACACACCGTTAAAGTGCTTTCTCATTCATCACGTCGCATGTTTCTTCAATAGTCTGGTCGCCATTTCCATTTTTAGGACAATTTCTTTTTTTCACAATAGGTGAAAACCACCGTGATTCATTCAGTAGGACATGGGAGTTCCCATGTCCGATCCCTGTGTTGGCCGAGAAATTTTATCGGGATTTTCGAGCGTGGTCCTCCCTTGTCATTGGTGCATTAAAGGGCCTGACAAGGGACAACGTATAGTCTTCAGATGGGACGAGACACCGAGGTCCCGTGTACACATTTGCGTGCAAGTAGACCTCTTGTCAGTGGCGAAGGACGGAGGGCCTGACAAGGACAGCTGTCTAGTCGTTCGGATGAGACGAAAAACCGAGGTGCTGTGTACACATTGGCGTGCACGTAAAAGATCTCTTGACAGTTGGAATTCGATATAAGAGTAGGCCATACTGCCGCTGTCCTGGCGAAATTTCCCTCATAGCACACTGTATTGTGTACCCCCGCCTTCATTAGCCCCATTGGAGCAGATCAGTAGGACGTTAAACCACATTTCATTTATATTCACGACTTATGATTAAGTAAAATTCAATCAAAATACCAACGGTAGATAATGTCTGGCCATAGATTCAATCGGATTATTTAATGACACATTATTCAAAAGCTAAATCTGCCTATTGCAGGTTTTTCTTTAGGCCCCAAATATGACAAAACCATAACGTTTCGGCCATTTAATGATTTATTTCAAAATTAAATTGGATTAGCGCGACTAAGTGTCGAATATACCAGTACCGTGGTTGCGATGATAAACAATCAAAGTACATATTTTGTCAAATTTTCAATATATTCATTTTTCATTATTTATTTTCAAACTATTATAGCTTGAACTGCCAGCTCTTACATAATACATCTTTCGGACAATTTTGAAAAGCCGTTTATTCTCAGAGGCGTTCCCTCGGTAACGTATCTGTAATGCTGGATATACTCATCAGTCTCCGTGCATAAAGAATCTGATATGCGTATGTTTAAATAGCTACTTGTCGTACCCTGTACATATTATTGACTGTAGCTGAATTCAGTAAGAGAGGCCGATCAATAAATCCTGTGGTGTTTATAGCCCTGAATGTTTACAGTGGATGTCACTGGTAAAAATGACGGGTTGACTGAACTGATGCAGATAACCCAGTTGATGTCCTGGTAACTCAGTTCTTGTGCCCTGGTTGAAAGAGAGAGAGAGAGAGATGGAGAGATAGATGGAGAGAGAGAGATAGATAGATAGATAGATAGATAGATAGATAGAGAGAGATAGATGGAGAGAGAGAGAGAGAGAGAGAGAAAGAGAGAGATAGCTAGAGAGAGAGAGATGGAGAGAGAGATAGATGGAGAGCGAGATAGATAGATGGAGATAGATAGAGAGAGAGAGATAGAGAGAGAGATAGATGGAGAGAGAGATAGATGGAGAGAGAGAGATAGATAGATGGAGATAGATATAGAGAGAGATAGATAGAGAGAGATAGATGGAGAGAGAGATAAATAGAGAGAGAGATAGGTGGAGAGAGAGATAGAGAGAGAGATAGGGAGAGAGAGATAGATAGAGAGAGAGAGACAGATGGAGAGAGAGATAGATGGAGAGAGAGAGATAGAGAGAGAGATGGAGGGAGAGAGAGAGATAGAGAGAGATAGAGAGAGAGGGAGAGAGAGGGAGAGAGAGAGATAGAGAGAGATAGATAGAGAGAGATAGAGAGATAGAGAGAGAGAGAGATAGATAGATGGAGATAGATAGAGAGGGAGAGAGAGATAGATAGAGAGAGAGGGAGAGAGAGAGAGATGGAGGGAGAGAGATAGAGATAGAGAGAGATAGAGAGATAGATAGAGAGAGAGATAGAGAGAGAGAGATAGAGAGAGATAGAGAGAGAGAGGGGAGAGAGATAGAGAGAGAGATAGAGAGAGATAGACAGATAGAGAGAGAGATAGAGAGAGAGAGATAGATAGAGAGAGAGGGAGAGAGAGAGATGGAGGGAGAGAGAGAGATAGAGAGAGAGATAGATAGAGAGATAGAGAGAGAGAGATAGAGAGAGATAGATAGAGAGAGAGAGATGGAGAGAGATAGAGATAGATAGAGAGAGAGAGATAGATAGAGAGAGAGAGATGGAGAGAGATAGAGAGAGAGATAGAGAGAGATAGAGAGAGAGATATATATAGAGGGAGAGAGAGAGAGAGAGAGAGAGAGAGAGAGATAGAGAGAGATGGAGAGAGATAGAGAGAGATAGATAGAGAGAGAGATGGAGAGAGAGAGATAGAGAGAGATAGATAGAGAGAGAGAGAGAGAGAGAGAGGGAGAGAGAGATAGAGAGAGATAGAGAGAGAGATGGAGAGAGATAAAGAGAGATAGAGAGAGAGATAGAGAGAGAGATAGATAGATGGAGATAGATAGAAGAGAGAGACAGAGAGAGATAGAGAGAGAGATAGAGAGAGAGAGAGATAGAGAGAGATAGATAGAGAGATAGAGAGAGATAGATAGAGAGAGAGATGGAGAGAGATAGAGAGAGATAGAGAGAGAGATAGATGGAGAGAGTGAGAGAGATAGAGAGAGAGATAGATAGAGAGTGAGAGAGAGATAGAGAGAGAGATAGAGAGAGAGCTTTAAGGTCCACTACGTCAATTCGGGACTAACACAAGGTTCAATTTTTTTTTCAATAATTCGCGTGTGCGTAGGGGTCTTTAGCAATAGGGGGGAAACCGGAGGACCCGGAGAAAACCCCACGAGGTTAGGCAGGTGACCCCATTCCTTGTCACGTACAACCTTGGATTCGAAACCACGCGAGTTCACTCAATGACAGACCTTATGATACAGCGTGCACGTGCTAACCATTCGCCCCCCCCCCCCACGCCCTGGTTGTATAGTTAGTCAGCTGGCGTGGTTTCGATTCCCCGGTTGCACATGACAACCTCCCACTGCTAAAGACCCCTACGCGCAAACGAATTATTGAAATAAAATTGAACAATACGTTAGTCCCGAATTGACCTAGTTTGTGTCGAATGGACGTTAAACTCCTTTTCTACCCCCCCCCCCCTTCTTTTTCTCGGTAAGTATGAGTCACGGTTTCGCTCCGGGTTTTTGCCGCGAAGGTATCTCTGAATATTCAGGCGTTCTTTTTCCTAGCCAGGTGGCGCAGGGTGGAGGGTCTGACAACGAAAGGTATCTAGTTGATAGGATGAGACGTCAAACCGGGGTCGCGTACACACAGAGGCGAACACACACTTGATCGGAGCACACTACATTACCACGCCCCCTCCCACCACATCTTGCAGATGTCAATGTGTAGCCTAGTTCAACGACCTTGTAAATGATACAGCTAATATTTGTCAATGCATCACATATTTCTACAGGCCTGTCATCAACTATCTATAGTAATACTTTACTATTCAACAGTTTCAATTCGATGAGACACGTTAGTTAGTACGTCAACACGGCTTGCATACTTTTATTCCATTTCTATTCAGTTATTGTTATCGGACTAAGACAGCGGGTTTGATAACGACCTTGAAGAATGCTCAATTATACAGTAGAATGAGTTAGCGAAATGAATAAAGTACGGTTAAGTATGAGTGGGTTGATAATACATATAAATAGATCTATGACTAAGCGGCCATGACATCAAGACAATACATGAATTAAATCAATTTAATAGTAAATAAAGGCCACACACTCATCTTACTGATGACGACCATCCCTACACAGACCCAGCTACAAGTCAGTGTATCATATTCAAGTACTATTGTGTCAGCTGTCGATCCTAGTGTTGATCGAGAAATTTCATCGACATTGTCCAGCGTGGTTTCTCCTTGTCAGCGGTGCATGGACCTGTCGACGAACGGTATCATGTCTTTCAGATAGGACGAAACACCGACAGTTTCTAGGCATTTTCCGGCCCGGTTGCTTCAGGAATGCTGGCCGAATTCGAAGAAACTGAGGCCCCGTGTTGGAGTTCGAAATAAGAGTACGTTGAGCAAAACTACCCCAACGCACATGCATGTCGTAATGAGCCCGTCTTCATACATAGTAATGAAGACTTTCTGATATACCACGGATCTCCATGAAACTATACTTTCGTTTACATATTTTCAAATATTAGATATTAAGCCAACAACATATTTTGCGTTTTATTTCCCTTAGTTAGTCGTTCGGATGGGACAAACAAGAGGTCCCTTTACACATATTGGCGTGCACGTAAAAATTAGCCAAGTCGGCGCAGAACCGTATAGGACGTTAAGTTAAACTCCATTTCATTTTATTTTATTTTCCTATCGCTAGTTTCCCGCTAACGTAATCCGCGCTAAGATTGAAATCGTCATTTGAATCGTGGAGTAATTGTTGTGATCCTATCAAGTCTTATCATATATTGAGGTTAGTCGTAGCAATCGTGTTGATCGTATCGAAACGTATCCGAACGTATCTGCACGTACCAGGTCGTGGATTCAATAGTTACTTTTGTTAAGTGCAAATTCCTTTCCCTATCGCGTATCCGTGAGGTTATCAATGTGTGTGTATTTCTCATCCGTGATACGGCACACGGATACGGCACAGCTTTCATACGGAAAAGGTCCGTATAGCATTGTCTATTTTGCTATTTTTAGATGCTGAAATGTTGTGCTATAGCGTTTTTATGAATCTATGTGTATCCTAGAACAAGAAGATGTATATTTGATGGAAAAATAACCATGATAAAGACTGGAATTTAATCATTATTTTTGATGGGTCTTTCTCGAATTTTCATACTTTTCCTGTCTGTCTGCATGCTGATTGATCTACGTGCTCAATTCATTGAGGTGGAACCTTTCAAATCTGTAAATGATGTGATTCTATGGTAAAGGGGTATACACTTTCTGAAATGATACATTAGTGATCTTGGTAGATATCTGCCATCATGCTGTAATAGAACTAAGCTGATCAGCTCAGCGACGCATACCCAAATCTGCCAAACTCTAAAACTACGTTGGTCCGTCAAACATCGTCGTCTTTAGCCGTGAGAGGAAACCAGAGGACCCGGAGTAAACCCACGAGGTTGGACAAGCAGCCCTACTCCTGGTCACGTACAATCGAGAAATCGAAACCACGCCAGTTGACTCAATGACAGACCTTATGGTACAGCGCGCACGTGCTAACCATTCGGCCATCCAAGCCCCCTGTTGTAATTTAGCGTTTTTTGAACCAATGTGTATCCTAGAACACGAAGGTGTATTTTTGTTGTGATTTTAACCATGATAAAGACTGAAATTTAATCATTATTTTTAATGAGTTTTTCGCGGAATTTTCATATTTTCCTGTCTGTCTGTCTGCATGCTGGTTGATCTACGTGCTCAATTTTGGGAGGTGGGACCTTGCAAGTCTGTAAAAGGGGTATACTTTCTGAAATGATGCATTAGTGAAACCAAAAATTGCTGTCGAGTCGAAGTCAAAGATTTTTAATAAGACTCGACACTAAATTATTTTAAAATTTTAAATAGCTCAGCGACCGTCGAGCGACATTACTCCAGGAATTTTTAGGCTAGGCACCTGACTATTACTGATGATGATCTTGGCAGATAACTGCCATGATGTTGTAATAGAACTAAGCTCATCTCAGCTACCCATACGTACGCGGCGCGAAAATCTGCCAAAACTAAATGATACGAATCAGCCAAATTCCACTTGCCAAAAGTCTCTATGGGGGAAATCCTTTCGTAACAATTCGCACGACAATGGGGAACATAACATTAGTGTTAATTACATGCAATGGAAAACAGGTTTATCCGGGATGTCGCCATCAAAAGCTTTCTTTCACTTTAAAGTGTTATGTTTGTAACATATGCACTGTTACAACATACGGTTTCTCGGTGAGTAAGGCGTTGGTGCGCTAACCCGGAGTTCCCGTGTTCCATATCTGTGTTGGCAGAGAAAGTTCATAGGAAGTGTGCTCTTACCCCCCCCCCCCATCCTTGGCGGTGTTGCAGGGCAGAGGGCCTGACAAGGGACAACGTATAGTCGTTCGTATGGTAAGAAAAAACGTAGGTCCCTTGGCAGTTGGAATTCGATGTAACAGTATAGGCCATAACACCGCTTTCCGGACGAAATTTCCCTCATAGCACAGTGCATTGGGTATGCCCGTCTTCATTACCCCAGTAGGTGCTGAACCCATTTCATTCCACCATTTCATATTGTGTTGTGTAACTTGTCGGGAGTTGTCCCTCTCTCGTCATTAGAAATGGGACCTTCTTGATTTTAACAACAGTTCATTACGCCGAGTATTCCTCCAAAATGAAGAGAGGTTTAACGTCCTGCTGTTTTGCTCCGACTGGGCTAATGAAGACGGTCATACGCCATACAGTTTACGAAAAGGTCTGAAAGTCCGAGCCAAATGTTGTAAATTTTTATATAATGAAAATGACCATAAATAAAACGATTATTACCTATTTCCTGGATAGTCGGTGACATTTTATCTGGAGTGCACCATACTGTAAACATTTGAAATTCCTGAATTTAACTTTGTTTTAAACGATTTTATTTTGTTTTGATTTCTTAACTGCCAAGTATATCAAATTGGGTTTAATGTCCTACTGTTCTGCCCCGAATCGGTTAATGAAGACAGGCATACGCCATACATTGTGCTATGAGGGAAATGTTGCCCGGAAAGTGGCGCTACGACCTACTCTTATATCGAATCCCAACTGCCAAGAGATCGTTTACATGCACGCCAATGTGTACACGGGTTCTCGGTTTTTCGTACCATCCGAACGACTAGGGGTGCTTAACTTTTGTCTTTGTGTATATAAACATTATCGCCAAGTATCAACCGCTGCTGACATTGTGAACGTGAAATTTAAAGCATGTGGATATTGACGGTTAATGTCAGAAAATTGATACGGAGAATAGCCACTTTAACACATCAATACTTGACACGGGATATAGCAACGCTAGAACATTAGTATTTGTTAAAGAGGGTATGTCAATATAGATATGGCGTGATAGCTAGATATTTCAACACGATATTCGACCGATGTGAATGTTGCGCAACGAGACTTAATGTGTTGTTGGCTTGTAGCTAAGTGATATATAAGCAATTTGGGTTTTGACTTGAAACTAAGTGATATATAAGCAATTTGGATTGGAAGACGGTATAAGCTGTAGCGCTTTAACAACTATCTCGATATTTGTCTGGTTGTTGTAATTGGTAACATTGTTATTTGCCGATAGAATATGTTTAAAGATATTTTTGATGTGAATAATGTGCCAGTAGGTGATGAGGGGCGTGACGGGGATCGACACGTAGTTTCCGGTTTTACCTGGACTATCGGTGTATTTGCAGACTTATCATCAATAGGTGTTAGATTATATATGGATGATCGGTGTAGAGAGTCACTGTGTGTTGTATTAAGGCTCAAAGATGTAGAAGATAAAACTATTACGTCATGTCATGTTGACGTCACATGTAAAGTTATAAATAAAATAGATGATAGACAATCTGCTGTAAAACAATATGCTGGTACTGCTCGACTTGGTGGTGTGTTATACTGGTATAACCTTATTGACTGGGGAAAACTCAGTGATCCCGCTAATGAATTTATTGATGATGATGGAAACTTTACAATTCAAGTAACCATTGATAAAATCACTGACATTGAAAGACGTGAATAATAAAGCTACTGGTATTTTTTTGATCTATTTAAATCTTATTTAATTTACTGAATGAAATATTGTGTAAACTTATTCAAATATTACATAAACATACTCTAAATTTACCCAGATTAAAGATATATAATTCTCCAACAGTAGCTTTTCAATCAGTTCAGTACCATGCAAAATTAGTTTGGTCATTAGAATATTTTTAAAAATTAAACACTAAATGCTTCTGGTTGTACTCAAGATATTGAAATTGCTAATTCCTGGTGATTGCTGTTTTATTGCGAATGAGTACATGAACTACTAATTTGTAGATGGGAACTTGTTTGGTTGTTCAATCCGAATAACGAAGGTTGATATAATAATTTCATACAAATTGGGTTTAGACCTTTCGTCCGGTATCTCAGCACAAATAATGATACTTTGATTAAAATTTTAAAATTTCACCAGTATTTCCAATATCTCTATACTGATTTTGAATTTAACCTAATTATGAAATTGTAAACCTCATTTTTGCAAGTCGATTCCCGATACATACACTATTGCTAATGACTTTCCTTAGACATGCATTGCGTAATATTAAAGATTAAAGATGCATTATGCGAGATTAGATAAAGAGCTGGTAGTTCTCACTATAATAGCAGATCGGATTCCAATCCAGTAAATATCACAGACTAGCAATGACACCGAGAGTTTATTATGGTCTGGATAAGTTAATTAATGTCTAATTAATAACTTAGATAACACTTCAGACCTAAAGAAAGACCATCAATAGGCAGATTTAGCCCGTGTATAATGTATGTTTAAGCCGATGTGGTTGGTTTATAGCTGCGAGTTGGAGATATATTTTATGTGTTAAACATGTATTAATTAAGTTAGTTAATTAGTCACTATATTATTAGATGATATTATATGATTGTTTGTTACATGACGGCTACTAATATATATATTTATGTATTATAGTTTGTGAAAGGAGGTTGTTAAATACTAATGAGTTTGTTGAGAACACCTGGGACCTGTTTCACGAAAATTTAACTAAGATAAAATCCAAATTTTAGTAATTTGATTGGATAATATTAGAATGATTTTAGTGCTTAGCGAATCAAAATTGAAATATCTACTAAAATTGGATTATATCTTTCGTTAAAATTTCAAGACACAGGGCCCAGATCTCAGGTAGAAGCACAAGCCAGGCCAATTGAAGCGGACGTTACTTGGACGCTGGTCATTATGATTACAGCCTGATACGTAGAATATATGTTAGGTTCTTGTGTTCGAATTATAGATGTAATGGCTGTTAATGTTTGTTCCACCATTGTTGAAATAAAAAACGTCATATCCACAGTCAACGTTATCATTAATCAGACTAAAATACAGATCTATATTTCATTTCGTCTCTTTTTATACTATCGATGGCCTACACTACACGAAGATCTGACCAGTTGTACTGGAAGGTCGTATCATGTTTGACCCTATGACGTCAGACATTGATTAATCAATCAGCGTTGACGTTTCTAGCGGTTTACCCACAGTTCCGTGCATGACACACCAAGAAGTCTCCTAGTGTAGTACAGACAAAAGAAAATTTTGAACTATAAAAAAACGAAACGAAATAGGATCTGTGTTTTAATCAGATTGCGTTATTATTAGATCCTTTGATCCTATGTTAAACATGTTGTTTGAATATCAGACATCTAAATCCCCTTTATACATCCTCACTACCAAATCTGGTGAGTAAATCTTCTACTTCTTCAAGACAGAAATAGATTTGAATTATTGATGTTTAGCTGTGCGTGATCGATGGAATGGTAAAGGTACTATGATTATTATTCCAGGGGTTAAGTAGCGTGCGAATCAATATGGTTCATATGCCCTTTGTAAAGGTCTAGTCGTGAGGCAGCTGTTTTATATACACATCAACAATATTGTTGAAATAATTTTCCACTTTAATTATTGTCTAATTACAAGGTTGTAAGAAGAATACTATACCAATGATCCGAGGTTTTAATTTTACGGCCTTGAAATCATCCTCGATCACCGTATGGGGTCAGAGTTATATTATTTGGTTATGTGATCATACACCACACGATAGCTAGATTAATTCCTTTAAAAATTAACAAAATGGATTCGATAGAATGGAAATGTAAACAATTTCGATTTTATGGAGCAGAAATGGCATGTACGTTCTGGCTTTTAAACAGTATCAGGGTCAGTACAACTGCTTCGGTCATGTGGAAGATGTCACGATATGTAAACCGAGAAAGCGCAGTAGCGTGATCGCTTAGAGATATAGATACCTTACCCAGATAGGTGGTTGATATGGAATACATACTGAAACTTTGTAAATTGATAAATAGTCGGAAACAACAGTCTCCAAATTTACGTAAGATTCTTTCGAAATCCAGACTCAATTCGGATATTTCAAAAGCTTCAGTAATCCAAATGTGGGAACTCGAGACGCCAATAGTGCTCATTATTTAATCAAAGGTGATTCAATTCAGATCACTACAGATACAAAATTTTAGTAAAATCAAATATGATTTGCAAATCCAGTTATGTGGTATATTTAATAATATGCAATGGTTGTTCTGAGAAATATATTGGGAACACCGGTCTAATATTAGAATGAATCTTTTTGTTAACGTAATTAATAGAATATCTGGATGATAAAATTATTAAAAAAAAAATATAAGTGAGTTATCATTTAATAGAATATATGATTTATTATTTAAAACAAAATATATGATTTATCATTTAAAGCAGAATATATGATTTATTATTTATAACAAAATATTTAATTTATTGTTTAAAAAAAATATGTGATTTATTATTTAAAGCAGAATGCGTGATTTATTATTTAAAGCAAAATATATGATTATGATTATTCAAAATAATATAAATGATTTATTATTCAAAACAAAATAAATGATTTATCATTTAAATTAATATATAATTTATTATTTAAAACAGAATTGACAGCTCCAGTAAATAAATATTAGCCTTATTCTAAGTATTAGATGTTTAAGTGTCCTACCTGTTGTGTAAATTATCCATTATACCCTATTTTACTTGTCCAGAGGGTTCGAAAATATTTTTAAATCCAAGTCACATTTGAAAAGGTTTACATTAGGCTTTTCAAATCATTTAGTTGAATTTTTCCAATTTTTTAAATTAGGTGTGTTAAGATGAAATTTGTATCATCAATTAATTGGAATACTGTAAAATTGTACAATTTGTTGACCAGAATAAAGATTGGGACATATTATTCTGTTACAACAAGAGTGGTATTGAGCCTTTAAGGAATCAGATAGGGAATTACTCCGGCCTTTAAGGGCTGCGTATCTAAGTACCAGGTACGATTGCAAATGCTATGGAAAAAATATGAAATGAGGGAAAACGTCATCCTTTTGTGTAAGGACTGGGGTAATGATTTGCACCATACAGTGTGATATGGGGGGATTTTGCACTACGACTTCAGGGTATTTCCAATTCCAATTGAGATAACGGTTTTTTACGTGCAAGTTACTGACTATACGCTGTGCTCTCCAGGCCCTCGATCCTGCACCGTTTGTTAGGATCTCCTGGTTAGCGAGCCACCATGGTGCACCATTTATATATACGAAGTACGATTGGAAGGGATGATTGAAGCTTTAGCTAAGAATATGTTCTTTAAAAGGCATTTAGTAACTGGATAGAGTAACAACAAACCACATACTTATGGAAAACAGCTACTAGTGTATTTAAGGCGACGTTTCGTAGAGTATTCTCTCAACGTTATCAAGCTAATACAGTAAAACAGGTATGAGGCAAATATATATAGACAAAATACAACAACATAACCGAAACCATACTTAGCAACAACATGATCAAAGGCCTACACCAACACTTATTAAGATATACAATAGCAGATAGAGAGTTAATTATGGCCAGTGAGGATGTCTTAACAACAAGAATGGAAACCATACCTTACAACAATTAGATCAAAGAGTTGTGACACAATTTGGTAACAATATACAAAAGTAAGAAAACAAACCGCTATGTTAAACGATCAATAAGGTGACTAAGTAGCCGCGATATTAACCGAATATGGGAGGTGATTATTATTATAGTTAAGACAATAAATTAAGGCAATAGAGTATATACAACAGATAAATGTAACATGATGAAGGGTAGATTAAATATAACTGGTATTTCATTGCACATATTTCATTAACCATATTCGGTTAATATCGCAAATACTTAGTCTATATATATTTGCCTCATACCTGTTTTACTGTATTAGCTTGATAACGTCGAGAGAATACTCTACGAAACGTCGCCTTAAATACACTAGTAGCTGTTTTCCATAACTATAAGTATGTGTTATGTTGTTTAGCTAAGAAGGGAGGTAACCATGGATTTTTTTTTCTCGAAAAGGGAATAGGGGGCAGAAGGTTAATCTGTTATTTAATACAGAGAGGGAGAGAGAGAGAGAGAGAGAGAGAGATGTGAGGTTAACGTCCGCACAAAGGTCATTTCGGCATGACCCATCGACCACCCAACCTGCTGTTCATGACTTGAAGTACACAAAGTTGTTGTCTTAGTCTTTTGAATTTAAATAACACGTTCTATATATAGAAATGAAGTCTACTAGTAAGTGCAGAAGGACCGCACTACACGTAAAACAAAAATCTACAAGATAAACCTGCGGACAAGACAGAAAATAGACATTGCACCAAATAAACAGATATTAAATCAAGTGAATGGAAGTCGGGTTGTTGAGAACTTCACCCGAGACAGGAGGATCGTCACCTGAAGTATTAGCCACACCCGAGACAGGAGGTTCGTTACTTGAAGTATTATCTAAACCGTGATCACCAGGAGGATGTTGTACATTAACATAGGTTCTTAAACCATCATAGGTTGATTCTAACCTACCCTCACCAGTACCAATTTGTAATCCGCTGTACGTCAAACTTTCTGAAAAACATTCAATGCATACTTTGATCAATGAAAATATACAAACAGTTTACACACTTAGTATAAAATATTTTTTAAAGAACAAAACGAATATAATATGTTGTAATTTCAAAAGGCGGGCAGATTAAATGTTTAGATATAGATAACAAAATATCTTCACTAGACGAACTTATGAACTCGCCGGAGTTCAGTCGCTGCTATGGTAGTGGGACAGAATGTTATTTTTAAAGTTTTTCTCTCGTGGACTTTGTAAACAGACCCTAGATATCAAGGATTCCTATACGTTTTCGTATGTTTTTTCACCAGACTTCAGACTTTCGTAACTTCTCGTATCGTTGGTTGGCTGAAGACCGTCGTAAGTCGGGTTGTTGAGAACTTCACCTGAGACAGGAGGGTCGCCATTTGAAGTATAAGCTACACCTGAAAATTACATAAACAATGTACCTATTTCCCGGGTAGTCGGCGACGTTTTATCTGGAGCTCACTATTCTGTAAACATTTGAAACCCTACGTTTTTGTGCGTTTGTTTTACAGTATTGCCGAAGTGCCAATCTGATCAAAATACAGATCTATATTTCGTTTCGTTTTTTTATACTTTCGATGGCCTACACTACATGAAGATCTGACAAGTTATAGCGATAGGTCACGTCAGGGGTCAAAAGACCAACTTTTGACCTATGAGGTCAGACATTTGATTAACCAATCAGCATTGATGTTACTAGTGGATTACCCACAGTTCCGGGCAAAAAAAGTCAAACACTCGATTCGACAGACCATTTGAATGGCTGACCCCTCATTTCAAGCAGAACACGAGTTAAACAACAAGTCTTCGAGATCCAAGTGCAGTAAAGACAAGTAAAACGAAATTTTGAACTATAAAAACGAAACGAAATAGGATCTGTGTTTTAACCAGATTGTCGAAGTGCTGTTTTCTGGGGGTTGTAGCTGATTCCAACACTAACCACGAAAATTGTACTTTTAATAAACGAGTGTCCAAAACTGGCTAACGGTCACAATAACAAGATAGGTATCGCAAGGGCGAGCCGGTCACCAGACTAAAGTTACAGTAGACTATGGAACATACATGTATATACAAGCTTAGGATTAAAATAATAATATAATAATATTTGACAAGAAATGTTAAATTGTACATAGGAAACAGATGTTTAAACACAGCAGAAGATATGGATATAGCAAGGACGCATGTTAACTATAATTACGTAATATATATCGTTACATTAAGTTTAAACCCAAACACTTAAAAGACTTGAAAGATTAATGAGATATCAATTGGGACTTTGGTCAATTACTACTTTAACTAAAATTATATCATAAAATATATACAAAGATACACTGTAACTGTATATTAGACTTTCTGAATTTAACTTTGTTTTAAACGATTTTATTTTGTTTGAATTTCTTAATTGCCAAATAAATGAAATGGGGTTTATCGTCCTACTGTTCTGCCCCGACTGGGCTAATGAAGACGACGTACGCCATACAGTGTGCTGTGAGCCAAATTTCGCCCGGAAAGTGGCGCTACTACCTACTCTTATATCGAATCCCAACTGCACGCCATTGTGTACACGGGTCCTCGGTTTTTCGTCTTATCCGAACGACTAGACAGCTGTCCGCAGGCTCTCCGCTCTGTACCGTCGACAAGGGGAAACCACGCCGGAAAATCCCGATGGACTTTCTCGGCCAACACCGGCATCGAACCCGCGACCTTATTTTCCAAGTATTACAAATTACAGGCTTGATTTATTATAATTTAATGGTTGAGGAGGAATTATGCTTAGAACGTATATTTATGTTGAGCGCAGATTACCCTCCTCGGACATATTACTCCCGCGCATGCGCGAATCTCCGTCTAATTTCCGATGAGTAATCTGCGCGCGCGAAGTGAACTTTGTCCGGACTAAAATGGATTACCACGATGATAATCTGACTAATCTTACTCGGTATTCACTATGGATCAGTGCGTTAGTATTAGTCATTTTAATGATTACATTTTAATGAATTTTGTGACCGTCAGTTACTGGTCGAGCAAATCGGAGCAAATCGACACGGAAAGAAAAAATATCATCGCATTTGGCTACCAGGAAAGAGGAACTAGTAGATAGGCTTTTGAGTTATAAAGCAGTTTCCGTCGAGAGGTCTACCTGACATACTTTGTGAACCTACATACGGGTCTCTAAGACTTCGTTACTAAAGTAACTACGATCGGTCAAACTATTATTACACTACAGCAAATATTTTTGACATTCAGTCACGTGGTCAGCACCGATTATGAGATACTGCTGACTAGAATTAAAAATCTTATTTTCTAAGCACACACGCTAATTATGCAGTGATTTTGAAAATTATTTCACTACAAAGACCATATGAGGCAGATCATATATAATATAATATATAGTTGCGTCTGACACACTACAATATCTCTAAAAACATCGTGGGGTAATCAGCGCAAAGTTGGCAATCTGCGCGCCAGCTTCATAAGCGCAGATTGCAATCTGCGCGCGCGGAGTGATGACAGCGCAGATTGCAATCTGCGCGAGGGGTGAAGATTGCGCCTAACATTTATACTCTTAAAAAAAGTAGAGGATATTGAAATGCAAATACGTATGCAGGTTGTGATATGATAAATAGTCATGGACACTTGACATGCTTTGAGAGTATGTTCACAGATGAAGAACCACTGAGCTGCCTGTGCGATACGCAATAGAGGGGTTCATTGTCAAATTTGACACTTCAAGGAAGTGTTGATGAAAACTGCCGCTTGCTGGTTTATCCTATCCATGTTTGCTTTCCTATCGGTTCGAGCATAAGATGTACTGTTTCGCGTATCTTTGCTTTAGTGTGTTACGTTTATTTTGGTCGGGAGACGTGTTCGTGGACGTCAACGTCAACAGACAACACTGCAAGAATTGGCCGTTGCACTGCAAGAGGAGTGGGTCAGATTGCCCCAAATCGTGATTGAACGGTTGATTAGGAGCATGCCACGACTAATTGCTGAGGATTGGTGGAGCAATTACTCAAGACAAAAATCAAGAAGGTCCATTTTCACTTTTGACAGTGTATCTCTTTGCGAATGAAATGGGGCCGCCAGATAAGCCCCCAATATGAACTGTTTATGTTCATGCGTAGACAATTGGCCTGTTATTAACATACACAGGTTACCTCTTATAAAAACAGCAGTGCATTTCCGCAGTTTTGTATTGTTTCTGAATATCCCCTACTTTTATTGAAGAGCATTGATGATTGGTGTTTTTAATATTTATATAGTATCTAATGTATCAGCTATTAATAATAGCTATGTTTAAAACCTGCTATATAACTAGCGCTGTCGACGAATCCTACCTAACGATACAAGCAGGACTGGAAGCAGCGCGAACTTTTCGTACGAACATGTAGCCAATATAAATTGGGCTGGGGTCGCTTAATATTCTAATTGAGAGTGATTCAATTCAGATAACTACAGATACAACATTTTAGTAAAATCAAATATGACTTGCAAATCCACTTATGTGGTATATCTAATAATATGCAATGGTTGTTCTGAAAAATATATTGGAAGCGCCGATGGCCGATCTAATATTAGAATGAATCTTTTTTTAACGTAATTAATAGAATATCTGGATGATAAAATTATTAAAAAAAAACTGTAAGTGAGTTATCATTTAATAGAATATATATGATTTATTTTTTAAAACAAAATATATCATATATTATTTAAAACAAAATATATGATTAATTATTTAAAGCAAAATATATGATTCATTATTTATAGCAAAATATTTAATTTATTATTTAAAACATAATATATTATTTATTATTTAGAACAGAATTGATGAGTTATCATTTAAAATAATATTTGTCATTTAAAATGCTTTTTTTTCTCAAGTATAACAAAATATATGATTTATTATTTAAAATAAAATAAAGGATTTATTATTTAAAATAAAAAAAAGGATTTATCATTTAAAATAAAAAAAGGATTTATCATTAAAAGCAAAACATATGATTTATCATTTAAAACAAAATATATGATTTATTATTTAAAATAAAATAAAGGATTTATTATTTAAAACAAAATATATGATTTATCATTTAAAATAAAGAATTTTTCATTTAAATTAAAATAAAGGATTTATCATTTAAAATAACATAAAAGATTTCCCATTTAACATAAAATAAGTGATTTATTATTTAACTAAAAGACATGATTTAAAAATAAGATAATGATTTTAGAAGATGATCCAAACAAAATACAAAAATAACTATTTATTGGAATGAATCTATAATGGATCTAGTTGGTAGTTAAGGAATCAGATAGGGAATTACTCCGACCTTTAAGGGCTGCGTATCTAAGTACCAGGTACGATTGCAAATGATATGGAAAAAAAATATGTGTAAGGACTGGGCTAATGATTTGCACCATACAGTGTGCTATGGGGGTAAAATTTTGCACTACGACTTCATGGTATATCCAATTCCAATTGAGATGACCGAGAGAGAGAGAGAGAGAGAGAGAGAGTAGGTAATTCCTGGACTAACATTGTTTATTATTCAAAACAAATATAGGACACTAAATTTAAAATATAATAAAAAATATGATTTATCATCTAAATTAAAATGTATGATTTCTAAGTTAAACAAAAGATATAATTTATCATTTAAAATAAAGATTTATTATTGAAATAAATTATTTATTATCTTACGTTAAATAAAGAATTCATCATTTAAAATAAAATTAAGGATTTATCATTTAAAATAAAATAAAGAATTCCTCATTTAGAATAAAAAAAGATTTCTCATTTAAAATAAAATAAAGGATTTCTCATTTAAATAAAATAAAGGATTTCTCATTTAGAATCAAAAAGAAGATTTAAAATTTTAAAAACCTGCTTTTAGAAGATGAACAACCAAAAATATAATGATTACTATTTATTGAAATAAGTTGATAGTTGTCAGATAATGAATCACCCCGTCCGTCAACAATTCTGTGAGGTGCATAATGAGGAATGGCTCAATTTTTAAATCTTAAAGTTTTTAATGTATGTTTCAGCTTGTTCGAATCTCGAGTCTAAAAAGAGTAAACAGTCAGTCGAGCTAAGATGCACATTACAGGTATACAGAGAGAGAGAGAGAGAGAGGGAGAGAGAGAGAAGGAGAGAGAAGGAGAGAGAAAGAGGGGGAGAGAGATAGACAGAGAGACAAGGAGACACAGACAGACACAGGTCAACACAAAGGTCATTTCGGCACTAATATAATATAGTCATTCATTTGCGCATTGGGGATTGAGAAAGAGTAAGATGTTAACGTCCACACAAAGGTCATTTCGGCACTGATAGATGGTTCAATTTTGTTTTAGTAACTCACTTGTGCCTTGGACTCTTTAGCAGTGGGTAGAAACCGTAGGATCCACTAGGATATACACACACAACTCTACCCATTGTCACGTGACTCATTAACAGACCTTATGTTCTAAAGCGCACTCATTTGAGCTCTCATTTGACCAATCGACCATCCAACCACACGTTAAAATAAGTTGAAGATAAACCCTGGATACCCTACAGGCCTGCTGTTCGTGACATGACGTACACAAAGTTGTCTTAGTATTTTGAATTGAAGTAACACGTTCTATATATAGAAATGAAGTGTAGGCAATCTCTCGTGGACCTTGTAAACAGGCCCCAGATATCAAGCACTCCTATACGTTTTCATATGTTTTTTCACCAGATTTCAGACTTTCGTAAACTCTCGCATCATTGGATGGCTGAAGACCGTCGTAAGTCGGGTTGTTGAGAACTTCACCCGAAACAGGAGGGTCATTAGGAGGATGTTGCACATTAACATAGGTTCTTAAATCATCATAGGCAGACTCTAAACTACCCTTACCAGGACCAATTTGTAATCCGCTGTACGTCAAAATTTCTGAAATATTTTTTAAAGAACAAAACGAATATAATATGTTGTAATTTCAAAAGACGGGCAGATTAAATGTTTAGATATAGATAACAAAATATCTTGACATGAATTCTCCAGATTCACGAAACTATAAACAACACTTAACAACAAGTGGGAAGCGGACCTGACAAATCTCGAAGTGTTTGTCCGTTCTGACAACTCAGCTACGGTGGTCCCCATGTCGTTGTTACTATTAACACGACTATGTGATGTATACGATTACTACGACACCCACGTGTATATACGATTAACATACACCGTGTGATGTATACGATTATCATGGACCCATGTGGTAGATACGATTACAACGACATCCATGTGGTATATACGATTACCTCATCCCATGTGGCAGATACGATTACCATGGCCCCATGTGATAGATACGATTACCACACCCCACGTGGTACATACGATTACCACGACTCCCACGTGGTGTTTACGAAAAATGCTACACCTTGTGGTATATACGATAATGCTTATAAGTATATTTTCACGGTACACTGCAATTTGCTAAGCAATATAATATTTTAATAACAGAAAAAAAACAATCTTACCTTGATTAGGCTGTCGTTTTTTTCTGACCACCATGAAGATGATAAAACTGACCACTAGTATTAATACTATAGATACAATCACTCCACTAATCAGCCCTATGTTGATTTCAGGTCCTTGTGTGGCTCTTGAGGCTAAAAAACATGACAGAGGGAGTTAGATCTCAAAACTAAACAGGTTATATTTGAATTAAATTAATTTGGTTTGTACTTAGGTCTTTTAAGGATTGAGAAGAAACAACGACAGGCGACTCTAGCATTGTCACGTCTGAAGAACTGTTCTGCCAACATCTGGATCGAACCCGGGACCCCCTGGTTAGCCAGCACCTTACTCGCCGAGTCACCACGACCCCCTGTTTTAGAAACGCAATGATATCTTACCAGTTAAATCTGTTACGTGTTGATAAGAATCTGTACAACCATACTGAGTACATACAGTTACAGTAACAGTGATATCCACCATCTCACTAATTGTTACAATGCCTGATATAATTGTTACGTGTTTATTTATTACAGTACCATATATATTTACTGGTCTGATTCCATGTTCAGATGTTGTATCAACTGAGATTGCTGTTTTATTCAAACTGTTAACTTGTTGTTGATACCACGTGGTGTTATAAACATCTCCACTAATTATAAACGGTGCTTTAATTTCAACTTTATTCTGCACTCTCACGTCAATCACTTGTCCATCATCCAATGCTAATGGTGGTGCTGTAAATTAACATGAATAAATTAATCTTTCAGTGTATTAAGAATGCAAACAGACAAAATATATTATAGCCAGTGGCATACAATTTAACACAGATAAGTTTCTCAACATTAGCGGTATTACCGGTATTACTTGTATGCAACGATTACCTTTCACATGCTGATGATACACAACCTGTGTCATCTTTCAAGACAAATCAGATCACCCCTGCTCTTACCTTAAAGACTCAGGTTGATCATCTGTGGTGTTACTTCCAGTTGCGCCGTATTAGCGGTATTATAAACAGCATCACCATGGATGCCACATTGATGTATATTTTATCTGTTTGATAAACCTACCTTCTATGTTGATGCATATTTCATCTGTTTGATAAACTGAACCTCTAAAATCTTTAATACCATTACTAGCATTACAGACATAAGTTCCTTCATTCACTATGGTGTTATTTAAAACTATAGCTGTTCTATCTTTTGTTGGTACTCCCTTTATCTCTCTCACAAACTGACCATCAACATAATGTCTCCAGTTACTCATGGTACAATTATTAGGGTAGCCGTCCAAAACTCGACAAATCAGTTCAATAGCTTCTGATGTATCATTAACAGTTATATTTAAACTAAGAGGATCTGAAAATATACAAAGTAATAGTCACATTACTAGGTGAATTTAAAAAACATAACTGACATTTAACAAGCTAGAAATACAAATTGATATTGACATTTAAAATAGGCGAAGCTATATTTAAATTTAGAGCATCTAAAAATACAATGTGATAGTCACATTTAAACTTGGTGAATTTAGAAATACAAATTTACCATAACATCAAAACGAAAATGATGAATAAATTGAGTAAGATACAGTTATTCGGATGGGACAAAAAACCGACGTTGAAATTCGATATAGAGTAAGAGTAGGCGGTAGAGCAAAATTTCACCCATCGCACACAGTATGGCGTATGCCCGTCTTCATTGGCCCAGTCGAAGCAGAACAGTAGGATGTTAAACCTTATTTCATTTCCCTGCAAATATGGGACGGGGGGGGGGGGGGGCAGAATGGTTAACGCGTGTACGTTGTATCAGAAGGTCTGTCATTTATGGAAGGGTATCGCTGCCAATATTAAATGCTCTGCTAAAATCTGTTTTTCCATTGGTTATGTGTAAAAAGTACATGGTACAAAGTCCTAATACCGGTAGAGTCAAAATACCCCTAAGGCAATTGTTAAATATAGAACGTCGTTACTGGAAAATTCTGTAATTTTTCCAGTCAACATCTTACATTTCATTCATTACATTTTACATTTGATCTCTGCCGCTCCTAATTTGTCCTTTACGCTTTCTACACAGCACTATCATTGATACGCAAATGTAGGACACCACGTGACTTATTAACAGCCTCGTTTCCGTATATGTTAATAATTCGCGTGGTATCAAACATTTGCATAATATAAATTATAATGTTGTTCGTAACATGCACATAATCTAAACTCGGTGTTTTATTAATATACAGAAGTTAAAACGCTTATCGAATAAATACTGGTGTTAAATATACAGTAAAACAATCTAGTGCAGAATTGTTGTATTGTATCTGATTATATCTGTGTATTCGTTTTAAATATACAGTAACACAATCTAAATATTACTACCAGTATTGTATCTGTATATCTGTTTGTCTGATTATGTGTGTATGTAGGTGCCTCCTATCACACTTCGTCCCCGCGATCCACCCTGAAATATGTGGTATCAACTTAACCAGCATGACACTGTGAATAATTTAGGTCATGATTCTGCTGGTACGTGACAACACTACTAGTACAGTACTGTATGTGTATATACATGATATCACAGTACCTTATTGTTATATTGTATGTACGTGTTAATACTACTATTACAGTACAGTATTGTATACACGTGATATTACTACTAGTACAGTAGGGTATTGTTCTATTGTATAGATTACTACTAGTACAGTATTGTTATACTTACATTGTATGTGCATATATGTGATATTACTACTAGTACAGTGTTGTTATACTTACATTGTATGTGCATATATGTGATATTACTACTAGTACAGTACTGTTATACGTACATTGTATTTGTATATATACTATTCAAAAAAAGTAGGGGATATTTGATTTTGGGGGCATAATACTAAAATATGCAAATGACTACGAAAAAAGTCACTATAGAACCTAACAGAAGAAACATTTCCAGTTACATGTGACGCCCAAACGCACCAATAGCAACCGCATGGAATGCAGGTGATGCTTGGGATCATCATGGGGGTCCAACCCAAGATTTGCACGACTCTGACTTTGAATGTTACAGTCATTGTGGCATTGAATTCCAGGGTGGAAACATCAGTTTAATTGTTTTAGTGACCAGAAAACAAATTTTGATATGCGTCGGCTTACCCAAAATGAAAGGTTACGTGCCCTTGGCATGCTACAGATCGGCACAACACAGGCGGTTGTGGCGCGGACGATGAATGTTTCTCAGTCTGTCATAAGCAGGCTATGGTCCAGATACCATGATACACAATCTGTACAGGACAGACCACGCTCAGGTCGACCAAGGGCGACAACTCAAGCCCAGGATCGATTTATCCGTACCTTGGCCTTGAGAAATCGTGTCATCACAGCAAATCAGATCAGCGCTCGTCTTCAAACAGACACTGGTGTGAGAGTGAGTGGCCAGATGATTCGGAATCGACTGCATAGGGGTCACCTTCGCGCCCGACGCCCTCGCGTGATCCCTTGTTTGAGAGATCATCACATTCAGGCAAGACGTCGTTGGTGTAGGGATCGTCAACACTGGGATAATCGACGCTGGAGCAATGTGATGTTTTCAGATGAGTCAAGGTTCACTGTTGATTTTTTGGACAGACGTAGGAGGGTGTGGCGTCGTCGAAACGAGCGCTTCCAAGACGTTAACGTCATCAGACATGATCGATTTGCGGGTGGTTCTGTTATGGTGTGGGGAGGCATCACTGTTGCTGGAAGAACGGCTTTACATATTGTTGCAGGGCGTGTTACAGGCCAGTACTACCGGGACAACATCTTGGCAGTCCATGTTGTGCCGTTCGCACGACGTCATGGCCGCCGTTTCATCTTCCAGGATGACAACGCAAGATGTCACAGGGCCAGGATCGTTACAGGTTACCTCCAACAACAGAACATCACCACATTACCTTGGCCAGCACTGAGTCCCGACCTCTCCCCCATCGAGCATGTCTGGGACATGCTTGGACAGAGGTTACGTCAACGTCAACAACGTCCTGCCAATGTCCAAGAACTTGCTGCTGCGTTGCAACAGGAATGGGACAATCTGGACCAAAATGACGTGGCATCACTACTAGTACAGTATTGTTATACTTACATTGTATCTGTATATACGTGACGTCACTACTAGTACAATATGATCCTATAGATGAAGTACACATGTACATAGCCCCCTCTAATCTTGTTATATTAGATTTAACATAAACTGATCCATTGTATGTTTCATCTTTATCTCCATAAATCTTCCATTGGTAGGTTATTTCATTGTTTGTATGATCACTAGAAACAATGGATGCCGAACAGTTTAAATAAAGATCGTCACCTTCAGATAAAACAAGTGTATTACCATCAACGTCTGGATCACCGGCTTTATTGTATCTAATAGTTGTTGTTAATTCACACTGCGGTGGATCTTTAAAGAAAAGACAACATTCTTCAAAGACATGCCACAATAATATCGTTTTATATCGTATGTCTGACACCACTTATTAATGTTTATACTCATTTCGTTTTCAAGAGACCTTTACAGATGTTATGATACAATATTAGATCATACATGTATATTGAAGTGATTATTACCTATCTTGACAGGTAGAATATATCGATTACTTCTCCCATTATTATATCTACAGGACCATACAGTGTTAGAATCTCTCGTCTTGTTGATATGTCTGATTAAAAGAGTTTTGGTTTTTAGTGATGATTCACAGCCATAACCTCTTTCTCCATTGTGTACAGACAATCTACAGGAAGACTGACCCCAGAAACTTCTCCATGTCACAGTAGCAACATCAGTGCCGTTCCTTTGAAATTTTGCGTTTGAAAAAAGAAGTCCATCACCAGGTCTCTGGCAACGTAGTCGAAATACAGAATTCTCTTCCGCTATTTCAGGAATCCCGTAAAGATTGAGATATTGTCCATCCACTGAAATTTAAATTGTTAATACAGTATGGGATAAATATTCGTTATTTATTTGAAGGACGAAATACCGCCAGAATGTTCCTTATATCAACAACACATACGCAGTCATGTCCGTATATTTGTCTTGCGTATTTGTTTGTGTGTTGTGCGCCCCCCCACCCCCGCCCAGCACTTACTATGTTTTTAGCTTAACCATGTAACAATTCAGTAGAAGCTACCACCACCCACTCCCTTTCCTGGGTCTATTAAACTAACAAATGTCGTGTAATTAGATTAGAAAAATGTGATTTTTTTTGTCGATTAAATTCATATTTAATTCATAGATGTTATTAATACTCCACATTCACTGTTCCCCAATTCATGGAGGTGGGGGCGGACTGGGTGATTAGTCATTTCCATATGTATATTTTAAACGCGATACAGGATCTAGTTCTAAGTGGTGTTTTCCTTTTAATATGTTGGGTGAAGTCATGTGTCGATAGTAACGATATTTCGGCCGCCTACTTCACATGGGGAGACAATAATAATACGTTCAAGATGATACTATTTGATTCTGATGGTTTCCAAGAGTTTTCTCATCTTTTTATTGTGTTGGTTGTACCAGTAGGGTTTATTGGATGATGAGGGAACTCCTGGAAACCATCAGAATCAAATAGTATCATCTTGAACGTATACTTTATCCAATACCCAAACCTTAGATGTACATCATTATCCAAGGTTGGATCAGGAGACCTAACAAAACAAAACAAGGACGAACCGGCTCCCCACGCACGGCGCGAAGGCCCGGACAGGTGGCTTATTATTTTTTTTATTTCTCCTGCTTTTCAAAAAATTACTGGACTGACAGAATCTGATTCCAATGCGGTACCACATTCAGAAAAGTCACCGGGTTTCGCCTACTTGTCGATCCATTTTAAACATTACTCGGCATATACCTCCGGGCCCCTGGACAAGTGTCTTAGTTGCGCCCCAAACCCAACGGTCCCTGACATTATGGAGAACAGTGGTAATAGCAATATATACGACGACGACACTAACTAAATAAAACAGCCCCAACCTGATTTATGAATAACCTGTACAATTAATGTAGTTTTGTATTTTGTCTTTAAGGTTCGGGGATATATATATTAAAACAGGACTCGTGTTGGTTGTTAATACATTTCTATATTATTTGGTTAACAATTACTCATCATTAACTACAGAACATAATTAAAGTTAACAGTCTTGGTACAAATGCTTAATAGTAAATAAGCTCCAATACAAAGATGGTAATTGACATAAACGTGTGTCTCCAAATATCAAAAAGTTTGTGATCCGAGGTTGATCTCCTATGGAAGCCTATAACTACCATTCGTAATCACTACTTTTCGCCCCTTCAAAACACGAACGGTCTAAAAGTAGAAGCTACGACAACATGTGAGGCAACAGCACTCTATACAAGCCAAAATCAATTCGAAAATAGGAAACGATAATAGCGCCCCTCGATTTTTTCCTAATTTCTAATTTTCGACTTAGTCATATTTTTGCATTTTTGGATGTAAGAAGGTGCAAACACGTATACCAAGCCAAAATGGAACTTGAAAAGTAACAATTAACACACCGCGCTATTAGCGACATATCATATTTGTGCTGCCGACTTTTCGAGTTTCGCCTCGGAAGTTGATGTAGTTTCTACATTCTAGATCACATTTGAATACGTGCATTGATAATTGGATTTCGTTTACTGTGGCTTCATACAATATGTAAAATATAAAAGTTTACCCTATTGGATATTATTATTTCAAATTATAGTATCACTATGGGTAGGAAAGGTACAAGAACGAGTCGAATAGCAATATTTCATTATAGCCGCCAAAATGCTCTAATGTGAACGACAAGAAGTGTGATTGTAAGCATTTCTTACAAATGAAGTTTCTATCAGGATTCAGATTATGGAACATTACGGTGCCTGAAATTAAGAATTGGCCGATTGTACACGCAAAACTTAAATTTAAAGAAAACGGGGAAAATGCTGAAAATATATTGTTCAATAGGTGTCGGAAAGAAAAACTAAAGCCACTAAAAATAAAATCTGATATTAGAAAATCAAAAACACTGTGCTAATGTATTATCGAGAGAGAGAGAGGCAGAGAGGGAGAGAGAGGGAGAGAGAGATGGGACTTAACGTCCATTTCGAGACTATGGTTCAATATTTATTTCAATAATTCAGTTGTGCGTAGGGGTCGTTAGCAGTGGGCAGACCCACTCCCTGGTCATGTTCAAGCTGGGCATCGACGCCACTCCACTCGAACTGTTACCATTGTCTGTTTATTTCTTAATTGTCGTTCACGTATACAAACCAACACTTTCATGGAAACTGAAACATTTTAGCCCAAAGATAAATTAAAACAAAGAATATTGGAGACAGATGATTAAGGAAATAAATAAGGCAATATGAAACAGATATAAATGGGGATAACTAAGGTCAGTGCCGGACTAGGCCCACCTGTCCACCAGTCCGTGACAGGTGGGCCTAAGATCATTAAAAAAAAGAGAAAAGAAAAAAAGGGAAAGAAAAAAGAAAAGGGAAAGAAAGGAGAGGGGGGGGGGGGAGAAAGGAAAAAATGAAGGAGAGGACAGGACACAGGACGAGAGAAAGAAAATATAGGAAAAAAATGACAAACAACACAAAAGTATAAGTGTACTAGAATTCTCAAATTCATCTAATGATAGTGCTCTTAGGTCATTCTGTTATCTAATTGTATCAGGAAATCAAAAATTAGCCTTCTTCTGCTTTGGTCTGAAATGCTTGGAAAATGGGTTTGCGGTTGTCAATTTTCAAAATTTCGGCGCGTACTTGTGTGGGCCTTGGTCAATGACCTGACAGTCCGACACTGACTAAGGTGGATGACGCTCCATTAAAATATATCTCACTGAATTAAGTAATACTGCGCGGATTATCACGACGTATTATACATTTACTATCGGGTCGAATTAATTAATTGTGAAAAAATCAATTATTTATGTTTAAAGATGGGTTTCCAGAAAAGTCTTTATCGGGTGGTAATTGTGGTATATTTGGAAAGTAGAGATATCCAATCTTACTAGCAAAATACTGCATTCGCCAAAAAAACTCATGGAGCGTATACAGGACAATAATGTAAGGGTTCCCCTAATCAACAGCCCGATGATTTGGAATTTCTGCACGCGTGATGTCAAAGGTCACAGGCGAACATTGGATTGATAAACTTTATGAAGAGTTAGACGTACAACACTTTCTGAGATAGAATGACGGAAAAAGACGCGGGTAGTGGATAATCCGTGAATTTAATTAGGATTCGATATTTGTAATAAATAGTAAGCGAGTAAAGACAACATCGTCTTATGCATGCAATGAATTCTCCTCTGACTTCCAAGACGTGACGTAAACATGACCTGGTTTGATCGAATTTTTATAGCAGGACATTCCTTCGCAATTACAATGTTTGAGCCGGATTTGAAGCAAAGTTGACAAATTAATTAGTTTGAATATGTTTGTAGTCCGTCCATATACATTGTATACCATTAAATCACCCAGTTTGTACGCGGGAACCCATCTTTAACTGAAATTCATCCCACTGCATTACAATTCGACTGACTTCCCGTGGTTGTTATGGGTGACTATAAATATCGCCATTGTTAGGATAATATATTATTTCATTACATAACGATTACATCGCCCGTGTTATACTTCTCTTAGTGAATTATGAACAACACATAGGAACAATTTATTATTTAAGCTGCAATAACGCATGACACAATTATATGGTTTCTAAATGATTATCTCTGATTGTATATAGATGTTTGTCTTTGTTCCATATTTTGTATATATATTTTCATTATACCATGGTTGTCATTCTGTGCTTGATAAAGACGGGAGAACCCTCGTCGAAACGTCGCTGTAATAAACTCGTCAAGTAACTTGTATTCCATATAATTGTGTCATGTGTTAAACATTCATTGACTATTAAAAGACTTGTAACGTATATACCCATGCCAGTTCGTACAGTATATAATTATGAACAACCCACAGGATCTATTAAAAGACTTGTAAAGTAAATATCCATGCCAGTTCGTACAGTATATAATTATGAACAACCCACAGGATCTATTAAAAGACTTGTAAAGTAAATATCCATGCCAGTTCGTACAGTATATGATTGATAGTGTATAACAAATATAAAATACATACTAGTTCCTATAGTATATACTTGCTAGTCAACCGGTACTATTAAAGACTGACTTACCATGTTTTTTTGTAACAATAATCACTATCATCATCACGATAATATATTTCATTGTAATGGTTAACTGGTCTGTATCATAACCACCACTTATCAATGACATGTGACGCCTGTTGAATTATGTCATCTCTGTTTCAAATATTACGTCCTGGTATTGTTCAGGGCGGTACACAAAATTCATCAATAATTTTTAATAATCAACGACGTTAAGTTTTTGCATGGAATTAAAAAATGGAATCCCACAAAACTCCATATTTCTGAAAATGAACGTTTGAAAACCTCAGTTCTTAAATCATTTGGCGACCGAAATAACATTCGCAGCGCTTGGGCTGGTATAGAC
The DNA here is from genome assembly GCF_932274485.2 of Patella vulgata. NCBI lineage: Eukaryota > Metazoa > Mollusca > Gastropoda > Patellidae > Patella > Patella vulgata. The sequence continues at coordinate 2,941,562 of NC_065886.2, read as the reverse complement.
GGGAAATGTCATGCCGTGTGCTTTGGGGAAACTCTTATTTCCTTTATTTGCATGCCCATGTGTACACGGGACCACGGTTTTTCGTCCGATTCGAACAACCAGACACTGTCCTTGTCAAGCTCTCCGTCCAGCATCAGAGATCACCGCGAGCGAGAACCCAACATCTCTTGGTTAAGAGCTACAAATTATCCCAATTTTGACTATGGACATTATTCGTGGTTATCGTAAGGAAGAGGACACAATCTCGTCTAAGCTTAGATATACTCATTTTGAATATTTATTGCATGTTTCGTTGTCGCAAAAATTAACATTTGTTACATTAAGGTTTCTTTAAACAATATTTTATTCATTATGATTACATATAATCTTACAATTGTACAGTCTAAACGATACGAAAACAATCAAACTTCCTGTGAAATATCACTTCCTGTTCACCATTATGAGTTATATATTATTGTCTTTATGTATTATTCATCTATGTAAACTAAATATTTGTTTAGGTTATTACATGTTAAAGTATTTCCTGAAGATTAGGTTGCTATTTCCCCTAGTTTGAATTGTTATCTTGTTCAATCATTTTACTAAATGACGATTTGTCCCGCTACACCTCTAGCATCAGACAGTTGGATGTAGCTCCAATTAATATTTATTAAACATACATTATGCAAGCGCTAAATCTGCCTATTGCAGGTCTTTCTTTAGGCCTGACATGTTATATAAACTATTAATTAGACATTAATTAATTATCAAGACCATAATCAAGCCTGCGATATTTACTAGTTTGGAATTCGAACTGCTGCTCAAAGCTCATTGATGATTAAATCAAACAATGGACAATCGAGACTATGTTTTTTTTAATTGTGCCCACTTTAGTAATAATGATCGTAGCTAGGCCTAAAATTCAATCGCTAAATTCTCGGTTCAGAGGGGACCAATTTGACTGAAATTTCGACAAATTCCCTTATATTATCTAGTTTGTAACTATTATAGCGAGAACTGCCAGCGCTTTATTTAATCCCCCATAAAGTATTTTTAAGCTTATTGCGAATTCTTATCCGCACTAGAGTTTTCTTTTTAAAAAAAACAGGAGCACTAATCATGTATTCTGTATTATCCAAAATAGAGGCATATCTACAACCCGCCCCTGTTAACGGTCTCAATTGTTACCTCATAACTGTATTATGTCCAACAAGGTCAGTTCCCAGAATGGTCAGCACGTGCGCGCTGTATCATAAGGTCTGTCATTGAGTCAGATCAATATGATCTATACTTTATGTATAATTATTATAATGTTTTGATGCTGGGATTTCTAAGTACGAGTTACCTCGTATATAGTTAGTTGACATATGATCTTGAAGACTATACGCGCATGGATCGGAAGCCAGGGGTAATGTATTAATCGTGGTTCCCCTTTGTCAGTGATGCATGACGGATGGCCTGACAAGGACAGCTGTCTAGTCCTTCGGATGAGACGAAAAACCAAGGTCCCATGTATACATTCGAATGCACGTAAAAGATCCCTTGGCAGTTGAAATTCGATATAAGAGTAGGCGATAGTGCAGCTGCCCGGGCAAAATTGCCCTCATAGTACACTGTATGGCGTATGCCCGTCTTCATTAGCCCAGCATAGGAGCAGAACAGTAGGACGTTAAACCCCATTTCATTTCATTTCATAATGTATTAATCACTTGTTTGTTCTGGATATGACCCTGACAGCCGCATTTTGTAGTTTTTGGAGTGCTATGGCTTGTGCATCACTGTAACACTATTTTAGTGATGATAGAGATCAGTTTAGTAAATATATCATTTATTTACATCAAGTATATAAAACAGCTACATAACTACAATAGGAACACATCTTAAACAGAAACTAGACTACGACAGGAACACATCAGGGCGGTGCATAACTATATTAAATTCACTCAGGTGAGTTCGTGCACTCGTCCAAGCCCCTCTTCTCCCCCTCCCCCGCTCGTCTCTCTGTCAGCAAACCCCTGGTTATATAGGGTCTGACAATAGGTAAAATAGATAAGACTCATGATCATATATGATCATTACTTCATGAAATGATTACTGACCAGTGCGTATTCCTTTGAACACATATCATATGTAGTTTGTAAATGACGTATGGGATTAATTAGAACGTGACTAAACAAAACTATATGGAGTTGAAAAGTCAATATCATATATTATCAAAAACTAGCTGGGGTCAATACGTTCTAGAGTACTATATCACACTACTAGCTAGTAAACTGTTACACTGAGGTGATGATGTTTCTAATACCGCTAATATTTCGCAACTGGAAGTAACACCACAGATGATCAACCTGAGTCTTTAAGGTAAGAGCAGGGGTGATCTGATTTGTCTTGAAAGATGACACAGGTTGAGTATCATCAGCATGTGAAAGGTAATCGATGCATACAAGTAATACCGGTAATACCGCTAAGTTAAGACATGAATCAAGGATCACACCAACATCTTTAACGGTACAAGAAGCTTAAATGGTTACACCTGTTTCATATAAGTTCTTGTGATCATTTCTTTGTTCCAAAAATGGTTGCTTCTGTCTTATCATCATTAAGTTTTAGTTTGTTTGTGGTCATCCAGAATTTTATATCGCAAGAACCTAAGGTTATGGTGTTAAGAGCAGGGATGGTCTGATTTGTCGTGAAGATGACACAAGTTGTGTATCATCAGCATGTGAACGGTAATCAGTGCAAACAATTAATAATACCGCTAATGTTGAGAAACTTATATGTGTTAAACTGTATGCTACTAGGTATATGTCGTCTGTTTGTTATGCCACTGGGTATATTTTTTCTGTTTGCATTCTTAATACTCTGAAAGATTAATTTATTCATGTTAATTTACAGCACCACCATAAGCATTGGATGATGGACAAGTGATTGACGTGAGAGTGCAGAATGAAGTTGAAATTAAAGCACCGTTTATAATTGGTGCTACAACAACAACAAAACAGTTTCTAATATGACTGAACTATCAATTGATACAAATGCTGAGCATGGAATCAGACCAGTAAATATATATGGTACTTTAATAAATAAACACGTAACAATTATATCAGGCAGTGTAACAATTAGTGAGATGGTGGATATAACCGTCACTGTAACTGTATGTACTCAGTATGGCTGTACAGGTTCTTACCAACACGTAACAGATTTAACTGATAAGATAGCATTACGTTTTTAAAACAGGGGACCGCGGTGACTCATTGAGTAATGCGCTGTCTCGCTAACCAGGGGGTCCCGGGTTCGATTTAGGTGTCCTCACGATACCCCGGCATGACAATGTTATATTCATCTGCCTGATCTCGTGTTTCCGTACTTTCTTCTCAGTCCTAAAATCCCCTACGTGCAAACCAAACTAATTATTGAAATATAAAATATGTTAATCCAAATATAACCTGCTTAGTTGTGACATCTAACTTTTGTGCGTAAAAAAGAAACCTTGGCAGTTGAAATTTGAGATAGGAGTAGTCCGCGTAGCGCCGCTGTCCATGCAAAATCCCCTCACAATGCACACTTCATGGCGAATGCCCGTGTCTTCATTAGCACAGTCGGCACATAACCACAGCACGTTAAACTTTATTTCATTTATTTAATTTTCTAATCCCCGGTTTTGTGTTAGGATATAGGGGTACCTTTTGGAGATTATTTAGTCGAACTATTCGTCGCTCGTATTGATCTAATTATTTAGTTTGGTGTCATAACTAATTAGATAAAGGCCAAACAGTTTAAAATTGGTATACACCCTCTTAAAGTCTCATATTATGCTCCCATGGAGTGGTTCCGGGGTACTTGTCACCGGTGTCACCACCCTACCTCTCTTATGGTCTTGGTTTTTTGAATACCCTCTAACAGTCTCATATTATGCTCTCATTAAATGGTTCCGGAGTAATTGTTTAATGTTTCCATGTCTTTGAATTTGACATGAATGGTTTGGAGGATTTTAAAAACTAAACGAGATCTGTGTTTTAATTATTTTATTTCAAATTTCTCAATGCCCCGTGTTCTACAGCATGTAAAAAATAAAATCTGAGACAGAATTAAATGAGATAATTCTCATAATAATACTACAATTGAAATAAAATAACTTACAATTGAAATAAAATAACTTACAATTGAAAAAAAATAACTTACAATTGAAATAAAATAATTTACAATTGAAATAAAATAACTTACAATTGAAATAAAATATACTAAAAGTATGACTAAGTTTTGTTTGGATTAAAAACATTTGATAAAGCATTACTGAGTTTGTCTCTTGCGTCCAAACTCAACATTTCTAAGCAAAATAAAAATGTGAAACAAATTGACATTCTACCCAAATACCGTATACCATGGAAAAACGACTTTGGTTGATGGAGCACAAAATGCACAGTGTATACTTTCTTTTGGACATTAGTATAGCAGCTTACAATAACAAAATTTAAACATAATAATAAATAAATAAATCAACAACAATAAAAGCAAAGCTAATAAATATATATTAGAAAAACAATGAGAGGCAAAGATGATTATATTTCAAGAAAACTATTTAAATGAATTATGGTGATAATTAAAACTCTTGACTTTGTTTCCCAGTTATTTGGACAGAACAATGGACGAATAACTCAGTCTGTTATAAATAGCGTATAATATCATCTAGTAGTAAAAATATTTATAGAAACAACAATAATAAAAATCTAACAAAAATAAAGCTTTTTATAAAATATCTACATATCCCACGGCTTAATCCACGTTAATATCTTCATATCCCACGATGAAGAGATGAGCTACCTTATATGCCCCCAAACCCCCTTCTCCCACTACTGGAAGAATATGAAAGTGTGTTTTAAACACAGTCGAGCCGAGAAGAGTACTACGACGACGGTTTAAGAATATAATGCGGGTAGCGTCCAAATATTCTAAACCTTGGTCCGAGGCCCCGGCCTTCATCCTGTCAATCCATAGTACTGGTTACTATGGTAACCTGAAAAATAGTAAACAACAAAACATTATCTGTGGTCATGTTTGGAGTGTGTTTTTAAATATGTAACGTACGTTTCTAATAAATAAATCAAACACGAGTAACAGTACTAATATGATGATATTCATTATAATGTTCTGACAAAACCATTCAAGGGCAGACAACTCTATTGTTCAAATCATCCAACCAATTAGTATGTGCAAAATGGCTTTATTTAACGTCCGCTTTCACCGAAGTGATACCTCCGACAAACCAATAAGTAATAACAACAGTATTATTCTTACCTTAAAATACACGAGTGTCGATTTCAGCGGGTATATATAATTCATTTTCCATTATTTCTATTAAAAACAAACAAGAATAACATAAACAAATTATAAACCATTGTATTAACATAATATATAGACAATAAACCATTATAACTATCATAACATATACAAATATAAAACATTATAACTATCATAGCATATAAACCATTGTATTAGCATAGTATATAGACAATTAGTCAATATAGCTATCTAGCATATAAACCATTGTATTAGCATAGTATATAGACAATTAGTCAATATAACTATCATAGCATATAAACCATTGTATTAGCATAGTATATAGACAATTAGCCATTATAACTATTATAGCATATAAACCATTGTATTAGCATAGTATATAGACAATTAACTATCATAAAATATAAACCATTATAACTAGCATATAATTCGAATTTCGTGTAGGAGGCTGATTATGTTTACTCGGTTTAAGATACCATTTGTCAGTTAATATAATGAAATCTGACGGTGGTCATTATTCCTTAGTTCTATATCAATGAAATCTGATGGTGGTTATTATTCCGAGATTATCATACAACATGTAGGTTCAGTTTATAAAATCTAAGAATAAATTAACTTTTAGTGGTAACCGTTGTCATACTCTTTTTAGAACAACTAATATTAAATATTGGTATGGTTTTTAAACTGCCATTCATATTAGATTTAGGCAGCTGTTCACATACCTAACCAATTTATATTGTGCATTTTAAACATACATTATGTAAGAACTAAACCTGTCTATTGCAGTTTTGTTTTCATTCTTTCACATGACAATTTAAAGGTAATAAACATTTTTAAATGGGTCATAACAGACGCGTCGTTTAAAAAAACACTCGAGACTTTGTTTATTATCTTAGCAATGATACTTGACTATGTAACCTATATCTAATCAAAACTTGAAACACTTATAACTTCACTAAAAATAAAGTAATTTGACTGAAATATCAAATATATTCATTTTTCATTATCTATGTTTGGAACTATTACAGCAAGAACTGACAGCTCTTTATCTTAATCTTACATAATGCATGTCCAATAAAGCACAATGAACATAATAAATCTCTAATAATGTATAATGAACATTGTTTACATAATGAACATAATAAATCTCTAATAAAGCATAATGAACATTGTTTACATTATGCATCGTTAATAATGAACATTGTTTACCCATTGTGTTGTTTCTCACTGCCTCTTGATTTACGTAACAGTTGGTCGTCTCGTCATCATCACCACTTACATACAGTTCATTCTCCAGTATTTCTGATATACAATAATATTAGTATTTTATTTCTGATATATTCAATACAAAAATTAAATATATATTATAAACTTTTAATACAATAAATGACCAGAATATATTCAGGGTAACATTTGCTATATGATACAATGATTGTAAAGGTTCCAATCGGTTGGGTATTAGGACGATGACACAGTTCTTAAGGGCAAAGAACATATTTTCAAAACTAATTAGAATGCGATTTACAGTATAAAATCTATTATAACATACCCATTTGATTATTGTCTCTGTGATCAACTTTATCTGGTGTAGGATCATCATCAGCACTAATATACAGATCATTCTCCATTATTTCTGGTAAATAAACAACAACAAAATATAGATCATTATTTCTGGTAAATAAAAAACAACAATATATATATATATATTCATAAGTAAACAGAGGCTTTTATATTACAGCTATGAAACAGATTGTGTCAGAATATTTCAATTTTAACTGATTACCATGTTGGTTATTTTGTCTACCTCGCACTCCTCCACGAACCACGCCTACTCCAAGAATAGGAATAGAACAATAGAACAATAACGTACCTATTCCTAACCCTTAAAATAACGAAGCCATGGAAGTTCGAGTATTTTGTTTTATGAAAAGTTAATAATGAAATATTTAGTTTTTTTTACCCATATTCTGTTGTCGTTTCATCTGTTGTTTATTTTGTATAACTTGTTTATTGCCATATAACTGGTCGACTGTAAAAACATGTAATATAGATTGACTGATTACAATATGACCATTAATTATACACTGAACATAATAACCTTTAAAGTGGAAATAACACTTCTGTGATTTCCTGCAATCTCCGGTGATCTACGTCAGTCGGTAAGAAAATATTTTTCAATCCGCTGTTCATTAAATAAGAAATGAAATGTAATGGGGTTAATCGTTACACTTTTCTACACTGACTGGGTCAAGGAAGACGGGCCAACGCCATACAGTGTACAATAGGGAGATACTGCCCGGACAGCGACACTGTGGCATAATCGTATTTCAAATTTCAACTATCAAGAGTTGTTTTACACGCATACTCATGGATACGCGGGACTCTGGTTGTTCGTACCATTCGCACAACTAGACACTGGCCTCCACTGCTAACAAGGAGAAATCGTGACCGAAAATCCGAGGATATTTCTCAGCCATCACCATGATCTAACCCGAGATCTTCTGGTTAGCCAGTCTGAACCCTAATAAAGATTTCATTCTTCTTGTTATTATTATTACCCACAGAGTCAACGCGGGTTCCCAGTCATTAAATAAGTAAAGAGCGTAATAATTTCAATCACGCTATACTTACTGTCCACTTGACCTGGCTCATACGTGGGATTCTTGAATTTGAAACTGCTCGGGGTATTTTGCCTGAAATACAATGTAAGACATAACTTTGCGTCCTCTCGAAGATAAACTTAATATTTTTAGAGATACAGTAAAATGCACAATCAGTCATTCTGGGATATAAAATCCGCAATAGGTCATTCAATATAGGATATAAAACCAAATTGGGTATAATATAAAATGCGCAGTGAGTCATTACATATAAAATTGGGTATAAAATACACAATCAGTCATTATAAGATATAAAACTAAAGATTTGTGGTTTAGCCCGCTGTATTCATGCTTTATAAAGATGTATTGTTTAGTCCGCTGTATTCATGTTTTATAAAGATTAATGGGTTAGTTTTCTATATTCATGCTTTATAAAGATTAATGGGATTTCTGTATTCACGCTTTATACGGATTTATGGGTTAGTTAGCTGTATTCATGTTTTATAAGATTTATGGGTTAGTAAGCTGTATTCATGTTTTATAAGATTTATGGGTTTGTTAGCTGTATTCATGCTTTATAAAGTTGCGATGTTTAGTTAGCTGTATTCATGCTTTTTAAAAAATTAACTTAAAGGCAAATAGAAAATAATCAAATTACGGATAAATAAAACTAACCGTGTTGATTCAGAATTCACTGTAAACAGATAAATAAATAAGATACAGTACTAAAATCCTAAATGACAAATTAGTGTAATAGCACATGGTCTCTACCCCACGATTCCTGGAATTTATACTAGTATTTAGTTGTCTGATTGGCTTAGTAAATCATATTACATCAACATTCATCGCCTGGTGTAATGTTAACACCAGTCGTGGTCACGTTTATTTGCCTACGTAAAGCCGATGATTGTCATTAGCATTTCGGTTTTATCAACGTTAGAATGTACCCAAATTAGTTGTCTAACACTTAAAGATGTATTATGTTAGATTTAGATAAAGAGCCGCACCGTCTCGCAATAATGGGCTAAAAATAGAATAATGAATAGGCAATTAAAATATATTGAAATTTTCATTCAAATTTCTTTATTCTGAGCAAAGTAATGAATGGTCAGGTCTCCATTTTCATTGTTACCGTTGTTACCATAATAAACAAAATCTCGATTATCGATTTTTTAATTTAAATTAAATTATTAAATGTGGATCGTGTTTCAAGCCATTACCAATCAACACCATCCAATGTTCGAGAGAGTTGATTAAGGGCTTGGCATGTGAATAAATATCTAGATAATAGTTTATATCACATTTGAGGCAATAAATAGATTTAGATCTTACATTAATCCATCTTTAATAAATAACGATCTTAATTCATCTTAAGTCTACACGCGAATCATATCAGGTTAATGGGTTACATGTTGTGTGTATTTCCTGGGTTCTTTTCACCTAGAAAGTACTTGTATACTATTTACGAGTCGCTGTTCCCCTCGCCCTCCCGCGCACCTCTGTTCAAGAAACCGTTATAATACACAAACTAATGAACGTAACTCATTACTAAAATTGTACTATTGGTGATAAGGATACTCATAATTTCCCGATTGATTGTAATGTTAATTACATGTCATATCTAATATACAGCAGCAAAGAGCTGAAGATGCCCCGGTTATCAGAACAAAATACGACGGGGGTTTGTTGTTTTCTCCTAATCGACGTGTAGAAACTGTTTTAATCAGTTCTAGATTTTACATATAAAGCAACTAATGGTAATGCCAAATAAGTCAAACCAGGGAAATAATATCCTTAAAGGGACAATAACACTCTTGCTGGCTTGAAAGCTCCAGAAAATAAATAATATCTCTATCTAAGTACTAGATGTTTAAGTGTCCTACCTGTTGTGTAAATTATCCATTACATCCTATTTTACTTGTCCAGAGGGTTCGAAAATATTTTTAAATCGAAGTTTCATTTGAAAAGGTTTACGTTAGACGTTTCAAACCATTATGTTGAATTTTTCAAATATTTTGAATAAGGTGTGTTAAGTTGAAATTTGTATCATCAATTAATTGAAATATTCTAAAATAGTACAATTTGTTGCCCAGAATAAAGATTGGGACATATTATTCAGTTACAACAAGAGTGGTATTGAGCCTTTAATTGTAAGTGAATAATGTGATTGAGATAATTGTATAAAATCGATTAAAGAAGGTAGAAACTTACAGTTTTTATTGTTAGATCCTTTTCTGACCAGCACTATTATCAAAACAATTAAACCAATCAGAACAACAGCACCAACTACTCCTCCTGCTATCACGGGAACGTTGACTGGCAACTCTTCATTTAATGATATTGGACTATTACCACTCACTGTAACATATATATTAATCATAAACTATTAGTTTAGTTTATATGAATACAATGTCTCGTACACCTTTCTGGCATCATCTATAATTAATGAATGAATAAAATCAGGTTAAACGTCCTACTTTTCTGGACCAACCGGGATAATAAAGACCGCTATATACCACACAATGTGCTATAACGATAGTTTGCCCGGACGGCAGTTGAATTCCAACTGCCATGGGTTCCAACGTGGACCTCGGTTTTCGTACAATCTAAACAGCCCACTGTCCTTGTCAGGCACTCCATAATGCATTTAATCTGTAATTAAATAATATATAAATAAGTTACCTGTTACGTGTTGGTAAGAATCTGTACAACCATACTGAGTACATACAGTTACAGTAACAGTTATATCCGCCATCTCACTAATTGTTACAATGCCTGATATAATTGTAACGTTCTTATTTATTACAGTGCCATATATATTTACTGATCTGATGCCATGTTCAGCATTTCTATCAATTGGTATTTCAGTCATAGAACTGTTTTGTTGTTGTTGTTGATACCACGTGGTGTTATAAACATTCCCACCAATTATAAACAGATTTGTATAGCATCCCAATACCGATATTAGAAGCTTAAAAAGTCGACTCTACCTTATATATTGATGTATGTTTCATCTGTTTGATAAACCTACAATCTATATTGATGTATGTTTGATAAACCTACCGTCTATATTGATGTATGTTTCATCTGTTTGATAAACCTACCTTCTATATTGATATATGTTACATCTGTTTGATAAACTGAACCTCTAAAATCCTTAATACCATTACTAGCATTACAGACATAAGTTCCTTCGTTTAATTTTGTGTTATTTAAAACTAGAGCTGTTCTATCTTCTGTTACCACTCCCTCTAGTTCTCTCACAAACTGACCATCAATGTAATGTGTCCAGTTACTCATGGTAAAATTAGTAGGGTAGCCGTCCACCACTCGACAAATCAGTTCAACGGCTTCTGATGTATCATTAACAGTTATATTTAAACTAAGAGGATCTGAAAATACAAAATGACATTTAAAGTATAACCCATAATAATGATAGTGATATGGAACTAGACTAATCTAGACATCAAAAGGTGTAAGATTCTCATATCATATTCTTCAGAAAAAAAAATCATTTCTATTGCAATTAGTGGTGACTTAAGCCGTTTTTGTTCATTTACTTACATTGTATGTGTATACACATGACATCAATACTAGTACAGTATTGTTATACTTACATTGTATGTGTATGTATGTGACGTCACTATTAGTACAGTATTGTTATAGTGTATCTGTATATATGTGACATCACTATTAGTACAATATTGTTATACACTGTATCTGTAAATACGTGACGTCACTACTAGTACACTATGGTCCTATAGATGCAGTATACGTGATATTACTACATGTACAGTAGAGTATTGTTGTATTGTATGTATATATTACTACTAGTACAATATTGTTATAATTACATTGTAGCCGTATATACTTGACATCACTACTAAAACTGTTACATCACTACTAGTACAATATTGTTATACTTACATTGTATCTGTATATTCGTGACATCACTGCTAGTACAATATGATCCTATAGATGCAGAACAAATGTACATAGCCCCGTCTAATCTTGTTATATTTGATTTATCATAAACTGATCCATTGTATGTTTCATCTTTATCTCCATAAATCTTCCATTGGTAGGTTATTTCATTGTTTGTATGATTACTAGAAACAATGGATGCCGAACAGTTTAAATAAAGATCATCACCTTCAGATAAAACCAGTTTATTATCATCTTGATTACCAACGTCTGGATCACCGGGTTTATTACCATCTTGACTACCAACTTCTGGATCACCGGGTTTATTACCATCTTGACTACCAACGTCTGGATCACCGGGTTTATTACCACCTTGACTACCAACTTTTGGATCACCGGATTTATTGTATCTAATATTCGTTGTTAATTCACACAGCGGTGGATCTGTAAATAAAAGATAAAATTATCTTGTGTTAAATCGCTAGTTTGGTCGCCTGTTCATGTAGAATCGTTCCAAATAAGTTTGATTAGAAATGAACTTTATTAAAACTCTACAATTAAACCCTACTGAATCCATGTCTGTTTAAAACTATCCACGCGTTGACATACAATATTACACTTGATTGGTGATTGATATTAGCCTTGTGTAGTATCTGAATCAATTACTGCACGTAGGAAACAGGTCATAATGATACACCCCCACCCTCATTCCCTTCAATAGTGTTATTAGATAAATTAGGTTATTGGTGGCTTTAGAGATTCGGATCATCGGAACCATCAGAATAAGCTATAGGCGAAGAAATGTCATAAATTTGACATTACTAGTCTGTATACGGATTTATGTATGGTCTAGTTCCCGAAGGGAATATTTTCGGGAAAATGAAGAATGGGGCCTCTGCTGGTACGCTTCAGTGTGGAGATTGTCTTACTGCCCTTTGTCATAAACTGTGTGCAGTATATGTAAAAGGTCAAGATAGTTTAAGAAAACAATTATTACATATTAACATGTACGGGTAAGGTAGCATAGTTTTTATTTGATGCTGTATCAGCTGACGACTATAATGGATCAAGGATAGACTACCGTCTCCGGCTTGTGGATAATTCATATAGCTAAGAATTCATGTTTTATATTAGTGATATTAAAATGATTATACCTATCTTGACAGGTAGAGTATATTGATAACTTCCCCCGTAACTATTTCTACAGAACCATATAGTGTCAGAATCTCTCGTCTTGTTGATGTTGTAGATTACAAGAGTTTTGGTTCGTAATGATGATTCACAACCATAATCACGTTCTCCATTGTGTACAGACAATCTACAAGTGGACTGACTCCAGAAACCTCCCCATGTCACAGTAGCAACATCAGTGCCGTTCCTTTGAAATATTGCTCTTTTATAAGCCAATCCACTACCAGGTCTCTGGCAACGTAATCGAAATACAGAATTCTCTTCAGCTATTTCAGGAATCCCGTAAAGATTGAGATATTGTCCATCCACTGAAATTTAAATTGTTATTTATGTTAGAGGAATGTTTGTTGACCGAATGGTTAGCGCGTGCGCGTTGTATCGTAAGGTCTGCCATTGAGTCAGTTGGCGTGGTTTAGATTCTTCTCTTGTACGTGACAAGGAGTAGGGTCGCCTGTCCATGGTCGTGGGTTTTCACCGGTTCCTCAGAGTTCCCCCACTGCTAACGACTCCTACGTACAGGGGAATTATTGAAATAAAATTGAACCATATGTTAGTCCCTCTTTACGCATGAGATGACTATTCGATGAATAAACCTTCTCTCATCCCCTCTATCACATCGAACCATTAGTAATGTATTCTACAATCTCAGGGATGATGTCATGTAGCTGGAGTAAATAACCCGGGCATCAAATTGTCTTGATCCGTCCAATGTAGGTATTAGCGACATCGTAGACTTACCGATTATAGAATGGAAATGTAGATTTTCGCGACAGCATAGATTTGCTGCCTATAAGATGGAAATTTAGATTTTCACTGACAGTTATTGAAATACAGGTTTTTGCGACATTATAGATTTACCGCCTGCAAGATTGCAATGTTTTAGCGACATCGTAGATTTAACGCCTGTTTTTAGACATCATAGATTTACCGTCTATAAGATAGAAATGCCCGTTTTTAGCGACATCGTAGATTTACAGTCTATAAGATAGAAATGTCCATTTAGGGACATCATAGAATTACCACCAACTATAACATGGAAATGTAGATTTTAGTCTTTAATTACCATATCATCACACGATGACTAATTACCATTTCATCACACAATGACTTCTTGTCATCACTACCCACGAGGTTTTACAAATTCCAGGATAGATTATAGGTCGATCAGAAAGTAATACCATTTCATTATTGTCAAGTTAAAACGCCCACACAGCAGCTATATATTAAATGCAGCTTATAAGAAAGGAAACCTTGCATACGGAGCCAATTTAATTAGGATGTAGGAAATCTAATCTCTAGGGTTCATACTCTTTTGACCCATGACTTTAAACCGAATTAGAAAAAAATATCGACCGATGACCCTAATGCTTCAAACCAAATATGAAAAAAATCCAGTACAAACTATACCCTTGGGTTCAAAATGTATTTTTGAGCGGGTTTAACGTCCACCTGCATTCTGTATCGCATTCAATAGGTTTTTGACAAAGGTGGTGTGGTGTGTATGTGTGGTTTGGGTGGGGGGTGGGTAACTCAGGAAGTTACAGAACGCTGAAACTCGATAATGTTTGTCCTCTCATAACTAATATGCTTCACACCAAACAATGTAAAATAAAACCTAGTCTCTACCGCGTTCACAAACCAATTGTTTTGACCGACGGGCCTACATAAAAAAGAAAAAGAAATAAGCAAAGAATAAGCAAATTGATCATAATTTAAACCACTATCATTTTATCGGTAAATGGCTTTGTAACAATATACATATATTATTAATCCGTGTTTATTAGATCAGTGGGGGGGGGGGGCAGATCAGTAGGAGGTTACACTCCATTACATTTCGTTATTTATAGCGTAGTTAGATCAGTGGGGGCAGATCAGTAAAACGTTACACCTCATTACATTTCGTTATTTATAGAGTAATACAGTTCATCGCGTGCATTTTGCATACCGATAGTTCATTGGCCAATCACGCTATTTTACCGACATTTCGCCTAATAGTTTGGATGCAGCTATGGCGGGTGTGGCGCCAGGCAGGGTAAGCTTACTCTTCCGGACACCTGTTACCACTGTTTGTCGTGTATTTTGTACACGAGGAGCAGTCCATTTGCTGATTACACTATTTTGCTTGAATACACTATTTTGCCTATAACGTTTTTTAGGACTTCGAATTCTGTCTTATGGTTTGGATTGTTCGTACTTGGTTTTATTTTATTATGTTATTTATAGTAAATAAATATATTTATTTATAATATATAAATATATTGCATTTATAGTAAATAAATAACACATAACAACTATATGTAAGAGACAATTGATTGATAAAAATCTTTTGTATTTACCTGTATTTTCTTATGTGGTCATTACGCAGGTGTAACGTGCATTAACTTATGTTCTTACAACATGGTTTAAGATACCGAGTATGAACCTAGAAATACTGTATAATATATTTATATGGTATGCATGAAGTGAAGGAAATAAACTATTAACTAGCTATTTACTTCCTTAATTTAATATACTATATACGCATTTGGGTGTTTATCTAGCATACTGCTACTTTTAATATGTCAACTGCATGTGTTTATCTATCATATTGGTACTTGTAGTAAAATATGTCGACAACATTATGTTTATCTATCATATTGGTACTTTTAGTAAAATATGTCAACTACATGTGTTTATCTAACATACTGATACTGTAAATAGTATATGTGGACTACATGTGATATCTGGGCTATGAGAGTACTGACTGTCATAAAAGACATGTCAGTTGGCACAGTCAATTATTGATATACCCACAAGCAGTGGCGTAGCCGTCAAATATATATTGGGGGGGGGGGGGGGGTTCGCAAATGAAATTACATAAAATGTTGACAATTTGTGACGCCGCAGCCGATGTAGCTCGGTACGGAGAGTGTAGAAGGGTAACCCTCCCACTGGGGGGGGGGGGGCACCCCATAAAATTCAGTCTTATGTAAACACTGTTTTGGCATATTTTACGGGGTTAAAGTAAAACATCAAACAAATATATTGGGATATGTACAGGTTTTATACAGATAGAAACTTAACTAATCCTAATAATTGTTGTAAATAAATAGGAGTTAGGGCCTTCTATGTTATTTTTTTTTTTCGGGGGGGGGGGTCGGACAAGAACTATAAAAAGACATTCCAGTTCGTACAGTGTATAAGAACTATAACAATATATTCCAGTTCGTACAGTGTATAAGAACTATAACAATATATTCCAGTTCGTACAGTGTATAATTGATAACCCACACAAATTATAAACATACCAGTTCGTACAGTGTACTATTAACAGTGTACAAGAACTATTAAAAAACATACCGGCTCGTACAGTGATTAATTGATATACCCACAAGAACTATAAAAACACAAACTAGTTCGTTGATAGTTCTTGAAACGTATAAAAAAGACTGACTTACCGTAATGTTTGGTCATTATCAACAGTACCGTGGTTAAGATAATATATTTCATTGTAAAGATTAACTCGTCTTTGTTATAACCACCACTTATCAATGCAATATGAAGCCTGTTGAATCATGTCATCTCTGTTTCAAATATTACTTCCTGGTTTAAAGGTCTTTGAATTGTTAACTCACACAAATTATTTAAAGGGGATCGGTCTTTATTGACCATTTAATATAAGTTCAACAATGTGAACAATTTTAAGATTTATCCTCATAACTGATATGTTGAAAGCAGAACAAACTAACACAAGCAATATAAATCAAACAATATTAGGACATTACAGATTTAAAGTTATTTTTTTTTTAATCGTCTTTCTTTAGACAAAATGACGTCATAACCATTCGAAAAGATACATAGAGGATATTTGTCGTTTTGTGGTGAATAACATATTTTATTTCATCGAGAAGCCAGAAAACTTATATTTTCACGAATGCGTATGAAAATATAAACGTTTTCTTGCTTAGAGATGAAATAAAATATGTTATTCACCACAAAACGACAAATGTTCTATTTATTTTATGATTTTACAAATCATTTTAGGTAAAAACAACATGGACTACTGCTAGCCAGTGGAATAACACTTTTATTTCACTGATAAAACGAGGTATTCCACTACTGATCATAAAATAAATGTTATCATTTAAGCCCTTGCTTTCTTTTTCTTCATAAACGTCCCTGCGTTGCCGAATGTTATAGTGTTTCTTTGTATATATTTAATTATATAATTTTAGTTAAAGTAGCTGAATTGATATCTCACTAATCCTTTAAGTCTTTTTACTGTATGAGTTTATACGTAATGTAAAAATATATATACTCTTCAAAAAATGTAGGGGATATTCAATACAATACAAAACTGCGGAAATGCACTGCTGTTTTTTATTAGAGGTAACCAGTGTATGTTAATAACAGGTCAATTGCCTACACATCAACATAAACAGTTTATATGGCCCCATTTCACTCGCAATGAGATACATCGTCAAAAGTGAAATTGGACGTTTTTGATTTTTGTCTTAATAATGAGTAATTGCTCCACCAATCCTCAGCAATTCGTCTTGGCATGCTCCTAATCAACATTCCAATCACGATTTGGGGCAATTTGACACACTCCTCTTGCAGTGCCACGTCCAATTCTTGCAGTGTTGTCGGTTGACGTTGACGCTGACGAACACGTCTCCCGATCAAATTAAACGTAACACACTAAAGCAAGGATACGCTAAACAGTAACTCTTATGCAAGAACCGATAGGAAAGCAAACATGGAAAGATAAACCAGCACGCGGCAGTTTTCATCAACCCTTCCCTGAAGTGTCAAATTTGACAATGAACCCCCTCCCATGTACAGCTCAGTAGTTCTGTTGGGAAGATAAGTTCTTCATCTGTGAACATACTCTCAAAGCATGTCAAGTGTCCATGACTATTTATCATATCACAACCTGCATAGGTATTTTCATTTCAAAATCCCTTACTTTTTTGAAGAGTTATTTTACGTTATTATAGTTAACATGCTATGCTCACATTGTCTTCT
The DNA here is from genome assembly GCF_932274485.2 of Patella vulgata. Taxonomy (NCBI): domain Eukaryota; kingdom Metazoa; phylum Mollusca; class Gastropoda; family Patellidae; genus Patella; species Patella vulgata. Next base: position 2,923,563 of record NC_065886.2, on the reverse strand, counting down.
GTGTTTAAACATCTGTTTCCTATGTACAATTTAACATTTCTGATAAAATATTATTATATAATTATTTTAATCCTAAGCTTGTATAGATGTTCTATATTCTACTGTAACTTTAGTCTGGTGATCAGCTCGTTATTGTGGCCATTAGCCAGTTTTGGACACTCGTTTATTCAAAGTACAATTTTAATTATTTATTCCGAGTTATTCAAATTAGCTACAACCCCCCAGAAAACAGCACTAAAACTTGTACGTTTTAAAATGCCGTAATAGATGAAATACTTTTAACTCACACCGAATTTTCAAAAGTTTTATTTCAAGCTGCAAAATTGGAAGTGCGAAATTTAAGAAACAACAGCACCACCTCCGGTCCGTTAGTTTTATTATTGTAAGAGTAAATACCAGCTTTTTGACAGGTATATCGGACATTCAATCAATGAGAGAGAGAGAGAGAGAGAGAGAGAGAGAGAGAGCGCAACATAAACTAGGTCTTTTCGGGATTAACTTGTGTTACAGGTGTACGATCGAAACCACGCCACTTGCCTCAATGACAGACCTTATGATCGAAATCGCATGTGTTAAACGATTCGGGCCCCGGACTATTTATACGCTTTCTAGATTAACAGCTACACCAGTCGTTGATGAATGGCACTAGATGTTTTCCCATACCGTGACTAGCTCGCTAGATCACTAATCACACGTATGACTGTTGGAGTCTGGCCGTGTGACGAATACTTTGGTCATAGTATAACACACTTTAGTCCAGATCTAATTGGTCCATATCAATGACTGTCCGAGCTGATTCCTTTATCCAGTTTTGGAAAAAAAATCATTTCAGCTGTATAGTCCACTATTTTACCATGGTGTTTTATATTTTTATTTGTCTTACGGGTGGAGGGGGGCGTGGATGGCCGAATAAGGTCTGTCATTGAGTCAACTGGCGTGGTTTCGAATCCACGGCTGTACGTGACAAGGAGTAGGATCGCCTGTTCAGCCTCGTGGGGTTTCTCTGATTTCCTAAAGACACCTACGCGCAAGCGAATTATTGAAATAAAATTGAACCATATGTTGGTCCCGAAATGACATAGTCTGTGTCGAGTGGACGTTAAACCACATTTCTCTCGCCCTCTAATTTGTCTTAGGTTAGAAATAAATTAGGATTAAATTCATTTACGAACAGTCAGTGAAATGTTCAAATGAGGTCAGAGTAGTGAAGCAGCCTGTTAAACTTTTATTGCTATTGTTTCCGCCATGTTAAATGAAATCGCAATACTAGAACTATTAGAACAGGATTTAAACAGTTGATACGTCACTATTATAGGATATAATAATACATGTACGTATATCATATACCAACACTGTATTACTATACGATATTATATATATATATACAATGACATTATTTATGAATAGCTCACAGACGATCAAAAAGTACTTTAAATTTTGAAATTTATTAAACCAGTGTTGAAATCAGTTTGTGGAGACATACCGTTATCTTTTATCAAACTGGTGTCAACATATTTTTCAGTGTTCATGCTTCTTGATATAGGTAACTAACAGAAAACATGTATACATGTGTTAATCTGTTGTATAAGGGTATACTTTAGGAGAAATGAGTGGGCGATAATCCAGGGATAGATGAAATTAATAAAATTAATTAGATTAATAACTCATTGTTTATTATTGACTATCAGGTCGAGGGACATATTTTTTTAATAAAATGGTTTTCCAATATTTCTTTTCGACATGTCATCGACTTTCATTTTATAAAACGGGGAAATTTCTTATTTTAATTGTACGTGTTGTGCGCATCTAAAGATGTGTCCATTTACAAATAAGGGCCCTTTTTTGTTACAATCCCATACATGTATGTAAGTTTTACATTGACTCAATATTAATCTAGGATATATAACGGATATTCAGTAAAAGGGACTCGTGCATGTAACTCCTTATTGTTGTTCTTCTGCTAAGGTTCCGCCTATTCAAATACGATTGACATGGCATGCCTATTCATTGAATGCAAATCGTTGAACGGACTGTGATATGATGTCACAATTTCAAAATGACTGTGATGACGCAGGGTTAAATTTCGTCATAGGCCACGAGATGTAAACATATTTAGGGCACGTGACCTATGACGAAATGAGCAGGCGTGGATGTGAAATAGATCTAACCGTCCATATAATACGCTCGTGCACTTTTTTTTAAAAACGTGCACTCATTTGATGACGATATCACCTCGGTGGAAGCGGACGTTAAATAAAGCTATTTCACACACATTAAATTAAGCCATAACACGTAGGATGTACTCTTATATAGAATTTCAAAAGTCAAGCCAGTCTATCCAGTCTAGGGATCGTCTAGAGATATGTAGTCCCTATTCCTCGAGGCCATTTGATGTATATTTATTATTTAGAGTAATACTAGTGTTATAGTAAATATTTTGATATACATTTATATAATTTTAAAAACGTGCACTCATTTGATGACGATATCACCTCGGTGGAAGCGGACGTTAAATAAAGCTATTTCACACACATTAAATTAAGCCATAACACGTAGGATGTACTATTATATAGAATTTCAAAAGTCAAGCCACCGCGGTTCTGTATTGTACCGTCACTTTATATTCCCAATTCTCCAAGACAAGCAAGGTTAAACCTTAAAGATATATTAGTTAAGAGTTTAATAAAGAGTTGGTCATTCTTGCTATAAATATTCAAAAATAGATGATGAAAAAAGAAAATATTGAAAATTCCATTCAAATTACTTCATTCTCAGTCAAGTTATCATTATTTGTAGTTTTGACAAGATGCGTGCACAGTGGTAACCAGGGCACTGGTATAATCGGGATTTAGCCTCGCTTTCCCGTTTTTAAATTAAATTTTTAAATGGCTAACCGTTTTAATCTAGTTAAAATCTCAAGTATCCGATGCCATCGAGAGTCGATTATGGCCTTGTTTTGTTAATAAATGTCTAATAGTTTATATAACATTTCAGGCTTGCATAGTGTATGTTTAATGAAGCTGAAATCTGGGAAAAACCCACACGAAACGGTGGATTTGATGGGCCCATGATCTGTTGATGTTCTTGTTAAACACTAAAACCATGACTTGACTCAAACTGCTGTACTTAAAATAACCAGTTCTCTATTCACCACACGAAACAAACATACAAACATATAGATATAAGTTACAACTCCGCTGCTTTGACAGGTAATTCTTACTATTTATTTTTCATGATAATAACTGCCAAAAATAACCGTTCATTGCGATTTATATGGTGATTTCCAGAATACCCGTAATTCGAAATAGGTTAACTGTCTTGTAGGTCTGGAGGGTTCAGTAATATAAGAGTCAAAAGTAAGATATTTCACCCAAACCAAGATCAAGCTTTTAAGTATATTTTGTGGTCGACATCCTCCTTAAATGTATCAGGACAGATATTAGTCCTTGCCCATGTGGTTATCCCTGAATGCTACCGTTTTTGTTTTTAATGTGTAGGTTATCTATCTTGTTTACGGTTATCCGGAACAGTGACAGCCATGTGATGCAAATGTTTTTCAGTCGCACAGAGGATCCTATCGGTTTCGATAACATTTACCCCTGAAGGTTTGGGGGAGGAGCTTTATCCTATACGATAGAGTATAGTAAATAATTATTTTTAAATCGTACTGTCCTATACGATATAGTATAGTAAATAAGTGTTTTTACATCGTACTGTCCTATACGATAGAGTATAGTAAATAAGTGTTTTACATCGTACTGTCCTATACGATAGAGTATAGTAAATAAATGTTTTTTCATCATACTGTCCTATACGATAGAGTATAGTAAATAAATGTTTTTACATCATCTATCGTCTTATACGACAGAGTATAGCAGATAAGTGTTTGCTTGCATGCTTGGCGAACCAACTAATAACTGGTGGTCTTCTATAGGTTGGGTACTGTGAACTCAAAACAAACCAAGACTAGTAATTGTACCCCCATTAGCATCAGTGTTAAATTCTATATAACAAGTTTGTAAACATTCCGATGATATTAATCTTTTTAATGAGTCCAGTGATCTTATCAAAATATTGACAGAGGTTGACCGTGACGTCATATTTTCGGTGATTCCCCTAATTAAGGCTTGTTTCAAAATCATGGCTATTCACCGAAATCTAATAGGTTTCCCCAAATCAAGCTTGTTTCAAAATCATAGATATTCACCGAAATCTAATAGAAAATGTATATTCAAACCCTATTCGTCGATTCTAGACCAAAATGTTAACAAACGTTTGAAAAAAAAGAATTGCTGTAAATAGACGAACTGCCTTCCTGGATAATCAATTCAGGGGAGATAATTACTAGCGCTAGCGTGCTCGTTTGTATTATCAAAACGTATGTTAGGAATTCTTATGCTGCGGTGTGTAGCTCTAATACGTCGAAGCACAACGCTCTCGCTATATTTATTATTCAAGGAGCTTTAATCTATAAGAAACATAAGTACTAATTATGTGACGTCGAACTGGGTTTATTAACGAATGAACATAATTGTCCGTATTTCGTCTCTTATATTTATACCCAGTCACTATCGCAAACTCAATATCTTAATAATAATTAAACTAGAAATATTTGAACATATACATGATAAGAGTTAAACATTTAATACAAAATGTGATAGAAATTAACATATTTACATTACTGAGACCTAACTCAAATATAGGTACATAATGAATCAATGACTAAGATGCATGTTAAGTAATTAACCTATTAAGATATAGGTTCAGAAAAAGGTTAGAACGATCGGGGTTCAGAGTAAAGATTAACTTATCCACTCTAAAGCAATTAGTCAATTTAGGTAAGTAATTATATAAATGTATATCAAAATATTTACTATAACACTAGTATTACTCTAAATAATAAATATACATCAAATGACTTCGAGGAATAGGGACTACATATCTCTAGACGATCCCTAGACTGGATAGCGCACCAAAACATGCAAAAATATTGTACAACATCAATAACAATACAACATTACTATAAATATACAACATAGTAATTAATAACAACACAACATAGCAATTAATAACAATACAACATAACAATTAATGACAATATAACATACTTTATCTTATATGCACATCTAACCTCACTGAATTAATAACAACATAGCAATTAATAACAATATAACATATTTCATCTTAGATGCACTATTAACCTCACTGAATTAATAACAATATAACATAACGCATAATTTCGTCTTAGATAAATATCTAACCTCAGTGAATTAACAAATATATAAATTAATTTAAATCATATTGAATCCAAGATGATTATATTATCTTGCTTACATTGACTACTAAATAATAAATATAATCAGTGAATTTACATTTGAATAGTCTATATATAGAAAGAGATTTAATAATTATGTACTGTATATATTTTAATAGTCATTTTGCTTAAAGATATATTATGCAAGATTAGATAAAGAGCTGGCAGTTCTCACTATAATAGTTAAAAAACTAGATAATGTAAAGGGAATATGCTGAAAATTTCAGTCAAATTGATCCACTCTGAACCGAGAAAAGTCGGTTCGATAAAAAAACACAGTCTCGATTATCCATTTCATGATTTAGTCATGAATGAAAGTTGAGCAGCAAATCGGATCCTTATCCAGTAAATATCATAGGATAGCAATGGCATCAGAGTTGATTATGGTCTAGATAAGTTAATTAATGTCTAATTAATAATTTAGATAAAATTTTTAGTTCTAAAGAAAGACCTACAATAGGCAGATTTAGCCCTTGTATAATGTATGTTTAATCCATACTAAAATGTAGTTGATTATTTCATATCTAATTAAGAAAACAAACTTAAAATAGCAACATTAGAGAATATTCTGACTTGGATTTAGTCACATTTAAAAATAGTCCCATTAACAGATTTTTGTGAAGATTATGTTTTGACAAATTCAGTCCGCCTAGGATTCCCACATGATGGCAAAGTTTTAATTCATTATATCTCTGTAAATATTGAATTGAACAGAACAATGTTTTGATTGATATTCCCTTTAGCGATCAAACTTTCCCCAGTACTGTAGTTAGCAAGGCATTGAATCCAGATTGTTCCAGTGAATAAAACGCTGGTTCAAGAATTCCGAGGCTCGTATTGGCTGACAAATTTAGGCGTGCAGTCCCCTTGTCAATTGCGCGGGACATAGGGCCTGGCACGGAACACCACCTAGTCGTTCAGATGTGATCAACTACCCTGGTCCCTGCGCACATGTAAAAGAATGCATGGCAGCTAGAATTAGAATAAAGAGTACGTCCCGATGCGTCCATTATACCGGGTAGTTCAGAGTGACGACAATAGACCGTAGGTGACCTATCTAATGTATGATTAACACATTCATTCACTGACGACTAGCACCAGGACGTCTTAATATCATATTAAAGATATATTGGAAACAAAATATTAGAATATAAATACAATAAAACATTTGATGTAAAATACATTAAAATTGATATAAAATACATTAAAATTGATATAAAAAGTTATTTACAGAAGTTGATATCACCATAAAAACTTATTAAAAAAATTCAAAATACTTGTAAGTTTAAAAATAACGTAAGATAAATGAAAGTAAACCAAAATTATTCTGGATTTGTGAGAAGTAGTATAAAGTATTCTTGTCTAAAAGATGGGTTCCCAGAAAAGTATTTATCGGGTGGTTATATCCAATAAAATTATGGTAATTTTGATATATATGGAAAGTAAAGATATCCAATCTCACTAGAAAAATACTGGATTCCCCGAAAAACGCTCATGGAGCGTATACAGGACAAAAATGTAAGGTTCCCCTAATCAACAGAGAGACGATTAAAAATTTCTGCACGCGTGATGTCAAAGGTCACACGCGAACATTGAGCGCTTTATGTACAAGTTGATAAACTTTACGAAGAGTTAGACGCACAACACTTTCTGAGATAAAAATGACGGAAAAAGACGCGGGTAGTGGATAATCCGAGAATTTAATTAGGATTCGGTATTTGTAATAAATAGTAAGCGATTAAAGACAACATCGTCTTATGTATACAATGAATTCTCCTCTGACTTCCTAGAGAGGTAAGTCACGTGACGTAAACGTGACCTGGTTTAATCGAATTTTTATAGCAGGACATTCCTTCGCAATTACAATGTTTGAGAAGGATTTGAAGCAAAATTATGACAAATTAATTAGTTTGAATATGTTTTTAGTCCATATGTACCATTAAATCACCCAGTTTGTACGCGGGAACCCATTTTTAAGTCGAAGCTCAAAACAGCTAAATATTTACAAATTGGATTTCAAAGGCCGACGTTTCTGGTTAGAACACAATCTCCCGAGTTTTGGACATTTAAGATCAACGATTTAAAGAGAAGCCACCGTGACTCGCTGAGTATGGCGAGGCCTCAATAACCAGGAGAATTCGGGTTTGATCACAGTGACGACCGAAAACGCTCCTGAAGATTTTCATAGCTATAGTTACTCCTCGTCACTTGTGCAGGGTGGATGGCAATTCGTTAGGAGGAGACGTATAGTCTCAGTGGTTTTATGCGCATGCGTGAGTTGAGCATCTATTCACTCTTGACTTGAATTGTGTCGACGACAGACGCTTTTGATTCGGCTGCATTCTGGTATGTTTTTTCTTTAAAGTTAAAAAGCTGTTGGAAGCTAGACCGAGAGAGCCTTTTTTATAGTTTAGATGGCTGTGGGAAGCCTTGTTTTGCTGGGCTTTGAGAGCCGGAGGCTATGAACTTGGCTAGCAGAGCCAAAAACTATGACTTTGATAGAATCACGTGCGTGATAGGCGCCATTTTTTCAGTTTTTCAAATAGAATGTTTTCTTCATATTTGTCCGGCAGAGGTTGTTGTTTTGTTGTTTTGTTTTTCGTGGACCATTTTTTAACGCTTTTTGTCCCGTCTGTTCCAAGTTCTATACGGATGTATGAAGTAACCTCTGATGGTTTCGTTGACTCTGCACGATCTTTGTGAGTAGGTCAGCTATACAGGGTTGAAGACCGTGGGCAATGGCGGACCCAGGTGGACGGCTCTAGGCTACTGCGCCCCCATAATAATCGATTATTCTGTTATTTCTCTGTTCCTTTAAAATGTGCAATTTCTGAAGTTTTATTGGTTTGTAAAGATGTCGCGGACGGAGTTACTTGTTATATTTTGGTCCACATATGCGCCAAGAATCCCTTTCGACACCGCGAGCCTCCTAACCGATTATCTTGCGTCCGCCTCTGGTCGTGTAATTTGTGATTTTAAAGGTCCATCGTGATGAGATTTTCTCGCTTGTGTTGATATTGTCTTCGTGATTTGTATTACCGGTTCTATTATTGAATTTTTGGCCATCAATGTTTAGAACGTTGTTCTGGTTTTCCTTTAGTTATCATGGTAGTCACAGTTTTGACGAAAAGACATTCCTTGAAGGGAATTAACCCTATTCCCTTGGTGAGGCGAATAAGAGAAGGAGCAACAGATGTAGGCGAGTTAGCCAGACTTCAGTTGGGTGAAAGAACAGAAAATGTCGGTTTTCAGGTTAGATCTCCTTTTGTATTGGTTTTTAGCCCCAAGACTTAGTTTTACTTAGAATATTTCTTCATGTGGCATTTTCCAGTCTTCACAAACTCCTTCCTTTAATTTTAGGAGATACAGACAGGCTTTAGGATGGTGACTGGCGAATAGATAGATGAGATTCTTGGAATGGCAGGAAAGGGGTTAGATGAGGCTTCAGCTAGACTGGCTCTGCATCACGCAATTATATACGCCAACGAGGTTGGTCAACCGAAAGGACAGATTTTGAGCGAACCTCAGGTGGGTTTTCTACTGTTATGGGATCTCGTGCCTGTTTGGTCTGTGCCTCCTTGTTATTTTTCTTTCCTTTTTGTTTTTGTTTTCTTCTTCCAGGCTGGTAATAGTGGTTATGGTAAACGGACCTTTAGGACCAAGATGAGCATGTCGAGTCCAAGAGGAGGTGTGATGAGATGGAAAAGTCGCAAGACTAAAGTAAGGTTCTTAGCCACCCAAAATGACCCCTCTGAATCTCTAATTCTACTGACCCTTGATGAGCTCGCAAGCCTTGCGAGATCTTACGGACATGAAGATCGGGATATTTTGGAGGAGCTTGCCAGGCAGGCATCCAGACATCAGGGGAAAATCAACTTGTCAACTTTGTGTCTTTCGGTTTTGGGAGGAGCTGCTGGCGATAAAGTTTCAAAAGCTTTGGCGAAGTGCATGAAGGAAAAGTCAACTGATCTAACTAAATCTACTGATGGTGAACGGAAAGAGGTCGAATCCAGGCCACAATCCCCTATGTCTAATTTATATCCACCTCCCTCCAAGTTTTTTTTCCTCCTTTTCAAGGATTCGGTTTTCCAGGTTATCAACCTAGACCGATGTTTTTTGGAAGGGCTAGTCGCCCTCAAAATCGCATGCAGTGTCATTTTTGCGACTCTGTAAACCATCTCATCAAAGACTGTCAATTAATGAAAAAGGCAAAAACTAAAATTTAGGTAGAACTGTGTATTCGCATCATTTCTTTGTTGTTTTTTTTGGTGTATTAAGGCAACCACACTCTTTACCCAGGGGACACTGATTCCCCAGTGGTTTTTCCACGCGGGTTAGGGGTGAGGGTTCCTCAGTATTTTCAGTCTGTATTTTTGTACGTCAATTTCTTCTTCAGGATGTCGGTTGTGATTTCGCCATACCCCCATGGGAGTATATTGGTTTTGACCCATCAAAAGTTGAGAAACGAAACCATCATAGGTGGATTACGGTTTCCGGGGACAAATCCGAGGAACTCTCTCCTTTAACCCGCAGTTTGATAAAAAAAAACACCAAGAGGCGGAGCAGCTTTTAGAGAACAACGTAGCTTTTGAGATGGACTCCCTTCCAATTTTGAATCCAGATTATTTTTTAGCTGGGAACTTGCACAATAATTTAAGCCACTGGAAGCCTTTGTTAGAAAAGGTTCCCCCTGAAACTGCGAGTGACGTAAGGTCTTGGCTGGCGGACGGAGTGAATATTTTTAATTTCTTTAGACATTTTAAGGGTAATTTTAAGGGCAGACCCTATGATTCTGATACCCCACCGAGTCGAATCTTTGAGAATTCTTCCGTTTGTAAAGACTTCGGCATTTTTATTCGTGATGAATTAAAGGAAAGGATTCGTAGCGGTTGTATCCGTGTCTGGGGTAGAGTGGGTTCATGTCCCCTACCCAAAATTATTATACCTTTGACGGTAGAAACTTCGAAGCCTCGTCTTTGCCACGACGAACGGTATATGAATCTGTGGATCAAGGATTCACCTTTCCATTTAGACACTCTGAGAGATGTGCATCGTTTAATCGACAGTGAGGCTTTTATGGTATCCTTTGATGAAAAATCGGGTTATGATCATGTCCGGTTGTCTGAGTCATCTCAGACGTATTTTGGGATACAATTCGGAGGGTGGATTATGTCGTACACTACTTTGCCTTTCGGCTGGAAAGCCTCCGCGTTTATATATCAATCTGTGGGTATGGTCGTTACCTCTTATCTTCGTAGCTTCGGGGTTAGAACGGCTCAATATATTGATGACCGGTTAGGCGCCTCGGGAGGGGGGTCTTTAGTCGGTAGCCAGGAATCACAGGCAAGGGTGGTAGCTTACTCAATGGTTGAGTTAATGACAAGGTTGGGTTATACATTCTCGGTTAGGAAGTGCGTTTTCACACCTGTTAAATGTATTAAATTCTTAGGATTCTTTGTGGATTCGGTGAAAGAAGCTTATATTTTGCCACCGGAAAAAAGAAATTCGTTTATTGAGCCCAGAGAGTTTATTTTGTCCGTCGAGGGTGTTGGAGTAAAAACGTTACAAAGAATCAGTGGGAAATGTATTTCCATGTCCTTGGCCATTCCCGGGTGTAAGTTATTTTGAAGGGAGATAAACTTGGGGATATCCTTTTGCCAAAAGAACAGTTCAATTGTAACTGTTGGAAGCGAATTGCGGGCTGAGCTGCAGCATTGGAGGTTTTTGGATAATTGGGAGGGACATTCCAAATGGCGCCCAGAGTCCCATCGTCAAGTGGTTATGTTAACGGATGCCTCAAGTTTCAGACATGGTGCTATTTTTAGAAATGATTTATTGGGTTGCAATATTTTTGAATTAGGCGACTATTTTCAGGCGGATGATGCACGACCCATACACTTGAAGGAGGCTGCGTCGGTCCTGGTTCCTTTCGTTCCTTGACTTCTGAACTCAGGGATAACCGTGTGGATGTTTACACGGATAATATGTCGGTAGTTCATGCTTGGGACAATCAAGGTGTTCGGGATAGGGCTTTGAATGAGATAACGAAAGAAATCTTTCGAATGGTCATGGGGCTGAATATTGATTTGAGAATGAATTATATACCGTCAAAAGAGAATCAGGCCGATTCTCTTTCCCGGAAATTAGACTATTCGGATACGAAATTATCTGGGAATGCATGGGCTCTTGTCGAATCAGCGTTTGGCCCGCATTCTGTTGATCTCATGGCGTTGGATTCTAATTCTATGACGAGGAGACACTTTACGCCTCACCCCACTCCCGAAAGTTCTGGGGTCAATGTATTTGCTCAGCGAATTCGCGAAGAAATCAACCCGTATGTTTTCCCTCCCTTCTCCCTTATTTTTCCGGTTTTGTGTCTTTGGGTCCCAATCTTCTACCCAGTTCCCGTTTGGGCCCCATTATTACATACTCATGCGTTTTCGAGTTTACTTTTGGGCTCCGTTGGAGAGTGAGGTACCGTCGAAGAAGGGATTCCGTAGGGATGCCCGTGGACTAATGTGGCCACTGTCTGCTTACAGACTGTGTTTTAAATAGCTTGTTTTATTTTGTTATTAAGCGTTGTGAGGATAAGCTTATTTGTCCTGTCTATGCGATTGAATTGTATTTGAGTAGCTGTAGGCTTATGGGTGTCAATTTATCGAATGGTTATCTGTTTCGGATAGTGTCAGATTCTGGTACCGTCCTTGATAATCCTGTTACGTATTCTGTCGTTTATGAGCGGCTTCGTTTGTATTTGTCCACTTTGGGTATCTATCAAAGTGAAACCCCACATAGTTTCAGAAGTGGGTGCGCCTTGACTCTGGCTCTATCGGATCCAGACGATGACTCGAGGGAAATTATGGACCATTGTGGTTGGTTTACTGAAGGAAGTGCAGGAATAGTATGAGAGTGGCACATAGGCTAGCCGAGAGTGTACCCGATGCCCACACTATAGAAAACACTTTTAATCGTGATACCGATTATTTTAATTTTAAGCGTGCCTTTGACAACTTTGATTGATGTTAGTCCCGCCGGCCATGACCTCAGCAGTTTTTTCCGAAGCTAATGTGTAATTAAATTTAATAAAAGCCTTATATACATTACTGTTTTAGTTTTTCTTCGTATACCGGCGATCAGTCCAGATAATCGGCTTAATGAGTGTTGGGAATGATGAGTATTGGGGATGATAAGTATTGGGAAGTGTTGGTTGTAAATGATATTTTTGATATTGACTGTGAAGATCATGTCCACTGTTTTGCCCCAAAACTCATAACGCGAAAACTGCATGCTTGGGGATAAATCCCTGAGGATAGTGACAAAACCGAGATCAACCCGCTTACTCTTTGGTGTGCACGTGCGTGAACCCTGGAGTTGAACTGCGATAAATTGAGTGGACACGCTGGTGTCTGGGCAAATTTCCCATCACACCACACTGCATGCAATGTGTGACTGTCTCGATAACCTCGATTGGCGCAGAAAAGTCAGATGTCAATATGGTCTCCAGTGTTACGTGATAAAATTAAAGCTAAATGTCAAGAGTATAATGCAATTTAAAATATTTACATATCTTACATAAATTGGCATGTAATGCCCATTAAAACTTCTATGAACAAACAAAAATCTAAGACGCTTTTAGCAAATATTAGATTCAGCTGTAAACTTTCTATTTGACTATTTCCCCCCGAACCGACTTTAATGTTTTTAAAAGTTGGGCTGAACAATTCGAAATTAACATAAATAAATTAAACTGAGTTGATCAGATTTGGTAATGGTCTCATATTAACGTTCTATCTCGGGTTTATTCAGTAGGATTCTGTTTATTATCTGCAATAGATTATAAGATATATTATAGAGGTCAACTTTCTAATTATAGGATATATAGAGGTCAACTATCTTTACTTTTAGGCAATAGATAATAGGATATATAGAGGTCAATTATTTACATCTCCGGACCACATTTTGGTACTCTTATCTTGGATTTATCCAGTAGGACACGATTGTTTATCATAATGTTTTAATGCAGCGACTGTATCACATGATAGAGACTCAACTTGCTTCAACTCTATCAGAGCTTCTTCATCCAGATATTTTACTTTTATCATGGTGTTAAGTCTTGGCGTTTATTCGTTTAATATTAGTTAATTTGAATAAATTAATCAGTACGTTATATAAATAAAAGATTAATTCTCACCTTAAAATATACGAGTGTCTATTTCAGCAGGTATATACAGATCATTCTCAAGTATTTCTAAAACAAAAACAATACATAAATATTATGTAATATCGAAAGAATGTGACCAAAACAACCATACGTAAATATGTAATATCCAGAGAATACTACAAAACAACCATACGTAAATATGTAATATCCAGAGAATACTACAAAACAACCATACGTAAATATGTAATATCCAGAGAATACTACAAAACAACCATACGTAAATATGTAATATCCAGAGAATACTACAAAACAACCATACGTAAATATGTAATATCCAGAGAATACTACAAAACAACCATACGTAAATATGTAATATCCAGAGAATACTACAAAACAACCATACGTAAATATGTAATATCCAGAGAATACTACAAAACAACCATACGTAAATATGTAATATCCAGAGAATACTACAAAAAGAGACCAAAAATAAGATTGTTCTCAGGTATTTCCAAAAACAACAACAAAACTGAAAATTTATTTATGCGAACTTAAGTTTAACAATGTCAGCCAGGACAATCGGAATAACCCAAATTATTGCTAAGTGATTAAACCCAATGTTACTCTTTTAAAATACGGTAGAGTTATGGAATGGGACATTAAAAGCAAATTGCAGGAGAATCACACGCAAACAAACAGCAACCAATCAGACACTCGAGGGATTTCGATAAATCTCATCAAGAGAGTTACAGTTCTTACCCATTGCTGGTTTTGTTTCTATTCCATCGGTTTTTGTGTCATCATCAGCACTGATGTAAAGATCATTCTCCAGTATTTCTGTTAAAATAAAATAAAAAAGGTCCACTAAAGGTTGGTGGACGCCCTACAATTCCTAGGTATCGTTGGGCGTTCCAAAAATCAACATGCCTTACGTCGTCTGTGTTTTTGGTCGTTACGTTTAGTTAAATGTTATGTAACATATATCCTGGGCTTAATTTACAAAGCAGAAGCCTAAATGGTGGAGGAGGAATTGACGGAGTCTGAAATATCTCACGGTGGACGTGGGATAAAATTGTCAAAAAAATGTTGGTGGTAGTATGATGGCGAGATGTTGGAATATGATGGGGAAAGGTCGGATTCTAAGACTATTAGAAAGAGCAGGGGACTGCACCGCGCATAATTTACACAAAACAAATCTACGGATAAGATACAATACGCCGAAATCACAAACAAACGTACATATAAAATTAAATGAATGAATTCTTGACTGGCCGTAAGCGTCGACTGCGCTTGTACAGTCCCGGGCCTGTAGTGATACAGACTTCACTCAAATTTGAAAACAACAAGAAATATACCCCAGAGAAACCATTGTGTAATGTCAGTATGAGTCATGATTTGCTATATGTTACATGAAATATGAATGTAAGCATATTGAAGTAAAAATTACCTATATAAGTAACCATATCGGTAAAATGTATGAAAAACAAGGGAGTCTAAAACTAAATGGTCTATGTTCAGTGAGAAACATGGGGAGGTGTGGGAGAAAATTACCGGAATCCGAGTTTATGAGGACCTAGGTAGGTACGTGACAAGGGTACCGTCGCCTGTCTAACCTCTATGGGTTCTCTGGGTTGCTTCCACTGCTAAATAATCTGACCTAACTTAATTAATAGGCCCTATGTTAGTCCCGAACCGACCGTGGTTGGGTGGACGTTGAACACAATTTCTTAAATTATCTGACGAGAATCCATGATTGTTTTTCTTTAATCTTCTAAATTACATTTGTTCAATTTAAATAATTGGATATTGATCATACGGAATTAAAATCATAAAAAATACAAAGTTAAACAAATTTACCCATTTCATCATCCTGTAGTCCTGTTCCACGTGGATTCGTTTCATCTTCAGCGCTGATATATAGGTCGTTCTCCATTATTTCTAGTCAATAAACAGATAAACATGTAATTAATAGTCTTAAAACTGTATTTGATACAGTATATAACACTATAACAATAAACAGATAAACATGAAACTAATAGTCTTAAAACTGCATATGATACAGTATATAACACTATAACAATATCAAATCATACCAAAACTGCATTTGATACAGTATATAACCAAATCATACACAATATTGATATCCGGCAATCAATGCACAATGAAATGTCGACCGTACTTAAATTGATGGGTTTTTTCGAAGAGCTTCTCCCCGAAGGACAATGACAAGAGAGATAAGACGAGCAACGCTGGGTGGCCATTTCCAGGTCCAAATATATTCTGAATGTGTATTTATAACAGTACATGACCCTAGTTCTATATAATCCCCCTGAGAAGCTATGTCTGATTTGTATTGCAGATTTCAAAATGAAAACGAACTCGGTTAACAGTCCAGCTGCAGCAGAATGGGCAGTGTTATCAGGTGGTATTTACAGTATAAAAATCGGAAACGTAGGATGTTAAACCCGATTTAATTTAAATTTTGTTACCCATTTGATTACCCAAGCCGAAACTTCAATATGTTCAGGGTAATATTTGCTAAATGATACAATGATTGTAAAGGTTCCAATCGGTCGGGTATTAGGACGATGGCAAGGTTCTTAAGGGTAAGAACATATTTTCACAACTGATTAGAATGCGATTTACAGTATAGAAATCTCTTATGTTACCCATTTGATTATTGTCTCTGTGATCAACTTTATTTGGTGTAGGATCATCATCAGCACTAATATACAGATCATTCTCTAGTATTTCTGATAAATAACAAAATATATTTTCCATTATTTCTCATAAATTATTCTGTTTATAATCTTATATGAATAGGTGCTGGTGGTGGGGCGAATGGTTAGTCCGTGCGTGCTGTATCATACGTGCTGTCATTGAGTCAACTGGCGTGGTTTCAATTCTCCGGTTGTACGTTTCTCTCTCTCTCTTTCTCTCTCTCTTTCTCTCTCTCTCTCTCTCGCACTTTAACACTATATTTTGTGTGGCCAATGATTCCTAATACGAATCGAATTTGATCAATGAAATGATTTCAATTCGAATTTTCTTCCAGGTGTGGAAGTCAGGAATTACACCGATGTAAAATATGCCACCTGTAAGCGAGAATCTGGATAAATCTGATGCGTATTCAATACGTGTCTTCATGATTGATATATGGGGAGTGCGCTGGACAATTTGCATACTAACAGATGGCGGTGGACAATCCCTTGTAAGAATATCTTCATCAGAGAACTGTCACATTATAGGCTCTTTGTGGATATGCAATTATAATATACAATATATATAACGCCGAATCCAACGGCTAAAGTTTTTCTAAGATCATAAGTCGATTATCTCCCTTAGGATATAACGTATAAAAGTGTTGTTTTACCCATAGTCTGATTGTCTCTAATCTGTTGCTGATTTTTCACCAAGTTATCATTACCATATAAAATCTGGTCATTTGTTGCTGTAACAAATAAGTCAACAATTATATTAAAATTCTCCAAATTAAAGAAATATAAACCAATAAACTATAGACTAGATGGATGATGTGACATTTTCCCAACATTGATCGATTATTTTACCCCAAATGCCTCGAATTATTAACAAAAAGAAGTATTGACTAAAAACGATAAAAAGGCCCCTCCCTGTGTTTCATGATATAAGTAAACTGATATAATAAACTTACGCTGTTCTGGACTTGTGTCATACGTAGGATTCCTGTACCGGAAGCTGTTTGGATGATTTTATCCACAATAAAAGATATAGCAATGTATTTGATTACGTTTCATCAAAATCAGATAACGATTGTGTTCCACAATCTTGGTATCACAAACATTTACATTATTTGTTTCGGGCAGTTTCAGCACGAATGTCACGAATATTCAAACTTCACCCTCATGGCGATGGAGTTTGCATTTTGTGAAATCGAACTGACACTGCCGGTCCCGTGACACAAACAGTGTTAAAGTATGTAATATAAAGGTTGTGGACCCTCTAGAGGTCACAATTTTGATACGACTTTAACGAAACGAAAGATATATATGTTTATATCTAACAAGTCTCAATTGTCCGAAAATCGCGTTTTGAGTTTGTATAGTTCCTCTGGAGGTCAGAATTTTTATATATCACGGTTAAATCCATTGTCAAGTAAATGTTATATTTATACTAACAATTGTGAAGTTGACATAAAATTACATATAAGATACCTAGGATAGGACAGGCTTATCTTTGCTCCGTGAGGTGAACGACAGGGTTCTCTACAACCAGACTCGAAATTTCTTTTGAAAAAACTGACTATAATTTAAATGGTATTTTCTAGAGTATATCCTGGTGTTTTTAGCTTATGCATATATCTTAATAATTCATCAAAAACGACATAAATTCATAACTACGCAAGAACATTGACTAGTTTAGGGACCCCCGAAACTACCATACTCCTTTTGAGTGTCCATCTCTGAAATAGGAGGCAAAAGATATGATGTTAAAACGATAATTCATATATTATTTTACAGTTATATATATTAAAAAAATGTCTCCTTTTTAGCCAATGGACAATTTATTGTTAGTTCATGTAGAAAGATATGGTGCTTATAAACGTGTTGCAAATTTCCATATTACATGGTAGACTTCAACGTATCATATACACAATAGGTATTTATTTTACAAGTATAAAACATGTTTCCGTTTTATCGAATGAACAATTTATTGTTAGTTCGCGTGGAAAGATATGATGTTAAACATGTTACAACTGGTATATTAGTCGAGTATTTTACATTTTACAGAAAGTTTACGTTTAATCGAAATTTCAGTAAACAATTTATTTTAAAGTTGAAGGGAGTGTCCTACAGGTGGTAGACCATATTAAATGCTGCTTGAATGTGTATTTTCATAAACTTTGTATGCATATAGATTATTATACTGAAGGTTCGTCTGGATAGAAAATAAGATTTTGTGTGAAACAGGTGTCCTAGAAAAAATGGGTTCACTAACATCAAATATCTGGTTCTACAAATTGTATTTGTCCCTTCTAAGCTAATACCTGTGCGGAACAAACCTTTCCGTTTCATCGAAAATTCCAATAAATAATTCAATTTTAAATTCAGTGGCTACGAAAACCCTATACATGATATATCACAAGCCCTACCTTGCATGATACTATAATAATAATAATAATAATAATAATAACTTTATTTAATGAGGCAACGTATTTAGTTTGCAAAAAAACTAATCTTCCATAGGTCCCTCCTAAGCTACAAAGACATAATACATGTAATATCAGGATAAATTTAAAATCATTAGAAATGCAATAGCATTTTAAAGTGGGAAGTTTGATAAGTCACTCCCAAACTTCAAAACATATACATTATACAAGTAGAAAATAGGAGGAACACTATAATTACACACAAAATAAAATAGAATGCAGTTGCAAGTTAAAAATAATAAGTATGTCATCAGTTGAATATTATGGTTCCTTCAGTGTGCAAAATAAATGACTTTTCAGTTTAATCTTAAAATTTTCAACATTTTTACACATCTTTATATCAAAAGGCAGATTGTTCCATAAAAGACATGCAGAATAATGAAAAGTACGTTTCATGGATTCTGTTTTGCAATTTTGAAGAAAAAGAAATTTACTGGTCTGTGAACGGAGCAAGATATCCGTTTTGGAAACAAGAGATTTTTCAATAAAATAGAAATTTAGATAAAGTGGAGTATTTAATGTAATAATTTTCAATGCCAAGACAATTTTATTGTAAAGAATCCTCTGTGTAAGGGTAAGCCAACCGAGTTTAGTAAATAAAGAGGTGGACGGAGTTTCAATCGGTGCATCAACAATAGTTCTTGCTGCCCTCTTTTGTAATTTTAAAAGAATGTCTAATCTACTTTTGGTAGCATTTTCCCCAAATAATGGAGCAATAATCAAATATTGGTAGTATGTAACTGTTATAAAATAAAATTCCTGTCTCGTAAGGTAAATGATCTTTTATCTTATTTAGGAGAAATATTTTTGATGCAAGTTTTTTTAGACATATCTGCTATCCGTGCTTCCCAATTAAGGTCTTGGTCAATTTGAATTCCAAGTAATTTTGCGGTAGTAACCGTCTCAATTTTCTCACTATGGAGTGATAAAGTTAGGTTTTTCTGATTTCTTTTGTGTTTTGATGAAATCAGCATTGATTTTGTTTTCGAAGGATTAATTACCATCCCATTGTTTTCACACCATTTAGCAACCAAATAGAGATAATTTTGGAGATTATTGGCGATGGATTAAATATCTTTGTGTGAACAATGCAGGGTACTGTCATCAGCAAACAAATCTATCTGACTTGATTCAATATTGAGTGGGAAATCATTTATAAAAATAAGGAATAGGAGAGGACCCACGATCGACCCTTGTGGAACCCCGCATTTGACTGTAGTAATTAAGGAGGTAATTGATCCTAAACATACCTTTTGCTTCCGTGAGTCAAGATATGATTCAATCAAAATTTGTGAATTATTATCAAATCGATAAAGATGTAGTTTTTCAATAATAAGCTTATGATCAATGAGATCAAATGCTTTGCTAAAATCAAGATACACTATACCACTCATCGCACCATTATCGATAGCATCAAGCCAATTATCTGTCATTCGGATCGGTGCAGTAGCACATGAATGATTTGATCTAAATCCAGATTGGTAAGCATAAAGGACATTGAAGGTTTCCAAATCAGTTTGAATTTGAGTGCTCAAGTGCCTTTCGAATATCTTTGAAATTGTGGGGAGAATTGAGATTGGCCTATAATTGTTCGGATCATCTTTAGCTCCCTTGCGGTCATTTTGGACATCGGACAGAACCCCAACCGAAAATGACGTCACAGAAGTGACATAATCTCAAAATTGTCTTGAGGGACAAATTTTGACACAGAAACAACCCGTCCCCAAATATCGTTTCGATTGTGACACACTAGCTAAAAGTTCACTAAGTTTGTGCCCTGCCTCGCCGACGTTCAACATTTTAAATTTGACAGTCTACTTACGACTTTTGTTGAGTTTGCGGCCACCGCAGCTGTATAGGGAGGACCACTGGGCGTATTTATTTATGCTAATTGAATAACTTAAGAAGACCACACACATAATTTGGCTAAAATTACTATGAACAGGATTTGGTAGTAAACTTATAAAATAAATCATGAAAACCTGGGAAAATAAAAATACCAAAAGGTTGCTTTTTCCAGAATAATCTATTGATTTGGAAAATATATGATTCATTCAACAACAAGTATTATATAGCACCAGAAGAAGCATTTTCTTGTGAACATTGTGAGCCACATTCCATATCCATAGGTCGATCTTTTCAGGAGTTATGAAGGTTTCCCCGATGCGCTCAATTTCAATGAAATAACGGCGGCCATCTTTAAAGATGGCCGCCAAAATGCAATTTAGCAAAGTAACCCGGAAGTCCATCAACCAAATTTCAACACTTCAGCCACCAGGCTAACTGAAAATCATGGTTGAATTTATTCATCAAATTGGTAATGATGTTCCAAAATCCCAGGTCTGTCACATGGACTACACTAAATAAACGATCATGTTGTACTTAATAAGCAATGACCATTAATCATGTATAAATAATAGACTGAAAACTGGTTCCATGTGTCGTCCATAACATCCAGACACTTTTGAGTAAAAGATAGGTTACGTGCCCTTGTTTTGAAATTAGTCTCGCTTAACCAGTCTATCGACCATTCTAGGGCTGATTGACAGGTCGGGATAATCAAGACTACTTTTTTACGAAACATAACAGAAAGCTAGAACAAGAAATTGAATTTAGAAATGAGCACGTTAGCTAGCTCAACAATTGTTTTAAGAAGCTTGTAAAAGTAAAATGAAACTACTGATAGTATCATGTTCCTGTCTAACCCGAGTGTTTCAGAGATATTATTTGTACTAAACCAAAAGATGCCGCTCTTAACGGTACAGTTAATGATAAAGCGATTTAAAAAATGAAACGAACGTAATTTCTAAATCTGCTGTAATAACCAAGAAGCTTAATTTTACTGATATTCAAAATCGTCAACAATAATTTTTTTACGGCTGTAATAGTTGATAGATTTGTAGAGAATTGCACGTGCCATGGCTATTTATAGTATCATACTGTCAGAAAGTTGGTAGTCTCGAACTATCAGCGGTTGACTGTATTTCTGTAGGTGCGTGGATCACCCTAGTTATAATAGATCAAAATAGATGACGAAATGAATATATTGAAATTCCCAGTCAAATAACTACTAAACAGAAAAAAAACGAAAAAAACAAACACAAACGTCACTACGATTTCAAAATCAGAGAGGCGCTTTAATCAAATCATTCTAGAAAACGCGACTTAATAAATGGATCAAAGCAATTTTTTGTGAACAGTATGTTGGCACATTAGAGTTTAATTCATCACAATTCCAAGACATTTCAAGAAGGTATAGAGTCTGTACACAGTCTATACCTCAGTACATGGAGTGGACCAGACGATTATTGAATGCCATTGGCACCTGGAACCACACTCTCAGAAAAGCCTGGCACAATCCATCGGCTGTGTTTGGTCTCGGTACGACGTTGTTTAGTCTCCTCTTAATTTCATCCCAAAGATGTTCAATCGGCTTTCAGTCCGGACTAAGGACTGAACAGTGCATAACGTTGACACCGTTCTGCTGTAGACAGTCCCGAGTAACTCTGGCGGTGTGGTCACGGGCGTTATCATGCTGGAATACGTTCTTTTGATGACGTGCGAAATGTGGTTTGACGTGGGGTCTGAGAGCTTGATCAATGTAGCGCACTGCTGTGATGCCGCCTCCTCTCCCAGTACCATGATTTTGGAACGCCACAAGGCCCTCTCTCTGGTTCAGGCCGGTTACACCACAAACCATTATGCTTGGACCTCCCCAAAGAGTCTCGTTCCATGACACATTGTTCAGAATAACCTGGCCACGTCATCTGCAGTTGATACGCAATACCGGCTATCATTTGTGAACAGAACAGTTCTCCATTGCCTATGTCGCCAGTTCTGGCGTTGTTGGGCAAACTGTAGACGTTCACATGGATTATTGTAGTTTTAACTAGTGTGAAGTCGCTTGGAACCCCGTGGATTATTTTGGTTTCAGAGTCCTGTTTTATTATTGATCCTCTAAAAGGTCGAAATTGGGTTAAGTTTAGCCAGTCTGGTTCGTAACAGAGCCGTTCGGAGTAAGCCCCAAAATGTAGGGGGGGGGACATGGGCTTCGGGGGCGCAATAGAGTTTGCACCTAAGGAGAGGAACTATGCAAATGACAGAACTTTTCAATTTTGAGGCTGACTTGGCGAATAATGATATTTTGATATGACCATTATAAAAATTTGAAGGAGGGAATACGACTTTAGCGTACCTATAATAATTTATGAGAAAAACGAAAAGTTCGCAATCGGGTTAGAGTGCGACATATTTGAATTTTGAAGATTATCACATCTGGTGCGGGCTTGAATCAATCTTATCCCCAGCGTGAATTTGGCCTGGAAAATTTCTTACAATCTCCAGTTGGCTTTATAAGGCGCCCCATCAATCATTTCATTATGGGCGCCCCTCCGGGATAAGGCACCCCACATATCACGCTGTTTTGGGCACCCCGTCAATCACCTTGAGGTTTTGCGTCCATGACGAGATTGGCAGAGCGCTCAACCAATGTCACATGGTTTTATGGGCACGCTGGGCGTGGGCTTCGTATTGTTTCCAATACAATCTGATTAAAATACAGATTTATATTTCGTTTCGGTTTTTTATACTTTCGTAGGTCGCGTCATAGGTCATAAGAGCGGTTTTTGACCCTATGACGTCAGACATTTGATTAACCAATCAACATTGATGTTTTTAATGGATTACCCACAGTTCCTTGCAAAACACGCCTAAAGCTCGCCGTAACAGACCGTTTCATTGGCTAATCACTAACACCATCCAGAACATGTCAATGATAACAACTCTTCCAGATACTAGTATAGTAAAGACAAGTAAAACGAAATTTTGAACTATAAAAAACGAAATCAGATTGTTCCCATTGGTGCACAATTTGTTTCCCTTAGGGGGGCTGCAGCTGCCCCTATTGCCCCACCTCCCGTTAGCTACGGGCCTGTTCAACCTGATTGACATCAACTGGAGTAATCCCTAGGGACTAGCTAAATATTCTGACTGCTGGATAATCCGTGGACAGCTCTGGTTCAAGATTAAACCCGATTGTGACCAAAATAATTTTATTAACAGTAAATTACTACATAATTTTAAACTAAATATACACAGTCGGGTAAAGGAATACAAAATATTTCATAATCTTACCGACCCTCTCACACTAGTACTAGCGTATACCAGCGTTCGCAAACTACCATCACACACAGGGGTATCCCACTACTAAAAATGTCTGTCAGAGTGCTTTTGTAATACCTGAAGATGTATAATACACTGCTGCACGGTTTTCATGTGGTACACATTTCAGCCAATCTAGTCCAGGAATTCACGCCGATAATCACAACCCTCACAGCAACACCCACCACCAGATACCAGGCAGGTATAATTAACATTAGAATAATTAGACCTATGCTAATTACAATGATATCCGGAGTCACGGTGGCTTAATGAGTAAAACGGTGGCTCGCTAGCCTGGACAGCGCGGGTTTGCTCCCGGTGTTTGACGAGAAAGTTCTTAGTAGGGTTTTTCCGGCGGGGTTTCCTCTTTAGGATAGTACGAAAAAACCGAGGTCCCGTGTACGCACATTGGCATGCACGTAAAATATCTCTTGGCAGTTGGAATTCGATATAAGAGTAGGCCTAGGCCGTAGGGCCGCAGTCCGGGCCAAGTTTCGCTCATAGCACCCTGCAATGTATATGCCCATCTTCATTAGCCCAGTCGAAGCAGAACAGTAGGACGTTAAACCTCTTCTTATCTCCGTCATCCACTCCTTTGGTCTGTCATCTGTATTGTTTTTAGCACAATACAGGCCTTAGTTATTCTCCTTTGTAACAAAAGCTTGTTAATATCATAGAAGGATAATGAATCCTTGGATTATCATCCACCGCTGTTTACTCTCACTGTTCTCACATCTCTAACCAATAATTGATCAAGAAATATCAAGTTGAGCAGGCAACAATCCAACGGGTTGCTAGTGAATGCTACTCCGTACATTTTTATACACCCAAATTTCCACGTGGACGTATATTGTCGTCGCCCCTCAGGCTGTCCGGACGGACGTCCAGACCGACGGACGGACAGGGGCAACGACAATATACGTCTACCATTTGTTTGTGGGCAGTCAACAGGTCAAAATTTTGACGAAACGTGAAATATATACTCAGCCAAATTAAAAACTTGACACTCGGGATATTTGGGACTAGATTTTTAATATTTGGTTTAAGGCAACTATTTTAGTGTTATGTTGTGCACAGACGACCTTGACATCAACAGAAAGCAAGAATACGTCTCGCCGAAAGTCCTTGACATTGATAACGTTCGTGATGTCACAGTACCCCCCAAAATGAAATTCACAGACTTGGAGAGCAATCGGAATAAAGTGTTTAGTAACGGTTGTGGCCTCCTCTAGCGTCTCGTACTGCCACACAACGTCTTCTCATGGATCTCAGAACATTAGTAAACACTACCCGAGGAAGACGTCGCCACTGCTCAGCAAGAGCATGTTGAAGGTCCTGCAACGTCAGTGGTGGATTCACTTGCTGAAGAACACGTCGACCCAGTTCGTCCCAGATGTGTTCAATAGGATTAAGGTCGGTGCTAAGCCACGGCCAATCCAGGACTTGCTGTATGGGGTCGAGCATTGTCTTGATGAAACGTTAGTCCAGGCCCATGTCTCTGCATGAACGGAAGAAGAACAGGTTGCAAATTCTGATCCCTGTACCGGACAGCATTTAAGTTCCCTTGGACAACAACAAGAGGAGAACGTCCATGTGCACAAAAAGAACCCCAAACCATGACGCTGCCGCCACCAAATCGGTCAACTTCTCTGACGCATACTTGAGCGTAACGTTCACCTCGTCTGCGGTACAATCGGGCCCTGCCATCGGCAAATCTCAAAGTGAATCGAGATTCGTCACTAACGACAACCGAATTCCACTGTCTTTGAGTAAATCTTATGTGTCTTGTGGCCCACACAAGTCGGTTACGGCGATGAAGAGGTGTCAATATTGGTCCATTATAGGGCCTCCGAGCTCGAAGACCAGCAGCCTGCAAGCGATTTCGAACAGTTTGTGCAGTTACCCTTCCACCAAACATCTCTCTACTTGTGGAGGTTGCAGTGACAAATCTGTTTCTAAGATGACGTAATCGTATTGCTTGATCTTCCTGGTGTGACGTCACACGTGGCGCTCCCACCCTTGGGCGGTCGGCAATAGTTCCAGTTTGAAGCAATCTCATTCTAAGATTAATTATTGTCTGGCGTGAACAATTAAAGGCTCTTGCAACAGTGACAACAGACTGACCAGCATAGAGCCTACCTATAGTACGTAGACGTTCTACATTTGAAAGGCGCGGCATTTTCTAACAAAGATGAAAATAACAATTTTAATTTGTTTTTCCAGTTCAAGTTACGTGTGCGCGTCAGTTTAAGCAAACTTACATCGATTGACCTCACGAGTTTCTGTTTGCACGTGTTTTTCAGGTTTTTCATCTTTATATGCTCAAAAGGCACGTGATCCACGTGACTTTACAGTTTTATGAAATTAAAGGCTTCTTACTACTTACTATCGTTAGAAACACTTTAAAATTTATTTGACTTACCAGAAAAAAAAAATTGTTGAAATACATCAGTGTCAAGTTTTTAATTTGGCTGAGTATAGGTTTATCTCCCAAAGATCTCGGTTCCTTCCGATATTGGCATGTATCGGACGGTAACTTCATGTATAATGACCCCTGATTGTACGAAAAATATCATTTTAAGCTTGTGGAGTCTCTAAAACTTACATTTTTTTTATCCGAGTATGATGGCCCCTGATTGTACGAAAATTCGGGTTTTTACTTTGTGGTCCCGTAGTCGTCTAAATTTATCGATCTCTTTCGATATTAACACATATCGCACCGGAACTTCATGGATTATGGCACCCGATGATACAGCTTCTGAACCCTCTACATGATTGTGGTCCCTATAGAGGTCACAACCTTCATCCAATTAAAAAAACAAAACAAAAAAAACGTTCAAATATATCACCATTACACCCTATTGACATTTTCGTGAAAATCTGCCTGACATTGCCGGACAAATTGGCCGCTCCTTGTACTCAAATAATGTAAAAGTATGTAATACCAAGGTTGTGGCCCCTCCACCAGGGTCTATATGTCAAAATATATATGTATCTTAGATGGTTACACTTGTTAATTGTATCAATTGTATTGTAATATTTTGAAAACAGTAATACATAATCAATATCAAAGTGTTATTTTGTTTCTTGTTTGTAGGGTGGGGGGACTTTCTTGGCCGATACTGTGTTACACTATTAGTTCGTCAGGTTCTTGGGGGGTTGGATGGCTGAATGGTTAGCGTGCGCGCGCTGTATCATAACGTCTGTCATTGAATCGACTGGCGTGGTTTCGAATCCTCGGTTGTACGTGACAAGGAGTAGGGTCGCCTGTCCAACCTCGTGGGTTTTCTCCGGGTCCTCCCACTGCTAAAGTCCCCTACGGGCAAGCGAATTATTGAAATAAAATTAAAAACCATATGTTAGTCCCGAAATGACCTAGTTTGTGTCGAGTGGACGTTAAACCCCATTTCTCTCTCTCTCTCTCTCGTCAGGTTCTAGATGACAACACCGGTTTAACTTCATGTAATACTTTTATTCTTGTAGTCGCATAAAGTACTTACAGATATCTAGTATGAAGTTGACAGGCTATACATTTGGCCTAGGCTTAACCTTAAAAGCATGCTCAAAGTAATGAAGTGAAATGAAATGGGGTTTAACGTCCTACTGTTCTGCTCCGACTGGGCGAATTAAGACAGGCATACGCCATACAGTGTGCAATGAGGGAAATTTTGCCCGGCACTATGGCCTACTCTTTATCGAATTCTAACTGCCAAGGGATCTTTTACGTGCATGCCATAGTATACACGGGACCTCGGTTTTTCGTCCCATCTGAACGACTAGACAGCTGAATTGTCTCGGCCAATGCAGGGATCGACGAACACGCGCCCTCCGTGCTGACGAACCAGCGTCTTACCCACTTAGCCACCTTAGCTACCATGTTCAAAGTATAGCCCCAGTTGACGGTACAAACAAAAGTCTATAGAAAGTAAAAAAAAAAAACACTTGAAAAGTTATATATACAAAAAGTATACGCGTTTGTTTGTTTGTTGTTGTTTTTCACGGTCATTATTTTCACATCTTAATGTCACACACGCGAGGTATATAAACCACATATAATAAAAGTTCTTCTAACGATCATGATACCTGTTTTCATTTTTCCCGATAACTTTTTGGAAGCACAATTTCATAACACGTGATGTATATAACGGTCATAAAACCGTCACACACGCGATGAAGAAGCGCGAGGTATTCACTTTCTTTCATTATTTTCGTACTTTTCTTTCAGAATTTTCACTAAGGGCCGCCATTATTTTTGTCGGATAGTCGTTCCCTTTTCCATACCATCTGGCCAAACGGTGTTTTATGTAATGGGCTATGAAAAATATTATAACTGCCACCCGTACCCAAGTTTTGTCATCTACATTTTATTATAGATTGAACTCAATTGAATAATCAAATTAGCACGTGGAACATACTTTAGATAACGATCTATTATACAATATTATTTAAGTTAGAATCTATATAAACAAAATTTAAAATAGGATTTTGTCATATTGTTTTATTTACCTCAAGATGAAGGATAATGAATCATCTGATCACATTTCACAAGTCTTAAATAAGACATTTTTGAAAGAATTTATCAAAACTAACAAAGGTATATCTCTCTTAGACACATACAATAATACAGCACATTGGTGACTCTTCTTCGAAGGTATATAACTAATCAGTTTCTCTCAATACAATAAAAATCACTCCCGTAATTTCGGGGGATCCCATAATATTTGGGGTACTACGTTAAAACAAAATATAAATCTCCCCTATGCCTGAAATACACGTAGACAAAATAAAAAAAACCTATGAGTAAATTCGTTAATACTTTGTGAATGTTCATGTGTCAAGTTCCAAATTACGATACTGTTAACGAAATTCTAGTTAAACAATCACAAAGCATTTTACTTCTCAATATAAACCTCTGCGAAACAACAAGCGTACATATAATCCTTTTTTTAGTCATCTCTCTACACATAGCTACTACTAGCTTGATAGGCGCAACATATTTATTTTTTGAGTTAGGGACATTAGTTTAAAGGTCATATTTCTTAATATACTAAGCAGCAAAAGAAACGTCAGGTTGGTATGTTACTCTGAAAAGGCGCATTGCATAAAACTTGCCAAATGTTTTTATTGTATATTTGTGACCAAATCTCCAACTTTACCTGAGCAATAAAGCTTCTTCCCAAACACAGAATTGAACACAGGAAATGTTCTCAAAAACGCAACCAAATTCTGAGTTGGTAATGTGTTCTCCGTGACTTTCATGTAACTCATGCTGCACGTGCTGTTCACCGGGACCAGCCCTATAAAATGCACCCCCATACCTGGTTGAATCATTCACACTACAACGTCAGCAGCATGCAATGACTCACGAGAGCTCAGACGAACAAGGCGATTGGAAGACTCGACGATGGCCGCACTGCCCCGGACGTTGCCAATCATTTCCGGGGCAATGCCCGGACCATCTACAGGCTTCAGCAACGCTTTCGGGACACCAACACCACGGATAATCATCCTCAGCACAGGCATCAGAGAGATCACGTCAGACAGTGGAAACAGATACAATGCGCCGACGTCTCACCGGAGAGAACGTCCATTGCCGTAGCCCTTAATGTGGACCGATCCTCACGACCCACCATCGACGTGAACGTCTACAGTTTGCCCAACAACACCAGAACTGGCGATACAGACAATGAAGAACTGTTCTGTTCACAGATGAGAGTCGGTATTGCGTATCAACTGCAGATGACGGGGCCAGAATATGGCGTCGACGTGGCTAGCGTTATTCTGACCAATGAGTCATGGAACGGTCCACTGATGTATAGACTGTCTACAGACTCTAAACCGTCTTGGAATTGATGAATTAATTACTAATGTGTCAACATACCGTTCACAAAAAAATTGCTTTGATCCATTTAGTAAGTCGTTTTCTAGAATGATTTGATTAAAGTACCTCTCTGATTTTGAAATCGTACTGACGTTTTTTTTTGCTGTTTAGTATACATGTGATTTAATAAGTAAATAGTAAAGGGCTTCCAGGCAATGTTTGAAACAATTGAAATTGCCATAGACAGCAGATTTTCCGAAAGGGGAAACTAGGCTGTTCACACTTGAATTCAAACAATTCTGCAGAGCGAAATATTATAATTTGCTTGATTGGCTTTGTTTTCGACTTCTACGTCGCTACTTCCATAATTAACAGCTTTAGGGTTATTATAAGGAATAAGCGGCTCATTATATTCCCGAGGTCTGTTCGCTCTGAAAAGGTAAAGAAAATGGTTATTGTCATTGTAAAATTTCACCTGAAAATGAGTTTTATTCAACATGGAGTAACAATGTAAATATTACTCGTCCTTATTTTAGTTCAATAATGTTTTTGCTGTTTGCTGGTTATTATAATAGGGTTAGGATTTTACGTATACTACTTACCATAATAGGGTTATGAATAGGGTGGTATTACAAGTATACTAGGTATTATAATAGGATTAGGATCAGGGTGGTTTTACATGTATACTGGTTATTATAATAGTGGCTGGATTAAGGTGGTTTTAAATGAATACTGATCATTGTAATCAGACAGATGTCCACACGATAAGACTAAAGATATCAGAATTTATAATCTTAAACATATTTAGACAATACTCCCCCCTCAGTCAGTCACCCTTATCTATCAGATTTAAACTATTCGAGTTCTAAATACGCGTATCATGGGAATAGACTTTGATTAGACTTTTAAAGTCTATTAGTTTAAACATATTTGTCAATAAAATATGTTTAAACTAATAGACTTTTATATTGTGCACACTGCACAACCATAGAAAGTTACTGAAATAATCATTAAACATGTACTAACAAGACAAGAAATGTTATCACTTTTACTGAATGGGTTTTAGTCGTGCTTGACCCCGAACGTCCAGTAATTCCATATCCATGCCTTCTTCTTCAACAAGAGTTGTCCACGTTGAGCTGACGGAAATGGGTTTTACAGTCTTACTTTTCTGCAGCAAGTGGGCCAATGAAGACGGGTATACGCTATTCCAGGGTACTTTTGAGAGAAATGTTGCCCGGATAGCGACGCTCTTGTCTACTCTTTTTCAGAATTCCAACTCCGAAGAGGTATTTTACGTACACGTCAAAGTGTACACAGAACCTCGGTTTTTATGCGGCCTTGCAACAAAAAAACGATGACCTTTCTCGATGAACAGGGCAACTCCGAGTTAGCGATACAACGTATTACACACTGAGCCGCAGTGGCTCCCCGAATGAGAGACGTCCATTAACAACCCTTTGTTAAAATGTATCCAATTTTCGATCTTTGTCCTATACACCAGCTTAATAGCTACTTTATACTGTTATGAAAATAACGTACATGCAGAAAATTAGAACTTCAAGTATTACTTCAAAGAGAAAAACTCCAACATCAATACCAATAACAGCGTCTTTATCCATCGATATTTCACCTATAGAAATTTAATAAAAATAAATAAAGCTTGCAATGTCGCCAAAGCCTATTTGCAGGAGAATACACTGTAATCCGGGTATTATTTAATTCTTGTTTAAAAACTCTAATTTGTACTTGTGTCCATTTCCAAGCTGAACATTCAATTTTGATAATTTACAAGGGTACGTGTACTTTCTCGATCACTGTTCAAAAAATAAACAACCCTATTAATTGATTATTGATGTGTAATGATTTATTTTTTAACAGTTATCAGGGGCCAGTTGCTCAAAACTAAGTTATTTTTACGATCCGTTAAACTCTGACGGATCGTTATCTTGCTAACGTGTCGTTTGTTAACAGACCGTTAAATATCTGTTGCCGGAAAGTCAATTTCATTATCTGTTAGCTAACAGATTGATTAAAGTTAATCCAAGAGAAGACTGTTTGTTCATTGGCTGAATTTTACATTTTCAAATTGCATCTACATGTATAACAAATTAATAGAAGTTAGTATTAACAAGGAACTGAAGACAGTGAGACAACTGTGCAGTCTGTCCACAAAACTTGATTTAAGACAAGAAGATAACTATAAAAAGATAACTTATTTTATTTTTTACTTTAAACTTTTTTGCATAAATCTGTTGGAAAATTATGGGATTTGAACTACAAAATATTTGGGGTCATTATTTCCTACAGGCTCCCAAGTACTATAGAATTTCATCCTATAGAAAATGGAATAGCCCTCCCCCCACCCAGCCCTCTAGAATGTTCTATAGAAAATTACACTGGTAATCTATGAAGTTTTGCTACAGCCCACTAATGCCATCGTTAAACAGATGACGAGGCCCAACACCTCCGTTAAATATAACGGCAAGTTAAGGACACTTTAAAGTTAACAGGGCTTCCAGCAACAATCTTTTCTCCCCGTTAAAGTTAACGGATCGTTAAAAATTAACGGAGCTTTGAGCAACCGGCCCCAGGAAATTAAATACTTGTAAATTAGATACCCAGTCAGCTTTAAACTGGACACATGTACAAATTAGATGATGTGGGTTGATTTTAAATGATTTTTACGAATTTTTTAAACAAAGATTTGATATTAAACGAATGTGAAAGAAATTAGTGCTAGACACACAAGATACCCAGGTCAGATTGATAGTGTCTATCCACGCTATATTTATATCGAATGGACACTCGTGTTTAACATTAAAGGGGAAGACCAACGATTTTCAACAAGGTTTCAATAAATCTTAAATATATATTAATAAATAATCCCCTCTGTAACACATGCAAAAAAGTTTTTTGTAAGCGAAAAATTAATTTTTATTAAACCGTAAGTGACATAGTTGGTTCAACACGCTCACTGGTCTTTATAGAAAGCATACAGATTTGGCACAAGTTTACTGCTGTATTGTGTTCACGCGTCGTCCTTTGGCCAAAAATCTGATCAAATGGGTTGTTTATTAGGATATAATAAACACGAATTTATGTTTTTTTAACGTTTAGTACACTAAGCCGCCGCGTAAATTCACTCATACTGAACAGTACGCTGTGCCTCAATTCACGCCACATGGTTAATTGTTTACATCACGTGCTTTGATTGACAGCCTGCAAGTGAGAGATGTTTCGTCAGCTTGAATGTTTTTTTGTACGTGCTGGGTCTGCTGACATTGTTTTTATTTATTTCAACGGACTTGTTGCACATTTATATTCAAATAAATATATAAATTTCCAAGGTAAGTAAACGTCAAAACACCAAGTATTGGAATATAAAATATATCTTCTATGGGTCTACAGTAATGCCGTATAAACAATCGACCCCAGCCATTTTGAAGAGGAAATGGAAGAAAAAAGGAAAAGCCGTTCACGTCGACATGATGTGCCAAAATGCACTATATTATCTATATTATATGTGTTACATGCCCATAATTTTGATCTGTTTATGTTGAAAAAAGCTGTCAGCAAGCACAAAAACATCGAAGCAGACGAAATACATGTCACTGGCAAGTTGTCAAGCAAACCACGTGATGTAAACAATTAGCCATGTGGCGTGATTTGAGGCACAGCGTACTGTTCAGTATGAGTGAATTTACGCGGCGGCTTAGTGTACTAAACGTTAAAACCCCCCATAAATTCGTGTTTATAATATCCAAATAAACAGCCCATTTCATCAGATTTTTGGCCAAAGGACGACGCGTGAACACAATACAGCTGTAAACTTATGCCAAATCTGTATGCTTGTTATAGAGACCACCGAGCGGGTTGAACCAACTATGTCACTTCCGGTTTTAATAAAAATTAATTTCTCGCTTACAAAAACGTTTTTGCATGTGCTACAGATGGGATTATTTATCAATATATATTTAAGATTTATGGAAAGCTTGTTGAAAATCGTTGGTCTTCCCCTTTAATTGCCACGTAGTTGATTGGGACTTGTATTAATACTTTATCTTGTTTTTTTCATATAATAATAGTTTAATATATTTTTAATCCACCCATTACGGGTGTGCAAAGCGCTACATTTACACCATCCGTCATCTATAGCGTTTTCCGCTCAGACATCGCTTCTGAGGTGGCGCCACTGCATTATGGGTTACGGCAGATGGACAAGTCAGGTAAAATTATGTTTATATTTCAGAACACTGATTAATCTATTAACTTTGTACCAAGAGATGATTGTCATACTTTGTGGTGTTCTGGCCTCTTCTTTTAAATTTAGAAGTATGATACAAATGATTAAGTGTCTTGCTCGTATGTAGCACTATCGTCGTTGCGACACTGTTTTTAAATTTATAGACAAGGAATAGAGAAATGTGATATATTTCATTAATTAATATCTTTGGCAAGTTAGTAATTCCAAATATATTCACATGTTCTAAATCAACTTATGGTATAAATGACATTTTATTGTTATATAAAATAGAGTTATTTAGCCATAACATGTGTCTATAAAATACCCCGAGATTACATGTGAGTGGAATTATTCTAATTGCATCATTTGGCATAAAGTAACCAATCATATCGTTAATTACACAAGTTCAGGGCCATGATCACACTTGATTGTGCGTGATATTCGTATGGCTATAAAAGAAACCGTGGAACTCTGTAAGACAGACTTCCATTAGATTCCAGAGAGGTTCCATCTGAGTTCCTAGACAGCCGCGAGGCTGGCTAGGGTGAAGAAATTATTTTAGCTAGTATTGTAATCTGTGCTTGTATACATGTATTCGGCTGTGCTATATAAAATGTAGAAGCGAACTGTTGCATTGTTATTCCTGGTAAGACAAACTTCTTAAGAATATGTAAGAAGTAAATACACAACGTGAAGCAGAAGTAAAGACTGTCTGCGATATCACCTCGGTGGAAGCGGACGTAAAATACAACTAACTAACAACAACAACAACAGAAGTAAAGACAGCTAGAGACAAATTCTAGACGATCACAAGGCTACAGAAATATGTAGTAAGAAAAGATGCATGGATCATATATAAGATGTGGCGACCAGTTTCCGACAACACCCGCTCTCCACGTCTGACAAAAGACCTATGGTGCTACACGTACAAACTGTATTATATTTATAAACAAGGTTCGCTTCCCCAGATGTGATGTCTCATCAGACAAATGTTTAGCATCCTTCAAAACAGGATGAACAGGTGATGAGCATGCATTGTATGGGTATGTCACCCATTGATATATATAATGTTTGACACCTGGTTCTCTCAAAGGTGTATGTCACTCATTTATTAAACAGCCTTTAATTAAACGTTAAATAAGTTTATCTACCGATTATTACTGTAAACAAGTACTTCATTAGATGTCATATTGTTAAGAGATTTGTAAAATGCAAATACTGTACATGATTTGTATTACGTTATTATTGAATTGTTATTATTAATATTGGTATATATTATGTTATATAAAACGCTTTATTTGTAATATTAAATAAATAATTATAGTAATAAACACCGCATTATACTTTATGTCTTTATTTGGCATGCACTTGCATAAAAATGTGATTTCAAATTTACATAATATGTACATCTATTAGGAATATGATTAGGCAAGTCTGTTGATAATTGATGGACGGGAATTAACATTTAACATATAAGTAGCCTACGATTCCTTAACCTAGCAGACAGATCTTTCCACGTGTTCAAGATGAAAATAACTTTGATGCAATCAGACGATTGTGTACAAAGTATCCAGGTTCTAGCCGCGACTTGCCCTTTATCATTGTTGGGGTGTTGTCTAATGAAATACTTGGTTCTATATTCAAACTGTTTGTGCAAGCTGAAACATGCGTTATTACCCTGACATGCTATTGTTTGTTGCGTAAGATTTGGTTTACAATTATAATTAAAGATAACACCTAGATAATTAAAGTTATTTACAGTTTTAATATTACAGTTTTTAATTGTCCATAAATTTGTGTTAAATTCGCCGCCCCCACCAGCCTCCTATATACAGCAGATTTTGTTTTCATCTCATTAACTTTAAGATGGTTTGATTCACAACAAAAATCTACCACATCTAACATATTCTGTAGATTATCAAGGGTTTTGCTTAAAAGGTAGTATCATCTGCATACATTATTAAGTGTTACGCGGTGAAGGCGTCATAATTCTATTTTAAAAAAAAGGGCGCTGTTTACAATTATATGGTGGCTGATTGGGGACATGTACCATCTCTCCTTTTTCATAAACCGACAGAAAATGTTATGTATCAAAGGCAAATTATCAAAGATATTCTTTTCGATAAATAAATATTCTACTTTGTCTGGCATTTGCCCTAATACTGTCAAATCGAATGTTGTGGAGGATTTTTTTTTCTAACAGATTAATAAAATATATAGTAAGAACTCGTTCCGTCATGCATGAGAGTGGATAAATAAATATAAATAGGTAATGATTAGTTTACCTCCCAACACGATTTGGGAATGAACCGGAGACCCTATGGTTATCGAGCCAGTGACTTACTCACCGAGGCTCCCAATGATTTGAAAAAAAAAATTACCCCGATATAAAGCTAAACTAATATAAAATATACTTGTTCTGTGCATAATATATTTCATAACTGTGAGGGGAAAAGATACACTAAACTAATCAATACCTATTTATATTTATTTATTCACTTTTAGGCATGACGTAATGAGTTCTTACGGTACATTGTATTATTCTTTTAGAAAAAAAGAATAGGCCAAATCATATGATATGGATGCACGACAAAGTGGCCAATTCAAACAATTATAACATATCTGGGATAATTTGCTTTTGTACCTAAAATATTTTATTGGTTTTTTATTTTAAAGAAACATGTCGTCATGTCTGTCGGGTTATGAAAAAGGCGAGATTTTACATGTTCTCAATCAGTTGCCATATAATATAAAACAACGCCACCTGTTACCAAAATAAACGTTAGAGGTTATATGCATAGAAGTAAGCATAATAGCATACGCATTACTAGGTTAAGGGTTAGAATTATGACGGGAATTCCGCTCCATAGTAGAATGGCGTGTGTGTGTTTCTCATTCATAAACACCAGGTAGTGATGGAACCAGTTTTATATAACCACTTTGGCTTGTTACGGCAATTGTGAATACTAATCTTCTCTTGAATAAAACACTGTTTAAACCGGCTTGTAGTGACATTCATTAAGGTAATCCCCCCCCCCCCTAATATCGTTACACATATTT
This sequence comes from Patella vulgata, assembly GCF_932274485.2. Lineage (NCBI taxonomy): Eukaryota > Metazoa > Mollusca > Gastropoda > Patellidae > Patella > Patella vulgata. Next base: position 2,886,613 of record NC_065886.2, on the reverse strand, counting down.
GCCGAATTCATCAATTGGACGATTATTTATCTTTTTAAATACTATGAGTACAAACGGCTTTGGTAAACCGAGAGTAATATTTATACTTACACAGAAAATAACTTGCCAATCCTGTAGCAAGCACACATAGTAGGGGTATTAGTATCAGTGGTATCAGAAAGTAACTTTGAGGTCCTAGAATAAAAAAAATAACTATTCATCTGTATGTTAAATACATACAGTAGTAACTACTACAAGCTTAACATCATTATATACTTACTGAAAACAGTATAATAATCATACACGTAATACCATTATAAAGTTATTGAAAACATTATAATAATCATATTAATACTTACCGGCATATACCTTATAGAAATATACCACAGTAAGTATAATAGTAATAACAGACATAATTGCAGAAACTCCAACTGATATTCCGGCAATTTCCGGACAACCCAGATCTGGTGAATTATCGGTTTCTATGATTTGAAATAAAAGAAGTTTAGATTATTATTTAATATTATGTTGAATGGGTTTGATTATGACGACCTTCCTTTGTGGAACATTATACCGGTAAAGCTTTGTAACTGATTGTGTATTGCACTGTCGTCATTTCTCCAAAATAAATCTAAAATAGTTCGTCAACTTAAACTTCAGAAACATTGTTTCTTTGTCAAAATCAAAATCTCCCCATTGCTAACTGCAACAGCACACCAGATTAACTCATATATTTTGATAGATCGTCTGGTGAATCTATTTCTTTTCTAATACTCACAAATGTAAAGAAGCACTGAAATGTGATTCGTGAGAAACTTGTCTATAGTACACAAATTAGTCTTAACACTGTGTCCGCGTTTTATTATTCGGAATTTAAAGATGCGTTTTGTGCGATTTAGATAAAGAGCTGACAGTTAACACTATAATCAAAAAGGGATATGTTGAAAATGCCAGCCAAATTTGTTCATTCTGAGCGGAGTTATTGCCATTAGAAGAACAGTAGTCTCGATTGTCATTACCACAGTTGTTCCGATAATAAAGTACCGTTATCCATATTTGAATCAAATCATTATCTTGCAATCATATTAAATTCGGTAAAAATCAAAAGCATCCGATGGTCTACAGCGTAGATTACCTGCTTAGCATGTGAATATAAAACCCTTTAATGGTTGTAATTTCAAATTATTCTGATTTTGATATATATTACAGAATATAGTTAATTTAGGAATAAAATACCACTTTCAACAAAATTACAACATATTTTCCATAAACTTTTCTCATTCTTAATCCAACCCCAATAATGGGACGCTGCCTACTATTGATACAATATTTTACAATGCATTAAACGACGAATTGATAGACATAAATACATTAATATCTGATTTTTAAATTTAATTTTATTGACGATTAACATTTATAAGGTAGACGTGCCGTCTATGAACAAATGGTTGCCATGCAACAAACGCACATATTTCGCATAAGATAGGGCTCATTCTCTCATTTTCCCAATGCTTTCACATCGAATATGAAAACAATATGCTATCTATGTCCATCTATCGATAATATTTGTCTTCTCTTGACAACAATGCTTCACACAAAATTTAAAATATCCAATACGAGAGGCACTGGAACGGTGAATATCAACAGTGATCGTCTTCGGATCAGCCCAATTTTTCACACCAAAATTTAAAAAAAAAATATGTTAAAAATAAGACAGTGGTACAGGCAGGTGTATTGTTGAAATAAAGCAGCCAAATCCAAAGTCATCGTTATCATTACATCCTTTGATCATATGTTACACACACATATATGTTGTATCAAATTAACCAATATGAGTCCATGAATGCTTTAGGCCATCGAATTTGGGATTCGGGCGAACTTGTGCCCCGGACCCTACATATGATCAGGTCATGATCATTCATCGAATTCTATCGTTTTAACAAGGGCTTTCAACTGACATTTCTAATATGAGTAGAGCTCTCTAACATTGCAATCTACGACAACGTTTGGTGCATATTACGAATTAAGCATCATACTCAGTAACAAAATGTGGAACAAATGAACTATTCACTTTCTTTTAGGATCTTCAATGAGTTCAATTTTTGTGCGCATTGGATCTTCAATGCTGGAGTTATGTCCCGTGGCCCATTTACATAAATATGAAATATGTACACAGTTTGTGGGACCTCCAAGGGCCACAACCCTTTGTCCGATATAAATGAAACATAATACGTGTGTTACCGTTCAAAGGTTCGAGGATTAGTTCGATTTGGTTTAAAGATTTTGTGTGATCCGTTTAAGAACACCATCGCTTCCTTTAGCCTCCAGTTTCGGAGTTACCTCCAACCCCGCCGATAACCTAGTGATCGCGATATAGCCTACATTTTCTTTAACGATGAAGCCCATCAATAATGATAGAAATCGGATTTCATGTAGAGGGTTCATGATCTGTATCAAATTTGGTAAACATCCATGTTTAACTTTTGGATAAGCTGCTGTTGCAACAAAGCATATTTTCAATCTTTGTGTGGCTATATTATTTTACTTTGCTGGATATATAAGCCTTGTACTTTTGACCTTGAATTTTTGTTATGTGTTGTTTAGCATTTTGTTGGTCATCTGTAATTTGATTAGTTTTAAATGAAATGAAATGGGGTTTAACGTCCTACTCTTCTGCACCTAACCTGGGCTAATTGAAGACGGGCATACGCCATACAGTGTGCTATGAGGGAAATTTTGCCCGGACAGCGGCGCTACGGCCTACTCTTATATCGAATTCCAACTGCCAAGGGATCTTTTACGTGCACGCCAATGTGTACACGGGACCTCGGTTTTTCGTCCCATCCGAACGACTAGGCAGCTGTCCTTGTCAGGCCCTCCGTTCTGCATCACTGACAAGGGGAAACCACGCCGGAAAATCGAGATGAACTTTCTCGGCCAATGCAGGGATCGAACACCCGACTTCCAGGCTAGTGAGCCAGCGCCTTACCCACTTAGCCACGTGATCCCCTGATTAGTTTTACCTGTACGGTTACCCATGATCTTTCTACAATAGACTGTTTCATCTTTGGTGTTTCCAGCTGTCCAAATCCATTCAGGCTTAACCACTACAGCGTTTGGCCAAGTATCGTCACTGAACCTACAAAGGGATAAAAGATAGTCTCAAAAAATACACACATTGCCATAGACCGCAGGTTAACCAAAAGGTAAACTTGATTATTCACAAAATTACCTTCAATAAATCTAGTCTATTTCGTGTCCACAATCTTGAAATACACCTGTTAAAAACTATGGCGTCTATCGCGTTCACAAACTTTTGACAGGGGTTGGGGAAGCACCATATTCATCCATATTAAGACTAAATTGTGGGTTTAGAGCCATTTTCGTATATTTTAAGGTTTCAAAGTATAGAACAATAGGCCCTTTAAATAAATGATAAAGAATATCTCACCCGAGTTCATTCCACCCTTGGTGATATTTGTTGTTACATTTCCATGCTGCACTTGTTTCAATGCCATTGTTCAATGTCATCTTTATTCCAACAGGCCCTGTATAGGTGCACTTTATAGCAACAAGTTGCGTATCCCCAGGAATGCTGATATTGGCAGGTTGGTCCCAGGTATCGATATCGCCATTCTTATACAGAATACCATCAACATAAATCACCATGATATTATGACACGCAACTTCACCTGTTATATTTTCCAGACCTGAATTTAGAAAGTTTGGATTAACAGTATCCTGTATCTCAGAAAGAAAACCATACAATATTATATAAATAGTTTTGTAGTTTTCAAATAATTATTTATTACACATAATAAATTATGCTTTGGAATTAAACTGTCGCTGCTCTCTAATAATCTTAGATTTCACGTTATTGCAATTATCACTAAAATATTCGACGTTGGTAAAGACTTTACGCTGACGCTAATATCACCCCAACAAAACTCAGAAACACTGTTCTTTTTAAAAATATGGTTTTATATAAAGCAGCGAAACAAAGTTTACAAACATAAATCTATGAATGCAGAAAAAAACACAACTTCCAGTCTCAACCCCACTACGCTTGTTCTAGCCATAGTGGTTACTGTTCGAAACGTTATTCCACGTTCTCCCCAGAATTGAAATGGCTATCTGATTTGCTAGTAGTAGTACGTCTGAACGTTTAGTATCTTTAAAGTCTGCAGGTTTGTTATCTATTTAGCGGACACGTGTTCCCCTCTCTTCTCCTTATGAACTCACGTATAGAATGAAACAGAGATGTGTTTCCGAGTTGGACCATTGTTTTTTGTCGCCTCAACTTCTAAGCTCATCAGTTAATTTACATGTGGAAGCGGAAATCACTTTGCCTTCAAATCATACACCTGTATTTGTCACTTTCAATACTCGTTATTTGTCAACTAGCAGTTATAATCTCGGCCAGTTAACTCATCAGCGTGCACTCCTATTGGGCGACCATACCACAGGAGCTGAGAAAACTCGGAAAAGTCCGTAACATCGACAACAAAAGTGGTCAGAGATCATCGACCCATCTCGTGTATCTCGCCTTTTAGAAAATTCAAAACCGCCAGATGTAGACTCTGTTGACGGAAATGTTGGTGAAACATTCACAAAACGATTCCCGTCAGATTTGACAGTATAAATTAGAACGACACCTTGAACGATAATTTAAGCGATGCTCAAATATGAAAAACATGTGTTTTCACTGTTTAAGCCATACAATACTAAAGGCCTTAGGTGGGCATTTTCTTTCGGTGTACGTGTCGCATCAGGTGATGGCGAATAAAACGAGGGCTGGTCGACATCGTCCAGAAGGGTAAGCGGAGATTTACAAATCGACAGTTTAGATCGCCCAGTAGTATCACGCGTTTATAATTCTGGACGAAATCATCAGTAACAAGGTAATTCAGATCAGCATCAGCTAGCGTTGCTATAGAAAAGAACTGTGAGCTTTTCGGTGGTATGTAACATGACACAAAACTAACTTCCGGATAATCCTTTAAACTAAAACGTATCTGCTCTTGTTTTTTAGCAGTCCATGTAATAATACTATCAGCCACCACGATGTCGTTGTTTACCACCACTGGTATAAGTAAAGTAATCTGGTAAATTGAAGCTTAGTTCAGTCTGAACTTCGTTGAGTAAAATAATATCTGCACGACTCAATAAAGTCTGTATAAGAGAATTTTCTTGCTTATTTTTAACATAGTTAATATTCCAAGTTACTATTCGTAGCATGGTATCACTTTGCCCGTTCTCTAAAAATCCGACATTTCCCAACGGTCGATGATTACTCCATCTCGCAGTAGCACGGTTTTTCTTGTCCAAAGTGATCTGATGACATTCATAATCTCCGGGTTCTTTTTCTCATCATCTTCCGCTTCAAACAAACGGCTCCATTCTTTACGTATAGCTGGATGATGGTCCCGTGGTTACCCGAATATTGGTAATACCCGAATATTGGTAATCTTTTGGTTGTTTTGCAGCTCACTAGCGTTATTCAGAAGCTGTTTTCTCGCTGATGCGGACTGTATTATTACTAAGCCTGGGCGTTGAGAACCGTCACTGTGTTTTGGTCCTAACCGCTTTCTGATTCGTAAAACATTTTAAAAATATATTCATTCCAAAGTCATCGGCCATTCTTTGGAGGTGTGGTGGCCGGTGGGGGTAGGTCAAAGTTACAGGAACACCAAAAAATATAATAATAACTATCCATAGTCACAAGTCATGGATATCGTTAAAAAGAGAAAAGAAATATTAAAATCGGCCAAAGTCGCTGCGTTAATAGCAAAAACAAAACATAGACAGATGGGGAAAGCTGAAAGAGATGAAAGTTCTTACTCTTACTTAGTATTATTTTAGAGATTTGATGAATGAAGAGGTAAATAAAAACTTTATACAAAAATATATCTGAATTTATAAATATAACAAACAGTACAGTAATCAATGAAAGATCAACCATTACAGTTAATTTAAGTGAATTGAAGACAAGTTTTGCGTGTCTAACAACTACATAACATTATTTCGTTTCGTTGTTAAAAGTCCGGTTGTGGTATTAATTTTACAAGTGGAAAAAAAACATATTAACGGGAAATAAACAAATCCCGATCACCAAGTCGCATTACATGTATTTTAAGTTGTCAGTTTCTCATACTCTTCAGAGGATCAAAAACATTGTGTTAATATTTAGTATTAATATATATATTTTTTATCCAAAATAGCGTTATTAGAATGCTTTGCTGTATCGTTATGATTGAACACCAGCTTTTGTCTTGAGAGTAATTAAAACTTTTCCACTTCGATCTCAAGCGGTTAGATTGTGAGAAAATATAAAAAGGAAGTACAGAATATGTACATACCTAATTACATAAATATAGAAAATATTGGATTCATGTAATGGATAATATAGGAGCATATTTATATAAATATTTCTGTAGGTAGAAAATTATTCTAAGAGTATTGTTTGGTTATTGTTTTTTGGTGTAAACAAAACTCGCTTAGTTATAACGAGGTAAATTTCACCCGGGCGGAAAATTTCCTATAGACATAACAAATGCAAGTTTGAGGGGCTAGATCTATTTCTCAAGGTCAACTCAAGATTTCCTCAGGGTCACTGAAGTGTAAATAAGGTTAGGGCAAGTGAATGTTGGCGAGATTGTAGGTTAGGTTTGAGAAACCGTTATGGCTTGGTCTAATGTCAGGGTTAGGATTGAGATTAGACTTAGCCCTATTTACATCTCATGACTTTTGACCAAAATTGAAGTTGGCCTTATGAAATAGATCATCTGACCGGTTTGAGGTCGCTTACAATAGTTGTCTCCCTTGCCATAAAATAAAATCAATTTCTTTTTTTATAAATAATATTTTTATTCAGTAAATATCTGAATTTTTATTAGAAAATCAACTATGCATATGTGTAACACCTCTCCCTTATTTAGCTACATTTACGCAACTTAAATATACACAGTATATATACATAATTACATAAATATAGAACATATAGGGTATAAATAATGGATAATAAGGAGACATATTCGTAAAACGTTTTGGGTATATATTCATTCCGAAGCCACCAGTCATTCTGGTAAGTGGAAATGTCTTAGCTAGTACAGAAATTTGTCGATTTTTTTTTTAATAATTTGATCTTTCATTTCTCCAAGGGGAGATAAGTTAGAAAATTTATATGGACATTGTTGAAGTTGGGTCAACCAGATCTACAAACAGTCCCAGTTTCATAAAAAATCTTACTAATATTCAAGAACGAAGGTCTATTCCGAGTATTTCAAATACCAAAAATTCGACCATGAGTCAGGCTATCCAACATGTATTAATTTCAGAAATACGAGACGATTTCAACAAACGACGGCTTATTGTGTTTATTTACATGCCCGTTAAAGTGGATATTTCACTATTGTCCATATTCAATTCAAAATGGAGATCATCAGTTGACCTAAATCAAAATTCTGCTTTCTACAGAAAATATAACTCCCAAATAAAATATCGCAAAACTCTCTCTTTTGTGTACTCGTCCGTAGTGTGTTAACTAGTACAGACAAAAAATTCAGGGCAATCTAACCCATTTTTTATCGACTTTTTTAAAGACTTTGATCCTTAATTTCTACAATCGAAGATAAATTAGGAAATATCTAATGACATCGTTGAAGTTGGATCAATCTGATCTAATTACATTCCAAATTTCATGAAAAACGTACTAATATATTAAAGAAGTTGTCAGGTTGGTTTTTACATCCGGGATGACATAATTTTCGAAATTCGAAAATCAGAAATAGCAGATTTAAACTAAATGTTTCAGGACACTCAAACAAAAAAGAATTCGTAAAATAGGTCACCAAGTCGTACAAGTACAGCTATGTAGCTCAATTTTTTTCATTCTTAAAATTCGGCGATATTGGATTCGTAAAACGATTTGAAAATATATTAATTCCAAAACCACCACCTACTCTTTGGTTAAGTCAAAGTTTTAGAAAGATCCTATGGCTAGATTCTGAGATATAAGCTTGGCAGGAAAGACACACACACAAAAAAATAATAACTAGATCTGATACTATATCATGTATATATGAAAGCTTTCATATTGATCGTCACGTGTCAAGAATCTTAGAAGCAAAAAGAACAAGAAAAAATAATTATTAAAATCGGTAAAAAAAACTCGCGAAGTTATAAATCTAAATATAGTGAGATACATTGCACCCGGGGGAAAACTCATCTGAAAAAGAAAGGGATATAACTGAGACTTATATTGCTGTAACCTGATTGACTTTCAAGATGGTGGCACTTCCGATTAGATCGTCAAACTCTGTGTACGCATTAGTATGTTTTTTAGCTATTACAGGAACAATTTTTGAAGCAATCTGACCTACTTTTTGTCGAGGAATGCATTAATTTCAAAAATAGGAGACGAATTCAACAAACTACGACCTATTGTGTCTATTTACAAGCCCATCAATTTAGCTTTTTCACTATTTATAATATTCAATTCAAATTGATGGCCCCCAGTTGACCTAAATCAACATTTTGCTCTGATTGTTTTTTAGGCATTTCTTCAAAGATTCAGAAAATATACCCCCATCGACTAACTCCATATTATGTGTACGTATCAGTAGTATCTTAGCAATAACAAAAATAAATTTTCAAGGCAATCTGATCTACTTTTTTTCGATTAAAAAAATATATATCTTTAATTTCTCCAAGATCAGATAAGTTAGAAAATTTCACAGGGACGAATTTTTGAAATTTGAAAATCGTGAATTGCGGGTTAAAATGAATCTTTTCAAGGTAGTCAAAGAAAAAAGAATTAGTAAAATAGGTCAAATAGTCATATAGTTGCAGCTATGTAAGTCGATTTTTACGTTCGATAAATTAGGTGATTTCGGATTAGTAAAACGCTTTGAAAGTAAATTCAAACAAAAGCCACTACTCATTCTTGTGGGGTGGGGGGTAGGCAAACGTTTCAGAAAGATTCTATGGTTAGACTCTGCCATATAAAAGCTTAAAAATAACTTTAACAAAAATAATAAGCTTTTATATGAATTATGAAAGCTTTCATATTCACGGTCATTTCCTGTCACGTATCAATCTCAAAAAGAAAAAAGAAATAATTATTAAAATCGGTTAAAAACTCTCGCGAAAAAATAATCTGAAAAATAAAGGGGGATAACTGAGATTTATATTGCTGGAATCGGATTGACTTCCCGTTCCAGAAGTTTCAAAATATCGATCAAGCCGTTTAAAAACAGGCAAGATCAGAATATGAAATGAAAATGGCAAGAAAGAACTAAAAAATGCAGAAAAAAATAAAATGAGATAACTTTGAATAACAATTATATTTTTGGAATCGGATTGACTTCACCTGTTCGGATATTTAGGTCAAATTTGTAAATTTGAGGAAGTCTTATTTCCAAGCCGTTTTTCACTCGTAAACAATTTTGTCGGTACGAAAAACGCAAAAGTGCAAATTCGAAATTGTGAAATTTTCAAATACCATAAATTCGACACCGATCCAGTCTATTCAGAAATGTATTCATTTCGAAAATAGGAGACGGATTCATCAATCTACGGCCTACTGTGTTTATTTTCACGCCCGTTATCGTGGATTTCTCATTATTTTTCATATTCAATTCAAAATCGTTACCATCAGTTGACATAAATCAAAATTCGGCTACGATTTTAATTTAGGAATTCCTTCAAGGATTCAGAAAATATAAATCCTATAAATGTCTGTAAGTAAAATAAATCAACAGTCCTAAACCGATTTTTAACGTTTTAAGATGGTGACATTACCGGTTCGATCGACAAACCCCATATTTTGTGTACTCATCAGTAGTGTCGTAGCTAGTAGAGAAAATAAAATTTCAAGTCGATCTGTCCTACTTTTCATCGACTGTTTTTAGAACGTCCATCCTTAATTTCCCAAGGGGAGATAAGTTAGAAAATTTCTAATGACATAGTTGGATAAATAAGACCTACTTATGAAAAGCGTACAAATATTACAGAAATCGCCAAAATGGTTCCTAATTCCTTGATTAGAAGTCAATGACGTAATTTTCGAAATTCGAAAATTTGAAATAGCAAGTAAATGTTTCAAGGTACAGTAAAGCAAATTGGTTAAATAGTCACAAAGTTGCAGTTATTTAGGTCAATTTTTTCGTCCACAGTAAAATTCAGTGATTTCGGATTCGTTGAACATTTTCAAAATATATTCATTCCGAAGCCTCAGCTTATTATCGGAAGAAGGTTAACCAGAAATTTATCAATTTCAGAAATAGGAGAATTCACGAAACGACGGCCTATTCCGAATATTTCCAAGCCGTTGATGCAGATTTTTAACTTTTTGGTACGAAAAACGTCAAAGTGGTAATTGTAAAATTTGAAATTTTCTAATACCCAAAGTTTGGCCTTTAGTCATACTATCCAGAAATGTATTGATTTCGGAAATAGGAGACACATTTTCCAAACTACGGCCTATTATGTTTATTTCTACGTCCATTAACCTCGATTTTTCACTTTTTTCATATTCAATTCAAACTGGTCAATTGACCAAAATCAAAATTCTGCTTTGAATATGTTTTAGGCATTCTTTCAAAAATTCAGAAAATGTAACTCCCATGTCTGTAACTGTAAGTAAGTTGTCGCAAATTTTTCATGTTTCAAGATGGTGGAACTTCTGGTTCGATCGACAAATTCAACATAATTTGTACACATCAGTAGTGTCTAAGCTAGTACAGAAAAAAATTCAAGGCAATCAGACCTACTTTTCTTCGATTCTTTGAAAAATCTGATCCTTATATAATTAATTTATCCAATTGGAGATAAAATGTTTTATGACATAGTGCACGTTGAAAGAATCAGATCTACCTATATGCCAAATTTCTTGAAAATCGTGATAATATTAAATGGCTCTCAAATTAGTTTTTACATCCGGGATGAGATGTTAATGACATAATTTTCGAAATCCAAAAATCGGAAATAGCAGATTTGACGTAAATGCTTTAAGGTACTCAAAGATAAAAAAGAATTAGTAAAATAGGTTAAAATGTCACAAAGTTACAAATATGTAGGTCATTGTTTTCGTCAGTAAAATTCGTTGATTTTGGATTCATAAAACGTTTTGAAAATACATTCATTCCAAAGCCACCACCCATTCTTGACAGGAGGTTAACTAGAAATATATTAACTTCGGAAATAGGGGTCGAATTCACGAAACAACGGCCTTGCGGATTTTTCACTTGTAAACAACTTTGTCGGCACGAAAAACGTCAAAGTGGAAATTCGATTTTTTTTTAATTTTTCAAATAGAAAAAATTCGACCATGAGCCAGGCTACGGTCTATAGTCCGGCAGAACTATGGCTGAACCTGGTCATTGTATATAAAGTTTTTTTTTATGGTTTATTTTAGTAGCCTAAAGTGTACTCCTTCAGAATCTTCCGGGTGAACCTGGGTCACCCTTGAGCGTTTTGAAAAATTCAAGATGGCGCCAAAGACGGTCGCCAATTCAACAAAAAATCCACTATAGTATTTTGTCTAGGATAATTATTGTGTTTAACCGTATGTATTTGGGACCAAGGAATACACTGAAATCATTCATTATGTTGTGGGGTGATAGTAAAATCCAAAATGCCAGACAATATGAGCCTTTAACTCAAAACTGTAGCCTCTATTGCTTTTCGGAGGTTTTCAGGGGTTAACTCCGGAACAGAGTTTTGTGGAGCACTGATTATTGATGGAGTTCGTCCTCCCATGAACGTACAATCAGGGGTAATAATCCAGAAATTTAAGGTTCGACATGTGTCCGAGTTATTTGGGAAATAAACATACATTGTAAGCTTCATCTAAATTGGATAAAAATTGTGACCTGTAGAGTGTCCACAAACAAATGTGAACAATGGTAACAGCATGATACGAGTTGATTATTGGCTTGTCATGTGAATAAATGTCTAATTAATACTTTATATAACATATGTTCGTTAAAAAAGTATTAACATTAGTGTTACTTTGCTCTTATTTTTTGAAAAATTTTCACAAGTTGTTTTCCTTTATTTTGTTAATGTAGAATGGTAATGAACTACTCTTTTCATTTTCTTTGTTTTCTTTGTTTCGTTTGAATTTGATTTATCTGTTTAGTTTTTGATTGTTTAATTTTTGTTAATGAAGTTGATTCTTTTAAACTTCGTTTTTTATTTTTGAACTCTACTTGGTGTAGGTGTTCATCAGGTAATACCTCGACTGAGTTCAATATAGAGATTAGCCGGTTGATTTATTGGATATAAACCTTTGAATAATAGCGCCTAACAGGCAGCTGTGTTTAATTGTGTTTAATTATGTTCTCCTGATTTTGATTGTTTCTGTGTGTTTGAAGTAAATGTTTGTGATATGTGCTTAGAAACACTTCATGTGTAATGAAGCGCTATATAAATCGAACAATAATAATAATAATAATAATAGCGGCGGATAGGGGCGATTATTCCACCAAACCAAACTATATCTTAGAGACAAACTATATATTTCTGGGCATATGAGTAATACGATAACATCATATACATATGTTCCTTGATCCAGAAATATATACTTTGTCTCTAAATATAGGTTGGTTTGGTGAGATAATGACGCTCAACCACCATTAACGAGTTAATGAGCCATATTGTCTGGCATTTTACTATCATCTGATCACTCCATATCAGAATGAATGATTTCAGTGTGTTCCTTGACCCCAGGAACAGACGTTTAATCACCAAAATTATCATCCTAGAATATTTACTATGGGAGCTATAGGGGATTATTAGAAATGGCGGCCGTCTTGGACGCTATCTTGAATTTATCAAAACGCTCAAGGGGTACCGAGGTTCACCCGACAGATTCTGAAAGAGTACACCATAGGCTACTAAAAGCAATCATAAAAAACTGTGAATACAATTTCCAAGTTCACTCGAAATATTGGTTTTTTGCGACCGGACTACTATTGTTTTTATTTACAAGCCCGTTAATGTAGATTTTTCACTATTTTCACATTCAATTAAAAAAAGTGACCATTGGTTGACCTAAATCAAAATTCTGATCTGAGCGTTTTTTTAGACACACCTTCGGGGATTTAGAAAATATAACTCCCATGTCTGTAAGTAAAATATCGCAAAAGCCTTTTGGATTTTTCACATTTCAAGATGGTGGCACTTCCGGTTCATTCAACATACTCCATATTTTGGTACTCATTAATTGTGTATTAGCTAGTAAAGAAAATTGTTTTCAAAACAATATGCCCCTTTTTTCGATTTTTAAAAAAAAAAAATCAACATTAATCCTTAATTTCTCCAATTGAAGGTACTTTTGGGAAATTTTTAATGATATTGTTGAAGTTGGATCAATGAGATCTACTTACATTCCTAATTTCATAAACATCGTACTAATATTAAAGAAGTCGTAAAGTTGGATTTTACTTCTGAGTTAATTTTCGAAATCCAAAAATCGGAAAAAGCAGATTTAAAATAAATGTGTACTTAATGAAAAAAAATAATTAGTAAAATAGGTCAAACAAGTTACAAAGTTACGGCTATGTAGATCAATTTTTTCGTTCGAAAAACTCAGTGATTTCGAATCCGTAAAACGTTTTGATATTGTATTTATGCAAAAGCCATCATGGGAGGACGGGGTAGGTCAAAGTTTCAGAACGTTCCTATGGTTAGATTCTGAGAATTTCAATTTGTGGACAAAACACACAAAAAAATAACTAGACCTCTTAAGGAGTACTGACATGTTTCGGTATGTTACGTATCACGCCAACATTCAAGTTACACCATCAATTATTGAGTACAGTAGCAACCAATATTTATATTTTGACCTTATAATCGACAACAATGTCTAGTAATAAACGGAATATCCTGGGACCCTGGAGGCATAGTGTTTTTGTTCAAGTTATTATTAAGGTTTCATATTTTATATGAACGCTTATTGTCTGTGTGAAAATTATTATTAAGCTTTCATATATAAGCATATTGTATTTGTTAAAGTTATTAAGATTTTCCTAAATAGTTTATATATATAAATCTTTGATGCTAATAATCTTTGATGGTAAAATTAAACTAATGAACTTCTGAATTTTGAAATACCGTCAATCCGGAGATGAGAAAAACGAAAACCTGGTGAAGATCCGTTGAGAAATAACCGAGATAAAGGCATTCTGAGATTATCCGTAAAACACTTCCTATTTATATCCCAATTTATATTTTTAAATAGTCCCACGGGGGCCAACCACAACTGCATTGAAATAATGTTGGCACCGTGTACATGTTTAAGCTGCCAATTCTTACTAAATTCCACAAAAATGTCCAAATCACGTAATAATAAAAACTCTTACAGAAACACTACGCCTTTCGACCGAAGGTCCGATAGAAACCATCACAAAAGCAATACGTAATAATTTTAATAAAAACAATAGTATGTCAGACGAAAAAATCCAGCAATGTTTCACACAAGCTAATTAGTGTGAAACCCTAATTCTATAATGGTTTGTTAAAATTTCTTGTTTTCTTAATCTGCAACTGGACAGCGACAGTGAACACTGGACTGTTGCCTTAAAAAAATAACAAACCTTGAGATCCTTATTGTCATCATTAACAATATAATATAACAAACAACCAAATACGAACTATCTTCCCAAGTGGAATTCGTTTAACTGTATTGCGAATGGAAAGTGTTTATAGACAAAACTCACCGTATATTACAGGTACCAGGCATAGGAATGCTGTAACCCAATAAATCAAATTCATCATTTCTTTACCTGAAATAAAATCGTAAATGCATTATAACAATAACATTACATTAGACGGGGACGCCTCACTATGACCGCTCCTACTATTTTAGGCTATGAGATGCTGTCGTTGGTATTTCCACCTTTTCGGTTGTAATCGACTACCAAATTATACCGGTCCCCTCAGGTATATGCATATATAATATGCCAGCCTTAAACAATCCTCAGTAGAACAAGACTAGTTGTTTGAGGAAGATGCCCTTGCATGTCATTGGTAGTTCTGTTTCCTTCAGTGGAACGATTTTCTCGTAGTTGACAATTCTCGTTCTTTCAAATGAGAGAAGGTTCGGCCAACATTGACTAACAGTTCTCGAAATCAGGACTTTTCTATTAAATTACAACTGTAGAATTTTTCGAGTTTCGAAATTTCCGTTCACAAAACGGTCTGTGTGATAGAGTCTAGCATATATACTATCAAATAGTATCAATACTAGACTTTACAAATACATTAATCTTTGTATTCTATTCACGCCTATGTATACACATGTGTCTTGATATAGGCGTAGGAGCACATAATATTTTTCGGGGTTCGGGGGCAATTTTATGAACGAGGCAATTCTCTTACGCTACCTATATGTTACAACATATGAACAATTTTAGCATCATTTCCTGACTTGACCTCTAGCTGACACCAATGACCTCTAGATGGCAACTGTGACCACATTATTCATGCATTCCTATATGGCCATAGTGAGGATTAAATCTAAATATCAAGATCAGGAGATGTAAACAAGTCGGTTAGGACCCGTGATTGTTGCCGAGGGTTGTAGGTTAGGATTAGAACTGGGTCTAGGTTTAGAGTTACAACTAGTGACCTTGACGAAATCTACTGATGATCTTATATTTAGACCTAATTTAAAAATTCTCTTACGCTGTTTTTCTTGAAGATTGGGCATCCGAATGACTAACGAGTGCTTTTTTAATCAGAAGGTCTGTGACTGAGTCAAATGGCATGGTCTTCTAATATTTAGAACCGATTTAATAATTCTCTTAAGCTGATTTTCTGTCACTGAGTCAAATGGCATGGTTTCAATTCCCTGCTTGTACGTGACAAGGAGTAGCGTCGCCTGTCCAACCTCGTGGATTTACCCTTAGGTGCAAGTGTAGTAAAATGGATGGGAGATTTGTGCTAAAGAATTTGTATGTATAAAAATATTATGGCCTTGATTAACTGGATTTGGGCGCTACGGCAGTTCCAAAATATGTAGTAAGAAACGATGCATGGGTTATACGCCGAATGTGGCGACCGGTTTAGCGTCTTCCGCTCCTTGCGTCTGGCAGACGACATGGTGCTATACAAGCGAATTATTAAAATAAAATTGAACCATATGTTAGTCCAGAAATCTCTCTTTGTAGGGCAGTTATTCGCGAATAACGAATAACAAAACAGAACGTGTTTCGTTATTCGGGATTCAAATTTTGAATAACGAATAACGAGATAGAACGTTATTCGGAATTCAAATAAAATTATATTTTTATACGCCCACATTTTCATGTGGACGTATTATGCCGTCGCCCCTGTCCGTCCGTCCGTCCGTCCGTCCACAATTGTTTGTGGACTCTCTACAGGTCACAATTCTTATCCGATTTCGACGAAACTTGAAATATAGGTTTATCCCCAAAAGGTCTCGGCTGCTTTCGATATTGGCATGTATCGGATCGAAACTTCATGGATTATGGCCCCTGTGTGTACGAAAAATCACGTTTTTAGCTTGTGGACCCTATAGAGGTCACAATTTTTATCCGATTTTGTTGAAACTTGAAATGTAAGTTTATAACCCAAAGATCTCAGTTCCTGTCGATATTTGCGCATATCGGACAGTAACTTCCTGAATTATGGCCCCTGATTGTACGAAAAATCACGTTTTTAGCTTGTGGACCCTATAGAAGTCATAATTTTTATCCGATTTAAGAAAACGTATTATTATATCACCGTTACACCTTAAGGATGACTGAGTTCGAATTTCGTGAAAATCGGCCCAAAATTGACAGACAAAATGGCCGCCGTTCGTTCCCAAATAGCGTAAGAATATGGTATATCAAGGTTGTGGACCCTATAGGGGTCACAATTTTTATCCGATTTTGTTGAAACTTGAAATGTAAGTTTATAACCCAAAGATCTCGGTTCCTGTCGATATTCGTGCATATCGGACCGTAACTTTCTGAATTATGACCCCTGATTGTACGACAAATCACGTTTTTAGCTTGTGGACCCTATAGAAGTCATAATTTTTACCCGATTTAAAAAAACGTATTATTATATCACCGTTACACCCTAGGGACGACTGAATTCGTATTTCGTGAAAATCGGCCTAAAATTGACAGACAAAATGGCCGCCGTTCGTTCTCAAATAGCGTAAGAAAATGGTATATCAAGGTTGTGGACCCTATAGAGGTCACAATTTTTATCCGATTTTGTTGAAACTTGAAATGTAAGTCTATAACCCAAAGATCTCGGTTCCTTTCGATATTTGCGCATATCGGACCGTAATTTCCTGAATTATGGCCCCTGATAGTACGAAAAATCGCATTTTTAGCTTGTGGACCCTATAGAGGTCATAATTTTTATCCGATTTAAATAAAAACGTATTATTATGTCACCGTTACACCCTCAGGACGATGGAGTTCGAATTTCGTGAAAATTGGCCCAAAATTGACAGACAAAATGGCCGCCGTTCGTTCTCAAATAGCGTAAAAATATGGTATATCAAGGTTGTGGATCCTATAGAGGTCACAATTTTTATCCGATTTTGATGAAACTTGCAATACATATTTATAACCCAAAGATCTTGGTTCCTTTCGATATTCGCACATATTGGATCATAACTTCCTGAAATATGGCCCTTGATTGTACGAAAAAATCACTTCTTTTTTTGAGCTTGTTCTCTGTCCATCTCTTGCAAAATGTGGGCGTATCTTGCATGGCAACCGCTTGTTTCTTTCTTAAAAATTTCTTGTCCCATTTTAATTTAATTCAAATATAAAATGGATGTCTCAGCGGTACAGAAACTTCTTTCGCGTATGTGTCATAAAACAATCCATTTTGCTTTTCGAGCTTGAATAACGCATAACGAGTCGGGACGTGTTTCGATATTCGGGATTCAACTTTTGAAAAACGAATAATAAGACAAGATGCTTCGGGATTCAAATAATTTTTTTTTATCTAATTGACCTATTAGAAGGACGTACGAGCAGTAAAAGAAATGAAATGGGGTTTAACATCCCACTGTTTTGAACGAATAACGAAACACGATCTAATTTCACACATCCAGAAAACAAAATCACAATTTCAACGTTAGATAATTTCTAGGCTAGGATTCAATCGGATTGCTTTATTCTAATCCTATACATGTATGCACTTAAATGACCAAAAGCATTGTCTCGGGTAAACCCCTTAAACTTATGACAGTTTGTGTTTACTGTACCCTACATATCCTTTAACGTGGATGCTGAATGTTGATCATTTTGAATTCAACATATTTACTGAAAGAAATGTAAAAGTTTTTAAAACTGATTTTCACTTTTTAAAATTTAATAGAGTTATTATGAAATATTTCTTACTATATACAAATATGAAATATTAATAGAGTTATTATGAAGTACTATATAAAGATATAAAATAATATTAATAGAGTTATTATGAAATATTTTCTACTATATATACCTTTCTGTGTTGAATTGTTCTTGTATTTCAAGCAAACGTCAACTGCAGATGGATAGGTACTGTTTAAGGTATTCTGTCTGTTGGTATATCTTTATGTATATACGTGTGGGTGGGTGTGTTTATAGTCACCCCCTAGCAACGTTTCAAACATTCATTAAAAAACAATGCGTGATTTAAACGCTGTCGTATATGATTGGTTTGGTAGCTGATGACTAATGCTACTATAAATATCTTCATATATATGGTGTAAATAAAATTAGCTTGTTGTTCGTTGTTTGTTGTTCAGTATTCGCGAATAACGAACAACGAGTCAGTTTGTTGTTCGTTATTCACCAGATATGGACTTAGTAATATAATAAAGACACGTTTATAGGGAATACGCACGGGATGGGGATCATAGGGAAGTTTCGTCGATGAAACTGGAATTGAACAATATCCGAATTGAATTTAAAGATCAGGTAATGCTTCTAGCGGTGACCTTGGATCGCAAAATTACTTTTATACTACATATTGAAAATATTTTTTAAAAGAGGACAGAATTTTTTGAATATAATGAGATCCTGGGGACCAAATAAAACGACCCTGCTAATGATATATAGGTTGGGACAACTGTCCAACATTTAAGTGTACAAAAACATCAAAGAAACAATTCAAGGGAAATGTTAAATCAGAGACTCAGCCGTTCGGTCACAGAGCAAATAATCTATTAAAAGACTTAAGATTATATCACTATCAGATTACTGGCAGGGTATTTTCGTATCAAGCCCCATGGACTTTATCAAATCCACACTATGACATACGCCTAGGTAACGTTGTTCAGAAGAAAGAAAATCCACAACACCCTTAAATGAAATCCGGAGAATTCTTGAACGAGAAATGGTCATCTCATGTGAAAATAAACAAGGACGGGTCTCAAGTTCCAAACACAACCAATACTGCACTATGTGTAGCCATTCCTGAAATTAATGTTAATATATCAAAAAGGCTACCAGACGGATATTCCATATATACAGCCGCATTAAAGGCAATATCCAAAGCTCTTGGGTGGCTTGCGTCATCCACCGTTCAAAGAGCAGTCATTGTGTCAGACTCCTTTAGCATCACAAAGTTAATATTACCTGACAAAACAACATCTACACAAGAAATTGTTTAGAATATTCGAGCAAGTGTTTATTCCCCCCGTAACAAAAATAAAACTGTAGAATTTGCATGTATACCATCCCATGATGGCGTAGTAGACAATCTCCCTCGCAAAGGACTCAGCCCCTGCGAGACCGAAGACTTTAAATATAGCGTTCAGGAATTTAATAGCATCGTTTTAGATTTAAATTAAATAACAACCTGATTGTAAAGACGGGGGCAAATCACCCATCGCGCAATATTTGTGGGTTAATCACAAGACCGAGTGCTAAAGATTTAATTACCGACCACAAATATAAACCAGTGATGTGCGAATGCGACCATATCTTGACCGGTCATTATGTCGTCATTGCGTGCAATACATTGGAAGAGAAAATACTCCTTGTAAGAAGTTTAATGAAAGATGCCAAAATTCAATATACCCTCCAAACTACCCCCCCCCCCCCCCCGGGATATGTCATATAAAATTGATGCAAGTTTTCTCAAAATTTATAGCTGAATCGGGAATTAACTGTTAAGTGAGTTGTGAAAAAAGAGCACTAGTCGTGGAAAGATAACTGGTTGTGTAGACCACGTTGGCCCCTAAGCCACCTGAATGATTAAATATTTGAATAAATTGACATTAAGATAGAAGCTGCATATCTTGTTACCAATGAAGAGACTATTGTTGTCAGCTGGACCTCCGGTTTTAACTTGTTTTTATTATGACGAAGGGAGAAGATGACCCAACCTCTCTTCTCACGATTTGATAAGTATGTTTTAAGGTGACTTTTTGATAGTCAAAGACTTTTTTATTTTGTGTTTACTTTTTTATTTTGTGTAAATAATTTAATTAAATCAACCTGTCTATAACATCATATTTAATGTATTGGACGTTCAATCTGTAATAAACAACAACATTTATGTATATATTATTTGCTTAATAAAGACGAAATTATCCTCGTCGAAACGTCACTTAGTATTAAACCCAGTAATTGTGTTGTTTTCCAAAACATTAATTATATGGCCGCCGAAATCTAAAATACAGACAGACATTAGCTCGAAAAGTATTCTTTTAATACCAATAGAAACATACAGGTGTGATATGTCGTTTCAGGAGTTATAAGGGACGAGAAACGCGAATATGATATTTCCTAGCTGATAAAACTAATTTGAAAGGAGACAGCATTAAAAGAAATAAGCATTTTCGCGATTACAGACCTACACGTGTAATAATAACAACTGTTCCAGGCATCCACGAATCTCATCCTGCATATTATATACTAAACAGCAAAAAAGAAAAACGAAAACGTCAGTACGATTTCAAAATCAGAGAGTCACTTTAATCAAATCATTCTAGAAAACGACTTGCTAAATGGATCAAAGAAAATTTTTGTGAACAGTATATTGACACAATAGTGATTAATTCATCACAATTCCAAGACATTACGAGCAGGTTTAGAGTCTGTGCACAGTCTGTCTATACACCAGTATCTGGTGTGTCCATCGCCATTGATGAACGCCATTGGCACCTGAAACCACACTCTCAGAAATGATAGGCGCAATCCATTGGCTGTATTTGGTCTCGGTACATTATTAATTCTCCTCTGAATTTCATCCCAAAGAGGTTCAATCGGGTTTAAGTTCGGACGAAGGGCTGGCCATTGTATAAAGTTGACACCGTTCTGTTGTAGAAAGTCCCGAGTAACTCTGGCGGTGTGGACACGAGCGTTGTCATGCTTGAAAACGTTGTTTCGATGCCGTGCGAAATGTGTTATGACATGGGGTCTGCGAGCTTGATCGATATAGCGCACTGCTGTGATACCCCCTCCTCTCCCTAGACCAATATTTTGGAACACCACAGGACCCACTCTCTGGTTCAGGCCGATTCCAACCCAAACCATTATGTTTTGACCTCCCCATGAGTCTCGTTCCATGACACATTGGTCAGAATAACGAGGGCCACGTCGACGCCATATCCCGGTCCTGCCATCTGCAGTTGATACGCAATACCGACTCTCATCTGTGAACAGAACAGTTCTCCGTTGCCTGTGTCGCCAGTTCTGGTGTTGTTGGGCAAACTGTAGACGTTCACGTCGATGGCGAGGGGTGAGGATCGGTCAACGGTAAAGTCTACGGCAATGAAAGTAATGTCATTCCAATATTATAATGTAAATGTTACATGTACAAGAATTTGAATGGATAATTTCATTATAGTTAAAATTTTCATATGAACTTTCCTTTAGACATTTGTATTTTGTTGCTACACATTTTTTGATACATTCCTGGAAATTTCCACATACATTTTTTATTTTCTGGGAATTTTGGTTGCCTATCTTGAGATAAGTTAATAAGTATTTTAGAGAGTTATTTCCCTTGTTAATAGGGCAACAGATTCTTTTGTTGAAGTCTTCATTATTCCATGTATAAATGTTAATTATTATTAATGAAGAATTGTGTAAAGAGCCTTGTCTTTGTTGAAATATACCACCAAACTGCTTGACAGCCAACGAATATGTTCAATCTCTAAACATTCTCCATATTGTAATAGCACACCTGTTCTTGATCCAATGTGTTAAAAATATGGATTTGTGGTTGACAGGTTTTTTTTAAAGACAGTTGTTTGATTTATTTTCTGACAGTAATCCCAATTTTCCATTATATGGATTTTGTGATCTTTTATTTTATCTTAAGTAAATGTTTTTATGCTTATCATACCATAGATTGTTACAGCTGTAAAACAATTTCCGTAAAATTTACGGACAAATGGGTGGCAGTTAGGTTGTAGTAATTTTTACGGACAAATTTTACAGTGTTGTTGAATTTCTAATAAAAGCCAACCCGGACATTATTTAACAAAGTGATCCGTAGTTTCGAAATGATTCATAATACATGTTATTACCTGAAATGACCCAAATGAAACTGATCTAGCTAGTTTGAATGATATAATAAACAGGACGTTATTTTATAAATTACCGTGTCAAATTATTCACTGCACATTATATTTATGGCTTGAAGTGTCATGCTATTATGAATTTGTAATATCCTTTTAAAAGTTGTATCATGTGTCTTACATAGAATAGCTGGGATTTTTTTTCGGTATCGCCTGTTTAATCGTAATGTTAACCTTTTTATTGATACCGTATTTGCTATTTATTTATGCTAGGGTCGATCCACTTGTTGGCCCAGAAAATTCTCAAAGATTTATTGTTAGGATTTTTCTTTATATATTTGTCACCCACCGAGAACTATCTACTCTGAGAAAATATCTTTGCTCTGAATGACCGCCACGTTGAAAAAATAGTGTACTCATTTGTAATCTGGTTCTAAACTGGTGACAGAATATATATATATTGTGCTCATTATGACCACCATTAACAAAATTATAACACTACTAATAGTAAGTGCAGGAGGACCGCACCACAGAGAAAACAAGACAAACTACAGAGACATTGCAAGAAACAAACAGCATATATCAAATCAAGTAAATGGAACGGAGGGCCATCCCTAAGCGTCAACTGCTCGGCACAGTCCCGGGCCTGTAATAATGCAGACTTCACGGAAATTGAAAAAAAAATATTTACAAGAAATCATTCGTTGATTATAGTTTTTGGACAGAATTTGCCTAATGCCAGGCCTTATAAAAATGAAATCAAACTTTAAAAGAGAATAGTGAACCGATTGGCTACTTCCCGAAATGATATCACTTCTGATGATTATTATAAGTTTTATATAGGAATCAATGTTTAAGCGTCTATGGACATTGATTTTCATTAACCTTTTTTATTATGGCGGGATTTAAGGGCCAAAACTAAATGTAAGTTGAAAGTGTTATTATACATCATAGAAAATACCTAATACCTAAGATGCAAAGTACATATGTCGTTATACTTATAATGATGAATACATAATACCGTTAAAGTAAAAGTCAAATGTCAAATTACAAATGTTTTTTGGAAAAAATTCACTAATGTTGCAAAGAACACAACATTTTCAAATATACACTTCAACAAAGCAACTTTGAAAAATGACATTTGTCTTTTGTCTTTTAACGCATCTTGAGTTCTTGGGGTCAAAGGACAACGGTCAAAGGACATCGGGTAACATGTAAAATTGTTAAAATGAATGCTCCTAAGAAGGAAAGAACGGGTATAGGCTGGACCTTCTTTTAGTATCTGGAGACTTGTCAGTCATGATGTTGATATTAGATAGGCTAACTATGCAGTTCAAATATGTATAATCTAAACGAGGTGCCATCCATTATTAAGATTACTGTTAATCATTCTTACAAACGAAGTTTGTGGGACATTATATACCCCTATATATTTCAATTCGGTTTTAACTGTAGACTAGCTAATGTTAATACACCTAGCCTATATAGTCATATTAATTATAAACTTCACACAAAATAGGCCTACATCTAGATTGAACATATTTAGAAGAAATTTAATTTAATGTAAATATACTTTTTGATAAATACCGAATTGTGTCATGTGTGACTTTGGCTGACAGAGAGAGAGAGAAATGGGGTTTAACGTCCACTCGACACAAACTATGTCATTTCGGGACTAACATAATGGTTTAATTTTATTTCAATAATTCGCTTGCGCTTAGGGGTCTTTAGCAGTGGGAGGAAACCGGAGGACCCGGAGAAAACCCACGAGGTTGGACAGGCGACCCTACTCCTTGTCACGTACGACCGGGGATTCGAAACTACGCCAGTCGACTCAATGACAGACTTTATGATACAGCGCGCGCACGCTAACCATTCAGCCATCCAACTCCCCCTTTGGCTGACACAAGTTTAAATTAAATGTAGGCTATATTAAATTATTTTAACATTAAAGATGGATCTTTCCATCAGGGTCGGGCGTGCTGACTGTCAGAATGTATAGGCATTTATTATTCATTAGGAGCAGAAAATTAGGACGTTATATCCCATTTCATTTCACTTATTTTTGTTACTGTCATATTTTTGTTTAAATACCATTGTCATTGGCCTGTGTAAAGTTTCATATTTCGGATAACTTTCGTAAACTGCACTTGAGTAAATAAATAAATGAAATCAAATATTAAATCAGAATCAGATCTTTTCTCATTATTCACTGTAGTAGGCATAGGCAAGTATATGGGATGGGATATGAAACGTTTCCATCTCTTGTTATTTTAAATTTTTGATTGTTGGCAGGCAGTAAAAACTTTAAAACATTGTTGAATGAACCATTTTAAAATCAATCATTGTAATAACTTTCTAAATTAAAGAACATTTCATTAAATGGACTAATCGTTTTGTTTTCATGAAATGAGCTCCTTAATAACAATTTACAACAAAGAACGTATACAAATTTAAATTTTATTTCAAAAGGTTATCGTACATAATAATCATTTAATATATTTAATCTTTCAAAATAACACCTCTTTATAGTTAACTCT
This sequence comes from Patella vulgata, assembly GCF_932274485.2. Classification (NCBI taxonomy): domain Eukaryota; kingdom Metazoa; phylum Mollusca; class Gastropoda; family Patellidae; genus Patella; species Patella vulgata. The sequence goes on along the minus strand of NC_065886.2, from coordinate 2,861,599 downwards.
GTTATTGACCGCTGTATCATAAAGTCTGTCATTGAGTCGACTGGCGTGGTTTCGAATCCCTAGTTGTACGTGACAAGGAGTAGGGTCGCCTGTCAAACCTCGTGGGTTTTCTCCGGGTCCTCCGGTTTCCTCCCACTGCTAAAGACCCCTACGCGCAAGCGAATTATTGAAATAAAATTAAACCATATGTTAGTCCCGAAATGACCTAGTTTATGTCGAGTGGACGTTAAACTCCACCTCTCTCTCTCTCTCTCTGTTATTGGCATAGAGCTTTAAAAATAACACTTGTTAATGGAACATGTAACAGATCTATTTCTGGTACATTTGTCAGGTTAAGTATTTATATGAACTTAAATTTGAAAAGCTAGATGCCACAATTTAAAACTTATAAATTGTAAAAGAAATTCCCCTCTAATGTAATGTCACAGGCTTCATTCAAAATGAAAAATAAATGAAATGAAATAAAATGGGGTAAACATCTACTGTACTGCCCCAACTGGGCTAATCAAGACGGGTATACACCATACAGTGTATTATGAGGGAAATTGGGCCCGAATAGCTGTGCTAAGGCCTACTCGTATGTTGAATTCCATCTGCTTACTCTTATATCGAATTCCAACTGCAAAGGGATATTTTACGTGCAAGCCAATGTGTACATGGGACTTCGGTTTTTCATCCCATTCGAACGACTAGACAGCTGTCCTTGCAAGGCCCTCCGTCCAGCAACACTGACAGGAGGAAACCACGTCGGAAAATGACGATGAACTTTCTCGGCCTACACTGGGAGCGACCCGGCGACTTCCAGAGGCTAACGAGCAAAGGTCTACCCATCGTAGCTCTCTGAAAACTAAAACAATGAATGATTTAAAAGAAAGACCTAATAGAAATAATGCGACCGGGCTTGATGGCGGTCGTCTGCTGAATGGCGGCGGTAGTACAAATATTTATATTATTTGTTTATCGAGAACTTAAATTTTAAAGTAATTCCCATTTAATTATTTATTTAAATGTTTAGGGTGGTTACATAACTCAGATATGCGTCAACATTATATCTTTAAATATCCATGTTTAATATACGGTTTCGAAAATAATATTAAGGTGCAACTTAGTATTAATTATTATTCAATTATTATTCAATAATTATCTTGGCGGGAGATATTCATAGTCTAAAATAAACTTTAATGTATTGTTAGGTACCTTGTCGTACAGGTCGGATCATTCTGACTTAAATAGCTATCTGGTATTTTCGGGAACAAAGTATGTCATATATTTTCAATGAAAGTACGGTGTGTCTTTTGTTATCAACAGGGAAGAAACTTTATATCTAGTTTCAAATCTTCACACGTAACCATAAAGCATTCAAATAAACTATTAGAAAGAGTTAAAATGACGTGTACAGGGTGGCGATAGAGTAATAATTTTATTTATTGTTTGAATAATTGTATAATAAAAAGCAAAATAACATACGATATAAGTGAATATGAATATAGGTCTTATGTAAGGTTACATCAAAATGAATGTAGTAATACAATCATATGTCAGTTTACATTATGTGAGCTGTATATTAACAGAAATGCCATTTGAAATATTATTTTTACAGAAAATTGTAAATTTACTTTCAAATAATGGTCACGTCGGTTATTCACCCTTAGACCACATATCAAATACTTATTGTTCTTTCGGTCAGTTTGGTCGATCCATTAAAGAGAAATAGACTATTCAAAATCTGAAAGCACCGAACTGGCTAATAAAGACAGGCATGTGCCATACATTGGGTTGTGTGGGACATTTTGCTTGAACTGTGTCATATGCACCCACTCTTTCCATTGTAAGTAGCAGAACAGTAGGACATTAAATCCCATTTTATTTAATTTCTTTACATTATCGAATGCTGTTTCACATGCCCGACTGAAAGGTCCGCAAAACTTTCTGTGTTCGCCAGGATCGAACCTAGGACTAATTAGCCAAGCGGGGACAAACACATTCTTTTAAGTAATTTTACCTGGGCAAATTACATAATATGTAATTCTACAATAGTTATGAAGTATTAATACATAAACTCTCTCAAATTTATGTAAATTAACATCATGGTAGTTTTACATGTATTCCATTTACAGATATGTAATTTTACCTTGGATGTATAATAACTAGAGGTAAAGTTACATTACAGACTGTGAAATAACATGCAATGTTAAAATACGGTTATTACGATGGCAATATTTCTGCCAGTTAAAAAAAAGGGTAAAACTACATAATAATAGTTTTTCTATGGATTATTTAGGAAACAGAAAAAATATTTTCTACCTGTTCCCGCACTTTAACATTTTTGTAAATAAGAGGGGTGGGTAGGCAAGGTAGCTACTCTGCCCTTATAAATACAAAATAAGAAAGAAACCGGGAATAGTTGATAACGCTCGATTCCGATGAGATTTTCAATCAGGGTATATGGATGTGTGGTTATGTGTCCTCGCTTCTTGAAAAGTGCTCTCGAATTTAAAAAGAGTTACCCCAAAATACTAAAGAAAAGACCCAGTTCAGTGTGAACACATTCCCATTGTCCTAATGAGAATATTGTGCCGACTGCTCCTATTACCTTTCCCTTGTTACAAACAGATCCAGCGAGACTAAAAACCAGTCGCTCTCTATGTAAACAAATGCACCATTGACCACACCTCGCTATTGGTTCTATCATGGACCGTGTATAGATGGACAGGCAACGCCCACGAAGTCTTTAGAATTCTGTGCCGCGGCAAAACAGGAACCTGACAATCGTGACTAAAATAAAATTACCTCCCCTCGCGCAATTACCAGTCTTACGTTTAAAAGCAAAGAAACGGAAATCAATTCATAATATTTTTATTAATCTTGCTACTCTTTTTTTTGAAACCCATACATAGATAGACTACTAACTGACGATTGGGGCGTAAATGTATCAAAACATCGTCTTTGTTTACTTCGGACGCGCCCATGTGAATCCGATAAAAAACATGTCGAGTTTTCGTTAAAAACAAACCTACTAAAACACTATTTTAATTTTTACTTCTGCACAATTAATCATCATTCCGGACAGTATTATACCTGAACTTTATTTTCATAATTTTAAAATCCTTCATACATACGGGAATTTGGAGTATTAAGCAAAACCAGAATGCTTACAAAAACTAGGAAAATATTGAAATCGATAATTGCACAATTTTCAACTGCTGCATTTGGAAATTTCAAAGTTTCAAACTGGACAAATTCGTCACTACCGGATAGGAATACTTATCGGGTTGAAAAACTACTATGTAACTATAAGAATGTCGTAAATTCCAAGGAGTTCGAAAAATATTAATCTGTATAAAATCCCTCAATGTCAAAATTCACTTCGCTTGATTTGCCGTTGACATTTAGATCTCGCCGTGTCTAGCGCGAGCGGCAGAGAATCCAACCAACGGGACTCGTTGCCTGTCCATCTATGCACGGTCCATGGTTCTATCACAGCCTCAGTGAGACAGAGCCAGTCAACGTTTGTGGTAATCAACTGGTTGTAGCTGGTATCAAATTTATCGGATTGCGGTTTTAATACGTTCGCAGCTGCTAATGATTCTTGGTCCCAAACCCATAGTCTCATATTAGAACACTGATATTATGTCTTCTAAAACAGTCGAGTAGCAACTGTACTGGTTTATCATTAGAACAACTTGCCTGGAAAAAATGATGGAGTCTGATATTTGGAAAGATTTCTTTTTATTTTGGTACCAAGCATTCTGTACATTTCCAGCAGGATTAAAAGGCAGCACAAATTAAACTTTTGTTGTTTTATGTTTTCGCTAACGGAATTTAGGAAATTTTAAGAAAAACAAGCGATTACCATGCAAGATACGCCCACATGTTCCAAGACATGGAGAGGGAACAGGCTAATATCGCAAGGAACTGAGATCTTTGGGATATAAACATATATTTGTATCCCACCTGACAGGTCTTGTAAAAATACGACCTTTGCACAAAGGTGGGCATGGAGGAAATCACATCTTAATGTCTGTTGTGTAAATACAGGTTCATGTGTTTCGGCGTTCTGGTGATGTATTTGATTCACCGATATATCGCCTTACCAAAGATGGCTTGAGAGAAAACGTTGAGTTGGTAACCTTGCTCTCCCAAATACTTGGCACACAGTTCCCAAGTTTCAACGCCCGTGCAGGCATGTCTGTTTCTATTGACGGCATCGACGATGGCTTCCGTTTTCCTCGCCTTCCACGATTGGGTCCCCCCCCCTCCTCTATAGTCGTTTCTTCTCTCTTTCCCATTCAGGCGTGTCCTGTTTGTTTGCATAGTGACGGGCGACGACAATGGGTTGCTGAAAACCCAATTCATAGGTATTCTTGATGATAACGAGACATCTCTTGTTCTTTAAATACTCGTCGAAATTAGCTCTGTGTCTCTTCTTGGCGTTTGTTCCGCTACAACTGCCATCGGAAAGGGACACGTGACAGATACTCATGGACAAGCGCTGATCTAGTCGAAAGTCTTCATTACTCTGTAGAATGGCAGCCACTTTCTGTAAAACATCTTCGGATTTTAACAATCGGTGCTCACGGAACGGTAACCAGATGGGTGACTTGAGTCCTGGATGACTAATGGCGATTCTAACGTAATCGCTTTCTCTGGCATTCAAGGTTTGGCGAATTTCCTCTATAATGGCTTTAAGGGTATCGTGTAGTTGTTGTGGAACATCTATGGCCAAGCCGTGAGACCAATGTTTTAGAAAGTCCATTTCCACACATGGCGATTCGGTTCTAAACAATCTGCTGTATATTCTGTTGACGGGCCAATTTTATCACTTATGTCGTTACCAAAAGTTCGATATTCTCTATAGTTATCACCAAACGTACACACTTCTTTGTATAAGGTTGCATAACGTCTATGTTTAGCATCAAACCTACAACCTACGTTGCATAACGTCTATATTTAGCCGCCAACATACACCATACGTTATATAACGTTACATAGCGTCCATATTTAGCATCGAACGCTTAACCTACGTTACGTGACGTAATATCTCCTACAATGAATGGACTGTGACGTTATACCCCTTTTTCTCTAATGGATTCTTTTTTTTTCATGGTTATAAAACAACATACCAATCGTCTCCCATTGTCAGAATTGCAGACGGTGCTTCGACCTTACGCATAGAAGAAAACCGCAACGTGGGCACTTTGGTGTACCTCAAGTGTAATACTCTATTAAAAACAAATCCCAGGAAAAGACCTCCTCCCGAGTTAGTGGAGGAAATCGGACGCAACCGACATACAGTGCGTCGAACCCTCACATTCTAGAGTGAGGACCACGGCCCTTGTAAGGGCCAACATATTCAATGCAAAACGCGTTGTTTCCCCCTGACTTTTCTTTCTTCTTTCTCTTCCTCCTTGTTCTTTCTCCCTTTGTACGGGTCTCGGGGTCATCCAGTGCAAGGTCATCCGCAGGTACGACGAACTATGTCCACCAGTGCAAGGCCACGGGGTATAGGTCAGTGCGTTGCCATACAGGTCCCTTAACTACTCCATTATACACTGTAAATACATTTTGTGTATTTTTACCGTAAATTGACTGGCAGAAAGTTGCCAGTAAAATGACTGTTTTTTAACACTGACGTGTAAATTTACACCTAAGCGGTAGATTTAGATTTACATACAGCATGTAAATTTACAGCGAGTGTAAAATAACTTCAATGTAAGTTTACATTGTGCTTGTAAATAGAAAGTGAGGTAAAATTACATTTACTCTAAATTTACACCGTGGTTGTAAATTTACCTCAAATTTATCTTTAAATTTACACTGTAGTTTTAAATTTACCTCAAAGTTATTTTACACTCGCTGTAAATTTACATGTTGTTTGTAAATCTAAATCTACCATTTAGGGGTACATTTATTGTATAAAAACATGCAGTTGTATTTTTACAGCGTTATGTTAAAGAACTTACATATTTTTCACTGTAGTAAATTTACATTTACAGTGTATTGTAATCAAAGAAATGTACAAAGAAATAAAATTGACAAGATAAGAATACAAACATCATTAGGCTTTCACCATTACGGTGAAAGACTGTTGTTATTACTAAGATTAGTATTAAGCTTTCATATTTCATATTTCATATGAAAGCATATTGTTTCTGTTAAGATTATTAAGCTTTCATATTCCATATGAAAGCTTATTGTTTCTGTTAAGATTATTATTATTTTTTTTTTGTGTGTGTGTTTTCTGCAAATCAGATTTCTCCGAACTTAACCATAGGATATTTCTGAAACTTTGACCTACCCCTCCAAAAATGGGTGGTGAGTACTGTTTGAATATATTTTCAAACGTTTTAAGAATTCGAAATCACCGAATTTTACGAACGAAAAAACTAACAATACACAGTCGTACCTTTGTTGTTTATTGACATTTTTTACTAATACTTTTTTCTTTGAGACCTTGACAAAAGTCATTTTCACCTGCAATTTCAGATTTTCGAATTTCGAAAATTCGTCGCTGTGATTTCGTTCCGGAAGTTCAGACCAATTTGACAACTTCTTTAATAGTAGCACGATTTTCATTAAATTTGGAATGTAAATAGATCGTATCGATGCGACTTAAAATATGTCATTAGAAACTTTCTAACTTATCTCCCCTTGGAGAAATTGAGGATCACAATTTTCAAAGAAATCGACGAAATATAGGTCAGATCACCTTGAATTATATTTTCTGCACTAGCTACGACACTTCTGATTTGTACACAAAAAATGAAGTTTGTAGTTCAATCCGGAAGTGCCACCATCTTGAAATGTGAAATATCCCTAAGGTTTTTTTATATTTTATTTACAGACACGGGAGTTATATTTTCTGAATCCTTGAAGGAATGCCTAAGAAACGTTCAGAGCAGAATTTTTATTTAGGTCAACTGATGGTCACCATTTTGAAGTGAATATGAAAAATAGTGAAAAATCGACATTAACGGATTTGTAAACAAACACAATAGGCCGTTGTATGTTCAGTATCTCCTACTTCTGAAATTAATACATTTCAGGATAGCCTGGCGCATGGTCGAGTTTTGGTATGTGAATATTTCAAAACTTCGAATTTAGCCTTTGACCTTTTTCGTGCCGATAAAGTTGTTTACGAGTGAAAACTTCCCATTAACGACATAAAAATTATTGACATCGACCGTCGTTTCGTAAATTCGTCTCCTATTTCTGAAATTAATACATTTCTGGTTAGCCTCCTTCCAAATATGTGTGGTGGTTTTGGAATCATATATAGTTTAAAAACGTTTTACGAATCCGAAATCACCGAAATTTACTGATTATAAAATTGACCTACATAGCTGTAAGTTTGTGAATATTTGATATATTTTACTATTTCTTTTTTTTCTTTGAGTACCTTAAAACATTTACGTAAAATCTGCTATTTCCGATTTTTGAAATTCGAATATAACGTCATTGACATCTTATCCCGGAGGTAAAACCAACATGACAGCTTCTTCTATATTTGTACGATTTTCATGAAATTTGGAATGTAAGTAGATCTTCCCCTTAAATTAAGGATCAAATTTTTCAAAAAAATCGACAAAATATAAGTCAGATTGCCTTGGAATTTTTTTTAATGTACTACCTAAGAAATTTCTATCAGGTTAAATGTTGAACTTGGACATTAGTTGCTTATTTTAAAAGTTTTATCAAAATCTGATGGTAACGAAACGTTGTCTGCAACTTATCAAATGTTAAACGGAAAATTTTACCTGGTTGAAATGTTTCTCGTTATAACTCAGCGCCTTTTTGGGCGATTTTAATAATTCCGTTTTGTTTTAAACATTCTTGAAAACATCTGACGTGAAGTGATGCCTTGTTGAAATATTTCTCGTTGTAACTGTCAGTTGTTGGCTAATTTGTTTATTAAAGTGACACCATTCGATTCATTTTTTTTTAAAGTGCAGAACATTCTATTCAGGTCAAACGTTGATCGGAAACGATTAAACTGGTCAGTGGGAGCTTATTTTTCAAGTTTTGTAACAATCGGTTGATAACCAAAGTTACTGTGCAAATTAAACTGTAAAAACATGAAATTTTGCCTGGTTAAAATGTTTCTCGCGATAACTCAGCAATTTTTTTGCCGATTTTAGCAGGGTTGGATGGCTGAATGATCAGCACGTGCGTGCTGTATCATAAGGTCTGTCACTGAGTCAACTGACGTCGTTTCTATTTCCCGGTTGTACGTGACAAGGAGTAGGGTCGCCTGTCCAACCTCGTGGGTTTTCTCCGTGTCATCCGGTTTCCTCCCACAGCTAAACACCCTTACGCGCAAGCGAATTATTGAAATAAAATCCAACCATGTGTTAGTCCCAAAATGGCCTAGTTTGTGTCGAGTGGACGCTAAACCTCATTTCTCTCTCTTTTGCTGATTTTAATAATTCTTTTTCCTTTTTGATATTCTTTATATAACCCATGACATGTAACAGAAAGTGACAGTAAAAATCTAAAAACGGGAAATTTTACCCGGTTGAAATGTTTAGTACCGTTATACTTATAGTCAATAATACTATATTGTCGTTTCCCCCGTCCGTCCGTCCGTCGGCCCGGCGTCCACAATTGCTTTGCACAAAAATACGACCTTTGCACAAAGGTGGGCATGGAGGAAATCACATCTTAATGTCTGTTGTGTAAATACAGGTTCATGTGTTTCGGCGTTCTGGTGATGTATTTGATTCACCGATATATCGCCTTACCAAAGATGGCTTGAGAGAAAACGTTGAGTTGGTAACCTTGCTCTCCCAAATACTTGGCACACAGTTCCCAAGTTTCAACGCCCGTGCAGGCATGTCTGTTTCTATTGACGGCATCGACGATGGCTTCCGTTTTCCTCGCCTTCCACGATTGGGTCCCCCCCCTCCTCTATAGTCGTTTCTTCTCTCTTTCCCATTCAGGCGTGTCCTGTTTGTTTGCATAGTGACGGGCGACGACAATGGGTTGCTGAAAACCCAATTCATAGGTATTCTTGATGATAACGAGACATCTCTTGTTCTTTAAATACTCGTCGAAATTAGCTCTGTGTCTCTTCTTGGCGTTTGTTCCGCTACAACTGCCATCGGAAAGGGACACGTGACAGATACTCATGGACAAGCGCTGATCTAGTCGAAAGTCTTCATTACTCTGTAGAATGGCAGCCACTTTCTGTAAAACATCTTCGGATTTTAACAATCGGTGCTCACGGAACGGTAACCAGATGGGTGACTTGAGTCCTGGATGACTAATGGCGATTCTAACGTAATCGCTTTCTCTGGCATTCAAGGTTTGGCGAATTTCCTCTATAATGGCTTTAAGGGTATCGTGTAGTTGTTGTGGAACATCTATGGCCAAGCCGTGAGACCAATGTTTTAGAAAGTCCATTTCCACACATGGCGATTCGGTTCTAAACAATCTGCTGTATATTCTGTTGACGGGCCAATTTTATCACTTATGTCGTTACCAAAAGTTCGATATTCTCTATAGTTATCACCAAACGTACACACTTCTTTGTATAAGGTTGCATAACGTCTATGTTTAGCATCAAACCTACAACCTACGTTGCATAACGTCTATATTTAGCCGCCAACATACACCATACGTTATATAACGTTACATAGCGTCCATATTTAGCATCGAACGCTTAACCTACGTTACGTGACGTAATATCTCCTACAATGAATGGACTGTGACGTTATACCCCTTTTTCTCTAATGGATTCTTTTTTTTTCATGGTTATAAAACAACATACCAATCGTCTCCCATTGTCAGAATTGCAGACGGTGCTTCGACCTTACGCATAGAAGAAAACCGCAACGTGGGCACTTTGGTGTACCTCAAGTGTAATACTCTATTAAAAACAAATCCCAGGAAAAGACCTCCTCCCGAGTTAGTGGAGGAAATCGGACGCAACCGACATACAGTGCGTCGAACCCTCACATTCTAGAGTGAGGACCACGGCCCTTGTAAGGGCCAACATATTCAATGCAAAACGCGTTGTTTCCCCCTGACTTTTCTTTCTTCTTTCTCTTCCTCCTTGTTCTTTCTCCCTTTGTACGGGTCTCGGGGTCATCCAGTGCAAGGTCATCCGCAGGTACGACGAACTATGTCCACCAGTGCAAGGCCACGGGGTATAGGTCAGTGCGTTGCCATACAGGTCCCTTAACTACTCCATTATACACTGTAAATACATTTTGTGTATTTTTACCGTAAATTGACTGGCAGAAAGTTGCCAGTAAAATGACTGTTTTTTAACACTGACGTGTAAATTTACACCTAAGCGGTAGATTTAGATTTACATACAGCATGTAAATTTACAGCGAGTGTAAAATAACTTCAATGTAAGTTTACATTGTGCTTGTAAATAGAAAGTGAGGTAAAATTACATTTACTCTAAATTTACACCGTGGTTGTAAATTTACCTCAAATTTATCTTTAAATTTACACTGTAGTTTTAAATTTACCTCAAAGTTATTTTACACTCGCTGTAAATTTACATGTTGTTTGTAAATCTAAATCTACCATTTAGGGGTACATTTATTGTATAAAAACATGCAGTTGTATTTTTACAGCGTTATGTTAAAGAACTTACATATTTTTCACTGTAGTAAATTTACATTTACAGTGTATTGTAATCAAAGAAATGTACAAAGAAATAAAATTGACAAGATAAGAATACAAACATCATTAGGCTTTCACCATTACGGTGAAAGACTGTTGTTATTACTAAGATTAGTATTAAGCTTTCATATTTCATATTTCATATGAAAGCATATTGTTTCTGTTAAGATTATTAAGCTTTCATATTCCATATGAAAGCTTATTGTTTCTGTTAAGATTATTATTATTTTTTTTTTGTGTGTGTGTTTTCTGCAAATCAGATTTCTCCGAACTTAACCATAGGATATTTCTGAAACTTTGACCTACCCCTCCAAAAATGGGTGGTGAGTACTGTTTGAATATATTTTCAAACGTTTTAAGAATTCGAAATCACCGAATTTTACGAACGAAAAAACTAACAATACACAGTCGTACCTTTGTTGTTTATTGACATTTTTTACTAATACTTTTTTCTTTGAGACCTTGACAAAAGTCATTTTCACCTGCAATTTCAGATTTTCGAATTTCGAAAATTCATCGCTGTGATTTCGTTCCGGAAGTTCAGACCAATTTGACAACTTCTTTAATAGTAGCACGATTTTCATTAAATTTGGAATGTAAATAGATCGTATCGATGCGACTTAAAATATGTCATTAGAAACTTTCTAACTTATCTCCCCTTGGAGAAATTGAGGATCACAATTTTCAAAGAAATCGACGAAATATAGGTCAGATCACCTTGAATTATATTTTCTGCACTAGCTACGACACTTCTGATTTGTACACAAAAAATGGAGTTTGTAGTTCAATCCGGAAGTGCCACCATCTTGAAATGTGAAATATCCCTAAGGTTTTTTTATATTTTATTTACAGACACGGGAGTTATATTTTCTGAATCCTTGAAGGAATGCCTAAGAAACGTTCAGAGCAGAATTTTTATTTAGGTCAACTGATGGTCACCATTTTGAAGTGAATATGAAAAATAGTGAAAAATCGACATTAACGGATTTGTAAACAAACACAATAGGCCGTAGTATGTTCAGTATCTCCTACTTCTGAAATTAATACATTTCAGGATAGCCTGGCGCATGGTCGAGTTTTGGTATGTGAATATTTCAAAACTTCGAATTTAGCCTTTGACCTTTTTCGTGCCGATAAAGTTGTTTACGAGTGAAAACTTCCCATTAACGACATAAAAATTATTGACATCGACCGTCGTTTCGTAAATTCGTCTCCTATTTCTGAAATTAATACATTTCTGGTTAGCCTCCTTCCAAATATGTGTGGTGGTTTTGGAATCATATATAGTTTAAAAACGTTTTACGAATCCGAAATCACCGAAATTTACTGATGATAAAATTGACCTACATAGCTGTAAGTTTGTGAATATTTGATATATTTTACTATTTCTTTTTTTTCTTTGAGTACCTTAAAACATTTACGTAAAATCTGCTATTTCCGATTTTTGAAATTCGAATATAACGTCATTGACATCTTATCCCGGAGGTAAAACCAACATGACAGCTTCTTCTATATTTGTACGATTTTCATGAAATTTGGAATGTAAGTGGATCTTCCCCTTAAATTAAGGATCAAATTTTTCAAAAAAATCGACAAAATATAAGTCAGATTGCCTTGGAATTTTTTTTAATGTACTACCTAAGAAATTTCTATCAGGTTAAATGTTGAACTTGGACATTAGTTGCTTATTTTAAAAGTTTTATCAAAATCGGATGGTAACGAAACGTTGTCTGCAACTTATCAAATGTTAAACGGAAAATTTTACCTGGTTGAAATGTTTCTCGTTATAACTCAGCGCCTTTTTGGGCGATTTTAATAATTCCTTTTTGTTTTAAACATTCTTGAAAACATCTGACGTGAAGTGATGCCTTGTTGAAATATTTCTCGTTGTAACTGTCAGTTGTTGGCTAATTTGTTTATTAAAGTGACACCATTCGATTCATTTTTTTTTAAAGTGCAGAACATTCTATTCAGGTCAAACGTTGATCGGAAACGATTAAACTGGTCAGTGGGAGCTTATTTTTCAAGTTTTGTAACAATCGGTTGATAACCAAAGTTACTGTGCAAATTAAACTGTAAAAACATGAAATTTTGCCTGGTTAAAATGTTTCTCGCGATAACTCAGCAATTTTTTTGCCGATTTTAGCAGGGTTGGATGGCTGAATGATCAGCACGTGCGTGCTGTATCATAAGGTCTGTCACTGAGTCAACTGACGTCGTTTCTATTTCCCGGTTGTACGTGACAAGGAGTAGGGTCGCCTGTCCAACCTCGTGGGTTTTCTCCGTGTCCTCCGGTTTCCTCCCACAGCTAAACACCCTTACGCGCAAGCGAATTATTGAAATAAAATCCAACCATGTGTTAGTCCCAAAATGGCCTAGTTTGTGTCGAGTGGACGCTAAACCTCATTTCTCTCTCTTTTGCTGATTTTAATAATTCTTTTTCCTTTTTGATATTCTTTATATAACCCATGACATGTAACAGAAAGTGACAGTAAAAATCTCAAAAACGGGAAATTTTACCCGGTTGAAATGTTTAGTACCGTTATACTTATAGTCAATAATACTATATTGTCGTTTCCCCCGTCCGTCCGTCCGTCGGCCCGGCGTCCACAATTGCTTGTGGACGCTCTAGAGGCTAAAGTCAATATCCGATTGACTTCATATTTATACACAGTTTTTAAGGTCACGAGACGAAGACGCCTATTTATTTTCACCGATTTCCAAAAATTACTACCAGAGTTATGGCCCTTGATCACTTTGAAAAATCTTGTGGCTGCTTCAGAGACCATTGTTATCATCTGATTCATTTCATATTTATACACCGTGTTTACGCCTATATATAATCGTTTCGATTGACTTTAGATTGATACACCGAGTTTAAGGTTTTGAGACGAACAAGTATGAATTTTGATAACTTGAACAGCTAAATCCATGATATTAAACATTTCATATATACTAAACGTTAGCATGGGCCAAACAAATTCTAATGATTCTCTGATAATTACTTAATTAGTTGTTACTCTTAATCAGATTTTAGTGTATTATAAAAATTTATTACCATCAAAAGTAAGAATATGCGACAACTCGTGTTGTCTGCTCGGACGATTTAGCTGCTGTGGGCGTATGTTTCGTTGCCTGGCAACCTATCTTTGAGATAAAATCAATAACAACTGAATTGAAGTAACGCCTGGTTGTCATTATTTAGGCAGTTTTTGACCGATTTAATTCGTAACAAATAACGGCAAATTGGCCGATTGAAATGTCTCTCATTATATTTTTGCTGATTTTAATTTTTTTTTTCCTTTTTGATATTCTTTATATAACCCATCACATGTAACAGAAAGTGACCGTAAATATGTAAAAACGGGAAATATTACCCCGTTGAAATGTTTAGTACCGTTATACTTTAGTCAATAATACTTTCACCATTTTGATAAAGTCAGTAACACCTGGCGTGAAGTTTTGTAAAAATCTGTGACGATGAATATGAAAGCTTTCATATCTGCATGGGACAGTAGCAGATCTAGTTCTTTTTTTTCTTTATTGGGGGATCCTATTTCTCAGCGACTATTGAGATAGAGGTCTGAAATTTGATTTTCTTTCGTGAAAATGGGTGGTGGTTACTCCTTAAAACTATTTTGAGATTTGTGCGCATAGCGGAAATGCGTCAAATCTTTAGCGTGCACTCGAATTGAAAATCGGCCACAATACTGCTAATTATCAAAGGATTTTTCTGATATTTACATTTTTTGATAGCTTGAGACATTTCTGAGAAGATAGCAGTTAAAAAATGTCGAATTTAGAAACTTTGTCGCTTTCATTTTTTTTGGTGAAAATTTTCAAATTTTCTAAAATTTTTAATTTTTGGAATTTTGAAAATTGACTTATATTTTTAGATAGCTGACATCAATCCGATTCCAACATTGATTTTTCACTTTTTTCGCATTTTGTTCAAATCGTAGAGCTCTTATAGTTTTAAAACGGCTCCAACTTCCGGAATATGACGTTGAAGATATAATCATGTCCTTCAACCATAAATGAAAACAATTAATTTGCCGGAAGTAGTCAAGAAATGTATCTGACAGAATTCTGAAAAATGGGTGTCTGTGCGGAAAATGTGATGTATTAATTGTGTTTTTGCCAATTAGTTAAAGTTTTATATCGTTCAATAGCCAATTGAATTTTCTATCAGATGGCACTAAAGCGACAACTTTATATTACAAATTGAAAAAGTTATGTGACTTTGTCAATCGAGAGTATAATAGGTAGTCTGTTGTGTGAAACCATTTATCATTTTTTGAAATGTCAGGGGTAGGCGAAAAATGAGGTCGAAAATCGAAAACGTCGTATTTTTACAATTTGGATAGTCGATAGTCTTATGTATGAAACCGTTGTACAACAGTTCCAAATATCAGGAGTAGGAAAACAAAGGGATCGAAAATTGAAAAAGGCACCTTTCACTGTTAAGCAAAACATGCCGTAAGGGTTGAAAGGCCTACAATCTGTACGTTTTGTCAACGTATAGAGCATATTCAAGAGTGTTTTTGTTTCACAGTGACGATATTTGAACTAAAATTATTTCAACTATGAGTGTTTACTTCTACCCAAAATATGGGTTTAGTGACCATATAACAGAAATAGTTGATTTCTGTGTGTAATAATTAGTCTTTGAATTAATATTGTTGTTTCTTTGTCAAAATTCCCTCATAACCACAATCATCTCGAACGAATCGACGCCTCCAAATTGACGCTTGTTCTCAGATGTATCGAATGTTGTACTAGTTACAGAAAACCTGATGGTGTTTAAGAATGGGCTAAATGTAACTATTATCATGTATTTACATGTAAGTGACGTCAAATTTTTAACGTGGACGAAACCAGGAAATTGGCGATAATTCATTGAATATTCAATCAATTTTTTAACCAGTTACATATTTCAGCAGCTGACATGAACGCGATTCCGAGGTCCCGTGTACGCATTCGTGTGACAGTAAAAGATACCTTGGTAGTTGAAATTCTATATAAGAGTAGACTAGCGCCGCTGTACGGGCATGTTTAGAGGTCTAATAGGTAATTTAATATTTTTTGAAGAACTCCATCTATAGAAAGCCTAATCGATATTTTGTGTATGAAACCATCTACAACGGTCAACTGTATCAGGAGTAGCAAAAACATGGCACTGACCATCGAGAAAAGTCTGAAATGGTCACAATCGGAACGTTTTGCATACGTATAAAGTATATATAGAGAGGTTTTTTTACAAAGTGATTTTTGAACTAAGGGTGTTTTACTGTTAACCAAAATATGGGATTGGTACTTCTAGAGTGAAACTAATTCATTTTAGTAAATAGCAGTTACCCCTGAAATAAATATCCCAGTTTTTTGGTCTACATGACGTCACCATTTGATACCAGTGAAATAAAGCTCTCCGCTGCAGCTATTTATATGGAAGTCGCCCCTCTGTTCCTTTTACAATTCGTGTAGATGTCTAAAACTATAACATATTGAGTTCTGAATTATGATTTTTCTCATGCTTTAAACAGTTAGTACTTATAACTATTGCGAAAGTTGTGAACAGACCGGAAGTGATGTAAATCTTTAACGTGCACGAACATTGAAAATCGGCCCTAATTATGTCAATTCCCAACCGATTTTCGAAAAAGTTATATTTTTGTACAGTCTGCGATACTGTGTATGCGATAACAATTGAGTTTCCATGTCGTTCTCTTATCTTTTAATAAATTTGAAAATTTACTAAAATTGTTACTTCTTGGAATTTGGTGCTTGGTATTATATATTTGGATTACTTCTTGGAATTTGGTGCTTGGTATTATATATTTGGATTGCCGGCGCCTGTCTAATTCTACCGATCACTGTTGTGAACTGCTTAACTATATTTTTCACTTTCCTTCTATCGTAATGTGCATGCAAAGAACATGTCAATATCTAAGTTGTGCACGTGTGCGTTATTTTGGGGTGTGTGTGGGGATAGTCTTTCTCTTCCATCTGGCAACCGTGTAACGCATGGCTACGGTGGAAACCTTCAGTCTTGCAAGCAAGTCTAGTTTTTTTTTATTATAATTACATTATTGGTAATCATATGCCTTTATAATTAGACGTTTTAAATAAAATGTAACGTATAAAGTATGTGCTTAAATTACTTTTCACTTAATTGGCAGCTGGTATGAGCCGAAACATTCGCTGCTACATGTTACTGTATAGCTTTGCTCAAATAATGACTATTTATGGAATTTGATTGGGTTTCAAAAGAAACATAGTCAATAACTTAGTGAAATTTAAGAGTGAGCAGGGCAAAAATGGGGAAACGTTATCAAGTTGTTATGCAAATTATGCTGAGAAATATACGTTTCCGCGTCGTAAGATAACTTAAATTTATATGTATGTTTAGTATCTAACGCAAAAGCCTGGAAATACGCTGATGTATAAGTGCTAAGCATTACATTAGCGCACGTGTCCGCCATATCCGTGTTGGCTGGAACCACTTTCTGCCAACCAATTATTTTGCGTGACGTCACATCCAGTTCCGGCTAATATCGCTATAGATGACTATTGTTAACTGTTACTAGCAACTATTGTAACACTATTATAGTGGTAACAGAGATCAGTTTCGTAAACATATGATCTATTTACACCAGGAATATATAACATTAACACGACACAATAATAGACAACCATTCCATACACTCCCCTCTGCTCCTTTAACAAACTCTCTCTTCGTCCTCTCCTCTCCCGTCTGTCCCTCGTCACTCTGGTCTCGCCCCCCCCCCCCTCCTCTCGTCTCTCTAACTACAGGGTCTTATATACTCCCTTATAGCTCACTGTATAAATTCTATTTAATATAGAGCATTGTCACTACATATGGAAATTATTACGTCCGTAATTAAATACCTGTATATGTGTTACAGTATTCGTTCTTCGAAACTCAACTCTTTTTATAACTCCATACAATACTTTTATTGTTCTTCAAACGTATCATTTACAAGACTTCGTAGATAATAACTAGTTAATGGTTCTTTGTCTTGCAGCAACCCTCTTTCAAGCTCGGCTCGTTTTGATCCAGTCTTATATAGTACTGGACAAGTTCAATGTTCAGCCTAAAATTCCGGATACCACACCCACACACTATAACCTGATTGACCGGTGTTCAGTTTCGTATGAGTTATGACCTGATCGGATAGATAGTTTTGGTCAATCGGCTAACGACAGGCGTTAGATTCCAAATCGTACTGTGACCGGATGCTTCAGCTGGTTATTATATAAGAACAGATTCAGCTTTCAGTACAGATTGTCGAACACGTGATGTCATTATATGATAAGGGTGTATTAATCAATTTCACGTGCCAAGGGTGTCAATTGACATTTTCCTAAATTATCCCCAAGTGTGTAACATCTGTAGTGGATAGTATATCTTATATCGTAGATCAATAACGTATAGAGTTCAGTGAGGTTGCAGATTGGAGGTTCAAACTGATTCTAAGCATTTAAATAAATACTTTACATGTAAACAATATAATCTTAATATGATACAAGTTATAGATCACTTTATCACACTATCGTTAACATCGTTCTATTTTTTCAATAGAGGATTTGACAAATGTATAAATACATTTTCCCTGGGAATTACCAAGGTTGCGTATTATATATCCCGTTGAAGACACGAGAAAGGGCAGAACAGTACATCACGCACATCATCGTTTAAAAGCGCAAAATAGAACAGAACAAGAAGTACATCGTTTAAAAGGTATTTCATGAAATTTGTTTTAAGTGTATTGATATTTCATCAATAGAAGTCTTGATTAAATCGCTGAAAATGGGATTTGTTGATTTCCTCTCCTTTTTTGCTATAACATTAAAAATACCGCGCATTTCACAACGAAATTGAGTAAATATTCGTGACATTGGAAATAAATATTAGGGTGGTATGAGAAGTCGTCTATTTTGTATTCACAGTCACTTACTTTTCTTGTTCATTTATTTTTATTTTAGTATTAAAATAGTGTGAATTCAGAAAGTGTGATTCCTGAAGTATGTATTCGGGCTATATAAACAGCTAACATGGTTGCATCCATTTCGAGTTTTATTTACTCGTCTTTCATTTTCAAATTAACAAATTATATTTCATATTGTTCTGTCCTTTTACAGATCTAATCAGGAATCGACGTTGCATCAGGTTTTAATTCTACACACGTTCTGTAAAGTCAAACATATTTCACGTTTAATTATATACCATTTATTACCTTAGGAATTGAGATTTTCATTTTAATAATTTCTGTGGTGTTGTGTCATAATATTTATTCTGTGCAGTATAAACGGTACCAGTACTTTTATACTCATACGATAATGGTGATCAAAATCTATAGACTTTGAAAATCAGATGTCGAATGTATTGTATGGCAAAACACATTGCCTTGGAATTTTTTTTAATGTACTACCTAAGAAATTTCTATCAGGTTAAATGTTGAACTTGGACATTAGTTGCTTATTTTAAAAGTTTTATCAAAATCGGATGGTAACGAAACGTTGTCTGCAACTTATCAAATGTTAAACGGAAAATTTTACCTGGTTGAAATGTTTCTCGTTATAACTCAGCGCCTTTTTGGGCGATTTTAATAATTCCTTTTTGTTTTAAACATTCTTGAAAACATCTGACGTGAAGTGATGCCTTGTTGAAATATTTCTCGTTGTAACTGTCAGTTGTTGGCTAATTTGTTTATTAAAGTGACACCATTCGATTCATTTTTTTTTTAAAGTGCAGAACATTCTATTCAGGTCAAACGTTGATCGGAAACGATTAAACTGGTCAGTGGGAGCTTATTTTTCAAGTTTTGTAACAATCGGTTGATAACCAAAGTTACTGTGCAAATTAAACTGTAAAAACATGAAATTTTGCCTGGTTAAAATGTTTCTCGCGATAACTCAGCAATTTTTTTGCCGATTTTAGCAGGGTTGGATGGCTGAATGATCAGCACGTGCGTGCTGTATCATAAGGTCTGTCACTGAGTCAACTGACGTCGTTTCTATTTCCCGGTTGTACGTGACAAGGAGTAGGGTCGCCTGTCCAACCTCGTGGGTTTTCTCCGTGTCCTCCGGTTTCCTCCCACAGCTAAACACCCTTACGCGCAAGCGAATTATTGAAATAAAATCCAACCATGTGTTAGTCCCAAAATGGCCTAGTTTGTGTCGAGTGGACGCTAAACCTCATTTCTCTCTCTTTTGCTGATTTTAATAATTCTTTTTCCTTTTTGATATTCTTTATATAACCCATGACATGTAACAGAAAGTGACAGTAAAAATCTCAAAAACGGGAAATTTTACCCGGTTGAAATGTTTAGTACCGTTATACTTATAGTCAATAATACTATATTGTCGTTTCCCCCGTCCGTCCGTCCGTCGGCCCGGCGTCCACAATTGCTTGTGGACGCTCTAGAGGCTAAAGTCAATATCCGATTGACTTTATATTTATACACAGTTTTTAAGGTCACGAGACGAAGACGCCTATTTATTTTCACCGATTTCCAATAATTACTACCAGAGTTATGGCCCTTGATCACTTTGAAAAATCTTGTGGCTGCTTCAGAGACCATTGTTATCATCTGATTCATTTCATATTTATACACCGTGTTTACGCCTATATATAATCGTTTCGATTGACTTTAGATTGATACACCGAGTTTAAGGTCTTGAGACGAACAAGTATGAATTTTGATAACTTGAACAGCTAAATCCATGATATTAAACATTTCATATATACTAAACGTTAGCATGGGCCAAACAAATTCTAATGATTCTCTGATAATTACTTAATTAGTTGTTACTCTTAATCAGATTTTAGTGTATTATAAAAAGTTATTACCATCAAAAGTAAGAATATGCGACAACTCGTGTTGTCTGCTCGGACGATTTAGCTGCTGTGGGCGTATGTTTCGTTGCCTGGCAACCTATCTTTGAGATACAATCAATAACAACTGAATTGAAGTAACGCCTGGTTGTCATTATTTAGGCAGTTTTTGACCGATTTAATTCGTAACAAATAACGGCAAATTGGCCGATTGAAATGTCTCTCATTATATTTTTGCTGATTTTAATTTTTTTTTTCCTTTTTGATATTCGTTATATAACCCATCACATGTAACAGAAAGTGACCGTAAATATGTAAAAACGGGAAATATTACCCCGTTGAAATGTTTAGTACCGTTATACTTTAGTCAATAATACTTTCACCATTTTGATAAAGTCAGTAACACCTGGCGTGAAGTTTTGTAAAAATCTGTGACGATGAATATGAAAGCTTTCATATCTGCATGGGACAGTAGCAGATCTAGTTCTTTTTTTTCTTTATTGGGGGATCCTATTTCTCAGCGACTATTGAGATAGAGGTCTGAAATTTGATTTTCTTTCGTGAAAATGGGTGGTGGTTACTCCTTAAAACTATTTTGAGATTTGTGCGCATAGCGGAAATGCGTCAAATCTTTAGCGTGCACTCGAATTGAAAATCGGCCACAATACTGCTAATTATCAAAGGATTTTTCTGATATTTACATTTTTTGATAGCTGGAGACATTTCTGAGAAGATAGCAGTTAAAAAATGTCGAATTTAGAAACTTTGTCGCTTTCATTTTTTTTGGTGAAAATTTTCAAATTTTCTAAAATTTTTAATTTTTGGAATTTTGAAAATTGACTTATATTTTTAGATAGCTGACATCAATCCGATTCCAACATTGATTTTTCACTTTTTTCGCATTTTGTTCAAATCGTAGAGCTCTTATAGTTTTAAAACGGCTCCAACTTCCGGAATATGACGTTGAAGATATAATCATGTCCTTCAACCATAAATGAAAACAATTAATTTGCCGGAAGTAGTCAAGAAATGTATCTGACAGAATTCTGAAAAATGGGTGTCTGTGCGGAAAATGTGATGTATTAATTGTGTTTTTGCCAATTAGTTAAAGTTTTATATCGTTCAATAGCCAATTGAATTTTCTATCAGATGGCACTAAAGCGACAACTTTATATTAAAAATTGAAAAAGTTATGTGACTTTGTCAATCGAGAGTATAATAGGTAGTCTGTTGTGTGAAACCATTTATCATTTTTTGAAATGTCAGGGGTAGGCGAAAAATGAGGTCGAAAATCGAAAACGTCGTATTTTTACAATTTGGATAGTCGATAGTCTTATGTATGAAACCGTTGTACAACAGTTCCAAATATCAGGAGTAGGAAAACAAAGGGATCGAAAATTGAAAAAGGCACCTTTCACTGTTAAGCAAAACATGCCGTAAGGGTTGAAAGGCCTACAATCTGTACGTTTTGTCAACGTATAGAGCATATTCAAGAGTGTTTTTGTTTCACAGTGACGATATTTGAACTAAAATTATTTCAACTATGAGTGTTTACTTCTACCCAAAATATGGGTTTAGTGACCATATAACAGAAATAGTTGATTTCTGTGTGTAATAATTAGTCTTTGAATTAATATTGTTGTTTCTTTGTCAAAATTCCCTCATAACCACAATCATCTCGAACGAATCGACGCCTCCAAATTGACGCTTGTTCTCAGATGTATCGAATGTTGTACTAGTTACAGAAAACCTGATGGTGTTTAAGAATGGGCTAAATGTAACTATTATCATGTATTTACATGTAAGTGACGTCAAATCTTTAACATGGACGAAACCAGGAAATTGGCGATAATTCATTGAATATTCAATCAATTTTTTAACCAGTTACATATTTCAGCAGCTGACATGAACGCGATTTCGAGGTCCCGTGTACGCATTCGTGTGACAGTAAAAGATACCTTGGTAGTTGAAATTCTATATAAGAGTAGACTAGCGCCGCTGTACGGGCATGTTTAGAGGTCTAATAGGTAATTTAATATTTTTTGAAGAACTCCATCTATAGAAAGCCTAATCGATATTTTGTGTATGAAACCATCTACAACGGTCAACTGTATCAGGAGTAGCAAAAACATAGCACTGACCATCGAGAAAAGTCTGAAATGGTCACAATCGGAACGTTTTGCATACGTATAAAGTATATATAGAGAGGTTTTTTTACAAAGTGATTTTTGAACTAAGGGTGTTTTACTGTTAACCAAAATATGGGATTGGTACTTCTAGAGTGAAACTAATTCATTTTAGTAAATAGCAGTTACCCCTGAAATAAATATCCCAGTTTTTTGGTCTACATGACGTCACCATTTGATACCAGTGAAATAAAGCTCTCCGCTGCAGCTATTTATATGGAAGTCGCCCCTCTGTTCCTTTTACAATTCGTGTAGATGTCTAAAACTATAACATATTGAGTTCTGAATTATGATTTTTCTCATGCTTTAAACAGTTAGTACTTATAACTATTGCGAAAGTTGTGAACAGACCGGAAGTGATGTAAATCTTTAACGTGCACGAACATTGAAAATCGGCCCTAATTATGTCAATTCCCAACCGATTTTCGAAAAAGTTATATTTTTGTACAGTCTGCGATACTGTGTATGCGATAACAATTGAGTTTCCATGTCGTTCTCTTATCTTTTAATAAATTTGAAAATTTACTAAAATTGTTACTTCTTGGAATTTGGTGCTTGGTATTATATATTTGGATTACTTCTTGGAATTTGGTGCTTGGTATTATATATTTGGATTGCCGGCGCCTGTCTAATTCTACCGATCACTGTTGTGAACTGCTTAACTATATTTTTCACTTTCCTTCTATCGTAATGTGCATGCAAAGAACATGTCAATATCTAAGTTGTGCACGTGTGCGTTATTTTGGGGTGTGTGTGGGGATAGTCTTTCTCTTCCATCTGGCAACCGTGTAACGCATGGCTACGGTGGAAACCTTCAGTCTTGCAAGCAAGTCTAGTTTTTTTTTATTATAATTACATTATTGGTAATCATATGCCTTTATAATTAGACGTTTTAAATAAAATGTAACGTATAAAGTATGTGCTTAAATTACTTTTCACTTAATTGGCAGCTGGTATGAGCCGAAACATTCGCTGCTACATGTTACTGTATAGCTTTGCTCAAATAATGACTATTTATGGAATTTGATTGGGTTTCAAAAGAAACATAGTCAATAACTTAGTGAAATTTAAGAGTGAGCAGGGCAAAAATGGGGAAACGTTATCAAGTTGTTATGCAAATTATGCTGAGAAATATACGTTTCCGCGTCGTAAGATAACTTAAATTTATATGTATGTTTAGTATCTAACGCAAAAGCCTGGAAATACGCTGATGTATAAGTGCTAAGCATTACATTAGCGCACGTGTCCGCCATATCCGTGTTGGCTGGAACCACTTTCTGCCAACCAATTATTTTGCGTGACGTCACATCCAGTTCCGGCTAATATCGCTATAGATGACTATTGTTAACTGTTACTAGCAACTATTGTAACACTATTATAGTGGTAACAGAGATCAGTTTCGTAAACATATGATCTATTTACACCAGGAATATATAACATTAACACGACACAATAATAGACAACCATTCCATACACTCCCCTCTGCTCCTTTAACAAACTCTCTCTTCGTCCTCTCCTCTCCCGTCTGTCCCTCGTCACTCTGGTCTCGCCCCCCCCCCTCCTCTCGTCTCTCTAACTACAGGGTCTTATATACTCCCTTATAGCTCACTGTATAAATTCTATTTAATAAAGAGCATTGTCACTACATATGGAAATTATTACGTCCGTAATTAAATACCTGTATATGTGTTACAGTATTCGTTCTTCGAAACTCAACTCTTTTTATAACTCCATACAATACTTTTATTGTTCTTCAAACGTATCATTTACAAGACTTCGTAGATAATAACTAGTTAATGGTTCTTTGTCTTGCAGCAACCCTCTTTCAAGCTCGGCTCGTTTTGATCCAGTCTTATATAGTACTGGACAAGTTCAATGTTCAGCCTAAAATTCCGGATACCACACCCACACACTATAACCTGATTGACCGGTGTTCAGTTTCGTATGAGTTATGACCTGATCGGATAGATAGTTTTGGTCAATCGGCTAACGACAGGCGTTAGATTCCAAATCGTACTGTGACCGGATGCTTCAGCTGGTTATTATATAAGAACAGATTCAGCTTTCAGTACAGATTGTCGAACACGTGATGTCATTATATGATAAGGGTGTATTAATCAATTTCACGTGCCAAGGGTGTCAATTGACATTTTCCTAAATTATCCCCAAGTGTGTAACATCTGTAGTGGATAGTATATCTTATATCGTAGATCAATAACGTATAGAGTTCAGTGAGGTTGCAGATTGGAGGTTCAAACTGATTCTAAGCATTTAAATAAATACTTTACATGTAAACAATATAATCTTAATATGATACAAGTTATAGATCACTTTATCACACTATCGTTAACATCGTTCTATTTTTTCAATAGAGGATTTGACAAATGTATAAATACATTTTCCCTGGGAATTACCAAGGTTGCGTATTATATATCCCGTTGAAGACACGAGAAAGGGCAGAACAGTACATCACGCACATCATCGTTTAAAAGCGCAAAATAGAACAGAACAAGAAGTACATCGTTTAAAAGGTATTTCATGAAATTTGTTTTAAGTGTATTGATATTTCATCAATAGAAGTCTTGATTAAATCGCTGAAAATGGGATTTGTTGATTTCCTCTCCTTTTTTGCTATAACATTAAAAATACCGCGCATTTCACAACGAAATTGAGTAAATATTCGTGACATTGGAAATATATATTAGGGTGGTATGAGAAGTCGTCTATTTTGTATTCACAGTCACTTACTTTTCTTGTTCATTTATTTTTATTTTAGTATTAAAATAGTGTGAATTCAGAAAGTGTGATTCCTGAAGTATGTATTCGGGCTATATAAACAGCTAACATGGTTGCATCCGTTTCGAGTTTTATTTACTCGTCTTTCATTTTCAAATTAACAAATTATATTTCATATTGTTCTGTCCTTTTACAGATCTAATCAGGAATCGACGTTGCATCAGGTTTTAATTCTACACACGTTCTGTAAAGTCAAACATATTTCACGTTTAATTATATACCATTTATTACCTTAGGAATTGAGATTTTCATTTTAATAATTTCTGTGGTGTTGTGTCATAATATTTATTCTGTGCAGTATAAACGGTACCAGTACTTTTATACTCATACGATAATGGTGATCAAAATCTATAGACTTTGAAAATCAGATGTCGAATGTATTGTATGGCAAAACACATTAGTATAATTATTACAATATGGGGTAAGTATTACAAAAGCAGTTAAGGGAAATTGCATTACAATTATTACATTTATTACATGACTAACTTGCAGGTACATACAGTTTATACATGAAATATATCGACATTTAAAGCGATCATAGAGCAAGTAACATTTTCCGGGGAAATGACAGATTCTGGGGAAACGATACTATCTAGAGAAATGACAATTGTTAGTTATCTTATGCATTGACGCTAAAATATGAAAATAAAATGAAATGTGGTTTAATGGCCCGTCAGCTCCATCCGGGCTATATTGCGCCAAACATTTGGAGATTATTTCGAGAAAAGCTAAATTATATCACAGAAAAAAAATTATGCATAAATAAAAACAATATCACAGTAAGTAAAATTAAAAATAAAATCAATCTTTTATGCATATAGATATTTAAAAACAAAAATGAAATGATATATATACACAATTAAAATTTATGATGAAATCCTGTCTCTTTTAACAAGTCCAACACTTTACCATATAAACCCGATTAGGCAAACATGACATTGTGTTGTAATGACTGATAACGGTAAAATTGCCATCTTACATCATTGAGAGTCTTGATTCTTGCACTCAACCAAAATTGCTACAATAAGGTTTTAGAGAATTACAGATATTATATAAATCAAGTTAAAGTTGGAATGAATACCTCGAAATTCAAATTCAGGAGGGGGGGGGGGGGTACATAGGCTAAACCGGTTGTAATCACCCCAATAGGTACACTAAGCTGATCACAAGACATTGATCTAGTCATTTAAAAGTCTGAGCAAAATGCACATTAACACAAACTTAGACAAATGTCAATAACTTTCTAAAACCTAATTCTTTGGCAAAATAAAATAGTACAGTGTACCCAGCAATACAAGCTAAAGTAGTTGTATGCTAATATTCATAAAAGCAATCAAATTGAAAACAGAGTAAAACACTAAAAATGTAGAGCACATGAAAACACAGCTGCCACTGAGGCGACTCAATAAATCAGCCTTGTGTCAAATTTAAATAAGATCTACTAGTTTTCAAGCTTTCTACAGATTCAAAATTTCTGTTGTCTAAAACATTTTGTCAAGAAGAGTAAAATTTCAAAATATTTCCAACGAATGTAAAATTAAATAAAATCTTTGCAATCAACAATAATTGACCAAATTAAAAAGTGGTTTCACCAACAACAAAAACAAAATAATTTGAAACCATTTAAATATTTTCAAACGCCCCCACGCAAAAGACATATTCGTTAGTACTCAAGAATATCAAGTTATTGCAAATAGCCACACAAATTCAATTCTTCCCTCGGATAACAAAACAAACGGACACCCCAGCATTGATTTAAACTCAATTTATTCAAGTAGGAGACGATTTTATATGATCGCGTAAATTATTCCAGTCACATATTACACCCGGTAGCGAGGAGTTTTGATCAAATGTAGTATTGATCCGCGTTTGGTTAGGATTTATATCCGGGAATTACGGAGATACTAGGATAGACAAATTCGCCATTTTGTAACACTGGCTTACATTATAATGATATCGTCTAATTTGAAGCGAAGTGAACCCTGATTCATTAACCAATAGATGCAGCTCTCACTAATCCAGTGGTTGTTCTAAGGACATCAAGATTTACGTTTTCAAGTACAGTGCCTTCGTTTTTAGTACAGTTAATTTAGATTACGTCCACGTAGTCTAATAACGGTAATATGAAAGCTCTCTATATTGTTTCTAGCGACCGTCTGCTTAAACGATATTTTAAATTTCTGAAACAATAAATTTACTATAAGTACTTTGATAACAGTTTAATTAGTATAAACAGCCCCATTACATTGACAACTTCTTATGATTGTTGCTATCAGTTAATGCTGTTCCATCATAGTAAAGCTTAGTAGGTTTACTTTTATTGGGAAAGTAATAGTCCCTGTTTGATTTTGAATAAATTGTCATTTTTATACATACTTTTATGTACGTATTAAAAATGGAAGTTATATTTTAATACATTTCTCGTCTCTTTTGGGTTGTTTAGCACAAGTAACCTATGACAACAACATGTTGAGAGGACTACAGAATAGAATAGAAATACTCAATGTTTAATAACACGATAATAATTTCAAATTTATTTCCAACCCTTTGACAATATTTGAAAGAACTATCCCACATCCGGTATTAATCTGCATTTGCTTTATATTTCAATTCAATAAAACATGTAATAGGATATGGCTTTGCTTTATTCATTAAATACAAATTATTCATTTTTCTTGTAACTTCACTCGTAGACCTGAATGTATTTTTTAGATACACTGTACATGCATAACCACATCTTGCACGATATGGAAAACCAAATAACTCTTTATTCAGTGTTCTTAATTCTTAGTTCTTAATTCATAGTCCATTTAAAAATCTTATTTCTTCATTTGTTGTCGTATTTCGACATGTGTACACTAAAATTAACATTTGTATCTTAAAATCATTATTTGTTTTACAAATTAGACATTTGTCATATCAGATTTATAAAATGTTTTTTTTTGTTTTATTTAATTATATTTTAATATAAAGACAAATTATTTTTGTAAATTTACATTTCATCATAGACATACAACGAAAAACAAATCTCGAACACCAAATTTTTAAATACAAATCTCCAAATACAAATCTTGCAAAACATTTCTCCAAAAACATTTGTTCAATAACATTTCTCCAAAAACATTTCTCGAAATGCATCGAACCGGAACATTATGACGACATAAGCCGAAATCAACCTGGCATACAGTAAGTCACAATACAACAAAGGAGACTCGGGCAAACATATACAATAAAAAAATATCGCTCGGTGACCGTGACTTTAGTGAAATCTGAAATCGCGTGCGTGTTATATATATACATGTATATATATATGTTGTTAATCTGATCTAGCATTAAATAAAATAAATTGAAAGTAGTCATTTTTAGTAATTAGGTTATTATTTGATAGCGACATATTTGTTTGCACAAACGAAAGAGGGTTTTATCTCTTCTAAATCTTGTAATCATGAATGTGCCAGTCAATTAGCTAATAGTGAAACATTTTACGATAACTGGAATTTTGTATTAAGCCGCGTATTTTGACTTTCCTACCCCCCCCCCCACCACTAAATAGAGTTTAATGGTATGCATCCCGATATCTTGTATTTTGTGTTATGGCCCGTATTTTAACGTTAAATACCCCCATCCCTCAATATTTAATACATGTTAGTGTCATTTCAATTTTGTTCTTTTTTCAAGGTATGTAATTACAAATGTGCAAGAAAATAATTTACATTTTGTAGCAAACAATTAACATACTTTCAGCTGTATATCAACAGGTATCGAGAATTTCTGCTTACGATCGTATTTTTTTTTTACTTTAAATATCCCAACCCTCTACTCCCTTACTAAAGTTTAGTACCGTGAAACTGTTTTCAAGTTATGTAAATATAAATGTGCCAGAAAATAACTTGAAATGGTGTACGCCATTAACTCTATTAATTGATTGGGAGGGGGTGGGTGGGGTCTTAAATGTCAAAATCCGTTCACACTACGACATTCCAGATATCACACAGAATGCCACTGAAAAGAAGTTTAATTTACCTTGTCAGAAATGTAAATCTGGCACATTTTAATTTACATAGCTTGCAAAAGGTATTACAGCTAAATACTATTAAGTTAGTGCGAGGTGGGTGGGTGGGTATTTAAACATTAAAATACGGGTTATCGTGTAATGCTTGAGCGAAAAGTATTTATTTATTTATCCCTCTTTCAAAATATTACCTATTCCCTGGCACATTCATGATTAAACACTCTTTCGTTTGAGAAAAGAAATATGTCGCTATCAGACAAAACCGAATTTCTCAAAAAAGACTACTTTCCGTTTATTTTCTTTCTCGAAGGCCCGGCCCCATTAGCCATACTACGCACACGGTTTCACTAGAGTCTCCTTTATTGTATGGTGACTTATTGTAAGCCAGGTTGAATTCCACTCATGTCAAAATATTCCGGTTCGATGGATTTCGAAACATACTATGTATTAGTTGACTAAACAGTTAAAAAAGGAAAGTGTTAATTTAATTATATTGTATGTGTGATGTGTTGGTTTGCTTTGTCACAGATGAGACCAAATAAAAAAAAATGAAATGAAATGGGTTTAACGTTCTGCTGCTCTGCTCCGACTGGGCTAATGAAGTTGGGTATATGGCTATTTCCTTGTGCTATGCAAATGTGTAATAGATTCCTTGGTAGTTGGAATTCATAGGCTGTAGCAACCCTTATATTTTTGTTTTGTGCATATCCCATTGTTGGTTTTCAGAGATTCCATTTGTTTCTATAAATATGTACTTCTGTACTTTCTTTATATGCAAATATCATTTTGAAATAGGTCATATTTTTATTCGATTCGCCTATCCAGCCTTGTGGGCTTTCATTGGGTCCTCTGGTTTCCGCCCTTTACTAAATACACCTACACACGAGCGAATCATTCATATAAAATTGAACCATAAATTAGTCCCGAAATTACCTGGCGCCAGTAAGTTCAAGAGACCTATCCAACAAACACCATAAACACCTCAAGGTTTATGCATAATTATTAGGACACAGCATACAAAGATGGTAATAGAATGAGACAGTGATCGGGAAAGAGGGCGGAAACAGAACCGTCGGACTTGATTCTAGGATATATATATAGCATGGACCTACTTGATTCGACAAATTTAATACAAGTAGGCCTAGTTTGTGTCAAGTGACTTTAAACCTCACCTCTCTCCCCCCCTCTCTCTCTCTCTCTCTCTATTAGATATAACTATCTCATATACACTTTTCGTGGCACTGTAATACATACAGTAACAATTGTTGGGCATTATTGAAAAATAAATTGAAATTGTTACCAGTTTTTCTTTGTGGAATACATCGTAAATTCTCAATAATTGCTTGAAACTGGAAGAGTGGGAGGGATCCACATAACTGAAAAAAATATCGAAACTATAGACAAACTCTATATTATAACATTGACCTAAAGGCTGAACGGGGTGTTTGCGGACATATTTGCTTATTTGTTTGTTGTTTTTTTTCTTTTACAGAAATTAGATTACATTTGAACCAAACAAATAACACCAAAGTTATGATATTTTTTTCATTTTGTCAGAACGTATATAACAATCAAAGATGGCTGCCAATTATCATCCATTCTGTCCCGGGTACTACATGAAATCAAGAGAGAATCTTACCTGTTGGTCCCAGTCGTGGGGTTTCTTGTAATTATAAGTATTTCAATAACGGCGTAGCAACGAACAACTAATAAAAAATAAACATGATTTCAGAAAAAAATAAGACAGATTCTTTAGATTGCTGACCGGAACGCTTTTATAACGCAACGAAATTTTTTCCTTGCCCGCCATTATATAAATACGCACTTCCGGTGAAACTGTTCTGAATCTGAATTGGTCTCTATCACCCAGAAAAATATTCTACGAAGACTATGAGGTTCTGGGTGACCGAGACTGAATCTGACTTGTTTGTTTTAAACGAAAATAAGTATTTTAAATATATGGTATTATTTTTTTTTGTAAAGATTTACAAACCTGCGGTCTTGTATTCTGTGACCATTATATTTTTCGAAAATATCACTGCTAAAGCTAAAGCACTATGTTGATGCTAATTTCACTACATAACTTACATTATGTAAGAGATTTACTCATTTACTTTCGATGCACATTGTCTAAATTCATATGTACACTCACGATATATTCCTTTGATATACCAGTTATCGGACCAACCAGACATACAACTTAACACTAACTAACAGTAAACCCTGTCGATGGTACACATTACTTGTGTTAATGCTATGGAAAAATCACAAGATTTTATAAATCTACACCCGTTTGTGTTAATACAATACAAAACAACACAAACTTGTGTAGATTAGTTTTAACACAAGATTTTTTCAGCGTACATTTATTTTATAGCTTGGTATAGTAGGAAATATTACATAATTTCTAAAAAGGAGAATCAGTTTTAAAAACTGTTAAATTTCGTTCAATAAATATGTTGAATTGAAAATGATCAACATTCGGCATCCTCGTTAGAGGATATGTAGAATATATATCGAAACACGCCCGGGCTCGTTATTAAACCTCGAAAAGCAAAATGGATTGTTTTTATGACATACAAGGGAACAGAAGGGTTTATTTTGCTTACTGCTGAGGCACTCTTCTTATTAGTCAATTAAATATAGATAAAACTTTACTTGACCGATTGGGAATAATGATTCCAAATTTTTAAGAAAAAATAATACTTTCATTCTGTCTCGTTATTCGTTATTCAACATTTGAATCCCGAACAACGAAACACGTTCTATCTCATTATTCTTATTCAGACTCGAAAAGCAAAGTGGCTTGTTTTATGGCATAGATGTAAGTAGAAGGTGGTTTACTGATAAGATATCCTTCTTGTAAATCATTTAGAAGCCACGGTGGCTAAATTAGTGAGACGTTGACTGGCTAGTCAGGAGGTAACGGGTTGGGTCAAGGGTTCGGATGGGTCAAAAACCTAAGGTTCCGTATAGGTAAATAACCCGTGACAGAGGGAATTCGAAATAATAGTAGGCAGTAATGCTACTGTCCCGTAAAACACATTGCATAGAATATGCCCTACTGTTCTGTTTTGTTATTCGTTACTTCACACTGCCAAACAGGCCTTATTATCAACTGTGTGATACTTATTGGAATAAGATGAACAGCGTCAATCCTCAAGAGAGAGAGAAAGAGAGAGAGGGAGAGTAACAACCCTTCTAATTCAACGCGCACGCGTTAGCCATTCGGATCCCCCAGCCGAATCTTCAAGAAAATCAGCGTAAGAGAATTATTAAATCGGTTCTAAATATTAGAAGACCATGCCATTTGACTCAGTGACAGACCTTCTGATTAAAAAAGCACTGGTTAGTCATTCGGACGCCCAATCTTCAAGAAAATCAGTGTAAGAGAATTTTTAAATTGGGTCTAAATATAAGATCACTAGTAGATTTCGTCAAGGTCACGAGTTGTAACTGAGGTAACTCTAACCCTAGACCCAGTCCTAATCCTAACCTACAACCCTCTGCAAGAACTGCAACAATCACGGGTCCTAACCTACTTGTTTACTTCTCGTGATCTTGATGAAATCTGCATGTGGCCTTAATATATAGATCTAACCTTCACTATGGCCATATAAAAATGCATGAATAATGGGGTCATAGGGGCCATCTAGAAGTCATTGCGGTCAGTTAGTGGTCAAGTCAGGAAATGAGGCAAAAATCGTTCGTATGTTGTAACATATTGGTAGGAGACTGGTGGAAACAACATGCTAACGCAAGAGAATTTTCTCGTCCACAAAATTTTTCCCCACACCCTGAAAAAAACCACAACAATTCTGGGATCTTACGCCTTTATCAAAACATATGTGTATACATAGGCGTGAATAGAATACAAAGATTAATGTTTTTATAAAGTCTAGTATTGATACTATTTGATAGTGTATATGCTAGACTCTATCACACAGATCGTTTCATTAAAGCGAATTGCGAAACTCGAAAAATCTACAGTTCGACAGAAAATCAACATGATAGCTCGTGAATATCGCGATGTGTGAATTTCCAAATTTCTGAAAATATGTCGCAAGTCGCCATCACGCTATTCAAGCTAAACATGCAACTCGAAAAGTAGAATTCACGACAAAATTTATTTATTTCTTATATGTATATATGGGAAAAGGAGAATGAATTTCCCCAAATCCAAAACTAGATGACTGGAATATTTATTGAATGGAAAGTAAATATTTTATAAACAAAAATATTCGGATTTGCAGTATCCTAGCTTGGATGGATTTGTGATTTGAATCTCGAACTCAGTGTTTTATACATTTTATTATAAAATTGTAATAAATGTTTTACATGAATGAATAAAATCTACAATTTAAAACAGTACAATAACATTGTGATTTGACGCTCTACAAATCACTAAGAGTATAACAATTGCTTGTTGAAAAAGCGTTAATAATATGTTTTTTTCCATTTATTATTTTTTAAAAATATATTCAAAAAGAATGCGTCTTTTACAGATTTCAATATAACCACAAATGGTTGATTGTTTTAATGCTAAGATAAGTATTAATGGTTTGTATTTGAAAATCAAATTATATAAGCGAAAAATAGTAAGATACATTATGTATATCTTAAAACACGCCCTTCTCAGTTACTACTTCGGCGAATATCATTTGATAATTTAGATGATCAGAATTAAACACCGTTTTGCTATGTTATTATTTTTTTATGATTGGGTGGGGGTATACTTAATTAGGGGATTGGATTGAAAGATTATAGCTACCATCTTATGGAGACATAATGTGTGGTGCATTTACGGTCTTATAAAGCTCTATTCTTACATAAAGAATTCTTGATTCGCACGGAAGTGTTTTAGCCGTGATCATTTTAAGTCATGCTTATGCCAAGATCTGGGTAAGTGTTAATTTAACTAGATATCAGAAAAGTACCACGTTTTCATAAATGTACTCTTTAGATAAATTGTACAATATTTATCAGTTCAATAGTTACAATAAAATCATGCATTATAGCTATTTTTATTTATTTATCCCTGGTGCTTCAAATTCAATTTAGGGTGCCTCAACATATTTAAAAATATGTTTTAAAGCTTTAGGTCATTTTATTATATCTTTCTACCATAAATAATAGCCCGAATTTAGGTATACCAAAAGTTAAAGAAATATAAACAGTTTTTGAGTCATTCAGATATGACTGCCAAAATTGTCACCAACACACATGTCGTGTTTAGGCTAAAATCTAACCAGAAAAGTATTGTCAATACATAATAAAATATATATTGCATTAATCAATTCCATTCCGCAATTGGTTTGTCTTAAACTCGTCATTTGTGTTCATGGGCATCAGGGTCGAGATGGCAACGTTATATGTTTTATTCGTCTAATTTACTATAAAACATCATTCGGTTTGCCTCACGGGTTAACGGCATATTAATAGCTTTATTCACTGAGATGGTTCCTTTACTTATAGTTTATTTTTCGAATTGCTTTTTGTATTTATTTAAATGGAAATATTAACAACATTCTATAAGTCAATCCACGAACATACCCAATTTCAATATTTGCGTGTTGACCTTTAACATCACACTTAGATCCTGTACGCTTTGTGGCTTACAGTCAATACATGTCATGAAGAACTCTTTAGACATAATTTCGTTTATAATACTTTACTCGTTTCTATTGAGTTGTTTAGCAGAAGTAACCCATGACAACAATATGTTGAGACGACTACGTAACAGAATAGGACGATTCAATGTTATTAAAATGACACAATGACAATTTTAATTTTATTACCAACCCTTTCACAATATTTGAATGAAATATCTCACACAGGGTGTTAATCTGTTTTCAGTTTCTATTCCAATTCAATAAAACATTTAAAACATTTAATACATGTCTTGGCTTGATTCATTATTTACAATTTAATACGTTAATCGTGTATTTTAAATAATACAGTTCAAGAGATCAAAACATTTCCGAATTTATACATTCAACATTACACGTAGACCTAAATGTATTTTTCAAATACGTGTATAAACATTTATATGATATATATTTTAAACAGATATGCTATGACCAGAGTTGCCATTATCTTTATTATTCGACTGGAAAACTCCTGTCATTCACTCTGTCGTTCGACTGATCCATCATTCACGTTGTCATTTCCGAGTCTGAAATTTGGGGTATAGGGGTAGCTCGGACCGGGGAGTAACATAGGCCAGGTGGCGTTAGTCTACCACTTCCGGTTTCGGAGTTATGACCCCCCGAGCGAAGCCGGGCATTCTTCTAGTATATAAATAAATATATAAATAAATCATCTTCATGGTCGTCATCATCACTATTTAACACCAATCATCGTCGCCTGACAATTACCTTATCTATTCAAAGCGCTTGTTTAGTTTTAAATACTTGTGAACTTTACTAAAACTCACTTTGTTGAACGGGTTACTTTCGTTGGTATCGCCATATAGGAACGCTTTTGTATTTATGGATTTAAATGGGAGGGTATTTAATGTTGAGATACGCTGAGACGAATAATTTGGGCAGTGCAGAAAATAATGGTCGCTATCTTCTTGAGTATGACCACAACTGCATGTCGGGTTATGTGAAATATGCATTAAAAATCTATGGAAGTTTAGAGCACTTTTACAATTACGAAGTCTGGAATGTATAATCTGAAATTTACGTTCGCCATAGTAACATCTTACTGACATCAATAAATACAAAAATATGACTAAGTCGAAAGTCAACAAGACGGTATACAAGCCAAAATGCAAGTCGAAAATAAGAAATTAGGAAAAAAAACGAGGGGCGCTATTATCGCAGTGTATTATTTCTTGATTTCCTATTTTCGAGTCGATTTTGGCTTGTATAGCGTTGCTGTCGCCTCACATTTTGTCGTAACTGCTACTTTTCGACTTTCGTGTTTTGGAGGGCGAAAAGTAGAAATTAAGAATGATAGGCTTCTATAGTTAGGCGTTTGTATATATGACTGTATACTTGACACATGTACGACCTGAATGGCTGAATGGCCGGTAACCAAATATGTTATTGTGAGTGTTAAACGACATCGTAATTATTTTATATTTTGCAAAAAAAAAAACAATCAACAAAAAACAAAACAAAAAAACACAAGCCGTGATTGCCATTACTACAATACGGATTACTAAATATACTTTGTGTTCAATTTTATATTTTAATACTGAAGACAGGGCCGGACTATAAATGAACAAGGCGGATCCTTTTGGCTTATATTGAGTAATTATTGCAACGTGTTACAGTTGAAAGTTCCAAAGCATTTTCACATTCCATGTCCGATTGGTGGGTCGTCGAAACATTTAGATGCATACATCACAGCACCGTGGTTTAGACAACTTGCAATTGAACTAGTTTTATTGTTGTACACATAATGAAAGAAACTGTGTTATTTCACAGCTGAATTCTATGGTAAGAACCGTAGAACCACCTTGTAGGGAATAACTTTTAAACTTTAACACCCTATACACACTCTGCCAGCGGCATCTTTGACCCACACTCTCTTAACATTAATCCAAACTTCAAATCTTTCAACGGTTTAACAAGAAGGTGCTAAATATTTCCATTTAAATAAATACAAAAAGCAATTCGAAAAATAAACTATAAGTAAAGGAACCATCTCAGTGAATAAAGCTATTAATATGCCGTTAACCCGTGAGGCAAACCGAATGATGTTTTATAGTAAATTAGACGAATAAAACATATAACGTTGCCATCTCGACCCTGATGCCCATGAACACAAATGACGAGTTTAAGACAAACCAATGGCGGAATGGAATTGATTAATGGAATAAAATATTTATTATGTATGGACACTAAGTTTTATGGTTAGACTTTAGCCTAAAAAAACATGCGCGCTGATTACAATTTTGCAGTCATATCTGAATGGCTCAAAAACTGGTTATATTTCTTTAACTTTTGGTATACTTAAATTCGGGCTATTATTTAATATATATATTGATCAACAGCGGCGATAAAAATCATTAGTCTCGACAATGACTAGTTGTCAGTGAAAGTCTCTCAGGGGAGCCAGGCGGCTCTGTGAATAAAGAGCTGGCTTGAACGCTTCGTGTTCATTAGCCTGAATAGTGAAGGAATGCGGGTCATTAAACCCCAATTTCATTTCATAAATCTCTCGGCTCAATAATGAGCTACTCGGGTTGGTTAGATCCACGCCTGAATGCATATACAACCAATAGAGAAATAGGTCAAATATGGCGACAATGATCAACTTGCTCTTCTTCTACTAAATTAAAGATTCGTGTGGAGATTCTGTCGATATAATCATATATTTATATCTGCTCTTTCTTAAAATGGAGACGGTTAGTAAAATGGTCTTCTTTATCAGTTTGACCTTAGTGAATACCACACGATTACGATCCGTTCCAGACTGATAACTTTACGTTCCTAAATATCAGTCTGACCGTAGTGAATACCGTACGATTACGATCCGTTCCATACTGATACCTTAATTATAGGCTAATTATAGAGCCTTCAATTTCAAACACATTTTTATTATCATATGCTCTTATTTTTTTTTCATCATTATATGATTAACATTTCCTAAACTTTACGATTTTCAACTTTTTTTTAAAATAATAGTCCATCTCTGAGACAACAAAAACGTAAATAAATGGAAGATAAAAGCAAGAAAGACAACCCTAATAAAGGAGTTATAAATAGACAATTTTTCCCTTAATTTTTTTCTCCCCTCTTCCTGCATTTTTGGGTTGACTTTTTGGTCTAGAATTGGAGAAAAGGGATCAAATTTGTAATTTCATAGCAGTTTTGGGTAATACTGATGATATTACAGCGGAGGGATAGGAAGTGTAAAGTGTCCTTCTGCAGAGCAATCATTGTGTTGGAAGTGAGATTTTCACCGTGTAGCAAAAAATCTAAACGGTCAACCCCCTACAAAATTATGATGAGGAGATTGCCAAATGTTGTCCCCATTGTGCCTATAAAGATTGGAACCAACGGAATGTTGAGCAAAAAGCTACAGCCTGTGATGTTACAGTCATTTAACATTGAAGCCAATGGGCAAATAATTGCTAGTCTGAGTCCTGATGATATAAAGAAGCATGGCCGACTCGGGATGTTGATATTTTTTCAACGGCTTATTTCCTGAAGTTTTGAATGGAAAGTGTCAGAAATGGTAAGAATACTGCTTTTTTATTGCCCAGCAGTAAGTTTTTTGACTATTTGGTATCAAAATAGCCATGATTGGGGGTATCCGTTGGTTGAGTGTGAATTTTGGGTTGTAAATGTGTAACATTTTGTTCACAATGATATCAAAACATGGTTAGGTCTAAATATTAAGGCCAACTCAACTCCAGATTTGGTCTAAAGTCACGAGATGTAAACAAGACTGACCCTAACCTTAACCCAATACCCAGTCCTTACCCTAACCCTAACCCACAATCTTGTCAACAAGCATGTAGCCTAGGCCTAAGCCAAGACCTAGTTCTGACCCTAGCCCAAACCCACAATTGTGTCAAAAAATCATGTGCCCTAACCCTATTTACATGTTGTGACCTTGAACCAAATCTGCAGTTGGCCTTAACATTTAGACCTAACATGTTTTTGACATCATACAATGAAATGTTAACATGTACACTCCAAAATTCACACCTGTGTGACTTTTGACCAAACATGCAGTTGGCCTTAATATTTAGACCGAACCTCAAAACATGGCATCTACCTTTGAGATTGGCTTAGACTTATGTGACACTCAAGGTTTTACTTTTTTACTGATTGTTAACTGGTTTCTTTTTGGAGGGCCAGTGACGGGCTGTTCGCGAGAAATAAAGAGGTTTATTTCTATTTCCAGTTGAAACCATATTTTTTTCTTATTTTCTCACTGTTTTTTATTGCATATTTATCCCCAGCCTCCTATCATTTCAGGTGCCAGGGCAATGTTTCATAGAGTGGAATGATTGACCTCAACACAAGTATTAAAAAAAAGAAGCAAAACAGGTGAGATAAATGTGCATTTCATACACTTTAAGAAGTTCATCCAACCTCATCCCCACTTCTGCTCACTAATAGTAATGGGCTGGAAATTTGGTACTGCACAGGCCTGTCTTCTCCCCTTGACATTTAACTGAATGACAGAATTCCACATTTTGACCATTTTCTGGATGTCAATGACATCAGATTATTTCAACTTACTTATCCTGTGGAAATACAGCTATATAGGAGATATTTTGAAATTCATAGGCACTGCATGTTTCAACATTTTAGATTTGACCACAATTTGGCACTTGAAACTATGTTAACAGAGAAAAACTGTGTGGTTTTCGATGAAAGTGTTAAAAGTCTAATATTGCATCATGATTACTGTTTTAAAGTATTTTCGTGTTTGATTTATATTGAATTCATCTCATCTTTTTGAAGAATGCATTTATGTTCAAAAATAAAAATGTTCTGTGGAATTCAAAATTCATGTGCTTTTAAATTATCAGATTCCAAACTGGGGGGTAGGGATGAAAAAGCTGTTGTAGTGTTACATAATCAGATTATTTCAACTTACTTATCCTATGGAAATACAGCTATATAGGAGATATTTTAAAATTGATAGGCACTGCATGTTTCAACATTTTAGATTTGACCACAATTTGGCACTTTTATTTTTTAGGCTGGAACACCATTGAAAGAGTATTTGCTGTATGATAACAACAAGAAAACCCAAGCATCAATTTATTTTATACTTCTGGGAAAGAATGCATTTGACCCAATTTTTAAATATTTATTTTTTGTTATTAATGTTAAATTTTCTTCCAAAACACAATTAGATTTTAATTCTCTTCAGAAATGTATGTATAATATAGCAAGTAAAGTGGCATTTAAATCACTTAGAATTTGGTCAGAAATCATAAAGTATTTAATAGGCATTACTAGAAACCAAATGTAGATCAAATACACCCAGAATTACAAAAAACCTTGACCTACATAAAGGTGACTTTCCCTTGCTTATGAAATGAAATACGGTTTAGTATCCTACTTTTCTGTGTTCTTAGAGTGGTTCTGCCCTACACCCTACTCTTATATCAAATATTTCAACTGTCAAGGGCTCTTTAACGGGAACCCGGGGGGGGGGGGGCAATGATTAACACGCACACATTTGATCAGGAAGTCTGTCATTGAGTCAAATAATTCAATTGTCAAGGCTTCTTCTAAGTGAACGCAGTGGGGATGGTTTCGATTCCGGGAATGGGGGAGGGGGTGGTGGATGGCCGAATGGTAAGCATGTGCGTGCGGTATCATACGGCCTGTCATTGAGTCAACTGGCGTGGTTTCGAATCCCCGGTTGTACGTGACAAGGAGTAGGGTCGCCTGTCCAATCTTGTGGGTTTTCTACGGGACCTACGGTTTCCTCCCACTGCTAAAGACCCCTATGCGCAACGAATTATTGAAATAAAATTGAACCATATGTTAATCCCGAAATGACCTAGTTTGTGTCAAGTGGACGTTAAACCCCATTTCTCTCCCTCTCTCTTTCGATTCCGGGCTTGTACCCAATTATCCCTTGCCATATCCAAGACTACTGACAAGTGGGAACTATGCCGGAAAATCCAGTTGAAATTTCTCGGCCAACACCTTATACTCACTGAACCACTGTGGCTTATGACTTGTGATTGTATATAAATTTTTTGTACATATGATATTTTTTTATTTCAATCCTGTAATCTTGATGCTTTGCTTCTTTTATTTACAAAATATTCATTTTGTTTGGGTTTTTTTTAATGAGGAAAAGGTTTTACATCATTTTATTACTCCTGCAAAATAGTGCATTTTTCTTTTGTTAGTTTTCTGTGTATATTAGTTATTTCTATATGTCTCACAAATCACTTGTAGTGTGATTTTGTAGCACTTTTCAGTTTTTGAAATTGTTTCAATTTAGTGCATAATTAATCTTAGTGCTTGGTTTGGATGTTATTAAATTTAGATATTATTTGAATTATATATTTTGGGACCCCCCCCACACACACACACACACCCCACTTTACCCATCACAAAATATAACATAGCTATTAAAATTGTTCTTAACCCCACACACTTTACCTATCACAAAATATAAAATAGCTATATAAATTGTTCTTTACCCCAAAACAAGAACTGAGAATATAAAGATATGTACACAGTATCCCTACCCCATACTCCAATTTATATACAATCACAAGTCATAAGCCACAGTGGTTCAGTGAGTATAAGGTGTTGGCCGAGAAATTTCAACTGGATTTTCCGGCATAGTTCCCACTTGTCAGTAGTCTTGGATATGGCAAGGGATAATTGGGTACAAGCCCGGAATCGAAAGAGAGAGGGAGAGAAATGGGGTTTAACGTCCACTTGACACAAACTAGGTCATTTCGGGATTAACATATGGTTCAATTTTATTTCAATAATTCGTTGCGCATAGGGGTCTTTAGCAGTGGGAGGAAACCGTAGGTCCCGTAGAAAACCCACAAGATTGGACAGGCGACCCTACTCCTTGTCACGTACAACCGGGGATTCGAAACCACGCCAGTTGACTCAATGACAGGCCATATGATACCGCACGCACAGGCTTACCATTCGGCCATCCACCACCCCCTCCCCCATTCCCGGAATCGAAACCATCCCCACTGCGTTCACTTAGAAGAAGCCTTGACAATTGAATTATTTGACTCAATGACAGACTTCCTGATCAAATGTGTGCGTGTTAATCATTGCCCCCCCCCCCCCCGGGTTCCCGTTAAAGAGCCCTTGACAGTTGAAATATTTGATATAAGAGTAGGGTGTAGGGCAGAATCACTCTAAGAACACAGAAAAGTAGGATACTAAACCGTATTTCATTTCATAAGCAAGGGAAAGTCACCTTTATGTAGGTCAAGGTTTTTTGTAATTCTGGGTGTATTTGATCTACATTTGGTTTCTAGTAATGCCTATTAAATACTTTATGATTTCTGACCAAATTCTAAGTGATTTATATGCCACTTTACTTGCTATATTATACATACATTTCTGAAGAGAATTAAAATCTAATTGTGTTTTGGAAGAAAATTTAACATTAATAACAAAAAATAAATATTTAAAAATTGGGTCAGAAGTATAAAATAAATTGATGCTTGGGTTTTCTTGTTGTTATCATACAGCAAATACTCTTTCAATGGTGTTCCAGCCTAAAAAATAAAAGTGCCAAATTGTGGTCAAATCTAAAATGTTGAAACATGCAGTGCCTATCAATTTTAAAATATCTCCTATATAGCTGTATTTCCATAGGATAAGTAAGTTGAAATAATCTGATTATGTAACACTACAACAGCTTTTTCATCCCTACCCCCCAGTTTGGAATCTGATAATTTAAAAGCACATGAATTTTGAATTCCACAGAACATTTTTATTTTTGAACATAAATGCATTCTTCAAAAAGATGAGATGAATTCAATATAAATCAAACACGAAAATACTTTAAAACAGTAATCATGATGCAATATTAGACTTTTAACACTTTCATCGAAAACCACACAGTTTTTCTCTGTTAACATAGTTTCAAGTGCCAAATTGTGGTCAAATCTAAAATGTTGAAACATGCAGTGCCTATGAATTTCAAAATATCTCCTATATAGCTGTATTTCCACAGGATAAGTAAGTTGAAATAATCTGATTATGTAACACTACAACAGTTTTTTCATCCCCCACCCCCCGGTATGGAATCTGATACATTGCTGACCAATCATAGGTCGCCCCGTTCACTCGGGCCTGTCAAATGATTTACAATGGCGATGGTGCCTACAACTTTCCTGACCAACCAAGAGATATGCACAACCGTCGATCAACACACAAGCCATTAATGTTATCTTCCAATATGAGTGGCCATGATAAACACACAAGCTGTTGTCTCCATTATGCATGATGACCACTTTTTTATTTTTTTTTTAGCAATGTAACAAAGTAGTAATTAATGTGTTGGTGGGCTAGAACCGAAGCTCTGTCAGGTTGCTTAGCAACATAGCCATGTTGAATTTTTTGTGGAAATCAAGGCACCAGC
Organism: Patella vulgata; assembly: GCF_932274485.2. Lineage (NCBI taxonomy): Eukaryota > Metazoa > Mollusca > Gastropoda > Patellidae > Patella > Patella vulgata. The sequence goes on along the minus strand of NC_065886.2, from coordinate 2,818,038 downwards.
ACTGTTGAAAGCCTTTGTTGAAAATTGTTGAAAAAGATGAATATGAATATGTTTTAAGTTCAGAAAAGTCACCAATTAAATGTGAGTTTTTGACTGTTTATTATGTAGACCATTCTTTTTTAGAATTAAGGTAAAGTTTTGTAGAAAAACTGTAAAATAACAAGTTGTTGGAAAGTTCAGCTATTTAATCTCGGCTATCTAATCTCAGTTATTTAACCTCTGACCCCGGCAGGTCCCTCTTATTGTGGAATGCAAGACAAAACATTGTTTTCAAGGGAGATAACTACTATTAATAATATATGAAAATCCTTGTAATTTATAATACTTAATTGTTTTTAATTGTTATATTTTGCAGCGAATCTCACTACCTCACTCACTACCTCATTCACTCACTCATTTACTGATTCACTCGTTAAGCTGTTGAAAGATGTTATGCTTATTGTAGAAAGACGTTATGTTTATTGTTTGAAAGATGTTATGCTTATTGTTGAAAGATGCCGAAAGATAATAAAACTTGAATTTTTAGTGAGATCTCGAATTTTTGGTGATTTATAAGATGAAAACATTGAAACGAATATGTGTTTATCCGAATGAACAGGATTGCACGTAACCGAACCTTACAATTCGATTTAATTGACTCTACTGTTCGTTAAAATGTCATCCCAAGAGCCATTATTACCGAAAGACGGCGAAAGCAGTAGACATAGTTCCCGTCACACAGAAAGAAAGTTGAAAGAAATTGAATTAAGGAAGTTAATGTTAAGACAAACAGAAGAAGCTTCCTTATTCGAATTAGAACTGCAACATGTCAAGAAGGAACATGATTTAGAACTTAGAAAGTTAGAAAATGAAAGACGATTACGCGAAATAAAATACCAAACGCGTCTAGCTGAATTAGAAATGCAAGAACTAGACGTGTGTTCAAAAAGTGATATAAGTTCAAGAGATGAACGCTTGCCTGCTAGTCCAAATCCCATAGACCAAATCAGAAAGACAGAAACATGGGTGAATTCTGACTTTACCCCAGAACTAGAAACCAGTAAAATGAACACAAACCCATTTACAAATAATGACTTTACTCCCAATCCCATTACACATGGCGACCCATCAAGGAGTAAAATTGGAATGAATACGAACCCTTTTATAAACAATGAATTCACTCCCAGTCCCTTTGTGAATTTTAAAATCAGTTCAAATCCTTTTGTTGATGTGAATACAAAAGAACCAAAGATAGAGCGAAACGTAGAAAACAATTCGCAAGCTGTCATGATGAAATTAACCTTGTTACACGCAATGAGACCTGTTAAATTCTGTGGCGATCCAGCAGATTACCCCATCTTCGGGGAACGTGTTAGGACTCACCTTGAAGATGGTCTGCTTGCCGAAAGTCAAAAGGTAGAATTCCTAAATAAGTTTATAGAAGGTGAAGTAGTCGAAGTGTTGAAACGTGTTTCTGGTTGTCCGTATGACAAAGTAATTTCTGTTCTTTATGAGAGATATGGACACCCTGCTAAGGTAGCTGCGGCATGCTTGAAGAATATAATAAACGGCCCCAAATTAGCCAACACAGATTATACTGGACTACAAAATTTCGCTGAAACACTTGAATCAGCAACAAATAGATTAACTGGTGAATATGAACAAGAGGCAAGTACCATGTCAAATATGAAATTAATAATCGCCAGATTACCTTCTTACCTAATCAATAAGTGGGGTGATAATTCCTATTATCTGCGAATGAACAATGCGACTCCGAAATTAAGAAATCTTTGTGAATTTGTGAAGAAACAGGCCAAAATTAAAAATGATCCTTTATTTTCTGCTGTTTCGTTACAAAGTACCGTGGAGAGAAAACCTGAGAGACAAAAACAATATACTGGTTATAGTTATAAACCAAACAGAGAGAAACAAACTTCTACTTTTTTGACAAACACTAGTAGCAGTACTCAAAGAGACAAATCCACATATGTTCCAAATAGAACACAAAATGATAGCTCGAAAACAAAACTCAAATGTCCATATTGTTGTGGTAATAATCATTTAGTACCACAATGTGGAAAATTTCAGGACTTGGACATACAAAATAGATGGGACTTTGTGAAAAAAGAAAGGTTGTGTCATGCGTGTCTTTTGGCAGGACATTTTAGAACTGCTTGTACATTTCAAAACTATTGCACTTGTACAACAGAAAGAAAACATCATCCTTTGCTTCATAATGACAGGGGAGTGCGAGAACAATATAATCAAACATTTGAAAAACAGAAACCTGAAACCAAGTCAAATTATGCCACATTCGTACATCCATTAAAAAAAGCTGTATTATTGCACGTATCAGCTGTAGCGCTTGTCTCTCCCGGTGGGAATATAATAACAACATACGGGTTAATAGACAATGCTAGTCGAGGGTCGATTATTGGGCGAGATATGGCTCGACATATGAAACTAAAGGGTAGAAAAGAATTAGTGTCGATAAATACCATCATTGGTAGCGAGACCCAAGAATACGAAATTGTTAACTTTGGCATTCAATCTGTTTCTAATGATTCAAAACTGTATGGTGTGGAAGCTATTATTTCGGATAGTTTCAATATATGTGAAAAATACCTCCCGCACGACATAAATTTACAAGACTATGAACACTTGGCTGATATTAAATTACCAGATGTGGACATAAAAGAAATATCAATTTTAATCGGAAAGGATGTTGATGAGGTACACGACATATATGAATTTCGCAAATCTCCAAATTCCGACAAACCCTTGCATGGGATTCTAGGACCATTAGGCTGGGTCATTACTGGAACGCTCGGTGAACCTGTAATGAACAAAGAAGTTAATGTGAATTATATTGACTACAATCATGACTATGATTTAAATGACATGGTTAAGAAGTTCTGGAAAATTGAAGACTCAGGAATTAATAGATCAAATGTCTCTGATAAATCCCTATCTATAGAAGATAAACGTGCCATAGACATTATGGAAAAAACTACAGTATTGTCTGATGGACACTATGAAACTGGTCTATTGTGGAAAAATGACAATGGAAAACTGCCAAACAATAAACCACAAGCTGAACATAGACTAGCATCTTTAAAACGAAGATTCGAACGCGATTCTGATTACAGAAAAACATACTTTGATAATATGAATGATAGTATTTTCAAAGAACATGCAAGAAAATTAAGTGAATCTGAAGTTTTGTCCACGTCAGACAGAACTTGGTATCTACCTCATTTTGGTGTTGTGAATCCTAAGAAACCAGGGAAATTGCGTATTGTGTTCGACGCTGCTGCACAATATCAGGGAACTTCTTTAAACAAGAATTTACTTCCAGGACCAGATAGAACAAATAATCTTGTGGGCGTTATTCTTAGATTTAGGCAAGAAAATATCGCTCTATCGGCTGATATACAGGGAATGTTTCATCAGATCAAGGTTCGCGAACAAGATCAAGACTCCCTGAGATTCCTTTGGTGGGACTCTGATGACATAAACTTAAAGCCCTCAGAATACGCATTTTGCAGACACATTTTTGGGGCTACTGACTCGCCCTGTATTGCAACGTCAGCACTAAGAAAAACAGCGTCAGACAACAAAAAACTTTATAATGAACTGACTATAAAAACTGTAGGTAAAGATTTTTATGTTGACGACTTGTTGACATCGGTGCCAACTGTAGGCATGGCGATAGAATTAGGACACAATTTAAGTGATTTATGTGAAAAGGGTGGTTTTAACCTAATAAAGTTCAACAGTAATAGCAAAGAAGTATTGTCAACATTTCCTGCAAAAAAACTAGCAGAAAAAACCATTGATTTAGACTTTGAGGAATTATCGAAAACAAAAGCTTTGGGAATTCAATGGAATGTAGAAAACGACACTCTGGGGTTCGACGTTGTCGATCTACAAAAACCTAATACGATGCGTGGGGTTCTATCTACGATTTGTAGCGTTTTTGACCCACTGAGTATAATTGCGCCAGTACTGCTACCGGCAAAATTGATAATGCAAGAACTGTGGAGGAAACAGTGGAAGTGGGACAAACCTTTAGAAGGACAATTACTGGACAGATGGTTAAAGTGGAAGAACAATTTATACAAAATAGAACATGTAAAAATTCAAAGGTGCTATTTTAGTAATATTGAACATTCTAATTGTACTATACAGTTACATCATTTTTCAGATAGTTCAGAATTCGCATATGGATCTGTGTCCTTTTTACGTATCCAATATGACAATGGCGAAATAGAATGTAGATTTATCATTGGCAAATTACGTAATGCACCATTAAAAGTTGTTAGTATACCACGCTTAGAACTACAGGCAGCAGTACTTGCTACCAGAATAAACACATTTATTGTGAATGGACTTGAATTAAAATTTGAATCCATAACATTTTGGACGGATTCTATGATCGTTCTAAATTACATAAATAATACCAACCGAAGATTTAAAACTTTTGTAGCTAACAGAGTAACTGAAATACACGAATCAACTATAACTGATCAATGGAAATATTGTCCGGGTACTGAAAACCCCGCAGATGATGTCAGTAGAGGAATGAATCCAGAACAGTTAAATATTCATAACAGATGGTTATCTGGACCGGAATTCTTAAGAAAACCGGAAAGTGAATGGACACATTCCCAACTTCAGGACATTCCTTTAGACAAGTTAGAAATTAAAAAGGAAGTGAATTTTACAAACATCGATTCTGAATCATCATTATTATACATGTATGTAATTCAGAAATATTCAAATTGGACAAAATGTTTGCGTGCCTTTGCTTGGCTGATTAAATTTGTCGATTGGATTGGATTGACGAACGTTGAACGATCAAAAATGAATAAAACTTTGTCTTTAAAAGAAATAGAATTAGCCAAACGAAAAATTATAGGCTTGGTTCAAAACGAATGTTTTGGCGAAGATATGAAAGCGTTAAAACGTAATACTTCTGTTAAGTCTTCTAGTTCTATTATTAGTCTAAAACCTGTGTTAAGAGATAATGTAATTTGTGTTGGTGGACGCATTTCAAAGGCGCCCATTTCTCTAAGTGCTATGCATCCAATGATTATTCCAAGAAAAAATCATTTGACAAAAATGATTATTCGACATATACATGAAACCAATGGACATTGTGCATTTAGAAGTAGCTCGTTCGCTTGAAACGGACGATTTCATCCTGACTTTAATTAGATTTTTGAATCGAAGAGGACATGTAAAGGAACTAAGGACCGACAATGGATCTAATTTTGTTGGTGCCGATAAGGAATTGCGTGATTTATGTAGAAATTTGAAAAATGAACAGATTGAAAGAGACTTAAGTAAACGCGGTGTAAAATGGATTTTCCATACGCCTTTAGCTCCTCATACGTCAGGAGTATGGGAGAGCTTGGTAAAAGTGGTAAAAAGGAGTTTAAAAACTGTCTTAAAGGAACCAGTAACAGATGAAATTTTACAGACTGTATTCACTGAAGCGGAATACATCGCAAACAATCGACCTTTAACAAAGAACCCAATGACGCCTTATGACTGTGAACCCCTAACCCCAAATCATTTTCTAAACATAAGACCTTCTTTAAATATTCCTCCAGGAATAGTAAGTAAGTCAGATCGATTTCATAAAAAGCGATGGAGACAGGCACAATTACTTTCGGAGCATTATTGGAAGCGATGGCTGAAGGAGTACATACCTTCGTTACAAAACAGACAAAAATGGCATCAAGTTAAAGAGAATTTGTGCAAAGGAGACCTGGTACTTTTAGTCAGTGAAAATTTGCCACGGAGTAAATGGCTCCTAGGACGTATAACAAATGTTTTTAAAGGACCTGATGGACTTGTCAGGTCAGCAGAAGTTAAAACAAAAAATGGTATTTTTAAGAGACCGATAACCAGGCTGTGTTTTTTAGAAGCCCATAACTCTGATTTGTGTAAAAAAAAAAAAAAAAAAAAAAAAAAAAAAAAAAAAAAATTGTTGAATTAGAATGTTGAAAGTTTGAAAGATTTGTTTGAAAGATTACTTTATAAGATGTGTTTGAAGATTTGTTCAAAAGATTATTTTATAAGATGTGTTTTTAAAAATACATGGTTAGAAAGATTTGTTCGAAACAGTACTTTGATATGTGTTTTGAAATAATTAGTTTGAAAGATTTGTTAGAAAGATTTAATTTGCTATATTATATTAGGTGATGAAGCTGTCTTAAGAGAGACCCTTCATGGGGGGCGGAATGTTGTCTCCATTATGCATGATGACCACTTTTTTATTTTTTTTTGAGCAATGTAACAAAGTAGTAATTAATGTGTTGGTGGGCTAGAACCGAAGCTCTGTCAGGTTGCTTAGCAACATAGCCATGTTGAATTTTTTGTGGAAATCAAGGCACCAGCACTGTTGAAAGCCTTTGTTGAAAATTGTTGAAAAAGATGAATATGAATATGTTTTAAGTTCAGAAAAGTCACCAATTAAATGTGAGTTTTTGACTGTTTATTATGTAGACCATTCTTTTTTAGAATTAAGGTAAAGTTTTGTAGAAAAACTGTAAAATAACAAGTTGTTGGAAAGTTCAGCTATTTAATCTCGGCTATCTAATCTCAGTTATTTAACCTCTGACCCCGGCAGGTCCCTCTTATTGTGGAATGCAAGACAAAACATTGTTTTCAAGGGAGATAACTACTATTAATAATATATGAAAATCCTTGTAATTTATAATACTTAATTGTTTTTAATTGTTATATTTTGCAGCGAATCTCACTACCTCACTCACTACCTCATTCACTCACTCATTTACTGATTCACTCGTTAAGCTGTTGAAAGATGTTATGCTTATTGTAGAAAGACGTTATGTTTATTGTTTGAAAGATGTTATGCTTATTGTTGAAAGATGCCGAAAGATAATAAAACTTGAATTTTTAGTGAGATCTCGAATTTTTGGTGATTTATAAGATGAAAACATTGAAACGAATATGTGTTTATCCGAATGAACAGGATTGCACGTAACCGAACCTTACACAAGCGTCCTTTTCAAGCTCGGAAATTAAGTCATCACCAAAAAGCAAAGTTTACAGAGGTCCTCGGGGCTGGAACCCAAACTGATTACGATTTGCCCTCCACTTCCACCACAGGTGTCATAGAGATCAGGGATGAAATTGATATGCATCATCGTTCTCCTAAAGCCAGTCCAGGAAGAGATCAGGTTTTGAGATGTAGACCTGAAATGTTAAATTTGGATGAGAATGAGAATTCTGGGGCGAATACTATCCAGGGAAATGGTCATTGACATCCAGAAAATGGTCAAAATGTGGAATTCTGTCATTCAGTTAAATGTCAAGGGGAGAAGACAGGCCTGTGCAGTACCAAATTTCCAGCCAATTACTATTAGTGAGCAGAAGTGGGGATGAGGTTGGATGAACTTCTTAAAGTGTATGAAATGCACATTTATCTCACCTGTTTTGCTTCTTTTTTTTTAATACTTGTGTTGAGGTCAATCATTCCACTCTATGAAACATTGCCCTGGCACCTGAAATGATAGGAGGCTGGGGATAAATATGCAATAAAAAACAGTGAGAAAATAAGAAAAAAATATGGTTTCAACTGGAAATAGAAATAAACCTCTTTATTTCTCGCGAACAGCCCGTCACTGGCCCTCCAAAAAGAAACCAGTTAACAATCAGTAAAAAAGTAAACCTTGAGTGTCACATAAGTCTAAGCCAATCTCAAAGGTAGATGCCATGTTTTGAGGTTCGGTCTAAATATTAAGGCCAACTGCATGTTTGGTCAAAAGTCACACAGGTGTGAATTTTGGAGTGTACATGTTAACATTTCATTGTATGATGTCAAAAACATGTTAGGTCTAAATGTTAAGGCCAACTGCAGATTTGGTTCAAGGTCACAACATGTAAATAGGGTTAGGGCACATGATTTTTTGACACAATTGTGGGTTTGGGCTAGGGTCAGAACTAGATCTTGGCTTAGGCCTAGGCTACATGCTTGTTGACAAGATTGTGGGTTAGGGTAAGGACTGGGTATTGGGTTAGGGTTAGGGTCAGTCTTGTTTACATCTCGTGACTTTAGACCAAATCTGGAGTTGAGTTGGCCTTAATATTTAGACCTAACCATGTTTTGATATCATTGTGAACAAAATGTTACACATTTACAACCCAAAATTCACACTCAACCAACGGATACCCCCAATCATGGCTATTTTGATACCAAATAGTCAAAAAACTTACTGCTGGGCTATAAAAAAGCAGTATTCTTACCATTTCTGACACTTTCCATTCAAAACTTCAGGAAATAAGCCGTTGAAAAAATATCAACATCCCGAGTCGGCCATGCTTCTTTATATCATCAGGACTCAGACTAGCAATTATTTGCCCATTGACTTCAATGTTAAATGACTGTAACATCACAGGCTGTAGCTTTTTGCTCAACATTCCGTTGGTTCCAATCTTTATAGGCACAATGGGGACAACATTTGGCAATCTCCTCATCATAATTTTGTAGGGGGTTGACCGTTTAGATTTTTTGCTACACGGTGAAAATCTCACTCCCAACACAATGATTGCTCTGCAGAAGGACACTTTACACCTCCTATCCCTCCGCTGTAATATCATCAGTATTACCCAAAACTGCTATGAAATTACAAATTTGATCCCTTTTCTCCAATTCTAGACCAAAAAGTCAACCCAAAAATGCAGGAAGAGGGGAGAAAAAAATTAAGGGAAAAATTGTCTATTTATAACTCCTTTATTAGGGTTGTCTTTCTTGCTTTTATCTTCCATTTATTTACGTTTTTGTTGTCTCAGAGATGGACTATTATTTAAAAAAAAAGTTGAAAATCGTAAAGTTTAGGAAATGTTAATCATATAATGATGAAAAAAAAATAAGAGCATATGATAATAAAAATGTGTTTGAAATTGAAGGCTCTATAATTAAGGTATCAGTATGGAACGGATCGTAATCGTACGGTATTCACTACGGTCAGACTGATATTTAGGAACGTAAAGTTATCAGTCTGGAACGGATCGTAATCGTGTGGTATTCACTAAGGTCAAACTGATATTTAGGAACGTAAAGAAGACCATTTTACTAACCGTCTCCATTTTAAGAAAGAGCAGATATAAATATATGATTATATCGACAGAATCTCCACACGAATCTTTAATTTAGTAGAAGAAGAGCAAGTTGATCATTGTCGCCATATTTGACCTATTTCTCGATTGGTTGTATATGCATATAACCAACCCGAGTAGCTCATTATTGAGCCGAGAGATTTATGAAATGAAATTGGGGTTTAATGACCCGCATTCCTTCACTATTCAGGCTAATGAACACGAGGCGTTCAAGCCAGCTCTTTATTCACAGAGCCGCCTGGCTCCCCTGAGAGACTTTCACTGACAACTAGTCATTGTCGAGACTAATGATTTTTATCGCCGCTGTTGATCAATATATATATTAAATAATAGCCCGAATTTAAGTATACCAAAAGTTAAAGAAATATAACCAGTTTTTGAGCCATTCAGATATGACTGCCAAAATTGTAATCAGCGCGCATGTTTTTTTAGGCTAAAGTCTAACCATAAAACTTAGTGTCCATACATAATAAATATTTTATTCCATTAATCAATTCCATTCCGCCATTGGTTTGTCTTAAACTCGTCATTTGTGTTCATGGGCATCAGGGTCGAGATGGCAACGTTATATGTTTTATTCGTCTAATTTACTATAAAACATCATTCGGTTTGCCTCACGGGTTAACGGCATATTAATAGCTTTATTCACTGAGATGGTTCCTTTACTTATAGTTTATTTTTCGAATTGCTTTTTGTATTTATTTAAATGGAAATATTTAGCACCTTCTTGTTAAACCGTTGAAAGATTTAAAGTTTGGATTAATGTTAAGAGAGTGTGGGTCAAAGATGCCGCTGGCAGAGTGTGTATAGGGTGTTAAAGTTTAAAAGTTATTCCCTACAAGGTGGTTCTACGGTTCTTACCATAGAATTCAGCTGTGAAATAACACAGTTTCTTTCATTATGTGTACAACAATAAAACTAGTTCAATTGCAAGTTGTCTAAACCACGGTGCTGTGATGTATGCATCTAAATGTTTCGACGACCCACCAATCGGACATGGAATGTGAAAATGCTTTGGAACTTTCAACTATAACACGTTGCAATAATTACTCAATATAAGCCAAAAGGATCCGCCTTGTTCATTTATAGTCCGGCCCTGTCTTCAGTATTAAAATATAAAATTGAACACAAAGTATATTTAGTAATCCGTATTGTAGTAATGGCAATCACGGCTTGTGTTTTTTTGTTTTGTTTTTTGTTGATTGTTTTTTTTTGCAAAATATAAAAGAATTACGATGTCGTTTAACACTCACAATAACATATTTGGTTACCGGCCATTCAGCCATTCAGGTCGTACATGTGTCAAGTATACAGTCATATATACAAACGCCTAACTATAGAAGCCTATCATTCTTAATTTCTACTTTTCGCCCTCCAAAACACGAAAGTCGAAAAGTAGCAGTTACGACAAAATGTGAGGCGACAGCAACGCTATACAAGCCAAAATCGACTCGAAAATAGGAAATCAAGAAATAATACACTGCGATAATAGCGCCCCTCGTTTTTTTACCAACGAAAGTAACCCGTTCAACAAAGTGAGTTTTAGTAAAGTTCACAAGTATTTAAAACTAAACAAGCGCTTTGAATAGATAAGGTAATTGTCAGGCGACGATGATTGGTGTTAAATAGTGATGATGACGACCATGAAGATGATTTATTTATATATTTATTTATATACTAGAAGAATGCCCGGCTTCACTCGGGGGTCATAACTCCGAAACCGGAAGTGGTAGACTAACGCCACCTGGCCTATGTTACTCCCCGGTCCGAGCTACCCCTATACCCCAAATTTCAGACTCGGAAATGACAACGTGAATGATGGATCAGTCGAACGACAGAGTGAATGACAGGGGTTTTCCAGTCGAATAATAAAGATAATGGCAACTCTGGTCATAGCATATCTGTTTAAAATATATATCATATAAATGTTTATACACGTATTTGAAAAATACATTTAGGTCTACGTGTAATGTTGAATGTATAAATTCGGAAATGTTTTGATCTCTTGAACTGTATTATTTAAAATACACGATTAACGTATTAAATTGTAAATAATGAATCAAGCCAAGACATGTATTAAATGTTTTAAATGTTTTATTGAATTGGAATAGAAACTGAAAACAGATTAACACCCTGTGTGAGATATTTCATTCAAATATTGTGAAAGGGTTGGTAATAAAATTAAAATTGTCATTGTGTCATTTTAATAACATTGAATCGTCCTATTCTGTTACGTAGTCGTCTCAACATATTGTTGTCATGGGTTACTTCTGCTAAACAACTCAATAGAAACGAGTAAAGTATTATAAACGAAATTATGTCTAAAGAGTTCTTCATGACATGTATTGACTGTAAGCCACAAAGCGTACAGGATCTAAGTGTGATGTTAAAGGTCAACACGCAAATATTGAAATTGGGTATGTTCGTGGATTGACTTATAGAATGTTGTTAATATTTCCATTTAAATAAATACAAAAAGCAATTCGAAAAATAAACTATAAGTAAAGGAACCATCTCAGTGAATAAAGCTATTAATATGCCGTTAACCCGTGAGGCAAACCGAATGATGTTTTATAGTAAATTAGACGAATAAAACATATAACGTTGCCATCTCGACCCTGATGCCCATGAACACAAATGACGAGTTTAAGACAACCCAATTGCGGAATGGAATTGATTAATGCAATATATATTTTATTATGTATTGACAATACTTTTCTGGTTAGATTTTAGCCTAAACACGACATGTGTGTTGGTGACAATTTTGGCAGTCATATCTGAATGACTCAAAAACTGTTTATATTTCTTTAACTTTTGGTATACCTAAATTCGGGCTATTATTTATGGTAGAAAGATATAATAAAATGACCTAAAGCTTTAAAACATATTTTTAAATATGTTGAGGCACCCTAAATTGAATTTGAAGCACCAGGGATAAATAAATAAAAATAGCTATAATGCATGATTTTATTGTAACTATTGAACTGATAAATATTGTACAATTTATCTAAAGAGTACATTTATGAAAACGTGGTACTTTTCTGATATCTAGTTAAATTAACACTTACCCAGATCTTGGCATAAGCATGACTTAAAATGATCACGGCTAAAACACTTCCGTGCGAATCAAGAATTCTTTATGTAAGAATAGAGCTTTATAAGACCGTAAATGCACCACACATTATGTCTCCATAAGATGGTAGCTATAATCTTTCAATCCAATCCCCTAATTAAGTATACCCCCACCCAATCATAAAAAAATAATAACATAGCAAAACGGTGTTTAATTCTGATCATCTAAATTATCAAATGATATTCGCCGAAGTAGTAACTGAGAAGGGCGTGTTTTAAGATATACATAATGTATCTTACTATTTTTCGCTTATATAATTTGATTTTCAAATACAAACCATTAATACTTATCTTAGCATTAAAACAATCAACCATTTGTGGTTATATTGAAATCTGTAAAAGACGCATTCTTTTTGAATATATTTTTAAAAAATAATAAATGGAAAAAAACATATTATTAACGCTTTTTCAACAAGCAATTGTTATACTCTTAGTGATTTGTAGAGCGTCAAATCACAATGTTATTGTACTGTTTTAAATTGTAGATTTTATTCATTCATGTAAAACATTTATTACAATTTTATAATAAAATGTATAAAACACTGAGTTCGAGATTCAAATCACAAATCCATCCATGCTAGGATACTGCAAATCCGAATATTTTTGTTTATAAAATATTTACTTTCCATTCAATAAATATTCCAGTCATCTAGTTTTGGATTTGGGGAAATTCATTCTCCTTTTCCCATATATACATATAAGAAATAAATAAATTTTGTCGTGAATTCTACTTTTCGAGTTGCATGTTTAGCTTGAATAGCGTGATGGCGACTTGCGACATATTTTCAGAAATTTGGAAATTCACACATCGCGATATTCACGAGCTATCATGTTGATTTTCTGTCGAACTGTAGATTTTTCGAGTTTCGCAATTCGCTTTAATGAAACGATCTGTGTGATAGAGTCTAGCATATACACTATCAAATAGTATCAATACTAGACTTTATAAAAACATTAATCTTTGTATTCTATTCACGCCTATGTATACACATATGTTTTGATAAAGGCGTAAGATCCCAGAATTGTTGTGGTTTTTTTCAGGGTGTGGGGAAAAATTTTGTGGACGAGAAAATTCTCTTGCGTTAGCATGTTGTTTCCACCAGTCTCCTACCAATATGTTACAACATCCGAACGATTTTTGCATCATTTCCTGACTTGACCACTAACTGACCGCAATGACCTCTAGATGGCCCCTATGACCCCATTATTCATGCATTTTTATATGGCCATAGTGAAGGTTAGATCTATATATTAAGGCCACATGCAGATTTCATCAAGATCACGAGAAGTAAACAAGTAGGTTAGGACCCGTGATTGTTGCAGTTCTTGCAGAGGGTTGTAGGTTAGGATTAGGACTGGGTCTAGGGTTAGAGTTACCTCAGTTACAACTCGTGACCTTGACGAAATCTACTAGTGATCTTATATTTAGACCCAATTTAAAAATTCTCTTACACTGATTTTCTTGAAGATTGGGCATCCGAATGACTAACCAGTGCTTTTTTAATCAGAAGGTCTGTCACTGAGTCAAATGGCATGGTCTTCTAATATTTAGAACCGATTTAATAATTCTCTTACGCTGATTTTCTTGAAGATTCGGCTGGGGGATCCGAATGGCTAACGCGTGCGCGTTGAATTAGAAGGGTTGTTACTCTCCCTCTCTCTCTTTCTCTCTCTCTTGAGGATTGACGCTGTTCATCTTATTCCAATAAGTATCACACAGTTGATAATAAGGCCTGTTTGGCAGTGTGAAGTAACGAATAACAAAACAGAACAGTAGGGCATATTCTATGCAATGTGTTTTACGGGACAGTAGCATTACTGCCTACTATTATTTCGAATTCCCTCTGTCACGGGTTATTTACCTATACGGAAACTTAGGTTTTTGACCCATCCGAACCCTTGACCCAACCCGTTACCTCCTGACTAGCCAGTCAACGTCTCACTAATTTAGCCACCGTGGCTTCTAAATGATTTACAAGAAGGATATCTTATCAGTAAACCACCTTCTACTTACATCTATGCCATAAAACAAGCCACTTTGCTTTTCGAGTCTGAATAAGAATAATGAGATAGAACGTGTTTCGTTGTTCGGGATTCAAATGTTGAATAACGAATAACGAGACAGAATGAAAGTATTATTTTTTCTTAAAAATTTGGAATCATTATTCCCAATCGGTCAAGTAAAGTTTTATCTATATTTAATTGACTAATAAGAAGAGTGCCTCAGCAGTAAGCAAAATAAACCCTTCTGTTCCCTTGTATGTCATAAAAACAATCCATTTTGCTTTTCGAGGTTTAATAACGAGCCCGGGCGTGTTTCGATATATATTCTACATATCCTCTAACGAGGATGCCGAATGTTGATCATTTTCAATTCAACATATTTATTGAACGAAATTTAACAGTTTTTAAAACTGATTCTCCTTTTTAGAAATTATGTAATATTTCCTACTATACCAAGCTATAAAATAAATGTACGCTGAAAAAATCTTGTGTTAAAACTAATCTACACAAGTTTGTGTTGTTTTGTATTGTATTAACACAAACGGGTGTAGATTTATAAAATCTTGTGATTTTTCCATAGCATTAACACAAGTAATGTGTACCATCGACAGGGTTTACTGTTAGTTAGTGTTAAGTTGTCTGTATAGTTAACATGTCTGGTTGGTCCGATAACTGGTATATCAAAGGAATATATCGTGAGTGTACATATGAATTTAGACAATGTGCATCGAAAGTAAATGAGTAAAACTCTTACATAATGTAAGTTATGTAGTGAAATTAGCATCAACATAGTGCTTTAGCTTTAGCAGTGATATTTTCGAAAAATATAATGGTCACAGAATACAAGACCGCAGGTTTGTAAATCTTTACAAAAAAAAATAATACCATATATTTAAAATACTTATTTTCGTTTAAAACAAACAAGTCAGATTCAGTCTCGGTCACCCAGAACCTCATAGTCTTCGTAGAATATTTTTCTGGGTGATAGAGACCAATTCAGATTCAGAACAGTTTCACCGGAAGTGCGTATTTATATAATGGCGGGCAAGGAAAAAATTTCGTTGCGTTATAAAAGCGTTCCGGTCAGCAATCTAAAGAATCTGTCTTATTTTTTTCTGAAATCATGTTTATTTTTTATTAGTTGTTCGTTGCTACGCCGTTATTGAAATACTTATAATTACAAGAAACCCCACGACTTGTACCAACAGGTAAGATTCTCTCTTGATTTCATGTAGTACCCGGGACAGAATGGATGATAATTGGCAGCCATCTTTGATTGTTATATACGTTCTGACAAAATGAAAAAAATATCATAACTTTGGTGTTATTTGTTTGGTTCAAATGTAATCTAATTTCTGTAAAAGAAAAAAAACAACAAACAAATAAGCAAATATGTCCGCAAACACCCCGTTCAGCCTTTAGGTCAATGTTATAATATAGAGTTTGTCTATAGTTTCGATATTTTTTTCAGTTATGTGGGTCCCTCCCACTCTTCCAGTTTCAAGCAATTATTGAGAATTTACGATGTATTCCACAAAGAAAAACTGGTAACAATTTCATTTATTTTTCAATAATGCCCAACAATTGTTACTGATAGTTATATCTAATAGAGAGAGAGAGGGGGGGGAGGTGAGGTTTAAAGTCACTTGACACAAACTAGGCCTACTTGTATTAAATTTGTCGAATCAAGTAGGTCCATGCTATATATATATCCTAGAATCAAGTCCGACGGTTCTGTTTCCGCCCTCTTTCCCGATCACTGTCTCATTCTATTACCATCTTTGTATGCTGTGTCCTAATAATTATGCATAAACCTTGAGGTGTTTATGGTGTTTGTTGGATAGGTCTCTTGAACTTACTGGCGCCAGGTAATTTCGGGACTAATTTATGGTTCAATTTTATATGAATGATTCGCTCGTGTGTAGGTGTATTTAGTAAAGGGCGGAAACCAGAGGACCCAATGAAAGCCCACAAGGCTGGATAGGCGAATCGAATAAAAATATGACCTATTTCAAAATGATATTTGCATATAAAGAAAGTACAGAAGTACATATTTATAGAAAAAAATGGAATCTCTGAAAACCAACAATGGGATATGCACAAAACAAAAATATAAGGGTTGCTACAGCCTATGAATTCCAACTACCAAGGAATCTATTACACATTTGCATAGCACAAGGAAATAGCCATATACCCAACTTCATTAGCCCAGTCGGAGCAGAGCAGCAGAACGTTAAACCCATTTCATTTCATTTTTTTTTATTTGGTCTCATCTGTGACAAAGCAAACCAACACATCACACATACAATATAATTAAATTAACACTTTCCTTTTTTAACTGTTTAGTCAACTAATACATAGTATGTTTCGAAATCCATCGAACCGGAATATTTTGACATGAGTGGAATTCAACCTGGCTTACAATAAGTCACCATACAATAAAGGAGACTCTAGTGAAACCGTGTGCGTAGTATGGCTAATGGGGCCGTGCCTTCGAGAAAGAAAATAAACGGAAAGTAGTCTTTTTTGAGAAATTCGGTTTTGTCTGATAGCGACATATTTCTTTTCTCAAACGAAAGAGTGTTTAATCATGAATGTGCCAGGGAATAGGTAATATTTTGAAAGAGGGATAAATAAATAAATACTTTTCGCTCAAGCATTACACGATAACCCGTATTTTAATGTTTAAATACCCACCCACCCACCTCGCACTAACTTAATAGTATTTAGCTGTAATACCTTTTGCAAGCTATGTAAATTAAAATGTGCCAGATTTACATTTCTGACAAGGTAAATTAAACTTCTTTTCAGTGGCATTCTGTGTGATATCTGGAATGTCGTAGTGTGAACGGAATTTGACATTTAAGACCCCACCCACCCCCTCCCAATCAATTAATAGAGTTAATGGCGTACACCATTTCAAGTTATTTTCGGGCACATTTATATTTACATAACTTGAAAACAGTTTCACGGTACTAAACTTTAGTAAGGGAGTAGAGGGTTGGGATATTTAAAGTAAAAAAAAAAATACGATCGTAAGCAGAAATTCTCGATACCTGTTGATATACAGCTGAAAGTATGTCAATTGTTTGCTACAAAATGTAAATTATTTTCTTGCACATTTGTAATTACATACCTTGAAAAAAGAACAAAATTGAAATGACACTAACATGTATTAAATATTGAGGGATGGGGGTATTTAACGTTAAAATACGGGCCATAACACAAAATACAAGATATCGGGATGCATACCATTAAACTCTATTTAGTGGTGGGGGGGGGGGGGTAGGAAAGTCAAAATACGCGGCTTAATACAAAATTCCAGTTATCGTAAAATGTTTCACCGGACAGTATTTGTCTATCGCTCTTTGAATATACGAGTATTAGCTAATTGACTGGCACATTCATGATTACAAGATTTAGAAGAGATAAAACCCTCTTTCGTTTGTGCAAACAAATATGTCGCTATCAAATAATAACCTAATTACTAAAAATGACTACTTTCAATTTATTTTATTTAATGCTAGATCAGATTAACAACATATATATATACATGTATATATATAACACGCACGCGATTTCAGATTTCACTAAAGTCACGGTCACCGAGCGATATTTTTTTATTGTATATGTTTGCCCGAGTCTCCTTTGTTGTATTGTGACTTACTGTATGCCAGGTTGATTTCGGCTTATGTCGTCATAATGTTCCGGTTCGATGCATTTCGAGAAATGTTTTTGGAGAAATGTTATTGAACAAATGTTTTTGGAGAAATGTTTTGCAAGATTTGTATTTGGAGATTTGTATTAGTGGTAAATAAACACTAATAAGAATGCCAAACAACAATGGCCTGTAAATTCGCATGACATTTTATTTTAGAATAGAATAATACTATGTTTTTATAAACACTAACCTAGTCTTTACTCATACAATTTTACTCCTGTTTGTTATCATTGTCCATGAGAATTTCTAGCCAGCGGGTGCAGTTCTAATTTATCCAAACTCAACCTTTTGATTTGATAAACTACCTGTATATTATTTCAAATATTAATAAATTCCTATCTCTAAACTCACCACGTGACTTCTACACTGACGGCAGACGACATAATATCGATTTTCAACAACATTTAGCAGACGAATTTTTCTATTCACACATATACAGCGCGTGAAATAATACGTACGACATATTATACTATATAACGTTTATATACTTTTTTGTCCCCCGCCTTTCGTCCGTCTGTCTGTCACACTTTTTGGGACACAATAACTCTCCTTCTAATTGAGCTATAATGTTCAATATTGGCGTGGGTGTTTATTGGGTGAATGCCTTAATGGAGTTCGAAGATGGGCATTTTCTGCTTAAGAGTTATCAGAGATAAGCAATTTGATTGGTTGATGCTTTGGGACACGATATCATTAGTTCTAATTAAGTGAGAGTGATGAAATTTGGTGTATAGTTTTATTACATCAATACCTTGACTACGTTCGATAGTGAGCATTTTCTGCTCAGGTTAAGCTGAGCGATAAGCAATTTGATTGGTCGATACTTTGGAACACAATAACTCTCCTTCTAATTGACGTAGAATGTTCAAACTTGGTGTAGGCGTTCATTAGGTGAATGCCGTGATGGAGTGCGATAACATACATTGTCTGCTTACTGTAAGCAGAGATAAGCAATCTGATTGGTTGAAACTTTGGGGCACGATAACTTTGGTTATAATTAAGTGAGAGTGATGAAACTCCCAGTTATAGATTCATTATATCATTACCTTGACTAGGTTCGATGATGAGAATGTTTTGCTTAGGCTAAGGAGCGATAAGATATTTGATTGGTCAAGACTTTGGAACATAACAACTCTGTTTTTAATTAAGGTAGAATGTTTAAACTTGATGTAGATGTTCATTAGGTGAATCTCTTGACTGAGTTCAATGATTAACATTTTGAGCTAAAGCTAAGCAGAGCTAAGAAATTTCATTGATCGATGCTTTGGGACAAGATAAATTTGATTCTATCTGATAGAGAGTGGTGAAACTTAGTGTATAGTTGATAATCAGTTTGATTGCTTGATACTTTTGAAAAGAATAAATGTGCGATTAATTAATATGTGTCATCTATTTATTTTGGGATTTCGGCGGGGGACATCAGCCTCACAATAACATAAATTATACCTGTATTTTAGCCACCTTTTTAGCTTGCCACTATTTCGCGAAGGTGCCTCATTCCTAAATTTAAACTTTAATTACACGATAATCTCGCGAATTCAATGAGTCAGTTATCTTAATGCCTCCGAGAAGAAAAACTATATCAAAATGACCTATACGCATGTAATCCACAGCCTTCCGTTTCTGAGTTGTTCCCCCTTTGCCGGAAACCTGGTGATCGCGATAGTGGCTATAGGTTTTAATAGGGGTTTGTCAGAAGTAATGAGGTTATAAGAGAATGAACCCTAGAAATTAAACGATCGTACATCATTATCAGATTTGCTCATTATCCCTTTGGATAAGATAAGCTGCTGTTGAGACAAAGCAGCTGTGTGGGCGTATTGCACACTTTGCGTGGCTGTCTTTCTAACTGTTGTACTAATGGGAATATCGAGTTGATTTGTTTGGTATGGAATTATAGACCGTGTCAAGACGATCACAAATATGTTTGTTTTCTGCATATTTTTTTTTCGGCATTCAGTACCATGGTATCTGCTGTCAACACTCAATTAATCACTTCATGTTGAAATGTTAGAATACCCATCTCTTGCTGCCAAAGCTAATACATATCTGATTATAAACTCATTTACAGGGATTATGTTATACTACGGAATGGTATCGCTGCCAATATTACATGCTCTGCCAAAATGTGTTTTCCTCTGATTACGTGTAAAAAGTACAATGTACAAAGTCATAATACTCCCGTCAAACGGCAAAACCTAGTAACTCACTTTTTTCTTATTTTGAGAAAACAAAGGAAAACGTAATGGATGAATATTAAACCCCAGCTCATCCATTGATTTCACTATTGAGTTACTAGGTTTTGCTGTGGTATTCTAGGCAAATGAAGGAAGTTGCTAGGATTTGGCATGGGTGTAACTGCTTACAAAATCAAAAGATTGGAAGATCTAGTACAACAACAGGAAGCACACACCCTAGTAACTACAAATTTGGTCCTAACTCAATTTTGATAAAAAAAAGTGAGTTACTAGGTTTTGCCTTTTGACGGGAGAATACCGGTAAAGATAAAGTCAAAATACCTCTAAGGCCAAAATTAAATGCAAAACGTCAAATATTTTATTGGAAAAAGCTGTCTTTGACGTGTCTCCATTTTACATGTTCCTCATTACATTTTACATTTGCGTTCTGTCTCATCTTATTTGTCCTTAATGCTTTCTACATATCATCTTACGCAGAGCACTAAGTTTGATATGCAATTGTAGGATATCATGTAAAATTTAATGAGGGAAATGTAAATTGTAGACACGCCCCAAAACAGCCTTTTCCATTAAAACATTTGTCATTTGACACATTACATTTGACGTTTTACATTTAACTTTAACATTACATTTGTTTGTATGCTAATTAGTTATATCAGCGTGGAAATGGCATTTTCCCGTTTCTCGTCCCCAACAACCCTTGAAATGACGTATCACACGTCGGTAACCCTACCCTTACACAAGACCTAGCCATGCGCCTTACCCTAACACTCGACAACAACCATGTTCCCTAACCATGTTTACATCTCGGCGACCTTGAGGGATTACACATTTGACCCCGTAAAATAACCTAGCCCAAGCCAAGTCTTCTACTGAAGATGGTGGACGGGAATCATATTATGTGTACATATACTTGAGGGAACCGGCGTGATTTTCTGGTAGATTACATCCGAAGAGGATGAAATACCAACGACTGCAGTTCATGACCTAAAATAGTAAGAGGTGTCCCCGTTTAAATTAATGTTTTGTTATACTTCAGATAAAAGAAAATGTTGAATTTGATGAATTGGGTTATTGTATTCCTAGAGTTTTTACCTTTAATATACGGTAAGCTCTGCTCTTTACTTTCGCAATTGATTTAGAAGTCAACATGGACACTGGGTTTTCTCCGTAATGATGACAGTAACGATTCCACAGCATATAACTGATAGCGCGTCATTGCTTCAGCTCTACCTTTATTTGTAACATGGACGTAAAATCATCCTTTGTTCTTTTCGTTGAATAAACAGATTGTTTTCTCTCTAGTAGATTGGATGAAGTTTAACTTGACATGTTCAGTGTTATTTCACCCTTTTGCTAGTTTACACTAGTTTTAGTAGAAATCATATAAAGAAGTGGGTGGGTTTTCTGTGCAATAACAACAAGCATGTTGACCAGGTGTCAGTGTTACAAGTCATGTATAGCACGCTTCATTCGTTAACAGGTTTAACACCTCGGCCTACGTCCTGTGGTTAAACCTGTTAACTCATGAAAGCCGTGCTATAAATATAACTTAGCTGTGACGAAAAGATGAGTATATGATCTTATTTATCACATTGTTCAAGACGGAAATCAAATTGTGTCCAAGTTAAAATTGCAATGATAACACCTTTTCCGAATCTAATGTTTTGCAACCATCAACTTCCTGTTGAATCCCTGTATGTGAAGGGTGTCAATACATGTCTCCTCATAAATTTAATTTCAATCAGCTATCGATGTTAAGTCAAATTGTGACGATATGCTACATTTGTATGCTGATGGCGTTGAAGTTGGTAACAGCAAGAGCACATCCAAATCTTTAAACATTAGTATTCCCGATGTAACCAAAATTGTTGCTGTAGCATGCCACCATACGGACGCACCAGCTGGAATGAAGCTAAGAAAAAACTGATTGGTTATTCGATTGACCGGAGCTTGTCTTAAAATAAATGTCTAATATTAGATGCAGAATGTCCATTAGAAGCACTTACAATTGTTATGTTAAATAATATTTTTTTTCATTTTACTTGGCAATTTTTGTGATCAAATTATAGGAGTAGCTATGGACACCAAAGTTGGTCCAAAATATGGATATCTGGAAGAATTGTGTTATATGGAAATTGGACAGAAATTTGGTCGTGAAACACAACTGTTTATTGAAGCAGCATGGAAAAGATTTCTGGATGATTGCTTTATCATGTTACATATTGATCCAGACCACCTTAACCAACTTCATTCCCTACTCAGTTCAATGAACAATAGTTTAAATTCCCTACGGAAAGAGCACAATTAGTCTTAATTTTCTAGATGTAACAGTGAGGCTTTCATCCACAAGCAAAATAATAACTGATTTATTTCATAAAACTATTGATACACATCAATAGTTTGATTTTTGAGCATGCCTTCCAACACATACAGAAAGGAGTATCCCTTATAATCTTAACAGACATGTATGTACAATTGTTTCTTCGGAAGAAGATAAATCAAAACGTCAGAAAGGATTACGGGGTTTCCTTCGAAAACAACATTATCCTCGATAGATATCGGGATAGAAAACGCCTTTAAACGTCTCACAAACAGACCAGAACTAGTCAATTCTAAGGCGAACATTGACTAACGTTTCAAGCTGCCGTCGAGCGAACGGATGGCGGTTAAGATAGACTAAAAGATGTGATATTTTTGAGTAGATAGATTTATGCTTGTAAACTTTGTAGCCTGCGTTATATAAAACCATAGTTTAAAAACGAACGGTGTTTCTGAGTAATGTTGGGGTGATAATGGTGTCAGCATATAATCTGTGCCTGCGTCAAATATTTTAGCTATAATTGCAATAACAGATCAGCAACCAGTCATATCTAGACGATTAGTGACCAAAACAAGGAATGTGTAGCAGTGATGTTGTTACACGACGGATTTGATAAGCTTGTCGTTTGCGTCCACATTCGACAAGCTATGCTACAATTTTAAGAGAAACGGGTTTAACGGTTAGTCGATACAATCTAGGTCATTTCGCGACGAACATATGGTTCAACATTTTTCAATAATTCGCTTGCTCGTAGAGATCATTAGCAGTGTGTGTGTGTGTGTGGGGGGGGGGGGGGGCGGAGGATCCAGAGAAAACCCACGAGGTTGTAAATTTGAAGGTTCCAAATAAATATTGATTGTTATCAAGCTACCCGAGTTCCAATTTTTGCAAACCATGTCATGTGTACTAAAATAAATGTTAGTAAACTACAAAAATATTTATTTGATATTGTATGGCTCTCTTTCTGAGATACAGGTTGCTATTAATTCAACATTTCTCAAAAATGAAATTTCAGCTCATGAAGCTATAACTGGGGAAGCTGTCTGTCATAACATCATGGAGTTTTATGTTGATGGTGTTCTGCACAAGAATAGTAATAACAGCTACTGGGATCAACCAGCATCTATCAGTATCCCTGATGATACGCAACTTATTGCTATAAAATGCCGGAATACCGGCGGACCTGCTGGAATAAAGGTGACATTGAGTAACGGCATTGAAACCAGTGCAGAATGGAAATGTTATAATAAACATGAGCAAGGATGGAATAAACACAGGTGGGATATTATGGTTATTGCTTTAAAAGGCCCATTAGCTCTATTCCCTGGACAATAAAATATAAGAAAAACGCACATATTAATCTAATATGAATGTATATAAAGTGATTCACAATTATTATTTGTTTTTAAATTGCTAATTGGATATTCAACGTGACGCCACTTTCAGATCCTGAGATGTCACACCTTTTCCCAGACCTTTTGAACGCGACAGAGGGTATAGTCATGAGAGGACGAACGCTATCGAATTTCAACGCGATGGAGGCTACAGTTTTAATAGCTGAATTCAAAGCTTGTGGACACGAAATTGACTAGATTTGCGGTCTGTGACAATCTTTTTTTCTTCGAGACTATTTGTTATCTCTTTGTAGGTTTAATGACGCTACATGGCCCAATGCGCAAGTGGTTAACCAAGAATGGATTTGGACAGCTGGAAACATCAAAGATGAAACAGTCTATTGTAGAAAGTTCATAGCTGACCGTAAAGGTAAAACTAATCAAATTACAGATGACCAACAAAACACTAAACGACACATAACACAAATTTAAGGTCAAAAGTACAAGCCTTATCTATCCAGCAAAGTAAAATAATATAGCCACACAAAGCTTGAAAATATGCTTTGTCGCAACAGCAGTTTATCCGAAAGTTAAACGTGAATATTTACCAAATTTGATACAGATCAAGGACCCTCCATGACATCTAATTTCCATCCTGTTCACAAGCCTTGTAGTACCTATAATATATCTCGGGAACAGATGACTGAAAATCAAAAGGGTAGATATTGTCCGATTCCAATGCATTTATAGAAAACGGCTGGAACTCTGGAACGGGAATACCGATAGGGGTTGACCTTTTTTTACGAAAAATATTTCATTATTTTGAGAAAACAAAAAAATAGATCCACATTTCCTTATTATGTCAGGTATGGAAGACCAAACAGCTCTTTATTCGGTGTTCTTAATTCTTAGTTCTTAATCCAGTCCGAAATTAACACTTGTATCTTAAAATCAATATTTGCTTCATAAATCAAATTTGTAAAATGTATCTTCGTTTAACTTAATTGTATTTTAATATAAAAATAAAATTTATATTAGAAAATCAAAAACAAAAAAATAAGCCTACATTTCATCAGAGAAATACAACGAATAACAAATCTCGAACAATCAATTACCAAATACAAATCTTGCAAAACATTTCTTCAAAAAAATTTCTCGAAATCCATCGAACCGGGACATTATGACGGCATGAGCGGAAATCAACCCGGCGTTTATAACCTAATAAATAAATATACATCGACAAAACATACAACAAAAACATTATAGAAGTACATGTACAAAGAGTTGTTGTTATTTAATTTGATGTCGCCACTTTAACATCAAACTAGGTCAAATATCATAATTCCATTGCTTATAATAAGGTATGGTTTCAAAAACGATAGATTTTACAGATTTACTTATATTTTCAAAATGGTGTCACTTCCGATGAATTTTAACCTGTTGGTATTGCTCTAGACAATTATTTTTAAATAAGGCAAAATTAAAGAAGTCCTCGTTTTCAGAAGGCGGATAATCGGAAAGTTTTTGTTGAGATTTCTGGCTTAATCTACCCATTTGTAACTGATTCTGGAAGTTGCAAGTCGAAATCTTCAACAATGAAAGAGTTACACTCGAAATTTCTCAGTTTTCTATTTCAAACTTACAATTAGGTCATACGTATCAATGGTATAGACTACGGTCTATTCTACAAAACTTGTGAATTACGAACAACTACCAATTGTTAAAAACCGCATTATAATTGATTGGGAAATAAAAAAAAGTTTCATTTGATGTCTAATATGGGCCTATGCTCGTCTATGACGTCACTTCCTGATAATATTTTAAAATGTTTAGTCATTCCTTGAGCTCTGAGGATTTTGGACATCTTGCTACAACATTCTACCAGGAAGATTATTTTATTTGATATGCACACGCAAAAGATGTTCAAAATCCTCAGATTAAGATCGCTAGAGGACCCACAATTTAATTTAACGTCTTGTATCCTCTCCTGTCAAAATGTCGACTGCAGTCAGTAGACCTGTTGGTGTCATTTTATAGTTTGGCGGAATTGTAACGACCACTGAGGTATGTTTTTTATTTCCCAGTTTGGACTACTTTTCTGACACATGGAGGCAAACATGCGAACATTATTCTAGCTCAGAAAATGGCATCGTATAATGGGAAGTTGCGTCGTATAGAGGTGTCATCTCTTCTTACACAAATTACGTAACAGGCAGTTAAAATTTAGCTAGGTGGCAAAGATTTATCATGTACTTGTACATTGTATCTGTTCCCTAGACCTTAGGGCTATATACCATCTAAACAATTGACTGTCCCTTCAGTTTTTCCAATGTTTCCTTAGTGATTTTGTTAACGCGATGGAGGCTACATTTTCAATGGATAATTTTCGAATTTAGTTTAAAGATTTGGTGTGATCAGATTACGAACACTGTCGATTTTCATCGCTCCACAGCCTCCAGTTCCGGCGTTACCCCCAACCCCTCTGATAACCTAGTTATCGAGATAAAACGATGAAAAACACCCAGAAACCCATCTATAATCAGTATTACGCTAACCCCCGTTTGGTAGTTGCTTCCCCTTCGAAGATATTAATTTTGGATAATTTTCATTTAATCTAAAATAGCAATAGCAGGACGAAATTCAGCAATAGCTATTTTAGTTACTCGAATAAGAAGTGGTACCGGGAGTTCAAGAACCAGTCAGCATAGCCTGCCTCGTGTACGACACCTGTGAATACTTATCGATAACTGGAACAATAGCCTAGACCTGGATGTCAGAATATTTCACATTATTGTTGTATATAAATGTGGAAGTCTTAAATCGGGTCAAAGGCTTTCAAATCACCGCATTGGTGTCAGCACGCCCCTTCTGGAGCTTTCACTAGTGGAATCAAGGCCTAGTCGATTGAAAAAAGGGAAAATAGTGCCTTCAGCGTCTACAATGGCATGATTCAAGAGTTAATCCCCCACGCTTATTTGTTTATATCATTTCGGAATGAATAAAATGGTATCAATGACACAAAAGGCGAACATGGCACCACGGTGTTACAACCCCTGTTGTAATAACAACCCCTATTGTAATTAATGTATTTTACAGTAAAATGGACATCTAATTTTAAAAGTCAATGGATTTTGATCACCATTTCCATATGATATAAGAGTACTGTTATGCGTTAATACCCACCTAAAACATGTTTAAAAGCATGATATTTGGATTTCCCAGTTTTACGTGACAAGGAGAAGGGTCGCCTGTCCGACCTCGTGGGCTTTCTCCGGGTCCTCCCACTGCTAACGACCCCTATGCGCAAGCGAATTATTGAAATAAAATTGAACCATATGTTAGTCGCGAAATATATATCAATGATATTTAGAGGTATGTTCTCTGAAAAATCTGTCGACTGGTGATGTGCATATCAGATAAAATACAGTAATTAAATTCTTCTCTACGCTTCGACACATTTATTACATTCCCTGCTACACATCTATTGTTAACCTCTGGTTTATCTCTGGTACGAATATTATTGTAATTCTTTCCTCCTGGAATCCAACATTGTGTATGTATTTACAGCAGTCAGATCGTTTGCTTATCGATAACAAGATTTTCTAATATAAGCGCATCGTTTACATTATGTCAAAGCCGAATTCATGATTATAAGCACATACTACATGAAAATTACATGTCTCAATCCCACCAAACTCACAGAGTGAGTCTGCTGATGGAAACCTATCATTGCTCTCCTAAGAATCAAGTGGTGTCTCACTGTCGAGCAAACATCTTGCTTTTCATATTCCCTGTTTTATGCAATTAATTAAGTGATTTGTTACTTGCGCCTATTGACGTCAATAATTACGCAAATATGGGCATCTTGTAATTTCCCCACACTACATTTTAAACAATACAAAAATTAGCCTTGACCCTATACCCCATTTCATTTCATTTATTCAATTAAGTTTATGTAATTACATGGCATATGTATCTACTGTCGAATTAAACGAATGCAGTTTTATACTCGCTGACCATCACCATGTAGTTTGCGGATGGTCTCTCCTATTATGAAAAGTACAAAATTATATAATTTTAGGATATATTTAATGGGTAGGCAATTTTGGTTTTTGAACCTCTATATCGTTAATAATTCTGTTTCTCGAAATATTTAAATAATGATTTGATACATTCTTTGTCATCTTGCAATTAAAATTGTAGTTAAAAATAATCAATTATTTGTTACCTTGCAATTAAAAATAATCAAATATTCAAGGGGTTTGATTTTCTAAGATTCAGACTTTTATTTTATCTTCTACCCAAGTATGTGAAAAAGGGGACATGACTCTACATAAACTGATATTACTAGAATCGTATTGACTTCCGGTATTCCAAAGTGAAGGCAAAATTTGAATATTTTGATAAATGACAAAAGTTTTACAATTTTCAAACTAAAACTGACAACGACGAAATTTCGAAAGCTTCAACTGCTATTGTTTAGACCCTGTTATGTTATATTTTTTTTAAAGATTCTATAAGACACACTACACATCAGGTACAATCGGAGTGTACGTGGCAACAAATCACGCCATCTAAAACTCTTGCTATCTAGTAGTCAGGAAACAAAATCTAAGAGTGAGACAACTCCGCTTACTTGCAAAGTGGAGTTATCCCCCTTTACTCATGAGGACTGTATTTTATGTCTTGCTGATAAGCTATTTTCTTAACACACTCCCACTAAAATTTTGTATCGACAAATTTTACATAAATGCGAACAGTAGTACCACCAGCAAGAATCAAGAATATAATAGAAGGGAATTTAAAGCTATTATCAGGATCTTAACTCTACACACTCTACACTTTAAAATAGACTGAAACTTGACTATCTTAAAACTTGACATTAGTAGTTATCAAATTACTGTTTGAAAACAAAGAATATACATTTCAATGCTCAAAGGATTTGTAACTAATTCTAAAGGAAACAGCTTTTGAAATGGACGATTCGTCGCTGTTGGTCTACCGAGTTTATCATGTACACGAATTTCCGCAGCACGAATATTGTCATTACGACCTTCAAACGTTCTCCTTACATGAGCTATAACCCAGGTTAATCTTGAGATTTAATCTTCCTGGGCAACGACTACATAACGTTTCTTGGTTATGGGTCGATTGTGATCTCTTAAATCTGTTAAACAGACTTTCCACCATCTATTCCAAAAGTGGGTTAACACTGTATTCAGATAATAATTTCTTTTTCTACAATCTTTATTCGCTTTAAAACCTTCTATCTCTATAGTTAAAGGCAACAGTTCTCCATAAGATATTCTAGCTGTAACAATTGTCTTCGTTTAACAATGCTTTGTAGATCTTACCATTCTCTCAAGGAAACCTCCCCAGCAGGGCGAGCGCTCAATATTATAATACCAGCGTATCCTATTCGACGCCAGAAAACTGTGTATCTCTGAACTCTTAAAAGTTTTCCCATTATCGGATCTCTTCGACCAATAACTCTAATAAAAGACACGTGATAAAAAGCTCTGACGAAGCATTGTACTAGCACAAAGTAAATAAAGCGATAAGCACCTTTTTCATTTGTCCACTAGATATACCTTTCACATGTAACGGTCGCGCATAATCAACCCCAACCTTCGAGAATCCAGGAGGACCGCACCAAACAAAGTAGTTAAAACTGGAAACACTCAAATAGTCAGTTTAAACTAAACTGATTAGTTATGTTAAAATTAAGAACACATTTCACAAGCAAATCTTTCGCTTTCAAATTCTGCACAAATTTCGTGCACCCATCCTGTGCATGATATGCACTAAATCAAGGATTCGCCTGGTTTAGACTTACTGAAGAGACCGCAGTAATATATTCAAGGATTGCCATCGCATAATTTTCTTTTCTTCACCGTAGGATTTTATTTTTTTATTTTTTGTTCTTTTCTCATTTCCTCGAGGATGTACATTTAAGTGAACACCACTTTTCTTCGAACAATTGTGTCCATTCCGCTAATAAGACTGCATAATGTATCTTACGATTGTTGAGTTTCTGTTCTGCTGGGGGTTGATTGCCACTATGTGGATCATTTCGCTTAAAAAATGTAAACAGAAAATGTTGGTAAAATTTCTGGCATATCTGGCATAGCTATTGAGTTAGGGCTCTTTGATGGTGGTTGTCACTTCGTCACTTCTGATAAAAGTTTTTCAACATCAGTCTCTGTGAATGAATTAGATGTGTGGAGTGCATCTGGGGACATATTGAAATCAAGCGCTTCACACACCTGAACATAGAGAAGATTCTAGATCTTCTGCAAAATTACTAGGTTCTTTATGTGCAACAACTAGTTCAATATTAATTTCGTTAGCTAATATTACTATCACCTACCCATAATTAAGGCAGTGTATAATGTAAACAAAATACTTAATATATACCTCCATTTATTCTTACTTTAATTTTTAGGGCGTTGAGCAGTCTAAAATGCACATTTTAAAGCTAGCACTGTAATTTGTGTTGATAAGATATGACATGTTTTGTTATTTTGGGTGGTAAATTACATATTAATCACCACAAAAATACCAATTTTATTTACCAACTATGTTCCAAACTTGGCCCAAAAGCATGATAATAAAGGGCGCCGATGACAATAAAAGTCAAATTTTCTCAGTTATGCCTGCATGGATTTTTTTTAAATTTGGTATGAACAATGCTAATAGTCAGTCAAAAAAAGCCACAGGTTTTGTGATTTTGGGTTTATTCTTTGAATACTTCCACATCAAGTTTTAAAATACAACAATTCGGACGTAAAAAGTAAATATTTACTTCAGTTCACTACTCGGCAGCTCTAAAAATCATTTTATACATTCAAAAATAGCAGTCTTCGACCATCAAAAAATGAAATTCAGCCACGTTCAAATCGCGATAGATGGTAAACCTGGATAATCGCGTCCTAGAAGGAATTCCTTCTGACGTCATATCTAGATAGACGTGAATGATCCAGTGTGAAACTGCTGTTGGACATGGCCATGATTGTTTACAGCGGATGACGTTACCGGTGTATACGACGTCATAATTTATTCAAAAACCTTCTCGTTTGCTATAAATAGCCCCTTTCTTTCCGCTTGTTACTCCATTATTACACAACAAACGGTCGGACTGTTATGTGTCCTCTGGGTTATTTTACACATGGAACATATGTGCAAAGTCTTAATCAGATTGGTGTTGAAAGTGCATATCTTAGGCCTTTCAACGCCTTTAAAGTACGAAAGCCCAGAAGGCTCATTTCAAATTCCAGATTCCAAATTCCAAATTTACTGCTGTAGCAAAAAAAAAAAAAAAAAAAAATGCCAGTCCTAAGATACCGAGTAGCAGAGAGTAACTCACTGCAGAGGAACTTTGCCCCAAACTGTTCACATCTGCCGAAGCAAACCCGAACTGGAATATTGTTATTATACTCTCACTGATTAGTCAAAAGCAAAAACCTGATCCGATTGGTCGGATCATAATTGGAATTTGTAATTTGTAATTTGGAATCTGGAATTTGTAATTTGGAATCTGGAATTTGTAATTTGGAACGGGTTAAACTAGAAGTAATTAGTTGTGTAAAATTACAATTTATATAAATTCTAAATTGTTTAATTGAGGGGGGGGGGGTGGCTGAATGGTTAGCGTGCGCGCGCTGTGTCATTGAGTCGACCGGCGTTGTTTCAAATCCCCGGTTGTACGTGACAATGAGTAGGTCGCCTGTCCAACCCCAACTCGTGGGTTTTCTCCGGGTCCTCCGGTTTCCTCCCACTGCTAAAGACCCCTACGCGCAAGCGAATTATGTAAATAAAAGTAAAAACCATATGTTAGTCCCGAAATGACCTAGTTTGAGTCGAGTGGACGTTAAACCCCATTTCTGTCTGTCTATGTTAGTCCCAAAATGGCCTAGTTTATGTCGAGTGGACGTTAATTCCCATTTATGTCTGTCTGTCTGTCTGTTTAATTGAGGGGGGTTGCAAATTTGCTATTTTATCGGTAAGACATGAATTTGGAATTTCGCATTTGGAATTTGGAATCTGGAATTTGGAATTTGGAATGAGCCTTCTGGGCTTTCGTATTAAAGGCATTTATATTTAATTTGTTGTTTTTCTTACTCGATATTGCGTAATGACGTTGGTTTTCTGACTCGATATTACGCTATGGTGCCACTATGACGTAATAGATGAGGGACCTGGCAAGACAGAACGTCAAGTTGTTCGGGTGAGACGCAAAATCGAAGTCCTGTGTACACGCTGGTGTGCACGATAAATAGTTGACCGAAACTCCTCTGTCCGGATACATTGTCCCCCATATCACAGTGAATAACGTATTCCCGATTGCATTAGCATAGATTCGTACAGAAAAGTAGCAATTTACCCCCAACCCCCCTCCCCGCCCAATTCATCCCATTAAACGTAAATCTTTTAACTATTAATTTGATGAAGAAAAACTATTGTCAGAAACGAATACTTTGTAATAAATTACAATTTAATTCAGATTTCACTTGGATACCAAGAACTCGAGAACCTGTAATTTATACTCTTAGTCAAGATGTGATGTTAAACTGGGAATATCTAACTGACAAGTTGATCAACAAAATCATCTTCAGTCGAGAACATAAAATAACAAACCATGTAAGATAAGCTTTAATTAATTGACTTATTATAGGTGTCCATAATCGTTATTAGCATAAAACCAGTTCGTATATTTCTATGACCTTTTTTCTAATGATAGTGTACAGCAGATATTACTTTGAGCTATACAAGCTTACATGAAAATGTGTCACAATAAAGCCAGTTCGTATCTTGTCTTAAAGGTATGACCCTAATAGGTATATAAAAGTGTTTACGTCGACCTTACAGAAAAGTATTGCTTAATTTGGAGATAAATCAAACACTGCTTGGAGTACGCCATGACTTTCAACTCAGATTTTCAAAATAACATGCCCCATAACAATGTAATTCCGTTCACCGCTTCCAACTGATATCCTCTCACAGGACTAATTACAATGGGTCGCCTTGGGGCGGAATTGTCCGGGAGCTGACCATCGTCAGTGAAGCTGTTTCCCCTCTCTACTGCAGTTGATAACAATAACTGATTCCGTCTGTTCGTTTTAATTCACTAATCATCGAACTTGGTCTATGTTTGAATTATATCTAGACTCTGTTAAACCGTGTAATTAGACGGCAATAATCTATCTGACCCCTGACTGTTTTTTGTTTGTTGTACAGACTATTAAAATTGGTATGTGGACGAGTGAGAAAGGTTTCAAACAAAACAGAGTGGATCTTTCAACTGAACTGGTACTGAAAAAAATATCCATAAACAACGAAAGTGGAGAAAGGATCAGCCTTGAATTAAAACAAACGATAGATGATGATTTTGATAAAATCTACTACTGTCATGTCTTCTATGATGATCGCATCTCTTACAAACAAGGTGTTGAACTCGTGGCTGAAAGTAAGATTTAAATTTAATAAATGAGGATGTAGTTGTTATACTATCTGTTCAACATTTCAATGCTACTACATGTATTTCAATCAGTTTCATATTGTAATATTGGCATGCATTTATAGAACCTTGTACGGAATTAAACCACATGTTTTTCTGTGAATGCTTCATGGGATCTATATTCTTTTCACCTACTAAATAAGTAGCGACATTTAAATAAGTTACTGGGATCTATGGGATCTATATTCTTTTCACCTACTAAATTAGTAGCAACATTTAAATAAGTTACTGATGGAAAAATACATCCAAATTTCATTTAATCGATTGTCCAATAGTGATCGTATAAATGGATGGCAAACACTGGTCTAGACATAGGGACTCCTCTTTTAATCTAGGATCAGCATGTAAAGGAGAAAGGCTACAGTACTATAACAACACATTAACATTTACGTGGATGTATCAATATAGATACCCGATTACAGCAGTTATCTTATCGAGGATCGATAGCGCTGGAAAGAAGGTGAGTGAATGGCAGTTATTCCTGAATACAAATCTAAGTCAAAGAATTTAATCAATTGCTTCTTTTTTACTTTGGTTCCAACCCTCTTTTCGGAGAATACTCAACTGGAAAATGGACACACTAGTTTATTTTGGTTATTTTAACAATTCAGAAGATGTATCTACTATTCCGATTATTTTGCAAGTCAATGAAGACATCGTTGCCGTTGCTTCGAAAATGTAATTGTTAGTCGGTGACAACATATATGTTTTTATCTTTAACAGGGAGATGATCTGGGGTATTGGTATCAGAATAAATTTGAAAATGATCCATTATTTAAAGACAGGGTAGTATTTAACATAACAGATCTGGCTGATAAAAAAAGGAAGATAACTCTACTTTTAAGTAATAAAACCCCAGGTGACTTTAATTTAACATACATATGTAGAGTGATACCGGCTGATGGGCAGTTTTGTCAGTGTCAATTGACAGTTGATGACGATGGTAAATATTACAAACATTTGTATCATTGACTTCACAAATTAATTACAGTCTTGTGTTTATGTCCGTGGCTTAACGAAGAGAAAGTGATCTTTCAAAGTTTAATTGCATTTTTGTGACATTTGTTTTTATTTTGGGATTTGATTGATTTTTGTCTCAAAATGGCATAATATATTTGGAGGCGTGTCGCCATTCTACTTTTTGAATAGATCTCTGCCCAGAATGACGTGTAGACACAGTTAAGTTTCTTATGGTTTGTCGCCAGTTATTGAGGACGTTTCAAAGAGAGATTGGGGTTTAACGGCCACTAGACACAAACTGGCTCATTTCGGGACTAACACATGGTTCAATTTTATTTCAATAATTCGCTAGCGCGTAGGGGTCTTAAGCAGTGGGTTGAAACCGGCGAACCCAGAGAAAACCCTCGAGGTTGGACAGGCGACCCTATTCCTTGTCACACCGGGGAGTATCTTCATTTTACCTGAATCCTTCTCTTATGCATCAGGGTCTTTGGTAATTGGAGCAACCTTAAGACATGGAGAAAAAAAAAGAGGTTGAACTGGCGATCCTACTTCTTGTCACGTACTAGCGGGGAATCGAAACCACGCCAGTTGACTCAATGACAAACCTTATGATCTAATACTCCTCACACCGTGGACAGGATAGTGTCACGGTGCCGCTTTTCGGTGTCGTGCCGAAGGATAGTCACGTCCCCCCCCGTAGTGTAATATCGCAATTAAATAGAATAATATTGACGTAAAACGGTGCCGATACGAAACTCTTACCCCAAAATGGTTATTGCCCCGCCCTTATAGCTGAAGTATCTATACTTCTTATATAAGGAGTGGGCTTATTTTGCCTTTAGACATCATCGGGCGTTCCTAGCGGTACGACTAGCTACCTCGGCTTAGAGGCCAGGCTACCGACATCATGCCGGGTTTTTAGGAAGTACCCTCAGCTTCTGGTTCGGGGATTGGATAGAGACAATGTAGTGTTTCAGCCGTAAGGTCTGAGTGCTAGGCTTGTTAAATTGTAGATATTATAATAACTCCTAATGTACAATCATAGATATTGTAGTTTTCTGTATTTGATATATGACCATAGTTTTAACAACAAAGTGTTCCAGAGCCAATTGATCTTTGAAGTTTTATTTGCAACGTGAAAGTACTACCGAGTCGACGGATAGTGTTACTGGCCGTTTTCTGGAGACCGCGAACAGGATAGTGCCACATTACCTATTTTAGGTGCCGTGACGAAGGATAGTCACATCTGTCCCCCTCCCCCATAGTGTCGCATGTGCTGTGAGGGGAATTTTGCCCGGGCAGCGGCACTATGGCCTACTATTATAACGAATGCCAGCTGCCAAGGGATCTTTTACATGCATGCCAATGTATACGCTGGACCTCTGTTTTACGTCCCACCATAACGACTAGAAAGCTGTCCTTGTCAGGCCGTCTGTTCTGCATCACTCACACAGGAGAACCACGCCGGAAAATCTGGATGAACTTACTTATGAACGAAATAGCAATTAGTAGTAACAGGGGAAAAGGCAGTGGGAAACAGTGCAAGATGGATGTGGCGTTCAAACACCCCTTTACCATGTTAGTCAGCCGTCCAACGGGTGTTGGAAAGACGGTCTTTGTACATAAATTTCTCCAAGCGTCCCTGTTCGACATCGCTTCCCAGCGCATCGTGTCGGCCTACGGGGAATGGGAAGAGAGTTACGATCGCTTTCCTCACACTTATGTCAAAGGTTTGACAGACATTGACGACGTGATAGATCAAGTCAAGCGTCCACAAGTCTTGGTCGTGGACGATTTGATTGGTGAAGACATGGAGATATGGCAAAAGTGGTTCACGAAAAAGAGCCATCACCACGACACGAGTGTCATCTACATTGTGCAAAACTTGTTCGACAAGCAACAGCGTACCATCAGTCTGAATGCCCATTACTTGGTCTTGTCTAAAAAATCCCCGAGACGCCTCACAAATTGGCGTGTTGGCCCGTCAGATGTATCCCTCCCATAACAAGTATATACAGGAAGCTTATGCCGATGCGACGAGTACCCCTCGTAGTTACTTACTCATTGATTTGAAACCCGACACACCCGAAGCTTAAGCGCTTGAGATCCAACATTTTACCCCAAGAGGAACCGCACATCGCCTACGTCCAAAAGGTATAAAGGGGATCTACACCCTCGAATGGATTCTTTTAGTCACGATGGCTCGTACGAAGAATACGCAGCGGAAACACCCACCCCCAACCCTTCCCAGAGCGACGTTCCCGATCCTGGCACCGGACCTTCGCGATCCCACGGTACAAAGGCAGACTCGTCCGAGAATGAGGGCACCCACATCACAATGGTTGCCCTCGTTGACACCACCCGGGAGCCCCATGTCTCCCTTACCGGCCACACCACCACGTCTCACCTTACCGGTCACACCCCCACGCCACACAAGATCCCCTACTCGGTCTCCTTCTCCGATCATTCGAAGACCACGAAGAGAAAAAAAGAGTTCTATGAAAGGACTGATGTCCTTCATCCGCAAGTTACAACATCTTACTCCCGATATGGCTGATGGACAGTTGGTCAAGAATACGGGTAGGGCACGTATTGGATTGTTGCAGTTGGCGGCCAACCACTTGTTGAATGATAACATCCAACCACTGCATGACCAGCACAAGAAATGGGTGGAACGAAATCGACCCAAGTGACGGAGAGAAACATGCCGACTGCCGAAAAACTCTCTCTGATCATGAAACCTGGAGGACGAGGGTTTTTCGCGGGGGGGGGGGTGTTGATTCGTATCTTGCTGCGATGGAAGGAAAGACTGCATGATGAAAGAAACAAGAAAAGAAATAAATTCGTTCGACGGATCGTTCAGCGCGCAAGGGGTCTGAGTACCGAGGAGTTGAACCAACAGCATGCATTGCTTCGCAAATTGACTAATCCACGAACATCACCCGGCGTCAAACAGCGACTTCTCGATGAACAGGGTGGTGCCCTCGTGGTATCTAAACTATTGGGAGGACAACAGGGTGGTAAACATCCCTGGCTTAAAAGTAGCGATAGAGCGAACGCTATGGCCGCCGAGCTATCTACATTATTTGGCGGATAACCTATGGAGAGAAAAGGTATAAAAAGGAAACCGGAGAACGGCCCCGAGCTCAGTCATGGACACACTGCGGTACCTATTGAACACTGCACCCAAAAACCACCCTCTTCTGCTCGAGGACCAACCCATCGTCGACGGTGTGTGTGAGTGTATTGGACATCTGATTCGTGGCAACGTTCCTGTGACCGAGAACGTGGTCAAACGTTTGAAAAAGTACACCCCTAGTTACGACACGTCTAAAACACCTTGGAAGACTTCTTCACCCGGTTGGTCCGGTCCTTTCCGAAAGATGAAATTCGCCAAGAAAATGAAACTGGTGCCCTTGGACGGTACCACCGACGTCAAACCCATCGAAGTCAGACAAGTGGAACCCGCGTACGATCGAGATCCACTGGAGCAGGCCGTCGAAAATGGTTACCAAGACATGCAACACGTGTTAAACGATCCACACTGACCGACGAAAATAAAATGCAACGATACGGACAGTTGTTACAACGTTATCAAACGATACAAAGGAAAAGAAAGCAGGTCATTCCCTTGTCGGACGAGAAAATACCCGAACAAAAAGAAGAAGCAACCGTGGTCTCGGAGGCACCCATCCTGGAGTCGGTCCCTCGGGTCTTTCAACATCGAGCTCGCCTTTTGTTGAAACATCTGAAGGAGAAAACACCTTGGTCGTGGAACGAGAACTTGGAATTGCTTCGGAATGGCGAACCCGTACCCGGCACCAACGGATGGTTTGGCGTGATGCAAAGTTTGAAAGTCACGAAAGTACCGCGCGAAGCCATCGGCAATCAAGAACGATGGAACGCGTTGTCCACGCAACCCGCACGGACTCCCGTTCCGCCGCGACGTCCGAGAAAGAAGAAAATCTTAAGTACGGATATCCCTACTACGAGTACACCTACCAGACGAGCCAGATGGCTCCCCTTGCAAAAACTATGCCTGATCACATGGAAATCTGCTGAAACATGGAACGAAAGCTGAAGAAAGTCTATTACGCCCCGAAACACCCGGCCGCTTTCGGTGGAGTCCTGGGTCTCTACAAAGCTACCGGTGTGCCCCTGGACAAAGTCAAAACATGGTGGAAACACCAAAGGCCGTACACCTTGCACAAACCACTGAAAAAGTAATTCTCTCGGTCCCCCACACATGAGCGATATGTCGGCCTTGGCCCAGTACAATGAGGGATACAAGTATTTGCTGTGCGTCATTGACGTGTTTTCCAAGTACGCTTGGGTGTTGCCCCTCAAAAACAAGACGGGAAACAGTTTGGTGGACGCCTTTCGTCGAATCTTTCAAAGTCGATAACCCCAACGGCTTCAAACGGACAAAGGCACCGAATTCCTCCATCGAAAAATGCAAGCTTACCTAAAAAAGAACAAAATCATTTTTTCGTGACACACAACGTCGAAACCAAGGCCAGTGTGGTGGAACGATTTCAACCGACACTGAAAGAGCGCATGTGGCGATACTTTACTCATCGACAAACCCAACTGTACATCGACGTGCTAGATGAATTGGTTCGGGCTTACAACGCCAGACGACATCGGACCATCGGCATGGCACCAAAAGACGTTCGTCCGGAACACGAATGGATGTTGACAACACCTCCACGCCCCCTCAAAAAGAAAAAGAGAACAATGGACATCGGTACGACCGTACGTTTGGCTTTGCCGAAACACGGTGCCTTCGACAAAGGTTACTGGCCGAACTGGACTCTGGAAACGTTCAACGTCGCACCCAACGTCGGTTGGACGAAAGAGGCGAACACATTTAGGGCACCTTCTATCCCGAAGAATTGCAAGCGGTTCAGGTCAACGACGACGAGCTCTTTCCCATTGAAAGAGTACTCGAAAGAAAAAAGACAAAGTGTTGGTGAAATGGTTGGGTTATCCGGCGTGTTTTAATTCGTGGATGCAAATACTAGGTCGAATAACAGGTAACTAATGCAAATGGTGGGCGGGCTAGTTGAAGAAATACAAACCAGCGTGCACAAGCAAAACTCACATTATCTTAATAATAAAAAAAACAAATATGCTACGAAATGCTGATTATATTATATATATGAAAGATTATACAATTGTAGTTACCGAATTTGTATGCCTCCATGGTCCTAAAGTTTCGAAATCTTCAGCTCGGTCATAAAGCGCACATGGTCATTCCCCTTACGACTGACTAAACTAAAAAAACAGAAAGTAGCCTCGCTTTTCCGTGTCGTAAAACGAAGATAAGGCTTACACTCGTTTACTATCGGTAATGGAATGGTTCTAAATCCTTGGTCGACATGCGTTTTGTCGTACGAGTCGTCTTTGTTTGAGAAGCCATTTGCGTAATTAAAAAGATTCACCCCTGTCTGCTCTGCAGGCTACTGCGCGGATAACCAGAGCATACGCATTACCGGGACAGACAGGGATATGCCTAGACAAACTAACGGTTTAATATTTTACACTACCTAGATGACCCAAGCTGCTGCTTTAGAGTAGACACGTAGGACACCAAGGTGGACCTGCAACAAATATATTAGAAAATAATGGAAAAGATGCGCCTACTCGCCAGCTAAACACGACCAAAGCCGTCTAGGTGAATTGTGGGCCGAAACAATGCGTTACAGAGAAGGAGGTCGTAACGCGGCCCATACACACTCAATTGTTTCGTCCGTTAAATTGAACGTGTAATGAGGACATTGACGGCGAATTAATTGAAACAATTTAATTGAATCAATTAATTGACGGATCAAAATTCCTTTTATATACTCTTCAAAACAAAAGTAGGGTATATTGAAATGCAAATACCTGTGCAGGTTGTGATATGATAAATAGTCATAGACACTTGACATGCTTTGAGAGTATGTTCACAAATGAAGAAATTATCGCCCCAACAGAACCACTGAGCTGCACATGCGACACGCAATAGCGCCATAAACGTGGGAGGGGTTCATTGTCAAAGGGGGGTTGGGATGGCCTAGTGGTCTAGAGTGTCACGCTTCGACCTCTAGCTGGCCGGTCACCTCTGGCTTGCGGTTGTGGTTTCGATCCCTGGTGTGAGCGGATGTGGTTTGGAGATAGGGGCGCCTTCTCAACCTCGTGGGTTTACTCCGGGTACTCCGGTTTCCTCCCACAGGAAAGACCCATGCGCGTGCGCTAAGATAATGAAAATAAAAAAAAAGACAACTTGTCTGCGATATCACCTTCGGTGGAAGCGGACGTTAAACACTAACAACAACAACATTGTCAAATTTTACACTCCAAGTTAAAGTGAAGAGGGGGGAGGGGGGGACTAAACTAAACTAAAATAAAGATACAGGGCTTAATCAAAAATTCTCTATGTCCATACTAAAAGATATATAGTCATTCCTCTCTTTAAATATATTATTTATTTGTTGGGCACAATGCTTATACAGTATATTGTTGTTTTTTTTAAGTAGGCTACTCAACTCTGTTTATAGAGAGACCGGAAAGAGTGGGGGTGTTTAAAATATCAAAAAACGGGTATTAATACGAAATTCCAGTTATTGTGTTATAAATTACTGGAAAGTATGTTTCTTTGGCTGCTTGAATCTATCAATTAATCCCTGGCACATTCAAAATTACGCACGGTCGTCTAGATAGTTTCTTATGGTGTGCCAGCTTGATTTCCTTATAGTGTGCTCGTGCCGGGTTTCCATATATGTTAATAAGTCACGTGATATCCTACATTTGCATATGCAAGTTGATGATGTGCCAAAGTTGCTATGTAGAAAGCGTGAAGGACAAATGGGATGTTGTAGAGCGCAAATGTAAAATGTAATGAGAGAAATGTAAAATGTAGACACGTCAAAAAAGGCATTTTCCAACAAAACATTTGTCATTTAACACTTAACATTTGACGTTTTACATTTAACTCTTGCCTTAAATGTATTTTGACTTTATCAATATCGGTATTAGGACTTTGCACATTGTACTTTTTACATATAATCAATGGAAACGACATTGTCGCAGAGCATTTAATATTGGCAGCGATACCCTTCCATACAGCTTGACCGTTTATTTTGTGACTATATATATATACTTAGCCAAATTAAAAACTTGACACTGATGAATTTCAACAATTTTTTTTTTCTGGTAAGTCAAATAAATTTTAAAGTGTTTCTAACGATAGTAAGTAGTAAGAAGCCTTTAATTTCATAAAATTGTAAAGTCACGTGGATCACGTGATTTTTGAGCATATAAAGATGAAACACCTGCAAAACACAAACTCGTAAGGTCAATCGATGCAAGTTTGCTTAAACTGAACACGCACACGTAACTTGAACTGGAAAAACAAATTAAAATTGTTATTTTCATCTTTGTTAGAAAATGCCCTGGACTAACGTTTCAACGTTTGCTTAAACTGAACACGCACGCGTAACTTGAACTGAAAAAAAAAATTAAAATTTTTTATTTTCATCTTTGTTAGAAAATGACCTGGACTAACGTTTCAACAAGACAATGCTCGACCCCATACAGCAATTGCTACCCAGAATTGGTTAAGAAATGCCGGTGTCCAAGTCCTGGATTGGCCGTCGCTTAGCCCCGACCTTAATCCTATTGAACACATCTGGGGCGAACTGGGGCGACGTGTTCGTCAGCAAGTGAATCCACCACTGACGTTGCAGGACCTTCAACATGCTCTTGCTGAGCAGTGGCGACGTCTTCCTCGGGTAGTGTTTACTAATGTTCTGAGATCCATGAGAAGACGTTGTGTGGCAGTACGAGACGCTAGAGGAGGCCACAACCGTTACTAAACACTTTATTCCGATTGTTCTCCAAGTCTGTGAATTTCATTTTGGGGGGTACTGTGACATCACGAACGTTATCAATGTCAAGGACTTTCGGCGAGACGTATTCTTGCTTTCTGTTGATGTCAAGGTCGTCTGTGCACAACATAACACTAAAATAGTTGCCTTAAACCAAATATTAAAAATCTAGTCCCAAAAATCCCGAGTGTCAAGTTTTTGATTTGGCTGAGTATATATATATATATATTATGGTGTAATTGTCGAGATATTTATTTACGGTTGGACACCTTACAATAGACTAGTTTCTCACGAATCACATTTCAGTGCTTATTTACATTTGTAAGTATTAGAAAAGAAATAGATTCACCAGACGATATATCAAAATAGATGAGTTAATCAGTTGTGTTATTGCAATTAGCAATGGAGGAATTTTGAGAAAGAAAAAATGTTTCGAAAGTTTAAGTTGTATTTTGGAGTAATGACAACAGTGTAATACAATATCAGTTATAAAACTTTATCTGTATATTTTTATAATCTTCAACAAAGCCAGGTCGTCATAATCAAAACCAGTCAACACAATATTAAATAATAAAATAATCTAACTTCTTTTATTTCAAGTCAAAGTCGTGGAAACCGATAATTCACCAGGTCTGACTTGTCCGGAAATTACTGGAATAGTAGTTGGTGTTTCTGTACTTGTTCCCGTGGTAGTCATTATAGTTGCTATTGTAAAACTACGTAAGAAGGAAGCTCGCAGTAAGTATAAATGTGATTATTATAAAGGTGTCAATAATTATATAATAGTATTAAGCTCGCAGTAGTTTTTAGAGTGTATGATTATTATAATGTTTTTCAATAACTATATAATGGTATTAAACTCGCTGTAGTTTCATATTATCACAAGCTAAATATGTATTTAACATTCTAAGGAAATGTTGTTTTTTTATTCTAGAAGGAAAATTTCGCTTTCTGATACCAATGATACTAATACCTCTACTATGTGTGCTTATTGCAGGATTAGCAACTTATTTTCTGTGTAAGTATAAGTATTACCACAACGCCATATATAGTATACTATTCAAAAAAAGTAGGGGATATTTGATTTTGGGGGCATAATACTAAAATATGCAAATGACTACGAAAAAAGTCACTATAGAACCTAACAGAAGAAACATTTCCAGTTACATGTGACGCCCAAACGCACCAATAGCTACCGCATGGAATGCAGGTGATGCTTGGGATCATCATGGGGGTCCAACCCAAGATTTGCACGACTCTGACTTTGAATGTTACAGTCATTGTGGCATTGAATTCCAGGGTGGAAACATCAGTTTAATTGTTTTAGTGACCAGAAA
Organism: Patella vulgata; assembly: GCF_932274485.2. Lineage (NCBI taxonomy): Eukaryota > Metazoa > Mollusca > Gastropoda > Patellidae > Patella > Patella vulgata. The sequence goes on along the minus strand of NC_065886.2, from coordinate 2,774,506 downwards.
ACAAATTTTGATATGCGTCGGCTTACCCAAAATGAAAGGTTACGTGCCCTTGGCATGCTACAGATCGGCACAACACAGGCGGTTGTGGCGCGGACGATGAATGTTTCTCAGTCTATCATAAGCAGGCTATGGTCCAGATACCGTGATACACAATCTGTACAGGACAGATCACGCTCAGGTCGACAACTCAAGCCCAGGATCGATTTATCCGTACCTTGGCCTTGAGAAATCGTGTCATCACAGCAAATCAGATCAGCGCTCGTCTTCAAACAGACACTGGTGTGAGAGTGAGTGGCCAGACGATTCGGAATCGACTGCATAGGGGTCACCTTCGCGCCCGACGTCCTCGCGTGATCCCTTGTTTGAGAGATCATCACATTCAGGCAAGACGTCGTTGATGTAGGGATCGTCAACACTGGGATAATCGACGCTGGAGCAATGTGATGTTTTCAGATGAGTCAAGGTTCACTGTTGATTTTTTGGACAGACGTAGGAGGGTGTGGCGTCGTCGACACGAGCGCTTCCAAAACGTTAACGTCATCAGACATGATCGATTTGGGGGTGGTTCTGTTATGGTGTGGGGAGGCATCACTGTTGCTGGAAGAACGGCTTTACATGTTGTTGCAGGGCGTGTTACAGGCCAGTACTACCGGGACAACATCTTGGCAGTCCATGTTGTGCCGTTCGCACGACGTCATGGCCGCCGTTTCATCTTCCAGGATGACAACGCAAAATGTCACAGGGCCAGGATCGTTACAGGTTACCTCCAACAACAGAACATCACCACATTACCTTGGCCAGCACTGAGTCCCGACCTCTCCCCCATCGAGCATGTCTGGGACATGCTTGGACAGAGGTTACGTCAACGTCAACAACGTCCTGCCAATGCCCAAGAACTTGCTGCTGCGTTGCAACAGGAATGGGACAATCTGGACCAAAATGACCTTAGACGTCTCATTAGGAGTATGCCACGTCGGATCAATGCTTGTTTGGCAAACAGAGGTGGATTTACCCGTTACTGACTTGGTTGTGATGCTGTGGTAACTTTGCTGTTTGACCCCGGGTATCATTTTACCCTTATAATGGTCAGTCTGTGCCTTACTTAGTCTAACGATCATTTGGAATAAATCGATGAATGTGAACTTCATTTCATTTTGTCATTTGTTTCTTCGTCAATTTCATTAGGTGACTTTAATAACACTTAAAAATCAAATATCCCCTAGTTTTTTTTAATAGTATATTTAAAAACATACATAATCGTCCTTTTGACGAATCCGGCAAATTTATGTCACATTAGCGGGATTACCTTAATGGAAATGAATGAGTAAACACACCCACATTTAAAGTTCATATTTTTTCCCGCCAATAAATTCACAATGTCTTTTGATATTACTTTGTTTTTTTTTTCATTTTTGTAAAATTCTCTATTGCAAATTTTCTTCTATGTCATGGCCAGCTCTTGTTTTTTTTAAAAAAAAAACAAACGAGTACCTTTCATTGTTTCCACAATTCTCATTTGCATATGGAAGCTCAGGCTGATCTGCAGGGACAATTGGCTAGGACGATACAACCACTGAGAGGGGTGACATCGGGGGTGGTTAATTACCTAGCAATATTAACTTTTTCCTCTGCAAATTAAATTCTAGAACATCATTTTCTTTTTAAGTATTAGAAAAAAATAATGATGTTTGAAGTATATCTGGATAAAAAATATCTCCTATTTAGTGTAAATGGGTATATACAGCGCGTGTTCAGGTTATGTAAACAATGCACGTGCTATCGAGCCAATAATCTACGTTACGTGATGTGACGTCACATGTAGAAGACATTTGAACTTATAAAGGCCAGTCATCTCATACAGAGGTATTCCGAAGCCCAACGCGAATCGCATCGAGAATCAGTAAGCAAAATTGACAATAGTTTTCAACTAAACAACGATTGATTATTGTTATGTATCATATTTCAGCCACATCCAACTACAATTAAGCATTACAATCCTACCTGAAACAGATATAAATCATCGTATTTAAAATTAAGGCGCTAAGCCGTTACTAGGAACGCCATTTTTAAACGGATAAAAACAACGCTACATTAATTTAAACGCGAATATTCGAAGTTAGGCGATAGTTGTGCCACTACATTGGCCTCCGTAATTTTAATTGGTCATAATATTATAAAAGTATCTTATTTTTACTAGGTTACGTGCATTAATAAAGAAACTGAGTTTGCCACTTGGAACTAAAGGCATCCAATCGTAGCTAAAAACAAACACATCAGTATATCTCAACGCTTTTAGCTACGTTCTCGTAGCTAGCCCTCCTCTGTCAGAGACGCCTTCGCTGGATAGGCCATGTGCACCGAATGGATGATGGATGATAATTATTTGATATTACAAATAAAGCGTTGTATACAACATAATATAAACCAATATTAATAACAATTCAATAATGACGTAACACAAATGATGTTCCGTATTTGCATTTTACAAATCTCTTAACAATGTAGTACCCAAAGTAGTAATTGATTACAGTAATTAAGATAATCGACAGAAGGCTGTTAAATAAATAGGTGACGTACCCTTTCAGAGAATCCGGTGTCAAACATTATATATATAAATGGGTGGCATACCCATACAATGCATGTTCATCCTGATTTAAAGGATGCTAAAATTTTGTCTGATGAGACATCACATCTGTGAAAGCGAACCTTGTTTATAAATATAAATATAATACAGTTTGCACGAGCGAGGCACTTAATCATTTGTATCATACTTCTAAATTTAACAGAATAGACCAGAACACCACAAAGTATGGCAATCACCTCTTGGTACAAAGTTAATAGATTAATCAGTGTTCTAAAATATAAACATAATTTTACCTGACTTGTCTATCTGTCGTAACAATTAACCGATAATGTAGTGGCGCCACCACAGAAGCAATGTCTGAGCGGAAAACACTATTGATGACGAGTGATGTAAATGTAGCGCTTTGCACACCCGTAATGGGTGGATTAAAAATATATTATAGCACAAATTAAAAATTTCCTCGATTCTGATTGATCGAAAAGTGTCATCGAATGGGGAATGAACCCCCTCTAAATTATCAAGGCGAATTACTGCGTATAAATATTACAGTGTACATTTTTTTCGTTTTTGTGCTCAATGATCTTCCTCAACTCAAATCTTTATTGGCAAATATCTTCAAGAAATTCGGCACACATGACTATCAAACCATTTTCAAACATCATCTTTTTTGAAAACACATTTCTGAAAAACATAAAACAGTAGAAAATCACAAATGAATTAATTAAACGCGTTTTCAGGTATCCAATTATATTCGTTACTAGGCAGTGACAGTATGGACAAATTTGTTTGCTTTTTTGGTAGGCCATCTTCACTCACCAATTTTTACTTAATCAGGTGGAATTTGTTTTAAAATCACACTTTGGTCAAAGTCTGACTAGCATGATCTACCTAATAATACGTCATTAGGCACACGAAATCGCTTGAAAATATAATGAGTGAGTCGGAAATTGCAGCTGAAATATAGGCCTAATCGTTATGCAAAAATTGGCATATGTTGACACACGTCAGAACAGTATACATAGCGACCAGTACAATCTTAGGTTAGACATCACTGTCATAGTTTTATATGGTATGTTTGAGGATGTTAGTACGAACTGCTATTGTGTGAACACGAACTAGCCACAACATTGTGATAACAGTCTGCAAATAAATCAATAAATGCTGAAAACTTTAATGAAACTCCCGAGGCGGAGTCATCTTTGTTGCCAAGAGTTACTCCTCTTTTAGACCCGGATAGCAGGCCGGAATTATTTCAATTATCGATGACACTCGTCTCTAAATACCGCAATAAAACTAATTATTCCCGTTCTTTTAAAAATCTTCAAACGTTAAAAATATTTTTTGAGGATATCTGAATAACATTTTTTTCATAAATCATTTACCAGCACCTCGAGACCCAAGCATTTTAAATTTGCAGGAAAACAAGGAAGGTCTAAATCTATTGAGAATATTATGAAAAATGAACGCCAGCACGTGGCCAAATAACGACTTTTTAAAATTGTTGTAAAAAAGTTTTCTAAATAGTTCCGAAGGAAATCCCTAAATCTTTGAACAAGAGTATCTGTAAACACGTTCCTGTTTCGTATTTAGAGGCGGTTTATTGTCCATTTAAAGCTGAACTCCGATTACGGATTACAAAACTACAAAAATAATCCAATAAAAAAAATTGACACCCTAAATAATCGCCATACCTGTTTTCAAGTTGTAGAACAATCATGACGATTGTACGGCATACAAAGGCAGAGGCAGACCACGCCTTGTCAACCACACTGTCCACATCCGGCTAGCAATATTTCAACTACCAATTACCTCCTGACTGATTGACGTTTTTTCACTAACAGTTTACTGAAAGTATTATTGCTACACAATTTTATATTTGATCAGGTACATAATATTTTACTAATTAGACGAAATAAGTAAACCGCTGTGTACTTTTGCTCTAAAAATAAGAAACAAAACAACTGCCTTACCCCAAACAATAACAAATCAAAGAACACCAAGCAATTCTATGTTGTTGACATAACATCAAGGGACATAACTACTTCACAAGATGGGGAATATTTTGAAGTGAAAACATACTTCTTTGATGGAGAGAACAACAGTTTTATTGCTGCTTTGGATATATTTTGGAACGATAATATTAGACTTTATAATACCAGAAATTATTTGGTGTTTACACGCTGTTGTACAAAACATTTCAAGAAATAAGAAAAAAATTGTTGGCGTTGGTGAGATTTGTTATTGTTTGGGGTAAGGCAGTTTTCTCATATTTTTAGAGCAAAAGTACACCGTGGTTTACTTATTTCGTCTAATTAGTAAAATAATATGTACCTGATCAGACATAATAATTGTGTAGCAATAATATTTTCAGTAAACTGATAGTGAAAAAACGTCAATCAGTCAGCCGAAATATTGCTAACCAGATGTGGACAGTGTGGATGACAAGTAGTGAACTGGATGTAGGCGTGGCCTGCCTCTGTTTTTGTATGCCGTACAATCGTCATGATTGTTATACAACTTGAAAACAAGTATGGCGATAATTTTGGGCGTTAATCTTTTTTTTTATTTAATTATTTCTGTAGTTTTGTAATCGGAGTTCAGCTTTAACCATGCTTGAATTATCCATTAGAACAACTCGCCTCTGTCGCGTCTCGTGTTGTAATGGATAATTCAAGCATGGTTAAATGGATAATGAACCCCCTCTAAATACGAAACAGGAAGTTTTATCTCCTAATTAAACTATTATTATATCGAAAAAGAAGATAAAGTATTGACACGATGACAAATCAACTACGTGACAATGTTAAACACTGATGTCCATCCGATATAAATATAGCGTGGATAGACACTGTTCTTCTGCAAATAGACTTCGATAATAAATATAGTGTGGAGAAACACTTCTCTCCAGCAGATATACTTCGGCGATAATACAAACTTTATTTAAATTTATTGAATTTCTACAGGTAAAAACTCGAAGGGTACTGGAGCAGTTATTGGTACTCCTGCTGTATTTGGTTTAGTTCAGCTCATACTTGAAGTTGTCATTTGCTACTTGTACGTAAACTTTCATTACAGTATGAATTAGCTATTAAAGGACAATATTGGTGTCAGTCATAATTACTTATGTGATAGAACTGGTTAAATACATTCCAAATATAATTTTAACACAAAGATGTGTAACAAGCAAACGAAGAAACGGGAAGTGACGCCAAACATATCGCTCGTTACTTCAGTCAGATATATAGAAGGATAACTCGTGTTTGTCATGTTTGGCGTCACTTCCCGTTTCTTCACGTGCTTGTTACACATCTCCCGTAGCAATGATCTCTGTGTTAAAATTATATTTGGAATGTATTTACCAGTTCTATCACATATTATAATAACTAATATACATGTAAAACCACCCTAATCCTAACCCTATTATAATAACTAGTATACATGTAAAACTACCCTGGTCCTTACTCTGTTATAATAACCAGTATACATGTAAAACTACCCTAATCCTAAAACTATTATAATAACCAGTATACATGCATCCTCGGTTACCCAGTGTACTCATTCCGTTGATACTCCATGTTCAATAAAACTTATTTTCAGGTGAAATTTAACAATGACAATAACCCTTTTCTTTACTTTTTCAGGGCTAGCAGGGAAAGCAGACCTCAGAAATCCAAAAAGTATCTTGGTGAGTCTCCTGATGAGCCCCCTGATAAGCCTCCTCCTTATGAGCTTCATTGTTCTAATTAGCCTTCTCCTTCTTTCTTCTAATCAGCCGTTTTCTTTTCATCAGCGTTTTGGAGCTATGGATTTAAGACTCATTTCGCAATAATCAAGATTATGGAAACTGCTGTATTTCATGAAATCAATTGTGAACAACTCAGTTTGCCATTCGGAAAATCTGCTGTCTATGGCAATTTCAATTGTTTCAAACATTTTCTTTGAGCCCTTTACTATTTACTAATTAAATCAAAATGATTAAGAAATATGACATTTAAACTGATGTTCTTAACTCAAAAATTAAATATGTTGCCTATCAAGCTTGTAGTAGAAAAGGACGTAACTACATATGTGGGCCTTGTTGTTTCGGGCGAGTCATGTTGTTTTTAAAAGATCATAAATTATAGTTGTTTGTTTTTGAACACATATTTTGGCTTTTAAAATAAGTAGTAACAAAGTATTAAGAGGTTTATAAGGCGAAGTAAAATGTTTTGTGATTGTTTAACTGGAATTGGGTTAACAGTATCGTAATTTGGAAATTAACACATAAACATCCACAAAGTATTAACGGGTTTATCTCATCGCTTTTTGTATTGTCTATGTGTATTACCCCGATTGTTAGGGAATTGCCCGATATTAAGGGAGGTATTTTATATTGTGTTTTGACGTAGTACCCCAGGATGCCCCGGAATTACGGGAGTCATTTTATTGGTTATACTATAGATTGATTGGTTATACTATAGAAGAAGGGTTGCGAATGTGAAGTTTTGTTTTGTGTATTTTAAGAGAGATAACCCGTTGTTAGTTTTGATAAATTCTTTCAAAAATGTCTTATTTAAGACTTGTGAAATGTGTTCAGATCATTCATTAACCTTTTTCTCTAGGTAAATAAAACAATATGACAAAATCCTATTTTAAATTTTGTTTATGAAAATTCTAATGTAAATAATATTGTATAATAGATCGTTATTTAAAGTATGTTCCACGTGCTAATTTGATTATCCAATTGAGTTCACCCTATAATATAAAGTAGAGGATAAAACTTGGGTACGGGTGGCAGTTATAATATTTTTCATCCTGTGCTTTTATATTATGAGGTGAACACAATTGGCATATTAATTAATCCTTAATCAGAACCTTTGAGGTACATTTTGTATTGTTATAATTGCACTTATTATTATTCCTTTGATGGTTTCAAATTAGTTATTGTTTTTGTTACCTTGTTGTAAATGATTTGATTTCTTGCTAATACACTGTCATTACTTACTTGAGAACGACAAGAGCAACTTGTTCAAACTTAGTGGGAAAAAAATTCAGTCATTGTTTTCCAAATAAATTGTGTTTTAATATTTGTTAAATTTCAAACAGGTATTTGATGGTTTTGAATAGAAATAAAAATTTAAGTACAAAAATGCTAATAATATACAATTTTTAAAGTAAAATGTGGCAACTTTGAACATGTACAACGTCTCCCCGGTTATTCACAATATTTGTTATGTTTCTTGCATTTGATTATCTATAACAAATGAATTTACTGTTACATTTTGATAGATTTATTAAATTTCCATTAATTTATCGAATGCAATTTTATAAACCGTTCAAAGTAACCCCACTTTTAAAGCAAGATTGAACATCTAAATATTTTTTCTTAAACTTTTAAAAAAAAAATTTTTTTAAAGTAAACATTGATAAAAATTTTTTTTAAAGTAAAACATTAATTTTTTTTTTTTTTTTAAAGCAAAACATATTCTTAATTTGTTGAATTGTTAATTCTATAAGTATTTTGATGAATTAAAGATTTTCTGAATGGAAATTTATGTATCGTTCAAAATTACCCCACAGGTGTGAAAAGATTGAACACCTTATTATGTAAACAGAATAATATCTGAACGATATCATTCCATCTTGTTCACAAAGCGGGATTAATTAAAACATCCTAATATGTCAGCCGTCACTTATGATGTTAATAAAATGATTTTACTCACAATGGGTTTAATCTTGAAGCAGAGCTCTCCACGGAATGTTCAGCGATAAGAATATTTAGCTAGTCCCTGGGAATTACTCCAATCTATGTCAGTCAGGTTGAACAGGCCCGTAGCTAGCGGGGTGGGTGGTGGCGAGAGGGGTAGCTACCCCGCCCCCTCCTAGAAAAAATCGTATTCCCTCTTCAAATTTTCATAATGGTCAAAAAAAATATCATAATACGCCAATATCGCAAAGTTAGCCTCAAAATTGAAATTTTCAGTCATTTTCAAAGTTCCTCTAAAAATTTTCTGACATTTTGGTACAAACTCTATTTTCCAAATTTTTCTGTAGAAAAATCGGCACCCCCAGAAGCCCTTTCTTACCCCCCCCCCCCACCCACCCACCTTCCTTCTGGGCTAGCTACGGGCCTGTTGAATCTATTCCTATAATAACCGGTTAATTCGCCGATAAGCTCTGTTACGAACCGGACTGGCTAAACAGCCTAATGTCAAATAAACTGAACCCAATCTCGACCTTTTAGAGGACTCTGTACCCAGAATAATCCACGGGGTGTCAAGCGACTTGACACTAGTTTTAAAAAACTACAATAATCCATGAGTCGTTAGCAGTGGGACGAACACTTAGGACCCCAAGTAAGCCTACGAGGTTGGACAGTCGATCGAAGCTATTATAGCGAGAACAGTCAGCTCTTTATCTAAATCGTACATAATGTGTCTTTAAATCTATTGTACCATGTGTTAGTCTCGACATTACATAGTTGATGAGGGGAGGACAACTCCAGTTACAATTCTAACTATAAATTATTTTATTATTTCGACGACCATCTATATGAAGCTTGCCGATCAATGGTAGTCATTCCACTAAGTATGGGTCATCGAAATGCATCTTTAGATTGAACACGAAAACTCCGTCTTTTCTTTGTAGAAGACACGGCGGTTCAGCCAGTAAGACGATGCCACACCAACCAGGAGGAAATCCCTTGTTCGATTGGTCTTTACAGCGTTTAGAAAGTTTGGGTGGGGACAAAAACCCGGGTACTTTTGGCAGTTGGAATTCGACAAAAGTTTTCCGCTGGATAAATTTCCCCCGTATGCCCGTATTCATTAGAGCGCAAAAATACACAACATAATCACTGGTTTAAACACATTTAGCACAACGTTTCTCTTATCGTTTTCAAGTACAAATGTATCATTTCAAGTTTGTTCTTGAAAACAATAAGAGGATAGTTGTGCTATATGTGTATAAACCAGTGGTTGTTTTCCATATAAATTGTGTTGTATTTTTTAATAGGCTCAATCGCTAAATGCAACTCAAGGATTATATTCATTAGGACGTTAAGCCCCATTCCATCATGCCTTTGAAACAACGTTGATGTTATTGCTCCTAGCATTGTCAAGCCAGGCTTTATAATATATGTGTAAGACCAGTATGTTTATTTACCACCATAGAAGAAAGGCTTACATTGAACATTCATTGATACCGCTGCCTTGTCCACAGCCCTGACTGTATCTATATCTAATGTATACACACCATCTTTAATTGCCGCTCTCACTTGTCTGTAATAGTCATTAATATAGGTCAAACACTGTCGACGTTTCTGTTTACCTCCACACCACGTATCCAAATGATTGTGTCCATTCTGATGAATAAACAGGGACCACATTACCTCCCCTTGAAACTTTTTACACATGTCTCTAGTTGTCGTGTCAAGTTTAACAGACGTTTTATCCACGGCAGCGCAATAACCGTGTCTATTTATAACATTTTTAGAATCTGTAAAATATTTATTATGAAATGTCACGTGTATGCCAATAGTGACGTCAGATGGGGTCAGCTCGTGACCCGGGAGTAGATATAGTTTGTTATATTTCTTCAAGCTAATCCCACGTCCTATATCTATATGCCAATCATATCGATCTTTCTCGAAATAATAAGCATAGGTCAGAAACACGTTCACGGGACTAACAAACGCAAGACCGTCATTTTTTATAAACCCTTCTTCGATAGTTCGGACCTTCATGAACTTTAAAATATATTTATTGCAATTGGTGATAGTATCTCTCCATATATAGGCCGGGAAAAAGGTCATAAAGTTGGTGGGGATTGGTTTTCCGATCATCATTTTGGTCGCTCGGTCAAATCCACGTACATACCCGAATTCAAATTTATTCATCCCTTTCACCCTTAACTTCCCACCTTTAAAAATCGTTTCTAATGTGACAGGTGATTTAAATTTGGTGTCTGTGTCGATCCAAGCTATGATCGAACTGTTGATGAATTTGTCCATTAAAAAGCTAGAATATAATTGACGCCTATAACCGAATGTTTTGTATTTCAAGTGCTTCATTTTATTTAAAATATTTTTGTCTTTTGGTAATGGTTCGTAAAAGAATTTGAATCTCATCCCCATTTGCTCTTGGTGATGTAAAAGACTGGATGCAAGAATTCGATCTTTTGTGGATTCCTGGTCCAGAATAATGGGGACATCACCCAGCTGCTTTGTCCAATATAAAGCTACACTTTTTAACAGATCACAGAAAACAAAGCGTAATAATTTAGGTGTACTCGTCATCCGGATCGTTAGAGAGATACTCCAAGATGGCGGGAAAGTACCCGAAGTTTGTTTTTGCGAATCATTCCGGGTCGTGTCATTTTCATAAACACGTGGCTTTTGATGTTTGAGACGAGACTGTTTTATTTCCATACCATCAGGATGTGGTTCCGGGGTCCTGTCTGGCGGATCATGATCATGATGTTTTATGCTAGTCGATGGTATCTTGGACCAAAGGGTTAGTACCATCACCGTAACACATATAGTTATCAGAAACACCAGATTCCATCTTACTTTACCTTTAAAACAATAAAACACTTTGTCATCCATATCAAATAATACATCAAGTATGATTTAACAAACAATTCTCTAAATAAAACACTTTGTCATCCATATCAAATAATACATCAAGTATGATTTAACAAACAATTCTCTAAATAAAACACTTTTTCATCTATATGAATTATGATCAGGTACGATTTAACATCAGAATTTGGGGAAAAGACACGCCCCAACGGAAAATAATACACCCGGGCCCAAGTTCACATAGCATTCTCAAACTTAAGTTAAGAATTTACTCAATTTTGTTTTGCCTTTTTTAAACTAAAATATAGCCCTTTATAAAACTTTTGTTGTTTTAACGTATCAAAAAATACATCAATAAGAAACTATGTGCATTTTTTGTGTTTTTGGATCAAAGATATTTCTTATAAACAGGGATTAAAGGTTGAGTAAATTCTTAATTTAAGTTTGAGAATGCTTTGTGAACTTGGGGCCTGTTTTCGGGACTTGCAAAACAGCGACATCTAATTCCGTGTTGTTACACGACTGACTATTAATCGTCCATTATGTTTTTCAAGACTCAATGCAACCGCCCCTGTCTAAACCACCTTCTAGTCGTTCGGATGGGACAAAAAACAGTGTACACGTTGCATCTATGACAAGGTTTGGGGGCATTTGTGTGGAACCTTTTACCACAAGAGTTCCACAAGATATTGGACTTAGAAAAAAAATCATTTTTTTTCAAAAATTCTTCTCAGACCTCCCTATATGCGTACGCCCGTCTTCATAAGTCTTATCGGTGCAAGACAGCAGGATATTAAACTCTAATACATTTCCATTCTAACCACTGAGCTGGGCTGAATACAAAGATACCGCTATTAGTAAAAAAAATATTTTCACGGTAAAATTAACTTCATAACAACCAGGCCACGGACCTGACCAGAAGCAGATTCTTGTTTCACAAAGAACATGCCAAGTCAATATATTATACAGAGAGAGATAAATTGGCTTTAACGCCCAAACGATACAAACTAGGTCATTTCGGGACTAACACATAGTTTGATTTTATTTCAATCATTCGCTTGCACGTAGGGTTCTTAAGCAGTCGGAGAATCCGGACCACCCTGAGAAAACCCACGCGGTTGGACAGGCGACCCTACTCCTTGTCACGTACAACCGGGGAATCGAAACGACGCCCGCTGACTCTCAATGACAGCGCACACGTCTTAACCATTCGGCCCCTCACCTCCATATATTATACAACATGATATAATATAAATACTCAGCGTGAAACGGACCAAGGGATTATTAAATGTTTTGGTCTTCATCGAGTTATTCATCGAGTTTTTGCCCTGTCAAACGAAAACGTCTCTATGTTACAAGGGTCTTCTATCTGTGTCTGCTATGGAAGACTATTTTGGGCAATCAATTAGAAGAACAATAATATCTTGTAATTAAAGGACAATATTGGTGTCCCAAATATTATTATATCTGACAATTCAAATAAGAAATTGACTGTCACTAGATAAGAGAAAACGAAAAAAAATTAGAAAACGTCGGTGCATAACCATGTTTTTATTGAATAGAATATTTCTATTTTTCTCGTGTTTTCTTAGCTTTTGACATTCAGTTACTTTTTTGAATTGTCAGATGTCCCCTCACAGTCTCATATATCAACTTTTGATCTTCGAAGAAAGTATTAGTGAGCAGAAATTCGCCTGTGTATCAGTTATCACTCGTCACTTCAGTCAGTTATATTGAAGGATAAATCGTGTTTTCCTTTTGCGTTCGTCACTTCCGTTTGTTGAACCCGTCATTACGCATCTATCGTAGCTAAGATCTCTGTGATAAAATAATATTTGGAACGTGTTTAACCTGGCCCCGAGTTCACAAAGCATTCTCAGACTTAAGTTTAGAATTTACTCAAAATTGTTCGCCTTATTTTAACTAAAATATAGCCCTTTATAATAATTTTGTTGTTTTAATGTATCAGATATATCAATAAGAAACTATATGCAAAGTTTTGTGCTTCTGGATCAAAGATATTTCTCATAAACTGTGATTGAAAGTTGAGCAAATTCTCAACTTAAGTCTGAGAATGCTTTGTGAACTCGGGGCCTGTTCTATCACATACGTGATAATGACTGACATCAATATTGTCCTTTAACACCATATGTGTTAATGACTGACACTAATATTGCCCTTTAACTCATAATTAAGAAGTAGTTAATTCCTAATTACAGCGTCATTGTAAGGTCGCCTTCAGAGAGCATATTAAAGTGGCATTATGCAAGAGCTAAACTTGTATTTTGCAGGTTTTTTCTAGCCTCGAAGTTATTATTTAGACATAAATCCACATGCCACGCCTGTAATCAACTCTCAAGGCCATCGGATGGCTCGGGTATTGAAGGAATTAAACAATGCGCGTCATATCTACCTTTACCGATAATATAACCGTCATCGCGGAGACCGAATGGACAACCGACCATCGTTGGACACAATTTAAAGCTATTTTTGTCCAAATTTAAAAATACATAACATCGTTCAGAATATAGTTTTCACTATATTCATTTTTCATTATCTATTTTGATCTATTATAGCGTTAGTGAACTATATTCTCCAGAACGTGGGGGGGGGGGCGAATGGTTACCGCTTGCGCGGTGCATCATAAAGTCTTTCATTGAGTCTAACTGGTGTGGTTTTGATTCCCCAGTTATACTTGACAAGGAGTAGGGTCGCCTGTTGCACCTCGTGTGTTTTCTCCGGGTTCACCTGTTTCCCCTCTGCTAAAGACCCCTAATGAAATAAAATTGAACCATATGCTAGTCCCGAAATGACCTAGTTTGTGTCGAGTGGACGTTAAACCCTCTCTCTCTCTCTCTCTCTCTCTCTCTCTCGCTCTCTCTCTCTCTCTTATGATCTAAAGCGGGCCACCCAAACCCACGTGGAAGACAGAATATGAATCGTATATTAATTGGTATAAATAATATTGACATGTAACGTTTAGTGTAATAAGAACAATGATGACAACGGAATGTAATAACGAGATGTAATCTCAGACAACTCACGTTGGCATATCCTGATCATCTCTGTAATTACATCATGTGACTTTATACTGTAACAAGAGCAATAATGACAACGGAATGTACTGACGAGATCTACTCGCAATGAAATAGATTGTTTATGTTTCAACCATGAAGGGAGACAAATAACATCAATTCTACTTACTCCCTCGCCATTTACTTACTCATATTGCCGGAACTAAATACTGGTAGATGAACAATGTAAAACGTCTACATTTATTATATAAAATGCAGGTAGATAAATAATATAAACATCTACAGTGTATCGTTGCTTGGAAAGATATTATCAAAACAAGTAGACTTTTGTCTGCATAAGATACGCCAATGTTGACGTTGTGTCGAAGACAAAGGGAAATAACTCAATCATAATTTGATCATGGAGGATTTAAAGATACACTCCACTCTATCAGATTTTCACCAGATTTTTACGTGACAATTTGATCATGGAGGGTTTAAACGTACACCACACTCTAAGAGTTTTTCATCAGATTTTTACGTGACAATACGGATATCCCAATTAGATTGTATGCCAAATTATAATTGTATGTCAAAATTTAAAACAGATCCTTCTATTCATTACTAATTACTGAAAAAAAACACCAAATATGTTCAGGTCAAATTGGGGAGGTTGGATAGCTGAATGGTTAGCACGTGCGCGCTGTATCATAAGTCTGTCATTGAGTCAACTGGCGTGGTTTCGGTTCCCTAGTGGAACGTGACAAGGAGTAGGGTTGCCTGTCCATCCTCGTCGGTTTTCTCCGAGTCCTCCGGTTTCCTCCCACTGCTAAAGACCCCAACGCGCAAGCGAATTATGGAAATAAAATTGAACCATATGTTAGTCCCGAAATGACCTAGTTTGTGTCGAGTGGACGTTAAACCCCATATCTCTCTCTCTCTCTCTATCTGCTCTCTCTCATGTCAAATTAGACATAGATCCGTTTACTAATTACTGAGTAACATCGCAATATCGAATAAAACCCAATAAATATGTGCCCGTTACGATTCGCTAATGATGAACCCACAACAAATTTCAACCGATTTGGTCAACATTTTTATTTTATTTTACAAGCTTTTTAGTTTAGCTAGTCTCAAATATCAAGACAAAAAAAGCTCAGAAATTATTTTGTACTATTAAGACGAATTTGTGCCACATGTCCTTGGCCTAATATGGTCTTGTTATATAAATACATATCATTATATTCATGAAACGACCTGATATTATATATTCTTTTAATACAGAATATGACAAACTAGGTAAATATCAAACATTTTACTGTTTTGTTTTAAAATTAAATGGACATTCATATAGCGCTTTAAAGCACTGTACAACAGGGGAAGAACGATCTAAGTCACATTTTTGTCTTTTCGCATAAAAGGCAAAGCAGACTTTTGGACGAGAATGCTTGACGCGAACAGAACAACGAGTGTCTTTAATTACAACTTCAAAATGATGTTTAATACGAATCATAATTACCACAACAACTTAGTTCCACTTTTCAGCCAAATTAAGGACAAATAAAGGGTACGATGGACGTATTGGTCCGGGAGCCACTTGGTTCGATGTGACTCCGATCGTTTTTACCTGAAATTGATTGTTCCACAGAAAGCTTATACAATCTGCGACAAGATGGCGCCATTAACTGGGGTTCATTGAAAAAGTGACTTAGATCGTTCTTTCCCAGGGATCTTCAATTATGAGTGAGATCGCCTCTATACAGAACACATAAAAAAAACAATTAAATCCTAAGAAATACAATTAAAAGAAAAATTAATTAAAAACCCAGGCGAATGCACGTTTAAAATATGAACTGTTTCAGAATTTCTGATATTTGCTAGTAGTTGGTTTCATAGCAGATGTGCTTGATGTTCAGTAGAACGCTGTCCATACTATTATTGGTAATATCAAGAATCGCTGTTACTACATGTATTTGGCAATGCCCAGTGTTCTATAGCATGGTTTTATAAAAATAACACCTGAGACAGAATTAAATGAGATAATTAGACACCCGCAGCTGTTCATAATACCACAATTGAAATAAAATAGCTTACAATTGGAATAAAATAGCTTACAATTGAAATAAAATAGCTTACAATTGAAATAAAATAGCTTACAATTGAAATAAAATAACTAACAATTGAATAATGTAATAATAAAATTATAATTTTTTTAAAAATAATAATGCTACAAAAATATAAAAATAAAGCTAATATCATGTAATTTAATAACATATTTTTTTTAAATAATAATAATAATAATGCAACAAAAATATAAAAATCAAGCTAATAAAATATATATTAGAAAAACAATGACAGACAAGGATGATTATATTTCAAGAAAACTATTTAAATGAATTATAGTGATAATTAAAACTTCTTGACTGCAGCTCATTAGTATTTTACATTTGATTCCCAGTTATTTAGACAAAACAATGGTCGAATAACTCAATCTGTTGTAATATCATCTAGTAGTAAAATATTTATAGAAACAACAATAATAAAAATATAACAAAAACAAGCCAACAGTGAGGCTGATGTCCCCCGCCAAAATCCCCAAATAAATAGATGACACATATTAATTAATCACACATCTATTTTTTTCTGAAGTATCGAGCAATCAAACTGATCATCAACTACACACTAAGTTTCATCACTCTCTATCAGATAGAACCAAAGTTATCTTGTCCCAAAGCATCGACCAAGGAAATTGCCTATCTCTGCTTAGCTTTAGCTCGATATGTTAAGCATTGAACTCAGTCAAGACGAATATCTACATCAAAGTTTAAACATTCTACCTCAATAAGAAGCAGAGTTGTTATGTTCCAAAGTCTTGACCAATCAAAATGCTTATTGCTCCTTAGTCAAGGTATTGATGTAATGAAACTATACACCAAGTTTCATCACTCTCACTTAATTAGAACTAAAGTTATCGTGCCGGAAAGCATCAACCAATCAAATTGCTTATCTCTACTTACCATAAGCAGAAAATGCTCATCTTCGCACTCTATCAAGGCATTGACCCCATAAACACCTACACCAAGTTTGAACATTCTAACTCAATTAGAAGGAGAGTTATTGTGTTCCAAAGTCTTGGTCAATCAAATTGCTTATCGCTCTGCTTACCCTTAATAGAAGATGCTCATTATCGAACTTAGTCAAGGTAGTAATGTAATGAAACTATACACCAAGTTTCATCACTCTCACTTAATTAGAACTAAAGTTATCGTGTCCCAAAGCATCAAACAATCAAATTGCTTATCTCTGCTTACTCTAAGCAGAAAATGCTCATCTTCGACATCCATCACGGCATTGGCCTAATACACAAATACACCAAGTTTGAACATTCTAGGTCAATTAGAATGAGAGTTATTGTGCCCCAAAAAGTGTGACGGACAGACAGACGGACGGACAGACAGACAGGCAGACAGACGAACCCATTTTAATAGTCCCCTGCTTTCTTCGAAAGGCGGGGGACAATAAAGCTTCTTATAAAATATTCACATATCCCACGGCTTAATCCACGTTAATATCTACATATCCCACGACTTAATCCAAGTTAATATTTACATATCCCACGACTTAATCCACGTTAATATCTACATATCCCACGACTTAATCCAAGTTAATATTTACATATCCCACGACTTAATCCACGTTAATATCTACATATCCCACGACTTAATCCACGTTAATATCTACATATCCCACGACTTAATCCAAGTTAATATTTACATATCCCACGACTTAATACATGTTAATATCTACATATCCCACGACTTAATCCACGTTAATATCTACATATCCCACGACTTAATCCACGTTAATATCTACATATCCCACGACTTAATCCACGTTAATATCTACATATCACACGACTTAATCCACGTTAATATCTACACATCCCACGACTTAATCCACGTTAATATTTACATATCCCACGACTTAATCCACGTTAATATCTACATATCCCACGACGTAATCCACGTTAATATCTACACATCCCACATCTTAATCCACGTTAATATCTACATATCCCACGACTTAATCCACATTAATATCTACATATCCCACGACTTAATCCAAGCTAATATACACTCAGACTGATTATTTAAACTCAAAATACCAACTCCAGAAAATATCCTGGCTTTTATTAAACCGGATTCGAGACTGGACCATCATTGCAATATCCGACAATAAAACATACTTGTAACTTGCGATTAAATTGATTCTGGTTTTGATCAGGCCAGGAGTTTATCTTCTAACCCAACACGCAACTTCATATATCAAAATCTGTGACTAAATGATCCATGACTAATGTTATACACAAGGTTATATAAGTTTTATATTTCTACAGCATCTGATTTCATTTATAAATTATTTGGCAAATTCTCGAAATCAACCATTTCTCTTGTATTGTAATGTATATAATGGGAGTTCATGTAATACAGTCAACTATATATTATAATCTATTTAGATTTAGATGAAGAGATGGGCTAGCTTATAAACCCCACCTCCACACCCAAATCCCCCTTCCCCCACTGCTGGAGGAATATGAAAGTGTGTTTTAAACACAGTCGAGCCGAGAAGAATACAACGACGACGGTTTAAGAATACAATGCATGTAACAAAAGCCCATGATAGTGTCAAAATATTCTACACCTTGGTCAGAGGCCACCTAAATGTTGAGGCCCCGGCATTCAGCCCGTCAGTCCATTGTACTGAAAAATAAAACATTATCTGTGGTCATGTATGGTGTGGGGACATTATTATATTTGACACTTATTTGTCATCATGACATTTCGTGTTGTGTTCTTTTTTAAATATGTAACGTAAGTTTCTAAAAATAAATCAAACACGAGTAACAATACTAATATGATGATATTCATTATAATGTTCTGACACACCATTCAAGGGCAGATAACTCTATTGTTCAAATCATCCAACCAATTAGTATGTGCAAAATGGCTTTCACCGAAGTGATGCCGCCGACAAACCAATAAGTAATATCAACAGTATTATTCTTACCTTAAAATACACGAGTGTCGATTTCAGCAGGTATATATAATTTATTTTCCATTATTTTTATAAAAACAAACAAGAATAGCATAAACAAATTATAAACCATTGGATTAGCATAATATATTTAGACAATAAGCCATTATAACTATCATAACCTATACAAATATAAAACATTATAACTATCATAGCATATAAACCATTGTATTAGCATAGTATATAGACAAGTAGTCAATATAACTATCATAGCATATAAACCATTGTATTAGCATAGTATATAGACAAGTAGCCATTATTACTAATATAGCATATAAACCATTGTATTAGCATAGTATATAGACAAGTAGTCAATATAACTATCATAGCATATAAACCATTGTATTAGCATAGTATATAGACAAGTAGCCATTATTACTAATATAGCATATAAACCATTGTATTAGCATAGTATATAGACAATATAACATATACAACTATAAACCATTATAACTAGCATAGAATTCGAATGTCGTGTAGGAGCAGGGTTCAAACTAGGATCAATTTTTAGGGAGAAACAGGCAAAATAGGAAGAAGTGAGGGAGACCTAGGGAGGAATAAAAGGAGATATCAGATTTTACAAATAGTAACTAACAGTAATGGTACCATGATACTTGACTATTTAAACACACATTATGCAAGAGCTAAATCTGTCTATTGTGGGTCTTTCTTTAGGCCTGAAATGTTTTCTAAATTATTAATTTAGACATTAATTAAAGGAGCTAAATCGCTAATATTTGGGATATAGAAAGTGTACAAAATGGGTCGCAACGCATATAATAATGTAATCTGATTGTATATAAACTTATATACATTCAATTAAGCCATAACACGTAGTATGTACTCTTATATAGAATTTCAAAAGTCAAGCCACCGCGGTTCTGTATTGTACCGTCACTTTATATTCCCAATTCTCCAAGACAAGCAAGGTTAAACCTTAAAGATACATATTAGTTAACAGTTTAATAAAGAGTTGGTCATTCTTGCTATAAATATTCAAAAATAGATGATGAAAAAAGAAAATATTGAAAATTCCATTCAAATTACTTCATTCTCAGTCAAGTTATCATTATTTGTAGTTTTGACAAGATGCGTGCACAGTGGTAACCAGGGCACTGGTATAATCGGGATTTAACCTCGCTTTCCCGTTTTTAAATTAAATTTTTAAATGGCTAACCGTTTTAATCTAGTTAAAATCTCAAGTATCTGATGCCATCGAGAGTCGATTATGGCCTTGTTTTGTTAATAAATGTCTAATAGTTTATATAACATTTCAGGCTTGCATAGTGTATGTTTAATGAAGCTGAAATCTGGGAAAAACCCACACGAAACGGTGGATTTGATGGGCCCATGATCTGTTGATGTTCTTGTTAAACACTAAAACCATGACTTGACTCAAACTGCTGTACTTAAAATAACCAGTTCTCTATTCACCACACGAAACAAACATACAAACATATAGATATAAGTTACAATTCCGCTATGTTCCGCTTTGACAGGTAATTCTTACTATTTATTTTTCATGATAATAACTGCCAAAAATAACCGTTCATTGCGATTTATATGGTGATTTCTAGAATACCCGTAATTCGAAATAGGTTAACTGTCTTGTAGGTCTGGAGGGTTCAGTAATATAAGAGTCAAAAGTAAGATATTTCACCCAAACCAAGATCAAGCTTTTAAGTATATTTTGTGGTCGACATCCTCCTTAAATGTATCAGGACAGATATTAGTCCTTGCCCATGTGGTTATCCCTGAATGCTACCGTTTTTGTTTTTAATGTGTAGGTTATCTATCTTGTTTACGGTTATCCGGAACAGTGACAGCCATGTGATGCAAATGTTTTTCAGTCGCACAGAGGATTCTATCGGTTTCGATAACATTTACCCCTGAAGGTTTGGGGGAGGAGCTTGATCCTAGATTGTTTGCAGATACCCGGCTCAAGTGATAGACGCGTATCGGTTGTACCGTTACGATAACTAACAGCCAGCTTTTGATAGACGCGTATCGGTTGTATCGTTACTATAACGTAACACCCAGCTTCTGATAGAAGCGAATCGGCTGTATCGTTACGATAACGTAACACCCAGCATCTGATAGAACCGAGAATAGAACGCTGGTTCGATCCCGGTGATGGCCGAGAAACTTCTTCTTGTTCCATGTCCGTGATGCAGGACGTAATAGCCTGGGAAGGGACATCTGTCCGTGGTCGAGGATGTAATAGTCTATGAAGGGGTATCGGTTATTCGTTTGAATGGAACTAGAAGCCTAGGTCACGTGTACACATTGGCGTCACGTAAAGCAACCTTTGACAGTATGAATTTCATGTAAAAAGGCGGAACCATCGCTCCCCCAACAAAATGTGAAATGAAATTAAATGGGGCTTAACGTTCCCACTATTCTACTCCGACTTGGCTAGTGTAGATGGACATAACCATATAGTGTACTGCGAGGGATATTGGGTCCGGACATCAGCACTACGGCCTACTCGTATATCAAATTTGCACACACTGTGTGATGTACGTCCGTCTTTATTAGTTTATAATCTCTAGCGGCTATGGAAATGACGAAATTCTGGTACCCAGAACAAATCCAACATTTGGGACATCTCGACCAATCACAATACACATTTTCATTTGGCACTTCAATTATTTATTAAACGCTTAGCTTTACATCAGTGCTATTAGCATACATACGAGCGTATATCATCAGTACCATTAGCATACCTATATCAGTATCATTAACTCTTAGCTTTATCAGTATCATACATATATATTATATGTACCCTTAGCTCTTAGCTTTAAATATATCATCATTATCATTAATTGTATTAATAACGCTATAAAGTACAAAGTATTCGTCTGTTTGTATTGTATTTGTATTATCAAAACGTATGTTAGGAATTCTTATGCTGCGGTGTGTAGCTCTAATACGTCGAAGCACAACGCTCTCGCTATATTTATTATTCAAGGAGCTTTAATCTATAAGAAACATAAGTACTAAATATGTGACGTCGACCTGGGTTTATTAACGAATGAACATAATTGTCCGTATTTCGTCTCTTATATTTATACCCAGTCACTATCGCAAACTCAATATCTTAATAATAATTAAACTAGAAATATTTGAACATATACATGATAAGAGTTAAACATTTAATACAAAATGTGATAGAAATTAAGATATTTACATTACTGAGACCTAACTCAAATATAGGTACATAATGAATCAATGACTAAGATGCATGTTAAGTAATTAACCTATTAAGATATAGGTTCAGAAAAAGGTTAGAACGATCGGGGTTCAGAGTAAAGATTAACTTATCCACTTTAAAGCAATTAGTCAATTTAGGTAAGTAATTATATAAATGTATATCAAAATATTTACTATAACACTAGTATTACTCTAAATAATAAATATACATCAAATGACCTCGAGGAATAGGGACTACATATCTCTAGACGATCCCTAGACTGGATAGCGCACCAAAACATGCAAAAATATTGTACAACATCAATAACAATACAACATTACTATAAATATACAACATAGCAATTAATAACAATACAAAATAACAATTAATGACAATATAACATACTTTATCTTATATACACATCTAACCTCACTGAATTAATAACAACATAGCAATTAATAACAATATAACATATTTCATCTTAGATGCACTATTAACCTCACTGAATTAATAACAATATAACATAACGCATAATTTCGTCTTAGATAAATATCTAACCTCAGTGAATTAACAAATATATAAATTAATTTAAATCATATTGAATCCAAGATGATTATATATCAATGCTAGATTTGCTGATTATATTATCTTGATTACATTGACTACTAAATAATAAATATAATCAGTGAATTTACATTTGAATAGTCTATATATAGAAAGAGATTTAATAATTATGTACTGTATATATTTTAATAGTCATTTTGCTTAAAGATATATTATGCAAGATTAGATAAAGAGCTGGCAGTTCTCACTATAATAGTTAAAAACTAGGTAATGTAAAGGGAATATGCTGAAAATTTCAGTCAAATTGATCCACTCTGAACCGAGAAAAGTCGGTTCGATAAAAAAACACAGTCTCGATTATCCATTTCATGATTTAGTCATGAATGAAAGTTGAGCAGCAAATCGGATCCTTATCCAGTAAATATCATAGGATAGCAATGGCATCAGAGTTGATTATGGTCTAGATAAGTTAATTAATGTCTAATTAATAATTTAGATAAAATTTTTAGTTCTAAAGAAAGACCTACAATAGGCAGATTTAGCCCTTGTATAATGTATGTTTAATCCATACTAAAATGTAGTTGATTATTTCATATCTAATTAAGAAAACAAACTTAAAATAGCAACATTAGAGAATATTCTGACTTGGATTCAGTCACATTTAAAAATAGTCCCATTAACAGATTTTTGCGAAGATTATGTTTTGACAAATTCAGTCCGCCTAGGATTCCCACATGATGGCAAAGTTTATATTCATTATATCTCTGTAAATATTGAATTGAACAGAACAATGTTTTGATTGATATTCCCTTTAGCGATCAAACTTTCCCCAGTACTGTAGTTAGCAAGGCATTGAATCCAGATTGTTCCAGTGAATAAAACGCTGGTTCAAGAATTCCGAGGCTCGTATTGGCTGACAAATTTAGGCGTGCAGTCCCCTTGTCAATTGCGCGGGACATAGGGCCTGGCACGGAACACCACCTAGTCGTTCAGATGTGATCAAGTACCCTGGTCCCTGCGCACATGTAAAAGAATGCATGGCAGCTAGAATTAGAATAAAGAGTACGTCCCGATGCGTCCATTATACCGGGTAGTTCAGAGTGACGACAATAGACCGTAGGTGACCTATCTAATGTATGATTAACACATTCATTCACTGACGACTAGCACCAGGACGTCTTAATATCATATTAAAGATATATTGGAAACAAAATATTAGAATATAAATACAATAAAAAATTTGATGTAAAATACATTAAAATTGATATAAAATACATTAAAATTGATATAAAAAGTTATTTACAGAAATTGATATCACCATAAAAACGTATTAAAAAAATTCAAAATATTTGTAAGTTTTAAAAATAACGTAAGATAAATGAAAGTAAACCAAAATTATTCTGGATTTGTGAGAAGTAGTATAAAGTATTCTAAAAGATGGGTTCCCAGAAAAGTATTTATCGGGTGGTTATATCCAATAAAATTATGGTAATTTTGATATATATGGAAAGTAAAGATATCCAATCTCACTAAAAAAATACTGGATTCCCCGAAAAACGCTCATGGAGCGTATACAGGACAAAAATGTAAGGTTTCCCCTAATCAACAGCCCGACGATTAAAAATTTCTGCACGCGTGATGTCAAAGGTCACACGCGAACATTGAGCGCTTGATGTACAAGTTGATAAACTTTACGAAGAGTTAGACGCACAACACTTTCTGAGATAAAAATGACGGAAAAAGACGCGGGTAGTGGATAGTCCGAGAATTTAATTAGGATTCGGTATTTGTAATAAATAGTAAGCGATTAAAGACAACATCGTCTTATGTATGCAATGAATTCTCCTCTGACTTCCAAGAGAGGTAAGTCACGTGACGTAAACGTGACCTGGTTTGATCGAATTTTTATAGCAGGACATTCCTTCGCAATTACAATGTTTGAGAAGGATTTGAAGCAAAGTTATGACAAATTAATTAGTTTGAATATGTTTTTAGTCCATATGTACCATTAAATCACCCAGTTTGTACGCGGGAACCCATCTTTAAGTCGAAGCTCAAAACAGCTAAATATTTACAACTTGGATTTCAAAGGCCGACGTTTCTGGTTAGAACACAATCTCCCGAGTTTTGGACATTTAAGATCAACGATTTAAAGAGAAGCCACCGTGACTCGCTGAGTATGGCGAGGCCTCAATAACCAGGAGAATTCGGGTTTGATCACAGTGACGACCGAAAACGCTCCTGAAGATTTTCATAGCTATAGTTACTCCTCGTCACTTGTGCAGGGTGGATGGCAATTCGTTAGGAGGGGACATATAGTCTCAGTGGTTTTATGCGCATGCGTGAGTTGAGCATCTATTCACTCTTGACTTGAATTGTGTCGACGACAAACGCTTTTGATTCGGCTGCATTCTGGTATGTTTTTGTTTGTTTTTTCTTTAAAGTTAAAAAGCTGTTGGAAGCTAGACCGAGAGAGCCTTTTTTATAGTTTAGATGGCTGTGGGAAGCCTTGTTTTCTTGGGCTTTGAGAGCCGGAGGCTATGAACTTGGCTAGGAGAGCCAAAAACTATGACTTTGATAGAATCACGTGCGTGATAGGCGCCATTTTTTCAGTTTTTCAAATAGAATGTTTTCTTCATATTTGTCCGGCAGTGGTTGTTGTTTTGTTGTTTTGTTTTTCGTGGACCATTTTTTAACTCTTATTGTCCCGTCTGTTCCAAGTTCTATACGGATGTATGAAGTAACCTCTGATGGTTTTGTTGACTCTGCACGATCTTTGTGAGTAGGTCAGCTATACAGGGTTGAAGATCGTGGGCAGTGGCGGACCCAGGTGGACGGCTCTAGGCTACTGTGCCCCCATAATAATCGATTATTCTGTTATTTCTCTGTTCCTTTAAAATGTGCAATTTCTGAAGTTTTATTGGTTTGTAAAGATGTCGCGGACGGAGTTACTTGTTATATTTTGGTCCACATATGCGCCAAGAATCCCTTTCGACACCGCGCGCCCCCTAACCGATTATCTTGCGTCCGCCTCTGGTCGTGTAATTTGTGATTTTAAAGGTCCATCTCGATGAGATTTTCTCGCTTGTGTTGTTATTGTCTTCGTGATTTGTATTACCGGTTCTATTATTGAATATTTGGCCATCAATGTTTAGAACGTTGTTCTGGTTTTCCTTTAGTTATCATGGTAGTCACAGTTTTGAAGAAAAGACATTCCTTGAAGGGAATTAACCCTATTCCCTTGGTGAGGCGAATAAGAGAAGGAGCAACAGATGTAGGCGAGTTAGCCAGACTTCAGTTGGGTGAAAGAACAGAAAATGTCGGTTTTCAGGTTAGATCTCCTTTTGTATTGGTTTTTAGCCCCAAGACTTAGTTTTACTTAGAATATTTCTTCATGTGGCATTTTCCAGTCTTCACAAACTCCTTCCTTTAATTTTAGGAGATACAGACAGGCTTTAGGATGGTGACTGGCGAAAAGATAGATGACATTCTTGGAATGGCAGGAAAGGGGTTAGATGAGGCTTCAGCTAGACTGGCTCTGCATCACACAATTATATACGGCAACGAGGTTGGTCAACCAAAAGGACAGATTTTGAGCGAACCCCAGGTGGGTTTTCTACTGTTATGGGATCTCGTGCCTCTTTGTTTTGTGCCTCCTTGTTATTTTTCTTTCCTTTTTGTTTTTGTTTTCTTTTTCCAGGACAGTACTAGTGGTTATGGTAAACGGACCTTAGAGGACCAAGATGAGCATGTCGAGTCCAAGAGGAGGTGTGATGAGATGGAAAAGTCGCAAGACTAAAGTAAGGTTCTTAGCCACCCAAAATGACCCCTCTGAATCTCTAATTCTACTCACCCTTGATGAGCTCGCAAGTCTTGCGAGATCTTACGGACATGAAGATCGGGATATTTTGGAGGAGCTTGCCAGGCAGGCATCCAGACATCAGGGGAAAATCAACTTGTCAACTTTGTGTCTTTCGGTTTTGGGAGGAGCTGCTGGCGATAAAGTTTCAAAAGCTTTGGCGAAGTGCATGAAGGAAAAGTCAACTGATCTAACTAAATCTACTGATGGTGAACGGAAAGAGGTCGAATCCAGGCCACAATCCCCTATGTCTAATTTATATCCACCTCCCTCCATGTTTTTTCCTCCTTTTCAAGGATTCGGTTTTCCAGGTTATCAACCTAGACCGATGTTTTTTGGAAGGGCTAGTCGCCCTCAAAATCGCATGCAGTGTCATTTTTGCGACTCTGTAAACCATCTCATCAAAGACTGTCAATTAATGAAAAAGGCAAAAACTAAAATTTAGGTAGAACTGTGTATTCGCATCATTTCTTTGTTGTTTTTTTTTGGTGTATTAAGGCAACCACACTCTCTACCCAGGAGACACTGATTCCCCAGTGGTTTTTCCACGCGGGCTAGGGGTGTGGGTTCCTCGGTATTTTCAGTCTGTATTTTTGTACGTCAATTTCTTCTTCAGGATGTCGGTTGTGATTTCGCCATTCCCCCATGAAGTATATTGGTTTTGACCCATCAAAAGTTGAGAAACGAAACCATCATAGGTGGATTACGGTTTCCGGGGACAAATCCGAGGAACTCTCTCCTTTAACCCGCAGTTTGATAAAAAAAAAATACCCAGAGGCGGAGCAGCTTTTAGAAAACAACGTAGCTTTTGAGATGGACTCCCTTCCAATTTTGAATCCAGATTATTTTTTAGCTGGGAACTTGCACAATAATTTAAGCCACTGGAAGCCTTTGTTAGACAAGGTTCCCCCTGAAACTGCGAGTGACGTAAGGTCTTGGCTGGCGGACGGAGTGAATATTTTTAATTTCTTTAGACATTTTAAGGGTAATTTTAAGGGCAGACCCTATGATTCTGATACCCCACCGAGTCGAATCTTTGAGAATTCTTCCGTTTGTAAAGACTTCGGCATTTTTATTCGTGATGAATTAAAGGAAAGGATTCGTAGCGGTTGTATCCGTGTCTGGGGTAGAGTGGGTTCATGTCCCCTACCCAAAATTATTATACCTTTGACGGTAGAAACTTCGAAGCCTCGTCTTTGCCACGACGAACGGTATATGAATCTGTGGATCAAGGATTCACCTTTCCATTTAGACACTCTGAGAGATGTGCATCGTTTAATCGACAGTGAGGCTTTTATGGTATCCTTTGATGAAAAAGTCGGGTTATGATCATGTCCGGTTGTCTGAGTCATCTCAGACGTATTTCGGGATACAATTCGGAGGGTGGATTATGTCGTACACTACTTTGCCTTTCGGCTATTGATGATCGGTTAGGCGCCTCGGGAGGGGGTCTTTAGTCGGTAGCCAGGAATCACAGGCAAGGGTGGTAGCTTACTCAATGGTTGAGTTAATGACAAGGTTGGGTTATACATTGTCGGCTAGGAAGTGCATTTTCACACCTGTTAAATGTATTAAATTCTTAGGATTCTTTGTGGATTCGGTGAAAGAAGCTTATATTTTGCCACCGGAAAAAAGAAATTCGTTTATTGAGCCCAGAGAGTTTATTTTGTCCGTCGAGGGTGTTGGAGTAAAAACGTTACAAAGAATCAGTGGGAAATGTATTTCCATGTCCTTGGCCATTCCCGGGTGTAAGTTATTTTGCAGGGAGATAAACTTTGGGATATCCTTTTGCCAAAAGAACAGTTCAATTGTAACTGTTGGAAGCGAATTGCGGGCTGAGCTGCAGCATTGGAGGTTTTTGGATAATTGGGAGGGACATTCCAAATGGCGCCCAGAGTCCCATCGTCAAGTGGTTATGTTAACGGATGCCTCAAGTTTCAGACATGGTGCTATTTTTAGAAATGATTTATTGGGTTGCAATATTGTTGAATTAGGCGACTATTTTCAGGCGGATGATGCACGACCCATACACTTGAAGGAGGCTGCGTCGGTCCTGGTATCTTTTCGTTCCTTGACTTCTGAACTCAGGGATAACCGTGTGGATGTTTACACGGATAATATGTCGGAAGTTCATGCTTGGGACAATCAAGGTGTTCGGGATAGGGCTTTGAATGAGATAACGAAAGAAATCTTTCGAATGGTCATGGGGCTGAATATTGATTTGAGAATGAATTATATACCGTCAAAACAGAATCAGGCCGATTCTCTTTCCCGGAAATTAGACTATTCGGATACGAAATTATCTGGGAATGCATGGGCTCTTGTCGAATCAGCGTTTGGCCCGCATTCTGTTGATCTCATGGCGTTGGATTCTAATTCTATGACGAGGAGACACTTCACGCCTCACCCCACTACCGAAAGTTCTGGGGTCAATGTATTTGCTCAGCGAATTCGCGAAGAAATCAACCCGTATGTTTTCCCTCCCTTCTCCCTTATTTTTCCGGTTTTGTGTCTTTGGGTCCCAATCTTCTACCCAGTTCCCGTTTGGGCCCCATTATTACATACTCATGCGTTTTCGAGTTTACTTTTGGGCTTCGTTGGAGAGTGTGGTATCCTGCAGGTACCGTCTAAGAAGGGATTCCGTAGGGATGCCCGTGGACTAATGTGGCCACTGTCTGCTTACAGACTGTGTTTTAAATAGCTTGTTTTATTTTGTTATTAAGCGTTGTGAGGATAAGCTTATTTGTCCTGTCTATGCGATTGAATTGTATTTGAGTAGCTGTAGGCTTATGGGTGTCAATTTATCGAATGGTTATCTGTTTCGGATAGTGTCAGATTCTGGTACCGTCCTTGATAATCCTGTTACGTATTCTGTCGTTTATGAGCGGCTTCGTTTGTATTTGTCCACTTTGGGTATCTATCAAAGTGAAACCCCACATAGTTTCAGAAGTGGGTGCGCCTTGACTCTGGCTCTATCGGATCCAGACGATGACTCGAGGAAAATTATGGACCATTGTGATTGGTTTACTGAAGGAAGTGCAGGAATAGGATGAGAGTGGCACATAGGCTAGCCGAGAGTGTACCCGATGCCCACACTATAGAAAACACTTTTAATCGTGATACCGATTATTTTAATCTTAAGCGTGCCTTTGACAACTTTGATTGATGTTAGTCCCGCCGGCCATGACCTCAGCAGTTTTTTCCGAAGCTAATGTGTAATTAAATTTAATAAAAGCCTTATATACATTACTGTTTTAGTTTTTCTTCGTATACTGGCGATCAGTCCAGATAATCGGCTTAATGAGTGTTGGGAATGATGAGTATTGGGGATGATAAGTATTGGGAAGTGTTGGTTGTATGATATCTTTGATATTGACTGTGAAGATCATGTCCACTGTTTTGCCCCCAAAACTCATAACGCGAAAACTGCATGCTTGGGGATAAATCACTGAGGATAGTGATAGAACCGAGATCAACCCGCTTACTCTTTGGTGTGCACGTGCCTGAACCCTGGAGTTGAACTGCGATAAATTGAGTGGACACGCTGGTGTGTGGGCAAATTTCCCATCACACCACACTGCATGCAATGTGTGACTGTCTCGATAACCTCGATTGGCGCAGAAAAGTCAGATGTCAATATGGTCTCCAGTGTTACGTGATAAAATTAAAGCTAAATGTCAAGAGTATAATGCAATTTAAAATATTTACATATCTTACATAAATTGGCATGTAATGCCCATTAAAACTTCTATGAACAAACAAAAATCTAAGACGCTTTTAGCAAATATTAGATTCAGCTGTAAATTTTCTATTTGACTATTTCCCCCCGAACCGACTTTAATGTTTTTAAAAGTTGGGCTGAACAATTCGAAATTAACATAAATAAATTAAACTGAGTTGATCAGATTTGGTAATGGTCTCATATTAACGTTCTATCTCGGGTTTATTCAGTAGGATTCTGTTTATTATCTGCAATAGATTATAAGATATATTATACAGGTCAACTTTCTAATTATAGGATATATAGAGGTCAACTATCTTTACTTTTAGGCAATAGATTATAGGATATATAGAGGTCAAGAGGTCAATTATTTACATCTCCGGACCACATTTTGGTACTCTTATCTTGGATTTATCCAGTAGGACACGATTGTTTATCATAATGTTTTAATGCAGCGACTGTATCACATGATAGAGACTCAACTTGCTTCAACTCTATCAGAGCTTCTTCATCCAGATATTTTACTTTTATCATGGTGTTAAGTCTTGGCGTTTATTCGTTTAATATTAGTTAATTTGAATAAATTAATCAGCACGTTATATAAATAAAAGATTAATTCTCACCTTAAAATATACGAGTGTCTATTTCAGCAGGTATATACAGATCATTCTCAAGTATTTCTAAAACAAAAACAATACATAAATATTATGTAATATCGAAAGAATGTGACCAAAACAACCATACGTAAATATGTAATATCCAGAGAATACTACAAAACAACCATACGTAAATATGTAATATCCAGAGAATACTACAAAACAACCATACGTAAATATGTAATATCCAGAGAATACTACAAAACAACCATACGTAAATATGTAATATCCAGAGAATACTACAAAACAACCATACGTAAATATGTAATATCCAGAGAATACTACAAAACAACCATACGTAAATATGTAATATCCAGAGAATACTACAAAACAACCATACGTAAATATGTAATATCCAGAGAATACTACAAAAAGAGACCAAAAATAAGATTGTTCTCAGGTATTTCCAAAAACAACAACAAAACTGAAAATTTATTTATGCGAACTTAAGTTTAACAATGTCAGCCAGGACAATCGGAATAACCCAAATTATTGCTAAGTGATTAAACCAAATGTTACTCTTTTAAAATATGGTAGAGTTATGGAATGGGACATTAAAAGCAAATTGCAGGAGAATCACACGCAAACAAACAGCAACCAATCAGACACTCGAGGGATTTTGATAAATCTCAACAAGAGAATTACAGTTCTTACCCATTGCTGGTTTTGTTTCTATTCCATCGGTTTTTGTGTCATCATCAGCACTGATGTAAAGATCATTCTCCAGTATTTCTGTTAAAATAAAATAAAAAAGGTCCACTAAAGGTTGGTGGACGACCTACAATTCCTAGGTATCGTTGGGCGTTCCAAAAATCAACATGCCTTACGTCGTCCGTGATTTTTGTCGTTACGTTTAGTTAAATGTTATGTAACATATATCCTGGGCTTAATTTACAAAGCAGAAGCCTAAATGGTGGAGGAGGAATTGACGGAGTCTGAAATATCTCACGGTGGACGTGGGATAAAATTGTCAAAAAAATGTTGGTGGTAGTATGATGGCGAGATGTTGGAATATGATGGGGAAACGTCGGATTCTAAGACTATTAGAAAGAGCAGGGGACTGCACCGCGCATAATTTACACAAAACAAATCTACGGATAAGATACAATACGCAGAAATCACAAACAAATGTACATATAAAATTAAATGAATGAATTCTTGACTGGCCGTAAGCGTCGACTGCGCCTGTACAGTCCCGGGCCTGTAGTGATACAGACTTCACTCAAATTTGAAAACAACAAGAAATATACCCCAGAGAAACCATTGTGTAATGTCAGTATGAGTCATGATTTGCTATATGTTACATGAAATATGAATGTAAGCATATTGAAGTAAAAATTACCTATATAAGTAACCATATCGGTAAAATGTATGAAAAACAAGGGAGTCTAAAACTAAATGGTCTATGTTCAGTGAGAAACATGGGGAGGTGTGGGAGAAAATTACCGGAATCCGAGATTATGAGGACCTAGGTACCTGACAAGGGTACCGTCGCCTGTCTAACCTCTATGGGTTCTCTGGGTTCCTTCCACTGCTAAATAATCTGACCTAACTTAATTAATAGGCCCTATGTTAGTCCCGAACCGACCGCGGTTGGGTGGACGTTGAACACAATTTCTTAAATTATATGACGAGAATCCATGAATATAGATGTCATATTCCCCTAGATTGTTTTTCCTTAATCTTCTAAATTACATTTGTTCAATTTAATTAATTGGATATTGATCATACGGAATTAAAATCATAAAAAATACAAAGTTAAACAAATTTACCCATTTCATCATCCTGTAGTCCTGTTCCACGTGGATTCGTTTCATCTTCAGCGCTGATATATAGGTCGTTCTCTATTATTTCTAGTCAATAAACAGATAAACATGTAATTAATAGTCTTAAAACTGCATATGATACAGTATATAACACTATAACAATATCAAATCATACCAAAACTGCATTTGATACAGTATATAACCAAATCATACACAATATTGATATCCGGCAATCAATGCACAATGAAATGTCGACCGTACTTAAATTGATGGGTTTTTTCGAAGAGCTTCTCCCCGAAGGACAATGACAAGAGAGATAAGACGACCAACGCTGGGTGGCCATTTCCAGGTCCAAATATATTCTGAATGTGTATTTATAACAGTACATGATCCTAGTTCTATATAATCCCCCTGAGAAGCTATGTCTGATTTGTATTGCAGATTTCAAAATGAAAACGAAATCGGTTAACAGTCCAGCTGCAGCAGAATGGGCAGTGTTATCAGGTGGTATTTACAGTATAAAAATCATAAACGTAGAATGTTAAACCCGATTTAATTTAAATTTTGTTACCCATTTGATTACCCAAACCGAAACTTCAATATCTTCAGGGTAATATTTGCTAAATGATACAATGATTGTAAAGGTTCCAATCGGTTGGGTATTAGGACGATGACAAGGTTCTTAAGGGTTAAGAACATATTTTCACAACTGATTAGAATGCGATTTACAGTATAGAAATCACTTATGTTACCCATTTGATTATTATCTCTGTGATCAACTTTATCTGGTGTAGGATCATCATCAGCACTAATATACAGATCATTCTCCATTATTTCTGATAAATAACAAAATATATTTTCCATTATTTCTCATAAATTATTCTGTTTATAATCTTAAATGAATAGGTGCTGGTGGTGGGGGCGAATGGTTAGTCTGTGCGTGCTGTATCATACGTGCTGTCATTGAGTCAACTGGCGTGGTTTCAATTCTCCGGTTGTACGTCTCTCTCTCTCTCTCTCTCTCTCTCTCTCTCTCTCTCTTTCTCTTTCTCTCTCTCTCTCTCTCTCTCTCTCTCGCACTTTAACACTATATTTTGTGTGGCCAATGATTCCTAATACGAATCGGATTTGATCAATGAAATGATTTCAATTCGAATTTTCTTCCAGGTGTGGAAGTCAGGAATTACACCGATGTAAAATATGCCACCTGTAAGCGAGAATCTGGATAAATCTGATGCGTATTCAATACGTGTCTTCAAGATTGGTATATGGGGAGTGCGCTGGTCAATTTGCATACTAACAGATGGCGGTGGGCAATCCCTTGTAAGAATATCTTCATCAGAGAACTGTCACATTATAGGCTCTTTGTGGATATGCAATTATAATATACAATATATATAACGCCGAATCCAACGGCTAAAGTTTTTCTAAGATCATAAGTCGATTATCTCCCTTAGGATATAACGTATAAAAGTGTTGTTTTACCCATAGTCTGATTGTCTCTAATCTGTTGCTGATTTTTCACCAAGTTATCATTACCATATAAAATCTGGTCATTTGTTGCTGTAACAAATAAGTCAACAATTATATTAAAATTCTCCAAATTAAATAAATATAAACCAATAAACTATAGACTAGATGGATTATGTGACATTTTCCCAACATTGATCGATTATTTTACCCCAAATGCCTCGAATTATTAACAAAAAGAAGTATTGACTAAAAACGATAAAAAGGCCCCTCCCTGTGTTTCATGATATAAGTAAACTGATATAATAAACTTACGCTGTTCTGGACGTGTGTCATACGTAGGATTCCTGTACCGGAAGCTGTTTGGATGATTTTATCCACAATAAAAGATATAGCAATGTATTTGATTACGTTTCATCAAAATCAGATAACGATTGTGTTCCACAATCTTGGTATCACAAACATTTACATTATTTGTTTCGGGCAGTTTCAGCACGAATGTCACGAATATTCAAACTTAACCGTCATTAGGATTTAACCGTGATATATAAAAATTGTGACCTCCAGAGGAACTATACAAACTCAAAACGCGATTTTCGGACAATTGAGACTTGTTAGATATAAACATATATATCTTTCGTTTCGTTAAAGTCGTATCAAAATTGTGACCTCTAGAGGGTCCACAACCTTTATATTACATACTTTAACACTGTTTGTGTCACGGGACCGGCAGTGTCGGTTCGATTTCACGAAATGCAAACTCCATCGCCATGAGGGTGTAACAGTGATATCTTGAACGTTTTTTTAAATTGATAAAAATAATGACACCCATGAGGACCACAAGCTAAAAAGGTGATTTTGCATACTAAGCGGTCATGACCCATGAAGTTACCATCCAATAAATGTCAATACCAAGAGGAACCGAGCTCTTTAGAGATTATCTACAGTTCAACTGGTATACGCCATACATTGTTTTATGATGGAAATTGTGATCAGTCAGCGGCCTACTCATTTTTGGAATTCCAACTGAAAAGGAATGTGTTCACGGGACCTGCCGGTTAACGAACCAAAGTATTAATCACTGAGCCACCGCGGCGGCGTATGTTATATAAAAGTGAATAAACAAATGACTTATACAAACTGACCTGGCAGTTCCAGCAATTTCTGTAAGAAAGATGACATTTTGAAATTAAAAATCAACAATTGATGGAATACTAATCTATAATATGTTTTAAATTTGCTGGACAACTGCAGTGACTGCTGTCACATCAATAATAATGTATCTCTTATTGGCAGTTCATTAGTTTTCGATATCAGTTACACAAATATAGACAACAGAAAAGAAAAGCACCACTATTTTATTAGGAATGTTAACTCCTGAAATCAGAAATGGTATTAGGTGTTCTAGAAAGAATGTGCACCTGCCTCATGCATGAAGTGTGGTATAATGGTCGAGAGCGAGGCATTATAATTATGTAATATATTGAAACAACACGAGGGACGTATTATTGTTCTGGTGCTGTATTAAAATTGATCAAGCGAGATTGGATCAAGGGCCCTGTTTAACAAAAACTTAAATCTCCTTAAAATCCTAACTTAAGATAGATGCGTGTCACAAAACGATTTTAAGCATTTAAGATAAAATCCACTAAAATAATATTTAAGGTTAAAATTGTATCTTAACTTAAAATAGTGGCGTTTCACAAAACTATTTTCGGGAAAATTTTAACAGAAATCAATTTTAACTTAAGACAACCGTTACCCTGTCCTAACTTCACGACATTCACATCATATCTAATATCTATAAAAAAGTATTTTTGTAGGCCTACAAATGTTTAAAATGAGAGAGAGAGAGAGAGAGAGAGAGAGAGATATGGGGTTTAACGTCCACTCCACTAGACACAAACTAGGTAATTTCGGGGTCTAACACATGGTTCAATTTTATTTGAATAATTCGCTTGCACGTAGGGGTCTTTAGTAGTGGGAGGAATCCCTCGGGGTTGGACGGGCGATCCTACTACCTGTCACGTACAACCGGGGAATCGAATCCCCACCAGTCCTTTGATACTAAAAACGCCATATGCAAAGTATTTATGGTTTTGGGGTTATGATGATTCATATAGGATCCAATTCCAAGGGTATTTTATATAGTAAGGTAGATAGGCATTTTCCAAAACAGAGTGTGGCACTTTGGCATTTTAAAAGTACCATTGAAAGTGTACCGGGACTGACATTTCAAATCTAGACTTCGGAACATTGGCTATTTCGTATATTAGTTTAAAAGTTGTTAAATACTTTTAAAATCTGACAATACTTAAGTCTTTATTAATCGTTTGAGTGAGAAATATCACATATTGGTGACAATTCTCAGTAGTTTCTGTTATCCAAAATACCATAAAACTACGAAATTCAATCGATTTAGTTTATCGATACGCATTATTTCCATTAATGCCTGCGAGTAAATCAAATGCCAAGGTCACGAAAGCGACATGCAAGTTCAACGCCAACCAACTGATACATTTCAAAACGAATAATACGCAATAAACTTATTTATTTCATGTTTCTACTACTATCTGACAATGTGCAGACATTGTTACAATGTATGAAACTCTCCTCATTGATATTGTAACGGATAGTTCAATCTGGCAACAGTTTTCAGTTCTAAAGCGTTTATGCTTACACCCTAAGTGACCTCGCCGGCATTGTGCACTGCGCGGGCGCAAGCAATTTTAACTTAAATCTATTAAAATTGCATTTTAAGTTACAATCGATCTTCGTGAAACGCATAAAATTTAAAATTTCATTTTGATTTTAGTTAAAATCTATTTTGGTGATTTTAGTTGAAGTTTTTGTGAAACAGGGCCCAGGTTTATTGTTTTGGTCATGGTGTATAATATAAGGTAATATATCTGTGTGAAAATTCTCAAAACTCACCGTAACTTTGGAGGATCTGCAAAAATTAAAAAAGCACAGAACCCTATCTTTCTAAATTTCAACATCAAAAAAGGATTTGCTGTAGTAGATGGATAATACAATAGATCTAAACTTACCGCGTTTATTGCTGGATCGTCTTCTAACCAAGACTATTATCAAAATAATTAAACCCATCAGAACAACAGCACCAACTACTCCTCCTGCTATCATGGAAACGTTGACTGGCAACTCGTCATTCGCTGTAACATGTGAATTTACAATCTCTTAGTTATCTTTATTTCAAATACGAAATATTGGAACATGTCTTGTTACCTTTCTGAATGGTCATCAATTATTGTTTATTATCACCTAATAATACATTCTACAGTAGTTATCGCTTTTGTGTGATAAATTTCAGAATCTACTGCGATATCGTTTTACACGAATTTGATTGGTCAATCAAAAAGGAACTACTTTTTTATTTTCAAAGAACAGTTCATTTTTTTTTTTATTTTCAAAGAACAGTTCATTTTTTTTTTTATTAAAAGTAACTTCTTTCTTATTAAAAAGGGACTATTTTTATTTAATTGGTCTTGATGGAAACACTTGGTCAATATAAAGGACTTTACAATGGTTCAATTGCTGTCAAAAAATGATGTATCACTGCGCCGTAATGTAATCAGGTTCAGTGAAAGTGAAATCTATAGCAAAGAATAAAATTTATTTATTTGTGCATGTAAGAAGGGATTGGGAGATAAATAAAAGCTCCTACTCGTCTTTTTTGATAAAGATAAAGTAAAGTAAAAAAAAACGATTCTCTATTTATTAATAGAATACCTTGTATAAATACAATCACCATGCTTATTAGTTTATGACACTACGGCGTTTTACAACAGTGGAATAAACATACTTATTGTGAGGGCAATAATAGTATTGTAGTTATAGTTAGTGACACTGTAATAACATAAATGTCTCATGTACTGCAAACGATCAGACGAATCTTACCAGTGTAACAGATATGGTTGCAGAAAGAATAAATTTAATGATAACTATAGTTCATATTTGTGTCGGTAGCGAAACTTACAGTTACACAACTACAATGAATCAGAAATTTCCTATTTACCAGACATTTTTACAGTTACACAACTACAATGAAATAGTGCACCATTGATATAGAATTTGCCTATTTATGAGACATTCTTACAATGAAACGGTGCATCATCGATATAGCATTTTCCTATTTATCAGACATTCTTATCTTGGATATATTGATAGTAAATATGCTATCATTAAAAATGTGTTAACAGCAGCAATACCTTTCCTAGGAACGGGCGTTACTGTTGTTTCTGGTAAGACTGTTATGTGTTGGTAAGAATCTGTACAACCATACTGATTACATACAGTTACAGTAACATTTAGATCCATCATCTCACTAATTGTTACATTGCCTGATACAATTGTAACGTTCTTATTTATTAAAGTACCATATATATTTACTGGTCTGATGACATGTTCAGATTTTGTATCAACTGATATTTCAGCTATAGTAGAACTATTTTGTTGCTGTTGATACCATGTGATGTTAGGAGCATCTCCACCAATTATAAACGCCGTATTAATTTCAACATCTGATCCAACCCGTGCTTCAGAAGCATTGGAAATTTCTAGTATCATCGGTGGTGCTGAAAATCAAAACAGATTATTTTTTCGCGAAGATATCGTATCAATTATCCGGCACTGCCATTTTACTTCTGTAGAAATCAAGTTTCAAATTAGTTTAAAATTTTCTCAATCCTTAACAGGATTTCCTTAAGGCACGAAACTCGATATCAAATAAAACATACCTTCTATGTTGATGTGTGTTCCATCTGTTTGGTGAACAGTCCCTTTAAAATCTTCAATACCATTACTAGCATTACATGCATAAGTTCCTTGATTTAATATGGTTTTATTTAAAATTAAAGTTGTTCTATCTTCTGCTGTTACCCCTTCTATTTCTCTCACAAACTGACCATCAATGTAATGTGTCCAGTTATTCATGGTAAAATTAGTAGGATAGCCGCCCACCACTCGGCAAATCAGTTCAATGGCTTCTGATGTATCATTTACAGTTATATTTAAACTAAGAGGATCTGAAAAATGGAAAATGATACTGACATTCATAACAGGTGAATCTAGAAATACAGAGTGATATTGATATTTATAACAGGTGAATGTAGAAATACAAATTGATATTGATATTTATAAAAGGTGAATCCAGAAATACAAAGTGATATTGACATCTATAAAGGTGAATCTAGAAAATGCAAAGTAGTGTTCAAAGTATAACCCATAATGACTTAAATCAAGGATATACTCGAGTTATATGATTTCTGCCAATGTCTATATCTGAAAAATACTCAGTCCTGTTGGAGTAATTTTGTAAGCAAGGGTTAAAAAATAATGAACATAGAAAGTATTTTGTAAATCTTTTCTCTTCTGCAGCTATTAATGTCGCAGTGCCCTATCGCGATATATTGGCCACTGTATACCTTATTATTAAAAGGATACCCCCCCCACACACACCGCCACCATATGTTCCTCCTACTACAACTTTACAACTGTTGGAAACACCAACCACTGTCTAATATATTACAAGCAGTACCACGGGTTTTTTTTACGCGTAAGGATGCTGTGCATCGTAGTACAGTCTACTTACATTGTACTCGAATGTAGACAACATCATTCTTTTCACAATCCGGTGCTCTGGTTCCGATACACACATACATACCAGCATCTCTTCTGGTTATGTTTGGCTTAAAGTAAATCGACTGATTACCAATCACAGTGGTTTGACTATAGTCTCCAAACATTTCCCATTTGTAAGATATGTTAGTAGTCGGGTCACTAGAACAATTGAAGTTAAGGTCATCTCCTTCAGTCAACACCAGTTTATTAGAAACATCACCATTATCGTCGCCAGAAGCAGCAGCAATAGAGGCATCTGCGTTTTCATAACCATCATCATCGTTACCCGTGTTTTTCATGGCATGTGTGATGGTTGTTATCAGATAACACGTTACTGAAGCTTGAAAAGAAACAATATGAACAGTGAATATACGATAATTTATTATATTTTATTTGAAAAAAAAAGTTTACTTTCCGCTATTATGTATTTCAATGGTGAGTTATGGTTGAAATCTGGATGTTTTAAATTTCAAATGCACATGAACAGCGTACGTGATAAGATAAAGAATGTACACTGTGCATTATATTTTATTGGTAACGAACGACTTCTAGACGTTTTATATATCTGACAAAAGAAACCAGGGCGGCAACACAAGCAGATCAATGCTTGCCGCCGTCTCCGCGCGCGAATTCGATGGGTTACCCTATTTGGAACAGTCTGTCGGAAATGCTTTATACGGGACACATGAAACCATTTACGGATAATTAAGTGAAGAATACATTTCGAGCAATACGGGCAGGACAAAAGAAATTCAATTTCTGTT
This sequence comes from Patella vulgata, assembly GCF_932274485.2. Lineage (NCBI taxonomy): Eukaryota > Metazoa > Mollusca > Gastropoda > Patellidae > Patella > Patella vulgata. The sequence continues at coordinate 2,733,621 of NC_065886.2, read as the reverse complement.
TGGAAATGCGCTTATGTCTACAAGCAAAACAGAGGACACATATTTAGACTGAGGGGATTATGATGTGACCTTTTTGAAACCCGTACTCGTGTGATCACTATTTGGGCGATTTGTTGTGAAGTTGCCAACCATCCATGTTGTTTCACACATACTGTTTGAATTATTCCACTTTAAATGGTGTACTCGTTTTGTGTGGCCAATCAATCTTCATTGTGTGGATATTCATAATCTGGATGATGCCACCTTGGCGAAATCTAAATATCTGAGATGGCTGCCACAAGTCATTTTCTGGTTATTATGTCATGCTGAATTGAGACATTGGTGATTATCTCGATCACTGATTGCTATATAACTGACTAAAAAACTTGTGATAAATTAAATCACGTTGTGAGACAATTTGGCAAAGGGATGGCTGTCGCTGATACTTACAACATGACCGTCTCTTTTAAATTCAAAACGTTGAATTTAGTAGTTACCTCAATCACATATGTCTTTCAAATTGCTAATATATGGACACTCATCCGTTTACTACATAGGATTGGAATTAATTTATTGATTTAAAAACATTTTAATCCATGTAAGACCAACCTGTTTTGACAACAATAGTGTAGGTGTTACTCTCTGTCCCTGCACCTTTACAAGTCCAGCGAGTATTGTTGTCTATGGTGCTGTTAATGTTGTTGATTATTAGAGATTTTGTTGCCGGGGATGATTCGCAATCATATTCTTTACCTCCATTATGAAGACACCTGTATTGTTTATAAAAAGCTTTTCGTTCGACCGTTGCTACATGATTACCATTTTTATAAAATTTGGCTTTTCTTAACCACAATCCCCAAAATGTGTTTCTTGAACACTGTAAACGATATGTAGCGCCATGAGTAGCGATATCAGGAAATCCCGACAGTCTAAGCTCGCTTGAAACTGCAATATAGACACGTAATACAAAGTAAATTTTAACTGAAAATTGATTAATTTTAAAAAAAATCTATATGAAGTTTTACTTTTTCACAACTTTACAATCTCTCATCCAGTCCCTGCGTCGGTTTATGGTTGCATTTTGGTATTGGATAAAGAATGTTGGTTACGTGTTAACAAGATATGCCTTTGGGTTTAAGTGTATTAACTAACAATCATAGTATTGATAATAGTAATGTTCTCCACGCTAACTGTTCAATGTACCCGTCTCACATAATCCCTATCCACACACAAATCTGAATAAAATATGGCTTAAAAAAACCCCAAAAACACCCCCAAAAAACCCAAACAATTACAGCTAATTACATACCTGCTAATTAATGACTACAGCATATTTTCTAACCAACCAATTTTCTAAACATTACTTTATAAAATGATCATTTGTATGTTTTAATGACAAAAATGACCATTACTAAAAGGTCTATGTTCATAAGTCAACGGTATCAGCTTATCAGTGAACTCCATCACTGAATTAAATATGGTGTGATTAATGCGTTCTTTGTTTCGACCATCATGGTAGCACACATGTCGGAGAATAAGAACCAATGTGCATGTATATAGCAATAATCCTTCAAAGCTATATGGAATGTACCTGAACGATAGTCATATTAACTATGAAACTGAGCAGTTTTCAAGCAGGGCGGTTAATCGGTTGACTACATCTTATACCACATTTAAAAAAACATAGTTGAATCACTTTGTTGTTTTTACAAATACCTGTATATATGTTTGCTCGATTCTTCTTTGTTGTATGGTGACTTATTGTATGCACGGTTGATTTCCGCTCATGTCGTCATAATATTCCGGTCCGATGGATTTCAAGAAATGTTTTTGAAGAAATGTTATTGAAGAAATGTTTTTGGAGAAATGTTTTGCAAGATTTGTATTTAGAAATTTGTTGTTCAAGATTTTTTTTCGTTGTATTTCTCAGATGAAATGTAAATGTAGGCTAATTCTTGATTTTCTAAAGTAAATTTTATCTTTATATTGAAATACAATTAAAATACGTTTTACAAATCTGATATGACAAATGTCTTATTGGTAAAACAAATATTGATTTTAAGATACAAATGTTAATTTTAGTATACAAATATCGCAATACGACAACAAATGAAGAAATAAGAATTACGGACTATGAATTAAGAAATAAGGACTAAGAACACCGAATTTACTTACTAACTACAATATAAAATATGTGTATTTGGGTGTTTATATAGCATACTGACACTTTTAGTATGTTGACTGCATGTGTTTATCTAGCTTACATCCCACTTCTACTCGTTGCCACTTGCAACCTTTGATAAAACTGTCCTGTTTATTTGCAATACATGCATAAAAGTAATAAGTAGCGGACGTTTAGTACGACCCAGATCGCAATTGATAACGATGGCTCTTCACAGTGTACATGAAACAACTAGTCAAAATCATAGTAACAAAACACAATGGGGGGAACTACATGGCAGTTCAAAAACATATACAATGACATTAAATTAACATAAAAACATATTACAAAAATCAATTATTATACATATCAACTGGCATCTATTTCATAATTTGGTTTGATTTATAGTAATATGAATAATATATAAATTAGAATATTGAATAATTATTTTAATTAATTGGGATGATAGAAGGCGCAGTTCTCTTGCTGGACACTTCACAGGCATTGAAATTAAGCAGGATGAAAAAAAACGCCGAGAAAGTCATAAACTTTATTACAAATAAATTTCAACGGAAGAACCATCCGCCGATGCATACTTTCACCAGGAATGATCCACGTTTCGCATTTCCTTTACACTACATTTAATAATATCGCAGTCCTCTACGCCATAGACAAGTTGTTTTGACGATGTGGTCTAAACAAACGCGTGATTGTTTTACGCTCAGAGTATCATAGCAAGACGCACGTGTAAATACTACTCAGGTCGTCTCTCCACTGCGAAATCATTCTACCATGAAATGTAACGTGAGGCTCAGAAAGGGATAAATAATGAAAGAGCAGAAAGTATTTGTCACTTTTCGGTTGAAACGACTCGATAATAAATACTATTTTTCACATTTTGCTTCACAATACTCGATAGAAATGTGATGTAAGTAACTTATTAGCACCTTTCCTCGGTGTATCGGTGAATATCAGGGCAGTTTTGGTCGGGAGCCGCCTCGGCTCCGCCTCGGCTGGGCCCCTCGACCAAAACTGTCCTGATATTCACCAATACACCTCGGAAAGTGTGCTAATAACTACTACATACTGATACTTTTAGTATGTTGACTGCATGTGTTTATCTAGCATACTGATAATTTTAGTAAAATATGTCAACTACATGTGTTTATCTAGGGTTTTAATATGTCGACTACATGTGTTTATCTATCATATTGGTACTTTTAGTAAAATATGTCGACTACATGTAAAGATTTGCCAGTTCGTACAGTATGTATTTATTATCGATGGACCGGAACTTGGCACAGTAAATTGTAGTGACATTTATTAAATAAAATAAGACTTTTTGATCTTAAGAATTAAATTGTTTTTTTATTTTTTTTAAACATAAGTCTTTTTTAATGATTGTATTAATCATGGCTAAGCAATATAACCTGCTTGGGTGTACGTGGCTGGAAGTGGAATACCAAATCAAGGACAAGGTTTAGGCGTTTAGCTTATGCCTAGGTCCCACTGGGGATGTACTCGTGATGGAAAACAGACCGGGGAGGCATCCCTGGATCTTCTCAGATCAACAAAAAAGCCTCGGGGATGCTTTCCTGGAGCATCCGCGAAATATTGCTCCCCCTAGGTACCCTAGAAGCATCGGCGATGTCTCACTGAAGTATCGGCGTGTGTGTGTGTGGGGGGGGGGGATCTTTGAGCATATTTGAATCGAGAATGCTACAAGGAATATATCTGGATCTGGAAATCTGTGGGGATGCCTCCCGGCCAGTTTTCCCGATATAGGTGAAGGTACCCAAGAGCTTTCCCGATTATTTGGAACCACCCTCGATGAGTCACGGCAATTGTTCATGCGACATTCTCAGAAGCTGTATGATCATTGCCGAAGCATCAATGAACTTTCACCGGACCATCCCCGATACCTAATACGTGCCATTTCTCATGGGACTACTCCGTTTTTTCTTTTGGCGTGGGTGGGGGGGGGCATCAGGAGCCATTTTGTATATTAGATTTACTGCCTATAAGATGGACTGTAGATTTCAGCGACACCGACGATTTATCACCTGTAATAGGCACATGTCGCTTTTAGATTGTATTAGTCTTTACTTCCCACTATCTAATTACCATAACATGACACAATGACTTATCATATCACCACACAAGGTTACAAAAAGTCCTGGATAGATATCGAGTCAGATAGTAATACTCTGTCAAATAACAATGTCGTTTCACTTCATTTCGGTTAATGAAATTAACAAACAATTTGCACAAATGCAGAATTAAGCAAATTTATCCGAACATGGAAACCATTGCTCTATAATTTAAGCCAATTTACCGGTAAATGGTCTTGTAACAATATACATAAGGTAATGCTTTGTTATTTATAGCGTAGTATTGTGTTATTTATAGTAGAGAAATATCACTTACATATCAACTATGTCACAGGCACAAATAATTGACAAAAGTAGTTTGTATAATGTATTTACATGTATTGTGTTAGTTGGTAGTTCGTCGAATGTAAAGCCTATTAACTTGTCGCAATGTTAAAATGCAGAGTGTTTTTAGAGTTTTGAATTATTTATTATGTATGATCAATGTATAAATGAAAAGACGGCAATACACTATTAACTTACTTAATTTAATATAAAATATATGCATTTAGGTGTTTATCTAGCATACTGATACTTTTAATATGTCGGCTACATGTGTTTAACTAGCGTACTGATACTTTTAATATGTCGACTACATATGTTTATCTATCATATTGGTACTTTTAGTAGAATATGTCGACTAAATATGTTTATCTATCATATTGGTACTTTTAGTAGAATATGCCGACAACATGTGTTTATTTATCATATTGGTACTTGTAGTAGAAAGATTTGCCAGTTCGTACAGTATGTAATTATTATCGATGGATCGGAACTTGGCGCAGTCGACTGTAGTGACATTTATTAGATAAAATAAGCCTTTTTGATCTTTAGAATTAAATTGTTTTTTACTTTTTTGAAACATAAATCTTTTTTAATGATTGTATTAATTATGACTAAGCAATATAACCTGCTTGGGTGTACGTGGCTGGAAGTGGAATACCAAATCAAGGACAAGGTTTAGGCGTTTAGCTTATGCCTAGGTCTCACTGGGGATGTACTCGTGATGGAAAATGATGAGTCTCGGAACAGTTCCGCGGCGTCCCAAGGAAGCTTCGGGGGCTTACGAGCCATGTGGAACAATCGCCAGGTCTCGGGAGAACGACAAAAGAAATTTCTCGATGTTTTCTCGAGGTTTTGTAGGGAAAACAGACCGGGAAGGCATACCTGGAGCTTCTCAGATCCACAAGAAAGCTCCGAGGATGCTTTCCTGGAGCATCCACGAAATATTGCTCCCCCTAGGTACCCTCGAAGCATCGGCGATGTCTCACTGAAGTATCGGCGTGTGTGTGTGTGGGGGGGAATCTTTGAGCATATTTGAATCGAGAATGCTACGGGGAATATATCTGGATCTGGAAATCTGTGGGGATGCCTCCCGGCCAGTTTTCCCGATATAGGTGATGGTACCCCAGAGCTTTCCCGATAATTTAGAGCCACCCTCGATGAGTCACGGCAATTGTTCATGCGACATTCTCAGAAGCTGTATGACCATTGCCGAAGCATCAGTGAACTTTCACCGGACCATCCCCGATACCTAATACGTGCCATTTCTCATGGGACTACTCCGTTTTTTCTTTTGGCGTGGGTGGGGATGGGGGGCATCGGGAGCCATTTTGTATATTTCCACATCACCGTTAATTTGTCCCAAGTGTGAACTAGGCATTAAGCAACAGTTTCTCGTCAATAATAATAAAAGAAAGGTTTGTCAGGTATGTGCACTTCTCCGTTGAACTTGATATGGTGTAGTTGATGTGTTGTTTCCACTATGGTATCATCATGGTAGTACACGACAGTGTCAGTTTATCGCCTGTCATAGAAATGAGTGTATATATAAAAACAACTCACAAAGATATAGGAGATACGACTGTGTGCATCTATATTTATAAAATACACCTGCACGATATTCATAATATAAACTATGAAACTAAGTCGTTTTCAAGCGAGCCGATTAACCGGTTGACTACATCTAAACACCACATTTTCAACATAGTTAAATCATTTTGTTATTTTCTAAAATGCTGCGCACACAATATCGATATACATAGTCCCTACCTATGATTCGAGTACATTGACTGTTGATTTGAGATTTGTTTCTGTCTAGTGAGTAATAATACAATTGTAAAGGCCTTTTATAGGAAAAATATATTTACTAAAAATATGATGATGTGATTATGAATGTACAATTTAAATATCTTACCTTCTTGTCCCAAGATCAGAATAAACAGAAGTGTTTTTATAATATCACAGATCATTGTATGTATTTACTGGACAATCGATCTAAACCTTGTTTTAATCACTATTTATTAATCTTATCCTGTACGTTGAACTATATTATGTCAGTATGGTGAAATATTTATCCTTGTTACTGATATTACTTCCTGGTACGCGGTTAGACTAACTTGATAATACATGTTTAAAGTGGCTATGAGTAGGGATTTTATCGTGCCGGCCTTCAGGTGAAAGGACCAGGGCCTGTCAGGTTGACAAGGAAAGTATGCTAATTTATTGGAATACACATGGCAGAACATTTGACAGTTGGAAATCGAAGTACAGTAAGCGGAACCCCACATTAGGTCCAATAGTAAATATTTGCCCTAACATACACGGTATACCGTAATTGTGCTATGGTCCCACTAATCCTCAATAATTGATCTAGTTGCATTGTACGTGTTGAACTTCCGTTTAAGTTTTTTTTTAGATCGTTCCATCACTAAGGAGAATAAAACACAAGATCAACTCAAAGTCAATACTTTATTTCACCGTTATATATATCCTTTAATTTGTTGTGTGTGGGTGGGGATGTATGGTGTTGGGCGGGGCGCAGATTAAAAGCCCCGTCAATGACTCAAGTATTGTTATTAAAGAGTAGGATCGCTGGGTATTGTTTTGCTGGGATCTCCGGGTTTTTTCCACTGCTAAAGATCCGCGTGGGTATAAGTTTTGGCCAAAAGATTACCTAATGTGTGATGTGTCGACTTTAAACACCATGCTCTACTATGTAGTACAATAACTAAATCGTCACTGATATAGTATAGTAATTGAGTAGATCGTCAATGAAACAGGTTATACTGTAATACATACATGATGACCTCAATATATCATTGAAACACGCATTGTACATTAAATAAAGCTGTAGGTATTTATTCATTCAGACGACTCATTAACAAATATTCAAATAATCACCAACATAATATATCACACATTTATAAAAAATAATATAATCATTAGTATAGAGTGGTATTAGGGACAAGCGACGAGAGAGAGAGAGGGAGAGGGGGGGGGAACCACCGGGGTCGTCACGACCCTGCACGTACAATCTCAACGACATATCAAATGACTCAAAGGGCACGTCTATTCGGCCACAACAACCCCTGTCTGGTTTTACACATGTAGAACTGAGTCTTATTGTTTCTATATTCTTGTTTAACAGTAGATAATTATTTTACACCACAAATACAGTAATGATGAGTTAACTACCTTTGTTGATAACCCCAATAGGGATATAGAAATTGACAATCCAGTATGTACCCACTAATACATATACAGTTTATTAATGTGATCTGAATTTATTGTGGAAATAAATGAAATGAAATGAAATGGGGTTTAACGTCCTACTGTTCTGCTACTATGCTGGGCTAATGATCAGACTGGCATGCGCCATACAGTGTGCTATGAGGAAATTTTGCCCAGGCAACGGCACTATCGCCTACTTTTATATCGAATTCCAACTGCCAAGGGATCTTTTGCGTGCATTTCAATGTATACACGGGATCTCGGTTTTTTTCGTCTCATCCGAAGGACTAGACAGATGTCCTTGTCAGGCCCTCCGTCCTGCATCACTGACGAGGGGGGACCACGCTGGAAAATCTGGATGAACTTTCTCGGTCAATGCAGAATTTATTGTTGGGATATTAATTATTTAGAAGTGTTGAAATAGACACCTTTACAAATCCAAAGAAATAATCTGAAATTTATGGCGGAGAACTAAGCCATTGTACTAAATAATACTCATATACTATGTTATAAGTATGAAAGTTGATAGCAGAGTAAATGTATAACCCTGTACATTAATCTACTGAGTAATGCTATTGTTATCAGTAAAAAACATTAATTCAGGCTCCTACTGAAGTCAACCAGACAGATGCCTGGGACAATCTGACAGGTGCCCGAGATATCCAGACAGACGTCCGAGATATCCAGACAGACGTCCGACATATCAAGATAGATATCAGGGAAATGATATCATCGTTACCAATACAAATATTAACTAGATGTCAATGACATTTTGTTTGATGACACGTCAGGAAAACTCGTTGAAATATAAAAAAAAACAAAATATATATACATTTAATTGCTAAAATTTAAAAAAAAAGTATGATATGGTTAAAATGAAAGCAGGTATAATATCAGATTAGTTTATGTATATAAATAGTTTCAATAAAAACAAACATTACAAAACAAAATTAAAAACTAGTATCATATCATTTTATGTATGTAAGGAGTTAAATTGTCTGGCTGTTCTCCTTAAAGCGTTAAAACACGTATAAAACACGTTAATAATTGAATTCTTTAGATTAAAAATAAAACACTGGTATGGGAACATCTAAATTTGGTAGTTAAGTCATCTTCAGTTTAAACTCCGGATACCTAACTTGTATGTTATTTACAATTTTATACAGGCTTCGTAAATGGGCTCCAACTACGAAATACTACATTTCATTTGAGTCCTGTATGTTTTCGTATGTTTTTTCAGCAGGGTTCAGAGTGTCGTAAATTCTCACATCATTGGTTGTCCGAAGACCGTCATAAGTTGAGTTGTTGAGGACTTCGCGTGAGACAGGGAGGTGGTCATTTGAAGTATTAGCTGCTTCCGGGACAGGAGGGCCGTGACTTGAAGTGTTAGCTACACCTTGGTCATTAGGAGGAGATCTTACGTAAACATAGGTTCTTAAATCGTCATAGGTTGATTCTAACCTACCAATCTCAGGACCAATCTCTAATCCACTGTACGTCAAATTTTCTGAAAATTAAACTCCCAAGAGTTATACTTTGTTAAGTTTAGAATGAATAATTTTCATAACTTTACTTTTAGCGTCAACCTCATGTATGTCTTGGCCTGTAATTTTCGCCATTTGTTGCATTGGAGAAACGCGCACACATCAACGGGATAGAGTACGGAACGATCGATGGGATTGTGACATTGAGAATGGACCCTGCTTTGTTAATATTGGATATCAGTAGCCCATCTTTTCAATGTAAGATAATAACACCAATGTTGATTTAAATTGACCAACACGTCATGTCTGCAATGTGGACCCAATTCTATTTTAAACAGATAACGGAATATAATATAAATATTTAGATATCATAGAGACAGGAATATCAGTTTAATTTCAATATTAATGAAAACATTGCTAATTGAGGAAAAAGAAATGCAGGATTTTAGAAAAAGATATTAACATTAGTGATGTCGATGTGAGACGTTAGGCAATAAAGCGAATAAGTTAGTGACAGTGTCATTCAGACCATATCATTAACTAGGAACAGAACAATGTGTCATTACCGCCATCGTTGAATTGTGACGTCATATCAAAATGGACGTCCGTCAATTGTACAAGGAACAAACATGCACAGTTGCATGTCGATCGTACTTGAATTGATGAAGCCTTGGACATTCTGTGAAGGACGTCTCTATCAAGAACAAGAATTAGAAAAATATGAACAACGTGATGAGCAGCGCTTGGAGCCCAGTTCCTGCTCCCTGCTCCAAAATATGTTTAGGAAACGAGATCTGACAAAACAGAAAACCAAACTTTGATTGGTTTTCAACTGTCGTTTTGTTTGTGACAAAAGAGACAATCTTACCTTGATTAGGCTGTCGTTTTTTTCTGACCACCATGAAGATAATAAAACCGACAAGTAATATTAATACTATAGATACAATCACTCCACTAATCAGCCCTATGTTGATTTCAGGTGAGGGTTCGTCCTCTACAAAATAATCCACATATTTATTATATATTGACAGGAAAATAAGGTTGAAATAATGAATACATTATTTTAAATGACTTTGGTTTTAACATGAACAAGAATAACGACAAGCCATGATATGGACCATTATTTGTAAAATTACAACGACAGTTTATAGTCGACGAATGTTGATTTGCGTTGGTAGGTTTAAAACGTCATGTGACAAAAACACATACATTATTGAATTCAATTATACGATGTTAACAGTTTAGAACGGCAAACGATGAATGTCTTTAAGATAAAACTTCTGACTTTATTAGAAATGTGTTAAAAGCAAAAATACCCTTTGTTGAATCCAATGATTTTGTCCTTTGATCTTCTGATACAATTCTCACATAGTGAACAGAAACTGTACAACCATACTGAGTACATACAGTTACAGTAACAGTGATATTCACCATGTCACTAATTGATACACTGCCTGATATAATTGTAACGTGTTTATTTATTAAAGTACCATATATATTTACTGGTCTAATGGCTTGTTCAGATTTTGTATCAACTGATATTTCTGTTTTATTCCAACTGTTAACTTGTTGTTGATACCACGTGGTGTTATAAACATCTCCCCCAATTATAAACGTTGCATAAATTTCAACTTCAGATCCGACCAGTGCTTCAGAAACTTTGGAAACTTCTAGTATCATCGGTAGTGCTGAAAACAAAAGCAGATTTTTGTTCTCAAATGTCGTTTTTTTATTGTTTCACACTATCCGTTTACTTCACGTGAAGTTCAATTTTAGACTAGAACACTACTAGTACCATGTTAATGTTGTAGCTCACCAAGTGATTCAAAGTATGCTGAATTTCAAACAGAGTTCAAATTGCTCTGTTACCTGACGGGTGATAAGGGGATCAGATTGATTCAAAATCAAATAAACCCTACCTTCTATATTGATGTATATTTCATCTGTTGATAAACCTACCTTCTATATTAATGCATGTTTGGTCTGTTTGATAAACCTACCTTCTATATTGATGTATGTTTCATATGTTTGATAAACCTACCTCCTATATTGATGTATGTTTCATCTGTTTGATAAACCTACCTTCTAGATTAATGCATGTTTGGTCTGTTTGATAAACCTACCTTCTATATTGATGTATGTTTCATATGTTTGATAAACCTACCTCCTATATTGATGTATGTTTCATCTGTTTGATAAACCTACCTTCTAGATTAATGCATGTTTGGTCTGTTTGATAAACCTACCTTCTATATTGATGTATGTTTCATATGTGTGATAAACCTACCTTCTATATTGATGTATGTTTGATAAACCTACCTTCTAGATTAATGCATGTTTGGTCTGTTTGATAAACCTACCTTCTATATTGATGTATGTTTCATATGTTTGATAAACCTACCTTCTATATTGATGTATGTTTGATAAACCTACCTTCTATATTGATGTATGTTTGGTCTGTTTGATAAACCTACCTTCTATATTGATGTATGTTTCTTCTGTTTGATAAACTGAACCTCTAAAATCTTTAATACCATTACTAGCATTACAGACATAAGTTCCCCCATTTAATATGGTGTTATTTAAAACTAAGGCTGTTCTATCTTCTGTTACCACTCCCTCTATTTCTCTCACAAACTGACCATCAATGTAATGTCTCCAGTTACTCATGGTATAATTAGTAGGGTAGCCGTCCACCACTCGGCAACTCGGTTCAATGGATTCTGGTGTAGCATGGACCGTTATATTCAGACTAAGAGGATCTGAAATTGCGATGTGGTAGTCACATTTAAACAAGGTAAATCTAAACATACACATATGTAAACTAGTGAATCTAGAAATACCAAGTTTCCATAAAATCAAAAAGATATTGTTGAATAATCTGATTAATTTGCTTTGTTGGATAATCTATATTTTACTGGGTTTAGGTTTACTTATATAACATCTAAAGGTACATACAGTAAAACATCACAATTATCACCACTCAGTCAAACTTAGCCTATCTACGACTCCTCTCCACAAATAGTACATATACGATCATTGTTATTATTGGGCATAGTTTTATGGTTCATTCCCATATCGCCGACTCGCCGAGTTTTAGGGGACAATTTTGGGTGGGCCAAGAACAATAGACCCAAGCTAAAGGATAAAACTAATTAAGCAGATAATTTTGGGAGCATTTATTTTTTTAAAAAAAACTTATAACAACCTTTAACACATAACATAACACATAATTTAAACTTTTTGCACGCATGGTGTGCAACATAGTCCAAAACTTCTAACAAATTCATTCTTCCTTGTTCTTATCTATGTTTAGAATATTCAATCTTCCTGTTGATATCGGTATATTTGATCTTTTTACGTGGTTGTCGCTGGCCACTTGAATACTGCAATAACTGAATTTCAATCGTCTTTTGCAATTACTTCAAAAATATTAGGGTAAGCTTTTCCAATGAATTTTTTGGGGCGTCCGTACCATCCCTCTAAAGATTTATTGGTTCTTCGTGTGGTTTGGATGTGGTCCCTTTGTATTTGGGTAACATGGCCGTCTAACCATTGCGTAACCACGTAGTCGGCCAGTTGTCTATATTTCGCATTTTCACAGCACTGCCATATCACTAAGCCGTTATTCTTCTCTTATTTAGTCTATACTTAAAACCAGCAACGCATAGATATCTGAACCTTTTGCTGTGTAGGAATAAACGTAGATTGTAACTGTGCATTAGCCATCGTAGAAAGAAATGAATATGAAATGTCTTAGAATGATTTACGTATTTATACTTATTATGAGAAATAATCACAATGAACTGAATTTCGATCTCCTGTCAGCTTTATGTTGAACTGTAGCCTATTATTTTATTAATTAATGAGTGAGTTGAATTCTGACAAAATTCAAGTTGGGTTGAATTCTGATAAAAATCAATTTAAGTGAACTATATTAATAAAGACTGGTCCCTGCCTCATTAACGCTTTTAATCCGTTTTTAACCCATCAAAGAGTGCTGCGGTCGACTTTCCAAATTCTGGTGAGTCGGCGATATGAGAAGAAGCCAGCTTTATAACATAACAGTATATCCCCCTGCAAATGTCAACTGTTCACAGTAAATATGAAGCAGGGGAAATAACTCCATCAGTAATCATTGGCATTCTTATCCCTATGTCAACGGACATGTATGGAAGCCTATAACTACCATTTATAATTTCTACTTTTCGCCTCTTCAAAACACGAAAGTCGAAAAGTAGAAGTTACGACAAAATGTGAGGCGACAAGACGGTATACAAGCCAAAATCAACTCGAAAATAGGAAATTAAGAAATAACACAGCGATAATAGCGCCCGTCGTTTTTTCCTAATTTCTTATTTTCGACTTGCATTTTGGCTTGTATACCGTCTTGTCGACTTTCGGCTTAGTCATATTTTTGTATTTATTGATGTCAGTACTAATTGCGTTAAATATACAGTAAGACAATCTAAAATTCCCCTGACACAGATATGTCACAATAGTTTTATATCCACACAATTTCATTGTACAGTACTGTGTATATACGTGATATTACCACTAGAACAATATTGTTATACTTGCAGTGTATCTCTAGACTAGATAATACTACTAATACGGTATTATTATACCTCCATAGTATCTGTATATTATTGATATTGCTACTAGCACATCATTGTTTTCACTTACATAATATCGCTATATACTACTGGTACAATATTGTTATATTGTATCTGTACATACCTGATATTGCTACTAGTATTATTATACTTACATTTCTACTAATACAGTACAGTGAGGTTATACTTACATTGTATCTGTATATACGTGACATCACTACTAGTACAATATGACCCTATAGATGCAGTACACATGTACATAGCCCCGTCTAATCTTGTTATATTTGATTTAACATAAACTGATCCATTGTATATTTCATCTTTATCTCCATAAATCTTCCATTGGTAGGTTATTTCATTGTTTGTATGATCACTAGAAACAATGGATGCCGAACAGTTTAAATAAAGATCATCACCTTCAGATAAAACCAGTGTATTATCATCTTGGTTACCAACGTCTGGATCACCGGGTTTATTGTATCTAATATTTGTTGTTAATTCACACTGCGGTGGATCTTTAAGGAAAAGACAAAATTCTTTAAAGACATGACACAATAACATCGTTTTGTAATGTGGATACTTACATCAAATATGTGCACGCGACTCTTCAGCAAGATATCAAAACCTCGACAAACCTAAGATTTAAATCGGACTCGTCTATCTATATCCAACTCTCCTTCCAACAGGTTAACATATGAAACCTGTCCTTGTGGTTTGACACTGTGACATATAGGAGGGAGTATATTTCGGACAAACAAATACTTATCACATAAATGAATTTTGAGCAAGAGTGCACTTTAAAAGATGCCTTTTCGCGTTTGTGATTTGGTTTTGAATCACATTCAAATTAATTTCTCTATCAAAAGTTGGTTTTAAATTCTTCTTAAAAGATTTTAATTGGAAGAGAACAACTCCTCTGTACAGGTCTATTTTAAGCAGCCTTGTGCCTCAAGTAACTTATGGTGGTTCATGTACAACTTGTGCAATTTGTCGTTTCCATAAAATATACAAGGTAAATTATTGAATTATCCATAGCCAACATCTTTATGCCTTATTTAATAGAAAAGTCGGCAGCATATGTAAGCCCATCACTATTTTCACAACGGCTAGCCGTTCGATCACCCAAACCAAGTGCCCCCTACGTCATCCAAGGAGACAACAAGCTGCCAAAGCTGCCAAAAGGTGTTTTTCATTAAGTCATATATTTTTCTAATAAGATAAGGTGTCTCTTCTTTCTCCAAATATATACCAAATTTGTCATACTATCCTATAAATACTTTCGTTGATCATTTTGCATACCGATAGTCCATTGGCAAATCACGCTATTTTACCGAGATTTCGCCTAAGTGTTTGGATGCAGCTATGGCGGGTGTGGCGCCAGGCAGGGTAAGCTTACTCTTCCGGACACCTGTTACCACTGTTTGTCATGTATTTTGTACACGGTGAACAGTCCATATGCTGATTACACTATTTTGCCTTATTACACTATTGTCTATATCGTTTTTTAGGACTTTGAATTTTGTCTAACGGTTTGGATTGTTCGTACAGATAGAAAATAAAATGATCTGGTACTCGTCTATTTTTATTGTTCAAGTTGCTGAGAAAATGTGTAGTAAATACGAGATTTCTGGTAACAAGCTCTTTTCGTAAATATTTTACAAAATGGCCCTTACTTTCAAAGCCGCCCTTCCGAACCTTTGTGATACAATATTAGAGCATATTATATGTATATTAAACTGTTTAATACCTGTCCTAACAGGAAGAATATATCGGTTACTATTCCCGTTATTATTTCTACAGGACCATATAGTGTTAGAATCTCTTGTCTTGTTAATGTTGTAAATTACAAGAGTTTTGGTTCTTAGTGATGATTCACAACCATAACCACTTTCTCGATTGTGTACAGACAATCTACAGGAAGACGGACTCCAGAAACCTGTCCATGTCACAGTAGCCACATCAGTGTCGTTCCTTTTAAATGTTGCTTTTGAATAAAGAAGTCCACCAACAGGTCTTCGGCAACGTAGTCGAAATACAGAATTCCCTTCCGCTATTTTAGGAATCCCGTAAAGATTGAGATAGTTTCCATCCACTGAAATTTAAATTGTTATGTATGTTTGAGATGAATATTCGGCGTTTATGTGAATCAGGAATCCCGTAAAGATTGAAAATGTTTCCATTCACTGAAATTTAAATGTTAATACTATTTGGGATGAATATTCGATGTTTCTTTGAATCAGAATGTATGCTACCAATTCATCTTAAATCAGAACAACAGCCAGAATATTCCTTACATCAACAACTAATCAAGTGTGATTCGACACTAGTGCTGACATGATGTATCGTTGAATCGGTGTATTACAATTCACCTTCTCACGATTCGCGTATTGAATCCATGTATCGCTAATATTCCTTTTTTTGTCTCTTCAATAAGTAACCTGTCACTCTTAATCATCCACCTCACATTTATCCATTAGTACACTCTTACATTGTTTTGGTCCTTATGTTGACCCCCCATCAATATCATGATATAAAACAGCGGCATCGGTAGGGCTAAAAATATCAATTATTCATTTATCGTATTGTTTTCTAGATAAATATTGAACTGGTTATGAATCGTGATACGAATCGTATTTTAGCACCTGTATCGCAATACGTATTGTATCATAACTGCTAGTGGCAATACCAATCACTATTATTTAGATTAACATGTAAGATATCACCTCTTTATCGCCCCCGTTTCTTGGGCCTACGAAACTAACATATTATGTTGTGTAATTTGATGGCAAATTGTGGTCTTTGCCGATCAAATTTATATTTCCAACTACGTGCTGTTATTAATATTTCATATGCACTGTACCCCCAATTCATTTAAATCTGGTGAACAGGGTGATGACTTTAATACCTGTAGCCATGCAGAGCTTGCTGATGCACATGGAATTGCTGATACACATGGACTTTCTATTGCTAGGACACTTTCCTTAGACCGAGATATTTACCATTTAAACTAATGCCTACATTTAATAAGAAAGGATGTGGTCGCCACCATGGTCTTGTCAGTTATGATAGGCTTCAGCTTTTATTTTACTCGATCAATCAATCACAATGCTTTCTAGGGGTGTTAGATATTACAAGCTTACTATTCCTAGAACAGCTGATGCCAATATGTCTGGTTTAATGTATAAATTAGGTCCATATAGGTTTTCAGACTGTCAATTTAATAGGCTGTCAGGTTATGTTATGGGTCGAACTCAACGAGTCTTTGTAAATGTTTCAAGTTCATCAGAAATTACCATAAAATCATTATTTGGTCCAGTTCTGTTTTTAATTTACAGCAATGGTGTACATGACATTCTTCACAATCGGTCTAAATTTATTTGTGGGCTGTGGCACATACTGTACTAGGATTTAACAGACAGTAGATGAGATAGAACTGTCCCTCAACTAAGATCTGTCAAATCTAAATTCGCGAATACTTGGCTTATAAATTTTAATCCAAACAAAACAAAAGATTTTAAATTCAGTTCTAAAAAAAACGGATTATACTCAAAAGTTGGTTGTGTGTAATCAGGAACTTGACTACAGAAATCTGGTCGGATGTAAAACACTATTGATAGTTTGACGATGATTTAAAAAGTTATGTTATTCTGTGGGTTGACGTAGCAATCTATGCTTTGGAATATTGAGGAGAGGGAGAGAGAGAGAGAGAGAGTTGTCTCGCAATGGGTGGGGGAAAACTGTAAGAAAACCGGGAATCGAAACCCCCACCACTTGACTCAATGATCAGACATTGTCCTTATGAAGAACAGTGGTAATGACAATATACGACGACGACACAAGTCGAATAAAAAACCCAGCCCCGAACTGTTTTATGAATAACTTGTTACTGTACATGTGTGTTTTGTGTATAGTTTCTTTAAGGTTCGGGGATAAATACATTGAAACAAAGCTCTTGTTAATGTATTTCTATATTATTTGGGTAACAATTACTCATCTTGATGGTTGTTAATATGTTACACATCAGAAACTACAACACACAATTACAGTTAATTGTCTTGGTACAAATGCTTAATAGCAAATAAGCTCCAATAGACATAAACGCGTATCTCAAAATACAGGTACTTAAAGTTTGTCCTTCGGAATGTGATCTGAAGTTGATGGGTGGGACGATTTACCCAATACTACACAATACCACCCAATACCACCCCAATATGACCACATACTACCTAATACTACAACATAATGATGCAAAATAATATCGCGGGAAATGTACTTCGTATGCGATACCGATATCTGGCTGTTCCATTTGCCTCCCTATACCAACCCCAAACAAGCCAATAATAACCCAATACTAAATACTACCAAATAATACCCAATATGATCAAATAACAACCTAATATTGTCAAATAACAGCACATTGGTATAATTATTGCAACGAATATTCGATATTTTGTAGACAATTGAAATGTTTACCCTGTTATCTCCCTTTACAACCGGTAAATAGATTTTAGATTGCAACTCGGTTTAATCATCTTCTTTGGCTTTGCAGTTGGTTTCGAAGACGACAAACTTAAAATAAGAAAAACAAGTATGACAATATACCATATTTTTTTTCCTAAATGACCCATCTGTCTCTTACCACTTGATAAGGTCGTCTGTCAAACAAGGTGGGTTTTCTCGGGTTCCCCGGTTTCATCTCACTGTTAAACACATCTTCGCGCAAGCAAGTTAATGAAATAATATTGAACTATATATTAGTCCCGACATAAACTAGTTAGTGTCGGAGTCCCGACATAAACTAGTTAGTGTCGATTATTGGTATTTATTTTAAAATCAATGCTTTAACAATCAATTGAATAATATTTATATTCATTTTTTCATGTCAACTATTAAGTTTTTGCGTATTTACTTACTGCACGATGTTTTATTTTAAAATTAACTGCACATGTTTCTTTCCAGTGTGTAATTCTCGACGCGACACATCTCAGTTCATCAAAACTATCATTTGCGACCTGTTACAGCTCTTTCGGTTTCTTTGGTAATATAAATAAACCAGAACTTGATTACCCAATCAACAATCTTCACCCCGTTGATTAATTTTTAAGTCAGGTGGAATGTATCTACGAGTAGACCATTGCACATTTGTAATAAACATATGTGCATTGTAATAAACGTGTGCAATTTGGTTAATTTAAAATAAAACATCGTCCGTTAAGTATATATGCAATAACTTAATCGATGACATGAAAAAATAAATATAAACATATGCATATGTGGGAGGAAACTGGTAACCGTGTCTATTCATTTAGGTGGTAATGACATCGCCGCGACATCGTTACCTGTGGATATATATCTTAGAATACCTAGAATTTGTTGAATAGTGACAATATTCGAAGAATCGGTGAAATTTTGACAAGAGGGGGCTTTTCAAAGGCGCCTGGTTTGGAACCGGAATCATTTAAAAGACAAAGAAGATGCGTTAATAAGTCATAAAAAGGCAGATATAAAGATAAATTCGTGCGCTTTCGTGACATATTATACCCAAATGATTTTTACAGGACCGCGTGCACTTGTAGACAGCGTGTTATCCTACTAAATCACCAGGATGAAGAAATAATTATAGTATAAGAAGACTTTTGAGTAGGCCATGAGACCGTTAAATGAACATTTTTAAATCAACCTCTAAAATACTGTTTTATTTGGATCTTTGGCTGTTTTTTTATAAACTGATTTTATTTTAATGCATTTTTAAATCTTTGTTAACTTCTTTTAAAACTCTTTTAATTGTATGTTATGTTATATATTGATATGCTTTTAACTTGTAATATTTATTGTATGAATACACTATAGCGGGAGCATATATAATAACCTGTTTTCATTATTTTAACTTCGTCGTCTTGGAAACAACTGCAAAGCCCAACAAGATGATTAATCTAAGTAGCAATCTAAAATCTATTTGTCTGTTGTAAAGGGAGATAACTTCGTAAATACTTCAATTTTCTGTAAATTATTGAATATTCCTTGCAATTATTATACTGATGTGCTGCTAATTGACGATATTAGGTTTGTATTTTATAATGTTGGGTAGTATTTAGTAGTATTTGCTAAGTATTTGCTAGTATTGGGTTATTATTAGCTTGATTTCCCACGATATATCGGGGGGTTGGATGGCCGAATGGTTAGCGCGTGCCTGCTGTATCATAAGGCATGTCATTGAGTCAACTGGCGTAGTTTCGAATCCCCGGTTGTACGTGACAAGGAGTAGGGTCGCCTGTCCAACCTCGTGGGTTTTCTCCGGGTCCTCCGGTTTCCTCCCACTGCTAAAGACCCCTACGCACAAGCGAATTATTGAAATAAAATTGAACAATGTGTTAGTCGCGAAATGACCTAGTTTGTGTCGAGTGGACTTTAAACCCCATTTCTCTCTCTCTCTCTCTCCACGATATATCTCACTAATTTTTTTAAAAAAATCAAATAATATGCTCAGATGGCACCATTATGTTGTAGTAATGGGTAGTATGTGGTGATATTGGAGTGGTATTGGAGTGGTATTGGGTGTATTGGGTAGTATTGGGCAGTATTGGGTAAATCGTCCCACCGGAAGTTGATTACCTAATGACGGCCTGTAGAAGGGTTTCTCGTTTGACTAACTCATTTTGGTCTATATATCACCATGTGTTACCTATGACATTAATCCTATAATATATCATATATACAAACAAACAATATCATGGAAACTGAAACGCTTTAACCCAAAGATAAACGAATACACACTGATCAGCAGTGGCTATTATAGGCCGCAACAATCAATGATAGGGGTGCCATCGGTACGGCTTAAACATACATTATGCAAGAGCTAAATCTGCCTATTTCAGGTATTTCTTTAGGACTGAAATTTTATCTAAATTATTAATTATCATTCATGATTTAATCATGAAATGGATAACCGAGACTATGTTTTTTTTATCGTACCAACTTTAGTAATGATGATTGAGGCTAGGCCGAAAATTCAATCACTAAATTCTCGGTTCAGAGTGGATCAATTTGACTGAAATTTTTCGGCAAATTCCCTTTACATTATCGAGTTTTTAACTATTATAGTTGAACTACCAGCTCTTTATCTAATCCCCCATAATGTATCTTTAATGAGCCCACTATATTAACTTTTTTTCTTTCTGAAAATTCTAGAACATTTTTGTTAACCATTTGGAAAATCAATAAAGTTGTGGGGTTCTTTAGCAGTGGGAGGAAATCGGAGGACCCGGAGAAACCCCGTGAGGTTGGACAACTACCCTACTCCTTGTCACGTACAACCGGGGAATCGAAACCACACCAGTTGACTCAATGACAGACCTTATGATACAACGCACACGAGAGAACCATTCGACCACCCAACACCCTAATAGTGTAAAACAAAGAATATTGGAAAATATATAAGACAATGAAATAGATATAAATGGGGGTAATTAAGGTGGATGACGCTCCATTAAAACATTTTTCACTGAATTAAGTAACACTGTGCGGAATAGCAAGATGTATTACACATTTACTATCGGGTAATTGTAAACAAAAATAATTATTTATGTTTAACTGAAATGCCCACTCCATTACAATTCGACGACATCCCGTGGTTGGGATGGGTGACTATAAACATCGCCATTGTTAGGATAATATATTATTTCATTACACTACGATTACGTCGCCCGTATTATACTTCTCCCAGTGAATTATGAACAACGGGAACTATAAAAAGACTTGTCTGTTCGTACAGTGTATAATGGATATACCTATGAGAACTATAGCAAGACATTCCAGTGCAGTTGGTATAGTGTATTATAGATATACCCATGCGAACTATAAAAAAGGCTGACTTACCGTGTTTTATTATAACAGTAATCAGTATCAATATTAGGATATTATCTTTCATTATAAGGATTACCTCGACTGTGTCATAATCGCCACTTACCAATGAATTATGACGCCCGTTGAATTATGTATGTCATCATTGATATTACTTCCTGATTTAAAGGTTTTCAAACTTGTTTTTTTTGTTACTATAAATAACTATAAATGGGGTTTAACGTCCACTCGACACAAACTAGGTCATTTCGGGATTAACACATGGTTCAATTTTATTTCATTCGCTTGCGCGTAGGGATTTTTAGCAGTGGGAGAAAACGCTCGAGGTTGGACAGGCGACCCTACTCCTTGTTGTCACGTAGAATCGAGGAATCGAAACCACGCCAGTTGACGCAATGACAGACCGTATGAAACAGCGCGCACGCGCTAACCATTCGGCCATCCACCCTCCCTAGTATGTTAAATAACCAAAATATTAGTGTAATATGTTTCATTGTAACGATTAACTGACTGTACTATAATCGCCACTTATCAATGAAACTTGATGTTACTTCCTGGTTTAAAGTTTTTCTAACTTTTAACTCACGTTTTATTGTTCAAGGCCACATACACCATCAATATTATTGTTAAGAACCAACCACGTCACGTTTTGGCATGGCGTTACACAAATATATATATATATATATATAAAATGGCCGTAATGAAATCTTAAAAACCTCCATATCTCTGAAAAACAACATTTGGAAACTTCATTTCTTAAATTATTTGGTGATCAAATAACGATCATTCACACAATAAAATGGGGGTTTAACGACTGGGCTGATAAAGACGGGCAAATGCCATGCCGTGTGCTTTGACGTAAATCTGTACCTTACGGAAGACCATTAAGGTAAATCAAATGAAATAAAGAAGTTCTCCAACAAGATAGCCTATGTTGTAATTACAAGATAGCCTATGTTGTAATTACAAGATAGCCTATGTTGTAATTACAAGATAGCTATCTTGTTACTATAAAATAACTATAGTAATTGCAAGATACGGAAAAGCCTATGAGTAACTTTTTTCAAGGTCGCCATACACTGATTTTTCAAATAGCTAGGCCAACGTCGTACTGTATTTAATGTTAGAGAATCGGCATATTCACGTCATCCTCTCATTAATATCATTCGTTATTTTCATGCCTCCATTAAAATCATAAAGTTCATACTCTCATAAACTTCTTACTCCCACAAACTTCATTCTCTCATTGTTATCATGATTCAGCAATTTCATGTTCTCCTTAAAGCCACAGAACGCTATTTATATTTTTCGGAAAACCTCTTTAAATTTTGATCTTTTACCGGTTTTTTTTCGTTTGTTTTGCCGAGTTTAACAATTTTTTCCATATCAACTGAAAATTAAAAACTGCGCAAAATCAAAACGAAAGAAAAAAAAAACAACGTTTTTACGGTTAAACAGAAACGGCCGTTAAACAGTAGATATGAATCAAGTCTGTTTATTATTGTCTTGTCAAGTTAATAAATGTCTAATTAATAGTATATATAACATTTACGACATAAAGAAAGACCTGCAATAGGCGGATTTAGCTCTTGCATAATGTATGTTTAAAGTAGCTATATTTTTGAAACAATGTTTTAGATAATATTCGAAAATAAAAACTTATTTTTTTTATACCGAAGAGCCACACAACGACATGAAATCAACATAGGGCTGATTAGTGGAGTGATTGTATCTATAGTATTAATACTAGTGGTCAGTTTTATCATCTTCATGGTGGTCAGAAAAAAACGACAGCCTAATCAAGGTTAGATTGTCTCTTTCGTTTGATCTCGTTTCCCAAAACTTATTTTTTGAGCAGTAACTGCTCAGCACGTTGTTCATATTTTTCTAATTCTTTTTCTTGTCGGCACAATTCTTAATTCTTTGGACCACGGAACAGTGGCGACACTCCTGACTCAGGTGAAGTTCTCATTAATCCGACTTACAACGGTCTTCAGTCAGCCAACGATGCAAGAATTTACGACAGTCTGAATTCTGGTGAAAAAAACCTAAAAAAGCGTAGGAGTCAAACGAAACGTAATTTGTGGAGTTTGGAGTCCGTGTACACAGCATGTGTAAATTTACGCTGGTTTTACTTTTGTATATCATAAAGCCATGTACAAATACAAGGAAAACTTTTAATTACAGATAGGTTGTATATCTGTATCTGTACCGTATTAAATGACTATATACAAACGTTAGATATCCGGAGTTTAAACTCAAGATGACGTAAATACCAATTTTAGATGTTCCCATATCTGTGTTTTATTTTTAATTGAAATAATTATTAGCGTGTTTTATACACGCTTTGGAGATTGACCAAATATGGTGAATGAGGTTTTAGGCCTTTCTCATAATATGGCACTCTCTCTCTCTCTCTCTCGCTCTCTCTCTCGATGAATCATCTGGTTTAATGGTTATCCTCCGTATCGTGTTCACCAGGATGTAGATGAATCATCGTGTTTAGTGGTTATCCTCCATATCGTGTTCATCCTGATACATCGATTTAACTACATGCATTCTGTCTTTTGTTCATTTGGTCATTTTTAAGGAAGAAATTATCTTTGCGGTATTTCACCTTTTTCTGCAATGAAATGTGTTAAATGTGTTTTAAAGAGAACTATTTTCAATATGATTTAGTGTTTAGTCCTGTTGTCTACCATTGAGAAGAAGTCGTTTAGTTATCATGTAAACATCTGGTAAAAAAATACCAAGGATCATTATCAATATAAATATCCATGCTCCTGAACTAAATAAAACATTATGTTAGATTGGGCTGCACCCGCAACCCTACACTGTAAACAAACCTTGTGTTGAAACAACACAAACTTGTATTATTTTCAACACTTGTGTTAAATGTAGAAATAACACAAAATATGTGTTAAAATTCTTCAAAACACACAAACCTTGTGTTGAAACTTGTGTGAAAATCTACACATTACTTGTGTTGAAATTCTGAAACTTGTGTTGAAATTTCTGAAACCTGTGTGTTTTTATAACTTGTGTATAACCACCAACAAAAACTTGTGTTGTATTTTACCAATTTATATCTAATATAGCAACCTTTTCCACACAGTACAACTCCCTTTGCTCTATCTTTAAACTGTAAAGTTTGATAAATGACATAACAATAAATTTGTTTGTTAAATTATTATTTATTCCTAAAATGATAGACAAAAGTAAATTAATACCACCAAATCAATACTAAATAGACTTTTGGAATGTTAATAGAAAAGGTTTATTGCAGTACTAATAAAATTGTGTTATATAATAACAAAATCCTCCCATCCCCTCTCCCCAATCACAAAATACAACATAGCTATTTTAATTTTAAATTATTCTTTTCTCCAAAACGAGAACTGATAATATAAAGATATGTACACAATATCCATACCCCCTACCCCCCAAAATATGTTATTCAAATATATCAAACTTTAATAACAACGAAACCAAGCACTAATAAGATTAATTATGCACTAAATTGAAACACTTTCAAAAACTGAAAAGTGCTATAAAGTCATATTACAAGTGATTTATGAGGCATCTAGAAATAATTAGCATACGCAGAACAACTAAAAATAATGCATAAAAAACATAAAATAAATCTTTTTACATAAAAGAGCGCCCAATGAATAATAAAAGCTCCAAGATTACAGATTATTAAAAATAAATGAAATAAAAATATGAAAATGGTAAATATTAAAATAATATGTACAAAATATTTATATACAAGTCATAAGCAAGGACGGGGTGGGGTGCACAGTAGTTCAGTGAGTATATGGAAGTCAATCATTGGGTTTACTGTCACATTGAATTGCATCATTACAGTTTAGTATGGAATGTATTTTTGTTATTTCAGGGCATGTTATTCTTATTCATGATGCTTTTGACGTTCTTCATGTGATATCATTTTTGATAATTTGATGATGCATTGTGGGATGTCTTTAGGCGCCGCATGTAGCTGCTACAGTTGGCTCGCGTGTCATCTGAACCTGATAGAAAGCAATACTGTAGCAGAAGGTTCAATTTTATTTCAATAATTCACTTCCGCGTAGGTAATTTTAGCAGGGGGAGGAAACCAAAGGACCACAAGAAAACCCGCGAGATTGGACAGGCGCCACTATTCCTTGTCACGTCCAAGCGGGGAATCTAAACCACTTCCACTGCGTTGACTTTGAAAAAAAAAAGTTGACAATTTAAATATTTCATATTAAGTTATAAGAGTAGGTTAAGGCAGAATTAACCGGAACGCGTTTATAACGCACCCAAATGTATTCCTTGACGGCGATTATATAAATGCGCACCTCCGGTGAAATTGTTCTGAATCTAAACTATTTATTTTTAACGAAGCGAATTATTAATATGCTAAATTAAATGCATGGAATTATTTTGTATTCTCTGTGACCATTATATTTTCAAAAATATCACTTCTAAAGCACTCTGTTGCGTACTATGTTCAGATATGTAACCAAACGTGGCTGATATAATATCAAAGAAAGAATTTACACACAGAATAAAGTTAGCTAACTTGGAGAACTATATAAGCTATGAGAACAATAAATCGATTATGAGATACATTTGGAAAATTAATTAACCAAGAAAGTCCAATTTCGATTACATCAACCAATTCTATTATATGAGAACTTTACTCATCATTTTTCCATTGCACATTAGGCAATTTTAGAAAACACTAGGGTGCTGAAATTCACATGTACAGTATATATTCCTTTGATCTACAAGTTTATTGGGCCAATAACAACCAGACATTTTAACTTTACAAACAACTTAACACCAATTAGCATCCATATGTCTGAGTAAAGAAATATGAAAATAAACAGTGGAAATTGACATAATCGCGAATTCTCGTGTTTGCGGCTTCATTGTAGCGAATCAGTTGATTAATTAGTACTCACACCCTTCCTGTGAAAAAAGATGTAATTTTCGGGGTTCGAATTCAGCCTTTTACTTCATTACGTGATTACTTTTCTTAAACTTGTGGACTCCCAAATTCAAAGTTTATTTAAAAAAAAAAAAAAATCATGACGGTATACATAACTTGTGTAAATGATATGGAACAAAAAACACAAGATTTTTTAAATCTACACAAGTTTGTGTTAATGTAATGCAAAACAACACAAACTTATGTAGATTAGCTTTAACACAAATCCATGCCAACACAAGATTTTTCTTTTCAGTGTACCTAATAATAAATCTGAGAGAAAGACCATAAACAGTTGAGAGGCCCCTGCGGAATGTGAGGTCAATCCGACATCGCGTATCCAAAGTAATATTGTTCACCAGTGTTGTTGGCCAGCGTAGGTCGTTGAATAAATACACTGACTGTACAATGGATGTTACAATGATGAAATGAAATGAAATGAAATGGGGTTTAACGTCCTACTGTTCTGCTCCTAACCTGGGCTAATGATCAGACGAGCATACGCCATACAGTGTGCTATGAGGGAAATTTTGCAGCGGCGTTACGGCCTACTCTAATATCGAATTCCAACTGCCAAGGGATCTTTTACGTGCATTCCAATGTATACACGGGACCTCGGCTTTTCGTCCCATCCGAACGACTAGACAGCTGTCCTTGTCAGGCCCTCCATCCTGCATCACTGAACTAGCGAACCAGCGTCTTACCCACTTAGCCACGTGATTCCCCTGTTACAATGATATATCGAGGTCAACATGTATGTATTATAGTATAGCCCGTTTCTAACTACTTTCATTGACGATCTACTAAAGAACTATAATATATTAGTGGCGGTTCACTTATTGTTTTATACATACTAGCAGATAAAGTTTAAAGTCGACACAACACAACTTAGGCAATTGTCTGACCAAAACGTATACTCACGCGGGTCTTTAGCAATAGGAGGAAATCAGAGAACTCGGCTAATAATAGTAGATTAAGCGGGTGGGCCTACTCTTTGTTAAGTTCGGGGTCGAAACTTGAGTCACTGCCGGACCTTCTAATCTTCACCCAACCCACACACTACAAATTAAAGGAGTTATAACAGTGGAATAAAGTATTGACTTTCAGTTGACCTTGTGTTGTATTCACTTTAGTAATGGGACATGTTAAGAAACCTTAAACGGAAATACAACACGTACAATGCAACTGGATCCATTATTGAGGATTTGCGGTGCCCTTGCACAATTACTATACAACGAGCATGTTAAGGGACACGTCAACTATTGGACGCAGTGTAACTATGTAGAGGTTTTGTTGGAAAATCTACTTAGTGGTCGTTAACTATGAAATGTTCATTTAGGTTCACTTCAATTTTACAAGGGGGGACGACAGTTTGCGTGGTGTGCAAAAACCCTACAGCCCCTACTCTTTCAACTGAAGGGCAGCTTAATACAATCCCGAACCATGGCTACTTTAAACAGATGTTATTAAGTTAGTCGAACCGTGTACAGGAAGTAATATGAGCAACAAGGATAAACAAGGGTTAGATCGATTGTCCAGTATATAAATATAACAACCAGTTGATAAAGAAAGATATTGTCCAGTAAATACATACAATGATCTGTGATATTATAAAAACAGTTCTGTTCATTCTGATCTTAAGACAAGAAGGTAAGATATTTAAATTGTACATTCCTAATCATATCATCAAATATTTAGTAAAATATTTCCAACAATATTTATATTGTTCCTCACTTGAAAGAAGGGATTCATTTCATACATATCCTGATTTATATATCGATACATAAGAATATTATTTTGATGTATCCATGCCGGTTGGTCATAATTCAATGATATACGGCAAACTCACACTGTTGTGTGTGCTACCATGATGACAACGTGGTCAAACAGCCATCATACCAATAACACCATGTTAGTTCACTTGGGGGGTTTAACTTAAAAAACCGCCCACCCATTACTATCGAGCCAAAAATGCTTCTACCAAAATATACGGGCTTATGCAAATTAAACCTGTATGCAAAAGAAATGAGGCGGACGAAATACGATATACAGGCGCCTATGCGTGTTTATAGCAGTTTTATTGTAAACACCAAACCATGTCTTTACTAATTGGCATGTGGTACCCTGGCTCTTACCAACATGTGACCTAGAAGCGAGAGAAACTTTTGGAGGGACGACGATGTACCATCTTTACGAGGCCGCCAGCTCATCAAAAATGTAATACACCTCGTACCAATCATACTGAAAAATTTACCTATATTATTTATAGCAGGTTTATTGTAAACACCAAGGCCTGTCGATACTAATTGCCATGTAGCCCAGTAGCGAGGGGAGCTTATAATGGGTGTATTTTGGAAGGATCATGGTGTATCAACGTTTGAGACCCCCACCAGCTCACGCGATGAAGATCTTAAACACACAAAAAAAAGGAAAAAAAAACTAAACGTCAAAAATGTAATACATCTTATGGATATGATTTTGCAAATTCGGATCATATTTTATTTTTCTTTTAAAATTTGCTGGACAACATGCATATATACTGTTTGACTCTTTGTTAAGTTCGGGGTCGAAACTTGAGTCACTGCCGGACCTTCTAATCTGCACCCAACCCACACACTACAAATTAAAGGAGTTATAACAGTGGAATAAAGTATTGACTTTCAGTTGACCTTGTGTTGTATTCACTTTAGTAATGGGACATGTTAAGAAACCTTAAACGGAAATACAACACGTACAATGCAACTGGATCCATTATTGGGGATTTGCGGTGCCCTTGCACAATTACTATACAACGAGCATGTTAAGGGACACGTCAACTATTGGACGCAGTGTAACTATGTAGAGGTTTTGTTGGAAAATCTACTTAGTGGTCGTTAACTATGAAATGTTCATTTAGGTTAACTTCAATTTTACAAGGGCGGACGACAGTTTGCGTGGTGTGCAAAAACCTCACAGCCCCTACTCTTTCAACTGAAGGGCAGCTTAATACAATCCCGAACCATGGCTACTTTAAACAGATGTTATTAAGTTAGTCGAACCGTGTACAGGAAGTAATATGAGCAACAAGGATAAATATTTCGCCATACTAGGGTACCACATTGATTATTTTCAGAAATGTTGACGTACAGCGGATTACAAATTGGTCCTGGTGAAGGTAGGTTAGAGTCTGCCTATGATGATTTAAGAACCTATGTTAATATACAACATCCTCCTAATGACCAAGGTGTAACCAATACTTCAAGTAATGACCCTCCTGTCTCGGGTGTGGCTAATACTTCAAGTAACGACCCTCCTGTCTCGGATGTAGCTAATACTTCAAGTGACGACCCTCCTGTCTTTGGTGAAGTTCGCAACAACCCGACTTACGACGGTCTTCAGCCAACCAATGATGCGGGAGTTTACCACAGCCTGAAGTCCTGTCCTGTGCTTAGAATTTGGAAATAATTTACACAGCATGTATAAATTTACGCCGATTTTATTTCTATATATCATAAAGCCCTGTACAAAAACAAGAAATCTTTGTATTTACAGATGAGTTGTATATCTGCAGCGTATTAAAAAAACTATATACAAATGTGCTTTAGATCTTCCCACATCTGAGTTTGTTTTTCAATCTAAAGAATTTAATTCAAGCATTAACGTGTTTTATACAAACTCTGTGGATTGCCAAAACTGGGTAAATTGGGTTTTGGGCACAAATTAGGAAATTTATGGACTGACACGTGAGAAAAGCCGGGGGATCTGGAGAGGACAAACGAGGTTATTCAGTCGCATAGTTAAACCATTTTACTAAAACATTTTACAAAGTATAAATAAACTTCCACTGGTCTTATAAATTATGTTTGATGGAAAGTCAGGAAAAACTCGTTATCAATGAATTGCCAAAATGTATTTACATTTGTTGATAAAAAAAGAATTAGGGCAGATTATTATTATTACAAACAAGTGTCATATTATTTTATATTATAATTATTGTAACACGATTGCTAGAATTTTTGCTTTTTAAATTAGCAGCATTGTATTAATTGATATCTTTGACTAATTATTAGATTCACACATTGTATAAAAGTCATTAATATTGTATCATATGCATCTATATCAAAATGAGTGAATGATTGATAAGTTGATACATAAAAAGAGTTATAATTTAGTAAACATTCAATTCTAGGTTGAGCTTCCACTATCCATATAAAGGTGGTTTTCGGCGTCATTAGGCTAATTAACCAATCACTATAATTAATAACGTCATATTTGACCCAAAGTCACAAAAGTATCATATCTCTGAGCATTCATCAGACAGCCAGGTAGTTCTTAAAGGGAGAAAATGTAGCAATTTCCGTCAGCAAACTTGCCGAGTCTGTATGGGAGCGGCTTAGAGAGAATGACTTTATTGTACTATTATATATATATATATAGATATATATATATCCAGCATTGATATATAAAATGTAAAAATGTACTGTTGCATTGTTATTCCTGTAAAGACAAATGTCATAACTACTGGTAAAACAAACGTCTTAACTAATGGGATAGTAAGAAGCAAATACACAACTTGAAGAGGAAGCAAAGGCGAAAATACAATAGTTTTAGAAGTGCAAGCTACATTACATACGTAATAGTTATATCCATAGTTAACAAAGTGTTCATTAAATCTATTCTTTGTCTTGTGAGGTTCACAAATCAGTGGAGAAAAAGAACTAATATTTACCATGTGCACCCCCGATCCTATGAGATTTATGGAAGTAACCGCGCTTTCACACTGACTACAGAATCTTACAGAGTTTAATGGTATCCAATCATAGGTTATATCCAAAGACACCAATGAACAGCTACCAAGTTAGTTACAGGGCAAGTATGAGGAGTTAAAACAAATATCAAATTAGACATGTCCTGGGCAAGTGTAGGAACTTTTAACCAGAGTTAAATAAAACATAATAAATGAGTCGCAACCCCACCTAATAACAAATTTGAAAAATCAGAAAAAAAATAATTACAAGGTCCGTTTTGATTGCGTGGTGATAAAAGCAGCTTTTTCGAACTTATGTACGCGTGCCTACAGTAATCTTTTCCACCAGTGTTGCTGGTCAGCACCGTTGAATTGGTTCTAATACCACTTTGTACTAATAGGTGTGTTGGTTTTTATAAGTGTGCGATATATTATGTTAATTATTTTGTATTTTAAAAGGTGTTATTGTGTCGCCTGAATGAATACATACAACTTTATATTACAATGGATGCTACAATGAGATATTGAGGTCAACATGTATATGTATTATAGTATATTACGTTTCTAGCTGTTTTCATTGACGATCTATTCAATTATTATAATATACATGTATAGTGACGGTTTAGTTATTGTATTACATAGTAGCAGATAGTGTTTAAAGTCGACACATCACAAATTAGGTAATTGGCTGACTAACACTATGCTGACGCGAGTCTTTAGCAATGAAAGGAAACCAGAGAACCCAGCAAAACAATACTAGATTAGGATAGCAAGTCTACTCTTTAATAGGTTTGGAGGCATTGACGGACCTTTTAAATCTGCCCCCTGACCCCTACCACACAACAAATTAAAGGACCCATATAATGGTTACATAAAGTACTGAATTAGGTTGATCTTGTGTCTTATTCCCCTTAGTGATGGGACAAGCTCAAGAACTTAAAAGGAAGTTCAACACGTACATTGTAACTGGATCAATTATTGAGGACTTGAGGGATCCTAGCACAATTACTGTACATTGTGAATGTTAGGGGAAACGTCAACTATTGGACCCAGTGGTGTAACTATGTAGGGGTTTTGTTTGAAAATCTGCATAGTTGGGAATCTCTAAATGGGAGAGGAATTTGTCGATGTAAAACGATGAAAAGTTCGTTTAGATGCACGCCAGTTTGCACAAGAGATGACCACAGATTGCGTTGTATACCAAAACCTGACAGGCCCCAACTCTTTCAACTGAAAGGTGGGTGTGATAAAATCCAGAGATATCATCAAGTTAATCGAACCTTGGACCAGGAAGTAATATCACTAACACGGATGAGAGGATTTCACCATATTGACATAATATAGTCCGCTGTCGTTTAACTTATACGGCGGGGGATTAATATCTGGTGTTTAAAACAAGGTGTAGATCTATTGATCAGTAAATAATTACAATGATCTGTGATATTATAAAAACATTTCTGTTTGTACTGATCTTAAGACAGGGCGGTAAGATATTTAAATTATTGATTCATAATTTTTAGTACATATATTCATACCGTACAAGTGTTTTGTTACTCACTATGAAGTCGTAGTGGCTCGCTGACGTGAATCACTCCTGATTTCCGGCATGGTTTTCCCTTGTCAGTGGTGTGGAACGGAAAGACAGCCAGGGACAGCTATTAGTCGATGGCATAGGACGCACTCCCGATGTTTTGTGTATACATGAGCGTGCACGTAAAAGAACCTTTGCCGCTGTCCGGGCAAGAGTTCCCTCTTTATTTCCGTCTTTATTAGCTGCATGCGTATTGGCAGAAAGTAGGACGTGTAATCCAATTTCCTTTCATGATGTTAGTCATTATACAGAAAAGAAAAATAGTCACCGTGCTCTAATCACAGATAGGGACTCTTTGTATCGATATAGTACACCAAGCCTTTGTGAAAAGTTATTCAACTATATATAAAATGTTGTAATCTTATACTATAAGATGTAGTCAACCGATTAATCGCCTCGCTTAAATACTACTCTAGTTAATATGAATTTTGTTCAGGTGTGTTTCATACATATCTGTGTTTATATATTTATGCATAAAAATCCAAATTTATGTATCCATGCAGGTGAATCATAATTCCATGACATACGACCAACCGCTGTATGGTACCATAATGACAACATGGTCAAAACAGCCATCACACCCTATAAGTTCACTTTAGGAGTTTACCTTGTACTAATTCAGACATTTTTGTCGTGAGTAAATATAATTTTCGGGACCAAAATATAGGGCCTTAAGCAAATTAGACCTGTGTTCAAATGAAGTGGGACAGGGGAAATAAGATATCATGCTTATATCGAGGGAGAAAAGGATTGCTTAAATATTATTGATAGCAGGTTTATTGTAAACACCAAGGTATGTCTTTACTAATTTCCATGTGGTACCTGACAGTCAACAACATGTGACCCAGAAGCGAGAGAAGCTTATAATGGGTGTATACTGGAGGGACCATGGTGTACCATCTTCTGAACCCACACCAGCTCAAGAGACGAAGATCTTAAACCCTGAAAAAACTAAGCGTCAAAAATTTAATAAATATGATTTTACAAATTTATAAATGTTATATTTTCCTTATAAAATTTGCCGGGCAACAGGCATATATAGTGTTTGACTTTACTTTATTACAGTTTCAAGCCAGCTGATGATAAAAGGAATTCCCAACATGGCTAATCATGGAGATGTTTATCGATTACGGTGTTCAGACACAACAGTTAGGAGATTTTGGCGATTATGGGGATTATGGGGAAAAGCCAAATTTAATAGAAATTTTAATTATAAAGTAACGGTAGATGCAGGTATTTTCCGGTGTACTGTTGATAACGACAATGACGTATATGGTTGCGAATCATCCTTAACATCAATAACTCTGATCATCAACAACATTAACATCACCAGAGATAACAACACTCACTGGTCTTGTAGAGGTATTGATGAGAAACGCAGTAACAACTACACCATATTTGTAAAAACAGGTTGGTTCTACAATGCTATGCAGCAAAATATCTTAAAACCTTATGTATATAGTAATCTGTTTGGTGCCCGTTATTCCAAGAATAAAAATATTTCGCTTGTTCTGATAGCTTATTGAATATCATAATATCCACATATCTTGTATCCGAATGCGGGTAACCTTGACATCTGTGACTAAGCGTATAATTAGTTGAGGTATCTTCCTATTTCGCCAGATACATAAAACGTGTAGAACACTGATATATTATGTGAATATACGCTGTCGTCATGGTCCGTATTTTAAGTTATGTCTAAGTTAAAA
Organism: Patella vulgata; assembly: GCF_932274485.2. Taxonomy (NCBI): domain Eukaryota; kingdom Metazoa; phylum Mollusca; class Gastropoda; family Patellidae; genus Patella; species Patella vulgata. The sequence goes on along the minus strand of NC_065886.2, from coordinate 2,698,854 downwards.
AATTATGATCAAAAGTTTCTGAATATAATCACCGCAATTAAAGCTGGTCAAAATAAATTTATAAAAAGATTTAATTTTTACTTGTTATTTATCCATTAAAATGTTTTTGATTTTGTAATGTTATGTATTAATCAGTATTTATATCAATAATAAATAAATAGTAAATAATAAGTATTTATATCAATAATAAATAAATAGTAAATAATAAGTATTTATATCAATAATAAATAAATAGTAAATAATAAGTATTTCTATCAATAATAAATAAATAGTAAATAATAAGTATTTATATCAATAATAAATAAATAGTAAATAATAAGTATTTATATCAATAATAAATAGATATTGAATAATAATAAATATCTATACCAATAATACATAAATAGTTACAACGAATACTGCAAGCTTTCAAATTAATTATAATTATCATGCATGTTACTTATCATCCTAATCTGTAATATCGTTTTCAATATGTGTGATTGTTTTATTTTCAAGTTCCATTATCGTGTAATCTGACAACAATCATTACACATACCATGAAAAACACGGGTGATAATAAAGAAGATGGTGCTGATGAGGAGGATAATGGTGATGGTAGTGGTGATGCTGGCCATGATAATGATGATGTTTCTAATAAACTGGTGTTGATTGAAGGAGATGATCTTAACTTAAATTGTTCTACCATTTCTAGGAACCAGACTACTAACATATCCTACAAATGGAAAATGTTTGGAGACAATACTCAAACCATTGAGATTCATAACCAGTCGATATACTCTAAGCCAAATATAACAAGAAGAGATGCTGGTATGTATGTGTGTACTGGATCAAGCGGGCCAGATTGTGATAAGAATGGTGTTGTCTACATTCGAGTACAATGTAAGTAGACCGTGTTGAATTGTAGTTAGTGTTGTGAGCGTGTCAAAGCATGCTTACGCGTAAAAAACCGCGGTACTGCTTCTAATATTTTAGGTAGTGTGCGGTGTTTCCGTGTAAAGCGTGCATCAACACGTGCGCATCATAAGGTCTGTTGCTGGGTCAAGTGGCATGGTTTCGATTCCCAGGTGGTTTCGAATGGACGTGATAAGGGTCGCCTGTAGAACTACGTGCGTTTTCACCGGGTCCGCCGGTTTCCTATCACTGCTTAAGACACATACGAGCAAACAAATTATTGAAAACAAAATTGAAGCATACTTTAGTCCCGAAATGACCTTTAGCTATTTTAATTACAAAACATATTTTACTACATATGGTATTAACTTCCTGGTGTTGTTATCATACACAGAACAGTTTTTTCCTATTAATTGTTTTCAGATCCCCTTAGTTTGAATATAACTGTGAACTATACATCAGAATCCATTGAACTTATTTGTCAAGTCGTGGACGGCTACCCTACTAATTTTACCATGAATAACTGGACACATTACATTGATGGCCAGTTTGTGAGAGAACTAGAGGGGGTTGTAACCGAAGATAGAGCAGCTCTTGTTTTAAATAACACCATATTAAATGAAGGAACTTATGTCTGTAATGCTAGCAATGGTATTAAAGATTTTAAAGGGACAGTTCACCAAACAGATAAAACATACATCAACATAGAAGGTAGGTTTTATTTGATATTAAGTTTCTAGTCATTAACAAACAGAACGATTTTAAAGCGGAAATTTCAAATTTTTAAGTTATATTTTTAAAATTTATTAAAATAAAGCCTTAAAATAGATGGTATCTATAAACAGTCCTACCTTGTTAAAGAATAATCCTATTAATCCTATAATTCACTATTGCCAGCTGAGAAATTGGCAAAAATATAATTTTCAACTTCAAATTTCAACGTTGAGGAAATGGCTGACCATTGTTATCAATAGCAAAACAAGGGAGGTAATTGTGTTGTTATTTCCTGTGTAAATGAGTTTTAAGTGTGAGAATGACACCTATGATCGTATAATAGTGAGTTGATAACCTATTGAGCAAAAGACATAGAAATAATTATGTTTTTACTGTTAAGTATTGAGGCAATTTTAAACTAATTTGGAACTAAGTGCCGGATAATAAATACGATACCTTCGAGAAAAAATAATCTGTTTTTCTTTTTCAGGACCACCGATGATACTAGACGTTTCCAATGCTTCTGAAGCACAGCCTGGATCAGGTGTTGAAATTAATACGACCTTTATAATTGGCGGAGATGTTCTTAACATCACGTGGTATCAACAACAACAAAACAGTTCTACTATAACTGAAATATTAGTTGATACAACATCTGAACATGCCATCAGACCAGTAAATATATATGGTACTGTAATAACGAAACACGTTACAATTATATCCGGCAGAGTAACAATTAGTGAGATGGTGGATCTAAATGTTACTGTAACTGTATGTAATGAGTATGGTTGTACTGATTTTTACCAACACATAACAGTCTCACCAAAAATAGCTTTACCAACAGGAACGCCCGATCCTGGAAAAGGTATTTTTGCTGTTCACACATTTTAATAACGATATCTGATTTACTATCAAAATATCCAAATTTGTTCAAGCTAACTAACCGTTATAGGAATTCAATTACGATGAAAATACAAAAGATAAAAGCATAATAACAGCTTTACGATGCAGCAGTTTTATTTAACTGTACAATTGTGTGTAACGGGGATTTGTATTTTTCTTTTGCTTCTATATCATTATCGTCGTTGCTACAAATCCTATAACCCACATCACGTAAATTGAATGAAATTAAATGTTTTAGTCTGATTATCAGGACAATTTCATATCGATGATTCAGTATTTCATTGTAATTGTGTCGCGTACGTTCCGCTACGAACTCAAATTTGAAGTATAGTTACTGTTGAAGTTGTACTTTTCTTCAATCTTATCTGTTACACTGCTGATATTCGTCCGATCGTTTATATCATTACAGTGTCACTAACTATAACTACAACTGTATCAATACTTTCATAGTCCTCATAATCACTATGTGTATTCCTCTGTTGTGAAACGTTGCAGTGTCATAAACTAATATATGCAGGGATTGTATCCATACAAGGTATTCTAGTAATAATAGACAATAATTGATTCCAGCTACAGGAATGTTGTATTTGAAATTAAGAAAACTAACAGTTTGTAAATGCACATGTTACAGTGAGTGGTAATAGTCTAGTATCATCAAATGAAGAGTTGCCAGTCAACGTTCCCATGATAGCAGGAGGAGTAGTTGGTGCTGTTGTTCTGATAGGTTTAATTGTTTTGATAATAGTCTTGGTTAGACGAAGATCTAACAATAAAAACAGTAAGTTTAGATTTACTCTATTATCTATCTACTACAGCAAATGTCTCAATCTTTCTCAATCCTTTTTGATGTGGAGAGGCAGGCAGATATATTTTTTTCTCAAGGTTTGCAGAACCTACAGAGGTCCGGAGATTTTTGAGAATTTTAGTTTAAACAATATTTTATTCAATAAACTGAAATGGATTGAACAACAGGCAAATGCCTATATAAGTTCTCTCCAAACATATAAAATAGTTTAATCTTATGTTTACAATAAACAGTGTTGGACACATGTGTAGGTAGTGAGTTACAAAACATATATACATTTCTTGGAGTGTACTGTTTGAGAATTTTCACATAGATATCAACACTAACATACCCTATATTATATTCCGTCTTCATTAGCCCAGGTTAGGAGCAGAACAGTAGGACGTTAAACCCCATTTCATTTGATTTCATTTCATTTCCCTATATTATACACTGTTTGAAAACTGAATCATATATCTTTTAAAATTGTGACCAAATAATCCTGGGTCCAGTCTTGCTTCATAGATTTTAATACACCACCAGGAAATGATTCTTTCTGAATATATACGGTTAATGCTTGCTGTCCATATGTAACTATAAATACCTATAGAAACCAGTCACTGTAGTTGTCCAGTCAATTTAAAATATATCATAGATGTTTTTGTTATGTCGTTCCATCAATTGTTGATTTTTGATATCAAAATGTCACCTTTTTTTTACAGAAAGTGCTGGAACTGCCAGGTCAGTCTGTATATCTTATCTGTGTATTCACTATTTATTCAATGAGTAAGACGTTAGAACAGAAAGTACAGGAAAGCACCAACGTACAGTCGTTCGGATTGGGCAAAACCCTGCAATTGCGTATACACATTGGCATGTACATAAAAGATCCGTTTGTATTTGGAATTCGATATAAGAGTAGACCGTAGCGTCGCTGTCCCGGCCAATTTCCCCCCTATAGCACACTGTATGGCGTATATCCGTCTTCATAAATCAGTCAGAGCAGAACAATAGGCCATTAGGACCCATTTCATATACCATAGGCAATACATTCATCTGACGACATCTAATCATACTGGGTCTATACATTCATCTGACGACATCTAATAATACTGGGTCTATACATTCATCTGACGACATCTAATCATACTGGGTCTATACATTCATCTGACGACATCTAATCATACTGGGTCTATACATTCATCTGACGACATCTAATCATACTGGGTCTACTTTGATTCTGGTTAATCAGATACACTGCTTTATCTTTTATTTCAGACAAAATCAACCAGACAGCTTCCGGTACAGGAATCCTACGTATGACACAAGTCCAGGCCAGCGTAAGTTTATTATATCATGAAACACGGGGGCTTTTTTTTATCGTTTCTAGTCAATACATCGTTTCTAGTCAATACTTTTTGTTAGTAATTCTAGGCATTTTGGGTAAAACAATCGATCAATGTTGGGAAAATGTCACATCATCCATCTAGTCTATAGTTTATTGGTTTATATTTATTTAATTTGGAGAATTTTAATATAATTGTTGACTTATATCTTTCAGCAACAAATGACCAGTTTTTATATGGTAATGATAACTTGGTGAAAAATCAGCAACAGATTAGAGACAATCAGACTATGGGTAAAACAAGAATTTATGTTATATTCTAAGGGAGATAACACTGTGATGTTGATGTCGTCGACTTAGCAACAAATAACTTTTATAAATGAAAATATACGACAGAAACGGATCAAAGTCGTCATTTTATATACATAATGTTTATTACTCAGTTAAATTGTGAGTAATTAGGCAGTAGTCATTAGGTGTTAAACGGTGACTATTGTGTTTACACCAGTAATGACATCTTACACACGTGTTAATTAATGACTACTGTATAATTTCTAACCTTTTTCTCTACATACTTAAACATTAGTTTATACACTTTTATGAATTAATGACGGCATTAGTAAAAGACTTAGGTTCATAAGTCAACGGTATCAGCTTACCAGTGTAGCGGACTTCTTGTCTTAGAAAACCTTGGCTTCAACGTTATTTATGTTTTAATTACATAATATATATCCAAAAAGAACCTATAATGTGACAATTCTCTGATGAAGATCTTTTTCAAAGAAACTGTCCATTTGTTACTATGCGCACTGTCAAGCGCATGCACCATATCCCAGTGTGGAAGAACTCGCACATATGATTGTAAATTGACGTGTAGCTTAACGGCCACACAACTGACACTAATCATACGTCTGAAAACACAACGATTCAATCGGTCAGTAATTAGCCCAAACTGTGACCTCGAACTATGACACCATTGCTTGCAGAATAGCCGCTAACATATCTAGGCAGATTTCGGCTCCCAATATATTTGCTCTGTGACTAAGGGCTAAATTTAACCAGATTATCAAATTATCAAAGACAGGGCGAGATCCACTATATATGGTATTTTTTTTTAAAACGGTGTAATGACTGACTTACGCCTCAAAATTATGAATATTCAAAACAAATTGGAAAAAAATTGGAATTCAAATCATTTCTTTGATCAAACCGATTTGCCACTCAAAAATACAGCATTTAATCTACTTATGTAAGATAATAAACAAACAATTTATGAGAAATAATGATATATATTTTATTTAGTTATCAGGAATAATGATATATCAGAAATAATGATTTATCAGAAATAATGACTAGTTATCAGAAAAAAATGATTTCAGAAATATTGATCTAAATATTTTGTTGCTGTTGATGTTGTTTATTTCTATGATATAATGATCTATATTTTGTTGTTTATTTATCAGAAATACTAGAGAATGAACTGTATATTAGTGCTGATGATGATCCTACACCAGATAAAGTTGATCACAGAGATAATAATCAAATGGGTATGTTATAATATATTCTAAAACATACTCAATAATATTCAGTAAAGATACATTAGAGGGTTTCATCTTAAAATATTTAATACAAATCAGACATACTGACCCCATAGTGAGTATTCCTCTCAAACAGATTATAGTTATAGTTCGAGCTGTAACAAATACATACTAAGAACATTTTTGCACCTGGAAATGGCCGCCATTTTATTACTCTTGTCGTTGTTCTAAGAGGGAGACGCTCGTCGAAAAGACTAAAACTCCACCAATTTAAGTACGGTCTACATGGAACTTGGCATGTTAGTTCTTTCGACAATTTTATTGTGCCTTGATTGGTGGATATTGATTTTTGATATGATGTCACAACACCAAGATGGCTGCCGTGACGTCCCAATCGGTTCCTGCGTACGCGCGTTCTCTGTGACCTTTCAAAGAGATATTATTCTTATAGAGTTATATACTGTATCAAATACAGTTTTAAGACTATTAATTACATGTTTATCTGTTTATTGACTAGAAATAATGGAGAACGACCTATATATCAGCGCTGAAGATGAAACGAATCCAAGTAGAACCGGACTACAGGATGGTGAAATGGGTAAATTTGCCTTCTTTATGTTTGATATTCCGTATTAGCTACATGTATATTCAATTATTTAGATTTAACAAATGTCATTTACAAAGTAATTTAGAAGATTAAAAGAATAACAACCTAGAGCAGATGAGACTTGCATATCCATGTTTGCTCATCAGATAGACATGGGGGGGGGGGGTGGAGATGCAGTTGGTGGTGGGAGGTCTAACATAGGGCCTATTAATTCGGTTACATCAGATTATTTAGTAGTGGAAGGAACCCAGAAACCCCATAGAGGTTAGACAAGCGACGGCACCCTTGCCACGTACCATGGTCCTCATATTCTCTGATTCCGGTAATTTTCTCGCCCGTCTCCCCATCATAGTCTAAGATTTCGACGTTTCTTCATCATATTCCCACATCTCGCCAATACACTACCACTAACTTTGGAGACAATTTCATCCCAGGTCTTCCAAACCATATTCCCAGATTCCTACAATTGCCTCTCATGCATCCCCACTCAATTCCCACGTCTTGCCACCATACCCCCCCCCCCCCCACACACACACACACATTTCGGTATGTATAGCCCAGAATATATGTTACGTAACATTTAACTAACGGCCAATAATACATAGCTGACTACGGTTGACGTAAGACATGTTGGTTTCTGGAACGTCCGGCCCTTACCTAATAATTTTAGGTCTTCCATCAACCTTCCGTGGACTTATTTTATTTTACAAGTAATAACTAAGTATACTGTCACAGCTGTCTGTATTAAATATGTTTTGTATTGTTTTTGTTTTAGAAATACTTGAGAATGATCTGTATATACCTGCTGAAATAGATACTCGTATATTTTAAGGTGAGAATTAATCTTCTATTTATAGAATGTATTCATTAATTTATTCAAATTAAGTAATATTTAACGAATAGACGCCAAGACTTAATATCATGATAACAGTACAATATCTGGAGGAAGAATCTCTGATAGAGTTGAAGCAAGTTGAGTCTCTATTACAAGTTGGTGTGATACAGTCGTTGCATTAAAAACATTGTGATAAACACCTGAATCCTACTGGATAAATCCAAGATAGAGCACCAAAATGTGGTCCGTAGATGTAAATAATTGACCTCTATATATCCTATAATTAGAAAGTTGAACTCTATAATATATTTTATAATTTATTGTAGATAATAAACAGAATCGCACTGAATAAATACGAGATAGAACGCCAATATGAGACCAATACCACATCTGATCAACTCAGTTTAATTTATTTATGTAGATTTTAAATTGTTCACGCCATCTTTAACAAAATTGACGGCAGTCCGGGGGAACAAATAGTCAGATAGAAAATTTACATCTCAGCCAGTGTGTTTGTTCATGATAATTTTAGTGGTCATTACATGCAAATCTATGGAAGATATGTAACTATGTTAAACTACTTTTGACATTTAGCTTTAATTCTATCACGTCACACGGTCACACATCCCATGCAGTGTGTTATGAGGGAACCATTGCTTAGACAGCAGCGTGTCCACCTATTTCACCGAAGTTCAACTCCAGGCTTCATGGATGTGCATGCCAAAGGTAAGCGGATTTACCTCATTTCGCCGTCCCATTCGAACGATTTGGTGCCTTTTCTTGCCAAACCATCTATACTGGACCAGTAACCAGCCAATACAATCTTCAAGAACGTTCCCTGGTTACTGAGGCTTATTTTTTTCCCCGCACCCCCCATTTTTTTTGTCATTTTATACATGCATCAGTTCATTTATATCCCATTTATTAAACTTTATTTTTCAATGTTTTATATTCTCTTTATCACCTCTTCACTTATTTTATATAGAGCTTTACGATATAATTCATCTGACTTTACTTATATTACTTATAAATTATTTATTATTGTATATACTATTTCGCAATCTTGTTTGTATTAAATAATGTCTATCATTTCTATGTATGGAAAGGGCTTTTCTAAGTTTTTGGAACTTGTGCTCAATCCTTTTGATATTTGTCAATAAAATATGTTTAAACAGAGTGAGTCATCGTGGCGTGGTTTCTCTTTAGTTGGTTGGGTGGACGATCATAAAGTCTGTCATTAAATACTTTATACCACTTCTGATTCAAGAATATACAAAGCCATCATATTTTGTGAAAATTTCATTGATCATACATTAATAAAACTTACACTTATTTTTACATTTTTTAAAATAATTTTTCATATCTATATCACATTTTTAAATACCTTTTTAAATCTGTATCAATGTTGTTAATAATTTTTTATATCAATTTTTAAATAACCTTTGAAATCTATATCAATGTTGTTAAGAAAGAACTTTTATATCAATGTTTTAAATAACTTTATAAATCTATATCAGTGTTGTTAATAAGTTTTTATATTAATTTTTTTAAAACATTTTATAATTATATCAATGTTTTAGATAACTTTTTTAAATCAATTTTTTAAATACCTTTTTATATCAATTTTTAAATAGCTTTTTATATCAATTTTTTTAGATAACTTTTTATATCAATTATTTTAAATTACTTTTCATATAAATGAATGTATTTTATATCAATTTTATTTTATTTCCAATATTTGTGCCCCCCCCCCCAGTGTTACGGGCCTGGACGGTTTTCTTATCCTTTTACTAGAACAGACGAAGGCTAATTGAATTTACATTTTCTATCAGATTTCCTGACGACCAACCCACTTTCTATAACTTTATAAGGTTATTGTGTCATGTTGGCTTCTTTGTCATTTAAAAGATTAAAGTCTCTAACTCAATATCATCTAAAGTCTTCGACATTGAATACACGAATTATTTGTCAATTTAAATCAACATTGATGTTGTGGTCTAAAGGGGAAAAGATGGGCCTCTGATATCCAATATTTAAGACAAAATAAACATTAATGGTACAAGAATCGTGTACCATAATGCGTTTCAGCGCCATTTGTAACAAGGGACTCGAAGAACGAGGCTAGACATATTCCACTAGTTATGTCAAACGGTGACATCATATTCTTATTTGGAGAGCATGCGCAATAAATACTTTCGATGTTGACTGAAATAACCAGACGCTAGAGATTGCCATTCGATTGAGACTGGCGTATTTCGCCGAACGTAGCTGATTTGAAATTGAGAGTAAAAACGGAAACGATTTAATGTCAATCAGTTTATATACATTCACATGACATTATTATATGCGTTGCGACCCATTTGTATCAATTTCTAGATCCCAAATATTAGCCATTTAGCTCCTTTAAGATCAGCGGAAACAAATGTTACAGGATTAAACACTTATGCATATATTGACATGCATTTCGTTTCTCGGCACGTTAGTTGGGTCGCCGAAGTTAGTGCCGAAACCTACAGCATAGAACTAATGCTAATGAAGACGGGCATACGCCATACAGTGCTCTATGAGGGACATTGTGCCCGGACAGCGGCACTACGGCCTACTTTTATATCGAATTCCATCTGTCAAGGGATCTTTTACGTGCATGTCAATGTGTAGATGGAAACTTAGTTTTTCATATAATCCGAACCTCTAGACAGCTGTCCTTGTCAGACCCTTCGTCCTGCACCACTGACAAGAGGGAAACACGCCGAAAAATCACGATGAATTTTCTCGGCCAACACCGGGATAGAACCCGTGACCTCCGGGTTAGGGAGATAACGTCTTTCTCATTGAACGACCGTGACTCGTGGGGGGGGGGGGAGAATGCTGTATCATAAGGCCTATCATTGAGTCAACTGGCATGGTTTAGAATCCCCGGTTGTACGTGACAAGAAGTAGGGTCGCCTGTCCAACCTTGTGGGTTTTCTCCGGGTCCTCCGGTTTCCTCCCACTGCTAAAGACTCCTACGCGCGAGTGAATGGTTGAAATAAAATTAAACCATAAGTTATTCCCGAAATGACCTAGTTTGTGTCGAGTGGATGTTAAGGCCATCCCTCTCTCTCCACCGTGACTTCCAAATCTGACAGGACATTTTTCCAAAACTGGATAATGGGTTTAGGCTCGTTCTTCCTGTCAGGTATGGTATGGATCGATCAGATCTGGAGAATTCAATGTTATAATCGGTTCGTAACACGGCTAGATCCAGGCTCCAACTGACAAACATATGTCTAGCAATGTAGCTGGCTAATCACTGTATCTCCCCTGGAATGCCAAATATATGAAACTGGGTGCAGCTAATACGTCAAGTGACGGCTCTTCTGTCTCGGGCAAAGTTCTCAACAACGCGACTTACGACGCTCTTCAACCAACCAATGATGCGAGAATTTACGACACAAATGTACGAGAGAGAGAGAGAGAAAAGGGGTTTAACGTCCACTCAACACAAACTAGATCATTTCGGGACTAATATATGGTTTAATTTTATTTCAATAATTCGCTTGTGCGTAGGGGTCTTTAGCAGTGGGAGGAAACCGGAGGATCCGGGGAAAACCCACGAGGTTAGACAGGCGACCCTACTGCTTGTCACTTACAACCGGGGATTCGAAATCACGCCAGTTGACTCAATGACAGGCCTGATGATACAGCGCGCCCGTGCTAACCATTCGGTCATCCAACCCCCAGTCTGAAGTAGTGTTTGGTTATTGGAGCCCGTTTACGTAGACTGTATAAAATTACGCCGATTTTATGTCTATATATCATAGAGCCCTGTACATAAGAACAAGGAAACTTTTTAATTATTGATGGGTTGTATATCTGTATCTGTACCGTATTAAATGACTATATACAAACGTTAGTTATCCGGAGTTTAAACTGAAGATGACGTAATTGCCATTTTTAGATGTTCCCATATCAGTATATTATTTTTAATTTAACTGATTTAACTCAATTATTAACGTGTTTTATACACGTCCTTAGGAGATTGGGCAAACTATTAGGTTTCAGGCCGTTCTCATAATATGTGCTTGTTTTTAATTTTGTTTTCTAATCTTTTTTTGGAAGGGGGTGGGTGGGGGGGGGGAAGGGGCGGATGAAGCTATTTATATACATAAACTACTATAAACTTATACTTGCTTTTTCATTTTAAATATTTACTTGTAAAGAAATAATATGATTTTTTTTTTAAAAGTTTAATAATTAAATGATATATGTTTTGGTGTTCCAACAAGTTTTTCCTGACGTACCATCCAACAAAATGTCATTGATATCCAGTTAGTGTTTCTATTGCTAACAATGATAAATTTCTGACTCAACCAAGTGGGTGTTTCCTGCGGATTTATAGAGGTGTCTATTTCAGTCACATCTAAATAATTAATATCCTCATACTGAATTCATAAAATAAAGCCAAATGCGAACAATCCAAACCATTAGACAAAATTCCAAGTCCTAAAAAAACGTAAAGGCAAAATAGTGTAATGCAGCAAATGGACTGTTCACCGTGTATAAAATACATGACAATTCATCAACTGTATGTGTATCGGTAGGCACGTACTGGACGGTCAATGTCTATATCCCTATTGGGGCTTATCATTCAACCATTATACATTTATACCAAGATAGTTAACTCATCATTACTGTAATTGTGGTGTAATAAATCACTATCTACTGTTAAATAAGAATAAAGAAACAAGACTCAGTTTTTCATTTGTTAAACCTGACAGCTGTTGTTGTGGCCAAATAGTCGTGCGATTTGGGTCATTAGATATGTCGTTAAATCCAGTGGCGTGGTTTCGATCCCATGTTTTTACATATAGGATCGTCTGACCGACCTCGTTGGTTATCTCCTGATCCTCCGGCCTCCTCTCAAACACGGCTAAAGACTCATAGGCATCAGCGAATTATTGAAATAATATTGTATCATGTGTAAGTCCAGAAATGACCCCAGTTTGTGTCGTATCAACGTTAAATCATCTCTCTCTCTCTCTCTCTCTCTCTCTCTCTCTGTAGATGAATCATCTGGTTTAATGGCTATCGTCCGTATCGTGTTCACCAGGATGCATCTATTTAATTATATGCATTATGTCATGTATAAATTAGTTATCAATATAAATATCCAAGCTCCTGAACTAAATAAAACATTGGACCATACTCGCAACCACAGCTAATAAATAAAAAAAAAATCCTAAACAGTTGAGAGACCCCATGTGGATGGATTGTGAGGTTATAAGCAACAGAGTTTTCTAACTGATGTTTCAATCTGACATCGCGTATACAAAGTAATCTTTTTTTCAAGTGTTGCTGGTCAGCACAGGTCGGTTGACCCTAATACCACTTAATAAGTGTATTGGTTTTTATAAGTGTACGATATATTATGTTAATTATTTTGTAGTTTAATAGGTGTTATTGAGTCGCCTGAATAAATACAGCTATATTTAATGTACAATGGATGCTACAATGATATATTGGGGTCAGCATGTCAGTTTCTAACTGCTTTCATTGATGATTTCCTCAATAAGTATTATATATCCGCTATTGTACTACATACTACGAGATAGTATGAGTATATTATGCTACATACTAGCAGATAGTATTTAAAGTCGACACAGCGCAAATAAGGTAATTTTTCTGACCACAACTTATACACACGCGGGTCCTTGGCAATAGAAGGAAACCGGGGAACCCGATTTAACCCTATTAATCCGATTCATTAAGTTAGGCGGATGATCCGACTCATTAAGATGTTTGCGATCGAAACCACGATACTTGAGTCATTGATGGGCATTTTAATCCGCACCACCGCCCCCCTCCCACACACGCAACAAATTCGAGCCATATTATTCTCCTAGACACGTACAATGCAACTGGATCAATTATCGAGGAATTGCTGCGGCCAAGCACTTTTACTGTATATCGTGCAGGGGAAGAGTCAACTATTGGACCCAGTGGTATAACTATGTATGGGTTTTGTTTGAAAATCTGCTTCCAATGTGTATTCCAATAAATTGGCATACTTTCCTTGTCAACCTGACAGGCCCCGACCCTTTCAACTGAAGGTCGGCATGATAAAATCCCGAATCATAGCTACTTTAAACATTTATTATCTGCAAGTTAGTCTAGCCGCGTACCAGGAAGTAATACCAGTAACTAGAATGAATATTTCACCATATTGACATAATATAGTCCGCTGTCGTCTAACTTACATGACAGGATTAATAGCTGATGTTTAAAACAAGGGTTACATCGATTGTCCAGTAAATAAATATAACAACCAGTGGATAAAGAAAGATATTGTCCAGTAAATACATACAATGATCTGTGATATTATAAAAACAGTTCTGTTTATACTGATCTTAAGACAAGAAGGTAAGATATTTAAATATTACTTTCATCATATCATCGTATTATTAGTAAATATTTTCATACCGTACAATCGTATTGTTACTCACTATGGGGTCGCGGTGGCTCAGTGAGTAAGATGTTGGTTTGCCAACCTGGAGGTTGCGGGACAGACGGCCTACCAAGGACAACTGTCTAGTCTTTAGGATGGGATGAAAACCCGAGGTCCCGTGTACACATTGGCGTGCACATAAAAGAACCTTTGACAGTTGGGCATTACACCCGTCGGTGCAGAAAAGTAGGACATTAAACCCCATTTCTTTTAATTTCGTTACTCAGTAGACAGAAGGAAATCTCGAATGAAGAGTCAAGAGTCAATGTACCCCGATCTCTGATCACAGACAGCGACTGTGTGTATCAATATAGTTAATTCGAAAATAACAAAGTGATTCAACTATTTTTGAAATGTGGTATTTTGTATAAGATGTAATTAACCTGTTAACCATTACTATAGTTACTATTTGATATTCAGTCGGTTTGCCGCTTATTCCATGACACACAATAAACTAACACTGAAGTGTGCTACCATGATGACACCATGACAAAAGTTCAATGGTGGAGTACACATATAGCTGACAAACAGCCACGTTTGGTTACTTCTACTTGGAGTTTTCCTTGCAAGGCGAATTTTTTGTTGTAGCTTAGTTGTGGAATCGATGGGTATTTAATTTGATGTATGAGTTTTGTGAATATTTTGAGGCCGAAGTTGCCACATGTTGCTCCCTCTGTAGCAATCCAACGCTCAATCCAACGCAAATATGCGAAATAGGTCATCAATGCAGAATAACGAGAATGAACATTAAACAAAATGGAGAAACTCTGTGGTGATTTGTGACCATCAACCCATTTAATCTCATTTACCACCAGCAGTCAGTTGTGGTATGTACTATCAGATATACCGTAACAGTACAAATACAAAAAATATCCCAGAAAATATTTGCATATATGATGTGCAGCGCAATGTATTTGTTACAGTGAAAACAAATGAATCGGAAAATCCGTTCAATATATCTCAAACATACATTCTTTTACCATGTTATTATTACTAAAAACAACCTTCAAAGAAGAAAAGGCTTATACTAAAAAAGATAATTGAATTAGTATTACTATATTTACCATAAGATAATAAAGATGGCGTTGTGAGATCAATAGAAACCAATATAAAATTGGACGATTTGATTAATGTTCTGACTAAAATTGTTTTTATAAAAGTACTTTCATTGTGTTTAACATTCCGTTATTTTGACATGATGGGACTTAATAATTAGGCCAGTGTCCAAAGACGTAAGATCATGAGCCTACGGAGAACAAAACTGTCGTGAACAAATATTTATAGCTTGATTAATGTGAGTTAACACATTTAAGCTCTAAAAACGAATAAATTCGGGTTTGTGCGTTCAAAACAAGTATTGGTTTCATAATAATTTTTATTATCGCGTCAGGAATTGCTTGACAACATACTTTCTTATATATAACTTTATTTTAGTTACGACAGGGCTTACACTAAACGGAATTCCCGATAGTGCTACGCATGGTGGTCTGTATCGTTTACAGTGTTCAAGTTCATGGCTACTGAAACAAGCCGATTTCTATCGAGATGATTCTTATGTTGCCATGGTTGTACGAAGCAAGTGGTGGAGACTTTACTCTTGTAAACTAAAGGGTGACGGTGCTGTATATCGTTGTGAAGCATCCCCAACAACAAAAACCCTGATAATCAAGACAATAAACAGTACAAGAGACAACAACACTCGCTGGACTTGTAGAGATAGCGATTGGGAATACAGTAACACCTATCCTATTGTTGTAAAAACAGGTATGTTTACAATATTTCAATCATTCTGATAAACTCCGAGTTTGAATGTAGCTATAGTTTTGTGTTATATTGAATATAGTGTACATAATTCTTTATTATGTTCTATTTCTGTACATGTTAATGTTTAGAGGGAGTTATTTGCTTGTGTCCCAATCTTAAAATTCAATATAAAAAAATTCCAGTCGTTTCCCACATCTGAATTGTGATTAACAACAGGCATCATCCGCTTTCGTCAGATACATAAAGCTGATATGAAATGGAATGAAATGAAATGGGGTTTAACATCCTGCTGTTCTGCGAAAACTTTGATGCATGTGACTAGATGATAGTTCTCCGAATTTTACCGGGCACAGATTATCGAATTCATGGCTTCACTGCAACAAAATCAATAACTACCATCATGGCTCGAATTTTGGAATGCATCTGTTTATGAATATTAACTCCGTAATTAAGATTAAATAGTCGTCAATTACGATGTCATGCAAAATACATATTGATTGTATAACAATACAATATATGACTTGTACTTATTATTTCTCAATACAATTGTAAATGAACCACGAAGAAAAACTCTGATGATATGCGATTCTTTACCATCCCAAGTATTCTTCTGATTTCGAATTTTATGGTTGAAAAATTATTTGTTTTTTAAACATCCTGATCTCAACATTTCATATATAAATCTTTCAAATAAAATATAATTATTTTATATTAATTTGTAATAGCATCCTCATATATAATAAGGTTTTCAATATGTGGGGTCTTTTCCTTTTCAAGTTCCAGTATCGTGTACACTGACAACAACCAGCATACATACCATGAAGAACACAGGTAATATAGATGTTGTTAATGGTGTTGATGGTGGTGATGATGATGATGACAATGTTTATAGTGGTGGTGATGGGAATGATGTTTCTAAAATATTGGAGTTAAACGAAGGAGATGATATTAACTTAAATTGTTCTACAAGGTCTAGTAGCCCGACTACTAACATATTCTACAAATGGGAAATATCTGGAGACAATAGTCAGAGTAGATTGATTAATAATCAGCCGATATACTCTAAGCCCAATATAACAAGAAGAGATGCTGGTATGTATGTGTGTACTGGAACCAGCGGACCGGATTGTGATAGCAATGGTGTTGTCCACGTTCGAGTACAATGTAAGTAGACCGTGTTGAATTGCAGTCAGTCTCGTGAGCGAGGCAAGGCATCGTTACGCGTAGTGGGTGGTGTTTACATACAAAGCTTGCATTAATAAGACAGTTGTAATAGGAGGAACATATGGTGGTGGGGAGAGGAATGGGGGTGGTGGGAGTGACGAGTGGCGGGTATTATTCTTTTAATTATAAGATATGCAGTGCCCAATACATCGCGCGATGACACTGCAATATCAATAGCTGCAGAAAAGAAAAAAGATTTACAAAATACTTTCATTATTTTTCAACCCTCGCTTACAAAATTACTCCAACAGGGCTGAGTATTGTTCAGATATAGCCTTTGACAGTAATCATATAACTCGAGTATATATATCCTTGATTTAAGTCATTATGGGTTATATTTTGAATAACACTTTGTATTTTCTAGATTCACATTTATAGATGTCAATGCCACTTTGTAGTTCTGGATTCACCTATATAAATGTCAATGTCACTTTGTATTTCTAGCTTCACATATTTTACATGTATTTTCAATTTGTATTTTTAGATCCTCTTAGTTTAACTATCACTGTTAATGATACATCAGAAGCCGTTGAACTGATTTGTCGAGTAGTTGACGGCTACTCTACTAATTTTACCATGAATAACTGGACACATTACATTGATGGGCAGTTTGTGAGAGAACTAGAGGGAGTGGTAACAGAAGATAGAACAGCTCTATGTTTAAATAACACCATATTAAATGAAGGAACTTATGTATGTAATGCTAGTAATGGTATTAAAGATTTTAAAGGTTCAGTTCATCAAACAGATGAAACATACATCAACAAAGAAGGTAGGTTTTATTTGATACTGAGTTTCGTGTCATTAAGAAACAGAACGGATTTAAGTCTGTAAAGGATTGGGGAAATTTTAAAATAATTTGCAGCTTGATTTCTACTGAAGTAAAATGACCGTGTCGGATAATTGATACGATATCTTCGCGAAACAATAATCTGTTTTCGTCTTTCAGCACCGCCGATGGTACTAGAAGTTTCCAATGGTTCTGAGGCACGTCTTGGATCAGAAGTTGAAATTAAAGCAACGTTTATAATTGGTGGAGACGTATATAACACCACGTGGTATCAACAACAACAAAATAGTTCTGACATGGCTGAAATATCAGTTGCTACAAAATTTGAACATGGAATCAGACCAGTAAATATATATGGTACTTTAATAAATAAAAACGTTACCACTATATCAGGCAATGTAACAATTAATAAGATGGCGGATCTATCTGTTACTGTAACTGTATGTACTCCGTATGGTTGTACAGATTCTTACCAACACATAACAGCCTTACCAGAAATGACTTCACCAACCGTATCGACCGTTGCTAGTAAAGGTATTTTTGCTGTTAACACATTTTAATAACGTATCAAAATATCCAGATTCGTTCAAGCTAACCAACTGTTATAAGAATTAAATTAAGATGACAATACAAAAGATAAAAGCATAATAACACCTTTACGATGAAGCAGCTTTAGCTGTACAATGGTGTGTAACGGGGATTTGTATTTTTCTTTTGCTTCTATATCATTGACGTCGTTGGCGATTTACATTCACATCGACAACCACTCCCATAACCTACATCACGTAAATTGAATGAAATTAAAGGTCTGATTATCAGGACAATTTCATATCGATGATGCAGATTCGTACCAAAACACGTAACAGGTAACTTATGCATATTTTAGATGCATTATGGGGGGCCTGACAAGGACAGTGCCTAGCCGCTCAGATTGTACGAAAACCACGGTCTACGCTGGAACTCATGACAGTTGGAATTCAACTGTTGCCCTGGCAAACTGTCTTTATAGTATGGCATAATCGCGTATTCATTAGCCCGGTTGGTGCAGAAAAGTAGACGCTAAACCTGATTTCATTCATTCATTATTTATAGGTGATGCAAGAAAGGTGTACGAGACATTGTATTCATATATGTCAAGTAATGAGTCTAGATAAATAATTTCCTAAACTAAACTAACAGTTTATGATTTGATACATTTTACAGTCAGTAGTAATAGTCCAATATTATCAAATGATGGGTTGCCAGTCAACGTTCCCATGATAGCAGGAGGAGTAGTTGGTGCTGTTTTTTTGATAGGTTTAGTTATTTTGATAATAGTCTTGGTTAGAAGACGATCCATCAATAAAAACTGTAAGTTCCTACTTTCGTTACTCCATTTTATATACCGAAGAAATCAATCATTTTATTCACTTAGACTTAAGAATATTTTGCATTACCATTATTGGCTTTTTATTTCGAAATCTAGAATTGATTCAAACAGTTTAAACATACCTTTTGTACTAGGTTTTGTTTATTGATTTTTAAAGGGTGGTGATTTGTAATGGATTGAAATACGGTCGCCATTCAATAATTTAATTCAAATTTAAAAATCGATGATGAAGACTTTGTTTATTATTCTAACAATGGTAGCAGTGAAAATGGAGACTAGTCTATTCTTGTAAAAACTTTCCCCATTCATTACTTCGCTAAGAATGAAGTAATTTGAATGAATATTTGAATATATTGCCTTTTCATTATCTTTTTAAAAACCTATTATAGCGTGATGGGTCGACTCCATATCTAATCTTACATGATACATTTTAAGTGTTAGATAACGAATTTGAGTAAATTGAATCATCCATCTTCATTAGCACAGCCGGGGCAGAATAGTAAGACGTTAAACCGCATGTCATTTCATTTCGTTCCATAATGGCGATCGGCGGCTTGACGTGAACAATGGTGACCATAAATTGACTGTTTATGTAATAGTATTTACTAATATGATGGCTGCTATAAATTGCAATTAGACAACTGAATACAAATTCCAGAAATCGTGGGGTACAGACCATGTGCTATTACACTAATTTGTCATTTAGGATTTTAGTACTGTATCTTATTTATTTATCTGTTTACAGTGAATTCTGAATCAACACGGTTAGTTTTATTTATCCATAATTTGATTATTTTCTATTTGCCTTTAGGTTAATTCTTTAAAAAGCATGAATACAGCCAACTAAACATCACAATTTTATCAAACATGAATACAAATAACTAAACATAACATATTTAAAAAGCATAACTAACCTATAAATCTTATAAAACATGAATACAGCTAACTAACACATAAATCTTTATAAAGCATGAATACAGCCAACTAAACAAGACAACTTTATAAACACGAATACAGCTAACTAACCCATTAATCTTTATAACGTATGCATACAGCTAACTAACCCATCAATCCTTATAAAACATGATTACAGGGGACTAAACTATACATCTTTATAAAACATGATTACAGAGGACTAAACTATAAATCTTTATAAAGCATGAATACAACTAACTAGAACACAAATCTTTATATTGACATGGTCCTAAACCTTGCCATAAATGTTAGTCATATTTGCTTTCAGATTAATGTCTCTAACTGTGACATAAAAGTGGTACTTTCTTGTGTTTCAGGCAAAATACCCCGAGCAGTATCGAACATAAGAATCCCACGTTTGAGCCAGCCCAAGACGACAGTAAGTATAGCATAATTCACATTATTTCGCTCTTTACTGATTTAATGACTGGGGACCCGCGTTGACTCTGTGAGTAAGACGTTGGCTTTCTAACCAGGAGGTCTCGGGTCCGCTCAAGGTATTTTCCGACGCGGATTCTCCTTGTCAGCGGTGGGAGCTGAACAAGGACAGTGTCTGGTCGGTCGGATGGGGCGAAAAACCCAGCTCCCGCATCAGTATACACAATAAAGAACCTTTGGCAGTTGGAATTTGAAATAAGATTAGGCCGCAGCGTCGCTGTCTAGACATTATCTCCCTATTGCACACTGTATGGCGTTGACACAGCTTCCTTGATCCAGTCAGTGTAGAAATATGTAACGATTAACACCATTACATTTCATTTCTTATTTAATGAACAGTAGATTTTCTTACAAACTGACGTAGTTCACCGGAGATTGCCGGAAATCACCGAAGTGTTATTTCCACTTTAAATGTTATTATGTTCAGTGTATAATATGGTCATATTGTAATCAGTCAATCTATATTACATGTATTTACAGTCGACCAGTTATATGGCAATAGACAAGTTATACAAAATAAACAACAGATGAAACGACAACAGAATATGGGTAAAAAGAAATAAATATTTCATTAACTATTCATAAAACAAAATACTCGAAGTTCTGGCTTCGTTATTTTAAGGGATAGGAATAGGTACGTTATTGTTCTATTGTTCTATTCCTATTCTTGGAGTAGGCGTGGTTCGTGGAGGAGTGCGAGGTAGACAAAATAACCAACATGGTAATCAGTTAAAATTGAAATATTCTGACACAATCTGTTTCATAGCTGTAATATAAAAGCCTCTGTACATGATGACTGACCTTTAAGGATACACCCAACATCACACTATGTGTGACGTGTAGTAAATGGTTTGGGGATTTGTGCTAAAGAACACATATGTATAATAATATTATGGCCTTGGTTAATTATTCTCCATTCTCAAAATATTAGCTATGAAGATTTGAAAGAGATAACACCATGTAGAAATTCATTAGGGGAGACCGTTGAGGTCCAAGTGTCAACATCTGGGTTGAGGAATAGAGAGAATGACTTTATTATAAGCTATCCTTGTATCCTATGTATCGGAGCTCAATATAAAACTGTAATCAAGAAACATTTGTATTTGTTGCTCCTATTAATCATACTATTTAAGATGCGATATATTCAATCACAAGTGAGGCTGTCATTAATGTGGAATGTCAGAATAACATTTAAAGATACGTCCTAACCAGTTAAAGAATTACAAATGCAACCACACCAAATAGGAAATATGACGTCACAATTCCTAGACGGCGTCGCTGACATGCTGCTCTGTTCCTGGTCCATTTCTTTATTTACCAGAAATAATGATCTATATTTTGTTGTTGTTTATTTATCAGAAATAATGATCTATATTTTGTTGTTGTTTATTTATAAGAAATAATGATCTATATTTTGTTGTTGTTTATTTATCAGAAATAATGGAGAATGATCTGTATATTAGTGCTGATGATGATCCTACACCAGATAAAGTTGATCACAGAGATAATAATCAAATGGGTAACATAAGTGATTTCTATACTGTAAATCGCATTCTAATTAGTTTTGAAAATATGTTCTTAGCCCTTAAGAACTGTGTCATCGTCCTAATACCCAACCGATTGGAACCTTTACAATCATTGTATCATTTAGCAAATGTTACCCTGAACATATTGAAGTTTTGGCTAGATATAGCTTAAAGATACATTATGTAAGATTTAGATAAAGAGCTAACCATTCTTGCTATAATAGTTCGAAAATAGATAATGTAAAATGAATAATTTGAAAATTTCATTCAAATTAGACGTCTCGCTCCTCCATTTTTAGCTTAAATCAAAATATGGCTGAACTATTCTAATCTATGCAATCGAGAGTTGATTATTGCCTGGATAAGTTAAAGTAGCTAAGTCTCTAACTCAATATCAGCCAAAGTCTTACACGTTGAAAGCACGAATTATTTGTTAATTCAAATCAACATTGATGTTGTAATCTTACCGGGAAAAGGTAGGCTTCTGATATCCAATATTTAAGACAAAATAAACATTTTACCATTTGTACACGAATCGTGCATCATAATGCGTTTCAACGTCATTTGTAACAAGTGAGTTGCGTCCCTTTAAGTGTTAAATAATTAGAATACAAAATGAAATGAAATGGGGTTTAACGTCCTACTGTTCTGCTCCGAACTGGGCTAATGAAGACGGGCATACACCATACAGTGTGCTATGAGTGAAATTGTGCCCGGGCAGCGGCACTATCGCCTACTCTTATATCGAATTCCAACTGCCAGGGGATCTTTTACGTGCATTCCAATATATACACGGGACCTCGGTTTTTCGTCTCATCCGAAGGACTAGACACCTGTCCTTATCAGCCCCTCCGTCCTGCATCCCTGATAAGGGGGAACCACGCCGGAAAATCTCGATGAACTTTCTCGGCCAATGCAGGGATCGAACACCCGACCTCCAGGCTAGCGAGCCAGCGTCTTACCCACTTAGCCACGTGATCCCCGAATACAAAATGAAATGAAATGAAATGAAATAGGGTTTAACGTCCTACTGTTCGGCTCCGAACTGGGCTAATGAAGACGGGCATACGCCAAACAGTGTATTATGGGGGAAATTTTGCCCGGCCTGCTCTTATATCGAATATCAACTGTCAAGGGATCTTTTACGTCCACGTCAATGTGTCGCCCCATCCGAACTACTAGACAGCTGTCCTTGTCAGCCACCCGTCCTCCATCACTGACAATGCAGGGATCGAACACCCGACCTCCAGGCTAGCGTGCCAGCGTCTTACCCACTTAGCCACCGTGACACCGAATTAGAATACGTCGATATGGCGACCATCGGCATTACATAGGCAAAAAAACATGACCACTACATGTGTTAAGCATTACATCAATCAATGAATGTTAATGTGATATGATTTAATAATATAATGGCTGCTTAAACAGCCAATCAGACAACTAAATATAAATTCCAGGAATCTTGGGGTAGAGACCATGTGCTATTACAGTAATTTGTTATTGTAAATTTGACTGCCATTTAAGATTATAGTTCTCTATCTTATTTATTTATCTGTTTACAGTAAATTCTGAATCAACACGGTTAGTTTTATTTATCCGTAATTTGATTGTTTTCTATTTGCCTTTAAGTTAAATCTTTATAAAGCATGAATACAGATAACTAAACATCACAACTTTATAAAGCATGAATACAGCTAACTAACCCATAAATCTTTATAAAGCATGAATACAGCTAACAAACTCATAAATCTTTATAAAACATGAATACAGCTAACTAAACATCATAACTTTAAAAAGCGTGAAAACAGCGGACTAAAACACAAATCTTTATATTGACATGCCCCTAAACCTTGCCATAAATGTTAGTCATATTTGCTTTCAGATTAATGTCTCTAACTGTGACATAAAAGTGGTAATTTCTTGTTTTTCAGGCAAAATACCCCGAGCAGTATCGAACATAAGAATCCCACGTTTGAGCCAGGCCAAGACGACAGTAAGTATAGCATAATTCACATTATTTCGCTCTTTACTGATTTAATGACTGGGGACCCGCGTTGACTCTGTGAGTAAGACGTTGGCTTTCTAACCAGGAGGTCTCGGGTCCGCTCAAGGTATTTTCCGACGCGGATTCTCCTTGTCAGCGGTGGGAGCTGAACAAGGACAGTGTCTGGTCGGTCGGATGGGGCGAAAAACCCAGCTCCCGCATCAGTATACACAATAAAGAACCTTTGGCAGTTGGAATTTGAAATAAGATTAGGCCACAGCGTCGCTGTCCAGACATTATCTCCCTATTGCACACTGTATGGCGTTGACACAGCTTCCTTGATCTAGTCAGTGTAGAAATATGTAACGATTAACACCATTACATTTCATTTCTTATTTAATGAACAGTAGATTGAAAAATAGTTTTTAACCGACTGACGTAGATCACCGGAGATTGCCGGAAATCACCGAAGTACTATTTCCACTTTAAAGGTTATTATGTTCAGTGTATATTGCACACTGTATGGCGTTGACACAGCTTCCTTGATCCAGTCAGTGTAGAAATATGTAACGATTAACACCATTACATTTCATTTCTTATTTAATGAACAGTAGATTTTCTTACCAACTGACGTAGTTCACCGGAGATTGCCGGAAATCACCGAAGTGTTATTTCCACTTTAAATGTTATTATGTTCAGTGTATAATTAATGGTCATATTGTAATCAGTCAATCTATATTACATGTATTTACAGTCGACCAGTTATATGGCAATAAACAAGTTATACAAAATAAACAACAGATGAAACGACAACAGAATATGGGTAAAAAGAAATAAATATTTCATTAACTATTCATAAAACAAAATGGCTTCGTTATTTTAAGGGATAGGAATAGGTACGTTATTGTTCTATTGTTCTATTCCTATTCTTGGAGTAGGCGTGGTTCGTGGAGGAGTGCGCGGTAGACAAAATAACCAACATGGTAATCAGTTAAAATTGAAATATTCTGACACAATCTGTTTCATAGCTGTAATATAAAAGCCTCTGTACATGATGACTGACCTTTAAGGTTACACCCAACATCACACTATGTGTGACGTGTAGTAAATGGTTTGGGGATTTGTGCTAAAGAACACATATGTATAATAATATTATGGCCTTGGTTAATTATTCTCCATTCTCAAAATATTAGCTATGAAGATTTGAAAGAGAAAACACCATGTAGAAATTCATTAGGGGAGACCGTTGAGGTCCAAGTGTCAACATCTGGGTTGAGGAATAGGGAGAATGACTTTATTATAAGCTATCCTTGTATCCTATTATGTATCGGAACTTAATATAAAACTGTAATCAAGAAACATTTGTATTTGTTGCTCCTATTAATCATACTATTTAAGAGGCGATATATTCAATCACAAGTGAGGCTGTCATTAATGTGGAATGTCAGAATAACATTTAAAGATACGTCCTAACCAGTTAAAGAATTACAAATGCAACCACACCAAATAGGAAATATGACGTCACAATTCCTAGACGGCGTCGCTGACATGCTGCTCTGTTCCTGGTCCATTTCTTTATTTACCAGAAATAATGATCTATATATTGTTGTTGTTTATTTACCAGAAATAATGATCTATATATTGTTGTTGTTTATTTATCAGAAATAATGATCTATATTTTGTTGTTGTTTATTTATCAGAAATAATGGAGAATGATCTGTATATTAGTGCTGATGATGATCCTACACCAGATAAAGTTGATCACAGAGATAATAATCAAATGGGTATGTTATAATAGATTTTATACTGTAAATCGCATTCTAATTAGTTTTGAAAATATGTTCTTTGCCCTTAAGAACTGTGTCATCGTCCTAATACCCAACCGATTGGAACCTTTCACAATCATTGTATCATTTAGCAAATGTTACCCTGAACATATTGAAGTTTTGGCTAGATATAGCTTAAAGATACATTATGTAAGATTTAGATAAAGAGCTAGCCATTCTTGCTATAATAGTTCGAAAATAGATAATGTAAAATGAATAATTTGAAAATTTCATTCAAATTAGACGTCTCGCTCCTCCATTTTTAGCTGAACTATTCTAATCTATGCAATCGAGAGTTGATTATTGCCTGGATAAGTTAAAGTAGCTAAGTCTCTAACTCAATATCAGCCAAAGTCTTACACGTTGAAAGCACGAATTATTTGTTAATTCAAATCAACATTGATGTTGTAATCTTACCGGGAAAGGTAGGCTTCTGATATCCAATATTTAAGAAAAAATAAACATTTCACCATTTGTACACGAATCGTGCATCATAATGCGTTTCAACGTCATTTGTAACAAGTGACCAGAAAGAACGAGGCTAGACATATTCAACAACTATGTCAAACGGTGACGCCATATCTTATCTGGGGAGCATGCGCAATAGACTGGAATAACCAGACGCTAAAATTTGGCATTCTGTTGAGACTTATGCCGTATTTCGCTGGACATAACTGATTTGAAACAATTGAATGTATATAAGTTTATATACAATCAGATTACATTATTATATGCGTTGCGACCCATTTGGGACAATTTCTATATCCCAAATATTAGCGATTTAGCTCATTTAATTAAGGTCTAAATTAATAATTTAGAAAACATTTCAGGCCTAAAGAAAGACCTGCAATAGGCAGATTTAGCTCTTGCATAATGTATGTTTAAATAGTCAAGTATCATGGTACCTTGGAATGGTACCATTACTGTTACTATTTGTAAAATCTGATATCTCCTTTTATTCTTCCCTAGGTCTCCCTCACTTCTTCCTATTTTGCCTGTTTCTCCCTAAAAATTGATCCTAGTTTGAGCCCTGCTCCTACACGACATTCGAATTCTATGCTAGTTATAATGGTTTATAGTTGTATATGTTATATTGTCTATATACTATGCTAATACAATGGTTTATATGCTATAATAGTAATAATGGCTACTTGTCTATATACTATGCTAATACAATGGTTTATATGCTATGATAGTTATATTGACTACTTGTCTATATACTATGCTAATACAATGGTTTATATGCTATGATAGTTATAATGTTTTATATTTGTATATGTTATGATAGTTATAATGGCTTATTGTCAAATATATTATGCTAATACAATGGTTTATAATTTGTTTATGCTATTCTTGTTTGTTTTTATAGAAATAATGGAAAATGAATTATATATACCTGCTGAAATCGACACTCGTGTATTTTAAGGTAAGAATAATACTGTTGATATTACTTATTGGTTTGTCGGCGGCATCACTTCGGTGAAAGCCATTTTGCACATACTAATTGGTTGGATGATTTGAACAATAGAGTTATCTGCCCTTGAATGGTCTGTCAGAACATTATAATGAATATCATCATATTAGTATTGTTACTCGTGTTTGATTTATTTTTAGAAACTTACGTTACATATTTAAAAAAGAACACAACACGAAATGTCATGATGACAAATAAGTGTCAAATATAATAATGTCCTCACACCATACATGACCACAAGTAATGTTTTATTTTTCAGTACAGTGGATTGACAGACTGAAAGCCGGGGCCTCAACATTTAGGTGGCCTCTGACCAAGGTGTAGAATATTTTGACACTATCATAAGCCTTTGTTACACGCATTGTAGCCTTAAACCTTCGTCATAGTACTCGTCACGGCTCGACTGTGTTTAAAACACACTTTCATATTCCTCCAGCAGTGGTGGGAGTGGGATTTGGGTGTGGAGGTGGGGTTTATAAGCTAGACCATCCCTTCATCTAAATCTAAATAGATTATAATATATAGTTGTCTGTATTACATGAACTCCCATTATATATATTACAATACAAGAGAAATGGTTGATTTCGAGAATTTGCCAAATAATTAATAAATGAAATCAGATGCTGTAGAAATATAAAACTTATATAACCTTGTGTATAACATTAGTCATAAATCATTTAGTCACAGATTTTGATATATGAAGTTGCGTGTTGGCCTAGAAGATAAACTCCTGGCCTGACCACAAGCAGAATCAAGTATGTTTTATTGTCGGATTTTGCAATGATATACTCCGGTTTAAAAAAAAAGCCGGGAATTATCTGAAGTTCGTATTTTGAGTTTAAATAATCAATCTGAGTATATATTAGCTTGGATTAAGCGGGGTGTTCTCACTTTCCCAGCAGATATTGTTTTCCAGATATAATCATTGGACCAGTACTAATTAGGGTAACAATGGTGTTAATACTATAGTCTTTTTCATATCAATATTAACAACTTTACATAAAAGTTATTTTATTAACAAATTTAGCATGTACATATATATTTTTCATATCAATATTAACTACTTTACACACAAGTTATTTTATTAACAGATTTAGTATTGTACATGTATATTCAAAATCTGACTAAATGTGATATCGAATTTCCGTATTCATATGAAGTCGTCAAACCAGTTAATAATCTTTGTTTTCTTAGGACGTGAAACGCCCCCATTTACATATTGTGATTTATAGTTCATACATGTCATAGGATAGGTTAAATTGAACTGTTCATGCAATAATTAAAACAGAGTATAACTCACTAATCTATAACTAATCCGCTTAATTAGTAGGGTTAATCTGCTGGGAAAGTGAGAACAAACCGATTAAGTCGTGGGATATGTAGATATTAACGTGGATTAAGTCGTGGGATATGTAGATATTTTATAAGAAGCTTTATTTTTGTTATATTTTTATTATTGTTGTTTCTATAAATATTTTTACTACTAGATGATATTATACGCTATTTATAACAGACTGAGTTATTCGACCATTGTTTTTTTTCCAAATAACTGGGAATCAAAAGTAAAATACTAATGAGCTGCAGTCAAGAAGTTTTAATTATCACTATAATTCATTTAAAATAGTTTTCCCTCCAATATAATCATCCTTGTCTGTCATTGTTTTTCTAATATATATTTTATTAGCTTGATTTTTATATTTTTGTTGCATTATTATTATTATTATTATTTTTAAAAAAATATATGTTATTATTACATGATATTAGCTTTATTTTTATATTTTTGTTGCATTATTATTTTTAAAAAAATTATTATTTTATTATTACATTATTCAATTGTAAGCTATTTTATTTCAATTGTAAGCTATTTTATTTCAATTGTGGTATTATGAACAGCTGTGGGTGTCTAATTATCTCATTTAATTCTGTCTCAGATGTTATTTTTTATAAAACCATGCTATAGAACACTGGGCATTGCCAAATACATGTAGTAACAGCGATTTTTGATATTACCAATAATAGTATAGACATCGTTCTATTGAACATTAAGCACATCTGCTATGAAACCAACTACTAGCAAATATCAGAAATTCTGAAACAGTTCATATTTTAAACGTGAATTCGCCTGGGTTTTTAATTAATGTGTCTTTTAATTGTATTTCTTAAGATTTAATTGTTATTTATGTGTTCTGTATAGAGGAGATCTCACTCATATTTCAAGATCCCTGGGAAAGAACGATCTAAGTCACTTTTTCAATGAACCCCAGTTAATGGCGCCAGCTGGTAGCAGATTGTATAAGCTTTCTGTGGAACAATCAATTTCAGGAAAAAACGATCGGAGTCACATCGAACCAAGGCCCTTCTGAAATGGCCTCCCGGACAAATACGTCCATCGTACCCTTTATTTGACCTTAATTTGGCTGAAAAGTGGAACTAAGTTTTTGTACTGGTAATTATGATTCTTATTAAATATCATTTTGAAGTTGTAATTAAAGACACTCGTTGTTCTGTTCGCGTCCAGCATTCTCGTCCAAAACTCTGCTTTGCCTTTTATGCGAAAAGACAAAAATGTGACTTAGATCGTTCTTCCCCTGTTGTACAAGGCTTTAAAGCGCTATATGAATGTCCATATAATTTTAAAATAAAACTGTATAATGTTTGATATTTACCTAGTTTGTCATATTCTGTATTAAAAGAATATATAATATCAGGTTGGTCCATGAATATAATGATATGTATTTATATTACAAGACCATATTAGGCCAAGGACATGGGACACAAATTCGTCTTAATAGTACAAAATAATTTCTGAGCTTTTTTTGTCTTGACATTTGAGACTACATGTAGCTAAACTAAAAGGCCTGTAAAATATAATAAAAATGTTGACCAAATCGACTGAAATTTGTTGTGGGTTCATCATTAGCGAATCGTAACGGGCACATAATTTCTTACTGGGTTTTATTCGATATTGCGATATTATTCAGTAATGAATAAACGGATCTATGTCTAATTTGACATGAGAGAGAGAAGAGAGAGAGAGACAGAGAGAGAGACAGACAGACAGACGGGTTTAACGTCAACTCGACACAAACTAGGTCATTTCGGGACTACCATATGGTTTAATTTTATTTCAATAATTTGCTTGCCCGTTGGGGTCTTTAGCAATGGGAGGAAACCGGAGGACTCGGAGAAAACCGACGAGGATGGACAGGCAATCCTACTCCTTGTCACGTTCAACCAGGGAATCGAAACCACGCCAGTTCACTCAATGGCAGACTTATAATACAGCGCGCACGTGCTAAACATTCAGCTATTCTACCTCCCCAATTTGACCTGAACATATTTGGTGTTTGTTTTCAGTAATTAGTAATGAATAAAAGGATCTGTTTTAAATTTTGACATACAATTAATTATAATTTGGCATACACTCATAGATGTATGATCAAATTGTCACGTAAAAATCTGGTGACAATCTGATAGAGTGGAGTGTATCTTTAAATCCTCCATGATCAAATTATGATTGAGTTATTTCCCTTTGTCTTCGACACAACGTCAACATTGGCGTATCTTATACAGACAGAAGTCGACTTGTTTTGATAATATCTTTCCGAGCAACGATACACTGTAGATGTTTATATTGTTTATGTACTTGCATTTTATATACTCCATGTAGACGTTTTACATTGTTCATCTACCAGTATTTAGTCCCGGCAATATGAGTAAGTAAATGGCGAGGAAGCAGTAGAATTGATGTTATTTGTCTCCCTTCATGGTCTAAAACATAAACAATCTATTTCATTGTGAGTAGATCTCGTCAGTACATTCCGTTGTCATTGACATTATATTGCTCTTGTTACAGTATCAAGTCACATGATGTAATTACACCTCACAGAGATGATCCTGATATACCAACGTGAGTTGTCTGAGATTACATCTCGTCATTACATTCCGTTGTCATCATTGTTCTTATTACACTATAACGTTACATGTAAATATTATTTAAACTAATTAATATAGGATTCATATTCTGTCGGGGGGGGGGGGGGGATGGCCGAATGGTTAGCACGTGCGCGCTGTATCATAAAGCCTGCCATTGTACGTGACAAGGAGTAGGGTCGCCTGTCCAACCTCGTGGGTTTTCTCCGGGTCCTCCGGTTTCCTCCCACTGCTAAAGAATAAAGTTAACCCATATTGGAATAAAGTTAACCCATATTTTAGTCCCTAAATGACCTAGTTTGTGTCGAGTGGACGTTAAACTCCATTTCTCTCTCATATTCTGTCTTCCGCGTGGGTTTGGGTGGCCCGCTTTAGGTCATAAGGTCAATCATTAAGTTAATACAGGTCCACTCGACACAAACTAGGTCATTTCGGGACTAGCATATGGTTCAATTTTATTTCATTAGGGGTCTTTAGCAGAGAGAGGAAACCGGTGGACCCGGAGAAAACACACGAGGTGCAACAAGCGACCCTACTCCTTGTCACGTACAACTGGGGAATCAACACCACACCAGTTTGACTCAATGACAGACTTTATGATGCACCGCGCAATCGGTAACCATTCGCCCCCCCCCCCCTTCTGGAGAATATAATTCACTAACGCTATAATAAATCAAAATAGATAATGAAAACTGAATATAGTGAAAACTATATTCTGAACGATGTTATGGATTTTTAAATTTGGACAAAAATATATAGCTCTAAATTGTGTCCAACGATGGTCGATTGTTAATTCGGTCTCCGCGAAGCCGGTTATATTATCGGTAAGAGCAGATATGATGCTCATTGTTTAATTCCTTCAACATCTGATCCATCCGAAGGCCTTGAGAGTTGATTATAAGCGTGGCATGTGAATTAATGCCTCAATAATAATTTATTTAACATTTGAAGCTAGAAAAACAACCTGCGAAAGACAAGTTTAGCTCTTGCATAATGCCACTTTAATATGATCTCTCATGGCGATCTTACAGTGACGCTGTAATTACGAATTAACTACCTCGTAATTATGAGTTAAAGGACAATATTGGTGTCAGTCGTTATCACATATGGTGTTAAAGGACAATATTGGTGTCAGTCCTTATCACATAATTTTGTGATGAACTGGTTAAACAGTTCCTAATTTTAATAAAGTGATCATTGCTACGATAGATGCGTAATGAAGGGTTCAACAAACGGAAGTGACGAACGCCAGCCAAAGGTAAACACGATTTATCCTTCTATATAACTGACTGAAGTGACGAGTGACAACAGATACACGGGCGAATTTCTGCTCACTGATAATTTCTTCGAAGACCAAAAGTTGATATATGAGACTGTGGGAGGATATCTGACAATTCAAATAAAGTAACAGAATGTCAATAGGTAAGAAAACACGAGAAAAATAGAAATATTCTATTCAATAAAAACATGGTAATGCACGGACTTTTTCTATTTTTGTTCGTTTTCTCTTATCTAGTGACAATCAATTTCTTATTTGAATTGTCAGATATAATTTATATTTGGAACGGGTTTAATCAGTTCTATCACATATGTGACAATGATTGACACCAATATTGTCCTTTAAAGTTACAATTTCATTTTTTTTAAGTTATATTTTTAAAATGTATTAAAATAAAGCCCTAAAATAGATGGTATCTATAAACAGTCCTACCTTGTTAAAGAATAATCCTATAATTCACTATCGCCAGTTGTGAAATTGGCAAAAGTATCATTTTCAACTTCAAATCCCAGCGTTTGAAGATAGCTATTCCATGGTGGAGAATAGGAAAACAAGGGAGGTAATTGTGTTAACACATGCGCGCTGTCATTGAGAGTCAACTGGCGTGGTTTCGATTCCCCGGTTGTACGTGACAAGAAGTAGGGTCGCCTGTCCAATCTGAACCATGTGCTAGTCCTGAAATGACCTAGTTTGTGTCGTTTGGACGTTAAAGCCGATTTCTGTCTCTCTCTGTATAATATATTGACTTGACATGTTCTTTGTGAAACGAGAATCTGTTTCTGGTCAGGTCCGTGGCCTGGTTGTTATAAGTTAATTTGACCGTGAAAATATTTTGTTTACTAATTGCGGTATCTTTGTAATCTGTGTATTCAGCCCAACTCAGTGGTTAGAATGGAAATGTATTAGTGTTTAATGTCCTGCTGTCTTGCACAGATAGGACTTATGAAGACGAACGCCTTACATTATACCCGGACAGCGACGCCACGTCCTAATCTTATTTCAAATTTCAACGTGTACACTGTTTTTCGTCCCATCCGAACGACTAGAAGGTGTTTTAGATTGGACAGGGGCGGTTGCATTGAGTCTTGAAAAACATAATGGACGATTAATAGTCAGTCGTGTAACAACACGGAATTAGATGTCGCTGTTTTGCGAGTCCCGAAAACAGGCCCCAAGTTCACAAAGCATTCTCAAACTTAAATTAAGAATTTACTAAACCTTTAATCCCTGTTTATCTATACTAATATTTGTGACTGTCGTCTGTCTGTCTGTCTGTCTGTTCGGGGTTGGCGGCTACACTAAGTCTGCCCCGAGTCTGAAATTTGGGGTATAGGGGTAGCTCGGACCGGGGAGTAACATAGGCCAGGTGGCGTTAGTCTACCACTTCCGGTTTCGGAGTTATGACCCCCGAGCGAAGTCGGAGTTGGCGGCTACACTAGGTATGCCCCGAGTCTGAAATTTGGGGTATAGGGGTAGCTCGGACCGAGGAGTAACATAGGCCAGGTGGCGTTAGTCTACCACTTCCGGTTTCGGAGTTATGACCCGCGAGCGAAGTGTGTCTGTTCGGGGTTGGCGGAATCATCTGCCCCGAGTCTGAAATTTGGGGTATAATGGTAGCTTGGACCGGGGAGTAACATAGGCCAGGTGGCGTTAGTTTACCACTTCCGGTTTCGGAGTTATGACCCCCGAGCGAAGTCTGTCTGTTCAGGGTTGTCGGCTACACTAGGTCTACCCCGAGTCTGAAATTTGGGATATAGGGGTAACTCGGACCGGGGAGTAACATAGGCCAGGTGGCGTTAGTCTACCACTTCCGGTTTCGGAGTTATGACCCCCGAGCGAAGTCGGGGTTGGCGGCTACACTAGGTCTACCCCGAGTCTGAAATTTGGGGTATAGGGGTAGCTCGGACCGGGGAGTAACATAGGCCAGGTAGCGTTAGTCTACCATTTCCGGTTTCGGAGTTATGATCCCCGAGCGAAGCCGGGTATCCTGCTAGTAAGAAATATCTTTGATCCAAAAACACCAAAAATGCACATAGTTTCTTATTGATGTATTTTTTGATACGTTAAAACAACAAAAGTTTTATAAAGGGCTATATGTTAGTTTAAAAAAGGCAAAAAAAAATGAGTAAATTCTTAACTTAAGTTTGAGAATGCTATGTGAACTTGGGCCCAGGTGTATTATTTTCCGTTGGGGCGTGTCTTTTCCCCAAATTCTAATGTTAAATCGTACCTGACCATAATTCATATAGATGAAAAAGTGTTTATTTAGAGAATTGTTTGTTAAATCATACTTGATGTATTATTTGATATGGATGACAAAGTGTTTTATTGTTTTAAAGGTAAAGTAAGGTGGAATCTGGTGTTTCTGATAACTATGTGTGTTACGGTGATGATACTAACCCTTTGGTCCAAGATACCATCGACTAGCATAAAACATCATGATCATGATCCGCCAGACAGGTCCCCGGAACCACATCCTGATGGTATGGAAATAAAACAGTCTCGTCTCAAACATCAAACGCCACGTGTTTATGAAAATGACACCACCCAGAATGATTCGCAAAAACAAACTTCGGGTACTTTCCCGCCATCTTGGAGTATCTCTCTAACGATCCGGATGACGAGTACGCCTAAATTATTACGCTTTGTTTTCTGTGATCTGTTAAAAAGTGTAGCTTTATATTGGACAAAGCAGCTGGGTGATGTCGCCATTATTCTGGACCAGGAATCCACAAAAGATCGAATTCTTGCATCCAGTCTTTTACATCACCAAGAGCAAATGGGGATGAGATTCAAATTCTTTTACGAACCATTACCAAAAGACAAAAATATTTTAAATAAAATGAAGCGCTTGAAATACAAAACATTCGGTTATAGGCGTCAATTATATTCTAGCTTTTTAATGGACAAATTCATCAACAGTTCGATCATAGCTTGGGTCGACACAGACACCAAATTTAAATCACCTGTCACATTAGAAACGATTTTTAAAGGTGAGAAGTTAAGGGTTAAAGGTATGAATAAATTTAAATTCGGGTATGTACGTGGATTTGACCGAGCGACCAAAATGATGATCGGAAAACCAATCCCCACCAACTTTATGACCTTTTTCCCGGCCTATATATGGAGAGATACTATCACCAATTGCAATAAATATATTTTAAAGTTCATGAAGGTCCGAACTATCGAAGAAGGGTTTATAAAAAATGACGGTCTTGCGTTTGTTAGTCCCGTGAACGTGTTTCTGACCTATGCTTATTATTTCGAGAAAGATCGATATGATTGGCATATAGATATAGGACGTGGGATTAGCTTGAAGAAATATAACAAACTATATCTACTGCCGGGTCACGAGCTGACCCAATCTGACGTCACTATGGGCATACACGTGACATTTCATAATAAATATTTTACAGATTCTAAAAATGTTATAAATAGACACGGTTATTGCGCTGCCGTGGATAAAACGTCTGTTAAACTTGACACGACAACTAGAGACATGTGTAAAAAGTTTCAAGGGGAGGTAATGTGGTCCCTGTTTATTCATCAGAATGGACACAATCATTTGGATACGTGGTGTGGAGGTAAACAGAAACGTCGACAGTGTTTGACCTATATTAATGACTATTACAGACAAGTGAGAGCGGCAATTAAAGATGGTGTGTATACATTAGATATAGATACAGTCAGGGCTGTGGACAAGGCAGCGGTATCAATGAATGTTCAATGTAAGCCTTTCTTCTATGGTGGTAAATAAACATACTGGTCTTACACATATATTATAAAGCCTGGCTTGACAATGCTAGGAGCAATAACATCAACGTTGTTTCAAAGGCATGATGGAATGGGGCTTAACGTACTAATGAATATAATCCTTGAGTTGCATTTAGCGATTGAGCCTATTAAAAAATACAACACAATTTATATGGAAAACAACCACTGGTTTATACACATATAGCACAACGTTTCGGCAAGACTATCCTCTTATTGTTTTCAAGAACAAACTTGAAATGATACATTTGTACTTGAAAACGATAAGAGAAACGTTGTGCTAAATGTGTTTAAACCAGTGATTATGTTGTGTATTTTTGCGCTCTAATGAACACGGGCATACGAGGGAAATTTATCCAGCGGAAAACTTTTGTCGAATTCCAACTGCCAAAAGTACCCGGGTTTTTGTCCCCACCCGAACTTTCTAAACGCTGTAAAGACCAATCGAACAAGGGATTTCCTCCTGGTTGGTGTGGCATCGTCTTACTGGCTGAACCGCCGTGTCTTCTACAAAGAAAAGACGGAGTTTTCGTGTTCAATCTAAAGATGCATTTCGATGACCCATACTTAGTGGAATGACTACCATTGATCGGCAAGCTTCATATAGATGGTCGTCGAAATAATAAATAATTTATAGTTAGAATTGTAACTGGAGTTGTCCTCCCCTCATCAACTATGTAATGTCGAGACTAACACATGGTACAATAGATTTAAAGACACATTATGTACGATTTAGATAAAGAGCTGACTGTTCTCGCTATAATAGCTTCGATCGACTGTCCAACCTCGTAGGCTTACTTGGGGTCCTAAGTGTTCGTCCCACTGCTAAAGACTCATGGATTATTGTAGGTTTTTAAAACTAGTGTCAAGTCGCTTGACACCCCGTGGATTATTCTGGGTACAGAGTCCTTTGACATTAGGCTGTTTAGCCAGTCCGGTTCGTAACAGAGCTTATCGGCGAATTAACTGGTTATTATAGGAATAGATTCAACAAGCCCGTAGCTAGCCCAGAAGGAAGGTGGGTGGGGGGGGGGTAAGAAAGGGCTTCTGGGGGTGCCGATTTTTCTACAGAAAAATTTGGAAAATAGAGTTTGTACCAAAATGTCAGAAAATTTTTAGAGGAACTTTGAAAATGACTGAAAATTTCAATTTTGAGGCTAACTTTGCGATATTGGCGTATTATGATATTTTTTTTGACCATTATGAAAATTTGAAGAGGGAATACGATTTTTTCTAGGAGGGGGCGGGGTAGCTACCCCTCTCGCCACCACCCACCCCGCTAGCTACGGGCCTGTTCAACCTGACTGACATCGATTGGAGTAATTCCCAGGGACTAGCTAAATATTCTTATCCCTGAACATTCCGTGGAGAGCTCTGCTTCAAGATTAAACCCCATTGTGAGTAAAATAATTTTATTAACATCATAAGTGACGGCTGACATATTAGGATGTTTTAATTAATCCCGCTTTGTGAACAAGATGGAATGATATCGTTCAGATATTATTCTGTTTACATAATAAGGTGTTCAATCTTTTCACACCTGTGGGGTAATTTTGAACGATACATAAATTTCCATTCAGAAAATTTTTAATTCATCAAAATACTTATAAAATTAACAATTCAAAAAATTAAGAATATGTTTTGCTTTAAAAAAAAAAAAAAATTAATGTTTTACTTTAAAAAAATTTTTTATCAATGTTTACTTTAAAAAAAATTTTTTTTTCAAAGTTTAAGAAAAAATATTTAGATGTTCAATCTTGCTTTAAAAGTGGGGTTACTTTGAACGGTTTATAAAATTGCATTCGATAAATTAATGGAAATTTAATAAATCTATCAAAATGTAACAGTAAATTCATTTGTTATAGATAATCAAATGCAAGAAACATAACAAATATTGTGAATAACCGGGGAGACGTTGTACATGTTCAAAGTTCCCACATTTTACTTTAAAAATTGTATATTATTAGCATTTTTGTACTTAAATTTTTATTTCTATTCAAAACCATCAAATACCTGTTTGAAATTTAACAAATATTAAAACACAATTTATTTGGAAAACAATGACTGAATTTTTTTCCCACTAAGTTTGAACAAGTTGCTCTTGTCGTTCTCAAGTAAGTAATGACAGTGTATTAGCAAGAAGTCAAATCATATACAACAAGGTAACAAAAACAATAACTAATTTGAAACCATCAAAGGAATAATAATAAGTGCAATAATAACAATACAAAATGTACCTCAAAGGTTCTGATTAAGGATTAATTAATATGCCAGTATTGTCCACTTGCTAATTTGATTATCCAATTGTGTTCACCTCATAATATAAAAGCACAGGATGAAAAATATTATAACTGCCACCCGTACCCAAGTTTTATCCTCTACTTTATATTATGGGGTGAACTCAATTGGATAATCAAATTAGCACGTGGAACATACTTTAAATAACGATCTATTATACAATATTATTTACATTAGAATTTTCATAAACAAAATTTAAAATAGGATTTTGTCGTATTGTTTTATTTACCTAGAGAAAAAGGTTAATGAATGATCTGAACACATTTCACAAGTCTTAAATAAGACATTTTTGAAAGAATTTATCAAAACTAACAACGGGTTATCTCTCTTAAAACACACAAAACAAAACTTCACATTCGCAACCCTTCTTCTATAGTATAACCAATCAATCTATAGTATAACCAATAAAATGACTCCCGTAATTCCGGGGCATCCTGGGGTACTACGTCAAAACACAATATAAAATACCTCCCTTAATATCGGGCAAGTCCCTAACAATCGGGGTAATACACATAGACAATACAAAAAGCGATGAGATAAACCCATTAATACTTTGAGAATGTTTATGTGTTAATTTCCAAATTACGATACTGTTAACCCAATTCCAGTTAAACAATCACAAAACATTTTACTTCGCCTTATAAACCTCTTAATACTTTGTTACTACTTATTTTAAAAACCAAAATATGTGTTCAAAAACAAACAACTATAATTTATGATCTTTTAAAAACAACATGACTCGGCCGAAACAACAAGGCCCACATATGTAGTTACGTCCTTTTCTACTACAAGCTTGATAGGCAACATATTTAATTTTTGAGTTAAGAACATCAGTTTAAATGTCATATTTCTTAATCATTTTGATTTAATTAGTAAATAGTAAAGGGCTCAAAGAAAATGTTTGAAACAATTGAAATTGCCATAGACAGCAGATTTTCCGAATGGCAAACTGAGTTGTTCACAATTGATTTCATGAAATACAGCAGTTTCCATAATCTTGATTTTTGCGAAATGAGTCTTAAATCCATAGCTCCAAAACGCTGATGAAAAGAAAACGGCTGATTAGAAGAAAGAAGGAGAAGGCTAATTAGAACAATGAAGCTCATAAGGAGGAGGCTTATCAGGGGGCTCATCAGGAGACTCACCAAGATACTTTTTGGATTTCTGAGGTCTGCTTTCCCTGCTAGCCCTGAAAAAGTAAAGAAAAGGGTTATTGTCATTGTTAAAATTTAACCTGAAAATAAGTTTTATTGAACATGGAGTATCAACGGAATGAGTACACTGGGTAACCGAGGATGCATGTATACTGGTTATTATAATAGTTTTAGGATTAGGGTAGTTTTACATGTATACTGGTTATTATAACAGAGTAAGGACCAGGGTAGTTTTACATGTATACTAGTTATTATAATAGGGTTAGGATTAGGGTGGATTTACATGTATACTAGTTATTATAATAGGGTTAGGATTAGGGTGGTTTTACATGTATATTAGTTATTATAATATGTGATAGAACTGGTAAATACATTCCAAATATAATTTTAACACAGAGATCATTGCTACGGGAGATGTGTAACAAGCACGTGAAGAAACGGGAAGTGACGCCAAACATGACAAACACGAGTTATCCTTCTATATATCTGACTGAAGTAACGAGCGATATGTTTGGCGTCACTTCCCGTTTCTTCGTTTGCTTGTTACACATCTCCCGTAGCAATGATCTCTGTGTTAAAATTATATTTGGAATGTATTTAACCAGTTCTATCACATATGTAATTATGACTGACACCAATATTGTCCTTTAATAGCTAATTCATACTGTAATGAAAGTTTACGTACAAGTAGCAAATGACAACTTCAAGTATGAGCTGAACTAAACCAAATACAGCAGGAGTACCAATAACTGCTCCAGTACCCTTCGAGTTTTTACCTGTAGAAATTCAATAAATTTAAATAAAGTTTGTATTATCGCCGAAGTATATCTGCTGGAGAGAAGTGTTTCTCCACACTATATTTATTATCGAAGTCTATTTGCAGAAGAACAGTGTCTATCCACGCTATATTTATATCGGATGGACATCAGTGTTTAACATTGTCACGTAGTTGATTTGTCATCGTGTCAATACTTTATCTTCTTTTTCGATATAATAATAGTTTAATTAGGAGATAAAACTTCCTGTTTCGTATTTAGAGGGGGTTTATTATCCATTTAACCATGCTTGAATTATCCATTACAACACGAGACGCGACAGAGGCGAGTTGTTCTAATGGATAATTCAAGCATGGTTAAAGCTGAACTCCGATTACAAAACTACAGAAATAATTAAATAAAAAAAAAGATTAACGCCCAAAATTATCGCCATACTTGTTTTCAAGTTGTATAACAATCATGACGATTGTACGGCATACAAAAACAGAGGCAGGCCACGCCTACATCCAGTTCACTACTTGTCATCCACACTGTCCACATCTGGCTAGCAATATTTCGGCTGACTGATTGACGTTTTTTCACTATCAGTTTACTGAAAATATTATTGCTACACAATTATTATGTCTGATCAGGTACATATTATTTTACTAATTAGACGAAATAAGTAAACCACGGTGTACTTTTGCTCTAAAAATATGAGAAAACTGCCTTACCCCAAACAATAACAAATCTCACCAACGCCAACAATTTTTTTCGTATTTCTTGAAATGTTTTGTACAACAGCGTGTAAACACCAAATAATTTCTGGTATTATAAAGTCTAATATTATCGTTCCAAAATATATCCAAAGCAGCAATAAAACTGTTGTTCTCTCCATCAAAGAAGTATGTTTTCACTTCAAAATATTCACCATCTTGTGAAGTAGTTATGTCCCTTGATGTTATGTCAACAACATAGAATTGCTTGGTGTTCTTTGATTTGTTATTGTTTGGGGTAAGGCAGTTGTTTTGTTTCTTATTTTTAGAGCAAAAGTACACAGTGGTTTACTTATTTCGTCTAATTAGTAAAATATTATGAACCTGATCAGATATAAAATTGTGTAGCAATAATACTTTCAGTAAACTGTTAGTGAAAAAACGTCAATCAGTCAGGAGGTAATTGGTAGTTGAAATATTGCTAGCCGGATGTGGACAGTGTGGTTCACAAGGCGTGGTCTGCCTCTGTCTTTGTATGCCGTACAATCGTCATGATTGTTCTACAACTTGAAAACAGGTATGGCGATTATTTAGGGTGTCAATTTTTTTTATTGGATTATTTTTGTAGTTTTGTAATCCGTAATCGGAGTTCAGCTTTAAATGGACAATAAACCGCCTCTAAATACGAAACAGGAACGTGTTTACAGATACTCTTGTTCAAAGATTTAGGGATTTCCTTTGGAACTATTTAGAAAACTTTTTTACAACAATTTTAAAAAGTCGTTATTTGGCCACGTGCTGGCGTTCATTTTTCATAATATTCTCAATAGATTTAGACCGTCCTCGTTTTCCTGCAAATTTAAAATGCTTGGGTCTCGAGGTGCTGGTAAATGATTTATGAAAAAAATGTTATTCAGATATCCACAAAAAATATTTTTAACGTTTGAAGATTTTTAAAAGAACGGGAATAATTAGTCTTATTGCGGTATTTAGAGACGAGTGTCATCGATAATTGAAATAATTCCGGCCTGCTATCCGGGTCTAAAAGAGGAGTAACTCTTGGCAACAAAGATGACTCCGCCTCGGGAGTTTCATTAAAGTTTTCAGCATTTATTGATTTATTTGCAGACTGTTATCACAATGTTGT
Source organism: Patella vulgata (assembly GCF_932274485.2). NCBI lineage: Eukaryota > Metazoa > Mollusca > Gastropoda > Patellidae > Patella > Patella vulgata. The sequence continues at coordinate 2,656,327 of NC_065886.2, read as the reverse complement.
GGCTAGTTCGTGTTCACACAATAGCAGTTCGTACTAACATCCTCAAACATACCATATAAAACTATGACAGTGATGTCTAACCTAAGATTGTACTGGTCGCTATGTATACTGTTCTGACGTGTGTCAACATATGCCAATTTTTGCATAACGATTAGGCCTATATTTCAGCTGCAATTTCCGACTCACTCATTATATTTTCAAGCGATTTCGTGTGCCTAATGACGTATTATTAGGAAGATCATGCTAGTCAGACTTTGACCAAAGCGTGATTTTAAAACAAATTCCACCTGATTAAGTAAAAATTGGCGAGTGAAGATGGCCTACCAAAAAAGCAAACAAATTTGTCCATACTGTCACTGCCTAGTAACGAATATAATTGGATACCTGAAAACGGGTTTAATTAATTCATTTGTGATTTTCTACTGTTTTATGTTTTTCAGAAATGTGTTTTCAGAAAAGATGATGTTTGAAAATGGTTTTGATAGTCATGTGTGCCGAATTTCTTGAAGATATTTGCCAATAAAGATTTGAGGAAGGAGTTGAGGAAGATCATTGAGCACAAAAACGAAAAAAATGTACACTGTAATATTTATACGCAGTAATTCGCCTTGATAATTTAGAGGGGGTTTATTCCCCATTCGATGACACTTTTCGATCAATCAGAATCGAGGAAATTTTTAATTTGTGCTATAATATATTTTTAATCCACCCATTACGGGTGTGCAAAGCGCTACATTTACATCACTCGTCATCAATAGTGTTTTCCGCTCAGACATTGCTTCTGTGGTGGCGCCACTACATTATCGGTTAATTGTTACGACAGATAGACAAGTCAGGTAAAATTATGTTTATATTTTAGAACACTGATTAATCTATTAACTTTGTACCAAGAGGTGATTGCCATACTTTGTGGTGTTCTGGTCTATTCTGTTAAATTTAGAAGTATGATACAAATGATTAAGTGCCTCGCTCGTGCAAACTGTATTATATTTATATTTATAAACAAGGTTCGCTTTCACAGATGTGATGTCTCATCAGACAAAATTTTAGCATTCTTTAAATCAGGATGAACATGCATTGTATGGGTATGCCACCCATTTATATATATAATGTTTGACACCGGATTCTCTGAAAGGGTACGTCACCTATTTATTTAACAGCCTTCTGTCGATTATCTTAATTACTGTAATCAATTACTACTTTGGGTACTACATTGTTAAGAGATTTGTAAAATGCAAATACGGAACATCATTTGTGTTGTCATTATTGAATTGTTATTAATATTGGTTTATATTATGTTGTATACAACGCTTTATTTGTAATATCAAATAATTATCATCCATCATCCATTCGGTGCACATGGCCTATCCAGCGAAGGCGTCTCTGACAGAGGAGGGCTAGCTACGAGAACGTAGCTAAAAGCGTTGAGATATACTGATGTGTTTGTTTTTAGCTACGATTGGATGCCTTTAGTTCCAAGTGGCAAACTCAGTTTCTTTATTAATGCACGTAACCTAGTAAAAATAAGATACTTTTATAATATTATGACCAATTAAAATTACAGAGGCCAATGTAGTGGCACAACTATCGCCTAACTTCGAATATTCGCGTTTAAATTAATGAAGCGTTGTTTTTATCCGTTTAAAAATGGCGTTCCTAGTAACGGCTTAGCGCCTTAATTTTAAATACGATGATTTATATTTGTTCCAGGTAGGATTGTAATGCTTAATTGTAGTTGGATGTGGCAGAAATATGATACATAACAATAATCAATCGTTGTTTAGTTGAAAACTATTGTCAATTTTGCTTACTGATTCTCGATGCGATTCGCGTTGGGCTTCGGAATACCTCTGTATGAGATGACTGGCCTTTATAAGTTCAAATGTCTTCTACATGTGACGTCACATCACGTAACGTAGATTATTGGCTCGATAGCACGTGCATTGTTTACATAACCTGAACACGCGCTGTATATACCCATTTACACTAAATAGGAAATATTTTTTATCCAGATATACTTCAAACATCATTATTTTTTTCTAATACTTAAAAAGAAAATGATGTTCTAGAATTTAATTTGCAGAGGAAAAAGTTAATATTGCTAGGTAATTAACCAGCCCCGATGTCACCCCTCTCAGTGGTTGTATCGTCCTAGCCAATTGTCCCTGCAGATCAGCCTGAGCTTCCATATGCAAATGAGAATTGTGGAAACAATGAAAGGTACTCGTTTGTTTTTTTTAAAAAAAAAACAAGAGCTGGCCATGACATAGAAGAAAATTTGCAATAGAGAATTTTACAAAAATGAAAAAAAAACAAAGTAATATCAAAAGACATTGTGAATTTATTGGCGGGAAAAAATATGAACTTTAAATGTGGGTGTGTTTACTCATTCATTTCCATTAAGGTAATCCCGCTAATGTGACATAAATTTGCTGGATTCGTCAAAAGGACGATTATGTATGTTTTTAAATATACTATTAAAAAAAAGTAGGGGATATTTGATTTTTAAGTGTTATTAAAGTCACCTAATGAAACTGACGAAGAAACAAATGACAAAATGAAATGAAGTTCACATTCATCGATTTATTCCAAATGATCGTTAGACTAAGTAAGGCACAGACTGACCATTATAAGGGTAAAATGATACCCGGGGTCAAACAGCAAAGTTACCACAGCATCACAACCAAGTCAGTAACGGGTAAATCCACCTCTGTTTGCCAAACAAGCATTGATCCGACGTGGCATACTCCTAATGAGACGTCTAAGGTCATTTTGGTCCAGATTGTCCCATTCCTGTTGCAACGCAGCAGCAAGTTCTTGGACATTGGCAGGACGTTGTTGACGTTGACGTAACCTCTGTCCAAGCATGTCCCAGACATGCTCGATGGGGGAGAGGTCGAGACTCAGTGCTGGCCAAGGTAATGTGGTGATGTTCTGTTGTTGGAGATAACCTGTAACGATCCTGGCCCTGTGACATCTTGCGTTGTCATCCTGGAAGATGAAACGGCGGCCATGACGTCGTGCGAACGGCACAACATGGACTGCCAAGATGTTGTCCCGGTAGTACTGGCCTGTAACACGCCCTGCAACAACATGTAAAGCCGTTCTTCCAGCAACAGTGATGCCTCCCCACACCATAACAGAACCACCCCCAAATCGATCATGTCTGATGACGTTAACGTCTTGGAAGCGCTCGTTTCGACGACGCCACACCCTCCTACGTCTGTCCAAAAAATCAACAGTGAACCTTGACTCATCTGAAAACATCACATTGCTCCAGCGTCGATTATCCAGTTAATTCCCGAACCGGATATACTAGGCAAAACAGGCAATGCGCATGTCAACAGAGTCAGAGCCATTTCACCTCTCGCATATCTCGCAAAAAGCGAAATTACGCAACTTACCAAATTAGTCATTGACGTCATCACACTTGGTTTTCTTCAACAAAATCATACGTCGGGCGCGAAGGTGACCCCTATGCAGTCGATTCCGAATCGTCTGGCCACTCACTCTCACACCAGTGTCTGTTTGAAGACGAGCGCTGATCTGATTTGCTGTGATGACACGATTTCTCAAGGCCAAGGTACGGATAAATCGATCCTGGGCTTGAGTTGTCGACCTGAGCGTGGTCTGTCCTGTACAGATTGTGTATCACGGTATCTGGACCATAGCCTGCTTATGACAGACTGAGAAACATTCATCGTCCGCGCCACAACCGCCTGTGTTGTGCCGATCTGTAGCATGCCAAGGGCACGTAACCTTTCATTTTGGGTAAGCCGACGCATATCAAAATTTGTTTTCTGGTCACTAAAACAATTAAACTGATGTTTCCACCCTGGAATTCAATGCCACAATGACTGTAACATTCAAAGTCAGAGTCGTGCAAATCTTGGGTTGGACCCCCATGATGATCCCAAGCATCACCTGCATTCCATGCGGTAGCTATTGGTGCGTTTGGGCGTCACATGTAACTGGAAATGTTTCTTCTGTTAGGTTCTATAGTGACTTTTTTCGTAGTCATTTGCATATTTTAGTATTATGCCCCCAAAATCAAATATCCCCTACTTTTTTTGAATAGTATACTATATATGGCGTTGTGGTAATACTTATACTTACACAGAAAATAAGTTGCTAATCCTGCAATAAGCACAGATAGTAGAGGTATTAGTATCATTGGTATCAGAAAGCGAAATTTTCCTTCTAGAATAAAAAAAACAACATTTCCTTAGAATGTTAAATACATATTTAGCTTGTGATAATATGAAACTACAGCGAGTTTAATACCATTATATAGTTATTGAAAAACATTATAATAATCACACACTCTAAAAACTACTGCGAGCTTAATACTATTATATAATTATTGAAACCTTTATAATAATCACATTTATACTTACTGCGAGCTTCCTTCTTACGTAGTTTTACAATAGCAACTATAATGACTACCACGGGAACAAGTACAGAAATACCAACTACTATTCCAGTAATTTCCGGACAAGTCAGACCTGGTGAATTATCGGTTTCCACGACTTTGACTTGAAATAAAAGAAGTTAGATTATTTTATTATTTAATATTGTGTTGACTTGTTTTGATTATGACGATCTGGCTTTGTTGAAGATTATAAAAATATACAGATAAAGTTTTATAACTGATATTGTATTACACTGTTGTCATTACTCCAATATACAACTTAAACTTTCGAAACATTTTTTCTTTCTCAAAATTCCTCCATTGCTAATTGCAATAACACAACTGATTAACTCATCTATTTTGATATATCGTCTGGTGAATCTATTTCTTTTCTAATACTTACAAATGTAAATAAGCATTGAAATGTGATTCGTGAGAAACTAGTCTATTGTAAGGTGTCCAACCGTAAATAAATATCTCGACAATTACACCATAATATATATATATATATACTCAGCCAAATCAAAAACTTGACACTCGGGATTTTTGGGACTAGATTTTCTAATATTTGGTTTAAGGCAACTATTTTAGTGTTATGTTGTGCACAGACGACCTTGACATCAACAGAAAGCAAGAATACGTCTCGCCGAAAGTCCTTGACATTGATAACGTTCGTGATGTCACAGTACCCCCCAAAATGAAATTCACAGACTTGGAGAACAATCGGAATAAAGTGTTTAGTAACGGTTGTGGCCTCCTCTAGCGTCTCGTACTGCCACACACCGTCTTCTCATGGATCCCAGAACATTAGTAAACACTACCCGAGGAAGACGTCGCCACTGCTCAGCAAGAGCATGTTGAAGGTCCTGCAACGTCAGTGGTGGATTCACTTGCTGACGAACACGTCGCCCCAGTTCGCCCCAGATGTGTTCAATAGGATTAAGGTCAGGGCTAAGCGACGGCCAATCCAGGACTTGGACACCGGCATTTCTTAACAAATTCTGGGTAGCAATTGCTGTATGGGGTCGAGCATTGTCTTGTTGAAACGTTAGTACAGGTCATTTTCTAACAAAGATGAAAATAACAATTTTAATTTTTTTTTCCAGTTCAAGTTACGCGTGCGTGTTCAGTTTAAGCAAACGTTGAAACGTTAGTCCAGGGCATTTTCTATCAAAGATGAAAATAACAATTTTAATTTGTTTTTCCAGTTCAAGTTACGTGTGCGTGTTCAGTTTAAGCAAACTTGCATCGATTGACCTTACGAGTTTGTGTTTTGCAGGTGTTTCATCTTTATATGCTCAAAAGTCACGTGATCCACGTGACTTTACAATTTTATGAAATTAAAGGCTTCTTACTACTTACTATCGTTAGAAACACTTTAATATTTATTTGACTTACCAGAAAAAAAAATTGTTAAAATTCATCAGTGTCAAGTTTTTAATTTGGCTAAGTATATATATAGTCACAAAATAAACGGTCAAGGGTATCGCTGCCAATATTAAATGCTCTGCGACAATGTCGTTTCCATTGATTATATGTAAAAAGTACAATGTGCAAAGTCCTAATACCGATATTGATGAAGTCAAAATACATTTAAGGCAAGAGTTAAATGTAAAACGTCAAATGTTAAGTGTTAAATGACAAATGTTTTGTTGGAAAATGCCTTTTTTGACGTGTCTACATTTCACATTTCTCTCATTACATTTTACATTTGCGCTCTACAACATCCCATTTGTCCTTCACGCTTTCTACATAGCAACTTTGGCACATCATCAACTTGCATATGCAAATGTAGGATATCACGTGACTTATTAACATATATGGAAACCCGGCACGAGCACACTATAAGGAAATCAAGCTGGCACACCATAAGAAACTATCTAGACGACCGTGCGTAATTTTAAATGTGCCAGGGAATAGTCAAATCAATGGATGAGCTGGGGTTTAACAATATTCATTCATTACGTTTTCCTTTGTTTTCTCAAAATAAGAAAAAAGTGAGTTACTAGGTTTTGCCTTTTGACAGGAGATTTGAAGTATATTTAAAATGAAATAGCCAGTCAGGTGTACCTTATTTTTAGCATATCTTTAAACTCATTCCCGTGCATACGAAATCCCTTAACCTGTTACTGTAACGGAAACCAGAGTAAACTGGTATTTTAAATCCATGCTTTTTAGAATTATCAACATAGTATTTCACTTATATGAAATATTATTGTAATATTATGCACAGGTTTAGTTTAATACACATGTTCGATATGCCAAGCGTAAGGTTATTCCCTAATATTTGAAGAAAAGTTTATACTGCAACCTATAACATTTTATGTGTATATGTAAAATACAGGTGTGAAAAAGTGATCTATAACTTTTATCAAATTGACCTACAGCTGGTTTTGATAATATATATAATATTGCCCCTTCAACTCTGTATGTAAGTCACGACTGTCTGTGTTGTAATTAAACATCTAATTAATTCAATATGTCCTTTACAAGCTACACATTATCTGTGTACAACACTCGGCAGAACTTCAAAGGATATACGTACTGGTCAGTAATCATACTACGACGTGATAAGAAGAGAAATGAAAATGAAATGAAATGGGGTTTAACATCCTACTGTTCTGATCCTATACTGGGCTAATGAACACGGGCATACGCCATACAGTGTGCTATGAAGGAAATTTTGCCCGGGCAGCGGCACTGTCGCCTACTCTTAAATTATATTGAATTCCAACTGCCAAGGAATCTTTTATGTACATTCCAATGTATACACGGGACCTCGGTTTTTCGTCTCATCCGAATGACTAGACAGTTGTCCTTGTCAGGCCCTCCGTCTTGCATCACTGACAAGGGGAAACCACGCCGGAAAATCGGGATGAACTTTCTCGGCGAATGCAGGGATCGAACACCCGACCTCCAAGCTAGCGAGCCAGCGTCTTACCCACTTAGCCACGTGATCCCCGTGATAAGAAGATAATTCCATATATTATGATCTGTCCCGGTGTAAATAAACCCTATATTTACGAAACTGATCTCTGTAGATCACTGTAACACTATCTTAGTGATAACAGAGATCAGTTTCGTAAATATAGTGTTTATTTACATCGGAACAGAATATCAAACAGGTACATAACTACAAAAGGAACATATATTAAGCAGAAACTAGACTATGACATGAGCACATCAGGACGGTAATAACTATATTAAATCAACCATTCCGCCCCTCTGTCAAGGCAGTGGCTGAACTCGTCCAAGCCTCTCGTCTCGTCTCTGAACGTATGTTTATGTCTAACTGTCAGCAAACTCCATGTTATATAGCGTCCGACAGACTCACTAATCCCCGGTTAGTACTTGGCAGTTATATATAGGCACACCAAAACCAAACTCATCCCAGATCGTTTTCATGTACTCCGGATACAAATTCCGTGCTGTAGATAGCCCACATTCGCAAAACATTGTACATATTTTACATTTTACGTAAATGGCAGGGGGCATAACTCTAGAACAGAAGGGTTGATGCATACGAATATCCACCTCATCCAAGATCTTTTGATTGTTAACATGTTTATATTGACATAACCGTCACCACTGTCCACTGTCCTGTGGTCATTGACATGTATTGGACCGTAACTTTATGTGGACCCTATTTGTAGTAATATGGAGGGAAAGAATTTGTGCTTTGAAACATCTATGTAAAATAATATTAGGATTTTGATTAATTATTCTCCATTGTCAATATATTAGTTATGGTATAAGTTAAATTCTGAAACGCAAATTAAATTGGCTATGAATATTGTGACAATAACCAGACATGGTGTCTAAAGACAAGAATGCAGAAATATGATGGCTGGAACAATAGCATTATCTTTCATATTATTGATTCTAACTTCATAACCACAAATATGGAAGGTATATGCCTGTTATTTTGATACGTTAACTGAGCTATAGATTAATGAGCATGTTGGTCATTCACATTTTTCTTTGTTATAAAACATATATCATATTTGTTGACCAAATAAGGTAACAATCCCTGGCGATGTTCAGTTTGGGGTGCATGTCCTTTCCATATTTAGAACTTATTTGTTATCAGTCTTTAGATTAACACCTCAAACAAAGGAATAGGCACCTACAAAATAGGGTGGGGAAATAGCATTCGGCAGAGCTCACTCCGCCGGCCATACCAGTCATTTAGTTATTTGACACTAGGAAGAATTGTAACACTTCCAGTTTATAGAAATAAAGTATTTTAAGAAAAGAACCTGAACTGTAGTTGTAACTTCGTCACGGAAGAAAACACAGCGTGAAGATTGAATCTTGAAGATTGAACAACTGATAGTACTACAGTTAGATTTAGAGCCGTATACCAAGACAGTTAGTATTAATTATTCTGTGAGTATCTCTTTTTTGGTTTTCGCTAAATTCTATCTGAAACAATGGCTGAGGAAATTTTCAGAAATTTAAGTACCCAATTGTCAGGCTTGTCTTCTTCGATTTCCACGAATACGGTCGCGAATATAATTGAACCATACAAAGGCGACCCGAAACTATTTAAAGATTGGGTTAAAAATATCGAAAAATTTTGCTTTCTCGCTGCAGTCCCGGAGAATAAGGTAAAGTTAGTAGCGTTTCAGTCAAGTAGGGGAGTGGTGAGTAATTTTATTCAAAGGCAGATGGTAGCGAATTAAAATGTGACGTGGGATGCATTAAAAACAGAATTAATTAATACTTTCTCAGAAATTACGGATACCCAACAAGCGTTGGCGTTACTACGGAAAATTAAACAAAAACCCGATGAAAATGTACAGGTTTTCGCGGAGAGGATTTTATCCTTAGCCGGTGAAGCCTTTCCAAATTATAGCGGACAGCCGGAATTTGATAGGCAATTAATTAGTTTTTTCGTTGACGGTCTTCAGCAAGAGTACATAAAAACAAAAATATTGCGTGAAGATCCGCAAACAGTTATCGCAACAGTTGAGATGGCTAGGCAGGAACAAAATATTAGAAAAAGGTTTGCGTTGAGATTAGGAGCGCCGCATACCCAACCAAGTCAGAACAGTAGGGAACATGAACCCATGGATATTGGCCATATAAGACCCCGCACGTGTGGAATTTGTTATCGTCGAGGTCACGTGAGTCGCGACTGTCGTCAAAAGCGAGTAGTAAATGAGGTTAAAGCGAGTAATCGACGAGGTATGGCGTATTGGTTCTGTGGAATAGAAGGACACTTCCAACGCAACTGTAGGACATTTCAAGACTATATTAAATTAAATCCGAAGTTTTATCAAAGAGCCCCATCGGTTAGGTCGAAAACTTCGTGCAAACGGGAAAACTCTTTCCGGGAGGCTGACGGGAAGAGTAAATATCAGAAGCCATTATGTTATATAAATATATCTGGATTTTCAAGTTCTTGTTTAATTAAAATAGAAAAAAGAAATTTTCGATCATTAGTTGACACAGGGGCACAAGTATCTTTAATTAGTGATCACGTGTATAATTCTTTAAAATATAAACCAAAATTAAATAAGAGTAAAATTACATTACAGTCAGTAAATGGACTTGAACTGAAATTATTAGGCTGGGCAAATTTGGAATTTCAAATTAAGGGTAAAAAGTTAAGACATGCTTTTCATGTTGTTTATAATATGAATAGAAACGTAATTTTAGGTCGAGATTTTCTTGTTTACCATGGTTGTAGACTGTTTGGGATGTATGAAAATTGGTAAAACGTATGTTTCCTTAGATAATGATGCAATAATATCTTCTGTTTTGCGAGTAGCAAACGAAGTAATTTTAGAACCTCCGAGGAAGTATATCATTAACGCCGCAAAATTGAAGAGACATAATTATGACAGTAGGCAGGACGTATTCATGGTTGAACAAGCCACTAAAGGGTTTGTGAGTGACGAGCCAGGACTTATGGTGAGACATTCGGTGTTCAGCATGAAACAGGTTAAACAGTTGGGTAAAATGATTCCAATTTGTATTGTAAATAGTACAAACAAAACGTTTCGATTAAACAAAGGGTGTGTCATTGGTCATGCTATCGCTGAGATTGACAGTACAATAGCGTAATTAGACTAAGTCTTACAGGAGACTTCGCACGTGGCTAATGCCAATTTAAATGAAACATTTGCGAATATTAATGTACCAAATACTGAGCGATTTAAGTTACTTAATCTTTTGAAGGAAAATCATGATTTATTTGCGGTAAGAGACTCCGAGTTAGGACATACAGATACAGTAAAGATGACAATCGATACAGGTGATCATCTTCCCATTAAACAGCAGGCGTATCGAACACCATTAACGTCTAGTGACGAGATGTTACGTAATAATATAATAAAAGAAAGCAACAGTCCTTGGTCGTTTCCTATTGTTTTAGTAGATAAGAAAGATGGAACAAAAAGATTTTGCGTTGATTTTCGAAAACTTGATAAAATCACAAAGCCAATGAGCTGGTCTTTGCCCCTCATCGATGATCTGTTGAGTCGATTAGACAAGTCGAAACATTTTACAACTTTGGATATGAAATCAGGGTATTGGCAGGTTTTGGTAGACGAAAAAGATAAAGAGAAGACAGCGTTTGTCTGCCATAGAGGGTTGTTTGAATTTAACGTTATGCCATTTGGAATTAACAATTGTCCGAGTATTTTCTCACATTTGATGACACGCGTTCTAAAGGGGCTCGAAAATTTTGCAATAGCCTATGTTGATGATATACTGATATACTCTCGTTCGAGGCAAGAACATTATGAACATATTAAGATTGTTTTTGATAGGTTAAGACAACATGGACTGAAATTAAAACCATCTAAATGTAATTTTTTCCAACAAGAAACAAAATATTTAGGATTTGTGATCACTCCTAAAGGAATTAAAACTGATGAAGATAAAGTTTGTGCGATACAAATTATGGATCAGCCTCGTACTGTAAAAGAAGTTAGGAGTTTTATGGGAATGTGTAGTTATTATAGACGATTTATACCAAATTTTTCGAAAATTGCTGAACCTATAATCAAATTAACAACAAAATATGCCAAGTTTAAATGGACATCTGAATGTCAAACCGCTTTTGAATTTTTAAAAGAAAGTTTAACGACGATTCAATTATTAGCTTATGCAGATCCGAATTTACCATATATACTTTACACGGACGCGAGTAATTCGGCGATAGGAGCAGTTTTAGTACAGGTACATGAGGATGAAAACAAAGAAAAAGTAGAACGGCCAATTTTCTTTTTATCACATAAACTAACAAATTCACAAATGAAGTGGAGTGTAGTAGAACGTGAGGCATATGCAATTCATTACGCATTACAAAAGTTGGATTATTATCTACATAATGCCAAATTTACCATACGAACTGATCATAAGCCGCTGCAATATTTGTTGGAATCACCAATGCAAAATAAGAAAATTCAGTTATGGGCATTGGGAATTTCGGGATTTGATTGTAAAATAGAATATGTCCCGGGAAAGCAAAATTCTATAGCCGATCTTCTTTCTAGAGTTCCGTCAAAGCAAGTATCAATTGATAATGATAGTTCCAGTGGAACAATCGAACCCCGCGCCAAAAATAATATGTTTGAGATTAGTGCATTCAATTCAAATAAATTTGATCCGCAAAAGTATGCGAAATGTTATTTTCCAGATAAAGATTTAACGGATAAAATAGACCTAAATCTGGATAATTTTGACATAGAAAAAGAACAAAGTGAACATCCGGAAAATCAACCCGATAAGGAAAAGTTACTGCGAAAAGCTCAATATGTAGAAGACCCATCGAGCTCCGATTCTAGCTCAAATATAGAAGCTAGGTAGTCCGATGAGAATGTACCTTTAGTCCAATTTGGTACACGTTTAAGGCGGGAAAGAAATGATAGCACATCAGGCGAGGAAGATGTTCCTTTAATGGAATTATCCAAGCGTCTGAAGGCTCATAATGATCAAAATAATGAAAATGAAAAGAATAATGATATATCCAAACAAAAAAAATCGTCGAACAAAAAGACGAAACAGTTGTTAAAAATTATTGCCAGTTTCTTATAATATTATATTTTCTTGCGTACATAACTAATTAATTAAGGTGATTTTAAAATAGTTAAGAATTAAAAAAAGGGTCTTTGCATAAAGTTCTCACCAATTATACTCTTACTAAGTTGCCCCCGAAATTAGAAAATGTTAGAGAAATTTCTATGGAAAGTTTGATTTATGAATTACATAATTTGAGGCAATTGGAAGAAGACAAGGCCTGGCCAATCTGGAATTATATAATAATATTTATTGGCTCATCGCTTTTATTTTTTATTGGAATTGTATGTTGCTATAAACGCAACCCAAATTTTAAAAATTTATGTCATTGTTTTGGAATGAAAATCTGTGGAAATCGAACAGAGACCAGTGCAGAGAAACCCTTGGCTGTTCCTGAAAAAGGCGAGTTGAAAATTGATGGAGAAGAATTAGAATCTCTCTCGCCACATACTACAAACTCCTTGTCAACACCTGAAATTGGTACCAAGGACGACAACCGTTCCCATCACTCTTTGTAACAGAATTCGGGAAGAACAGACACAGACCGGATTACAAGAGATGTTTAAGGCATCCGCGTAAGAACTGACATGTGAAAAAAAATCATGAACGGTGTGTTTTAAATAACAATGTTTCCTGTACACTGATGAGTTGTTATTATCGACCAGTGTATGTGATTTATTTTAAATGTTCTGCTATGTGAAAGAATAACTCATGAAGTAGTGACTTCGTGTGTATAATAATAAATAGCAGTTATTTGTGCCCGTGAAGTTCAACAGCTTATCTAGATATTGTGATTGTGTCATACATAGCGATATATATATAAACATTTATTGATAGTGTTATCCCTATTCAGTCCAGTAGAACACTGCAGCAGTCCAGCACGTCGAGGAAGCTTCCTGATATCTAAATGTGGAAGTGATTATTTAGTGTTAATTGTTACACTGTCATCTATTATCATTGACAATTAACATAGGTGGACCTTTCCACCTCGGCTGTTTACAAGAATGTCAACTGTGTGACCCAACACGCGGGAGCTGAGTTTTTATGACAGAAAATAAACCATAGAGATAAAACTCATTAGGTCACGTGGTCTATAATATGTGTAGCAGAAAACTGTTTATCAACAGTGGATAAATGTGTGAAGAACCGGAAGAAAAGTCAATCATGAACGCTTAAAAGTTCTGTTACACATTCAAGTTAAAGAAAATTATCATAAGACATTGATGTGCATGGAAGAACTTTTGGATAGCATTTGCATGAGATTTTTGATTATGTGTTGTTCTTTGATGATTTTGTTTTATGATTTTATTGAATGGTAATCGTATAGTAATCCTAAATAGTTGCATGAATACTTATATAATTATATTGATGTTGACTTAGAAAAAAAAAAAAAAAATTCGAAAATTTTCAAGGAGTCTCATAACTAATAAGTAGCACAAATCCTAAAGCAGGGGAGGTAATGTAGTAATATGGAGGGAAAGAATTTGTGCTTTGAAACATCTATGTAAAATAATATTAGGATTTTGATTAATTATTCTCCATTGTCAATATATTAGTTATGGTATGAGTTAAATTCTGTAACGCAAATTAAATTGGCTATGAATATTGTGACAATAACCAGACATGGTGTCTGAAGACAAGAATGCAGAAATATGATGGCTAGAACAATAGCGTTATCTTTCATAGTATTGATTCTAACTTCATAACCACAAATATGGAAGGTATATGCCTGTTATTTTGATACGTTAACTGAGCTATAGATTAATGAGCATGTTGGTCATTCACATTTTTCTTTGTTATAAAACATATATCATATTTGTTGACCAAATAAGGTAACAATCCCTGGCCATGTTCAGTTTGGGGTGCATGTCCTTTCCATATTTAGAACTTATTTGTTATCAGTCTTTAGATTAACACCTCAAACAAAGGAATAGGCACCTACAAAATAGGGTGGGGAAATAGCATTCGGCAGAGCTCACTCCGCCGGCCATACCAGTCATTTAGTTATTTGACACTAGGAAGAATTGTAATAAAGTATTTTAAGAAAAGAACCTGAACTGTAGTTGTAACTTCGTCACGGAAGAAAACACAGCGTGAAGATTGAATCTTGAAGATTGAACAACTGATAGTACTACATATTGAGCAGGGATGGCCAACGCCAAATGTTGCGCACTTGACGGTGGTTAGTGGTACATTGCATTCTTGTGATAATAATAAAGTAAGTTAGAAAGTCTACCCGTTACTTTTAGCGATATAATCTTCTTTTACATTAATCTGTATTCAGTTAAAATAGGCATGCTTAGGAACAGATGCATTTATGTCCATTGAAATAGACATGGGTGCAAATATTATCTGATGTATCTTAATTTTAGTGTGAACAAATTTGCGTATGGTATGTAAAAGGTTGGTCAATACTGTTCAAATTGTCGACTACAGGGTTACTACTCTTAAACAGATTTTGTTTTCTAATGATTTGGGGTCAGGAGAAATAGAACCGCATCGTTTTTCGCCTCTCCTAGGTTATTCACCTTTTCCACTTCACAACCTGCCATTGATGAGTTATTCTCAGTTTTCCGAAAACTTACCCTGTGACGGATATTAGCGGACACTACCCCTTTCTCCATATAGCACTGATTTTTAACGATGTCGTTTAAATTTAGTTTAAAGCAGTATGATAGTCGTATCGTTGATCAGGTCTGTGAGCTTGATGGGAAGCATTGGGGTCAAACGAGGAAGAACCCCATGAAAAATCAATAGTTACCTCCCCTTATTTATCGGGTTTTATTTCAAATTTAATGCAAGGCACTTGGGTCATGATATTCCGTTTTTTATAAATTCATTGGACTCGGAAAAGGTTGGGTCCTGTTGAGTTCCAGTAATCAAAGACTGGTTGTTCTAGAGATATATTATGTGTCCTAAACAGTTTTTGAACAGGATTTAAACTTTTTTGGGGGGAGGATCCTAGACCCATAACAAATTTGGTCAACATCCATGTTTTATATTCGGATAAGCTGCTATCGCGACAACGGTGCTGAATGAACGTATTTCCAAGCTCTGCGTAGATCTATAATTTTATTTGCTGGATATTGTTTTGACTTGTATTTTGGACTTTGAGTTATGTTTTGTTAAGTGTTTTGTTGATCATCTGTAATTTAGTTAATCATACCTGCACGGTCACTGATATTCTTTCTACAATACACTATGTTATCTTGGGGGTATCCAGCTGTCCAAATCCATTCATCTCCAACCACTACAGCGTTTGGCCATGAAGCGTCATTAAACCTACAAACAGATAAAAGATAGTCTGGAAAAAACAGATTGTCATTGGCTGTGGCTTATCCAAAATGAAAACTTTGTTCACCAAAATACCTTCAAAAAATCTAAGTTTTGTCATGTTCAGAAGCTTTGGGAAATCTTTTAATGACTGTAGCCTCTATCGCGTTCAAAAGCTTTGAACAGAGGTTACGAAGCGCTGAATATCGATCGAGTTCGTCATCTTGTGACTCCATAGATTTCCGACGTGGTTTCCCCTTGTCAGTGGTGCAGAACGGAGGGCCTGACAAGCATAACTGTCTAGTCCTTCGGATTAGACGAAAAACCGAGGTCCCGTGTATACATTGGAATGCACGTAAAAGATCCATTGGCAGTTGGAATTCGATATAAGAGTAGGCGATAGTGCCGCTGCCCGGACAAAATTTCCCTCATAGCCCGTCTTCTTTAGCCCAGTATAGGAGCAGAACAGTAGGACGTTAAACACCTTTTCATTTCATTTCATTTGACTCCATAGATTCTATCGCGTTCACGGGGTCGTGGCAAAGAAGGCATAATTCAGGAACTGTAGGTGACAAACAATTAAATATCTAAGTATAAATTAAAATAAAAATTTATAAACCTGAATGCAAGTCACTTCCTATACATTTATACTAGACTAAATATGCGTGTTTTGGTATATTTTATTGTAGGTTCCGGAAAATAGAGCTACAGGCCTTTTAAATAAATAACCATAATATCTCACCCAGGTTCATTCCATCCTTGCTTATGTTTATTGTAACATTTCCATTCTGCACTGGTTTCAATACCATTACTCAATGTTAGCTTTATTCCAGCATTTCCATTGGTACTTTGGCACTTTATGGCAATAAGTTGTGTATTCCCAGGCATACTGATAGTTGCAGGTTGATCCCAGTAACTGATATTGTCATTCTTGTACAATAAACCATCAACATAAAAATGCATAATATTCTTACAGGCAACTTCTCCAGTTATAGCTTCTGGAGCTGAAATTTAATTGTTGAGAAACGTTAAATTAATAGTACCTTGTATCTCAGAAATAAGATGAAATAAAACGAAATCGGGTTAACGTCCAATTGTTCTGCTCCATCGCGGCAAATGAAGACGGAAATTCGCCAAACAGTTGTGCTATGAGGGACATTTTGTCGGGACAGCGGCGCTACGGCTTGCTCTTATTTCGATTTCCTACTGCCATTGGATCTTTCTGGTACACGCCTATGTGTGCACTGTCTTTGTCACGCCCTTCGTCCTGCACCACTGACAACAAATTATTTATTACTGATGACAATGAATATTTTTAAACGGGTTATAGCTCCAATTTTTGAAACCTTAAAATTGTAGCATAGCCGGCCGAATATGGAAGAGAAACCACAGACCTACTAAATCCCACATGTAAAACCATACGTGCTACCCATTAGGTGATATTTTGAGATCTTAAAATAACATATAGCGGAAAAAGAGATACTGGCCATTAATTAATCTTTTTGGTTGCCATAAACACAGCATACCTGATTTAGTAATTGAACTTTTGTGGGTATGGCTAATCCTTACGTCATTAGGCGAAATTAACCAGTTCAATAATTAATATGAGAAATCAGGGAATATAAAAGGTTAAGATTAGTCATAGTAAATTAGACGACCATTTGAATGCTGAGAAGACCATGATTTTAGGTTTTCCAGAGTGTGGTTGAGAGAATGAAAGACGTTATTTTTTTAAGTATTTACTATTGCTTATACACTGTGTATCCTGCTTCGATGTGAAAATATATATCAGAAACTCTAGTTGTCCCTGACATCTTTACGATTTGACTAGCATATTTAAGTAATTAAGTAGAGAAATCCAATAGTATTCACGCCGGTCAAACCCAGACGATCAAAGCCAAAACAAAAGAAGTGTAGCATGGATGTCACACGTCGGATGTGGTAAGCCTTCGGTCCCGCGTCCCATATTCAATCGACGGGTAGTGATACACTACTGCTGGAAATGTTACATCATGTTATACTCAGAACGAAAATGATCTTTTATATCCCTGACATCTAGCTATTAATTAGCCGATTGGTTGATTATGCCCAAAGTCCTGTCTTAACCACAAATTAATTCCGGTTATAATAAAAATGTAGCTAAAAGAGAACTTGTTAACGTTTGTTTCAATATGGTATAATGGGCAATGCAATTACTATCAGCTTTATTGACAACATTCAGTAGGTTTATTACTGCAACGTTTCAATGAGGTTACTCCAACGGTTATCATAAAGCTGTCTGTTATTATAGATGGCTCTCACTAAATACTCTGTGAAGTATGACCGGAGTTTCAAAGTAAATAAGAGTCTACAAGATTTTCCTCCCCCCCCCCTGTGTATATCAGCAATTTTTTTTTATTACTTCCGCATTGACTTGAGGGATATAGTTTGCTATTTAATTTCACCATGATGTCGTCTCATTAAAAGAGACACTGTAGACCACAGAGAAACCCGACGCAGGGAATTGATTTTAAAATATTCGTTGAGTATGAAATCTCAGGAGGTAATATTTTCTCGATATGCTAACAACATCGTATGGATTTAAATGGACCAATATTGAATTCAATTTAATATAAGCCATTTCAGTATCTTTTAATGGGCATATATATAATTTCAATAAACATATATATTTTTGTTTGAATTATTTTTAAGACAAGCTCCGGTCAATCGAATAACCTATCAGTTCTTTCTTAGTCTCATTTTATAAGAGACTGATTACATTAAACATACATTATGCAAGAGCTAAATCTGCCTATTGCAGGCCTGAAATGTTTTCTAAAATATTAATTAAACATTAATTAACTGACCCAGGCCGTAATCAAGCCATATTTTGATTTAATCTAAAAAATGGAGGAGCTAGGCTTAGCTTCGAACAGCCAGTACCGTGGTTGCAGTTATTGCACAAGTCTTATCAAACCTTCAAAGGCTTATATCTTCGCACGCAATGGAGTAATTTGAATTACATTATCTATTTTCAAACTATTATAGCAAGAATGGCTAACTGTTTATCCAAATCTTACATAATGTATCTTTAAGCGTTTGGTAATACATTTTTTGCTTTAGTTCAACACTACTACGCCCAATAGTGCATGTGGAGTATTAGACTTGATAGTGTAGCTGTTTTAGTTTAATTGTCTTACCGATAACTCTTCTACAATAAACTGTATCATCCTGCGGGTATCCAGCTGACCAAATCCAATTGTCTTTAATCACAACGGCGTTTGGCCAACCATCATCATTAAACCTATAGCAAGGATACGTGTTAAGAAATAAATATCGTTTAGGCGTAGCCCAATATCGTTATGCCTTGGCATTCCACAGATGTAGCAGTTACCCCCAACAAATCTTTATATGTTCAAATAAGTCCTTAGTCAAGCACGCTTTTACGTTAAGTTGCAAAAAGAAATAAAACATGTTTTTTACTGACGTTTTCAGTTCTCTTGAACCACTTCAGGCCATATTAATATAATATACTCTTTGAAAAAAGTAGGGATATTCAGAAACAATACAAAACTGCGGAAATGCACTTCTTTTTTAATTAGAGGTAACCAGTGTATGTTAATAACAGGCCAATTGCCTACACATGGACATAAACAGTTCATATTGGCGGCTTATCTGACGGCCCGATTTCACTTGCAAAGAGGTGCACTCTCATATCAAAAGTGAAAATGGACGTTTTTGATTGTTTCTTAATAATGTGTAAATGCTCACCAATCCTTAGACATTCAGCAATTCGTCGTGACATGCCCCTAATCACGATTTGGGGCAATCTGACCCACTCCTTTTGCAGTGCTACGGCCAATTCTTGCAGTGTTGTCGGTTGACGTTGACGTCTTCATATTAAAGTAATGTGACACACTAAAGCAAAGATACGCTAAACAGTAAATCTTATGGAAGAACCGATTGGAAAGCAAACATGGATAGGATAAACCAGCAAGCGGCAGTTTTCATCAACCCTTCCTTAAAGTGTCAAATTTGACAATGAACCCCTCCGACGTGCATGGCGCTATGACGTGTCGCATATGCAACTCAGCGGTTCTGTTGGAGCGATAAGTTCTTCATCTGTGAACATACTCTCAAAGCATGTGAAGTGTCCATGACTATTTATCATATCACAACCTGCATAGGTATTTGCATTTCAATATCCCCTACTTTTTTTTAAGAGTATATAATGTAGTATAAGACAATGCCATTGCGTTGGAGGAGCATACTTACGAAACAGGAAAATATATCATATTAATTAAGTAAAATATAAAATTCAACATTATTAATATTCTGTCATCCAATATTCCGATTTAAGAAGGGCATACATCTTTTAATAAAATTAATTTCTTTACATTCTTATAAATGAATTTTCCTTATAGAGGGAAAACCTTGAATACACCTCATCCACATTTATCCAAACGGGTACTGACTTGGATTGTTCTGTTTTCCGGGTTCCTTCGATGGAGACTCATTCTAAAATTTAATTGGTCACCAGTTTTCCCAATATATTTTTGAGAACACCAATTGCATATTATTATATATATCATATAATTGGATTTACAATTCATATTTGACTTCACATGAACTTTTGTATCTGTAGTCATCTGAATTGAATCGCCCTCAATTAAATATGAGCATAAATGGCATCATGAGTCCCCACACTTAGATACTGAAGACCTGGAAATATCTGAATTGAATCTGCATTTCGTCAGAATCTTCGCATATTTGGAGGTGGTTTCCGACTATTTATCAGTCTCCTATTTTTAAGGATAATTTTGTCGTAATAAGAAATTTCATAATTCACAAAATCTGGAGTATTTAACTTTATTATTAAATACAACAGTACATACTCTTAAAGCCATATTGTAGGGAATAATATTACGTTTTATATGTGATGGGTGACATGTATGAAAATAAGGATATTAGTGCGTATCTTATTTTAGTTGGATTAATTGGAAATGGAATGTGACATAACTGTGCCTTTTGAAATTTTTATCTGGTCCACGGAACTTTGTGTGTGGATTTTTCATATTGGATTCGCAGTTTCGTTAATAGAATCAACCTGAACTTTGTGTATGGATGTCCATATTGAATATGCAGTTTATGTAGGGTTTGTTTTTTTGTTTGTGGAGTTTTCATATTGAATTTGCAGTGTATTTGTGTGGGTTACACATTTGGATTCGAAACTTTTCTTAGGATAAAAGCGACCTTCGTGTGTGGATGTTTGCAGTTTGTTTAGAATCAGCTTCCTAATTTGTGCAGATAACTTTCTAATCATTTCGTGCCTCATAGCGTTTACTACAGCATTTGTATTGTGTACTATAGGCCCCAGTTGACCTTCACTTAATGACAGATGAACTGCACCGATATATTGGATCAGTTGTCAAGTTCTAAATCTTCTGCACATGGCCATAGTAAAGAAATTGCCATACACTGTTGCTAACATTTTACAGGGACTGATTGATATACAGTCAATTAATTACTGTTAAATAAGCATAAATATAGATTATTGTTCAACGGAAGTTACTATCAAATACATTATATTGTTGAAAGGTCATAATATCTAGAATGTGAAGTGACAATTCATACAAAAAATAATAATTCTATAAAGTTTTTTGTTGTTTTGTTGTTTTTACAACCTTTAATCATTTAAGACGGCTGTGTGACTGCAACCTTACAAGCCAAGACCTACTGCATTTGTTTAACTATCAACTATCATTTTTATATGATGTATACATGTATGTATCCGTCCGTCGCCATCTACGCACTGTCTGTCACCATTTCGACTTAATTTATTATGGAACATCATCCCTAATTTATTATGGAACATCATCCCTGTAACGGTCAAATTGCACCATTCCTTTTATTATTGACTTTGTACCATGTGTACTTTATTTGATTGATTTCCTTTCGTTTTATGTATAGGCAATCCTAAATTTGGTTCAAACTTCCAGGAAATAGTAGTTTCGAATATCAAGTAACCCTGTTCAGCTTGTTCTTTTAGACAAGCCCTGTATGATCTAGTCTCATGCAAAATGTCTTCCTAGGAAGAATGTTGTAGATGTACTGTTTAATTCTTGTCTCATCTCTTTCCATCTATCTGGCATGACATAATATACGGTAAGATTTTAAGCAGAGTTGCTATAGACATAAATTATGAGAATTAATGATACTGTCTTTGCGTTTTTAGCAGTAAATTTGATAGTAATCTTTACGTTATGTGGACCATGTTCTTTTCCTTCATTTCCCGCCATTGCAGGCAAACCTTCCCTTATTTTTGTCAAGGTTATGATGTTTTTTCTTAGAAAAAGACATATTATTAGTTTAATAAATTTGTTATGATAATGAATGAATGTAAACTGTCATCAAGTAATTGTTATTCAATATTAGCTGACTTTAAGCCTTATCTAAATGCGACTTGAGTGCATAAGATAAGAGGCCTGCAGACAAATTTCTGTTTTGTGACGGAATATTATTGTCATACTTATGACTTAATTATTTTATTGTTGTATGGTATTTATGTCTGGAATATTTATATAGTTCAGTCAATCATAATCAGCATAATAATCAATATCATCTTATCACAACAACATTATGAGTGATTTCTGAGGTTGAATAAAGTATTATCTATGTAGACAACTGTTTTGAACGTCTCCGTTGAAATCGCCTGTTGTGTTCACATGCTGCTGAAGATGAATTGACCCTATTGCCCCGCGTTTACCTAGTCTTCAATCCCTTCTATGAACGTTGTGATGGCACCAATTTGATCTCGATTGAGTCTTATCTCATTTTCTGTCATTTAGTGATTACCTATTGCGAAGCCCGCCTCTGGATTGAAGGGCTTATATTTCGATCCCTTGGTGCTTTAAAACACAACTTTCTGGACCGCTTCTCCAATAAGACAACTCAGCTCGATCTCTGGAAGATCTTCGTCGTAGAGCCTAGCGACTCAATTACAATCTCCTTCGGGTCGCTTTTTATCCATACCTCCACTGACTTGTAAATAAGCGGTGATAATGTCTAGCACCGATAACACACCTGTGAACTAACTTGCTGTTAAGGCACAACGTTTCTTCGACACCCATGTTACTCCCACGTGTTCTGCGTCATGTTTTCTTTTCTACCACCATTAGTGCTATAGAAGATGCACTTTACAATCTTATGTTCACCTCTTCCGGGCTACAAGTAAGATAAGAGCGGCACGTACGAAAGTATTCTAGATCAGCTCAGCGAAAGTCGTCTTCACATCAACGGGCTTCAAAGTCCCGTGATTCATACCGTCGAAATTATAGCACTTCCTCACTAAACAGAAATAGTCAGCAGTTTTCTGAGGATTCCGTTCGTCAATCGCGTCGAACAAATGATGGTTACAATTTTCCCCTCAAGACCTAGGAAACCGGTCGTCTTCTGTGACTTTTGTTTTGCACTAGGACATACATGGCAGTATTTTGATGAGCTCCAGAAGCTCATCTGACAAAACAACTTTGCTTATTGCAAATTTTCTGATTTTTGAAAACATGGAAATATGATGATACTCCTCATGTATTCCTGAATTCTATCTCGCCAAATCCTGTAAATAACTGTTCTCACCCGCTTTTGT
The DNA here is from genome assembly GCF_932274485.2 of Patella vulgata. NCBI lineage: Eukaryota > Metazoa > Mollusca > Gastropoda > Patellidae > Patella > Patella vulgata. Next base: position 2,632,988 of record NC_065886.2, on the reverse strand, counting down.
CGAAGATGTTTCTATTAGTTTAGATTGTCATAATTCTTGTCAGAGTTCTCTTACAGATGGGGAAATCTGTTCTTCTTTTGTTTGATAGTGGTGCATCTAAGACACTGATTTCTTCATCATCGATTCAATCTTCTATGTACTTACGTAGCTTGTAAATATGTTAGATAAGCTCTTGCAATTTCGTGTGAATCATAAAGGTCAACCTTAATCAGTGTAGTACCGATTGGGTGCGATATATTGGCACATGTTGCTATTCTTACAATTCATTTGTGTCTCCCCAGTTAGGTGACAACTATCCCTGCGAATTAGCTTATGGAAAGCAGGCTAAAAGTCTAACGGATATCAAGTGGCAGTTTGACGGCGATTCGTTTCATACCCTTACAATGATTACGTCTCACATCTAAAGAAAAAAAAATCTGACAACTTTTCGAAGATGACACTTGAACTTCAACAGCAGAAAGAACAGCACCAAAATATCAGTATTTAACACTGTCTGAGCAAATATCCTGTTTATATTTTAGGTCAGCTAGTCTACTTGTTTAAGCCAACTTCATCCATCCTCAGTGTTCAGTTTTGCACAATTTAAATCTGATTGATGTGGGCCTTACGTGACACACCAAATCTTGAACAGGACCCACTACGATCTTGCTACTTTGAATGGTCATGTAAACCCATACGTTTTCTCAATTAACCGCCTCAAACCTTGTTTTATGCGTTCTTCAAACATATTTCGCACATTGATAATTGATCAAGAAATAAGGTAAAGCTTCTTCACACACTGTGAATTCTGTAATGTGTGAGAATGCCCTGAAATTCACAGATGAACTGGATAATGATTTATCTAGTTCCGAAAGTCCCCATGTCTGTTATAGAGTTACTATTCCTGTCGATACTTTACTTTGCCTTATAAATAATAGTAATAAATTATGAATTTGTAGAGCTCAATTCTTTCAAGTAAACTGCTCAAGAGCGCTAGTCATATATTTGCTTGAAGATTGATGTCTTTAGCTGTGATTTCAGTGTTCAATGTTTCGGATCTTTTGATGTCTATGAGAAGTCTTTTCCACAAAACTACACCACATCGCAGAAATGCACGATCTCTATATTTGGTTCTTGATTTTGATGGCACTGCCAACTGTAGTTGGTCGGCTGATCTTAAAGCACGTGATGGTTGATAAAAAGAGAACAGATCTTGAAAGTAAACTGGACCGATATGATGGATTGCTTTGAAAACAAAAATTAATAACTTGAAATTTATTCGAGCACGAATTGGAAGCCAATGTAAGCTCTTAAGAAGGGGATTAAAATGTTCACGGATATTTGTGTGAGTGATAAGTCTGGCGGCAGTGTTCTGTACACGCCGTAGGCGATCAACCTGTTGGAGATTTACGCCGTAATGGAGACTCTTACAGTAGTCTAATCTAGAGGTGGCAAATGCCTAAATCAAACGTTTCGTAGAGTCCATGGGATTGATTGTTGAGTCACATACAGTTAGTTGAAGCTGCTCTAATTTTGCACGTGATGATTTTGGAAATATTATTATAAATTGTCTTGTCTTCATTGAGTTTCAAGAAATGACTGGTCATCCACTACTTAATATCTTCAGTACATCTTGAAAGTGAATTGAAAACATTGGCGTTGTTTGCGTTCAGTGGACGGAAAGAAACGCCATGTGATCTAGCTATATCTCCTATGGGAAGAGTGTATACAGTAAACAGTATGGGGCCTAGGACGGATCCTTGTGGAACTCCAAAACTCAATTCAAACTTTGATGACCTAACGGCATTGATCACCACCGATTGGAAGCGGCTAGAGAGATACGATTTTATCCATAAGAGGGCATCATCGGTTATCAACAATCCACAGGAAGTCATGGTCGATCGTATCGAAGGCAGCTGATAAGTCTAATAAAACCAATATGGCTGCCCCATCAGAATCACGATTCTGTAGAATGTCATTCTGAACACATAGAAATGCAGACTCAGTACTATGTCCATGTTTGTAGGCAGATTGCATCACCTCTCCCAAGTCTATTCTGTCGCATTTTGAACACACTAGATAAAAGTCATCACTTGTCCTTCATGTATTATAGTTCCATGTATAAATGTTTGTTATTTTAGTGGTTTTTTTTAATAAAGTTGTATTACACTACAGGTTTACAGTCCTTTGGTATTAAGCGAGGGAAATGTCTTATAGTAATGATTATACTATATGTGTTCTCCCTTTAATGCAAGGTTGTATGTGTGAGATAGGGTATATACTATACTCCAGTGAGAGTGGTTAAATAACTAGTTGTCAGTGTGGGAGGACATATCATTGTGTTTTAATAGTTTTGTTCACAGTTAACTGGAATAAATTCTTTTGGAGCTTATACTTCCGTCATTCAAATCATACAATATATAGGTTTTGTTTTATTTTCTGAATCAAATTTTGAGGAAGTGAGAATTCGTCTGAAGTTTGGAGGTTGTGTGGAGGTGGAAAATTCAACAAATTTTAATTTGCACAATTTGTTTTAAATATAGATTTGCTTGAATTTAAAGAAAATTATTTCATCAAAAAGCACAGACAAGAATTAAATAAACGGATATTATAGTAACAGGTGAAATAATTATCTTTTTATTTATTGTTTTCTTAATGTATATATGTATGGTAAACATGTAATATCTGAAGACGCCTATAGAGGGCAGACAGCTAGCTCATATGATTTAATATATGTCAGAATGGAGTAAAGTGGTGAATTTCTTTTACTTGGACGTATTTTTTATTTATTGTTTGGTATTTTTATCTACCGTAAACATAGAGGTACTTGTACTTTATTTTAATTTTCATATATACATGCTATGAGAAAATCATTCTAATTGATGATTTGCTCTGAGCATATATATATGAAAATTAAAATATTGGGGAAAGAGGCACAGCTATATGCGACTAGCGCTTTCAGTTCCATATCAATATATACCATTTTGAATTGATGTTTGTACTTTAAATATTAACTCACCCAGTTTCCTGCCAACCATCTACAAATTTATTGTTACATTTCCATGAGTATCCTTTTTGGATACCTTTGCTAAATGTCAGCCTCATTCCAGCAGGCCCGTCTGTATGGCGGCATATTACAGCAACAACTTTGGTGGCATCGGGAATACTAATGTTTAACGATTGGGTTGTTCTCTTTATGCCATCAGCATAAAAATTTAGGATTAGGTCACAATCAGTCTTAACAATGATATCTGATTGAACTGAAATATATGAAGAGACATACAGTGTCCCGAAACCTTCCACATACAGGATTCCGAAGAAAGTTAACGGTAACAACACATGTAAATAGGATAACGTGTCATCATTGCAAATTTCAAAAATATAGACCGGAGGCTCAGTGTGTGGGGGTGTCTATCAACTGGGCACAAAACCAAACACAACTTTTCGAGAGTAAAATGTGCGTAGAGTACGATGTCGAGTGGTAATCAGTCCGACGTTTTCGAGATATTCGAGGTCAACGGAGGTTATTTGCTCTAAAAGTGTATATGCAACCATTCTTGTATCATGAAAATATGCTGAAAATGATCGAAAGTAATCACCCTTTAAATAAAAATGTAAATTTGCTAAATTCAACTTTAGTCTAAGTGACCCCGGGGGTCAAAAAGTAAAATTTTCCGTTTTAGCACTAGGAAGATTTGAAGCAAGAAGATGTCAGCCTAAAATATAAAAACTAAAGCGAAACCTGTTCTAATTTATAGTAGACACATTTTAAATGTTCGTATTATTTTATTAATTAGAACAGGTTCGCTTTAGTTTTTATATTTTATAAAGCTTACTCTTGCCAGTGTGTATACCAGCCGTTTAGCTGTCGAGGATTAAACATAATGGGTACTGAACTGGTACTCAATCACCAAATTAAGCACGCAGTGGCGACACCAAACGATTTCATAAAGTGTCAATGAAGAATATATTTTTCGTCTTAATAATAGAAATAGGATAAAATAGATGATTTTAAATTTACGCTGAACAAATATAGAAATTTTATTATACAGTGTCTTTAATTTAGAAATTACGAATAAGAGTTAGAAATTAGACGATAGCACAACATTTTGCCGCCATAACAAATCGACTCTAGCAAATTCCACATAACGCAAAATGCCTTGGCGCTAGTGAGAGAGGACCCATCCCAAATATATGGTTTCCGATGTCACCAGGCCAGTAGTTGCCAGACTGTGAACCGGGGCCAGTTTAGGTATTAGACTGATTATTTAGCCTTTGTATTAATGTCATAAATCAATCATAAACTACGTGTAAAGGGAAATCATTCCCTTGTACATTTGTAAAACATTTGTTAAAGTGTTTCTTAAAATCTGCCCTAAATTATTTATCGGAAGTCAAAAGTCCCACATACATTGCTTCATAAAATATTATGCAAAACATTTAGGGATGTGTCAGGCCAAGCCATGTACAATTTCAATAACCGAAATGGTTTGTTATAATTTTTTGTAACCTTAATCTGCAAAACATTTATCATATTCTTACCTAGCTTATTCTACGACTCTCACATAAATATGTTTGATGTTTTAAATTCGTTTGGAAAAAATTGAGCTGGTGATGGCATTTTATTACAGATTTCAGCAAACATATTTGAAAGTGCGGTTTTGGACCAAGTGAGCGCCGATGAAGGAAGGTCAATGACATTACCTATTTTTTGTATCTCCCAAATTTTTTGGACGAAAAAAAATTTTTGTCACAAAAAAAAAAAATCGATTTTTTCGAAAAATTGGTTTTACAAAAAAAACATTCCGTAGAAAATAATTTTACAGAGAGAAATACTGGAAAAAAATTTTGAATTTTTTTTCAGAGAAATTTTGGAGAAGAAATTTGTTAAAAAAAATCTGAAAAGAAATTTTTCTTTGACCGTTGTCGATCGCTCGCTTGTATGTTAATGAACTTATTTCATCAGCGCTCACCTGGTCCAAAACCACACACAGGGACCAAACTCCGGGTTACTAAATAGCTACTGGAAAACTTAGAAGAGTAAACTGTGCCCGAGATTTTTTTAGAGAGCGCGCCGCTCCGGGAGGGATCATCGTCAGGGTGGGACGGGGGTGGAATTGTCCAGTCACGTGACGAACATAGATCTTCCATTCCTCAACCCATATTATTTCCACAGTCATTGTCATTAATCACAAATTACGGGATGATATACGAAATTGCAGGTTTACTTTGAAATAGTGCAAATGATATTTTTCCATCTACAATTTTCAGATCAAAGGATGCAAGTTCTTACACAGTGTAGCATAATTTGTGCAACAGAAGACATCTCGAATATCGATTGTCGGAAAAAACATTTTCTCAGGGACATTTTTTTCCGAATACGCATTCGGTGTAAGTCTTCAGCCACCAGGAAGTGGTTAATATAGTAATGTTTTATTACGATAGTAGTACATAAAACAAATTGGTTGCCTGAGGTTCTCGGGGGGAAAGTAGCTTCATCGGCTAGAGTCCTCTAGTTCACAAACAAAAACAATAATTGCTTCCTTGAAAATTTATCGATCAACCCTTTTCACAGACGTCCAGCTTACCACTTCCCGTCAATGCAGTAAGATAGAATATGTAGTTTCCTCATGGACAATTGGGTGAAAGTTGGGGTTTTCTCAAGGAAAACTGGTCAACAAGTTGGGGAATAAAGCTCGAAAAGTAATCCAGAAAAAAAATCCTGTGTGCGGCCCTCGGATTATGATGGAATATGTTGAATATTATTATGGTTCAAGTGATTATATTTGACCCTGGAATGAAAGTAAGCTCAGAAACAAGTAGATTTTTAGCCCTTCCAACGAGATGGATAGCTCTTGGAAAGGATAGACACTTTTCAGACTACAGCCTGTCCGAGAATTGCGTGACATCCATTTCGTTTGGTGATTAGGACACATAGCGGTTAAACCTGGAACTTCAACTCGAACTATTCAGAGATTTATTAACTCGCTTTTGATGATACTTGCTGTTTTATGATGCGATTTTTTTTGTTACCTAGGGAGGAGTTGGCCTAGTCGTGCCTTCCACTAATTCGTACCACCCTGATGCCAGCGTTACTGGTAAATATCAGGAGACCGGCGCAACCGGCATATAACGGGGCCCTCAGAGGGCTGTGTTTAATCTACTGAAATACTGAAACACTGAAATCTACTGAAATTTATTGAAAACTAAAATTAAAATACAAAATATAATATGGTCAATGATGGGGGTAGACTGATTGCGTCTTTTAAAACATTCAAAACATAATAGGCATCAACAAAGAAAAAAAACGAAGAACATTACTATGTTGTGAGGAACATAATATGGTCAATGATGGAGGTAGACTAATTGCGTCTTTTAAAACATTCAAAACATAATAGGCATCAACAAATAAAAGAAAACCGAAGAACATTACTATGTTGTGAGGAATATAAAAAGTCAGTTATAATTAGAAACATAATTGAGATTAATAGGTCTGCGCTGTCGAGCGAATCTGTCTTGGCGCCTTTATTGGTTTGCTGTATTCGTTAAATTGGTTCAAAAAACGGTAGAAAGATATTAATCTACAATTCATCCGCGCTTTACCTACTCTACTGCCCTGCCAAGGCATGGGGATAATTAGACATTAATGACATTAAAACAAATAACATAAAATGAATACGCTACTACTACACTGCCCTACCTTGCCAAATGAAAGAAACTCCATTCCAGAAAAAGAAGACAATCGTTGATTAGGTAATTAGACTACCTACTTAGAACTGACAATTAGTTTCGAAGTTCGTTTATTCACAAATCTATACCGAATATACAACCAACCTGGAAGGGGGGGGGGGGGGTTACTGGGATGGCATGTTTCCAACTAACTGGTACTGGTAATTGCGATGGGTCATTTTGTGGACTAAATCCATTGAAATGTCGATTTTTTCTAGCAGAAAAACGTTATTGGTAACTGGGATGGTCAAAACCGTTATAGGTAACTGGGATGGGATAGACTGAAAATTCCTAAATGGGATGGCGAAAATGCTAATTGGGATGTAATTTCGCCCCCTACCCCCTTTACCACCCTCCTGGAAAAGCGGACTTATGTACTACTCATTTTCAGTACTTGTTAGTCAAATTAATTAACCATTGTCTCATTTGCGGCGGACCCAGTCCGCCCCTGGGTACTCTGCACAAACAAGGTTGTGGGTGTTTGTAAAAAACTTCACACAATGATCATAAATGACGCACTGTCCATATATGGTTAAGTCTGCTAAATCCGCTACATCCCATTTTATCACAACAAACAAGGTTGACCGGTATTTCAGTTCCGGAGAATGGGAAGTTGTGGAAACAATTAGAGAATGCTTTCCATTACAAAACCACAGTTGCAACTGTCACTTCAAAATTTTACAGAACACTTTTACAATCATCGATATGTCAGATTCAAATTAAGAAGTTCTGGCGGGTTCAGTTAATTGTGCTGTACGATCTCTAAGAGGTTGTTTATTTACCTGTAGAAATGTAGGAGGCTTATGAGCTTCGTGTAAGATTTGAGTGCTTCCGGGAATTACGCATATGTGGTTTCTTACCCCCATGGGCGGGAACTTTCATATTCACACCCCTGAACGTTGAAGTTTTAGTACCTTTGGCAGCATACACTTTTCGGTGTAATTTCATCAGATGTTTCCGATGTTGACCAGCACTCATCAACCGCCACTCTTCTCTACTTTTCTCGAATGACCTGTATCTCTTACACAGTTTATAGTCACCTTCTCCATATACCGCTGTTTCGAGTTCTTCTTGATGAGAGAGTGCTTGCTGTTCGACTTTCTTGATCAGTTCCGAAACTGGTTTCGACAACCACATCATAAGATTTTTCAGTACAAAGTTCATGGACTCGTTATTGTTATTGGTCCAGCACTCAGACAAGCCCACTGGGTAGTCCGGATGGAGTTTGGTTTTGAAATTTGTTTTGAGCTTGGACAGGACGTACGTTTTGAAGTAAATCTGAAATGACGTTAGTTTTCTGGTTAACTTCATTATTTTAGCCAGTCGCAATTCAAAAACTTTCTTGGTATCCGCAACAACGAGACCATGCTTGCCGAAAATAGCTTTCATTATGGGCTTTTTTTCCGCCGCTGAAACGCCTTCTTTGATTACCAGTCTGTCATTGATATTACGTTTCAGATGCTCGTTTCAGAAAAGTGTTTGCCCACCTGGCCAAGCATCCTAAACTGCCTGCCACAGAGCTTTCTCATCATCTGTTCCAATGAACGGACTGTTCAGTCCAGAAGTTTTGCGTTTCAAGTGATCAAAAAACAAATTGAATTCTTCTCTCGTTGAATGTCCATGGATATATATAGGGCCTATTTCGACAGGGTGTTTTCCGTCAAATCGCTTGACCACAGTAAGGTTTTGGTAAGTCAGAAAGGTTACATGCAACGGTGACAGATTGTATGTCTTATCAATGCCGATGACGCTGCTTTCTGCAGCAGACGCACAGTGAAAGCAACTTTGCTTTAATCTCCCCAACTGTTCTTCTGTGTAGAGGATCACACTTGGAATTTTCGAACGACCCCTTATCACCAGTTGCACAAAGTTGCTCTATCAAGCGGCTTCTTCTATGTGTATAAAATCTTCGGCAAAGTTGTGAGATCCTTTATGTCCTTTATGTCGCTCCCTGTACCTAATGTTCTCGACTTGTTTTCTATTCCTGGGTCTACCCCTACTGTCTTTATTCAGTTTCATTTCTCTGTAAACGTGCGACGCTGTCTGGTACTTACTTCGCTCTTGAATTTCATGTAACAAATCAGGATTTGTACGGTAGTACTTGCTTCCCCTATCAGTAGTTGTATTGCCATGTCTGGAATGTCTTTGCGGTGGTGCTCCAACGTATTCGACAATCGCTACATGGGACTGTTGATTGTTCATGATAATTGTGGATACTCTACGTTCATATGTCGGTTTTTGTTTTGCTTTTGCATAGTAACGAACCATAACGATTATATCTTCATCTTTTGGCTGCGGCTCTATGGGCACCAACTGACGGACGCCATCTACCATTTTGGATACGTTGTACATACCTTTGCGCAGTATCACTAGTCGCATAGGCGAACGTTGGTACCTTGCCAATGGACATGTGCCTTCCTCCCATTGACCACAGTCATCTGGATATTGAGCATGTTTCCCCTCTGCTATGCGTCTTCTGTTGTTCTTGTTTTGAATGACAAAACTCACGTCTGCCTTGGCACCGTGTGGGATATACTCCAATACGGCATCTTTGTCCGACTTCAAGGTCATTTCAATCACTTTATCGTAACTGAAAAACTTGCCCCTGTTGTCCATCAAACGGCAGTCATCCAGTGGAGTACTCTCATCATGTCCACCTCCATCATCATCAGAGCTTTCATTCTCTTCACCAGAGCTTTCTTCTTCCTCGTTAGAGTTTCTTTCTTCCTCGTTAGAGTTTCTTTCTTCCTTATCAGAGTTCCCACCTTCGTAGTTCATTTCTTTCTCATCACAGTTACCACCTTCCCCATAGTTCAACTGTTCTTCATCAGAGTTCCAACCCTCATCATACTTCCCACCCTCCTCATCAGATTTCCCACCCTCCTCATCAGAGTTCCCACCCTCGTCATCACAGTTTCCACCCTCATCATAGTTCCAACCCTCCTCATCAGAGTTCCCACCCTCATCATCAGAGTTCCCACCCTCATCAAAGTTCCCACCCTCCTCATCATAGTTTCCACCCTCCTCATCAGAGTTCCCAGCCTCATCATAGTTCCCACCCTCCTCATCATAGTTCCCACCCTCATCACAGTTCCCACCCTCCTTCTCATAGTTCCCATCCTCCTCATCACAGTTCCCACCCTCCTCATCATTTTTACCACCCTCATTATAGTTCCAACCCTCCTGATCAGAGTTCCCACCCTCATAACAGTTCCCACCCTCCTCATCAGAGTTCCCACCCTCATCAAAGTTCCCACCCTCCTCATCATAGATTCCACCCTCCTCATCAGAGTTCCCACCCTTCTCATCAGAGTTCCCACCCTCCTCATTATAGTTTCCACCCCCCTCATTATAGTTCCCACCTTCGTCATCAGAGTTTCTTTCTTCGCCAGATGATTCGTACTCATCGCACATGTTATCTTCATTGCCTGAACAGTCCATTTTCAATTCTTTGCTTCCTTCATCGTCTCCTATTTCTTTTACGATTTCTTCGTCCCTGCGTTTTTCGTGTTCGTTTCTGGTTCTCTCTGTTCTACCGCTGTCCTTGTTTTCACAGTTCTTACTTCCGACTGGACACTTGTACGGAGTTTCGTCGTAACCCGAAACCTTTTTAGCTTTCTGCACCAACGGTACAAAGTGATTAGGGGAATAAGGCTTTGACATATCACTCCTCGCTCTTTAAGTAACTGTCCACATCAACATTAAAACTGGTGTACGTTTCTGGACAGCACGTCCAGTAATAACCAGGTTATATGTCTTGGTCAAAATACTGGGTGGCGTAAAGTTCGGTATGAACGATAAGATAGGTTCATTGACTACAGCACTAAGAGCCTGGATGTGTAGTAATAGTATACCCATTGATGTACAGGGCGTCGAAGCTTCGACCAGTAGCTTGTACAACGACGGTATCACATAGCATTCATTATCTAGTAATGCTGAGTGTCCTTTTTTGTTTTTATCGTAAAAATCATTTTTCTTTATAAGTTCTATACATGTCAGTAATCGGAGCAACTGGAACTCCGACTCAATCCCGTACAGACCACGACTTACCGCTCGGAAAAGACAATTCCCATCTCCATATGTTGTCATAGGAGTTCTTGTTTTTAGAACTTCAGGGTCCGTAGCTTTTAAAATGCGTCTTGACACATCACACACAGGTCCCCTTACAACAGCTTTCTTGTCCGGAAAATATATAATGTGCATGTTTAGGAGTAGTTCCTCAGCGGTTGCCTGTCGAAATCGGGATTTCCGGCCGCGTTTGACAGCATCGTGTATCCTGCAAATAGACATAAGGTTTTCAGTACAGTATAAGCATAAGTATATCAATTTCGTTCATCGCCGTTGCAGGCATGATACCCCCGCCCCCTACATGTAAACCTCCGATATATCAGACAGGGATATAATGGACCGTCACTATGGACACATCTGCCCGGTTCCGATCGTCCGTAAGCAAAATAAATCTTTTATTTAGCCGACCGCGCGGATCATTTGAAATTCGCGCCACGCCAGGCCGCGGCTTAATAAAGCATATATTACTGGACAATTAGTCCGGTGGCTGAAAGGGAGGGGGGTGATTTATGAGACCAAGTTTTTCTAGACCAGTTTTTTGCGTAGATTCTGGTGATCAGGCGTTTTCGAGATATGGGCGGGGTCGAATGTCTAAAATTGAGGGAAAATGTGATCATGTTGACATAAATGATGATCATGTTTTATATTAATAAAACATACATTACTAGGACTGTCTATCTCTAAATAAGTGTTAATGATGCCCCTGTTCAACTGTTTTGATTTGTGCGAGGTGGGGTACACCTGTAGGTGGTTGCAGGCGTGCGTTTGTGTAAGGGGGGGGGTAAAATTGGCGGGAAATGAGTTCACGTCAATTTGAATGATGATTTTCTTCGAGCTTGATAAAATCATTACTTTTTTTTATTTCCGCTGCTCATCTCTAAATATGAGTATAAATTCCCATTTAATGGGGGTGGTGGTGAGGGCAAAATGTGATCAGGCGTTTGAGGGGGGGGGGGGCGTTTTCGAGATAAGGGGGTCCAATGTCTACAATTGAGGGGATGATCATGTTGATGATCATGTTATATATTAATGAAACATAAATTTCTAGGACTGTCCATCTCTAAATAAGTGTATATGATGCCCCTGGACAACTGTTTTGATTTGTGGGGGTTGCCGGTGTGCGTGTGGGGAAGGGTGGGGGTAAAGGTATTTTTCGGGAACTCTCAAGTTTACGTTGATTTAAATGATGATTTTCTTAGAGCTTGATAAAACATTACTTTTTAATTTCGCTGCACATCTATAAATATGTTTATCAGATTCCCATTGTATGGGGGGGGGGGGTAAAATGTATTTTTGGGGACAGAAACCACTTGGTTCAAAATTGACCTCAAAATATTAAATTATAATGCAATCTTATTAAAACACAGATCCTATTTTGTTCCGTTTTTTACAGTTCAAAATTTCGTCTTCATAACACTAGGATCTGGAAGAGTTGTTATATAAGCCGCGTTATGGTTAATGTGAGGGATTAGCCAATGAAACGGTCTGTTACGGCGAGTTCTTGTCAACGCTGGTTGATTAATCAATGTCTGACGTCATAGGGTCAAAAACCGATCGTATGACCTCTGATGCCACCCCCACTACAACCGGTCAGATCTACATGTAGTGCAGGCCATCGAAAGTAAAAAAAACGAAACGAAATATAGATCTATATTTTAATCAGATTGAATATAACAGTACTTTTTAAGAGATGTGTTTAGATGTTAGTTTATTCTTATATTCTTCATCAGAAGATTCAAAATCAAAGTTCATAATATGATGGGGATAAATATCTTCGTTATGGTTGATCAACAGCTCGCATATATCCTTTGGATATGCTTCAGATACCCATTTGCAAAGTAAATCTTCATTCCAGCCTTGTATTGTATCGCAAGGTGATCTTATTCGATCTTTTAATGTGCAGCAAATGACTATACAGTCAAGATGGTAATAAAGAAAGAAACAATTAAAATTCCTCCAGAAAATCTTTCTTCTAATGTCATCTACTGATGTAAATCGCCGTACATGGCACAAACAATTATTTCAATTCCAGTAATTACGTCATCAGAAACATCATTTGCCTGTCCAAGCAGTTGGAATTATCTTGTAAAAATAACAGATAGTCATTACCACTGAAAGCATGAAGGCCTAGATATTCCTAGACACTTTTATCAAGATTACTATTGAAAGTGTGGAGAATACCCTAGAACTTACAACAAACCACGAGGACACCAAAATAGCTTACCTACTCCAAATTAGCATTGTAAACTAATGGAGGCGCTGAAACAAATTGTATTTTGTGTTCTTGCTCGGGCGAAATAGACATCCAAATCGTTCTCATCGCAAACGAGGATCCCAAAATACACATTTTGATCGATAATAAGACGGCCAAAGGTAGAAAATATGGCGGAAGGCGACTCAAACCAGTAGATGACACTACTGGGTGAAAAAAATAACATGGCTGGAATGAAGATTTACAATGTGAACTGGTATCACAAGCATATCCAAGGACATATGCGAGCTGTTGGTAAGCAATCAAAAAGATATTTATCTAGCTCATATTATGAACTTTTGATTTTGAATCTTCTGATGAAGACTAAGAATAAACTAATATCTAAACATGTCTGTAATTTACTGTGTTTTTGATTTACATTTCCAGATCTCTTGAAAACTACCATCATAATTTAATATTTTGAATGACCAAATATAGGTACTGAACGACAAGCTAACGAGAAACCACTTTTAAGGTCAATATTGAACCAAATGATGTCTGTCCACAAAGATGCATGTTGCCCCCCCCCACCACCCATGAGCATCAATCCCGCCCCCCGCCCCCGCCACACACACACACACACACACATTGGGAATCTTATACACATACTTGTAGAGCTATTTCATCAAGTTCTAAGAAAATCATCATTTATCGTTTAAATCAATGTGAATTCATTTCTCCCCCTCTTTCCACACAAGCACACCGGCAACCACCCTCCCCACTTCGCCACAAATCAAAACAGTTGTTCAGGGGCATCATTTACACTTATTTTGAGACGGACAGTCCTAGAAATCTATGTTTTGTTTATATATAACATCATCACCATTTATGACAACATAATCAATTCTAGACATTGGACTCCCACCCACCCCCGCCCCACACCATATCTCGAACACGCCCCCTCAAACGCCTGATCACCACCCAGATTTGAAATCTGCGCAAAAAACTGGTCTAGAAAAACTTGGTCTCATAAATCACCCCCCTCCCCTTCAGCCACCGGACTAATTGTCCAGTAATATATGCTTTATTAAGCCGCGGCCTGGCGTGGCGCGAATTTCAAATGATCCGCGCGGTCGGCTAAATAAAAGATTTATTTTGCTTACGGACGATTGGAACCGGGCAGATGTGTCCATAGTGACGGTCCATTATATCCCTGTCTGATATATCGGAGGTTTACATGTAATTCACAGCTCGAGTGGCGATTCCCCCCCCCCCCCAACCTTCAGTCACTATTGTTATCTAGTGAATGTTTTTAATTAAATCCTGAAATAACATCATTAAAGATACATGAACACCTTCATATGTGAATCCCGAACAACGAGGTGAAAAACGAATAACAAACAGCTCAATATTCGCTGCTTGAATAACAATGTGTACTGTTTTTGTGTAGAGGTCATTTTGCTGTGTTTTATACTACTGGGGGATACTTGGAATCCATCATTCTAGCCATGGCTAGCTGCATATTTGAATCTAGAATAACTAGTTGAATAACGAATAACGAAGTAGCTTGTACCCCGTTATTCGTTATTGGTGAAAAACGAATAACGATTCAACTTCACACTGCCATAATATAGCCTAGTGACACAATGTTGATCCAAAAACCGAACTCACCTCTGTAAGGCTCCGTTGAAATCAAACTGAAAGTCTGCAGTGAAAGCACAGTCACTACATGTAAAATAACCAGCATCACTCCATGCAGGAAGGTCCTTCAATCCGGCGCAGGCCTGGTGCCACCAGCGCTTGCAGGTATTGCACTTAATGCAATCGATGTTGCTGTTCTTCATACACTTCGGACAAGGCCATCTGCCTTTTGGCGAACAGAACCTTGATTTTTTCCTTTTTTCGCACTGAACGGAAGGAGACCGACTGCTTGATGGGTTTTCTTTGGATGCACACCTCTTCGACGTGATCTTGAGACGAGGCATATCAACACTAAGAATATCAAGTTCAATTTTACAAACTCAACTGATCCCAGTGGCATTGGTCACCACCGTATTGACAGAGTAAGAGTAAATATGGTCACCGCACTGGTGAGTGTGCGCTCGCCCGGCAGGTATAACTCGAACCGTCGCAAGCCAAGTCCAAGGTTAGGTAACTAACAGAACGTGCCGAATGGTTATCAAAAAGTTACTCAAGTAACTCGAAAGGGGTTCACCAGTCCGCGGGTGCACTACTTCGCCGCTGTAAGAAATACTATAAATATGGATATCAATAACCCTAACCTAACCCTAACCCTAATAATCCAATTTCATTATTTTTCTCTAAAAACATTTTCTACCGAATGCTTTTTTGTAAAAAAAAAAATTTTTTTTTTGGGGGGGGGGGGGCTATTTGTAAAACGACCTTGACCTTCCTTCATCGGCGCTCACTTGGTCCAAAACCGCACACAGAGGACCAGGCTCAGGGTTACCTATTTAGGGTGTTTTCCGGTATTTAGTGTTTTTCCGGTGTTTTCCGGTATTCAGTATAAAATGGTGTTTTCCGGAGGTTTTCCGGTGTTTTCTGGTTGTTTCCCCGGTATATAGTATGGCCGAAGGACAAGCCAAAAAGGCGATTTTCGTACAATCGAGGACCGCAATAGAATAAATTGTTGTCCGATACGCGCAAGTTCGACTGGAATCCAGATCTTTGGGATATAAATATAACTTATAAGTTTCATCAAACTCAGATAACAATTGTCACCTCTAGAGAGAATACACAACCTTGGCATTACACACTTTTATACGATTTGCCTCGTTTGTCCGTCAGTTTCGGTCCGATTGTCACGAAATTGGAACCGATCCACCATTATGGCGCAACCTGGATGTGACCTCTAGAGGGTCCACAAACTAAAACATGGTTTTTCATAAAATCTGGGGCCATTATCCAGGAAGTTACGGTCTGATACGTGCGTATATCGACCCTTTCCGAGATCTTTGGGTAATGAACATAATTTGTAAGTTTCATCTAAATAGGATAACAGTTATGATTTCTATAGAGTGTACATCCTTGGTTTTACACTATTTGTGTATGTGGAACTGTCCTTTTGTTGGACTGTGTTGGTTGATTTTCATTTTCACGAAATGCGAACTCAACCATCAATTAGCGTAACGGTGATATAGCTGAACGCTTTTTAAAATCAGATATACGCTAATAGCGAAGGAACGAGATATAATATCATACATTTTCGTATGTTAGTATAAGCCATGACGTTACCGCCCAATGCATGCCAATATCGCAAGGAACTGACATCTATGGCATTTCAAACTATTTTATATCAAGTTTAGTCAAAATTGGATAAAATTTATTGTTCTTCTCCATACTAATATTTTCACTGTAAATCGGTGCGGAATCATTCCAATGAGCAACGACCGTAAGTTTAATAACGAATAACCAACCACTGGCTACGTGGACTTCGTCTAAATGAATAGCGAAAGTAAATAATTTAAAGGAAAAGCTTACCGTATATTAGAGGTGTCAGCCCTGTGAATAGTATAACCCAATTAATCATCTTCTATTATCTGAAATACATTAATTTAAACGGGAGCACATAACTGTGTCCGCTCTTACTATTTTAGGTTATGAATTGCTATGTTCTCCTTTACGCCTTTAATCTGCTGTAAATCTACAACAAAGCTACGCCTGCTCCCTTAAGAAGATGTATAATGACAAATCTCCACCAAGGCTTGATCTTGCGTTAACTCCACATACCTTATCACGGCTAGATCTTTTGAAACTTGCTTAAATAATATGATAGGCGAAAGACCGAAGACATTTATCGTTCAAGTTCGTTGCAACAACCTCTGTGGGAGATTTTAATTTTTTAAATTACATGTCTCTTTGTACTAATTTAAAAAAAACCAGATCTCCACACATTCAGTATGTGCCAGTATTTATTAATTATTTTTTAAAAATGGAATTCTTTTTAACCTAATCACCTAAAAAATAAACATTACACGCGTAGGAATACGCACTATGATCAATGCCGAGTGCCATTTTGGCCAATCAAAATAAAGAAAACTTCTAGCCCCGATCCTTCAATCATGGCGTATTTAGTCAACAAGGACACATTTTTCTGGCATTCTGACCAGAAAAATGAAGTGCCTTATTCATCAGAATGCAACACAGCCTTGCAAGTTACTGGTTTTTAACGACAACACCTGGAGGCATTGTGTGGAATATTCAAAACAGTGGCAGACTTTGGATGGAGAAGAAAGAATTAAAAAACATTGCAATCACGTATCGAGATGTGTTCGAACTCGAAGGTATGTTTGTATGTTATTATTAGTTATTTTATTATTATTATTTTCTTAGTCTTAGTATTTACGTTGGTTGTTGTTAGAAATATATAAAGTACTTGTTCACAATAAATGGTTTCACGCAAACCAGTGGTGGGCAAACTTTCAAGTTTTAAAACAAAACCGAAGCCTAAACTGTCAAGCCTAAATGTCAAGGGTTATGAAATATCATTTTCAATAAAGTAATATTAGAAATATGGAGTACAGCACATAATATTTAAAATTACATTATTTCTGTTACATCCTTTTTGTATTCCTGATTGTTTTCAAATTTGAGTGAAGTCTGTGTCACTACAGGCCCGGGACTGTACAGCGCTTACGGCTGGCCCCAGGATCCATTCACTTGATTTGATATTTGTTTATTAGTGCAATGTCTATTTTCTGTCTTGTCCGCAGGTTTATCTTGTAGATTTTTGTTTAACGTGTAGTGCGGTCCTCCTGCACTTACTATTATTAGTCAGGTTCCATGGAACTTTGTCAAATTTATATTCCGTCTGTGATTGGTCTAAAACAAAACCTGCCGTCTTGTGGGAGCATAGTTTGGAATAGCCTTTACAGAAAAATCAAAGGCAATAAGTCTAAGCCGTGAAAAGATCTGCAAAGATTATTGATCCTACAGGCGGAAATGCTATTTAAATAAGCAATTTTAGATTTTGATTTCATTTAGAGATTGCATTGCTCAAAAAAAATTTAGATGTAGGGATCTAGTGGGCCGGTTAATTGGGCTTCGTAGTTTTAGGCGATATATTCTAGTATAAATATCATGCAAGAATTATAGTTTAGAAATTAATATTCACCCAGGAAGTCTGAGCTAAGTTACTATATTACTGGTAATGTATTGTTAATTGAGCAAAGATAATTTAATCTATCACACAATTGTATTAATTGTAGATGTTCGTGTAAAGTTGCTGCTCTTTCCTGTACAGATCTATGTGGATGTAAAGACTGTCAAAATTCCACACCTACACCCACAGAGATGGCTATGGATGATGATGATCATGATGATGAAGAAGAATGTTGAATGTAAAAACTATATATTGTTACAAAGATAATAATCAATACATTCTCAATAAAAAAAATAAATATATATATTTTCATTATTACATCAACAAATATCATTGAACTCACTATAACATATATTAACCATAACAAATTCATTATGCATAGTCCATGAATGATATAGTATAATTATAAAATCAAAATCAACATGTTTTAATAAATTTTAAAATGACTTTGTATATATGTTTTTACATATCTATTGTATGCTGATTCAAGCCTATAAATTCATATCTTATCAACAGAGCTTGTACATACTGCTTTTTCCATATTCATTTTCATTAAAATCAGAACTTTTGTCAATTAAAGTCATTACAGTAATTTTAATGTTTAATTTTTGAACTACATGTATTAAAAGTCTTAACTATTTCTTTATATATCAGACATGTACAGCATACATATTTATTCTAGTCTATTATGGTACATTTTTTCTCAGTTGTTTGATGTTAATTATCAATGAATTAGTGTGTACATGTGTGTGTGAGTGTATGTAATATATATATATATATATATATATATATGTGTATATTTATGTATTTGATTTATTATTGTAATTTCATTATGTTTTGATTGTAATATTTATATCTGTTCGTATTTTTTTTTTTTTGGAGAGTGGGGTTGCCTGCTCTATAATCCAATTATCTTTAATAAATAAAGTTAAAAAAAAAAATTAAAAAAGTAGTCTATATATATTTTTTTTAAAATAGGGGAATGGACAAACAAGGGACATTTTAGCCAGTTATTAGAACACAACCTGTATTATACCTATGCATTAATTTCAAAGAGTCATAGTTTAGCAAACACAAATAACTGTCCACAAAACATCAGTTAATTGTTATTACATTGCCAAACCTTATTAGGGGTGCCTTTGGTATGGATGCGGGTATATTGATATTAAAAGGTATTTCCAAACTTATATGGAGGGTGTGGGATTAAGCAGTGTGTGAGGGGGGGGGGGGTACTGGGCCTTGCATTTGATTTATCCATAGTTATATGGATGCTACAGTGTCAACTTTATTAGAGATGAGGAAGGGTAGGCTTAGGGGATCTATTCTAACCAGTTAATATTAGGGTGAACTTGACAATGCAAAGTATGTATGTCTACACACGCAAAGACAAATACAGTAGGAAGAGAGCCTCTAATAAAATATAGCTTCACACACCTTGATTGATTTTGATATTTGGCAATCATCTATATTTATATTCGATTATATATAGGCCTATATCATTGCTATCAATCAACATTTCCAACCCTTCTCAAATTATCTTAATACTCGGAGCTGTGGTGGGACGTTAAACACGATGCATGCAAAAATTAATTCCACAGTGTCGTGTACTTTCTTAAGAATAATAAATTGATTCATCACATTTACACAGGCTAGAAACAGCTAAGAATTTGTTGAGAGAGGACAAGCCCGTCAGGTATTACCGACAGCGGCTTCACGGGGGTAAGAGGGGTAAAGCTTGTTTGGCATCGGGGAAAACTGTCCGTCTGATGGGGTGGAGGGTCCGAAAACACAGCTGTCAGTTGGACACTCTACCCAATTGCTGACCTAAATCTTTCACATTTATGCACTTATTACATGTTAGCCGACACCGGTAAATACCAGTATTAATAGCGCGCACTTTCTTTTCATTAGAAATATGATTTACAACGAATTTGGCTAAAAAAAAATCGACCTAATTATATTATAGCAAAACACGACAGTGATCGATTAAATTCTCCTTAAGGTCACGTGTATTTACTGTTATTCGCTATTTACTAGATTTTCATTGGCTGAAGGCTCGCCGTCTCACTACTTTTATTATTGCGAGGACAAAAAATGCTGTCGTTTAGATTATTTGTTTAAAACGTTTCTGGCACATAAATTGGAGTGTGACAGTTTTGTTTACAACACATTAGGCTTATTTCTCGAGAAATAAATATTAAAACTTTCCACAGCGGTGAGTTGCAACGACTTTTGAAAACTAAGCTAGTTAGAACTTCCCAGTCCTCCGCCTATGACCTTATAAATGGTTGGTAAATCCCTTTCCTGCAATATGAATATGAGCCTCGCTACCTACTGCTCGTTGTCCGTCTTGAACTTTTATTGAAAATAAACTAAGGTTTGACCTCAATAATGTTTTGGAATAAATCGCCCCCAGTCCAAATATTCACATTTAGTCGGGATCATCACTTTCTCTGGTCCATCTGCAAATCAAATTGCTTAAATTTACTTATCTATACTTATCTAAGCAGAAAATTCTTATTATCGAACTCATATCAAATAGTCAAATGAAGTTTTGAATATCAGCGGTTTCTCGAAAAGTTTACAAAGAATTATTGGATCTAGAGTGGAGTTAATTTCTCGTAATTGAAGATTTCCTTTCTTCGAATGTTGACTAGCAGTTTTTGGAATAAGAAATTTTCTGGTACAGTAGTATATGTCAGACAAATCCCGGTTTCTAAATGAACGATGTCTTTGATTTACTGAAAAGTGTAAAAATGCGGTCATATAGATATCACAAAATGGTTTTTAACATGTTCAGTTGCGGAGACATAGACAAGTCACTTTTCAAGATTGTTGGTACATAAAAGTGTCAATTATTCGATTTTCATAAAATTATCAACATGTGATGCCTATTGCCATTTGTGATTTCATAAAACTAATTAACATTTTCATGTCCGACATATAAGTGCCTCAAACAATTTAAACGAATAGGCTTCAGGAAAAACACTCGCCGCATGACATTCGGGCAAATGTCAAACGATATCTTAAACAAGCACAGTTTGAAAGGAACAATTATTGAGACAAAAACCTACCCCGTCACTCCACCCTATCATTAACACGCACTTAAGTGACGTCACAAACAAACGCGCTGATCCCATAGAGGCTAGAGCACTAGCATTAGAATTAATTGACACTAAATGGACGGATCATCTCAAAATCTACACAGATGGATCAAAAAACAATACACCGGGTTCAACTTATTCATACCCAAAACAAAACTAAACATCAGGAAAAGGATACCAGAACACTGTTCTGTGTACACCGCAGAACTGATGGCCATCAAAACTGCAATAGAATGGCTAGACACGCAAACATACCAAAAAGCCGTAATCCTATCTGACTCCTTGAGTAGCATCAAATCCATACAATCAAATTCCACTAAAAGCCGACAGGGCATAATCCGTCAAATTAGGGACCTAAATCAAAAATTCAAGAATAATGGGAGAGAGGTAGTCCTTGCCAGGATCCCCTCCCACGTGAATATTTTCGGCAACGAACAAGCCCACAAACTAGCCAAGGAGGGGTTGCCACTAAACGAACCAGAGAATTTAGAATATAGCAGTCAGGAATTTGCAAGCATAGCAAAAGAAAAGATTAGAAATGCACGGAAAGCCCGTCTAAAACAAGAAACTACTCATCGCTATCAAATAGATTGCAATCTTGTAGACAAGGTTTACATCAATGACCCTTCTATCAAAATATGCAAACTCATCACGAGGCTTAAAACAATAAACGTAGTCAAAGACTACACCTACACACCAATTAAATGCCCGTGTGAACAAATTGCAAGCACCTCACACCTGCTAATCAACTGCAATCAATTAAACAAAGAACGTCAATCAATGATAAACAGTAGGACGTTAAACCCCATTTCATTTCATTTCATTTCAATCAATGATTGACAAACTGATAGAGAGGGGAAAAACCCTCTGTTTCAACACTCAGTCTGAAGATAGATACTGGACATGTCACCTGGTCTGGGACTTTATTGAAAATATAGGCATGACCAAACACATACATTAATAAAACCAATCAATTAAAACACACTCAGTAGGGCGAAACGCAACAACGTCCCCTAGAGGGAAGCACCAATCACCCTACACTACTAATAAAACTACTATGAAATTAATGAATTAAAATACACTGAGTTGGGCGGGGCGCAAAAACGTCCCCTAGAGGGAAGCGCCATCCGTCCTACATCACTAATAAAATTATGATAAAATTAATGAATTGAAATACACTCAGTAGAGCGGAACGCAAAAACGTCCCCTAGAGGGAAGCGTCACCCGCCCTACACCACTAATAAAACTTTAAACTAATGAATCAGGGTGTTAGCGTAAAAATGTCCCAATAGAGGGAAACGCAACACACCCTGAAATATTTTTTACTATCTCCTTTTGACTAAATAAATATTGATTGTAGATCATATTAAGCTATCATATATGCACCATAGTATTTTATTTACTCTTAATAAAAATTGAATGTAAATTATATTAACTTGTCATAAATGCAAATTAAGTATTTTTTTTAATATATGTTATTATTATTATTACAAACCCCCCTCCCCCCGAAGCGTTACTAGACGAAATAACACCAAAAACCACCGTAAGACCAGATACTCTCTTTTCTCTGTCCTTTTCAGAGACTGGATTCTTCCTTCAGAGAACCAATAACAAAAGGAATGAACAACAGAAATAAAGATGAAAACAATACCACCATACCGGACAACAAACCCAAATGGAAGGAAGAATGGACCAGGCCTTACACTCACCAACAATATATATATATTATGTACATAATTTGTTCAAATGTTCGTCCACTTTCATGTCTGTTTTGTCAAAATGTCCGTATATAAATGTCTATGTCTGTCTGTCTAAATGTTCGCCCATATTCATGTCTGTTTGTCAATGTCTGTGATTGTCCCTACTAGCACCTTATTACTTTGCACTTCTTATATCATGTCTCGTCCTTCTATCTATTGTCTTCTGTACATATATATAAAAACCTAACTATCCTTTAATTTTTTTCCACTAATCACATTGTAAATATTTTCACTATGTATATATAACATGTAATTGTCTGCGATATCACTTCAGTGGAAGCGGACGTTAAATAAAGCTATTTCACACACACGACATCGGCAGACGAGGCCAGAGCGGAGGATATGGGTGCCTTGAGTCGGAGACTAGGCGAGGGCGTCTAAAAGTTAACTTCAGGCCACACAGGTCTGGAGTTAAGGCCGGACAGCGGCACACTCATATAAGTTAGTTGGGAGTTGGCACACAAGTGCCTAGCCAAGCTAGGGCCATGGCTCCCTCAACACAAGCTAATTACGGAGTCTTAAGTTTGGTACATACTATGTTAGAAGAAGAATAAAAGTATATTATAAGATGTTAAACTAGTCTTGTCATCTTAACCTAATATAAAGACCCAATACTGTCACATATCGCTAATATATTTACCAATAGCAATATGGCTCCCGCTACAAATCGGGTCTCCCAGATCAATTTACTGATGGCCAGAGATCACTAATTATTTCCCCATTTTCTTTATTGTCAATTCTCGTCTCTTAGACTGGCTCTACCTTTTCCTTGGGTAGTACGCTTTATACCACAGATGGCGCACCATGTAGCAACATCTTGCTTAAAAGCACGTATGAGGTTCACAATGGAAGAAAAGATCAGTAAGTATGCAATTTTCCGCCCTACAATTCAACCTAACTAACCTCTCAACCCGCGTATCCTCCCGTCTTAAATTCATGAATATTCCCTAAAATCTGACAGAAATGTATTTTCAGACACTTTTCTCCGATTCTACACCAATAGGTCAACCGAAATCATCATGTAAAATAGGGGGAAGGGAGAGAAAGACTAAAAATAACTTTCGCCCTTCATCTATGACGGCGTAGGAATAATATGTGAGATGTGCCCAGATAACACATATAGCTTCCATTACAGAGCGGTTCGTCCTAAGTAATGAACAGTTCATTGTCATGTCATGATTCGTCTGCTAGCATTATTTCAGAATTTACGATTTGTTAAGAAACTGTTCAGCTGTGATTGTGTAATGAACTGGTTCATGCATAATGCTTTCTAATCTTTAAAGTCCATTAAAAGTCCGTTATTTGTATTATCTGCATAATTCTCAAATGTTACCATATTTTTTTATTTGGGGGGGTGGGGGGTGGATGGCTAAATGGTTATCTTGTGCGCGCTGTATCTAGTTTGTATCGAGTGGACATTAACCCCCCCCCCTCTCTCTCTCTCTCTCTCTCTCTCTCACACAAACACACCATAATTGTGATGGTTGCTTTTACACTATAATAGATCATGTTATTTATTGTGCATTGACATTGTAGATCATTTCTGCTGACTGGGAGTATTGCAAACACACTTTACCCGTCTGCCAAAAAGTCAGATTGCTCGAAAGTTAGGAGCAGCCGTCCCCTGCCTCTCTGGCTCATACGACTATAGTCTGCACATTGTCTGCGCAATCGCCAGGTCTATCGACGCAAAACTTATTGCGAGCTAACTTCTTGCAGTGTCAGTAAATATCGGTAGAAATTATATAGAAACGCATCTAAATGTCCAGGATGCCTATAGCCTGGCATGTCGTGTTTGTTTTAGGCATTTTAGCCCATCTTGTTAAGGTCAATAGCCTGGCATGTCGTGTTTGTTTTAGGCATTTTAGCCCATCTTGTTAAGGTCAATTTCACTTCACTGTCTGAGATATATCTAAGACATGGCTGTCACAGTTTTGGGAGATAACCCTTTTCTAAATAACAAATACCTCGCGTTAATCCACACAGTGTCATATATTTCGTCCAGCATTAATTTAATGGATCTTAATCCACTCCCACAGCCCTAGTTTATTCTAATTGTATTGAATGTAAACCCGATGAAGTGTAATTGACGCCTGCTGGCTAAACAGTTTTAAGTTACGATTTTGTTTGTGTGCATAGGCATTAGTTTATAAGATTAATACATTACATATCGTGTCATCGTAGATAGACGAGTCAGTCAGGAAAATACCGTTTTTATAATCCGTTATAAGGTCATTTTTCAGATCACATGAGGCAATATGAGAAGGCTCAATTTTACATAACATTAGTCAGATCTTTTAGTCGCTTCGTCGGTTGGATGACCGAATGGTTAGCGCGTGCGCGTTGTGTCATAAGGTATGTCATTGAGTCAACTGGCGTTGTTTCGATTTCCCGGTTGTACGTGGCAAGAACTAGGGTTGACTGCCCAACCTCGTGGGTTTTCCTCTGGGTCCTCCAGTTTCCTCACACTGCTAAAGACTCCTACGGGCAAGCGAATTATTGAAATAAAACTGAACCATATGTTAGTCCAGTTTGTGTCGAGTAGAAGTTACCCCCCCCCCTCTCTTTCTCTCTTTATTCACTTAAAGGGGCATTGTTCACATTCAATCCCTCCATTGGCGAGAAAATTCATCTAGATTTTCAGGCGTTGGTTTCCCCTTGTCAGTGTTGCAGGACGGAGGGCCTGACAAGAAGAGCTGTCTAGTCGTTCGGATGGGACGAAAAACCGAGGTCCCGTGTACATATTGGCGTGCACGTAAAATATCCCTTGGCAGTTGGAATTCGATATAAGAGTAGGCCGTAGCGCCGCTGCCCGGGCAAAATTTCCCCCATAGCACTAGCACGCTGTATGGCGTATGCCCGTCTTCATTAGCCCAGTTAAGGAGCAGAACAGTAGGACGTTAAACCCCATTTCATTTCATTTTGTTCACATTCACGAGCTTTATTTGCCTATTGCAATTCTTACTTCAAACCTTCAAAATTATATAAATTTTTGGTGGGACATTTATTTAATTAGGAATAAACGTTTCGGTACATATAATGTGGATATTTTGGCTACCACAAGAGGATATTTTGTGGTTAAAGTTAGTTCATGAATCTTCAAAAGAAAATAACTTATGGTTATGTGTTTGTTATTTGCGGCCTGAAGATTCGTCTAGGTGTACAGATGCTGATGAATTCTGTAATGATCTACTTCAGCAAGTACGTTGCTATCAAAGTGAGGGAACTTTGTTTATTTCGGAGACTTCCACCCCTGTGTGGTGACGAGCAGGAGTGGATGACATTTCAGTCAGGGGTACAATTGACCCGATCTCCAATACTCATACGCAACCTATTTATGCTAAACGGAAGAGTGTATGGGGATGGAGGTTCCAATAACTTCACTTGTGTTTCAAAACGTGGTAAATCAGAAGTGGAAATCTGACCATGAAACTCTGTTAAATTGTAAAATGTCTGATAATTGGGATGACTCTCATTTGGATAATATAAGACGTGAAGAGGTAGCATTTACGAACCTATGTTATGATTCTTTAAATTGGGACATAACATTTCAGGAAGTGCGCAATGCCATTTTCAAGACTAAGTTGGGTAAATCACGCATCCATTAGATACGATCCTTGTGCCAAATACTGTCAATATAATCCTGATTTTAATCATTTCATCAAACCAACATAAGCTTTTATTTTTATTGACTAGTGAACAGATTTCACTCTTTTTTTTGCCTCTTGTATTTTTAAGATGTTTGAATTGAGAAAGAGCTTGATAATGATGTGATATTTGAACTTTGTAATTTGGAATTATTTTTCTTGTTTTATTCTTATTTATGTAATTTAATGATAATACTAATATGAAAATGTTAACCGTCTCTCATAAGTCCTCATCGGCTGCCATTTACTTCTATGTAACTACATGTATATGTATTAATATTTTAAAACTTCTGTATACATGTAGATTGTTAATCGTTAATAAAATATATTTTATCTTTTATCTGTATTTAAAAACCTAGTGTATATTAAATGACCACAATAAGTAAACCATTGAAAATATAAAACAGACGCCTTCTCATATCACCATATTTCTTTGCAATGTCACGTATAATTTTATAGCAGAACAGGGGAGGAAATAAACGAATCCCCGTCGTCAGAGGTTTCTTATAGACGTTGATGGAATATCAATAAATGTAAACCAAATTTAATGAAATACCTTTTGAAAAATGATGTACTTCGTGTTCTATAATTCCCTGTATGCTATAGGCTTGCTTGATCAGTGCACCTATGGGCGAGTCGGTTTCTGCATGATGGCGTACGTCGGTCAGGTTACCATATCAAAGCACAATGCTCAAGAGTTTTACCAATTTACAAAGTAAATAGTTCTAGCCTTCCATCATAGTGGTTGGTCGAAAGTGTGCAACCATGACGATTACATTCGTCGGTAGTGAATGTAAGGGTTGAGTAAACATAGCTAAGGTTGGCTGGATCCATGTCTGTTATTGGAATGAATATCTGGCTGCAACGGCTACGAATACAGCCAAGACAGGCAGTTTGTAAATGGTTTTAACAGGAATACTTCAAGGGTTCTTCATAGACCCCTAACAGTATGTCCATGGCTAAAATTCCCTTTTCAGATTGTAAGAAACACTGTATGATTACAACATTATTAGATATACCGTATACGTTTATGATAATAAATAATTTTCTCTTATGTTTTTATTAACTTCATTAAATATTTAGGAAAATTCAGTTAAAATTCTAAGGCAATTCTCTATAAAGATTCAGACCTTGCCAATTTCAAATGTGCTACCGGTATTTTAAAACGATATGCATGCACGTATGCACACTAAAATTTTAGGGTAAACATTTTTAAAAATCATTTGAAGGGGTGTCTGTTTCTAAGCCCTGATTAAATATTGAAAACATTATCATATTCATTCTAATCCAGTTGTATTGGAGTATTTTCAAGGGGCATATTATTAGTACATACTCGAAAGTAGGCTCAATAGCTAACGTGTATAATGTTTCGTTCTACTTTCAATATATAGTGTGTAGACTTTGTATGTAAGAGAATCTTTGGTCGTATTGACATTATAAAATCTGCATGAATGTATCTCTAAATATCAGATAGTGACGCTGTTTGTTTTTCTTCTAACAATATTTATTTAATCAGTATTATATAATCTGAAAACAGAGAGAGAGAGATAGAGAGATGGGGTTGAACTCGTTTGCGCGTAGGATCTTTAGAAGTGGGAGGAAACCGGAGGACCGGGCGAAAACCCACGAGGTTGGACGGGCGACCCCTACTCCTTGTCACATACAACCGGGAAATCAAAACCACGCCAGTTGACTCAATGAATCTGAAAAACAAGCCAGTTCGTCTCCTGCTGTCTGTAAGGATTATGTTGAATATAATAATACGACAAAAGGCCTCCTCAATTTTCTTTTTTTGTAGGCCTCTGAATATAAGATGAAATGTTTCCTGCTGCAACCTTCCATGAACAACAGTGTAATAAAGTCTTTAATGCACGTCACAAATCAGATCGTATTTTACTGTTCTTTAACTGGAAGAATCAAACAATTTCAAATAGAACAAGCTTTTGCCATGCACGATAAGCCTATACTTCGCAAGAGATGGACAGAGAACATGGTAAATCGATAGAGCTCATCCTCTCATTGTCCCAATGCTTCACACTCAATTGCGAGAGCCGCAGGGGGTCTGGGGTTCAATCCCAGCGGTGGTCGAAAGAGTTACCCAGAATTTCAAGCGTGGTTTCCCCTTGTCATTAGTTTAGGACGGAGGGCATTGTCTATTATATTCTTTGACGTGCATGTAAACGAAGCCTTGACAGAATTTGAAATAAGGGTAGGGCATTACTCTGTTGTCTAGGCAAAAGGTATTCACAGCACACTGTATGACAAACACATGTCTTCATTAGCCCAGCTAGTACCGAAAAACATAGGATGATAAATCCCATTTCATTTCATTTTCAAAAATCTGTTAAAAGGTGTAGACTCAATCGTGTTCGAAGAAGAGGGGGGCACTAAATTTGATATAAAATCTGTTAAAACTGTAGCCTTTATTGCTTTCAGGAGGTTTTCAATAAAGTTGTTAACTGCGGAACGGAGTTTTGTGGAGCACTGCTACATATAGGTTACATAGGTTACGAGTATAAATTATAACAAAGTCATTCTCCATTCTCTCGACCCAATCATTCCGTAGAACGAGTTTACTGGCAGATCCCGATACATCATATGGCTCTCCTAAGTGATAACGGGACATTCTGAAACCATCTTGTGCCTCTTGAACCTCAACGGTCTCTCCGCTCTTTAATTGCGTGTCCCATCTATACAACTAGACACTGTTCTTTGCCAGATCCTCCGTCCTGCCTTACCGACAGGGATAAACCACGCTGCAAAATCCAGGGGAACTTTCTTGACTGACACCACTGTACATAATCCTAATATTGATATTGTTATATATCTGTTTTTGGAAAATTGTGCAATAAATCAATTTGAATTAAAAACCTCAAGTATGAAGACACATGATCCTATTATTGTAGCACTATCAGTTGCTATGTACAGTTCGGCGGCAATCAAATCAAACATGTCATACGATGCAGTTCTATGAGTCGCTGGCTAGATGTGGAAAGCCCAACTGTCACAAACTCCCCACATCCAACATGTGACGCATACCGTCTCGCTACATATTTTATTAGCCCTATAGTATTGCCTCTGGTTGTATTTGTATTTCTTCCACTGCAAATGTATCTTTAAATGTTTCTTTAAACATAAGTTATGCAAGAACTAAATCTGCCTATTACAGGTCTTTCGTTAGGCCTGACATATTATCTAAATTATTAATTAGACATTAATTAACTTTTCCAGACCATAATCAACTCTCGGTGTCATCGCTAGCCTGCAATATTTACTGGATTTGAATCCGATTTGCTGCTTAACGCTCATTGATGATTAAATCCAAAAATGAATAATCGGGATTATGTTTTTATCGTGCCGACTTTAATAATGATGATGGAGGTTATGCCTAAAATTGAAAAGCTAATATATCGGTTCAGAGTGGATCAATTTGACTGAAATGCTCAGCAAATTCCCTTTACATTATCTATTTTTTAACTAATCTCTCATGATGCCCCTTTAATATTTCGCGTTGTGTGTGTCTCTTTATTAGTCCCTAAAATATCGTTTTATTAGTCCCTAAAATATCGTATGATTAACAAACAAGATGACAGAAACAAAAGTACGGTTTCTACAGTTTTATAAATAAATTACAAGCATAGGTTAAAAATGAAGTCATTCTCTCTATCCATCAATCCAGATGTTGCCACTTGAACCTCGATCGTCTCTCCCAGCCACATGGCCTTTGCTCTCTCAAAATATACATGGTTATCTAAAATCGCGCACATCTCGAGTGTTTTTTTATAAGCCTTAACTTTTGCTATATATATTATTTAATTAGTCAAATAGTATGTACGGGCAGAACTCGACTCCTATGGGGTCGATGGTAGGAGTCCTTTGGGCAGTTGTCCACAAAAAATGGGCATGATCGGCCAGTAGGTTGAAAATTAACAAAGATTATAGTGAGTAATTCAGTTTAAGCATAGTTAAGTGTCAGATCTGACTCTTAGTCTCCTTGGTGGGGTGTATATACCTCTAGTACATAATTATTTCAAAAACATGTAAACTTTCTTAGGTTTAGTGAGGTTAATCCCAAATCGAAAATCCATATGGGGGATTAGGCTAAAGATGTTTCTTACTATTAGGTTTACAATCAACTTTGATCATCCAAAATTGAACTTTATTGTCAAATCACCTCAGTTTTTATCATCCAGTGAAAATCTGAAACAGTCCGGGGTGCACCTTTAAATCCCCCATGATCTAGTTATGCGTGAGTTATTTCCCTTTGATTTTGAAACAGTGTCAACAATGCAGAGCTAGAAATAGGGTTTAAGGCCCACTCCACACAAACTAGGTCATTGCGGGTCTAACATGTGGTTCCATTTTATTTCAATAGCATTGGGAGAAAACCGGAGCCGGAGAAAACCCACCCGTTAACAATTCGGGCTGTATTATCCATTCCAGTTCGTAACTGCGCCGTTCAACGAATATTCCGATTGTTTTAGGAAGAGATTCAACCTGCTTGACATCGGTTGGAGTAATCCCCAGGGATTAGCCAAATATTCTCACCAATGGATACTCCGTGGAGAACTCTGGGTCAAGATTAAATCCGATTGTGACCAAAATAATTTTATTAACAGTATAATTACTACATTATTTGTAACTAAATTAGATAACGAAATGGGTCAGATAATCAAATAGTTGGATAAAAAGAATACTAATATACAATTAGGATAACCAAATAGTTTGGTAAAAAGTATACTAATATACAATTGGGTAAAAAGGATATTATACCCATATTATTGCTTATGGTACTAGCGTATGCCAGCGTTAGCAAAATATCACCACACACAGGCATGCGCTAGGGGTACTACAGAAAAAGGTTCTATACGTTTCAAGCAGGTAGCTTATGCTGGCATACGGTGGTATGGGCTAAGCATAAGCTAAATAAGCGAGAGTTGGCTAGATTACGTTACACATACGTCAAGTACGCTGGTCATACGCCGGCATGAATGTGTACCAAACATATTGGCGGATGCCTGTTCCTTGGCCGATTAACGTTTTTTACATACAACTAGCAATGAAGAAAGGCGACCACTAGAAGGACACTTTGTCACGTACTACCGGTACGCTGGATACAAGCAGCCCATACGCTACTCATACGCTAGATACATGATGAAATACGCTGTTCAGTGGCAGACGATACGCTACTTATCGGTTCACTACGATAAATATACGGCACAGGGACAAAATAGTCGTGTAAAAATAATACAAAGTAATGTAAAATAACGAAATAGCCGTGTAAATTAATCCTGTGACAGGAATACAATATATACACAAAATAAATGAAATGAAATAAAATGGGGTTTAACGTCATACTATTCTACTACGAGGGGTTGATAAAGACGGGCATACGCCATACCGTGTGCTATGAGGGAAATTTTGCCCGGACAGCGGCGCTACGGCCTACTCTTATATTGAATTCCAGCTGTCAAGGGGTCTTTTACGTGTACGCCAATGTGTACACGGAACCTCGGTTTTTCGTCTCATCCGAATGACTAGACAGCTGTCCTTGCCAGGCCCTCTGTGCATCACTGAAAAGGGGGAACCACGCCTGAATCTGGGTGAACTTTCTCGGCCAATGCAGGGATCGAACACCCGACCTCCAGTCTAGCGAGCCAGCGTCTTACCCACTTAGCCACCGTGACCCCATGATTTTTGGGTGTACTGGTTCGGGGAATGGGGTATTGTGTGGACGTTATATATACTGAGCGCCAGTATTTTATTACTAGGTGGTTTTGTATGTATAATATTATGTAATACTATGAACTATTGTTTCACACAATGCTCCCAAACGCAAAAAATATCGGCCCGTGTGCAAAAAACAATTGCACGAGATGCACATGAAAAACCCAATATTCACGTGCAGCATTGTGTGTAAGCCCTTTAAAAGCATGTTTTCAACTTAATGTGCAGTACATGAACCGTGAAACGTCGTTCTGTCGTAATTTGTTGTTGGACGTGTGAAGGAATCGAGCTAGAGATGCCGAGACTTACTGAAAATCAAAGGAATGAAGCCATGGGAATGTCCAGGGCTGACATGTCTACACGTGCTATTGCCAGACACTTCAATTGTCCACTATTGTAAGGTTGGTGGAACGTGTTCGAGTTACTGGATCAACACGTGACCGTCAACGTCCTGGTCCTCAACGCGTTATAACCCAGGCTCAAGACCACTACATCCGGGTCACTCATCTGCGTGACAGATTCCACCCAGCGCCTCGAACAGGTGTAGCAGTCGTCGGAAGACAAGGGCCAGTAAGTGCCAACACCGTAAGACGTCGTCTAACTCTAAGAGAAGTAGGACTCCGTGCACGACGACCTTATGTTGGAGCTATCCTCAGGGATCATCACCGTCCGCGGCGTTTGATATGGGCTCAAGGACACCAGACATGGAGAAGAGTAGACTGGCAAAGTGTGCTCTTCAGTGATGAGAGTCGCTTTCATCTTTATCACGCCGATGGCCGTCAACGTGTGTGGAGACGTATTGGGGAACGTCTTGCAGACTGCTGCGTCTTCGAAATGAATCGATGGGGTGGGGGAAGTGTAATGGTGTGGGGAGGCGTCACATTTCATCACCGGACCGCCCTTAAACATTTGCAGGGGTCGCGTTAATGTTGTAGCCTACCGTGATGATGTTTTTGCAACCAATTGTTGTTCAGCACTTCCAACAGGATAATGCACGTCCGCATACCGCCCGTTTTAGTATTGATTACCTGGCAGCCATGTCTCCGGACATGGCACCGGTAGAACATGTCTGGGATGAGATTGGACGCCGTCTGTATCGGAGACCACAGTTGCACACCATTGTTGCTTTAGAAGCTGCTCTTGTCCAAGAATGGAACAATTTGCCCCAGGCCTTCTTTCAAACATTGGTTAATTCCATGCGACCTCGCTGCACAGCGTGCGTAAGAGCCCGTGGAGGACACACGCGCTACTGACATCTGTGTTGATTACAGATTAAACATCCATAAGTATATAAATATGTTGTTATTGATGTGTTCCCATTTGAATATTGTTCACAATAAGAAGCAAAATAGATAAGATATGTTTACAGGATCATTTTGTTATACGAAAAACTAAGTGATGAGTTTTCCATGGCGCTCAGTATATAAACAACAGAGTAAAAATAACCCAAAGCACGTGTTTTATGTAAACACATATGTCACGTTTGCAAACTTCTGCCACTCCGGTAAAAGCGATATATAATATGTGCTAGTGGGTAATATTGCAATACAGTCTTTACCATTGTAAACTGTCTTTAGAGTTTCAATCTGTTTAACTGTCAAAACAAGATTAGATACTCCTAAATTTGTCTTCGCAAACAAAGCCGCCTCTGTGAAATTATCCTTCATGGGAGCCGCCATATTTTGTGAGGACTATTTTGTTATTCGGCTCTGATTAGTTTGACATCTTTCATACACACAACGGCTAAATAAACATATTTAATTTCATGCAATATGACAATAGAAGAGAAATAAATACTTCTAAAAATTTCTAAAAGCATACGCAGTGTTTTCGACAAAAATCGTCGATGTAGGAATTTAAAATGTCGGTTAATTAGGTTAGGGCCTGTTCTCAGGCGGAGCTAACTGTAGGCAGACAGCCTAAGTTTGGGATGAGTCGGGTAAAGAAATACAAAATATTACATGATCTGGTCGACCCTCGCACACTAATACCAGCGTTTGCAAAATATCATCACAAGAAATGTCTGTCAGAGTGTTTTTTGTAATACCTGATCATGAAGATGTACGATAAACTGCTGCACGATTTTCATGTGGTACACATTTGAGCCAATCTAGTCAAAGAATTCACGCCAATAATCACAACCCTCCCAGCAACACCCACCACCAGATACTCGGCAGACTTGCATTCGGTATAATTAGATCTATAATAATTACAATGATATCCGGAGCCACGGTGACTCAGTGAGTAAGACGGTGGTTCGCTAGCCTGGACAGCGCGGGTTCGCTCCCGTTGTTTGTCGAGAAAGCTCATAGTAGGGTTTGCCCGGCGTGGTTTCCTCTTATCAATGAAGCAGGACGGAGGGTCTGACAAGGTCAGCTGTCTATAGTCTTTCGGATAGGACGAAAAACCGAGGTTCCGTGTACACATTGGCATGCACGTAATATATCCCTTGGCAGTTGACATTCGATGTAAGAACATGTCTAGGCAGTAGGG
The DNA here is from genome assembly GCF_932274485.2 of Patella vulgata. NCBI lineage: Eukaryota > Metazoa > Mollusca > Gastropoda > Patellidae > Patella > Patella vulgata. The sequence goes on along the minus strand of NC_065886.2, from coordinate 2,598,168 downwards.
CCGCTGTCCTGGCAAAATTTCCATCATACCACATTATGGCGTATGCGCGTCTTCATTAGCCCAGTCGAAACAGAATAGTAAGACGGGAAACCGCAGATCCTTTGATCTGTCATCCGTATTGTTTTTAGCACAATACAGGCCTTATTTATTCCCCTTTGTAACAACAGCTTGTTAATATCATTCGATTGGTTTGTAGATAAAGTCTTAATGGAGCTTTCGGGAAAGGCAGAAACTTGATGGCCAATTATGCCGAAGATGTTAAATGGGTTATAAAACGTCGCAATCCCGACACTGTAGTTTTTGATAAAGAAAAAATTCAAAATATCATACATTTTCTCATTGACAATGCCATATTTGAGGTTGGGGATCAGATAATACAGCAAACTATTGGTTTACCAATGGAAACTGATCCCGCCCCATTTATTGCAAATGCACATTTATATAAATATGAATTCGATTTTCAAGACCATAAAAGAAAAACAGATTACAAAGTAGCTAAAAGTCTAAACTATACCTTCCGATACATTGATGACATAACACCTATCAATGATAACGGAATTTCAACAAATATAAAAGTGAAGTATATCCTCCTGAACTAATATTAAATAAAGAAAATTCCGGCACTGTAAATGCATCTGTTTTTGACCTGGACATCTATATAATTAACAATAAATTTAATGTCGGTATTTTCGACAAAACGGACAACACGGTGAACAGTCCATATGCTGATTACACTATTTTGCCTGATTACACTATTTTGCCTATACCGTTTTTTTAGGACTTCGAATTTTGTCTAATGATTTGGATTGTTCGTACTTGGTTTTATTTTATTTGAAGTAGTAAAATACCCGTCAATCTATAGTAAGATACCACGTTATATAATGTTTTCTATTCACAGCCATTACGATTTTTGACAATATGTAACAATAAAGAACTCTTTCTTTCTCGAATAAAATCTCTTTACTTTAAATGCACTGCCAAATGCGGCACACAATTACGCATTTTAAAAGAAATTTCAAAACTTCCATTTCTTCAACATACCAAGTTTGACATTTCTTATAAGTATATAACCGACTACATATTGGATAATGATCCAAGTCAAATTTTATCTTAATTTTCTGTAGTAACCTAACCCTGTCTGAGTTATCCCCCTTATTGTTATGCCTTTATAAATACACTTACATAGTACGATTTCTTTAGCATACCTGTTTTGCATTTCTTGTGTGGGATATTAATTTAATATATTATAAATTGTACAATTACATAACTTAATAATTTCGATTGGTCGCTTAAACTTATAGTTTATTAAGCTTTTAACGTTATTTTATCTGGATTATCGCCCTTTTTATTGTGATTTTTTTATCACCTTCTAGTTATGACGTCGTTCCCAAAATAACGTCACTCGGTCAGCAGACGGCTATCTTTCGGGACAGTCTACATTTCCTATTCGCTTCATTGTATTAAGTTTTTTTTTGTTTTTTGTGACGGATGGAACATGTACCCTATATCATGTATTCAATATACCTCGATTCCATTGAATACTGAAACGTTTCTTGACTGATTTATAATATTTAGACTATTTTTTACATTTCACCTTTGTGGTTACTTGTATAGTGGAATTTTACTACATATGCTTGCATTCGTATTTCTTGTAGCATATAGCAGATCATGACTCAGGCTGGCATTACACAATGGTTTCTTTGGGTTGCATTCCTTATTGTTTTCAAATTTGAGTGAAGTCTGTGTCACTACAGATCAGGGACTGTACAGCGCAGTGGACGCTTACGGTTAGCCCCCGGATCCATTCACTTTTTTTAATTGTTTGTCTATGTTTTTTCTGAGTATGATGTCTTGTCCGTGTATTTGTTTCTGTGTAAATTTTGTGTGGTGCAGTCCTCCTGCACTTACTAATAGAGGGGTAACAAATTCTTGGATTATCATCCACCGCTCTTTACTCTCACTGTTCTCACATCTCTAACCAATAATTGATCAAGACATATCAAGTTGATATTATTGCTACGGGTTGCTAGTTATTGCTACTCCTTACATTTTATACGCCCACAATTTCACGTTGTAGTCGCCTCTCCGTCTATCCGGACGGACGTCCAGACCGACGGGCAGACAGGGGCAACAACAATATACATCCATAACTGTTTGTGGGCAGTCTACAGGTCACAATTTTTATTCGATTTTGACGAAACTTGAAACATACGTTTATGTCCCAACGATCTCGGTTCCTGTCGATGTTGGCATCTATCGGACGGTAAATTCATGGATTATGACCCCTGAGTGTACAAAAATTCACAATTTGTATCCGATTTTCAGGTTGTGGAGACTCTACAGGTCTCAAATTTTATTCGATTTTGATGAAAAGTAAAATATATGGCCCCTGATTGTACAAAAATCACAATTTTTATCTGATTTGCAAAAACGTTCATAAATATCACTGTTACGTTAACATTTTCGTGAAAATCTGCCTAAAATTGCCTGACAAATTGGTCGCTCCTTGTACTCAGATAATGTAAAAATATGTATTACCAAGGTTGTGACCCCACTTCTAGGGTCTAGATTTCAAAATTGTAATCCGATTTTGATGAAACTTGAAATGTATATTTATAACCCAAAGATCTCCGTTTCTGTCGATGTTCGCTCAGATCGGACGATATCATCTTGGAATATGGTCCTTGATTGTAAGACAATTCGCGTTTTTTGCTTATGGTCTATTACCGTTCTACGATAAGGACGATTGAGTGCGCATTTCGTGAAGATCGGTCCGAAACAACCACACAAAATGACCAATACCCGTACGCAAATAGTGTAAAAGTATGTAATACTAATGTAGTAGACCTTCTAGACGTCGCATTTTTTATCCGAATTTGATGCATGTTTGTATCCCAAAGATCTCGGTTCCATTCAATATTCACGCATATCGGACTTGGCGTACAAATCCTATAAACTGTAACGATCCAAAGTTAGCCCCCTTTTAGAAAAACTTTGTGAACACACGATAAAGGCTACACTTTTTAACAGATTTATTTCGGAAACTTTGTCAATGGATAATATCTATTGATATTACCTGTTCTCTTTTGCAAAATATAGGTGTATCTTAGATGACAACCACTAGTTAATTGTATTATAATATTTGGAAAACAGTAATAAATAATCAATATTAAATGGTTATTTTGTTTCATGTTTGGCCGATACTGTGTTACACTATTAGTTCTTCAGGTTCTAGATGACAACACCGGTTTAACTTCATATAATACTTTTATTCTTGTAGCCAGATAAAGTACAAAAGCTCCTTATAATTAAACGACTCAATACAGTTAACGATTCCTTAGTTAATGACTTCTTAGTTAGCTTGTCTTAAGGCAGCCCTGGTGCTAACGTGGACGCTCTGGCCTGGACTGAAAACCCATTCCCAACTAACCCATGGTGTCAGAGCTTCTCGTCCCTACTTAACGTTTAGCTAACTAACTTCCTGATCCCTTCTTTATGCCCTTGGGCCCTTTTCAGATGTCAAGAGGATTACACAGCTGTCTTGTTACGTAATACTAGATTAGGTTTCTGTACAAGTCACCGGACATTACATAACACCATCTTGTAATGGCCGACCAGATGTTTAAAGAATCAACTATCTGTCATAAGTGACGGCTGATATGATAGGATGTTTAATTAATATCGCATTGTGAACAAGGTGGTATGATATCGTTCAGACATTATTCTCATATCGTGTAACATTCCTTTCAACCCTAAAGATCATTAACGAATTAAATATAAATATAGTCGACAATAACTACACTAATTAAAATATAAAGAAAAAGAGAAATTAAACACTGATAAAAAAAACAATCATATAAACAAAAGTCTATAAAAGGTCATATTTTTTTTAGCTATAATTCATGGACAAGAAAAGGTTTTATTATAAATTCCGGTTTATATTGGTGCAGGAATACAATTTTTTTATTTTTTCAAAAACTTGTGGCTGTACAATCTTGACACGCCTGTGGGGTAATTTTGAACGATACCTAAATTTCCATTCAGAATAATTTAAATTCATCAAAATACTTAGAGAATTAACATTTCAACAAAATAAGAATACATTTTGTTTTAAAAATATTATTCTTTTCAATTTTTAAGAAAAAATATTTAGGTGTTCAGCCTTTCCTCAAAAGTGGGGTTACATTGAACGAATCATAAAATTGCATTCGATAAATTAATGAAAATTTTACAAATCTATCAAAATGCAACAGCAAATTCATTTGTTATAAATCTATCAAAATGCAACATCAAATTCATTTGTTATAGATAATCAAATACAATAAACATAACAAATATTGTGAATAAATGGGGAGACGTTGTACATGTTCAAGTTGCCACATTTTACTTTAAAAAGGGTGTATTATTAATATGGTTGTACTTAAATTTCTATTTCTATTCAAAACCATAAAATTTAACAAATATGTTTTATCTACTTATATAAATGAAGTGTCTATCCTGAATGAAGTATACTTACAGATATCTAGTATGAAGTTGACAGGCTATGTATTTGTATGTATGTATTTCATCAAATGCGGATCATTTTTTTTTATATCATCTAAGATTATTTATATGACATGAACAATAAATAATAAAAAAATATATAAAATGCTCAAAATGAAAGGGGGTTTAACGTTCTACTGATCTATTCCGACTGGGTTAATGAAGACGGGAATACGCCATACAGTGTGCTATGAGGGAAATTTTGCCCGGACAGCGGCCCTACGGTCTAGGCCTACTCTTATATCGAATTCCAACTGCCAAGGGATATTGTACGTGCATGTCAATGTATACACGGACCTGGGTTTTCCTCCTCTCCGCAAAACTAGGCAGCTGAACATTCTCGGCGAACACACGACCTCCAGACTAGCCAACCAGCGGCTTACCCACTTAGCCACCGTAGTTCCCCTGTTCTCTAAATACAAATAAAATCTCTCCCTCCCATAAATTCGGGCCAACCTGGGGTACTACGTCAAAACACAATATAAAATACCTCCATTAATATCGTGCAATCCCTAACAATCGCGGTAATACACATGAGATGAGATAACCCCGTTAATACTTTGAGAATGTTTATGTGTTAATTTCCAAATTACGACACTGTTAACCCAATTCCAGTTAAACAATCACAAAACATTTTACTTCGCCTTATAAACCTCTTAATACTTTGTTACTACTTATTTTAAAAGCCAAAATATGTGTTCAAAAACAAACAACTATAATTTATGATCTTTTAAAAACAACATGACTCGCCCGAAACAACAAGGCCCACATATGTAGTTAGTCCTTTTCTACTACAAGCTTGATAGGCAACATATTTAATTTTTGAGTTAAGAACATCAGTTTAAATGTCATATTTCTTAATCATTTTGATTTAATTAGTAAATAGTAAAGGGCTCAAAGAAAATGTTTGAAACAATTGAAATTGCCATAGACAGCAGATTTTCCGAATGGCAAACTGAGTTGTTCACAATTGATTTCATGAAATACAGCAGTTTCCATAATCTTGATTATTGTGAAATGAGTCTTAAATCCATAGCTCCAAAACGCTGATGAAAAGAAAACAGCTGATTAGAAGAAAGAAGGAGAAGGCTAAATAAAACAATGATTCTCATAAGGAGGAGGCTCATCAGGAGGAGGCTCATCAGGGGGCTCATCAGGAGACTCACCAAGATACTTTTTGGATTTCTGAGGTCTGCTTTCCCTGCTAGCCCTGAAAAAGTAAAGAAAAGGGTTATTGTCATTGTTAAATTTCACCTGAAAATAAGTTTTATTGAATATGAGTACCCATTTAAATCTTACTCGACATTATTTTAATTTAATGATGCTTTTTGCATGTCTACTAGTTAATATAATAAGGTTAGTATTAGGGTGGGTTTACATGTATACTAGTTATTATAATAGGGTTAGGATTAGGGTTGATAAAACATACCTCCAGACAAATATCACAATTTATAATCTCATAAATATTTAGGCTATACTATACGCTCAGTCAACCTTATCTATCAGATTTGAAAACTAAATACGTGTATCAGGCAAACAGACTTATGTTCAGCACACGCTCTGTAAACCATAGAAAGTTACTGAAACAGTCATTAAACACGTACTAACAAGAGATTCATCGCAAAGGCAACATACCTGTTGATGTGAATGGGTTTTAGTCGTGCTTAGCCCCGAACTCCCAGCAATTCTATAGTCATAGCTACTTCTTCAACAAGAGTTGTCAACGTTGAGCTAACCGAAATAAGGTTTAAAGTCTTACTTTTCTGCACCGATTGGCCAATGAAGACGGGCGTACGCTATTCCAGGGTAATATGAGAGAAATGTTGCCCGGACAGCGGCGCTACCGTCTACTCTTTTTCAGAATTCCAATTTTACGTACACGTCCATGTGTACACGGAACCAATACGTCCTTGCTAGGCTTTCGGTCCTGCACCGCCAACAAAAAACGATGAGCTTTCTCGATCAACCGCTGGATTGACACGGTACCTTCGGGTTAGCGATACAACGTATTACGCACTGACCCACTGTGGCTCACCGAGTGAGAGACGCCCTTTGCTAATATGTACCAAATTTCGATCTGTGTCCTAAGTTACTGAAATATGATTCTACATACACCGGCTTAATAGCTAATTAATAATGTAATGAAAGTTTACGTACAAGTAGCAAAGGACAACTTGAAGTATGAGCTCAACTAAACCCATTACAACATCAGTACCAACAACTACTTCATAACCCATCGAGTCTAAACCTGTACAAATTCAATAAATATAAGTAAAGTTTGTATTGTCGCCGAAGTATATCTTCAGGAGAGAAGTGTAAGGTAAGATTATGTTTGTATTTTAAAACACTGATTAATCTATTAACTTTGTACCAAGAGGTGATTGACATACTTTGTGGTTTTCTGATCTATACTTTTAAATTTAGAAGTCTGATACGATTATGTATCTTTTTAAATACTATATATGGCGTTGTGGTAATACTTATACTTACACAGAAAATAAGTTACTAATCCTGTAGCAAGCACAACTAGTAGGGGTATTAGTATCATTGGTATCAGAAAGCGACATTTTCTTTCTAGAATAAAAACAAATAATCAGTATGTTAAATACATGTAGCTTGTAATAATGGAAACAACTGCGAGTTTAATACCATTATATAGTTATTGAAAAACATTTTAATAATTACACACTCTAAACACTACTGCGAACATAATACTATAATTATTAAACAAAACTTTATAATAATCATATTTATACTTACTGCTATCTTCCTTCTTACGTACTTTTACAATAGCAACTATAATGACTACCACGGAAACAAGTACAGAAACACCAACTGCTATTCCAGTAATTTCCGGACAAGTCAGACCTCGTGAATTATCATCCGTTTCCACGACTTTGATTTGAAATAAAAGAAGTTAGATTATTTTATTATTTGATATGTTGACTGGTTTTGATTATGACGACCTGGCTTTGTTGAAGATTATAGACATAATAACTGATTTTGTATTGCACTGCCGTCATTATACCAAAATAAAATTAAAATAGTTCGTCAACTTAAACTTTGGAAACATTGTTTCTTTGTCAAAATTCTTCCATTGCTAGATGAAACAACACACCTGATAAACTCATATATTTTGATATATCGTCTGGTGAATCTATTTCTTTTCCAATACTGGCAAATGTAAAGAAGCACTGAAATGTGATTCGTGAGAAACTCGTCTATTGTTTTTTGTATACAGATGAGTCCAAAAACTGTGTCCGCATTATATTACTCTGCATAATTGTCATGTCGAAGAATTAGATCTTGGATCGTTTGTTGAAAGAAATCAAAGTGTAGGAATAGTGTTCATCTTTTTCACAATAAAATAAAACCAAGTACGAACAATCCAAACCATTAGACAAAATTCGAAGTCCTAAAAAAACGGTATAGGCAAAATAGTGTAATAAGGCAAAATAGTGTAATCAGCATATGGACTGTTCACCGTGTACAAAATACGCGACAAACAGTGGTTTATGTCCGTTTTGGCGTTATTTATGATATTTCATTAAAGTAATTAGAGGTTTTATTATACCTTGGTATTTATATTGTCCTTATATACACTGACAAAAACTCTTGTGTTGGATCTCAACACAACAAATATTCAACACAAGCTTGTGTTGTTTTACATTGCATTAACACAAGTTTTTATTCTTTTCAATGTCCTAATACAAACTTTATAAAATTTTGTGTGGTTTTTTTTCATATAATTAATTACGTTGAATTTTAAGATAACATTTATTATGTTACTTTATTATCTGTAATAATATGATTTTTATTTATTGAGAAATTCTGAATGGGATTGGGGAACTGGCTTAGCCTATTTGTAAAACCACTCTTCCTGAATTTGAATATTGAGGAATTCACTTTATTTCTTCTTTTTTTTTTAAATATTTCTAATTATCTAAAACCTTATATTAATTATTACAAACATAATGTGTAGTGCGATACGTTTAATATCTCTTTTAAAACAATCTATTTTAGAACAGTATACTGATATAAAGAGATCGGAGTTTTAGTCAATTATTATCTAATTATAAACTATTTATTTAATTAGACATAATAAAACATTATTCTGATTCTACTCTTTGTTTATTTCCACATCTTGTCTCAGACAATAGACATAGACAGTTTATTACAATGTCTGCATTTGGAAGTGTCTGATTGATATCGCCCCAATAAACTTGACACATCAAAGAAAATTGTCGTAGGGTGTGAAAGCTAAAACAATAGTGTTATATCTTGGTTTTAAAAAATATCTGAATAGGCGTGGAAATAGTCGAGTTCATTATTTTTAAAATTCTCCATTGTATTTCATTCTTATGCTTTATTTATGTAATCTATCTATAAATATTTGTCCTGTACCTTATCTATTAGTTCCCTTTTATGTACTGTAGAAATTTTTGAATTCCTAATCTTTTAAAGGGAATATTTATTTTTAGAAGTAGTTCAGTTTAGTGCATAATTTATGTCTTTGGTACTTGATTTGGTTGTTAATAAATTTAGATATATTTAAAATGTATGTTTTGGGGGCAAGGGGTAGTGATAGTGTGTACATATCTATTATATTCTCCGTTCTTTTTAAGGTTAATTTAAAAAAAATTAAATCGGATTTTTTTTTTATTTTGTGATTATTAGTATTGGAATTAACTTTGTTTATTAATATTCCAAATGTCTTAGTGCTTGTTTTTTTTTAACGATGTCGTTTTAATTTAGTGTAAAGCATTATGATCGTCGTATCGTTGATCAGGTCCGTGAGCTTGATGGGAAGCATTGGGGTGAAACGAGGAAGAACCCCATGGAAATCAGTAAGTAGTTATCTCCCCTCATTTATCGGATTTTATTTCAAATTTGATGCAATGCACTGGGGTTTTTCTATAAATTCATTGGAATCGGAAAGGGTTGGGTCCTGTTGAGTTCCGGTAATCAAAGAATGGTTGTTCGAGAGGATCCGTACCAAATTTGGTCAAAATCTATGTTTTCTTTTCAGATAAGCTGCTATCGCGACAACACTGCTGAGTGAGCGTATTGCCTAGCTCTACGTGGCTATTATTCTTTTATTTGCTGGATATTTACGTGACTAGTATTTTGGACTTTGACTTATGTTTTGTTAAGCGTTTTGTTGGTAATCTGTAATTTAATTTATCATACCTGCCCGGTCACTGATATTCTTTCTACAATACGCTGTGTTATCTTGGGGGTATCCAGTTGTCCAAATCCATTCATGTCTAACCACTACAGCGTTTGGCCAAGCAACGTCATCAAATCTACAAACAGATAAAAGATAATCTGCCATAGACTGTACCTTATCTAAAATGAAAACTTTGTTCACCAAAGTACCTTCAAAAATTCTAATTTTTGTCATGTTCAGAAGCTTTGGGAAATCTTTTCATGAATGTAGCCTCTATCTCGTTCAAAAGCTTTTGGCAGAGGTTACGGAACGCTGAATATTGATCGAGTTCGTCATCTCGTGACTCCATAGATTCTATCGCGTTCACAGGGTTTTAGGAAAGGAGGCATAATTCAGGAACTGAACGTGACAAAAAAAATTAATATCTAATTAAAAATTATAATAAAAATGCAACTAACTTCATATACATTTATACTAGACTAATATGCGTGGTTTGACACATTTTCGTATATTTTTTTCACGGTTACAGAAAATAGAGCTGCAGAGGCCTTTTAAATAAATAACCATAACATCTCACCCAGGTTCATTCCATCCTTGCTTATGTTTATTGTAACATTTCCATTCTGCACTGGTTTCAATACCATTACTCAATGTCATCTTTATTCCAACAGGTTCATCTGTATTACGACACTTTATAGCAATAAGTTGCGTATCATCAGGAATACTGACAGTTGCTGGTTGATCCCAGTAGCTGTTATTACCATTCTTGTACAGAACACCATCAACATAAAACTCCATGATATTCTTACAGGCAATTTCCCCAGTTATAGCGTCTAGAGCTGAAATTTAATATTTGACAAATGTTGAATTAATAGAACCCTGTATCTCAGAAGGAGAATAATAATAGTAATTATAATAATGTATTTATAGAGCGCCTATAATCCAACATTTGGGTGCTCTATGGCGCTATTACATTATGGTAAAAGTACAAAATAAAAATATATATAAAAAAATCATGAATCAAAAACCAACAACTTTAAGGTATAAAAACACCTCACGGATAATATTAAAAAGACACCAAAGAAACAACTATCACCATTGCACAATTAGAATAAAATATGGTATGCAATAATATAAAGCAAACTCTGAAAACGTTTAAACATTTAACAATAAAATGGCTTTTAGAAAGGCGAGTTTTTAACTTTTTCATAAAAACAGACAAGTAAGGGGAATCTTTAACCTCAGAAGGTAACTTATTCCATGGTTCATAAGCAACAGAACCAATAGATCTTTCACAAAACGAAAATTGTGCATGATAGGGCATTAGTTTTTGTTAAAGGGCCAATCCCGATAATATTTTGGAGAATAAAACTGCTTAATACAACTCCTTAATATCCCGTACCTAAGGGCCGAGCAACTAATTCAATATTTGTGATATGCTTTCAAACAACTTACATCCGTCAGTCTTCATCTGGAAATGGAGACCGGTGTCCCAATATGCGGTGCCTGGATAAAACTAGACTTTTATTTTATAAAAACAATGTGTAGGTGGAATTTACCTTTCGTTATCCAGTACGGCACATGGGTCATTCACTGTATAGACCTCTAAAGGAACGGCGATAGATTATCAGGTCACCCAACGAAAAAAAAATTGACCAGAAATCTTAAAAGGGTTACGTGTCCGGATAAGCATTTTTGAAGTTCACGCCCAAACGACTAAATATTTTGAGCTGAAATTTTGAGGCAGGGTAAATACACCATTCCTCTCTATTTTGGCGCTTAAATTTCATACGAACTCGGACTTTTGTTTTTAAGATTCTGTTCAAATGGGATAGTCCCTTTAAGTGACCTTATTGTGCGTGCAGAAATATATAGAGTGATAGGCTGTTTGAGGTTGCCAAATGAGTCTTTAATATTAATGATAGAGTATGTTAGAGAGAGAGTATTTTAAATTCAATTCTGCTAGTAATTGGTAAGCAATGTTGTTGTCGTAAAATAGGGGTGATATGTTCACAACGTTTAGTTCCAGTTATGATTCGTGCCGGTTTTGGGTTGGGTTTTTTGGGGTCTATGTAGTCTATTTAGCTGAAGAGAAGGCAAATTAAACAATAAAGAATTACAATAATGAAGTCATGAGGTTATTTTACACATGAGTTGACAAGCATTTTAGAAGTATCGATATTAATAAAGGATCTTAGGCTACCTATATTATATATTCGAAAATTGACGGATTTACATATATTCGATACATGTTCTTTCATGGCAAGATATTTACCAAAAGCACCACCCACTTTAAACACAATTTGTAGTAATTTCCGGTAGTCTATGATCGTTTCCTATTCTTGATAGTTCAGTTTTAACATCCTTTAGTTTTAAAACGCTACTTTTCATCCAGTTTTCTTCATTATCAATATACTTACGAATTTGTTTACTTCCGTTATCGGATGTTACAACCACATATAGTTGAATGTCGTCGCTTTTTTATAAGCAATATTTTTATTCAGATTTGTATCTGAATATGGATTGAGAGAGAGAGAAATGGGGTTTAACGTCCACTCGACACAAACTAGGGACTAAAACATGGTTCAATTTTATTTAAATAATTCGCTTGCGTGTAGGGGTCTTTAGCAGTGGGAGGAAACCGGAGGACCTGGAGAAAACCGACGAGGTTGGAGAGGCGACCCTACTCCTTGTCTCGTACAACCAGGGAATCGAAACCCCGCCAGTTGACTCAATGACAGACCATATGATACAGCGCGCGCGGGCTAACCATTCGGCCATCCAACCCCCCGAATAGGGATTGAGGAACAGACATAGCCTATATTAAACCCCTCTCACTGTGAGATATAGATACATGTATTTACATTTTAGAAATAGTCCAAATTGTGATCTCTGATATGTTTACTAAGTAGGCAAGCATAACCGTAAATATAAAAAACGGACCGAATACTGATCCTTTCGGAACTCTATATTTTACTGGTTTTGACGACTTTTTTTTATGACAACGGGCTCTTTTCGTGAGGCGAGATACGATTCAAAAAATTTCAGGGCATAGCCAGAAATTCCGAAATAATCTTTAAAACGGTTAAATAGAAGTGTCTGTTCAATGCTGTCGAAAGCAGTACTAGAAGAACAAGAAATACCACATTTTTACTATCCAGATTAATTAAGATATCGTTTGTGTACTATTGAGTTTTTGGCACGGTGATTGAAAGGGTTCGTCTAAATGCTGAAATTTTAAGTGATCTTTAAATCTTACAGACTCGTCTTAGATAAAAGTGATAGATTAGATACTGGCCGATGATTTTTGAACATATTAATGTCTAAAGTACTTTAGTGATTAAGGGAAAACTAGAGCTTCTTTCAGAACATCGGGGAAGGTACCAGTTGACAAGATTTATTTACAATATGGGTAATTCGCCCGTATATCCGTTATCACTCGTCACATCAGTCAGTTATATAGAGAGATGACTCGTGTTTTCCTTTGGCGTTCGTCACTTCCGATTCTGTAAAACTGTATTACTCAGCTATCGTACCAATGATCTCTGTGATAAATTTATATTTGGAATGTGTTTAAGTCGCTCTATCACATATGTGATAATGACTGGCACCAATATTGTTATTTAACACAGAGATCATTGCTACGGTAGATTATAAATTGGAAAAATTCCGTGCACTTTCCATGTTTTTATTAAGTACAGAATGAATAAATGAAATGGGGTTTAACGTCCTACTGTTCTGCTCCTATACTGGGCTAATGAAGACGGGCTTACGCCATACAGTGTGCTATGAGGGAAATTTTGCCCGGGCAGCGGCACTATCGCCTACTCTTATATCGAATTCCAACTGCCAAGGGATCTTTTACGTGCATTCTAATGTATACACGGGACCTCGGTTTTTCGTCTCATCCGAAGGACTAGACAACTGTCCTTATCAGGCCCTTATTAAAATTGGTCAAACAGGGCCCTGTTTCACAAAAACTTAAATCTCCTTAAAATCCTAACTTAAGATAGATGCGTTTCACAAAACGATTTTAAGCATTTTAGATAAAATCCACTAAAATAATATTTTAGGTTAAAATTGTATCTTAACTTAAAATAGTGGCGTCTCACAATTTTAAACTCTTTAAGTAACTTGTATTCCATATAATTGTGTCATGCACCACTGACAAGGGGAAACCACGTCGGAAAATCAGGATGAACTTTCTCGGCCAATGCAGGGATCGAACACCCGACCTCCAGGCTAGTGAGCCAGCGTCTTAACCACCGTGGCTCCCCAGAATGAATAAAAACAAGGGAATGCACGGGCTTTTTCTATTTTTCTCGTTTTCTCTTGTCTAATGACAGCCAATCCTCTTTTTTGGATTGTCAGATTTCCTCTCACAGTCTCGTATAATAAGTTTTCATCTTCAACGAAATTATGAAATGAAATTCGACCTTGTGTCTGTTATCGCTCGATACTTCAGTCAGGATAACTCGTGTTTGTCATTTTTTGCGTCACTTTCCGTTTCTTCGAATGTTCGTTATGCATCTACAGCAGCAATGATCTCTATGTTAAAATTATATTTGGAATGTATTTTCTGAGAGGAACCTAATACGCATATGGAATAATTGAAATACGAAACGCTTTCAACTGTTGCTGTCTTAAAGGATATCACACCATATAAATTGACAACAGAAAATATTTCTTAATATTCATTAATGTGACAGTAATGCAACAATATTCACTGTCGTGCTAGTACATTTAGTTATACGTGCAAAGCTGTAAATTGAAATGGCGGCGACTTCATCATTAGCCCAGTTCGGAGCAGAATAGTAGGACGTTAAACCCCATTTCATTTCATTTCATAGTCAAAGTGTCACAACATTTAATCAGAAAATCCCGTTGTATGTATGCATTAAATAGATATGTCATTCATCAGTGCATACCTGTCAAATAAATCAATTAATACCAGGTAAAATCGATATTTCATTGGCAACCCGTATTACACAATAACCAGGTAAAACAAGGGAGCAGAACCGGTTTATTTATTGATTCATATTCAAGTAGCAAAGAGCTCTATGTTCAAACTATATTTGGAAAGTGTTTAATCAGTTCTATCACATAAGTAATAATGGCTGACATCGATATTGTCATTTAAGATTAAATGAATCCAAAATATCATATAACGTACTTGACATGCTACACTCGGCATCATCGAGATGTAGATTTAAATCCCCAATAAGTAGTAACGGAGAAGACGAGTAAAAAAATTCATACAGTTGATCAGTAAATTCACTGAGAAAAACATCAAGACTTCATTAGAACATTCTTGATGTTTCTAATACTGATTTATGAATAACAACTGGCCTACCTCCTTTACGCCTATTCGATTTTCAGTAACCGCAGAGTTGTTTGAAGGTAAACGTTTGTGTAGAGTAGTCGTATCATTTGGGTTAAGCCATGTTTTAACAGCTAAAAAATTGTCAAAATCATTATCAAGCAATTATTCCTGAAGTTCATCAGTTTTATCCTTGATTGATTGGTAATTTAAGCCACAGAGATTGAATGATTGCAGTACACTACCAGACTTTTCACTACTTATAATATCAACAGATCGGGGTTATTATGGTTAAAACCCTTGTCTTTTTTGTTGGTTTGAGTTCATTAGTCACCTTTATTTGAGGTTTATAACTTTAAATATTTTCTTTGGTATTCACTATAAGATCTAAAAACTGTTCCATGTTATTTTTCATCCCGTGATCTAAAAACTGGAGTTTTTTATATTCAATAAATAGTTGTGTAGGTTTTTTTTTTATTATACATGATATATGGGTTCCATGAAAATTATGGTTTCCAATAATTCGAACTCGGGTAGCCTGTTAACAATGAATATTTATTTGGAACCTTCAAATTGTAGCATATAGTCAGTGGAATTTGGAAGCGAAACCACAAGCCTACCAAATCCTTGCTAAACATTCTTTGTTTGACTGGTGTGTAAACTGTTGCTGCTTTCTAATCTTCGACTTCACATTATTGCAATTACAATCTGATTAAAACACAGGACCTATTTTTTTTCGTTTTTTATAATTTAAAATTTTGTTTTACTTGTCTTTACTACACTGGAACAGTTTTCATCATTGACGTGTTCTGGATAATGTGAGGAATTGGCCAATGAAACTGTCTGTTACGGCGAGCTTTGGCCGTGTTTTGCACGGAGCTGTGGGTAATCCACTAGAAGAGACATCAATGCTGATTATTGAAATGTCTGACGTCATAGGGTCAAAAGTCGCTCGTATGACCTATCGCTACAACCGGTCAAATCTTAATGTAGTGTAGGCCATCGAAAGTATAAAAAAACGAAACGAAATATAGATCTGTATTTTAATCAGATTGTGGCGATGATGACTGAAATATTTGACGTTGGCACAGACTTTACATCCCAACATGACCGAGAAACACTGTTCGTTTTTAAATATGGGTTTATATAAAGCAGGATGCATAGTTTCGGTCACCTAGTCTTCAACGTACGGAGAGTCTGGGGCCGTTCTCAATATTTGACGTAAAGTCCATTGCCCATGCGTAACCAGGAGTTTGGTTTTTAATGTGGTTGATTATCCAATATCTTTGGCCAAGCCAAGTAAGAGTTGTGCCCCTTCCCGCAATAAATCCCATAATTCTTGCATCAATATAAACAAACATGACTCGTGACGACGAATTAGGATTAATTATAAAAACAACCATAGATATGGCCAATGAAGAGGGAAATTTTACAATAAAAAAAATAAGTGCAGTCACTGCAGTCGGTCCCAAAATTATGCATCGACGACTTAATGAATTAATGAGGCAAACACACAATGCCAGAATAGATCCCAAATACTAATAGTAAGTGCAGGGGGACTGCACCACACAAACTTTACACAAAAACAAATACAAGGACAGGACATCATAGCCTACTCAGGAAAACACAAACATATAGACAATTCAAAAAAAAGTGAATGGATCCGGGGGCTAGCCGTAAGCGTCACTGCGCGTGAATCCGTGAGAATTGCACACGTCACACAAAACAATAGTATAAAATAACCATGTCTGCTTGTCATGTTTGAAAAAAAAATTGTCATTCTTATTCTGTTGTGAGTATGTTCTATGAAATGTTTTTCCCTCATGACAAAAAAATAATAGTTCTCAAAAAAAGTACCGCAGTCGGTCTCAGTCTAAATGGATTAATGAGGTAAACAAACAATCATAAAACAGGCGAAATAGACAGATAGGCCACAAGATTCTGTCCCATTTCTTATCCTCTCGGTAACGAGAATTTTTAGACCCAGTTCCGAAAAATTAAAAGCTCGGTTACATATCTGAAATTTTTTTCGCGATTGCGGCGCTCGAACGGCTCGATTCCGTTATAACATCATTCTTCTATTCCTTTGTTGTCTGATACCGTCTCAGCACTATCATATTCACGGGTTATAGTGAGCTGCCCAGTTATACTGGTGTGTGGGTCGTGGGGCGTCAGACTATACAAATGTTATGTCAACTCTTGCAAAACAGGCGGAATTCACAGGGGCAGATCTCGAGATTCTGTCCCATTGACTCACATTTCTGGTCCTCTCGTCCACAAGACTTTCTCCCAGCAATGACCTCAAATGCTAGGATATTGACTCAAGTTTTCAAAATTTTATCAGGTTGCTCAGTGTTATAGGCACAATCATCATATATGACTTAAACTTTATGTCAACTTAAATAAAACTGCTTTCCGGCGAGACAACGATCGGCGAACAACTATATAATTATACAATACTATCTATGTTCTACTGGGACGCTTAATGTTATAGCCAGTAATTTGTTGACATTTATTGTGGGTGGGATTGTGGATGGCTCCCTCGATTTGGAGCCGCCTCCACCCCACCACCTATTCCTAGCTTCTAGATCTGCTACTGCACATGGCCCCTAGAAAACTCGTACCTGTGGTGCGCGGCTCCTGGCTGCGTCACTAGCATTGGGGGTATGTGCATCAGTCGGTCGCATTTTGGCTAAATACCCCCCGCCCCCCGCAAACAAAATCGTTATGTACGCCCCTGGATTCATTGCTCGTTATTCACCAGATAGTAATAAAATAAAGGCACTTTTATAGGGAATACGCGGGGAGTCCATTTGGTTTATAACACTTGGGAATAGATTCTAACAAGCTGTCTTTCTACCTGAATAAGCAGCTGTTTCATTTTGGACAACACCAGAAATGGAATTGGTAATATAATAAAGGCGCAGAACTGATATTCAAGCTAGATAAATTCAGGCAAATTGATAAGCAATGTCCAGTTTTGAAATATCATGTGAAGCTTTATTTCAGTCACACTATTTTAAAATTGTTGTGTTGTTATAATCCATATTTCACGGTCTGCTCACTGCCGTGTATACTCGATAGAATTTCAGGGTTGTTTCGTATTTTGAACATTCAGTATTCACATCCATGTCATTTATTCACCTAACAGCCATTCCTTCACTAGATCGATCGAAAATTCACTGCCTCAAATCTCCGTTATAAATTCTGTAAACGCACCATTTGGTATCCACATTAATACAAGTGCCTAAGACAATCAATGAATTATCTTTATTTTATCACAGAACACCTACCCTTTATAAAAAAAATTCTGAGGGACAGCGGTAAATCCGCGTAAAATAGGGGGCTCTAAAACTTCGCGTTTAGAAGAACTAGGTATTAGATACTAACAAGATGATCATGCCTAAACTAGAAAAGAAATGTCGAAAAATCGATATAGAAACTGTCAACAACTGTTTAGTTAAAACGGGGACACACAATTGTCCATGTGAGAATTAAAATAAGCAAAATCTATGAGTAGTATTTTTGCGAATCAAGTTATCTACTTGATTAGCAACGGGGAAGATTTGATTCGAAAAGTGCGATGTGGATCCGGTTGTGAAGAATTGAGGTCATTTGTGGACGAACCCTATGGATTTTAACCATACGAGTTATGCAAATTAATTATATAAGTGTGGAATCATCTATTCAGGATTTTGTATTTTATCGGCTTGACAGTTTTGACGTTAGCAAATATGTTTAACCAAGGTGTGTACCTAGATTCCAAAGGCCATGTGCTAATGGGTAGACAATAGCCTCTCGATGTCACCAACCCCGTAGAGTAAGTATAACGCTATGATGCATACAGTGATCTGGGACCAGTTATGCGAATCAGTTTGGGTATTTGGCTATGCTTATTTAACTGAATCATAAAATACGATTACAGGAGAACCATTGCCTTGTACATGTGTTCAAGTGTGTCTAAGAGTATGCCCTAAAAGGTAACCATTAACTGACCTGGGGGACGTACATTAAAGTCCAGTGGATTTGTAATGAATTCTTTTAAACGGAGTACACAGTGTGACAACAGCGATTTTCATAGAGCTGCAATTTTAGTAGAGTAGCGGTGCTCTTAGAAATTCGTGATTTGTGGTAGTGTTGGGCATTCCATAAGTTAGAAATGCACGTGTTTTGGCGGTTGCGGGCATTCCAGGATGAAGTGTGCAGCCTTCGAATATGGATCGAAGGCGACAAAATTACCTAACTGGAAAAAATCAGTATTTTCACTTAACTTTAAGAAAACTTTTCAATACGGGCCTTGATACCTTTCTTCTCCATAGTAATATTTCTAATATGGATTGCTTCGGAACCCTTATTGTCATCAGTACGAAGAAAGGCGACCATCTGTTTAATAACGAATAACCACTGCCCATGTGGACTTTGCTTTAATGTATAGCGAAAGTGAAGAGTGTATAGACAAAGCTTACCGTATATTAGAGGTCTCAGCCCCGTGAATACAATAACCCAAGTAATCAAATTCATCATTTTCTTTTATCTGAAATACAACATTACAAACGATAACATTATATTAAACAAATCAACTACACAATTGAATTGCAGAAGTAAAGCGTTTATGGACAAAGCTTTCCATATGTTAGAGGCACCAACCCTAGGAGAACAATAACCCAATTCCTCACATTCAACATTTTTATTTTTATCCGAAATACAACATTACATTAATTTAGAAGGGGACAGCTCATTGTGTCTGCTCCTACTATTTCAGGTTACGAACTCCAGCCGTTGGTATTTTCTCCTTTCGGCTGTAATCTACCAGAAAACTAAATATACATTATGCCACCTTTCCACCATCTAGATGTTGTCCGATTTCAATTGGTTTAAACGACTTACTCCGCTATATCGCGTACCTATCTGAAAGGTTATCTTTCGCGTCCATCCGACAGTTTATTAATATCATAATGTTGTTGCATGTGGAGGTTAATTTTAAAAACAAATCCCTTAGATACCTAACACCTAACCTGGGTCAGCGGGTAAAGCGTTGGTTCGATAATCTGGAGGTCCCGTGTTCGATCCCTGGATTTTCCTTGGCAGTAGTACAGTACTGGCGGTCTTACAAGGGACAACGTATATATGTAGTAGTTCGGATGGGACAAAAAACGAGGTCCCGTGTACACATTAGCGTACACGTAAACGATCCCTTTGTAGTTTGAATTCGATATTAGAGTAGGCCAAAGCGCCGCTGTCCGGGCAAAATATCCCCAAGTTCTGACACTGAATGGCGCATGCCCGTCTTCATTAGCTCAGTCGGAGTAGGACCATTTCATTCCATTTTCATTTTTTATCCCCAGTATCCAATGGTGCAGTATTCATATCCTATGATTATTACCTCACTCTTACTTTGATTATCGAAACCGTTGTTCACGATTGTAGCCGTTTAAGCCCATGATGTCTTGTGAGATTACCTTGACGTGTTTGTAAATTCTAAATTAAAAATCTAATACTGTTCGTTGTTTGTCACTACTAGCACGCGAAGCGATCAATAATCTGTCACAAATGGATGTGATAACTAACGGTCACGCTAACCACACGGGTATCTAGGACGAGCCGATCACCAAACTAAGGTTACCTTGAAAAATACAACATGTTATTCAAGTTGATGATTAAAATAATTATATAATAATATTTTATAAAAAAAAGAGTTAAATTATACATAAAATATAATGTTTAAATACAGAAGATCACATGGATATAACACGCGTGTTGACTGTAATAACGTCATATATATATAAGACTCAAACAGTTAAAAGACTTGAAAGGAATGAGAGATCAATTGGGATATTGATCAGTTGCTTTGTGTTATGAACTAGTTCATTTATACTGATGACTAGTCATAAAATGTCGAATAACATGTCCCTTATGTATCGTAGACTAAGCAACAAATAACTTTTATAAATAAAAATATACGACACTAACAGATCAAAGTATACGAATCAATTAACATAATGTATGAATGAATAAATGTATTTTAATGGCACGTCACCTCCAAATTGAATGAACTCACAATAATGTATTATACATAAATACCAGCGACTGTCAGGAAGGATACGCCCATATTTTCGTGAGATGGATAGAGAACAAGCTAAAAAGAAAGTGATTTTTCCTACAATCAAGGGCCATAATTCATGACGTTACAATTCGATATGCGCAAATATTTGTACACTATTCGCGTACAAGTATTACAGTTAACATAATTAAAATTAAATAACACAGTTTATTGATATTAATATTTAAAATGTAAAAAAATACAAAACAAGTGAGTTTAAAAAAATATATATGACCAATGCGACCTCGACACTCAATCCTCCTGTTCGTTCTATAGGAGTTGGACAAGTTTCCTAAGAAAGGCTTAATGTGATGAAGTTTATTTGTCCCTGCAATATTCTACGACCGTTGCCAGCGGCCATACATACAAGTATTAATCAATGATTTAAAATCACGATATGGTAATAAACACTGAGATATGGGAAGACAGCTATAATTTTTCCACTTATTAAGAAGAAAACACTAGACTCCGAAATAGAGAACAATTATAGACCCGTGTCAAACTTAAGGTTTGTACCCTAAGTCCTGGAACGTGTTATTTCTAAACAAATATCATCCCATATCAGGGATCACGATTTCAGAATGCATACAGGAAGAACCATGGCACTGAAACGGAATTACAAAGAGTTCATAATGATATTCACACATCTATGGATAATCATAGCTGTGTTTTACTGATTCTGTTACACCTAACAATGAGAAAACAAAGTACATGGCAATCGGTTCAAAACACAACCTCTCAAAAGTAGATGGTGATCTTTCTATTCGTGTTGGTGGGTTATCCATCACTAATTCTACTGCAGCAATCTTCCATTCTAACATGGAGTCCCAAATTAACAATGTGTGTAAAGTAGGCTACTTTCATTTGAGAAAAATTGTCAAAATTAGGAAGTTTATAACAATAGATGTAACAAAAACATTTATACAAGCCCTAGTTATCTCTAGACTAGATAATTTTAATTCACTGCTGTCAGATGTTCCAAAAAAACCGTTGGACAGACTACAAAAATTACAAAATTCTGCTGTTCGTCTCATCGCAGGCTGTTCTAGATAGGATCATATAACTCCAATACTGTTTAATCTCCATTGGCCCCCAATAACTTATAGAATACAAAATGCTACTTTTGCCTTTGCCTATTTACATGTATTTTTATCATTATGTATTGTATCTTCTTTAAGTTTGTAAAGAGCATCTGGGCACTGGGGTGAAATATGCGCTATACATAGATATACCATAATAATAATAATAATTATACCATAATAATAATTATCGACATCTGTATCGCGTTCACAATTCTGAGCTTGAGGTCGTATCACCACTTTAAGTCGTGTTGTTTCCGTGAAATTATCAAATTCTGTTTGAGATTTGATGACTTTGAGTCATTCCTCAATTCCAGGAATATGTTTCCATCGCGGGTCCATGAAGAATTAAATTTCTTTTCTTTAGCCATTTGTCTTGCATCGTATGTCAGTTTTGCTCTTTTGTGGGTGGGATCTTCCTTTACTGATATTTTGTGTTTGCTGTTAACGGTTATAGTTGACGGTTTTATGTTTTTTAACATTACTAATGAATGTGATGTTAGTTGCATAGCCTTTCAAGCGGGTTTTTATCGGGTGTGGTTTATCTGTTTTGTAGTAGCGGGCTGGTGCGCCAACTCGGTGGCTCCTAATAATATCTGAACGATAGTACGAATCATCAGTTGTTTGTTCAACGAGTTCATTAACTCCCAAGATCATATCCACTCCCATCTCCCATTTTGCTCAAAGTCGTCTAATTTATCCTTTAGTTTGTTTTTGTTCCAGCATTTTTGGCCCTGGCAATTGATTCTAGTTGTTTTGTTCTATTCTCGAGCTAGGAGTTTCTCTCACACAATCTGTTAGCAACTAATGATGCCACGACGTTTGCGGTTTTCGATATGATAGCGGGATTATTGGGGACATTCATTATGACATGTTCATTAATTGATACCGAATCCATCAAGATTTCGTCGTCTGTATTTGAGTCACTCCTCCTCTTCATACGCTTGGGTTCAGATTCAGGCGGGTTTGAAGACGGGGAGCTGGTGAACAATCCTCGCGTGAACAATTTCTCTATTCAAAGTGCAGAACCACAACAACAAAGATAAAGATTGTTTGTACTTACAAATGTAACAAATAAAACCTTTGATTTTTTTTCATGTATATCATGTAGAACCACGTCTTGTCATACTCCAGAATTTCCATATAAGGGAAAGACAAACAATAATACAGTCAAATAAACACAGAAACACACTGTAATAATATGTAGGTTTTTTACATTTTCATGCCATATTGTATTTGTCTTGAGACACCTTATCTATATACATACCTAAGGTTAACTCAGGCGCTCAAAACAATTTTAAAAACACCTCCAATCCATGTGTCCAATTTATGATACAAAGACACGGGGGTTTTTAAATACAAAATTAGAAAATAAACTATATGTAAAGTAACACCGGCTGTTCTAGAAAGATTAATATATTGCTACTATAGACTGTCGGGAGTAGAAACTACTACGCACCGAGTAATAGACGCCTTGTGATTCAACCAAACCTACTAACAAGTTATATACATAGATGAAATAGCAATAAACGTAAAACATACCTCACAAAATACCTTTAAAAGGACGACGCGCTTGATGTACTATGTTTTCTGTTCAGCTCCTTCTCGGAAATAAGCTATATAATACGTAGAATTGGTAATTCCCAGAGAATATAAAATAAGACATGCTGTACTTTCCAGTATCCAAAAATAACAACTCAACAGTGAGGCTGATCGTCCCCGTCGAAATCCCAAAATAAATATATGACGCATATTGATTAATTGCGCAATTATCATTTTCAAGAGTATGGAGCAATCCAACTGACTGTCTTAGTCTAAGCAAATGATCTTTGCGGGATATACAGCTAGTGTGGAGTCCTAAAGAAAGGGGTATTCGCAATACTGTCAAGACTGATATCAGCCTCCGCCAAAAGGGGTTGTTTGCGAATAAAAGATGGAATGACGTTAGTTTTGAGCTGATATAAATGCTCATGATAGGGGCTAAACATGGTAACGATGCTATTTCCGTGGCCTACTACAGGACCAGTTTATCACGTCGGTTGTGGAATAATTACTGATGGGCCTCGACATATAACCTGTCCACTGGAGATGTGAGAAATGCTCTAAACAGATTCCCTGGTTATGTATGATGTCAAGCTCTTTCGGGTAATACTTGTCGGCTGACCCATACACAATACATCCATAATCGAATTTAGATCTTATTAAAGATCGATATAATCGACGCAAGACCTTACGGTCTGCTCCCCAGTCAGTATTTGATAAGACTCTCAATAAATATGTTTATGGTTTTCAGGCTTTTAATGTGGGGATAAATGATAATTTTGTATCAAATATCCCCCCGAGAAATTTGGTTTCATCTACTATTGGAAGGTGATTGACATCCTGCCATCCAAATATGAAGGGAATTCAAACAAAGCTCCAACCTACACTCGATTATACGCATGTCTGTGGAACCATAGCACATCTGAAAGTCGTCAACATGAAGCGTCATTTGTACCTGGTTTAAGGCCCGTTTGGATTGCATTAATTTTTATCGCGAAGAGAGTAGGTGATAATATGCTTCCCTGAGGAACTCCCTTCCATGGAGAATATTGCGGCATACTAAATGGTCCGGGTGGGGCCCCGTATAACCGTACGTCAAGCAAAGACCTCTTCATGGCATGGTTATGTCGCAATGATCAATTCGCGGATAGGATTCGTAGGATTAAAGGTAAACGTTGTGCATTATCAGTTAACCATCTAAATGTTGATAATAAGACCTTGACAACATTTCCTGATATTGCTACTTCTCTGGTCAGTACATTTTCATTTAATTCATCATCGAATGAAATGTTGATAATAACACCTTAACAACATTTCCATATATTGTTAATTTCATTAAGAACAAAGGGAGCTACGTACAAAAATTAAATTTTTACCCTATATGGTGAAAATTGTGCCATTTGACCAAACACTTTTGAGATCCCATCATTTTATTCCGGCATAGTAATTTGGCTGGAGAATGCTTGTTAATGGTGAACAACTTCTTAAACTATGTAGTGAAACAAATTTTGGCAGCAAATTATGGATACGTTGGACTACAGACCAGTTCAGTAGATATTAATATTATGTGCTAGAAATATTAAATTATACACTATTATTATTTATTATCAATTCACTATTAATTATACAATATTATTATTTATTATCAATTCACTATTAATTATACAATATTATTATTTATTATCAATTCACTATTACTTATACAATATTATTATTTATTATCAATTTACTATTAATTATACAATATTATTATTTATTATCAATTCACTATTAATTATACAATATTATTATTTATTATCAATTCACTGTTCACATAATATTAATATCTACTGAACTAATTTCTCTCAGCATTCATACCGATTATAATATGTTATCATTATTTGGTAAATAGACCATGCAGAATATACACGAACATGTATTTATAAAAAAAACACAAGTTTGTGTTATTTAATCAATTTAAGACAACTTTTGTGTTGTTTCAACATTGAACGCAAGTTTGTGTTGTTTCAACACAAGTTTGTGTTCTTAAATAGAGACACCTAACTTGTGTTCAAAATAACACAAGTTTGTGTTGTTTCAACACAACTGTTTTTTCAGTGTAGCTATTAAAGCAATTATACAACAACTGGTTCAATTTATAATGGTAGGAGCAGGGCAGAGACGGATCGAGACACCTTATTTTAACATATACCGTAGGTTCACTCAGGCGCTGTAAACATTTTCAAAAACACTTTTAAACACAAAATTAGAAAGTTAAATTAACAATAGAGTGCTACTTTACACTTCCGGGAGGCGAAGCTACTGCGTACAGAATAATATCAGGGCTACGTCTACCAGCAGAGACCTTGTGATTCAACCAAACATTCAAGCAAGTTATATATATATTGATGAAACAAGCCAACAGTGAGGCTGACGTCCCCCGCCGAAATTGCAAAATAAATAGATGACACATATTAATTAATCGCACATTTATTTTTTTCACTAAGTTTCATCACTCTCTATCAGATAGAATCAAGATTGTCTTGTACCAAACCATCGACAAATGAAATCGATTAGCTCTGCTTAGCTTCAGTTCGAAATGTTAATCATTGAACTCAGTCAAGACATTCACCTAATGAATATCTACATCAAGTTTTAACATTCACCTAAAAGACACCTACGCCACGTTTGAACATTCTACCTCTATTAGAAGGAGAGTTATTGTGTTCCAAAGTCTCGACCAATCAAATTGCTAATCACTCTGCTTACCCTCAGCAAAAAATGTTCATTATCGAACTTAGTCAAGGTATTGATATAATAAAGCTATACACCAAGTGTCCTCACTTTCACTGAATTAGAACTAAAGTTATCGTGTCCCAAAGCATCAACCAATCAAATTGCTTATCTCTGCTTAACCTAAGCCGAAAATGCTCATCTTCGAACTCCATCAAGGCATTGACCTAATAAACACCTACACCAAGTTTGAACATTCTAGCTCAATTAGAAGGAGAGTTATTGTGTCCCAAAGCATCAACTAATCAAATTGCTTATCCCTGCGCTACCCTAAGCCGAAAATGCTCATCTTCGAACTCCATCAAGGCATTGACCTAATAAACACCTACACCAAGTTTGAACATTCTAGCGCAATTAAAAGGAGAGTTATTGTGTCCCAAAGCATCAACTAATCAAATTGCTTATCCCTGCGCTACCCTAAGCCGAAAATGCTCAAGGTATTGATATAATAAAGCTATACACCATGTGTCCTCACTTTCACTGAATTAGAACTAAAGTTATCGTGTCCCAAAGCATCAACCAATCAAATTGCTTATCTCTGCTTAACCTAAGCCGAAAATGCTCATCTTCGAACTCCATCAAGGCATTGACCTGAAAAACACCTACACCAAGTTTGAACATTCTAGCTCAATTAGAAGGAGAGTTATTGTGTCCCAAAGCATCAACTAATCAAATTGCTTATCCCTGCGCTACACTAAGCCGAAAATGCTCATCTTCACACTCCATCAAGGCATGGATCTAATAAACACCTACACCAAGTTTGAACATTCTAGCTCAATTAGAAGGAGAGTTATTGTGTCCCAAAAAGTGTGACGGACAGACAGACGGACGGACAGACAGACAGATGAACCCATTTTAATAGTCCCCTGCATTCTTCAAAGGCGGGGGACAATAACAATAAACGTAAAACAAATCTCATAAAATACCTGTTAAATGGCGATGTTCTTGATAACGAATAATGATTCAAATTCACACTGCCCTTCGTTTTCTGCTGCTTTCTCGGAAATAAGGTATATTTTACTTGGAATTGGTAATTCCCAGAGAATATTTCTGTACATTGCATCATTACATCAGATATTAAAAATAAACCATGCTGCACATTCCAGTATCCAATAACAAGAATTAAAGATTAAAATGTATTCTTCTTACAATGGGAATTTATTGAACAGATCTGTTCGCTTGATTGCCACATAAAAATGAAAATAAAATGTGGTTAAATGGAACGTTGGTGAACTATACGAGAAGGCTATAAGATTTTGTATCCAAAGTACTGGAACGTGTTATTTTTAAACAAATATCATCCCATATAATGGCGTGATGTACTAGAATCTTTTCAGAGTACATACAGGACGAATATTGTCTGTTTGTTGTAAAATTTTTAAAGCATGAACCACTCTATCTATAGATCATTAATATTGAAAATGAATGGAATCGGCGAGATAAAACTATTCAATATTATTATTTATTATCAATAATAGAATTGTATAGTTCTATCGCACCGGTTTCATCCACAGAATGATGCACGCTCAAGGTGCCATCTCTGTACATGTCACACTATTGATACACTACTAGTGACACTAGTAACTTGATCACTTGAGATTCAAAGGTAAACAGATGAGTTTTAAATTTCCTGTAAAATATTCGAGTGAGCGTGACATTTTCATAGTATGTGGTAAGCTATGGGGTGAAATTCCTCCCATAATTCTAACTCCTAACCGCTCCGATCCATAGTAAGCTGCTTTATATATTTTTGCCAGAATTGGTTTCACTACATACATAGTTGAAGAAGTTGTCCACCATTAACAAGCATTATCCAGCCAAATTACGATGCCGGAATACAATGGTGGGATCTCAAAAGTGTTTGGTCAAATGGCACAATTTAGCCCGAGGGTGGGGTAAGTTGTTCCACCATATGGGGTAAATTGGGCCGAGTCATTGTAATCAAAAAGCATTGATATATTTCACAAAAATACATATACTTATTCATGGTGTTGTTCCAGGTCACAGGAACAATGATATATAAATGATAACATTCACAATTTACTCATTTCAAAATGATAGTGTCCAGATAAACATTATACATGTTGTATAGGCTAAGGCCAATTGGCCTCAGTTGTAAGTCATTTGTTCTCCAATGTGTCGGTATAGGCCTAATAACGGGGTTAAATATCACAAGGTACCACAAAATAACATCAGATAAATCAACTGGGTAAGTTCGGTCAGGGCTCATCTTGCAACTTCGAAATGAAATGAAATCAAATGGGGGTTTAACGTCCTACTGTTTTGCTTCGAACTGGGCTAATGAAGACGGGCATACGCCATACAGTGTGCTATGAGGGAAATTTTGCCCGGACAGCGGCACTACGGCCTACTCTTATATCAACTGTCAAGGGATCTTTTACGTACATGCCAATGTGTGCACGGGACC
Source organism: Patella vulgata (assembly GCF_932274485.2). Classification (NCBI taxonomy): domain Eukaryota; kingdom Metazoa; phylum Mollusca; class Gastropoda; family Patellidae; genus Patella; species Patella vulgata. The sequence continues at coordinate 2,569,215 of NC_065886.2, read as the reverse complement.
TCGGGTTTTCGTTTCATCCGAATGACTAGACAGCTGTCCTTGCCAGGCCCTCCGTCCTGCATCACTGACAAGGGGGAACCACGCCGGAAAATCTGGATGAACTTTCTCGGCCAATGCAGGGATCGAACACCCGACCTCCAAGCTACGAGCCAGCGTCTTACCCACTTAGCCACCGTGACCCTCCTTGCAACTTTGAACGAATATTACACAACTTACACAACAATTAAGTAGGCCTTTATCTTCACACACCAAAACCAAACAAAACCAACATGCTAGATTTACAGCAATATATAGTAGTTATCGTTTGTCAAATTTGCCTCTCTGGGAAGTCTAGACGGTAAATAAAATATAAAACAAGAAGTCCACTTTGGGTTTAAACTTTTTAATTTTTATATGTACCTCCTTTGTTCTTCATGAAACTGACTAATCAATAACAATCATTTATTGGACTATTTAACAGATGACACCATCATTCGTGTCTCAGCTAATCCCTTTATCCCCTAAATATTATTCGACGATTACATACACGCCATGCCTGTTAATTAGAACAGTATATCATGTGAGTATTTAAGAAAATCAATCCCGAATAATAGTATATGGCATGTTTGTGATGAACAAGCAAATCGATTTTCAACGTTTTAAAATGCTATTAAGGTAATAAATATTTAAATGTAATTGATCTTTTGGATTTCTGTTGACGACTGTCTTGTGTACATGATTGTTTAAAAATAAACATTGCTTTCAGACCTTGTCTAACTAACCTTAAACTAATAACATTAGAAGATATCTAACCGTTTTTCATCTAGTTCATCAAACCGACGTATTGTGATGGGGGATACGGTCGTGTTAAAAGGAACAAGACAGTATAATTTTGGTGGCCGTACTGATAATGAAAGAAATCCAGTAGACGTGGTACAAGGGTTAATCAGCGAACTGGATGTATGAGATGTGTTGTTGACGTTTGGGAAAGTAGGACGAGGGGAAATGTGTAGGGAGTGAAGTGCTGTAAAGGGATAGTTAGATGTATTATGAATGGTTAGAGTGGCTGTGGTGTTACGGTGAAATACTATGCCGCCACCGTAACTTCACAGCTTTATGATTTGTTAGACAGGAGTGATGTAATGGGTGTCAACAACTGGGTATGCTGATACCGTCGCAACGTAGCCGTGAAATATATATTGTGGGGGGGGGGGGAGGGCGGAAACGGAAAAATATACAATGTTGACAGTATGTGCCAGGCATGAGGCTGCGCAGACCGAGCGGCAGCTCGATAGGGAGTGTGTGGGAGGGTCACCCTCATAAAAAAATTTTTTTTTAAATTTCAGTTTTCTGTAAGCAGTGAAAACACTATTTTGGCATTGTTTGCGGGGTTAAACCTAAAAATCACATTAATACACCTATTGCACGATATTGTGATTGGACGTGTGAAAGGTTATTCGGGGTTAACGACGTATTGAATAACCAATAAAGTCGTGTTGAATCAACCGTGTTTTGACTCCGGGCTGCTCTGTCAGTATCTAACAAACGCATTTAGTTCGCGTACAACTTTTAAAAACCGAATGTCAGTATGGTATTTCTCACATAATTGGTTATCGCAAAAACAGAGCAAACTGAAAGCGAGTAATCTCGACTCAAACCTATAGTCTATAGCCTACTTACTACACTCGTTTTTCTGGTGTTTTACGTCCACTTCCACCTAAGGTGATATCGTAGACAAAAACTACACTCGTCACTAGGCTTCCTATATTATTGTTTGTGGACGGTTTACTACTCAGTGATAAGCCTGCGCCGCAAAAAGAGGTCTCGCCTTTTATTATTAGTATAATGACTTCCTCATGTGCGGCAGGTTAGTTTGCTTCTAAAAACACTGTTTTCAGTTCCAAAAAATACAAAAGTAATTTTCTACCAGATGACCATGGTTCTTTTCACCGAGACTAGATAATTTCTCTCGGTGTAAGGATATAGCTATGGATAAGTTCATACAAGGTCAATAAATCCGCGGTCACACTGTTGAGAAAATAAACCGATGGGTTTGTTTAGTAGCAAATCGAGCGTGAATCAACTGAGTTTGTACTGAAAAATTTTTGAGTGATATGTATGAACTGTCTTCACACATTCGGTTTATAATTAGCGATACACAGGTAAAGTGGCAAGTGTTGTACTTCACAGACTGTTTACCTCCGAACTACCTCCGCACGAAATCTCCGATTTGGGTACTTGTTAAAAGAAAAAGAAATAGTACCTGTGCGCATGCCAGTAAAAAAAACCTAAGAGTTCGCGCATAAAAATGCCCGAACGTACCAGGCGCCAGGTCATCTAGTTCATCAAACCGACGTATTGTGATGGGGGATACGGTCGTGTTAAAAGGAACAAGACAGTATAATTTTGGTGGCCGTACTGATAATGAAAGAAATCCAGTAATGGGATAGAGATCATGTTCTCACCTATAATATTTAAAGATGCATTATGTAAGAGCTAGAACAACTAGATTTGGCTTCAAAGTTTATATAAACTATTATTTAAACATTTATTAACATGACAAGCCCACAATCAACTGTCTGGGTCATCAGATGTCAATGATATTGATTGCATGTTTACAAAAGTTTTCTGGGGCGGAGAAAGACCGAGAGCGGTTTCCCCTGGTCTTTTAGGCGGAACGCAAAATATTTGGCGTGCACTTAGTTGGAATTCGAAATCAGAGTGTCCGTAGCGTCGCTATCCGAACACAAATTTCATCATAGCACACTGTATGGGGTAAGCTGTCTTCGTTATAGCTTCGTCGGTGCAGAAACGTAAGACAGTAAACCCCATTTAGTAAACAAATTGACTTATGTACATAGATATTTGACACTTATAATATTCGACAAGACTGTGGCTTCCTTTTCAAAAAAATAATAAATATATATTTCAATTAAGCCACCTCTAAATAAATACATATACGAGGGCTGGATGAAAAGTTCTAAGCCTGCAAGGGATAGATAAATTGGGTTGAAACAAATTCTTGCCACAAACAAGTACAATTACTGAATGAATCATATACATAAGAACTGTTATGTTATTATTGTCTTGTGTACCAGACCATTTTGTAGGCCTATCCATTGAAATCACCATTAATGTACAATACTAGCTATAGGGCAGTCATTAAGTAGCTGCAACTGAAAGGACTAACCCAATCACAAATACATGCCAACATGGTCTCCACTTTAGGGGATGATGCCCCTTCCTTTTCCACAGCATACAAAGATGTGCTGCATAAGAGAGAGCCTTGGCGATGACCCACGCCCTGAAAAAATCTCTCCCTGAACGGCAAAAGTGTGTAACCTGGAACGGGACTATGTAGAAAAATGGGCTACACGACGTAACGGATCAAATATTCAGCAAATTCCCATTACATTATCTAGTTATTAACTAATATAGCAAGAACTGCCAGCTCTTTATCTAATCTCCCATAATGCTCCTTTAACATTTCGCGTTGTGTATATCTGTTTAACCCTTAAATGGCATTTAGCGATTGAACACATTAAAAACACAACACAGTTTATATGGAAATACAATCACTGGTTTATAAGTATAGCACGACGTTTCGACAAGTATTCTCTTATCGTTATCAAGCACAAATGATATTTAGTTAAGCTAAAAGGTGATATTTATAGTAAAAAAAAAAAGAAGCCATAGATAAATGCTGTTATAATACAAGATGATGGTTATATTGATCAAAGGATAATTAAAACTTAAATAATAGTTAATAGATGGGGGTTAACAATAATCAGGTGTTAACATATCTGTTTTTTATATCTGTTTATTAGCCCCAAAAATATCGTATGATTAACAATCAAGATGACAGGAACGAACGTACGGTTTCTATAGTTTTATATCAAGCTGGATACATAGATTACAAGCATAGATTCAAATAAAGTCATCCTCTCTAGATGTTGTCACTTGAATCTCAAGAGTCTCTACCAACGACATGGTGTTTTCACTCTCAAGAACTACATGGTTATCTAAAATAGTGCAAATCTCGAGTGTTTCCATATGCCTTAACTTTTGCTCTCAATTATTTAATTAGTCAAATACTAATTGGGCAGAACTCGGCTCCTATGTGGGTCGGTGGTAGGCAGGTTTCCACCTAAAATAGGCATGATCGGCCAGTGGGTTGAACATTAACAAAGATTATAGTTAGTAATTCAATTTAGGCATGGTTAAGTGTCAGATCTGGCTCTTAGTCTCATTCGTGGAGTGTGTAACTACTGTAACATAATTGCAGATTATGTAGAAAAATGTCAATTAACACCTTCCATCATGAATCGATTAACCTTATCAGATTATGACATTGGCACTGGTCTGACACGGCCAACGGCCACGTGGAAGTCATTAGTTACTGCCCCTGACCTGAGTTATGATGCAATATAGGCAGTTGTATAGGCAGAAATGAAAAGTAGTTAGGGCGAGAGAGGCTGAGTTATGATCGGACAGGGGCCATGTAAGTTAGTTGGGAGTTGGCACCCAAGGTGTCAAGCCAAACTATAACTATGGCTTCTTCAACACAAGCTAATTACGGGGTCTTAAGTTTTGTACATGATATGTTTGAAGACGAACGAAAGTATTAAACCAATGTTGTCATTAAGAACCTGATTTATGGACACTATACTGTAACCCTCTAGTACATAATCATTTCAAAAACATGTAAACTTTCTTAGGTTTAGTGAGGTTAATCCCAAATAGAAAATCCATATGGGGGATTAGGCTAAAGATGTTTCTTACTATTAGGTTTACAATCAACTTTGATCATCCAAAATTGAACTTTATTGTCAAATCACCTCAGTTTTTATCATCCAGTGAAAATCTGCAACTGTCTGGGGTGCACCATTAAATCCCCCATGATATAGTTATGCGTGAGTTATTTCCCTTTGATTTTGAAACAGCGTTAACAATGCAGAGATAGAAATAGGGTTTAACGCCCACTCGACAAAACTAGGTTATTTCGGGACTAACATATGGTTCCATTTTATTTAATAATTTGCTTGCGCGTAGGGGTCTTTAGTACTGGGAGAAAACCGGAGGAGCCGAAGAAAACCCACGCGTTAACAATTCGGACTGTATATATATTATCCATTCCAGTTCATAACTGCGCCGTTCATCGAATATTCCGATTGTTTTAGGAAGAGATTCAACCTGCTTGGCATCGGTTTGAGTAATCCCCAGGGATTTGCCAAATATTCTCACCAATGGATACTCCGTGGACAACTCTGGGTCAAGATTAAATCCGACTGTGACCAAAATAATTTTATTAACAGTATAATTACTACATTATTTGTAATTAAATACATTTTAGATAACGAAATAGGTCAGATAATCAAATAGTTGGATAAAAAGAATACTAATATACAATTAGGATAAACAAATAAATTGGTAAAAAGAATACTAATATACAATTAGGATAACCAAATAAATTGGTAAAAAGTATACTAATATACAATTAGGATAAACAAATAGTTGGATAAAAAGAATACTAATATACAATTAGGATAACCAAATAAATTGGTAAAAAGTATACTAATATACAATTAGGATAAACAAATAAATTGGTAAAAAGTATACTAATATACAATTAGGATAAACAAATAGTTGGATAAAAAGAATACTAATATACTATTAGGATAACCAAATAAATTGGTAAAAAGTATACTAATATACAATTAGGATAAACAAATAGTTGGATAAAAAGTATACTAATATACAATTAGGATAACCAAATAAATTGGTAAAAAGTATACTAATATACAATTAGGATAAACAAATAAATTGGTAAAAAGTATACTAATATACAATTAGGATAAACAAATAGTTGGATAAAAAGAATACTAATATACTATTAGGATAACCAAATAAATTGGTAAAAAGTATACTAATATACAATTAGGATAAACAAATAGTTGGATAAAAAGTATACTAATATACAATTAGGATAACCAAATAAATTGGTAAAAAGTATACTAATATACAATTAGGATAAACAAATAGTTGGATAAAAAGAATACTAATATACAATTAGGATAACCAAATAAATTGGTAAAAAGTATACTAATATACAATTAGGATAAACAAATAAATTGGTAAAAAGTATACTAATATACAATTAGGATAAACAAATAGTTGGATAAAAAGAATACTAATATACTATTAGGATAACCAAATAAATTGGTAAAAAGTATACTAATATACAATTAGGATAAACAAATAAATTGGTAAAAAGAATACTAATATACAATTAGGATAACCAAATAAATTGGTAAAAAGTATACTAATATACAATTAGGATAAACAAATAGTTGGATAAAAAGAATACTAATATACAATTAGGATAACCAAATAAATTGGTAAAAAGTATACTAATATACAATTAGGATAACCAAATAAATTGGTAAAAAGTATACTAATATACAATTAGGATAAACAAATAAATTGGTAAAAAGTATACTAATATACAATTAGGATAAACAAATAGTTGGATAAAAAGAATACTAATATACAATTAGGATAACCAAATAAATTGGTAAAAAGTATACTAATATACAATTAGGATAAACAAATAGTTGGATAAAAAGTATACTAATATACAATTAGGATAACCAAATAAATTGGTAAAAAGTATACTAATATACAATTAGGATAAACAAATAGTTGGATAAAAAGTATACTAATATACAATTAGGATAACCAAATAAATTGGTAAAAAGTATACTAATATACAATTAGGATAAACAAATAGTTGGATAAAAAGAATACTAATATACAATTAGGATAACCAAATAAATTGGTAAAAAGTATACTAATATACAAGGATATTATATGTTACTTGATCTGGCTGGTTCTCTCATAGTATTGCTTATGGTACTAGCGTATGTCAGCGTTTGCAAAATAACATCATATACAGCCATGCGCTAGGGGTGCGCAAGGCACAGGTTATGTACTTTCAAGCACGGCACCATATGGTGGCATGTGGCAAGGCGTCCGTATTCGCGCGTAAGTGTTATACGCTAAGCATACGCTGAATATATTGGATAACTAAAATAGTCGTGTTTAAAGATTAGCGTACAAAATATAGCATATTTGATGTAAGATCAAATAAAACATAGTTGTGTAAAAAGGAAACAAAATATATATAAGATAATAAATCACACTTCCAATATAAAATTTAATAACAAGGCAAGTCTTTACTGAATGAACTACTGAATACTAAATAGTCGTGAAAACAGAATACAAACTATACACATAAAACGATTTATAAAACCAAAACATAGCTGGTTCTATGTGAACACAGAATATCACCAGAACATATGGTGAAATTATTCGAGACAAAATAAAAGAAATCACAGAAATATTTTTATATCCATAAATAAAAAACAAACAGATATTATATAAAATTAAAATTAAATATCAAATACTTTATGAATATAAATTTTGTCTCTTTTAAAAAGTTTAGGATCCGGTTGAGCAACTAATGGTATAATATCTGACAACGGTAATATTTTCATCTAATTATATCCAAGACACTTGCACTCAATCAAAATGTGCTTCACCGTCAAAGGCACTTGACATTGTTCACATTCCGATTGAGGCTTTCGCATTAAAATGATAAAATTTGTTTAAAAAGTATGAGTTGAGTCTTGTAACATATGTATCCAGTGCGTCACATACAAATGTAGAAACGAACTGTTGCATTGTTATTCCTGGTAGGACCAACGTCTTTTAAGATAGTAAGAAAAATATACACAACGTGAGTCTTAGCCAAATTACGAGAATTACAAATATAACCAGAGATAATATTAGACGATCACAAGGCTATTTAAATATGTAGCAGAGAAGAGAGTATGAGTCATGCGTTGGGTGTGGGGAGTTTTTGGCTCACTGACTTGCCACATCTAGCCATCGACTCATAGCATAGCACTGATAGTTCTACAGAACCGAGCTACAAGATATTAATGCAATACATTATAAAACCAAAAAATATTTTAATCACAGTTATATTTGCCGAAGTAAGAGTCGTTAGTAATAAAATAGTTATTCATATAAAACTAAATAGCTTAACTTAATGTGTCAAGAATATTTGAATATATTCGAATATATCAAACTAGTAATCGAATATAAGAAAACACGTGGTCTGCGATCGAATACTCTGACCTGATCGAACACTAATTATCGTCCTTTGCACTGAAAGAAAAAGAAACAGTTTATTTTCAAAACTCACCCGAATATGAGTTTTATTGAACAATGCAAATATGAATCTTACTCGTCATTATTTTAATTCAGTGATGTTTTTTTTATGTCTCCCAGTTATAATAAGGGTGTTTTACATCTCTACTAGTTATTATAATAGGATTAGGGTGGTTTTACATATATACTAGTTATTATAATAGGATTAGGATTTGGGTTAAGAAACCATACCTCCAGTAAGATATGAAAGGGATATGACAATTTATAATCTCATAAATATTTAGCTGCAACCTTTGTTCGTTACCATTTTGGAATATTTTATCATTGGTTTGAGATTATACTATCCACTACTTTTTTTAAAATCAGATTTCAAAAAGTATGCAAATTCCAAACGTGTCAGGCAAACCAATAGAAGTTATGTACACGCTGTGAAAACCATAGAAAATTATGGAAACAGTCCATAAACATGTACCACCTGACTGACGTAATTATTTGAAGTAACAAGAAATTCATTGTAAAGGCAGTTTAGCTGTTGATGTGAACACATTTACTTTCTTTAGTCAAAGCTACCTTCTACACCGACTGGGCTAACGAAGACGGACGTACGCCATTCAGTGTACTATGAGATAAATGTTTATGGACAGCTGCGCTACGGTACATGGAACCTCGGTTTTCATACGATCCCAACGACTATCCATTGTCCGTGCAAAGCCAGCCGTCCACGACGAAAAACCCCAATGAACTTTCTCGGTCAACACCTGGAGCGAACACGGGGCCTTCAAGTTAGCGAGCCAACGTCTTGCGTACTGAACTACCGTGCCTCCTCGAGTGAGAAGAGTCCATGAACAATCTTTGCTAAAATGTACCAAATCTCGACCATCCGCTTAATATTTATTTTATACGCTAATGAAAGTTTACATACCGGCAGAAAAATACTAGTACTATTCCAATAGCACAAATTACAACATCGACACCAATAACTGCTCCAGTACTTGAAGGCATTTCACCTGCTTCAGTACTTGACGGTATTTCAACTGCTTTAGTACTTGTCGACATTTCACCTGTACAAGTTCAATAAATATAAATAAAGTTTGCATCGTTATTGCGGTCTATTGACAGGACAGAACTGGCTCGGAGGTTGTCCGCTCAGACATCGCTTCTGAGGTGACGCCACTGCATTATGGGTTACTCGTTATGGCAGATGGACAAGAAAAGCGAAATTATTTCTGTATGTTCGACCACTCTGATTATTATATATTAACTGTGCACTTAATATTGTTTGACATGATTTGTGGTGATTCAAATGATAACTTTAGAAATCCCGTTATCCATCTTCCCAACTAATACCTGAACACAGATCAATGTAATCAAAAATTGTTAGATGTCTAACAGGCTATTTTAAATACAGAACAGTATCTGATCACATGGTGGCTCATTTAAAAGCAGTGTAGAAGGGAGAGACGCTATCTGATAAAAATACAGAACTATATTTCGTTTCGTTTTGATACTTTCGATGGCCTGCACCACAGGAAAATCTGACCGGTTGTAGTGAGAGGTCGTGTCAGGGTCATACGGGCGACTTTTGACCTTATAGCGTCAGACATTTGATTTACCAATCAGCGTTGATGTTTCTAGTGGGATATCCAAAGTTCCGTGCACCGCACGCAAAGAACTCGCCGTGTCAGACCGTTAAAGGACAATATTGGTGTCAATCATTATCACATATGTGATAGAACAGGTTAAACACGTTCCAAATATTATTTTATCACAGAGATCATTGCTACGATAGATGCGTAATCAATGGTTCAACAATCGGAAGTGACGAACGCAAAAGGAAAACACGAGTTATTCCTCTATATAACTGACTGAAGTGACGGGTGATAACATATACATGGGCGAATTTCTGCTCACGAATAATTCCTTCGAAGACCAAAAGTTGTTGTGTGAGAGTATATCTGACAATTCATAAAACATTGACTGTCACTAGATAGGAGAACATGAAAAAAAAAACTAGAAAAGTCCGTGCATTACCATGTTTTTATAAGTATAGAATGAATAAACACACGTAAATGTACGGACTGTTTCTATTTTTATCATCTTCTCTTATCTAATGACATTCATTTACTTTTTTGAATCGTCAGATATACCCTTACTGTCTCATATAACACCTTTTGGTCTTCGATAACCTAGTTTAAAAAGGAAAAACCCTATCAATAATCAGTATTCTCCTACCTTTCGTAACGTAGTCCCACCACCCTTTGAAAACACAAACTATTTGGACCTGATAGAAGCCATAGTACTTGTTTCAAATTTGGTGTGGAGCATTAATTGGTGTCATGAAAGGACGAAACCTATCCCGTCCGTTTTCTACAAAAGCATTGGGATCGGAAAGGAAGGACACTGTCGATTCTAGTAATCTATGACCTTGATTTTGATTGTGTTATATTTTGTTTAGCGTTTCGTTGGCCATAAGTAATTTGATTCCCTTTACCTGTACGGTCTATGATAACCTTTCTACAATACACTATGTCTTCCTGGGGGTTTCCAGGTGTCCAAATCCATCCATCTCTAACAACGACAGCGTTTGGCCAATTAGCATCATTAAACCTATAAAGATATAAATCATAGTCACACAAAGCCTTGTCTCGAAAAAACAGATTGCCGTAGATCACAGCTTATATAAACGGCAAATCTGGTTATTCACCAAATTACTTTTAGAAAATCTAATGCATGTCGTCTTCACAAGCGTGAAATAAATCTGTTAAAACCTGCAGCGTCTGTCCGGTTCACAGGCATTTGTTTTACAGGGAAAAGGGGTGGTGGGTTACTCTGGAACAGAAGGTTAAGGAGCGATGAATATCGATAGAGTTCGTCCTCACATGGCCCCAATGCATTACACCAAATTTTGGGGAGCCACAATGGCTCGGTGAGTAAGACGTTGGTTCGCTAGCCTGGAGGTTCAGTGTTCGATCCCTGTATTCATCGAGAACCGTGGTATTACATATTTTTACACTTTTTGCGTACATGGTGCGGCCATTTTTTCAGGCAATTTTTGTCCGATTTTCACGACATTCAAACGGCACCGTCATTACGGTATAATGTTGATAACTTAAACATTTTGTTTAAAATCGAATAACAATTAACCTCTGCGGGGTCCACAAGGTAAAAACGCTATTTTTTAGTACAATCAGGCACCATAATCCAGGAAATACTGTCCGATATGCCCGAATATTGACAGGGCCCGAGATCTGTGAGTTATACACATGTATTTCAAATTTCATCAAACTCGGATAAAAATTGCAATCTCTATAAGGTCCACAATCTTGGTATTACATACTTTTACACTATTTGCGTACCTGGAACGGCCATTTTGTCGGGCAGTTTCGGTTCTATTTTCACGAAATTCGACCTGAACCATTATCATGGTGCCGCCATGATATATTGGAACGGTTGTTCAAATCGAAAAAAACTGTGATCTCTGGTCGGGTCCACAAGCTAAAATGAGATTTTTCGAACATTCAGGAGCCATAATCCAGGCAGTTATGGTCCGATATAGAACGGAACCAAATTTAGGTTTCATCACAATCTGATAAAAGTGTCCACGAGCTAAAAGCATGATTATTCTCACAATTCATGAAGTTATGGTCTGATACCTGCCAATATCGAAAGCATCCGAGATCTTTCTGATATAAACCTAGATTTCAAGTTTCGTCAAAATCGGATAAAACAATGTGACCTGTAGAGTGTGTCCACAAACAAATTGTTGACGGACAGACGGATGGGTGGACAGGGGCCACGACAATGTACGTCTATATTCATATTAGATTTCGAACCGTTTTCGTACTTTTTAAGGTTCCAAAGAATAGAGCCATAGACCTTTTAAATAAATAAACAGAATATCTCACTCGGGTTCATTCCATCCTTCTTCCGGTGTGTTGTAACATTTCCATGATGCACTGGTTTCAATGCCGTTACTCAATGACAGCTTTATTCCAGCAGGTCCCTCTGTATTGCGACACTTTATACCAACAACTTCTGTATCTTCAGGAATAATGATGGTTGAAGGTTCATACCAGTCACTGGCATTACCATTCTTATACTCAACACCGTCAACATATAAGTTCATGATATTATCACATGCAGCTAAACCAGTAATAGCTGAAATTTAATTGTAGACAAACGTTTGAATTAACAGTATCCTGTATCTTAGAAAGAAAACCATACAATATTTTATAAATAGTTTTGTAGTTTTCCAACAATTATTTATTACACATGACATATGGGCTTCAACGGAAATTATGGTTTGCATTAATTCGAACTCGCGTAGCTTATTATTATTGATAACAAAGAATATTTATCTGGAACCATAAAATTGTAGCATAGCCGGTCGAATATGGAACCGAAACCAGACACTTAACAAATCCAACTTGTAACAAAATCCTTGTTACACATTATTACCACTGATTGTCTAGGTATGACTGTTGTGTATACCGTTGCTGCTCTCTAACCATCGACTTCACGTTATTGCAATTATGACTAAAATATGTGACATTGGCACAGACTTTACATCCCAACATAACCCAGAAACACTGTTCGTTTTAAAAAAAAATATGGTTTTATATAAAGCAGGATACAAAGTTTACAAACATAAATCTTTGGCTGAATCAACGAACTTCAAATTGTGACACCACCTTCCTAGATATACAACGTAGTGACCCGGACAATTTGGGATTCTACGCTTGAGCCACGAAGAAATGACTGCATTTTTTCTGAGCCATGGAGAAGTAGTGCGAACACGGAGAGACATGAACAATTTGACACAAGAAAATGTGCTCATTTCTTTTTGGCTGAATCTAGAAACTTCAATGTTTCTGGCGCACTACGTATATATATATATATATATATATATATATATATATATATATATAATAAGTAAAATTCAAGTATTAGAGAAAAAACACTAAAAATTAAAATTTTGGCTAGTACTTTCATCGTTATCAAACGAATCGGCAGGCCATTTTAATGCGTTACTATGCTGTTACAATAGCGTTACGTCATAACAGAGGACAATGACTGTGTGAAATATATAAATTATAACGAAAAACATTAATTAAACATCTTACATAATTAAAATAATCACCCCCAAGCATTCAAAATTGGGTTATATTTAGCGATAAAGTTGCTTTCTTTTGTTTCCAAGAGATCATTATCACTAATATTGAGTTTGTACAAAGGAAAAAATATTGAATTGACCTTTACCACAAATATCCAAATGTTCGCTCACCGGCAAAACTCTATTTCTTGCGAGTTTTATATTAGAACGATGTTGGTTAATTCGTAAATTCAACTGATCAGTAGTATTTCCTATGTACTTGCCATTACTGAATATTGAACTTGAAGTCTCCAACTAAGGCACAATTGATATATTTACAAAAAGATTTACATGCATATTCAGCTAATTCTGCAAGGAAAGTTTCATTTTGGACAGGATAATTCTCAGAATACAGTGGCCGATAAACTACAATCAAGCTAAAAGTTACAGGTTTGATAGAAATCGCAAATTTGGAGTATTCTCCTGAATTAATAACATTAAATTCTGTTTTGAGAAAAATCCCAATCCACTTCCAATAAAAAGTTTTATCCGGGTAATTTAAGATTCGATAGTCTTTTAACCAGAATTCGGGTACCACACAGAAATAAAAATTCTTATTTATGACAAAGGGAAGAAATGGGTTGATTTGTTCCGAATAGATCTCGGACCAGTTGTTCAAAGTTCCGTTAACATGGAGTTAATGGATCATCATCTTTAACGGAGATAAAGTCTGTTTCTGGAAGCCCCGTTAACTTTAATATGTTGTTAAGTTTAACGATGGCATTAGTCGGCTGTTAGTCGAAGTCCTTGTCAAAAGGTCATAGATTACTAGTGTAATTTTCTTTTGAACATTCTAGAGGGTCGGGCGATTGGCGCCTATTCCATTTTCTATAAGATGAAATTGTATAGTATTCTACAGAATATTAGGGTCTGTAGGAAATAATGACCCTAAATATTCTACAGTTTCTATAATGCAAACCCCATAATTTTTCCTGCAGATTGATGCTAAAAATTTTAAAGGAAAATAATGTATTCTATAGTTTTTTTATAGTGTTTTCTGTAGTAAATTCTACAGTTTTCAAATTTTGTGAACAGATTGCACAGTTTTCCCATTGCCTTAATTAGTTTCTTGTTAATACTAACTTCTATGAAGTTAATCCTTATAAGACATATAGAAATAGATTTCACTAAAAATAACACACTAATATGGATATACTACTTCTGAATTTTATTAACATGCTACGTTTCAATACTCATACAGGTATCGTTATCAAGCAAATAATGATTAATGAACAAAAACGTAGTGCAATATATAGATAATTACTTTGGAAGCCATTTAGCAGATACAACAATAACAACAAATTGATTAACAAGATGAAAGATATAATATATAGACAACAGGTAGAAACCATTTAGCAGATAACACACCAACAACAACAAGTAAACGATTAGTAAAAGAACGAATATCGCATCATAGGAAAGTAAAACATTCTCTTCAAATAACAGAAACCAGATTATTAAATAAACTATTCAATACTTTAACACCTTCGGATCAGACAAAGTTTATCAATTTAAACCAGAAAGCAACAGATAAACTTAAATTAGAAAACAAAGCAGAGACAAATAAAGAAGTTCAACCATCTCCAAGCAGAAGATAACAAAGCAGTTAAATCCAAAGTTTCAGTAAAAAATAAGAAAGATTACTTAAAGAAAACAGTTGTCAACCTCTCCTCCCACACGCTAACAGATGACCAGGTAAACCTCCTATCGAAAGGACTTAAAATTTATACCATCCACCAACAAACCACCAACTGAAACTTTTATTACCAATATAGAGAAATGACTCCAGCAACTAGCACCGAATGGTAAAATAGATTATATTAGACACCAAATCAAGAAGATTCTAGAAAAACCAGCAGTTACGAAACCTAACCTAACTAAAGTTGAAAGCAGGGGCCTGTTTCACGACATTTTAACTAAGATAAAATCCAAATTTTAGTAATTTGATTGGATAATATTAGTTTGATTTTAGTGCTTAGCCAATCAAAATTGAAGTATCTACTAAAATTTGGATTTTATCTCTTGTTAAAATTTCGTGAAACAGGGCCCTGGGCAATTAGAGAATTAAAGGAAAATAAAGATATATCAATAGTAGCAGCTGATAAAGGTAAAGCCACAGTTATAATAGATACCTGTCACCTGAACGAACTAGTAAGCAACACCTTGTCAGACAGTTCAACCTACAAACAACTAAAAAAGGATCCAACAGCTAAACTCGACAGACAACTTAAATCAACATTAAAAACTCTTCGCGACAATATAGACAGACAACTTTATGAGAAATTAAACATATCACATCCAACACCACCTTATGCCAGAGTACAGGTTAAAATTCACAAAGATCCAATCAAAATTAGACTGTTAACTTATTCTCGGGGATCAGTGTACTACAACACAGCACAGTATATTTCCAAATTGTTATCGTCTATAGCAACCAGCGCTCATTCCTACATTAAAGACTCGGCAGATTTCTGCGAAGGACTTAAGGAAAAGGATGAAAATGGTCAGTTAGTTAGTTATGATGTAGTAGATTTGTTCACCAACATACCACGAGATGAAGCCGTAATTCTTTTACGACGACGAGTTGAAGCTATTTACCATGAATTGTCCACAAACCTCAAAATAGATAGCATAATTCAACTCATGGAGGATTGTATCAACTCTACTTACTTCTCATGGCAAGCCGATATTTACGAACAGGTCCACGGGTTACCCATGGGTTCTCCAATAAGTCCACTCATAACGGAAGTGTACATGACGCATTTTGAAGAAACTGCCCTCTTGTCTGCACCTTTCCAACCAATATAATGGATGAGAAAAGTCGATGACATATTTGTCATCATGGAACCAAGTAAGAATCCTCAGCACCTTCTTGATCATCTTAACGGCGCCCACCCTCGCATGAAATTTACAGCAGAACCAGAAAATGACAACCAGCTACCTCTTCTAGACGTATTGGTGAACAACTCTTCTGATAATCTAAAAACCACCGTTTACCGTAAGCCGACCCACACAGACCAATATATACATAACAGTTCGAACCACCGAAACAGGAATTATAAGAACTTTAACTAGACGCGCTAAATTATTGTGTGACGAAGAACTACTTAACGATGAACTACAACACATCAACAATGTCCTCATAGAATACAATAACTACCCTGAAAACAAAGTTAAAACGATCATGAAGAAAACCCTCACGCATACGTGCAAACCACCCAAAGCTGTAAGAAATAATAACCCGATATTCATCACTATTCCATACATAGGACCAGTCAGTCACCAAATCAAAAGAATTTTAAAAGAGCAAATAGATGCAGATGTAGTGTTCAGCAGCGGAACCGCACTAAAAACCATGTTAAACGCAAATGGCAGAATAACCCCGAGACGACCGAAAGTGTGTTATATATAAAATAAAATGTGAGTGTAATGAGGCATACATTGGAGAAACGTCACGCCCGATATCAGTGTGAATTAAAGAGCATCACACCGCGGTTAGGAAGCAAGAGTATAATAAATCTGCAATTGCAGAACATATTTTCAACAATCCGCAGCATGAAACCAAATGAGAAAAGACGGAAATTCTAGCCAGGAACTTGACAGTGTGGAAAAACAGAATTCTCAGAGAAGCCCTAGAAATCCAGAAACATAAGCCTAAATTATAGAGACTCAGGACATTTTATCCCAAAATCTATGGGTAGATTTACTCAATCCCTAATTACTGTGTGGTTAATGTCCCCCCCCCTGCTAAAATGGTTTCCACTTGTTATCTATATATTTGTACTGGTTATTTAATTGTGATCATTGGTTTATCGTATAAATGGTTTCAAATTGTGATCTTTGATCTGGTTAATTAATTGTTGTTGTTGTGTTATCTGCTAAATGGTTTCTACATGTTGTCTATATATAATATCTTTCATCTTGTTAATCAATTTGTTGTTATTGTTGTATCTAGGGTTAGGGTTAGGGTTGGGTTAGGGTTAAGCCTTCAGTGTATATGGTCCACGACTATGGAATGACTTACCTGACAAAATAAAGTGTTCAGAAACAGTTGCTCAATTTCGATCTAGACTAAAGACGCATATGTTCACGATGTATTATCCACAGAAGCCATTAACTTACAGCGCTTAGAGCATGCTCATGGATGGATTAAGCGCTATATAAATGTACATTATTATTTATTATTATTATCTGCTAAATGGCTTCCAAAGTAGTTATCTATATATTGCACTACGTTTTTGTTAATTAATCATTATTTGCTTGATAACGATACCTGTATGAGTATTGAAGCGTAGCATGTTAATAAAATTCAGAAGTAGTATATCCATATTAGTGTGTTATTTTCTATGAAGTTGCTATTCATATACCAGAACATTGAATTTAAACATTTAAAATTCACACCAATGAACAAACAGTCGTCGCTTGGATTAACTTTAATCAGGAATGAACTTGACTTTCCAGCAAAAGGAACTTAACGGACCGTTAACAAACCACACGTTAGCAATTAGTTTTCCCTCGGTTAGAAACATACGGATCTGTCAACGTGTATAACATGGGCTAATTATGACTGTTATTTAAAACATTTAGTTCAAACTTTGTAGTAATAGATACTACCAAACGAAGACATTTCCAAAGTTAACACCTCGTATATTTGACCTTCATAACATTATCTATCATTTTATCATAAAATAAATACCCCTTTAAAAGTTCAGTAGGAACTTAAAACCCAATTAGAAGTCCATGAAATAAACAAAACACAGTTAACTTGACAAATGGGCAGCAATGATATGAATTGTTTCTCAATCCCGAATAACGAAACACTTTCTGTCTCGTCATTAGTTATTCAAGATTTGAGTTACGAAACACGATGTAACTTAACATTGCCCATAAAATTAGGTGAATTTTCAGACCAAAGGATTTGGGAGAAATGATTATGTGGTTTGGTTCATGTTTGGATATCTTGTCAGAAAGGAAGCTGATAATCTATTTTTATTCTGAACAGAAGGTTGTATTTCTTAAAGCAAAATCACAAGTTAGAAATACGTGCCGTATTTAAATCAGTTTTAACAGATCATATGAATAATGTTTATATTTATATGAAACATCATGGATTATTACACAAAGTTCAACTTTTATATCAATTAAATCCATATATAGAAACTGTTGAAAATAAAATCCTTGTGAAATTTAATTAGTAGAACACCACAATCATATATTTATTTTACTATCATATGTAATATTTTAATGCTTTTAGCCGTTGATTTTATCATTAAGTATTGTTTATATATTTTTACTGAGATAAATAATAATAAGAAGAATAAAAAATTAAGGTTATAACACAAGGTTACACCCCCCTGGTGAAATCCTATTCACACATGTATATGTTATATAATGAAAGCCATTAATTCAAAGTTTATTTACTGCAACAACTTTTAACAAATATACATAACAATTGACAGAATCGAGATAACATAAGCATTTGCGGATAATTTCATGAAATAATTCACTACAAATGCACAAAACCGAAATTTCAGAGAACCATGAAACCATGCAGGAGTCAGCTGAAGTCAATATCGGGTATGTCCACCGTGGGCTCTTATAACATATGCCTGAAGTCGCCTTGGCATGGACTGGCACATGTCTCACTACACGCTGTGGGATTGTTTGCCAATGATTTTGGAGTGCCTGCGCCAACTCTGCAACAGTTCGTTGTGGCACGGCTTGAGTTCGAACCTGTCGCCCAAGTTCATCCCTTTCCAGCACGCAGTTACGAGCAAAGCGTTCGAGTCGATGTCGGTAGATACGGTGACGTCCATCATGAAAACTGAGGTTTACTCGGGATTCACCCGAGAAGATGACATTTCGCCATGGTGTGTTGTGCAGATACCCCTGATTTTCGGCTCATTGCTGTCTGGCAAGTCGATGACGATGCAAAAAGGATTTGACCTTGGTAAGTTCGACGGCTGATCTGACGTTGCCGTGTTCCAACAGTTCCCCTGGCAGTAGCAGTAGCTGACTGGAACCTATTGCGCAGATGCTGTAGTCGGATGTGGTGATCTTGAGCAGCGGTTGTTACAGGTGGCGCTCCAGGCCGGGGTCGATCGGCAACTCTTCCAGTGGCGTGGAAGCGTTGTCTGACATCGAATGCACGTGCTAAACGTGTTTCATGGGACTGCTTAAAAACGTGAAAAAAGACAAGTGTTGCGTTTGCACGAACAAAGTTCATTACCGAGAACTCATATTAGGTTCAAACCCAGAACTCCACAAAAAGAGACCCATCACAAGTTTCACCAATGTGCCATAAGATAGGAAAGCCCAAAAAAACGTTTAACAGAAATATTTCACGAATTCGGCATTGTTTTTTTAATGGTTGAATAAATAATATTATGTTTTATTTTAAGTGTCTTACCGATATGCCTTCTACAATAAACTCTGTCATCTTGAGGGTATCCAGCTGTCCAGATCCAATTTCCTTTAATCACAATGGCGTTTGGCCAAGCATCGTCATTAAAGCTACAGTAGAAACATGTATTTAGAAAAAAAAAAGATAATGATTTTAGTTTAGAGATATTACCCTATAAAGAAATGTTCATCGTTAAGTGGAAAACATGAGAAAGAGAATCACTAGGTCATTTCATGACTTAACATATGTTTAATATTCCTTCTAAATATCGTTTAGACGTAGCGGCCAGCTCATCATCAGTATCCACAGTGGTATTGTTCTGTTCTAATCCACTAACCCGTGGGTCCATCCACAGACATAGTCAATTTATGCGCCATTGATAATTGTGCTATTTTGATCGACCAATCAAACAATTCGCTTGCGGATGAAGGCAAGTAATTAGTATTGTTTTGTCCCGCGTCTTTCGAAGAAATCTGGGGACTATTCAAATGGGTCTGTCTGTCCGTCACACGTTTGGGGACACAATAACTCTCCTAATTGAGCTAGAATGTTCAATCTTGGTATGGGTGTTTATAAGGCGGTTGCCTTAATGGCGGACATTATAACATAATGATTTATGTCATAGAGGCGTCCTGCCATATTAAAATACGTATTAGTGATTGTAACATAAACCTGTCCCTATCAATACCCGGCTGGAGATCTTGGTAGTATTCCTTATGTCATTGCGTAACTATAACTTGTTGTTGGCATGTCTTATCTAACTTTCTTTGTCTGATAAACTATATTGAATGTTAAACCTTCATATGATGCTTGATACATTAGACAGGTGTCTAATGAGCTCCTTTGTCTCGAATACGTTTATAAACTCAGAACAGAAACGAATCTTCAGGCGGGTCCAGGAGGCCATGCTAGGCGGGTGCCTAGATCAAGGTACCTAATGGATACGAGAGAGGTCCAGGCAGGGCTAGGAGTTAGGTCCGGCCAGGACTGAGCGAAGGCCATGGGCGCCTTAGCACGAGACGGTACGAGACGACAGCTTCTGGAGTTAGCACACTCATGCTAAGCTAAGCTAAGACATTCGACTCCCTCCATTTAAGTTAGTTCTACGGTCGTTTACATTATGATGTTTGTACCTAATATGTAAGAAGAATAAAAATATTATATTCGAAGTCACACCAGTGTTGCCTCCAGAACTTGATTTAAAGAAATAGTGTCACATATAAATTGGTGCCGTAGACCAGACCAACGCTTGAAGTCTTATACCACTAGACGACCACAGGCCACAGATTTTAGTATTCACAGGTAATTCTTTTTCTAAATCCTACCATGGCGACGGTTCATAAAATGACATTAGTGCTATGTATTATAATTTACCTGGGAAATCTGCAGTATATGATCACGCGTCATTAAATATCATGGTGTAGTTACTAAATTTAATATATTGCCTTTCAAGCTAGTAGTGGAACAGGAAAATGGCTAAAACAAAATTGTATATATATTATTTGTTTTAAAATGCGTCATGTTGTTTTTAAAAGATAATGAATTATCATTGGTTGTTTTGAACACATATTTTGGCTTTTAAATTTAGTAGTAGCTAAGTATTATCAGGCTAATAACTGCGAAGTGAAATGTTTTATGATTGTTTAATTATCTGGAATAGAGTTAAGCGTATCCTAATTGAGAGATATAGCTCTTTAAACATTCACACGGTATTAACGGTTTTATCTCTTATAATTTTTTTGTTGTTATTTTGTCTATATATATTTATGCCCCGAGGTTTACGGGAGACCCGATATTTACGGTAGAGAGTTTTATTTGTAATACCCCAAAGTTTTATTGGGAAATGCCCCGATATGTAACGGGAGAAGTTTATGTTAAGTGGTTTAACCCCAGGAGGGTTGTGCTCGGATTTAAGAGCGAACGTATCGTCTTATTTTGTGTTGTGTTTAAAAATTATAGAGATAAACCGTTAGTTCTTTCAAAAATATCTTATTTAAGATTGGTTAAATGTGTTCAGATCATTCATTATTCTTGAGATAAAACAATATGACTCCCTAATTTCAATTGTATCCATGTAAATAATACTGTAAATATCGTTAGATCGATATCTAAAGTCAAATCTGTTCCACTTGCTAATTTGATTAACTATTAATTAAGTTCACTCCATGATATATATGATAAGCAGATGATAAAACTTCGGCACGGGTGGCAGTTAATACTCTTCATATGCACATGTCATAACACGCCGTTTTGCCAGACGGTATGGAAAATGAAAAGACTACCGGTCAATAAGAAGAGCTGAACTAAACGGAGCAGGGAATATTCTGACCCCTCAACATTACTGGAACGAGGAAGGGCATCATATGTACCCCACCCCTACAGTTGGCTACGACAGTGCAGTAGCGGTCTAAGAAGATAATTACAGTAGTTTGTGTTCGCGATTCCACCAAATAATCGGTCTAAGAAGATAATTACAGTAGTTTGTGTTCGCGATTCCACCATTTATGTGAATAATAAGAGTAGTCTGTGTTTGTGATTCCAGGATCTCGTTTGGTTTTTTTTTCATTGACTCGCGTGTGTGACCGATTGTGTGTATATAACTTTCAAGTTCGTGTGTTTTTCATTGACCTTTTCATTTTTGGATATTATGACATTTTACATGTATATATAACTTTTAAATTCGTGTGTGTTTCATTTACCTTTTCTTTTTGTTTATAGACATTTTTGTATACGACATTTTACGAGTGTTGTTTGTTTTTATATATTTTTTCATTATTATTATTGTTGTTTATATCTTTATAAGAGTAGTAATTATCGACTCCATAGGTATCTAATTTTGTAATAGTCTTTAAAAGTTATTTCATATAATTCATAACTTTATTCAAACAAAGAGAGGTATATAACATAATGATTTATGTCATAGAGGCGTCCTGCCATATTAAAATACGTATTAGTGATTGTAACATAAACCTGTCCCTATCAATACCCGGCTGGAGATCTTGGTAGTATTCCTTATGTCATTGCGTAACTATAACTTGTTGTTGGCATGTCTTATCTAACTTTCTTTGTCTGATAAACTATATTGAATGTTAAACCTTCATATGATGCTTGATACATTAGACAGGTGTCTAATGAGCTCCTTTGTCTCGAATACGTTTATAAACTCAGAACTGAAACGAATCTTCAGGCGGGTCCAGGAGGCCATGCTAGGCGGGTGCCTAGATCAAGGTACCTAATGGATACGAGAGAGGTCCAGGCAGGGCTAGGAGTTAGGTCCGGCCAGGACTGAGCGAAGGCCATGGGCGCCTTAGCACGAGACGGTACGAGACGACAGCTTCTGGAGTTAGCACACTCATGCTAAGCTAAGCTAAGACATTCGACTCCCTCCATTTAAGTTAGTTCTACGGTCGTTTACATTATGATGTTTGTACCTAATATGTAAGAAGAATAAAAATATTATATTCGAAGTCACACCAGTGTTGCCTCCAGAACTTGATTTAAAGAAATAGTGTCACAACATGTTCTGCTTAGGATAAGCAGAGATAAGCAATTTGATTGGTTGATGCTTTAGAACACGATAACTTAAGTTTTAATTTAAGTGGGAGTGATCAAACTTTGTGTATATTTTTTATCACGTGACCTATATGTCTTACAAAACATCGTCATTAGATAATAGAGAAGTAATGTGTTTTGTTATGATTTCTTAAGATGCTCAAATATATCCATGGTCACCTACAATATTATATAGTGTTGATTAGGATCAACACCCTCCAACTATGATCATGTTGTTATCCTATTGTTATCCTACTGGAAAAACTATCAGGACAAGTGGAGATCATCTCCAGTAATCAGGAGATTCTGATGAAAAAGATGGACGAGAATTCGTGCAAGCAGACTAATCCAATAAAGGAATCTGCAAGTGCGCTCACTACTTTTATTCTCAATCGCCAAAATGAAGAACGCGAGAGAACGTTAGAAGACGAGGCTCAACTCTTTAAAGGAACTATACTAAGCAGCAATAGAAACGTCAGGTTGGTATGTTACTCTGAATAGACACATTGCATAAAACGTCACAAAGGTTTTTATTGAATATTTTTTTCCACATTACCTAAGTAATAAAGCTCCTTACTAAACACAGGAAATGTTCTCAAAAACGCAAGCTGACTTCTGAGATGGTAATGTGTTCTGCATGATTTTCATGTAACTCATGCTGCACGTGCTGTTCACCGAGACCAAGCCTATAAAATGCACCCCTATACCTGGTTCAATCATTCACACTACAACGTCAGCAGCATTCCACGACTCACGACAGCTCAGAGGAATCAGGCGTTTGGAAGACTCGATGCTGGCCACACTGCCCAAGCCGTTCCCAATCACTTTCAGGTCAATGTTCGGACCATCTACATGCTTCAGCAACGCTATCGGGTCACCAACACCACGGATGATCGCCCCCGAACTGGTAGACCAAACAGGCCCGCAGCAAGCTCATAAAATTTGGTGAGGCTACGGAATTTTTTTTTTTGGGGGGGGGGGGCTGAGGATGTGGTCGGCTAAGAATTCTCCTACGAAATCAATATTGTTGGCGAAATATTGGGGGGGGGGGTTACATATGTGCCGAATCCCTTCACACAGGCATCTTAGACAGCCCGTCAGACAGTGGGAAGACCCATCATTGCCGTAGACCTTACTGTGAACCGAGTCACACCCCTCGCCATCGACGTGAACATCTACAGTTTGCCCAACAACATCATAACAGGCGACCCAGGCAATGGAGGACTGTTCTGTTCACAGATGAGAGTCGATATTGCCTATCAAATGCAGATGGCAGGATCAGCATATGGCGTCGACGTGGCCACCGTTATTCTGGCCATTGTGCCATGGAACGAGACTTATCGGGAGGTCCAAGCATAATGGTTTGTGGTGGAATCGGCCTGAACCGGAGAGTTTCAAATTCTTGGTCCAGGGAGAGGAGGCGGCGTCACAGCAGTACGTTACATCGATCAAGCCCTTTGATTCCACGTCATAAATAAAATAAAAATACCACATTTCGCACGTCCTCGAAACAACATTTTCCAGCATGACAACACCCGTGCCCACACCGCCAGAGTTACTCGGGACTTTCTACAGCAGAACGGTGTCCGGACATAAACCCGATTGAACATCTTCGGGATGACATTCAGAGGAGACTTAATAACGTCGTACCGAGACCAAACACAGCCATGGATTGCGTCAGGCTTTTCTAAAGAGTGTGGTTCCAGGGGCCAATGGCGTTCATCAATCATCTGGTCCAATCCATGTACAGAAGCTGCGCCGCTGTTATTAACACTCGCGGTAGACACATCAAATACTGATGTATAGACTGTGTACAGACTTAAACCTTTTCGTAATGTCTTAAAATTAGGATGAATAATCACTAATGTGTCAACATACTTGCTTTGATTAAAGTGCCTCTTTGATTTTGAAATCGTACTTACGGTTGTTTTTTTTTTGGTGGGGGGGTGCTGTTTAGTATATAATAAAAGAGTGGAGGAAATGCAAAAATGTTCGAAAAACGGCATTTTACAAAATGATACAAATTAAGGAAAAGGCTGAGGTATACCAACAGTTTCTAGAATTGGAAACTCCTTTTGTACCTCGTAAAATCAAGGAAAACCCAAGATTGAACGAATCGGAAAACCAAGCGAAACACAGAAACGAAGTTGACATACTCAAAATGCAAAATGAAATAGACTCCCTTTTTGAATCTTCTACTAAACGAACAGAAATCATTAATAAGGCAGAGACTGAACTATTGGCACATATTGAAGGACACCAAGATCAAGAACTAGTGGAACTTCTGAAAAATAATATGTGGAACAAAGAAATGTCTACTGAAGAAAATAAATCAAAACCAATATGGAAAAAGAAGAAGGAATTCTTGATAAACTTACCTACGCGTGCTGAAGAATAGGAAGCGAAAATTAGGGACTAAACCCAAAGAACAACCAAGGGCACAGAATAATGGATATAAAAGACCGAATGTGCGGAACAAAGATGGGAGAAACGTGACCAATGTGTCTAGCAGCAACCAAGAGAATACCAAACAACCGCGGTCTGAGCACACTAATCTAAGGCAGGGTCCCTTTTTTTCAGAAAGGTCAATCTCAACCGCACCGACCACCCTCACAAAACCAATCGCACCGACCTTTACACCACCACAACGAGACAACTTAGCGTCGCTCCAACAACGTGACCACAATACCCAATTGCGAGAACCAGTACACCCGAAAATAATAAATAAATCATCCACAGTCATAAATGATCAAGAGATAAATAACCTCCTACAGAAAGGCCTGAAATTCTCACCGACGACTTGAGTCAATTTACAGAAATAAGAGTGTGATATAAACGCTGTCTGTAGGAATAAAAGAAGTCAGTTTTATGGTCTTCCAAAAATCCATAAATCAAAGATGATCAAGCAGTCCATTAAACAGCAAAATGCCGAATTCATCAGTATTTTTCAGCCAGGCGATCTCCCTTGCTGCCCTACTAACAGGCTATCAAATCTCATTGATATCGCACTCAAGCCGAACGTGCCAAATGTGAAATCTGGTATTCGGGATGACATAGATTTTGTTAATACATTACCCATAAATCTAAATGATGGCGACTGTTTCGTAACCATGGATGTTTGTAACATGTATGGCAATATTTACCTCCCATGACCTAAGCTTTCATCCTGTAGAATATTGTCTGGATAAACATCCTGAATGCAGTCATGAGAGAATTTCAAAAAACTTTATCCTCAAAGTCATGCGTATCATCCTGACTAACAACACTTTTACATTTAGCGAAACAAATTACAAACAAATTCTTGGTGTAGCGATGGGTAACAAGGCGGTACCACAATTAAGTAATTTAACAATGGGATTTCTTGAGGAAAAATTATACTCAATTGTCGAAATTGAACATGGCGTGGATTACAGATTATATTTCGTAAATCAGTTGAAACTATTCCAAGACGATGTATTCTGTATATGGAATGAACGAATTGGCAACATTGCAGATTTGCAACACATTATGAATGATTTAGATCTAAATATCAAATTCACAATTTTAACGAACGATCTGCAAATCGCAGTCTTGGACGTTCTAGCGAAACGTAGGGGAGAGCTCCTCATAACGGATATGTATTCCAAAGAAACAGATACCAACAACTATCTCTCTTAAAAACCAAGTCATCCACGCCATACCAAAAATAATATACTCTTTTCCTTAACTAGAAAAATATGCACAATTGTGATAGATGAAGACCTGCGGATTGTCAAACTAGGTGAGGTAAAAAGAAATTTATTGAAGCAGCATTACCCCCTCGAGGTAATAAAAGTTTGGATGGATAAGGCTTTGGCAATTGATATCCAAATAAGGACTACTAAAGTAAAAGAGAGAGAGATATGGGGTTTAACGTCCACTCTACACAAACCAGGTCAATTCGGGACTAACATATGGTTTAATTTTATTTCAATAATTCGCCTGCGCGTAGGGGTCTTTAGCAGTGGGAGGAAACCGGAGGACCCGGAGAAAAACCACGAGGTTGGACAGGCGACCCTACTCCTTGTCACGTACAACCGGCGATTCGACTTAAGTAAAAGACAGTTCGGATAACAGTATTACCTTTGTCTCTACTCATAACCCCCAACTTCATTAAAGCAATGCACGAGAGCAGGGCAATCCTGGCATCAAACGACAACCTCAGAATGAAATTTGACAGCGTACAATTCATTAAATCACAAAGACAGCCCCCGAATCTGAAACGTCTCTTCACCAAAGCAAATTTCAATTCATCTATCACAAGGACCGGTTTTTACGTATCTAAATGCCCAGATCTTCGATGTAAATGTTGCAACCATATAACGCCAAATAACAAATATAATTTTCATAACTTTACTTTTAGGTTCAACGACGATATGGATTGTGACACAAAACATCTCATATATGTCTTGACTTGCAATGGATGTCAAAATTTCTACACCGGGGAGTCGGGCACATATCTATTGGATAGAGTACGCAACCATCGACTGGATTGTAATATTGAATATGGGCCCTATTTGTAAACTGACATATATTTTTAGATGTGGAAAACACCTACAAGTTAAATTTCGAAAAGAACCAGCGGCTGCCAGGCAGGATACGCCCACATTTTCGAGAGATGGATAGAGAACAAGCTAACAAGAAAGTGATTTTTCCTACAATCAAGGGCCATAATTCAGGAAATTACAATTTGATATGCGCAAATATCGAAAGAAACTGAGATCTTTGGGTTATAAACTTACATTTCAAGTTTCAACAAAATCGGATAAAAATTGTGACCTCTATAGGGTCCACAACCTTGATATACCATATTTTTATGCTATTTGAGAACGAACGGCGGCCATTTTGTCTGTCAATTTTGGGCCGATTGTCACGAAATTCGAACTCAACCCTTCCTTAGGGTGTAACGGTGATATAATAATATGGTTTTTTAAATCGGATAAAAATTATGACCTCTATAGGGTCCACAAGCTAAAAACGTGATTTTTCATACAATCAGGGGCCATAATTCAGGAAGTTACAGTCCGATATGCGCGAAGATCGAAAGGAATCGAGATCTTTGGGTTATAAACTTACATTTCAAGTTTCAAAAAATCGGATAAAAATTGTGACCTCTATAGGGTCCACAACCTTGATATACCATATTTTTACGCTATTTGAGAATGAACGGCGGCCATTTTGCTGTCAATTTTGGGCCGATTTTCACGAAATTCGAACTCAACCTTCCTTAGGGCGTAACGGTGATATAATAATACGGTTTTTTTAAATCGGATAAAAATTATGACCTCTATAGGGTCCACAAGCTAAAAACGCGATTTTTCGTACACTCAGGGGCCATAATTCAGGAAGTTACGGTCCGATATGCGCGAATATCGAAAGGAACTGAGATCTTTGGGTTTTAAACTTACATTTCAAGTTTTAAAAAAAACGGATAAAAATTGTGACCTCTATAGGGTCAACAACCTTGATATACCATATTTTTACGCTATTTGAGAACGAACGGCGGCCATTTTGTTTGTCAATTTTGGGCCGATTTTCACGAAATTCGAACTCAACCCTTCCTTAGGGTGTAACGGTGATATAATAATATGGTTTTTTAAATCGGATAAAAATTATGACCTCTATAGGGTCCACAAGCTAAAAACGTGATTTTTCGTACAATCAGGGGCCATAATTCAGGAAGTTACAGTCCGATATGCGCGAAGATCGAAAGGAATCGAGATCTTTGGGTTATAAACTTACATTTCAAGTTTCAAAAAATCGGATAAAAATTGTGACCTCTATAGAGTCCACAACCTTGATATACCATATTTTTACGCTATTTGAGAACGAACGGCGGCCATTTTGCTGTCAATTTTGGGCCGATTTTCACGAATTTCGAACTCAACCTTCCTTAGGGTGTATCGGTGATATAATAATACGGTTTTTTAAATCGGATAAAAATTATGACCTCTATAGGGTCCACAAGCTAAAAACGCGATTTTTCGTACAATCAGGGGCCATAATTCAGGAAGTTACGGTCCGATATGCGCGAATATCGAAAGGAACTGAGATCTTTGGGTTTTAAACTTACATTTCAAGTTTAAAAAAAAACCGATAAAAATTGTGACCTCTATAGGGTCCACAAGCTAAAAACGTGATTTTTCGTACAATCAGGGGCCATAATCCATGAAGTTTCGATCCGATACATGCCAATATCGAAAGCAGCCGAGATCTTTTGGGGATAAACCTATATTTCAAGTTTCGTCAAAATTGGATAAGAATTGTGACCTGTAGAGAGTCCACAAACAATTGTGGACGTACGGACGTCCGGACGGACAGGGGCGACGGCATAATACGTCCATATGAAAATGTGGGCGTATAAAAAAGGGAAAACCATTTTATTAAAAAAATACGTTGCTCGACTTAATAGTCAATCAGCAACAATTGACCATTAATTTCATTAATTAATTTGCTTAATCTATCCCTTTATTATCTTCCATTCATTGTTCCTAAATTTTATTGCACCCATATACAACGGATTAACACACGCATACATGTTTTCTTTTCGTTACCTATATACTATGTAACCATAGACAATGGTAACCATAGCCAATAAAAACCACAGTGTCACTGTGTAAATATGTATAAACATACTATGGTGTCCAACTATATGCAATGAAAATATTTATGAATAGTCCCAAGACGGACGAAAAGTACTTTAAAATGTTATTAAACCAGTGTTGAAATCATTTTGTGTCGGCATACATTTTATCTTTTCATCGTTTACTGTGAAACAAAGTAGTGCAGCTTTGCGATTGTGCCAATAATTTTTAATTTTAGATATATATATCATTTTGAACTGATGCACGTGCTTGAAATAATATCACAATAACTCACCTTGTTTCATGCCAACCTTCCACTAAATGACTGTAACATCTCCATAAGTGGTCGGATTTAATGCCGTTACTAAATGTCAGCTTCATTCCAGCAGGTCCCTCTTTTTGGTGGCATGCTACAGCAACAACGTTTGTAGTATCGGGAATACTAATGTTTGGTGATTTGGTTTCGCCGTTCCGATTAACGTCATCGCCATTAGCATAGAAATTTAGGATATCTTCACAATTAATATGAACAATGATATCTGATTGAACTGAAATATATGAAGAGACATATTATGGTATCAACCCTCCACATACGAGGATTCAAAAGAATGTTAATGGGATAACGTGTCATCTTTGAAATGTTTAATACCAATATAGATTTAACTTGGACACAATTTGATTTCCATCTTATATAACGTGTAAATAAGATCTAATATTCATCATGAAGTTCTAATGCGGATTTCAGCCCTATAATCATAATCATAAAACTCAACCAGCATCAAACATGCAACCTATAATGGCTCTGATATGCCCAACAAATGACTAGTGCTGGGGAGAGAGTATCACTCCTAAGAATATAAAAATTGCATTTTGGAGCCATCACGATGGCCACCCTACCCCTGCATTCCGTATATTAATCCTTAATCACCGATTTGGGCTTTTGTATTTTATCGGTAGACAGATCTGGCCTTAGAAAAATAACTAAGGTTTACACCTTGGTATCAAAAGCCGGAGGCTCATGGGTAGACAATAGCTGCTGGGTGTCACCATCACCGTAGTTAGTATAAAGGCATGGCGCAAACAGTGAACCAGGGCTAGTTGTGCGAATCATAATTCAATCGTTATAACAAAGTTATGAATTGAATCATAAAATACGATTAAAATGAGAACCATTGCCTTGTACATTTGTTTAAGTGTGTCTAAATGTATGCCCTATAAGGCAACCCTTGTAATTTATTTTAAAGATATAATTCATCGACAGCCAAAGGACCATATGCACTGCTTGGAAAATTAATGTGTTACGAAAACCATATCGAGGCATTTCAAGAACATTTTCAATGAAATAAATGGCGTTATAATTTCTTGTGGACATTTACTGGACAACGACGTTTCGGTATGCGCCAACTCCTATTGATTACTCGGGACAAATTTAAATTTGATTGAATTCAAAAAATATATTCGCTGAGAATCTGGGGGTTTCTGGGTTATTTGCTTCCAAATGAAAGATAATATCTGGGGCTAACACCACCCTATGTCATTTTTAGTCTACATTTAAAATGGAGAGAACTATTCATATTTGGTAAAAATAGGAAAGTCTGGGTCATTTCCGGAGGTTTCCGGAAGCCGTCACAAAACTTTTTTAACGTGTCATTTAGAAGACATCAATGTATTCAGAAAGTTCATCCAGATTTTCCGGCGTGGTTCTCCCTTGTCAGTGATGCAGGACGGAGGGGCTGACAAGGAAAGCTGTCTAGTCGTTCGGATGGGACGAAAAACCGAGGTCCCGTGCACACATTGGCGTGCACGTAAAAGATCCCTTGGCAGTTGGAATTCAATATAAGAGTAGGCCGTAGTGCCACTGTCCGGGCAAAATTTCCCTCATAGCACACTGTATGGCGTATGCCCGTCTTCATTAGCCCAGGTTAGGAGCAGAACAGTAGGACGTTAAACTCCATTTCATTTCATTTCATTTCCTTATTCCTACCAACTTACAATTTGATACCCCAAACGCTAACTTTCGCAAATCTTTGATGTTATAACTAATTGACCGAACTTCCAAATTTCGAAAAGGCACCAGTCATATCCCCGTGTAATTCGTCCAAAGAATCCAGAAATGAAAACCCGGCGAATATCGGTTGAGAAATAACCGAAGTACGGACAATCTCGGATTATTTTTTGCCCCATCCGTAAAACACTTCTTGTTTGTCATAAGCGGCCCAATATATGTTCAACAATAAATAGTTCCACGGAGGCCAACCATATCTACGTTGGAAGAATGTTTACACCATGCAAACTTGGACCAAAATTGGCAAAAACATTATTAATAAATACTCTAAAGAAACCAATATGTAAGGTACCGAAACACGTAATGAAATTTTCTAAACGGAGTACAAAATGTGACAACTACCATTTGAATAGAGTACTGATGCTCTTAAGAGGACATAGCTTGCCTTTGAAGTTAGAAATTCGTGATCTTGGGCATTGAAGGGTATTCCATGAAATCCATGCGGTTTTCTTGTTGTGGGCATTCCATAAATTAAGTGTGCACAAAGTGTATCACATGGCCAAACATATGTAGAATACAGCATTTAAATACCGATTTAAGGTTACCCTCTTGTAAACTTAGTAGGAAAATTACGTATTTTCACTTAAAACCTTTGATTATGGGGCCTGATGTTTTCCGTCTCCTTTAGAGTAATATTTGTACTTTGGATTGCAGTGGAATCCTCATTGTCATCATTACGAAGAAGATCGACCATCTGTTTTATAACGAATAACCATGTGGGCTTCGTTTAAATAAAATAGCAAAAGTAAAGAGTGTATAAACAACGCTTACCGTGTATTACAAGTATCAGCCCTGTGAATACAATAATCCAAGCAGTCAAATTCAACATTTTCTTTTATCTGAAATACAATATCACATTAATTTAAACGGGGGCACATAACTGTGTCCGCTCTTACTATTTTAGGATACGAAATACAGTCGTTGGTATTTCCTCATTTTCGGCTGTAATCTACCACGCCTGGTCGCTCGAGTATATGTATATGTTCCAGAAATTTCCTAAAACTATATAAGCCGGATCAGACCAGTCCAAAGGCAGAAATGCCTCAGTACAACGACAGAGAACTTTCTTAGCACCTTGTACAGAACTCAATATTTGTCGTAAGTTTCTATTTGACCCACGTGATCAGTGTTCTCTATTTATTGCCATTTTGTGCAGTTGACTCATTTTTGCTGTTCTGAGAGAAACGGTCTCTCTGTTTTGCTTTGTGCTGTTTTAAGAGACTTGATTTCTCTGTTGTAATTCAAAGATGACAAAAATTTATTGTCATCATCAAAATCACAATCCAGTAAATTGTTTAAAGTTGATTCTATTCAGATCAGTGATTGCTCTATATCTCCAAAGAAGCAATTGATGTCTGTCAAAGTTTTGTTAGATCACTAGTAACTGATCATATGGACTATGCAAATTCCCTCGTACTAGGAGCACCAGAAGGGGGATCACGTGGCTAAGTGGGTAAGACCCTGGCTCGCTAGCCT
Source organism: Patella vulgata (assembly GCF_932274485.2). Taxonomy (NCBI): domain Eukaryota; kingdom Metazoa; phylum Mollusca; class Gastropoda; family Patellidae; genus Patella; species Patella vulgata. The sequence goes on along the minus strand of NC_065886.2, from coordinate 2,535,751 downwards.
CGAGGTCGGGTGTTCGATCCCTGCATTGGCCGTGAAAGTTCATTCAGATTTTCCGGCGTGGTGTCCACTTGTCAGTGGTGCAGGATAGAGGGCCTGACAAGGACAGCTGTCTAGTCGTTCGGATGGGACGAAAAACCGAGGTCCCGTGTACACATTGCCGTGCACGTAAAAGATCCCTTGGCAGTTGGAATTCGATATAAGAGTAGGCCGTAGAGCCGCTGCCCGGGCAAAATTTCCCTCATAGCACACTGTATGGCGTAGGCCCGTCTTGATTAGCTCAGGTTAGGAACAGAACAGTAGGACGTTAAACCTTATTTCATTTCATTTCAGGAGCACTAGAAACATTTTTAATAGACTACAAATAGTACAAAGCAATGCTTCAGGTCTCAAAACCAGAACACGAAAATATGATCATATATCAGTTACAGAAAATCCATTGCCTTCCAGTTCGAGACAGGGTTCAATTTAAAGCTCTTGTGAGTGTGTTTAAATCAATTTATTCTGAAACTGCACCTACTTATTTAAAATAACTCTTTGATTGCAAGTGTTTCTTCCATATGGAGGATTCCAAAATATAATAAACGCTCGGGTGAATATGCTTTCTAAAAGCAGCTAAAATGTGGAATGATCGTCCGAAAACCCTTCGTGAGTCCTTTCCATCAAAAGCGTTAAGACTAGCTTAACAACAAATTTATTTCAAAAATGGTTTTAAACTGGTTTTTTTTGTGAATGCGCCTAGAAACACTCATGTGTAATGACGCTCTATATAAATTGAACATAAATGATAATAATAATTTGTACTACGTCTGATTATATACCGATTCAAGGATTATTCAACCTGTCAGTTTTAGATCATCAAGATCATGTCTAATTCTGCGAACTTTGGAATTACTATGGCAACGCCGAAAAGACACCTGTAGAGGAATATCTTCTGACTACCAGTTCAAAGTAGTACTCACCTTATGACTATTAGTGACCATTTATAGGAATACTGACGTACGGTGTAAGTACTGACGGGTTTAAGCGACTACTGACATGAATTATATTTGTAATATTCTTGTTGTGGACAGACAGGGTAAAATAGTGAGTTTAGTGAAGAGACAAGAAGTTGACAACAGCGTTGAACTGCACGAGATTTATTACTTCCAGTTATCCCATAATATTTTATACATGACGTCATACGTCTATATTTAGATAATTGGTTGACAATATTCACAACTGATTTAATTGTTAAAGTACACATAAGATGGTCCTGCAAACTTTGAGATACGTGTAGCCAATGGTTACTATATCCACTTTACGGCAAGTTCAGACCAATCTGATTGAAATTAATTCAATTATCTTCACTCAAAGTCGTAAAAATAGACCTTCCGTAAAAACGACTTTGCCTATTATCGAAAACACTCTTAATCCCCTCAGACGCCAGTGACCGAATGCATATTCGGAATGTTTATTCCTTAATTACCTATATACAGCCGGCGTGTGTACTCATTAACGCCTGACTGGTTCCTTAATCCCCCTTAGTTCCTTAATTAAATCAAACAATTGACTACGGAATAATTTATTTTGTAATTCATTTTAATTTAAGATTCAATTTAGAATTTGTTTCTCATGACAGCAATTTTAATACCCTCTAACATCGTGTGCAGTCCAATTGATTAGAGATACATCTTCGTCAAAAGAGTATTGTGGTTCTAATTTCCCCGAGTAAAAAAGTACAGGGGTAAAAAGAAATAAAATGGGGTTTAACGTCCTACTGTTCTGCTCCTATACTGGGCTAATGAAGATGGGCATATGTCATACAGTGTGCTATGAGGGAAATTTTGCCCGAGCAGTGGCACCATCGCCTACTCTTATATCGAATTCCAACTGCCAAGGGATCTTTTACGTGCATTCCAATGTATACACGGGACCTCGGTTTTTCGTCTCATCCGAAGGACTAGACAGCTGTCCTTGTCAGGCCCTCCGTTCTGCACCACTGACGAGGGGAAACCACGTCGGAAAATCCAGATGAACTTTCTCGGCCAATGCAGGGATCTAACACCCGACCTCCAGGCTAGCGCACCCATTAGTAGCAGACATTTATCGTCTGCTACTATCATACGAGTTTGTCAGCAAGGACACTGTTCTCTGCTGGCGCTCCAGTCATATGGATATCAAAGGGAATGATCAAGCAGACTCGGCTGCCAAGTCTGCTTTAGATGATCTTCCCATATCCGACTTTTTAACGCCTTTTAAAGATTTTAAATCTATCATAAATAATTTCATTCATGACCGCTGGCAGCGGTCTTGGGATCTTGTAGGCACAGATAAACTTCATCATATCAAGCCTCTCTTAGGAGGGATGAAGTTGTTTTGTGTCACTCTCGTCTTGGTCATACCTTTTTAACACACATTTTCATCTTAAAGCGAGAGCCTCAACCAGAATGTGAACACTGTCATATTCCTTTGACAGTAAAGCACATTTTGATTGAGTGCAAGCATCTCAAACACACAAGATCACGGTACTACCGTTGCCAGTCACTACACCCGTTGTTTGCCCAGTCGGGTCTATATTGTAAAGTGCTAGATTTTTTAAAAGAGACAAATTTTTATCGAAAATTTTAATTATATATATCCTGATTTTCTCTTTTATGTTTCAAATATATATACATAAAGTATGTGATATTTATTTTTATTTGATATTTACTGTGATATTTGTTTTTATTTATGTATATATATATATATAGATAATGTGATTATTTGTTTCTAGGTTGTCTCGTAGCATCACCATATGTTTGGCGCAATATAGCCCGGTTGGAGCTGACGTGCCATTAAACCATATTTCTTTCTTTCTTTTCCAGGCTAGCGAGGCAGCGTATTAACCAACTAGCCACCGTGGCTCCCTAGGGGTAAAAAGATGTGGTCATGCAAATTGTATCATAAAAGTCAAACATGATTGAAAAGCGATTTGTAAAGGACGATCCGTTATCATCGTACGGCGGATTTGACTTCATTACTCTGAAATAGACCGTAAAAAGTGAAATGCGAAAGAATATCTCAATATACAGTACAAATAAATTTTGTTGGTAACCATCTAAATGGAATAACAAGACAGATTGAGAAGTGTCATCTAACTATCTTTGTGTATTGATAATAATATGACAAGTAGTGTCTTTAATATCTGTCATTAATTAATCAATCCGACTAAAGTTATACAGACTTGGGGGTCATTAATTAATTTACATCTCGGTGTTAATTAGCAGTGAATGTTAGTGGGATTAAGAATGCTGATTAGGTAATTATCTTTTTTACGCCGGCCAGACCAAAGACATCACTCTAGGTGGAACGTGTGCGTAGTATCCACAAATGAACTAATGGTAGAATCGTACACACACATATTTATTGTATAAAACAATTAAGTTTTACTCATCCGTTGTTTATAATTATTATTTAATTTTTGTGTTTTTGTAATCAGGTAGCATCGCATTATTTGTTGACTGGCGTTTAAACAACATTTAATTGACTTGATATGAAATATCTTTATAATAAAAGTATTATACAATTGCATTGACAGTTTAATCACTCACCAAACGGCATCAGGAACTCCGCGTATTTGATATTCATGTCCATGAATCCCATGGAATTTTCGCGCCAAAGTTTAACCTCAGTTACTACGCTCGTAGTGCATGGAACCGTACATGGCAATAAGATTCCCAACGTTGATTGGCTGAGAAATGAGGGCGATCTATGCATGCTCATCGGGAAATTCCATATTCGCTGTGAATGTCAAATGGAGTTACGATAAAAGTTGTTCTTTGTGTATAGAAATGGTTATTATTATTATATATAGCTAATAATGAATATATCGATAATTGACTGGCATCATTTGTATTTCTGTACTTATAGAGAATAGTTTGGGATATCAAGTTTTACGGGGTTATCCAAATTACCGGTAAATGCGCTCATTGCTTAGGTCTTCTTCAGTTGTCACGGGGCCTATTTAAACAATGGCACCTTAAATGGATCAACGGCATGATACGGCATTTTAAATTCACCTTAAAATATTCCAATCACAAATGTCTAATCTATAACAACCCAAGACGATAATTCGGCGATTATGATTATGGCAGTAACATGTTAATTGGACCGACACACTTGTCAACTGGTGGTGTGTATTGTATAGATAATGTATATAGTATGTGTAGTGCCTGTGACGTCACCAGCCAATCAACCGGATGAAGGTTGTAATTGAAAATATGAAAACCGTTTTTGGCTTTCGTATACTTAAACCTCAATAGCTGAATTAATTTTAATCAGATTGGTTTGAACTTGCCGTAAAATGGATATAGTAACCATTGGCTATAAGTACATTCAATTAAGATTTTTAATCTTATGTGGTCTTTAAAAATTAAAATATAAATAACAAACTATATGTGCGTTGTGCGAGCGGTTTGAAGTTGTATTGTTTGTCGTGTGGTATTTGGCATCCTGCATTCTAATGTTGTAGATTAGGGTGTTTCACTTTTCACTTTTTTTGGAATTTCTAAGGTTTCTACCAGTCACCGAAGTCCACTCGGGGTCAAACTTACACCGTAATATTTTCAGAATTTTCTTGCCAAAAATGGCTGCCGACGGCCATTTTTTCCAAAATTGCGACTATTTTCTGGATTTTCGGACATTTTGAGCTTGACAGATCACTTAGAAAGGTCAGGTATGGCTTGTAATGTGTCTATTATATGCTTTTCAGGTATGTAGAGTCCATTCCCACTATCTTAAATGAGATTGTCAGAATCCAAGATGGTGGAAATCCAAGATGGCGCCCCAAATCATCTATTTTCGTGACATGGAAAAGCATTTTTCAAAGACTATGTCATTCTGAATATCATTTTGGCCCTGATAATAAATTTTGCACTCATAAAATTCATTATCAGGGCCAAAATGATGTCAGAATGACACTGATCTACCTTTGGTTGAAAATGGCGAAAGGTAATGACTGAAGGTGAAGTTCCGATGGAGTATATTCACCATACTATTAATCTGGTAGAACTATGACTGAACCTGGAAATTGTTTACAAAGTTTTTTATGATTGATTTTAGTAGCCTAAGGTGTCCTCTTTCAGAATGTGCCGGGTGAATCTCGGTAACCCTTGGGCGTTTTGAGAAATTCAAGATGGCATCCAAGACGGCCGGCATTTCACTCAATACACTAAAATCGTTCATTATGTTGTGGGGTGGTTAGATGATAGTAAAATCCAAAATGCCAGATAATATTGCCCTTTAACTCGTTAGCGGCGGTTGGGAGCGAATATTTCAGCAAACCAAATTACATCTAGAGACAAACTATATTTCTGGACATAGGAGCATATGAGTGATATGATAACACCACATACATACCTATCAGGAGCTCCAGGGCCACACGACAGACTCTGGAGCAAGTTGGCCGGTTGTAATGTTCTCAATTTAGTAACCTTCACCCAGCAAAATAGTTCCGGATCAAGTTCCCTGCAAATGCATCATTCGTTGAGCAAGACTACCTGGTTTGGGTGGGGGGATGCTGACCATACATTTCAGTTTTGGATGTCCAATTGTCCATACCCTCCAGCGTGTTTCAGATATCGATTTGCTAGAACTTTGTCCATAACCATCAGACATGTACAGTGGCCTGTGCAAGCACAGATTCTATTAGAGCGTCTAAAGAGAGAATACAATTAAGCTCTCACCACTTTCAAAGTTGTTTCTTTCCCCACGACGTAACAGCACGTAACCGTGTCACATCCAGTAAGAGCATGAGCTGGCAGGATTTCAATGGTACTGGATTATGTTTCTCAGAAGTTGAACCAATGTCAACGGTTGTTCTTTCCTCGATTGGTGATTCAATTGTAAGAAGCTTGTTATAGACAGAGCTCTTTTAAATCGCTGCCTGAAACACGTTGGAGGGTATAGGCATCCAAAACGGGAAATGTGTCGTCATCATCCCCACCTAAACCATGTAGTCTTGCTCCAAAGAATGATGCATGTGTAGGGAACGTAAAAAGATGTCATCACCAAGCCATTGTGTGGCGTTGACTGGAAGATCGTAATCCGCAGGAACTATATTGCTGGGCTAAGGACACTAAATTGAGAACATTACAACCGGTCAACGTGCTCCGGAGTCTGTTACGTGACTCATCAGATGTGGATGGAAGAGTGACATGTAGTACGCGTGCTTGTAGCTACACTAGGGATGGCTTAGATTATACAGTATTTTGCGCTTGTGCTGTCGCAGGTTGCAGCCAGAAACACGACTAGAGGATTAAACTGAATATTACATAGTTATTTTAGTGTTTTGCGGGTAGAATTTGTTGGGGTTTTAAAGAAATATTAAAAAAACAGCTTGTGCTAGGGTGCTCCTGATAGGCATGTATGTAGTGTTATTGTATCACTCATATGCTCATATATCCAGAAATATATAATTTGTCTCTAGATATAGTTTGGTTTGCTGAAATAATCGCTCCCAATCTGGCATTTTGGATTTTACTATTATCTAATCACCCCACAACATAATGAACGATCTCAGTGTATTTAGTGAAATGCCGGCTGTCATCTTGAATTTCTCAAAACGCTCGAGGGTTACCGCGGTTCACCCGTCACATTCTGAAAGATGACACCTTAGGCTACTAAAATCAATCATAAAAAAAACAACTTTGTAAACAATTTCCAGGTTCAGTCATAGTTCTGCCAGATTAATAGTGTGGTGAATATACTCCATCGGAACTTCACCTTCAGTCATTTACCTTTCGCCATTTTCAACCAAAGGTAGATCAGTGTCAGTCTGAACATCATTTTGGCCCTGATAATGAATTTTATGAGTGAAAATTTTATTATCAAGGACAAAATGATGTTCAGAATGACATAGTCTTTGAAAAATGCTTTTCCATGTCACGAAAATAGATGACTTGGGGCGCCATCTTGGATTTCCACCATCTTGGATTCTGACACTCTCATTTAAGATAGCGGGAATGGACTCTACATACCTGAAAAGCTTAAAATAGACACATTACAAGCCATACCTGACCTTTCTAAGTGATCTGTCAAGCTCAAAACGTCCGAAAATCCAGAAAATAGTCGCAATTTTGGAAGAAATGGCCGTCGGCAGCCATTTTTGGCAAGAAAATTCTGAAAATATTACGGTATAAGTTTGACCCCGAGTGGACTTCGGTGACGGGTAGAAACCTTAGCAATTCCCAAAAAAGTGAAAAGTGAAACACCCTATTGTAGATGGGTAGTTTGTACTTAAATTGCAAAATATCTGCATTAGAGATACTTGAAGTTCACTCAGTTCGTTATTCGTGATCCACGACTGGGTTGTTTACAGCCCATGCGTCATTTATCCTGCTGGGTGGTATTTGGCATCCATGATTCTAATGTTATTTAGCTTTAGTTTGTAATGTACTTAAAGGACAATGTTGGTGTTATCCAATATTACATATATAATAGAACTTATTAAGAATGAGTTCACGAGAGAACAATGCAAAATTAAAAAAAAACACGGCACAATCAGTGTCGGACGATTTTGACCAAACGTTGCAGATTTGGTCCATAGGTACCAACATATGAGGGTCACCAACCTTGTAGTTACGGAGAACAAGCTATGGTCATTTTAGAGTAAAACAACGTCATTTTAAAAAATCGCTATTGATTGCCTATTGATTTTTTATTTTTTAAAATTATTTTTTATGAATGATCTTGTCCACTACTTCAATATATATGACTATTAAATTTTTCCGAAACCATTTGAGGCTATGGGAATTTATTTTGAGACGTAGTTTTTGCTATAAGCTAAAACATATAAGTTTCATGATGCTATATCTCACCCACTGCTGGGCTGAGGACGATTCTATTAATAATGGAAGTGAGGACTACTAATACTAATATTCGGTTTTGACAAAATGACTGGCACAGATTTCTTTCTTATTAAATTTGATGGTCGGACTTCAAGAAAATGACTTCATTTTTGACATCACTTTTCCAATAAAATCATTTATTGCCTGGATTATTAGGCCTGATAATGCCCCATGCAACCGCCTTCCAGCAACCCTATGTAGGGTCGGTACAGATGATTCAGGAAGTCCACAAGGATCAGTCCTTTGACCAGTCCTTTCTGTAATGTATACTAAAAATTTAGGAAAACTAATCGATAATCATGTTTTCTAGGACGACATTCTTATACAGATGATACACAGTTGATTGCAAATTACTCCGTTTCAAAAACTATTCCATCCCCTAATTATTCTGACATCAAATTGTCTACACATGACATTAAAGATAGGACGACAAGAAATATGTTCAAATGATGTGGTTGTACGAGATGCAATATTTGTACCATGAGACACTATGCAGAACCTGGGTCTCCTCTTAGGGTCCAGTTTAAGCAGTAGTGGAATTAGTTGAAAATGTTTTCTTCAGTCCAGGAACATTGGTCATACAAGACACTTGATTAGCCTAGAAGCAGCTGCTACACTTGTATGTTCTCTGGTATTCTCAAGGATTGACTAATGTTAGTAGAAACATCTAGTGCCAATATTAAAAAAAAAATGAACTTGTACAAAATACCACAGCTCGAATTGTTACCAGATCATCAAAATACTCTCATATTACTCCTGTTCTGAAATCACTCTATTGGCAGCCAATAAATGACAGAACCATCTTCAAAGGTCTGTCTTTGACGCATCGGTGTGTGAATAGCTTAGCACACATATACTTATTTAACCATGTGCAAATACAAGTCCCCTCACGTAACCTCCGGGCGAACACACCTTCTCCAGTTGTGTTGCTCAAGGTGGAAATTAATATCATTTGGATACGGATCATTCTCAGTGAATGCGCCTAAACTTTGGAACAATCTTCCATAGATCATTAAATCATCCGAAACTTCTATACCGTTTTTTTAGGACTTCGAATTTTGTCTAATGGTTTGGATTGTTCGTACTTGGTTTTATTTTATTTTAAAACAAGACATAAAACCCACCTTGTTGTTTTTGACGTATCAGTGTGGGAATGGCTTAGCTCAAGCTCAAATATGCTTATCTAACCTTATGCAAATACAAGTTCCCCTCCATCATTTGTGTCGCTCAAGGTGGAAATTAAAATCATTTGGATACGGATCATTCCCAGTGAATGCGCCTTAACTGCGGAACAATCTTCCAGAGATCATTAAATCATCTCAAACTCTTTCTTATTTTAAATCAAGACTTAAAACCCATCTGTTATCAGAATTAATTAAATTGTATGCGCAGTGAACATGCCTCTGTACATGCGCTATATAAATGTATATATTATGACCAGAATTCAAATTTGTACTCAAGCATCATACAAGATGGCGGCTGAAATCAGTTGTTCATTTTCCCGTCTTTTCCACAAATAAAATGCGGCTTAGTAGTCAATTATCCAAAAGAAACTACAATAGCATATTCCTGAAATAATGGCCCGAGAAATACCTCTCGGGCCATTGCTGGATTGACTTCTGAAACTTATGTTTTGGAGGGAATGTGTCTATTCTTCCCGTTCTATCAAATCGCTCCTAAGTATAGCAACATGGCAGCCGTTCGTTTAATCTACGGTCTTCCCTAAAACTTTGGACTGTGATTTAAGGTATTAAAAACAGTATTGATTACATTGTAGCCGTTTTGATGGCCTCGTTTGCCACGCAATTAGTTGTCCTGCAATATTCTGCTATGCACTGATTAATTGGGCGTAATAAATTTCGTGAATCATGACATAACGTCTTAAAATACAGATGTGACGTCACCCTTTAATGTTGGCGTACCATTATTTCCAATAATGTATGGGCAACTTGCCAATCTTACATTATCTATACTAGATGAACTATTGGACTCGCGTGACGTATTTCATACAAAAGCACATGCGGGATGGTGTCTGTATTTTAAGTTGTTTAATGATCTCGAGCTAAAGACATTGCGTAATATATTAAAACAACACTCGGCTAACTCCTCGTGCAGTATCAAGCTTACTCTTCCGGACACCTGTTACCACTGTTTGTCGTGTATTTTGTACACGAGGAGCAGTCTATTTGCTGATTACACTATTTTGCTTGAATACACTATTTTGCCTATAACGTTTTTTTTTAGGACTTCGAATTCTGTCTTATGGTTTGGATTGTTCGTACTTGGTTTTATTTTATTTTTATCAATATATTACTTAATGTCACGCTCTCGACCATTAAACCATACATAATTGGGAACAGAAATTTCCTTTCATTACGGCAGTGCTGAGTGGGATTAGGTCTACGAAATATTGCAAGGAGTATGCTACAATAGTGACATCCGCGCATATACTATTTGTTTTTGTCTTTTTGAAATATCACTTGATTCGTTTGCCAAGTATAGACAGATGTATGACTACTATGCTAGTATAAATATACTGTTTAGTTTTTAGGAGTTGCTGTTCAAAAATTCATCATCCTTCTACTAGATCATGAAATTTTATTTCGTTGTAACACTTCCGGGATCAAATGCGATAGTGATGCGCATGCGGTAACTTCAGTGTAATTGTGCATTTTGGACAGTGCGGATGTGTATTCGCATTGTCTCTTTCAGTCAAAGAATTTTATTACATTGGTTTTTATCAACGTGGTTGATATTTAAACTTTATTAGTTTTATATTCGTATATCGTGACCGAGTGCGGTTGTAAACAAATGTAATTTGTTATTTGTGGACATTTTACGACTTGTTGACGACATTTTTACGACATTGCACGGGTTAAAATGGAGGGGAAGATGGTTAGTACTAGAAAGAAATCTTCGGAGGAAGATTATGACGAGAGTTTGTTATTAGATGATAATGACGATAAAAAGAGAAAGGATAATGGCAGCGGGAAAGAAAAAGGCAGACTTTAATAAATCCCTAACAAAGAGTAGTAACCCCGGAGGTAGCTCCGGTCGCTCACCCAAGACTACGTCGAGCAACAAAAAGCAAACTATTTCTGTTGTGAAACAGATTGGTGTAGATAACATGGACGAACCCAGTCCAAGTACTTCTAAAAATATAGACCATAATGCAATCATGGCAGTACTGAAAAGTATACAAGATAATCTGAAAAAAACAAGGTGATGAATTGCATTCACTTACCAATATAATTCAAACTATTGATGAAAATGATGATTACGAAGATAATCCACAAGTATATGACGATGAGGGGGATGACATAGATAACTCTATGGAATCTCCACAAAAAAAACAGAAACTGGATGTTAACAATAACAGGTTTTCATCTATGGCAAAAAGATGTAAAATACAAGAGCCATGTGACAGTACAATTGATGAAGTCTTAGCTGAAACTGTTACAGATCTGTTTAGAAATGGTATGCGAAAACCAATACCTTGAAATGGTCAAAGACGAAAATAATGCTAGACCTGAAAATTGTGAGGGTCTAACAATTGTTCGTACCAATCAATCAATATGGAACGTGATTTCCCCCAAGGCACAAACCAACGACAAAAAACTTCAGTTTATAGAAAAGTCAGTGGTCAAAGCAGCTGCTATTCTGTGCAAAATTGTAAATGAAATGGCTCAACAAGAAGAGCAAGTGTTAATAACGACACCCCGAATTTGAATAAGTACATAGATAGTTCTAATGATGTTCTTGCCTTACTAGGGCATGCAAATAGGCAAATTAATATGACTAGGAGGGAATTGCTTAAACCAGAGCTCATGTCAGAATACCTACACTTGTGTTCTCATAGTGTTCCGTACACAAAGAATCTTTTTGGGGACGATGTCTCCAAAACTGCTAAGGACATAGACGATTGTTCCAAAATAGGTAACAAATTAAGGTATGGAAGGGGACGAGGTTCCTATCGTGGTAGTAGAGGCTATAGAGGTGGCAGAGGCTGTCTCCGTGGTGGAAATCGTGGACGAGGTAGAGGCCTCAATCCAGGATATAAGATCCCTAGATATTCAAAAAACGTCCAGGGAGGAGGAAATTATCAGCAGAAAGAAAAGAATTAATCAAATAAAATAAAGTAAGTGATAACTTCAAAGCAGGTGTATTGAAAATGTTTTCCATTGAATGGGAAAACTCACTTCTGATGAATTTGTGTTAGATATAGTTAATCACTGCCATAAAGAATTTCAAAATGATTTGGAACCAAGCCAGAATATATTTAATGTAAAATCTGTTTTTAATGAAAAAGAATCACAAATAGTCACAAATGAAATTGAAAAATTATTACATTTGTCAGTCATTAAAATTGTTGAACCAGAAGAGAGTCAATATTTGTCGCCAATATTCCTAAGACCTAAAAAGAATGGGGAATATAGAATGATTTTGAACCTGAAAAAATTTAATGAAAATGTTGAGTATCACCATTTTAAAATGGATACTTTTGAAATTACCAAGTAAAATACTAACTATAATTAGGTCATTGTATGATAAGGTTATTTGTAATGTATATCGCGACCGAGTGCGGTTGTAAACAAATGTAATTTGTTATTTGCGGACATTTTACGACTTGTTGACGACATTTTTACGACATTGCACGGGTTAAAATGGAGGGGAAGATGGTTAGTACTAGAAAGAAATCTTCGGAGGAAGATTATGACGAGAGTTTGTTATTAGATGATAATGACGATAAAAAGAGAAAGGATAATGGCAGCGGGAAAGAAAAAGGCAGACTTTAATAAATCCCTAACAAAGAGTAGTAACCCCGGAGGTAGCTCCGGTCGCTCACCCAAGACTACGTCGAGCAACAAAAAGCAAACTATTTCTGTTGTGAAACAGATTGGTGTAGATAACATGGACGAACCCAGTCCAAGTACTTCTAAAAATATAGACCATAATGCAATCATGGCAGTACTGAAAAGTATACAAGATAATCAGAAAAAAACAAGGTGATGAATTGCATTCACTTACCAATATAATTCAAACTATTGATGAAAATGATGATTACGAAGATAATCCACAAGTATATGACGATGAGGGGGATGACATAGATAACTCTATGGAATCTCCACAAAAAAAACAGAAACTGGATGTTAACAATAACAGGTTTTCATCTATGGCAAAAAGATGTAAAATACAAGAGCCATGTGACAGTACAATTGATGAAGTCTTAGCTGAAACTGTTACAGATCTGTTTAGAAATGGTATGCGAAAACCAATACCTTGAAATGGTCAAAGACGAAAATAATGCTAGACCTGAAAATTGTGAGGGTCTAACAATTGTTCGTACCAATCAATCAATATGGAACGTGATTTCCCCCAAGGCACAAACCAACGACAAAAAACTTCAGTTTATAGAAAAGTCAGTGGTCAAAGCAGCTGCTATTCTGTGCAAAATTGTAAATGAAATGGCTCAACAAGAAGAGCAAGTGTTAATAACGACACCCCGAATTTGAATAAGTACATAGATAGTTCTAATGATGTTCTTGCCTTACTAGGGCATGCAAATAGGCAAATTAATATGACTAGGAGGGAATTGCTTAAACCAGAGCTCATGTCAGAATACCTACACTTGTGTTCTCATAGTGTTCCGTACACAAAGAATCTTTTTGGGGACGATGTCTCCAAAACTGCTAAGGACATAGACGATTGTTCCAAAATAGGTAACAAATTAAGGTATGGAAGGGGACGAGGTTCCTATCGTGGTAGTAGAGGCTATAGAGGTGGCAGAGGCTGTCTCCGTGGTGGAAATCGTGGACGAGGTAGAGGCCTCAATCCAGGATATAAGATCCCTAGATATTCAAAAAACGTCCAGGGAGGAGGAAATTATCAGCAGAAAGAAAAGAATTAATCAAATAAAATAAAGTAAGTGATAACTTCAAAGCAGGTGTATTGAAAATGTTTTCCATTGAATGGGAAAACTCACTTCTGATGAATTTGTGTTAGATATAGTTAATCACTGCCATAAAGAATTTCAAAATGATTTGGAACCAAGCCAGAATATATTTAATGTAAAATCTGTTTTTAATGAAAAAGAATCACAAATAGTCACAAATGAAATTGAAAAATTATTACATTTGTCAGTCATTAAAATTGTTGAACCAGAAGAGAGTCAATATTTGTCGCCAATATTCCTAAGACCTAAAAAGAATGGGGAATATAGAATGATTTTGAACCTGAAAAAATTTAATGAAAATGTTGAGTATCACCATTTTAAAATGGATACTTTTGAAAATGCAATTAAAATCATTTCAAAAAATGGATATATGGCATCCATTGATTTAAGGCATGCTTATTATAGTGTTCCAATAGCTGAAGAACACCAACAATTTTTAAGATATAGATGGAAGGAAATATTTATCAATACACTTGCTTGCCTAATGGAATTTCCTCCACTCCTAGATTATTCAATAAATTGATGAAGCCAGTTTATTCTAAGTTGAGGTCTTTGGGCTTTACAAATGTAGGTTACATTGATGATAGCCTTCTTTGTGGAGATACCAAAAAGGAATGTGAAAACAATGTTGAGGAAACTGTCAAGTTAATGTCAAAATTAGGATTTGTAATTCACAAAGATAAATCAGTGTTTACCCCAACTAAGAGAATTGTTTTCTTAGGAAACATCATAGATACAGAAAAGATGACTGTTATGTTAACAGATGATAAGAAACAAAGAATTATTACACAATGTAAATGCTTGATATTAAAACACAGAGCAAAAATTAGAGAAGTAGCTCAAGTTATTGGCTTAATTGTATCATCTTTTTCTGCTGTAGAATATGGAAAATTATTTTACAGAGGTTTAGAAAATGCTAAGATACTAGCTCTTAAAAGGATAGCAGGCAACTTTGATAGTGACATGCCTATTACCACCGATATGAAAGTAGATTTGAGATGGTGGATTGACCATGTTGTGTATGAAATTAGGCATATAGATCATGGAAATCCAGAAATTAAAATGTCGTAAAAATGTCGTCAACAAGTCGTAAATTGTCCGCAAATAACAAATTACATTTGTTTACAACCGCACTCGGTCGCGATATACATTACAAATAACCTTATCATACAATGACCTAATTATAGTTAGTATTTTACCCCCATTCCCCTCTTGGATGAGCTTGTACCATAGATTTGTTAAAATCACAAAATCGTACGCTTTACGGTAATCGACAAAACAGACATATATCCTACGTTTGGACTTCAGAAAACGATTAATAATAGTTAGCAAAATGAAAATGGCATCAACAGTTGACAAGTTCTTCCGAAATCCAAATTGGTAATCAGACATATATCTTTTCGCGTTTATCTAACTCAAGGAGGCGAGTATTTAGAATGGATGTGAATAATTTCCCTAAACATGAGACTATTGTTATTCCGCGGTAAATTGTCAGTGTTACAAGGATTTCCTTTCTTAAAAAGTGGAACAATATTGCCTTTGGCCCATTCTGTTGGAAATAGCCCTGACCCCAGAACATTATTAAATAATATTACCAAACATGGTAGGAGCTCACCCTTACAATATATTAAAAAATCATTTGGGATATTGTCAGAGGCAGATGCCTTGTTCTTCTTCAAATGAGAGATACCTGACAAAATTTCATCTTGTGTAATTGGCCTGTCAAGCCAGTTATGAAAACTACAAGCTTTTTCATCATAATGTTTTACAAACTATATGACGTCATCACATGACTGTTTGCTGACATCAGTTGCAAGCTTTCGAAAATGGGTATAGGAATCATCTAAAACCAGGTTAGATTCGACTGTGTTCCGTCTTTTGAACAGTTTATAGAATACTTTAGGGTTTGATTTTCTAATATATTCATAGTTATTACCATGATATAGATTATATTCAGACTTTGACCTGAATACTATTTTCTTATATTGTGCCTTGGATTGAACTAAAGTGGCTCTGTTAACATCGCTCTTATTTTTGTTAAACTTAAACGACAAGATTTATAATCATAGTATCTCTTTCTACACACCTCAGTGAACCATGGTTTATCAGGTTTTCTGGGTTTGTCACCTTTTCGTTTAGTAACTCATTAATAGATTTAGTGAATAGATTTACACTCCTATCAACAGACGATTGCTCATGGCTATCAGCTGAACATAATATATTAATGTGCTTCTCTTGATTATATTTGAGTGACGTACATAAAAGTGAGACATTTCCATCGGTCCATTTGATATAATTAAAAACCCTTTTACATGTATTATTCTCTAATTTATCTACATCTCTTAATAATATATCATTTATTTTACTGTCTGTTCCAGGTGACACTACGACACGACAATTGCTTGCCATTTCTTCAATTTTTAATTTAGACGACTAAAACTTAGTGACATACCTGGAATTGCCATCCCATTACTTTCTTACACGAAGAAACCAAATTCAGATCAAGCTATATAACCTCTCTCTCATGAAAAATCATAGTTTGTTTACATCCCGCTGTTGAACATCAGCCATGTTTGACCTAGTTATCGGAAGAGTCGAAGAGGGAGGGGGCGTTGGTTTGGCTCGAGTCGTTTCGGTCTACTTGGATGTCAAGGAAGTTGTTTCGGCCCAGTAGAATATAACTTTTATTTTTACGGAATCCAAGACCACCGCAGTATGTCCAACTGAGCTGAATATTTAATTGGCCCCGAGGGCTGTAGCGGTTTGATATTCATATAAACTGCGTACAAATTTTATCCTGAACTGCATGTGATGGAAATTTTGAAGAGGGTTATAGGCGTACACAATAACTTGGTTCATAATATGCAAAAGTAATCGCGGATTGCATAGTTAATAAAAGTTATTCCCTTGCTTACGACTTTGCCTTTAGACAATTTAAAGTTGAATTTAGGCTGGAGCAATGATTAGACTAAATATATATGTAACCTAATTTCTCGTGAAGCCTACAACAAAAGTAAAACGATTTTTATATAATAATTATGTCTGGCGTATTATCGCCCGGTTCAATTTTTTAAACTTTCAATGGCCTACACTACATGAAGATCTGTCAAGTTATAGCGATAGGTCACGTCAGGGGTGGAAGGACCGACTTATGACCCTATGACGTTAGGCATTTAATTAACCAATCAGCATTGATGTTACTAGTGGATTACCCACAGTTTCGTGAAAAACACGCCTAAAGCTCGCCGTAACAGACCGTTTCATTGGCTTATCCCCGACACCACTCAGAACACGAGTTAAATAACAACTCTTCCAGATCCAAGTGAAGTAAAGACAAGTAAAACGAAATTTTTAACTATAAAAACGAAACGAAATAAGATCTGTGTTTTATTATTAACCAGATTGCACCCGGTTGATGCAGGCGTGCCATTAAACATCAATTACATCATTTCATTTCATATCTTCAATCAAGGTTATGCAACGCAGAACACATATTCCTGAAGCTATTGTCTCGAGAAATCCCTTTCTGGCCATTGCTGGATTGAATTCTGATACTTGAGCTTTTGCGGCAGTGTGTCAATTCTTCCCGTTCAATCAAATCTATCCCAAGTAGAGCAACATCACAGCGCTTCGTTTAATCTGGGGTCTTCCCTGAAACTTTGGACAGTGATTTAAGATATTAAAAACGGTGAAAGTATTATTCGTCCCCAAACAGTATTGTTTATATTGTATCCGTTTTGACAGCCTCGTTTGTCACGCAATAAGTTTTTCTGCAATTTTGGCTATGTACTGGTTAATTGGGCGTAAATTTCTTGAGTCATGACGTAACGTTGTGTAAAGATATTTGGTCCAATTTGGAGCTCTGTTTAAAGCCTAATGAAATTGTTACGCAGTTAGCTATTGGTTGTTAATCGGACTATTGACCAGTCATAATTCGGAACAGAAATTTGCTTCCATTACAGCAGTGTTAAGTGGGATTAGATCTATTCAAATGAAACACTGCGAGGAGTAAATAATTCTGTTTCTCGAAATAACTACATAATAGTTTGGTTAATTCCTTGACATCTCGCGTAATTTTCATCTTTAAATAATAAACTGTAGATAAAAATAATCAATTAATCAAGGGGTTATATTTTCGAAGATTCGCTTTTTTTTTGTCGTTTCTAGCTGAATATCTGAAATAAATCTGAACTGTTGTCAAACAACAATACTATGAATATCTAAGATCCAGCAGTGAACTGCGAGGAATATTAAAATAACGGTATTTATGTTGCAAAAAGGGGGTTTAGAAAGAGCTCAGAAAATTATGGAAAACTTTAACTGCGATGCAGCCATGACGGGTTTCACCGGTGCTCGTAATCCTTTAACGGACGTCACTTAACATATTCCCATGAGCTTGTTACACGTGTTAATTATTTAGGCGAAATTGCCATTTATGATAGCATGTCACGTGTGGAACCCTTACAAAATGACCAATGCTTGGTCGTATATCTACACAATATTACTTAAACGAAATTAGTAAACATCATTATTAAATGGCACTGAATAACACTCTTTAGAAAAAAACACGTTTGCTTTAAGGGTTGAAAATATGTTGTTTGTTTTTTTCAAAATCACTGTAGATCTGTTTGGGTAAACAACGTAAAAAGGTACTTTGGACAATTGCATAAAGTTACAAACTATCTTTTGATATATTCATATGTTCGCAGTGGTTTATGCTTTTAAAATTTAATTATGAACAAACAGGTATATTTGAAATTAAAGTTTGTTTAATAAGGGCTAAAAGTACCAATTTTGCAAAAATGATGCCATTTCTAATGACAAGAATGTTACAATAATTTACAGTTGCAGTATCAAATCCAGCAAATGTCATTAAAATAGAACAATATTTTATTCTTTTGAAAAGTGACTCCCACAAAACTGCCTATTTCTCAGAAATAGCAAAAATTCAAAATGATTCATGGATATTTGGTTGATGTTATATATCAACCCTACGTGTAGATAAATGTTTAGAATACAAATATTATAAAATAAAAAAGTTAAATAACATTTGCGGGAAAACGGAGTACGCAAATCGATTCCCGACATCCAAGTAGACCGAAACGACTCGAGCCAAACCAACGCCCCCTCCCTCTTCGACTCTTCCGATAACTAGGTCAAACATGGCTGATGTTCAACAGCGGGATGTAAACAAACTATGATTTTTCATGAGAGAGAGGTTATATAGCTTGATCTGAATTTGGTTTCTTCGTGTAAGAAAGTAATGGGATGGCAATTCCAGGTATGTCACTAAGTTTTAGTCGTCTAAATTAAAAATTGAAGAAATGGCAAGCAATTGTCGTGTCGTAGTGTCACCTGGAACAGACAGTAAAATAAATGATATATTATTAAGAGATGTAGATAAATTAGAGAATAATACATGTAAAAGGGTTTTTAATTATATCAAATGGACCGATGGAAATGTCTCACTTTTATGTAAGTCACTCAAATATAATCAAGAGAAGCACATTAATATATTATGTTCAGCTGATAGCCATGAGCAATCGTCTGTTGATAGGAGTGTAAATCTATTCACTAAATCTATTAATGAGTTGATTTCATCCCATTGTTTAGTTACTAAACGAAAAGGTAACAAACCCAGAAAACCTGATAAACCATGGTTCACTGAGGTGTGTAGAAAGAGATACTATGATTATAAATCTTGTCGTTTAAGTTTAACAAAAATAAGAGCGATGTTAACAGAGCCACTTTAGTTCAATCCAAGGCACAATATAAGAAAATAGTATTCAGGTCAAAGTCTGAATATAATCTATATCATGGTAATAACTATGAATATATTAGAAAATCAAACCCTAAAGTATTCTATAAACTGTTCAAAAGACGGAAAACAGTCGAATCTAACCTGGTTTTAGATGATTCCTATACCCATTTTCGAAAGCTTGCAACTGATGTCAGCAAACAGTCATGTGATGACGTCATACAGTTTGTAAAACATTATGATGAAAAAGCTTGTAGTTTTCATAACTGGCTTGACAGGCCAATTACACAAGATGAAATTTTGTCAGGTATCTCTCATTTGAAGAAGAACAAGGCATCTGCCTCTGACAATATCCCAAATGATTTTTTAATATATTGTAAGGGTGAGCTCCTACCATGTTTGGTAATATTATTTAATAATGTTCTGGGGTCAGGGCTATTTCCAACAGAATGGGCCAAAGGCAATATTGTTCCACTTTTTAAGAAAGGAAATCCTTGTAACACTGACAATTTACCGCGGAATAACAATAGTCTCATGTTTAGGGAAATTATTCACATCCATTCTAAATACTCGCCTCCTTGAGTTAGATAAACGCGAAAAGATATATGTCTGTTTTGTCGATTACCGTAAAGCGTACGATTTTGTGATTTTAACAAATCTATGGTACAAGCTCATCCAAGCGGGGAATGGGGGTAAAATACTAACTATAATTAGGTCATTGTATGATAAGGTTATTTGCAATGTAAAATTTAATGGCGATGTTTCTGATTAATTTGAATGCAAGACTGGCTTATTTCAAAGTGAGGTATTGTCTCCCTTGCTATTCTCGTTCTACATCAACGATTGTGAGAGGCACTTTATATCCGAGAATTGTAAACCAATAGATATGGATATGCTAAAGATATTTCTCCTGATGTACGCAGATGACAAAGTTCTGTTTTCGGACTCCCCAGCGGGACTACAGGATATGCTTAATTCTTTATATACATATGCAAATAAATGGGGTCTTATTGACAACACTGATAAAACCAAGATTGTAATTTATAGAAATGGCGGCAAATTAAAAGCATTTGAAAAATGGAGTTATAATGGTGTCAATATTGAAATTGTGAACAAATTTAGTTACTTAGGTATTAATTTAAATTTTAATGGTAAATTTTTATTAACACAAAAAACCTTAGCAGATCAGGGAAGAAAGGCCTTATTTTCTGTCATGAAAACCTGTAAAGTAAACAATTTTAATCTGGTCACTAAGCTATCTGTATTTGATACCTTTGTCTCTTGTATCTTTAACTATGCTTGCGAAGTATGGGGTTTCCATAGTGCCCATGATATCGAATTATTGCATCTTTATTTTTTGAAAAGAATTCTTGAAGTCAGACAAAACACGAACACGTCTATGGTTTATTTTGAAACTGGGCGATACCCTTTAACTATTCATCGAAAATTGCGAATATTTAAATATTGGTCCCGTTTAATTAACACTGACAATATTGTCCTTAAAGCTTGTTATAAAGATATGTTAACTAACAATGATAAATGGATTATTAATGTTAAGTCTGAATTATATAGTATTGGTTTGGGTTATATATGGGAGAGAAATTTTCAAGCGGGAATGTTTTTTAACTCAGATATTGTCATTATCAAACAACGACTATGTGATAACTTTAGACAGAAATGTGTGGAAAATTTAAACGAATCTTTTAAATGTATTATTTATAGAAATATTGTTAATCACTTTGTTGTCCAGTCCTATTTGACTAAATGTATTGAGCAAAGGTTTAAATGGGAGATAACACAGTTAAGATTATCTAGTCATAAATTGAGGATCGAAACTGGAAGATATGAGTCAATACCGAGAGAAAAAAGAATTTGTACACTCTGTGAAAGTAATGAAATTGAAGATGAATATCACTTTGTACTTGTGTATGTCCATTCTTTGCTGAACTTAGGTCAAAATTTATAAATAAATATTACTATACTAGACCAAATATGGAAAAATTAATAGAACTACTAAAAAGCCAAAATTATTTAGAACTTTTAAAACTAGGTAAGTATCTATACTTCGCTAATAAGTTAAGAGATAATACCCTTAAGAGATTGTAGTTAACATCATATTATAGTAATACTGTAATGTTGAATTCGTTTGTTTGCTCTCTATTCACTGTATATATTGTATATAATTGTATTCGTATGTTACTACTATGTTTACCGATGAACCAGTGGTTCAAGGTTAATAAAGATTTGATTTGATTTGATATATCTCTGTCAAAGATGACTGCCTTAACACGTGCTGTCACAGCACGCGGCGTCAATCATTGGCTGAATGGCGCGTGCATTGTTTACATAAGACGTTACTGCTTCGGAGAGAATGCTGCATTTTAGTCATTTTAATACCCATTTACACTAAATAGGAAATAATTTTTACCTACAGATACGTCAAACGCCTTTATTTATTTTTCCAATACATAAAAAAAATGTTTTAGAATTTAATTTGTCGCAGGAAAAAAGTTAATATTTCTGGCTCATTAAGCCGCATCGATGTCATCCTTATCAGTGATTGTAGCGGCCTGGCAAATATTCACTGCGGATCAGTGTGGGTGTTTCGTTGTAAGTTTGAATAATGATAAAACTTCCTGTAAAGACCGAAGTTACCGCATGCGCATCACTATCTCATTTAATCCCTTCAGTGTTTGTACAACTCATAAAATTCCAATCAAACATCGACTTGACCAAGGTAAGTCTCGTTTAATTTATTAATTATTTTGCCGAATTAATAAAATGTTGAGAAATAGTCTAGAGAGATTAATTATTTTGACCAAGAACAGCTCTTTTGACATTTACATTCCATTAAGCTTCTAAAACTTGACCGTTTAAAAATTTTAACGGTGTAATTGTGAGCTCAGTTTTCATAATTAGATACTAATTAGACAGACAGTGTGTAAATAAAGCAGGTATTTGTTTGTCATTTTTATTGAAAATCGTTATTTTCGGACACAGCTGGAGATTATTTACTACTTATCGGGTCGAGTGCCACCCAATTGTGTTCTTTATCTTAATACTATAGATCATTGCCTTTTCAATCAGCATTCCAAAACAATTCTTATATCCGCAGTAGGTGAGATATAGATAGAATAAAATGACATACCTAAATTGGGCTATTTTGGTACCTTGCAGCACTAAGTCCCTATATCAAAAACGTATCAATGAAAGTGTATTAAACTTTCAGAATGTATACTCACTAACCATATCTGCTACCCTATAAAGCTTCATTAATCTACGCGCCGTAGTTTGGTTGTACCCTATAACTGCAAAATTGTCTGAAAATGATGATTTTCTTTGGCTTTTTTTCGGTCATTTTTTTTCTGCATTCTAAAAATGGGTAGATTGATCTAAAATTGTGGCAGTGGGGTTTAGAGGTGTTACTCATCATACATAAAAAAACGGTCACCCACCATGTGCCGGTCCCACCATGGTTCACTCGCAAACGCATTCTTAAACACATTCCAAATATAATATCAATACAGAGATCATTGCTGCGATAGATACACAACGAAACTTTGAAGAAACTGGAAGTGACGCAAGCAAAAGGAAAACACGAGTAATCCTTATACAGACATGTAATTAACTGACTGAATGTTAGAGCGATAAAAGACGAACACTTGTAATATCAGACTGTGAGATGATATCTGTTAAAAACTAACAATTAATAAAAAATAATTTAATGTCACGAAATAAGAGAAAACGAGAAAAAGTCCGTGCACCTTGTTTTTTATTAATACCCAACTTATAAATTTAAAGCGGTTTATTCAGGTAAACCTATAAATAAGTCATATTATTATGTTTTACAATTACTTCTGTCTCCGATACATGGATCACAAATCACGAGAAAAATAGAACAAGTCCGTGCATTCCTTTGTTTTTATTCATTATCTACTTACATAGTCTAAGCGATAATTACAGTTTATTAGACATACTTAAAAGCCACGACTGTCTCGTCCACATGGGTTACAAATCGCAACACGGCGAACAAGTCCAGAGTAATACTTGGCCTATTTACTGATGAATAATGTGCCGATACAGAAACGTATCAATATATTTGTTTGAAACCCGAGACAAGCATGTACATAGCGGTATATCATTGCCGCCACGTAGATTACAAACAGCAGTTCTGCTTTCGACCGTGACCGCGATCTATTCCATTCGACATCAACAACAAAAATAACTGCAAACCTTGTTACCTATCCAGATTGAATTCCTGGCCTGATTTGCACATTTTATGCCCCTTTGTAATTTTCATTTTGGTTGGTGTGGTATTTCAGAGAAATTTAAGTGTGTGGGCTTCTGAAATTGGCAGTATGAAGTTAGATTTTCGTTTTTCGATATTGGTGAATGAGCTACTTGTTTTTCGATATTGCCGAATATCGAAAATTGAGATACCCATTTTTCGATATTCAAACTAGAATCTCAAAACAGCGGATTTCATGGATTTATATCTACAGATTGTCTCCAAAACACATTTGATTAAATCAGTTTCTGTATTAGCACAATTTTCATCAGTAAAAGAGCTAATGGTTTTCGTTATTCACCAATATCGAAAACGAAAATCGAGGCTCTAAAATTAACATCGATTATAAATAGTGGTCCGCGCGCCCTGTGTTCAAGGTAAGATATGCTTACTCTTTCCAAAACACCTTATAGTACTTCCTATGCTAGGAGTAGCATACCTAGCCAGTATTTGTTTACTTTTGTATACAAATACATTTATCTGATTTGTAGTAATGAGGAGTTTAACTGGCACTATGCTACCCTTTAACTGACGTCACTTCCCGTACCAATTGATTTCTATTTTCCTCCTTTCTCGTGAAAGTCAATTATTTTTATGAATTGTTAGTTTCGAACGACCTCTCACATTCTAATATTATAATTTCCGTATGTTATCGCTCTTACCTGCTGTCAGTTATATATGGAATGTGTTTAACCAGATCTATCACATACACTATAAACCTCAGAATGCCTCGTTCGGCATTTCTGTCCAAACGAGGCAAAAACGTGTCAAAGTTTTTGCCCCGATTTTGCCACATTGTAACGATGTATTTTATCCAAGATAATAATTAGCTGTTTTTGCTGTCAACAAATATAGCCATACAAATAATGTTCGGACCATCATGTGACCAATTGCAGATTTACAAATTAGATTATTTATTTGGGACATGATATTGTTCATAGTTATGGCTTACTACACTGGAGTTCTATTGTGTATAATAAACGCTTCCCAAGCGAAACAAAACATAACAATGTCACGTGACAATATTACATATGGCGGATACAAGCGTTCTTTGATTACATGCTGTTTGGTTTGATTTTTAAATAATACGGCAATCTGTATTTATGGGAAAAGGAGAATGAATTTCCCCAAATCGAAAACTAGATGACTGGATTATTTATTGAATGGAAAGTGAATATTTTATAAACAAAAATATTCGGATTTGCAGTTTTCTAGCTTAGGTGGATTTGTGATTTGAATCTCGAACTCAGTGTTTTATACATTTTATTATAAAATTGTAATAATTGTTTTTCATGAATGAATAAAATCTACAATTTAAAACAGTACAATAACATTATGATTCGACGCTCTACAAATCACTAAAAATATAACAATTGCTTGTTGAAAAAGTGTTACTAAAATGATTTTTCAATGCAGCAAAACCTACTGGACTGTTTTACTTAACTTATTAGTTTTTAAACATATATTCAAAAAGAATGCGTCTTTTACAAATTTCAATATAACCACAAATGGTTGATTGTTTTAATGCTTAGATAAGTATTAATGCTTTGTATTTGAAAATCAAATTATATAAGCGAAAAATATTAAGATACATTATTTATATCTTAAAACAACGCCCTTACAATATTTATCAGTTCACTAGTTACAATAAAATCATGCATTATAGCTATTTTTATTTATTTATCCCTGGTGCTTCAAATTCAATTTAGGGTGCATCAACATATTTAAAAATATGTTTTAAAGCTTTAGCTCATTTTATTATATCTTTCTACCATAAATAATGCCCGAATTTAAGTATACCAAAAGTTAAAGAAGAAATATGACCAGTTTTTGAGTCATTCAGATATGACTGCCAAAATTGTCATCAGCACGCATGTTTTTTAGGCTAAAGTCTAACCAGAAAACTTAGTGTCAATACATAATAAAATTTATATTCCATTAATCAATTCCATTCCGCCATTGGTTTGTCTTAAATTCGTCATTTGTGTTCATGGGCATCAGGGTCGAGATGGCAACGTTATATGTTTTATTCGTCTAATTTACTATAAAACACCATTCGGTTCGCGTCACGGGTTAACGGCATATTAATACTTTATTCACTGAGATGGTTCCTTTACTTGTGGTTTATTTTTCGAATTGCTTTTTTTATTTATTTACAGAGGTTAAAAGTTTAAATGGAAATATTTTAGCACCTTCTTGTTAACCCGTTGAAAGATTTAAGTGTGTATTAGGGTGTTAAAGATTAAAAGTTATTCCCTACAAGGTGGTCCCCTACGGTTCTTACCATACAATTCAGCTGTGAAATAACACAGTTTCTTTCATTATGTGTACAACAATGAAACTAGTTCAATTGCAATTTGTCTAAACCACGGTGTTGTGATGTATGCATCTAAATGTTTCGACTACCCACCAATCAGTAGTAGCATGATGATTAAATTTATCGGACATGGAATGTGAAAATGCTTTGGAACTTTCAACTATTACACCTTGCACTAATTACTCAATATAAGCCAAAAGGATCCACCTTGTTCATTTATAGTCCGGCCCTGTCTTCAGTATTAAAATATTATAATGAACACAAAGTATGTTTAGTAATCCGTATAGTAGTAATGTCAATCACGGATTGTGTTGTTTCTTTTTTGTTGTTTGTTTTTTTTTTGCAAAATCCAAAATAATTACGATGTTGTTTAACACTCAATTTACTTTGGTTACCGGCCATTCAGCCATTCGGGTCGTACATGTGTCAAGTATACAGTCATATATACAAACGCATAACTATAGAAGCCTATAACTACAATTCTTAATTTCTACTTTTCGCCCTCCAAAACACGAAAAGTCTTAAAGTAGCAGTCACGACAAAATGTGAGGCGACAGCACGCTATACAAGCCAAAATCTTCTCGAAAATAGGAAATTAAGAAATAATACGTTTTTTCCTAATTTCTTATTTTCGACTAGCAGTTTGGCTTGAATACCGTCTTGTCGACTTTCGACTTAGTCATATTTTTGTATTTATTGATGTTAGTAAAATGTTACTATGGAGAACGTAAATTTCAGATTATTAATTCCAGACTTTGTAATTGTAAAAGTGCTCTAAACTTCCATAGATTTGTAATGCATATTTCACATAATCCGACATGCAGATGTGGCCATACTCAAGAAGACAGCGACCATTATTTTCTGCACTGCCCAAATTATTCGTCTCAGCTTATCTCAACATTAAATACCCTCCCATTTAAATCCATAAATACAAAAGCGTTCCTATATGGCGATACCAACGAAAGTAACTCGTACAACGAAGTGAGTTTTAGTAAAGTTCACAAGTGTTTAAAACTAACCGAGCTTTGAATACATAAGGTAATTGGCAGGCGACGATGATTGATGTTAAATAGTGATGATGATGATGATGACGATGATGATGATTTATTTATATATTTATTTATATATTTATTTATTTGTATAAATGTAAGATATAATACCTTTAAACTATTCATCAAAGTAGTTTAAAATCCATCAAACAGCTCAGACGAAGCCGAAGATGTAAAAATTAACTGACCAACGACTAACGAAAGGAGGAAGTACATAAGCTAGGCTAAATCTACAGGTCAGATGAAAACATAAGGCTGGTAACAAGTTGTACAGGATGATTCTGAAAGATTAAGCATATCCTGCTTTGTACATGACACCCTTTATAACTTTTAGTTATGAGACAAATTAAGACCTTTATGAAAGTTCCTCTTGATTTTCCATTGTGGTTTCCCGTTTTTCAGAGGGGGTGGGGTGGACCTGGCAAGGAACAACGTCTAATTGTTCGGTTTAGACGAAAAATGTTAGTCCCTTATATACACTAGCGTATAACTTTACAGATGGAATTAAGAATACAAGTAGGGCATAATTTCCCTCAGGGATATGACATCATATCCTACTTTGAAAAAAAAATCTTGTTTTGTAGTACAATACAAGGACTTTTGCAAATAGAGAGACCCTAAACTGGCAAAAATCTTGTGTTGTAATTTACACAAGGACTTGTGTGAAAACTAATATACATAATATACATATTTTTTAATGAATTAACACATATTCCTGTGCCCCCGGTATTGTCGTAACACAAACTTATGTAGAATTATAAAATCTTATGTTTCCCATAATTAACACCAGTATTGTTTATGTTCCAGCACACATTTTGTTGTATAAAAGTATCAATATGACACCGATAATGTGGTGTTGTACAAGGGGTCCATTGCGAATAATACAAAATTTTAATGATTAATTGAAGCGAGGAAATGGGGACATACACATGAGGTAAAGTGACATCTTAATACATGGCGAGGTTATATAAATATGATTCATATTATATGATTTATTGAATTGAAATAGAAACGGAAAAGCGATTAACGCCTCGCGTGGACAATTTCTTTCAAATGTTGTGAAAGGGTTGGCAATAAGATTTTGATTATCATTGTGTTATTGGGCATAGAGTATTCCTATGGGTTACAACAAAATATGTATTATAAAGGAAGATTTGTCAATAGGGTATTTCATAACTATACCTTACGTAAAAAGGTAAAACATTAGAGACTTTTAGCAAGCGGAATTTTTGCACGATACGGATACTTAATACGTTTCGTCAATGTGGTTTTAGAGTTGTGGCAGATTTTCGCGCCGCGCACATGTAGCTGAGCTGAGCCTAGTTCTATTACAACATGATGGCAGTTATCTACCAAGATCACCATCAGTACTAGTCAAGTGTCAAACCTACAAATTACTGCAGGGGGTAAAGTCGCTCGACAGTCGCTGAGCTATTAAAAAAAAATAAATGTCGAATCTATTAAAACTATCTGACTCTTGACTTCACAACAATCTTTGGTTTCACTTATGTATCATTTCAGAAAGTTTATACCCCATTACCATAGAATAACATTATTTACAGATTTGCATGGTCCCACCTCCCTAAATTTAGCACGTAGATCAACCATGATCAAATATAAAAATTATTAAATATTAATCAAATATTAAATCTTTATCATGGTTAAAATCACATCAAATATATTTCTTCGTGTTATAGGATACACATACATTCATAAAAACGCTATGGCAGAACATTCCAGCATCTAAA
Organism: Patella vulgata; assembly: GCF_932274485.2. Classification (NCBI taxonomy): domain Eukaryota; kingdom Metazoa; phylum Mollusca; class Gastropoda; family Patellidae; genus Patella; species Patella vulgata. The sequence continues at coordinate 2,506,773 of NC_065886.2, read as the reverse complement.
AGTATCAAAACAGACAGTCAAAAGACGACGATGTTATACGAACCTTTGCCGTATGAAAGCTGTTTGTTACGTGCTGCCGTATCCGTATCACGTATGATAAATACACACGCATTGATGACGTCACATGCAAAATCGATACGGACACGTGATACGGACCAGGAATTTACGCTTGCCAAAAGTCTCTATTACTAACTACGAAAAATGGTATCGTGTGCGCATTGGCATAACTGCCATATGGACGCGGTTCCCGACGGTTATTTTCCTCGTAGCACGCTGTGTGGTGTATGCTCGTCATTATTAAGCCCGGGAGTAAGATGTTAAACCACACTGAAAAAAAACTTGTGTTGAAACAACACAAACTTGTGTTATTTTCAACACAAGTTAGGTGTCTCTATTTAACAACACAATCTTGTGTTAAATGTTGAAACAACACAAAACTTGTGTTAAATGTTGAAACAACACAAAACTTGTGTTAAATGTTGAAACAACACAAAACTTGTGTTAAATGTTGAAATAACACAAAACTTGTGTGAAAATCTACACATTATTTGTGTTGAAATTTCTGAAACTTGTTTGTGTTGAAATTTCTGAAACTTGTGTTGAAATTTCTGAAACTCGTGTTGTTTCGTACAAACTTGTGAAGAACAAAATCTTGTGTTGTATTTTACCAATTTATATCCAGTATAGCAACCTTTCGAATTTAACCCCTTCCATTCGTTCTGTTTAAACTGTAATTATTGATAAATGACATAATAATTTTGTTTGTTAAATTATTATTTATTCAATAAATGATATGAAAAAAAAAATTAATGCCTAATTAATACCAATACAGACATCTCGAAGGTTAATAAACAAAGTTAATTCCAATACTAATAAAATTGTGTTATACAATGAAAAAATACCCCCACCCCCCATTCCCAATTATTAAATAAAAAGTAGCTATTTAAATTGAAAAATAAAGCACCGAGACATTTGGAATATTAATCAACAAAGTTAATTTCAATACTAATAAAATTGTGTTCAATAGTAACAATATCCCCCCACCACTCAAAAAAAGCTATTTAATTTTTTTTTTACAATTAACCTTAAAAAGAACTGAGAATATAATATATATGTTCACAATATCTCTACCCCATGGTCCCAAAACATACATTTTAAATATATCTAAATTTAATATCAACCAAACCAAGCACTAAAGACATTAATAATGCACTAAATTGAAATACTTTTAAGAAAAAATAGTCCCTTTAACAGATTAGGAATTCAAAATTTTCTACAGTATATAAATGGGAACTAATAGATAAAGCACAGGCAAATAATTATAGATAGATAAAATAAATATAGCATAAAAATCAAACAAAATGGAGAAAATTAAAAATTTGTAAAACAAAAATTGATTAATTAATAAAACCATTTTATATAAAATAGGCATTAACATTCGAAATGTTCACTAAATGTTTAAAAATAAAGGTTGATTTCATCCTACAATAATACATTTTTATAATTATCGAATGTTACTATTAATTATTGATGATCCCTCTATATTATTTCAAGTTTTCAGGCTAAATCTTTAGTGTTTAGGATTACACTGCATTCTATATAATGAAACAATATTAGAGATGGTTTGGTATTTGACATTAAAAACAAAAATGTGATTAAAAAGGCAATATAACTTTTGGGTTTCCACAATAAGATCTGTAAAAGAATTTGATGACTTTATATTCAGAATTTAGAGTTGTTTTCTTTCTTTGGTATTAATATTCACTAAATAGATATAATTCTCCAAGGATGTTCAAGTGATTATTATAAATACACTTATCGACAAATGGGGTTTTGTTGTGGATTTAACTTGGTACACCAGTCATGGGTATAGAGTTATTTAGGGGGCGGGGGAGTTGAAAAGAGCATAATTTAACAATATATTATATTATTTTGAGACTCATATGTATGACTACATGCGAATGCAAAAGGCGGGGGGGGGGGTATTTTAGTCAGGTAGCATTATTGCTTACTCATGTACACCAAAAACACGTCATCTCGCCTAAACAGATGTTTTACGCCAAAACGCTTCAACTTGATTGATTGCCATGTTTTTGGTGTATATTTATATCTTTTCTTGGGCGCCGAATCGAACTACGGCTTTTAAAATGTTCAAAAATCGACGTAAATTGATTTTTTCAACGTTAGTTGGTATACAACGACGAGCACATGAGTGAGTAGACTGTGGGAAAGTTACGACAACTCATTTCCAGGCGCCATTTTGGGTCCCAATTATGACGCCATAAAAGCTATGACGTCATGGCTTCATACAGGTTTACATACCAAAATTTGTTTTTTTCTTGCAGTATTAGACGTTGAGGGATAATATAACGTTTTACCCTAAAAAAAAAATGCAAAAGAAACCAATGCAGTTTGGTTCAGTGATAAATATATCAAACAAAATCATACCCAAAATCGGGGAATTTTCTGAGAGCGATATCTCGTAATCAGTGTGTTTTACTATTTACTCGTTGGATTATAAATGATTTCTTTTTAAATTCCTCAAACACAGAGTGGTTATGAAAGCGAAATGTGCCGAAAAATCGAATTTGACAAACGTCAAATTAAAAAAAAGAAGTATTTGTTATATGGTGCCGGGCGTTTCTTTCATAATGGCCACCTAATTTGGTAATATTATTATTATTATTATTATTATTACAGCATATTTATAGCGCGCCCTTTCATAAAACATGTTCAGGGGCACTCTACAAAGTGACAATGTAATCATAAATAAACAACAAGATTATGGACATGTTAACAATTGTATACAGAGTCAGTTAAAAGCCTCATTAAATAAATGTGATTTAAGTTGTTTTTTAAAAGAATAGAGATGTACAACATCTTAAACTAAATGGTAGATTATCCCATAAAACAGGTGCTTGATAACTAAAAGAGACTAGTTGAACAGTTTTGGGCTTTAAAAATAGTTTATCTGATGTACGTAATGTTCGACCATTATATCGTGGTTATGTACGCGAAATGTGCGGAAATCGAATTTGACAAACATCAATTAAAGAAATGTATTTTCCATGTGGTGCCGGGCATTTCTTTTAAAAGGGCTACCGAATTTGGTAATACATGTATAAAGCAATTTTAACAAAAAAAAACATAAATTTGGTAGACTAAAAGGGCATCTCTTAAGATACGTAAGATATGACTTTTGCAATGTCCTTTATATGGTTTTCGATGTCTGTGAATTTGAAAATAAATTTTGAAAATACAAAATAGCAGCAACACCAATTGGCGGATATTAAATTAATCGTCATTTTTCCTGTTGGATATTAGATAGTGTCTCTTAAGCATGATGTACACTGTAGTTGGATGTACCCTTTAGTTCAGATATAGTCTCCAAACCGTGTTTACACTGACTGTAGTTTGGGTGTAGTTCGTCAAATGAAGATGAATTTTACGATACAAAAAAATGAATATATTGTAAACGCGCTTTAAATATCTGGAGGCGATAGACTTCGTGATAACAAATTCAAGGTACATTATATCATTGGCAATAATAAGATCCAATTTTAGTTTTTAGTTACACACTATTAACCACCAATAGATGTTTTAATGACAATAAATCATAAAATGTATTCAGCTCGACGTAAGACGTAAATAGATACAGTTGGTTTAACTTGAATAGAAGTTTTAATTATCTATGCTGCATATATGCATATATCACCTTGATGTTCATATCGTCTTACGTATTTGTCAACATCAAGGTTAGTGCGACCCATTTGTGACAATTTCTAGTTCCCAAATATTAGCGATTTAGCTCCTTTAAAAGCGAATGCAAGTTAAATATGTTTAATCAGAGGCGGATTCAATGGGGGGAGCCCCCCCCCCCCCTAATTTTCAACAGTGCCCTTTTTTACGGCTGAAAGTGCCTTTTCTCAGACTCAAATATGTCCGTTCCCAACCCGTTGTAGGGATCCCAAATGACTCGAACCATCGACTCAAACACACCAGTCTGGGAAATAGCTCTTGGAATGGCTACAGATGCAAGGAAATGACGGATAATTTTCTTGGGGACCCCCCCCCCCCTCAGCGGCAAGCCCCGTCTCCACGGTCAATGCCTTCATTTTGCAGCGCCCCCCCCCCCCTTTTCAAAATTCCTAGATCCGCCCCTGGTTTAATAGTAATTTTATCTAGTGTATCTTTTATTTTGATTTTTCTTATAGAATAAGGCTATATAACAATAATGTGCGCTTCTTGTTGTATAATACTAATAATAGTATGTTCAGCTATACTTTTCGTTTAAAAAATGTATGTTTTATGTCCTATATACACTTATTCGCTGAAATCTATGACATCCAACAATATAATAGGTCATATAAATAGATAATAAGTTTGCATGACGTCATATGAAATTCCTGGCTTCACAGTTGTCGCAACTTTATCTATACACGGCGTTGCGTCGACCAACCATGCAATGTGAAGTAGATGTCAATATGGTTATGTGCATAGGCGTACGAGTTGGGGGGTGGGGGGCTGGGAACCAAATACTGGGAAAATTTGGGCACACAATTGTACTTTGTAAAGGTTGTATAAAAAAATATTGTGTTCTTAATGTGTCCAATTTAACAGCGAATTTATTATTATTATGTAACATATTAAGAACCTAACTACATTTTTGGGGCACCAACCACCACCGCCCCCCAGTCAAAAATTTCCCCGTACGCCTATGGTTATGTGTAAGAATATTCAGTTCAATATATTCACGGTGTATGATTTTATTCATACTTCAATTTTAGTGAGTTAATTCTGCAACGTTTTTAGAAAAAATTGCTATTAATTTGGCCAGTACTGTAATAGCAAGTGTATAAATATTTTCTGTTCAGTCTATACACAGTAACATATCTGAGAACCATATTATCATTTCTGCCCAAGGCTCCCTGTGATTTATAGTTAGCAGTGATACAAGGCAATTACCAATTTTCCGTGCTCTTGGCCTGAAGAAATAAAATAATAAAAGTCAAGTTTTTATTATTATGCAAGTGGAAAAATACAATTCTTCATGGTATGATTTGAATAAATACAACTGATTTGAAGTTGGAATTATTATTTGTCTAAGATGACTGGGCATTTACAAATTGAAATACCTACTCTTCATCAAGAAAATACATGAATATTTTTCCCAATTCACCTGGATTTTATTGTAGGTCTTTGTACGTGAAATAGCTTTATTTAACGTCCGCTACCACCGAAGTGGTATTGCAGAAAATTAACAAATTCGGATTCCCTTTTAAAGGAATTAGACTACACTATCGCTGGATTGTATTATATTCAAAATGGCGCCCAGAACACAAAACAAACATTGCAATTCAGGGCGGACTGGTGTCGAGGTTGTATCCTAAGAATGATTTTTTGAATATTTAATCAAACAGAAACACAATTATGCACATGCAGTTATGATATAATATTAAATTAGCTTACCTCAAATACCTCGAAATATACTGTTTGGTCAGTTTGTCCGCCCGCCATATTTCTATTAGTCACACATCCTTCGGCCAATTAAAATGGAGGTATATTTTGTTTTAACCGAAACGAAAAATTTGCGTTATAAATACATTGTATTAAAAAAATACCAAAATCACAAACCTGATATTCTTATTTTCTGAACAAACTTTTTTCACAACAATATCACTTTTTTCGATACTAATGCTTAATAATACAGTTAACATTTGCAGTACCACAGGGTTTAATACCGCAAAATTACTTCAATAAATATTTCTTTCTTTGTTTTAAGAGTAATTCATTTTAATTGGTCATTTACAGGTAAGAATAAATTTCCAATTTCGATTAATGAACCAATTAAATTAAATAAAAAGATTAACTCGACTATTTCCACGCCCATTCAAACATTTTTTTAAAACGTAGATATAACACAATTGTTATTGTCTTTGATGTGTCAAGTTTATTGGGGCGATATCAATCAGACACTTCCAAATGCAGACATTGTAATAACCTGTCTCTGTATATTGTCTGAGACAAGATGTGAAAATAAACAAAGAGTAGAATCAGAATAATCTTTTATTATATCTAATTAAATAAATAGTTTATATTTAGATAATAATTGACTAAAACTTTGATCTCTTATATCAGTATACTGTTATAAAATACGTTGTTTTAAAAGAGATATTAAATGCATCGCACGATACAAACATTGCGATTTCTACTTAATGTTTGTAATAATTAATATATCCTTTTAGATAATTAGAAATATTAAAAAATAAATCAAGTGAATTACTCGACATTCAAATTCAGGAAGAGTGGTTTTACATATAGGCTAGTGATAAAGGAACATAATAAATGTTATCTTTAATGTCGACGTAATTAATTATATGGAAAAAAACCACATAAGATTTTATAAATGTACACAAGTTTGTGTTAAGACATTGAAAAAAACACAAACTTGTGTCATTGCAATGCAATACAACACAAACATGTGTTAAATATTTTTAACACAAGTTCTTGTGTTGAGATCCAACACAAGGGTTTTTTCAGTGCACAATTCATTTTATTTCATTTACTGACGGCATGCATAAATTACTGATGGTAAAACACTTGTATCTGACGGCATGCATAAATTACTGATGGTAAGACACTTGTATCTGACGGCATGCATAAATTACTGATGGTAAAACACTTGTATCTGACGGCATGCATAAATTACTGATGGTAAGACACTTGTATCTGACGGCTTGCATAAATTACTGATGGTAAAACACTTGTATCTGACGGCAAGCATAAATTACTGATTGTAAAACACTTGTATCTGTTACTGAACAAGGCATCGGATACCCAGAGCATGTTTCTGTTGGACTGTTTACTTGTTGCTGACGGCTATAGACACGTTTTCGCCAGCAACAAAAGGCAGGGTTTCCGCGAGCGATCTTTTGTTTTTCAATGTGTACAGGAAAATCGCTGTAAATGACATTATAAGTGAGGATTTCTCTTTACATCGTTTACGCTCAGATCCGCAATTTGCATGTTGAATTTTCAAAACAAAAACAGCGGTTGATTGACGTAGTGGAAGAGAGCCCCGTGTGTAAACATCCGCATGCGCACACTCCACGCGACAATAAACACCAGCGATCAAGTCGCTCATCGCTTTTTTTTTTTTTTTTTTTTGATGTTTTCATCATTTCCTATGATACAGATAACTGCATAATAGTCAGTAAGAACATAAACTGGAATATTTACTTTCTATAACCGTATCGGGAGAGTTTGTACACCTTGTTGGAGAATTAACAAATCTGCGCGTAAGATTGATGAACGAGGAGGAATGAAAGTTTGACAACTTGAAATGAAATGAATTGAAATGTTTTATTGTTATATAATATTAAATGACTGATTCGGGCAAGTTACTTTAAAGTGAGTGTCTAGAATTAAAACCTGGTGGGAAGTCGATTCCTCATTGGATGGTTAAAAGGACATGAAACAGATTTTGATAATATGAAAACGCAACGCGAAATTGATGCAACCACGTTAGCTCTTTGTACCGCCCGCATAAAATAAACGAACATGAAGCTTTCGTTAAATTACCGCAAGCAGCAGTATATAAAGGAAATGAAATGAAATGGGATTTAACGTCCTACTGTTCTGTTCCGACCTGGGCTAAAGGAGTTCTGCTTTTAATTATGTTATTAATGTACAAATGAATGAATGAATGAATGAAAATAAATAAAAACTAAATAAATGAATTTTAGTAAACTATTTTTGAATTAAATAAGCACGACACAAGAGATCAATAACGATCAGGCTTATTTTAATACGAAACATGTACTGAATGAACAAATAAGTGACTTATCAAATAGACGATGTCTCATACCACCGTAATATTTATTTGTTTCATTTTGTTGTGACATGTCCGAAATTTCTAATTTTATAGCAATACGGAGATGAAATCAACAAATTCCCATCGTCCGTGATTCAATCCAAACTTCTAGCACCTCATAGATATTGATGATATATCAATAAACTTAAACAACATTTCATGAAATACCTTTTAAACGACGATGTCCTTGGTGTACTTCGTGTTCTGTATAGCGCTTTCTCGTGTCGTCACGGAAATATATAATAAATCACAATGGTATTTCTCACGGATATGACATCATATCCTACTTTGAAAAAAAAATCTTGTTTTGTTGTAAAATACAAGGACTTTTGCAAATAGAGAGACCCTATACTTGTGTTGTAATTTACACAAGGACTTGTCTGAAAACTAATATACATATTTTTTAATGAATTAACACATATTCCTGTGCCCCCGGTATTGTCGTAACACAAATTTCCCATAATTTATGGAGGGGGATCCTCGCCAAAACTCTCAATTTGTGAAAATACATTTGTCGATTTGTCAAAGTACATTTGTTAATTTGTCAAAATACAAAATACATTTGTCGATTTGTCAAAGTACATTTGTTAATTTGTCAAAATGCAAAATACATTTGTCGATTTTTGAAAATGCATTTGTTGATTTGTCATACAACAAAAATACATTTTTTCATGTGTGAAAATACCTGTCTAACCTACAAAGCACAAATTTTGAAATAACACAGCTTAACTTTACAGTTTCAAGATATGTAATTTCAACATTTGTATTTTCAAGATATGTAATTTCAACATTTGTAGTTTCAACATTTGCAGTTTCAACAGTTGTATTAACGACACTTGCATTATCAAGCCTTGCATTAACAAGCCATGCGTTAGCGAACTATGACCATATTTGGGTTGATGACGTTGATCATTAATCCGGAAAACGCCGAGTTTGGTCCTACAATGATGTCTCCCGTCTCAATAAAAATATCTCTTCTTGGGTGGAGTTTTTCAAGGGGAACTACTCCCATTATTTCCGTTCTTCAAACAGCAAATGAAACTAGTTTATAGGCAAATTCGTAAGTAATTCTCTCTGTGAATCAGATTGGTTTATAGGCTAGAGTAATATTTTTTAATTAGTAAATTTAGACAGTTTTAATTTGTAAAATCATATATCAACAGACATATCAATAATACAGGTGAAATTAGTTTTTGTTGTCAAAATTTATATTTGAAGATATTTGCACGAATTCGCGGAATTGGGGTGACACTGTGACTTTGAAACAGACACATAAATAGTAGTAGTTTTAGGCTATAATATTAATAATACCGTAGATCCACACATCTACTTTGACTAATATTTGAATTAAAATATTTTCTTAGATTTTGTTTTTATATGCATTGTGGTCTAGTCTATACTGGCGAGAGTTTTTATCCAGATTTAATGAAACTTTGTATGTAGCCTGTAGGGTATCTTTGTCTTCGTAAAATGAAGTTGGGTTTGATAGGCCTAACATTTGCAAGAGTTACTGCTCGTCTGCTCTTTCTTGTGTGCTCTGTATAGAGACTCCAATCAGTGCATAAAAATGAGATGTTAAAAACTCCATTTCATTCATTTATTATCTAAACTAGATGCCATATTTTTTTTTTATCCAAACATATTAATCAAACTTAGGCCAAAAAAATACCTGTGTTTCCTTTTTCCTCTCCAAAAAAAAATATTTCCTCTCCAAAAAAAAATAGAGTCGGTAGGTAGGGTACTAGGGATTAAGTTGTTTTTTTTTCTGTTTCCCCTGCCCCTTCTTTTTTTTCGCAAATAGTAAGGAAAAATATTCCTGAAATACTCAAGCAAACTGATTTTTATACACCCACATACAAATTACGTGCAGAGTTAAGCCTCTTTTTGGGCAAAGTTCGTCAATTTAGACTTTGTGAGTCGGTAGCTAGGGATTAAGTTGGGGGTTTTTTCCGGTTCCCCTGCGGCCTCTTTTTTTTCGCAAATAGTAAAGAAAAATATTGCTGAAATACTCAACCAAACTGGTTTTTATGCGCCCACATAAAAATTACTTGCAGAGTTATGCCCCTTTTTCGACAAAATTCGTCAATTTAGACTTTGTGAACGCGATAGTCTACAATGTTCATCCGATAGAAATGAAACTTGGCATATCCAAAGATCTCGGATGAGTTCGAATTTGGTGCAATTCGAAAATTACGTTCAGAGTTATGCCCATTTTTTCGACAAACTTCGCCAATTTAGACTGTGAACGCGATAAGAGTCTACAATTTTCATTTGATGGAAACGAAACTTGGCATGTGTCATGGTCCGATCTTAATGAAACTTGTTATGTGTCTTTATCGCTATACAGTGCAGATCAAGTGCGAATTGGTTGCGATGCGATAAAAATCATTGAAGTTACTACCTTACTTGAGCAAAGCTGCTGGTGGGCGTATATCGCATGGCGACCGCTTGTTTTCCTTAAAACTATTTTTTCCCTGACAGGCCTATTTTATTCCTGGATGAACATCCACGAATTCCGGAAGAATATATACCCCTTTCTAGACAACACTGTTTATTCGAACTTAACGATTCTTAGTACCGTACGTATCTTTGTTTCCATGCAATGAAGGTCATGTTTGAATTTGGTTGTGATTCGATAAAAATCGTTAAGAGTTACTGCCTTTAGTTTGCCTGTGCACTTAAGGTGTAAGTCCAGTTATATTTCAAAAATACTTACAGGGTTATTCTGTTTTTGATAATGTCTAATTTTGAGAAAATGTTCTTGTTTTGGGTGTCTGTTGTGTTGTTGTCCAACTAAAATTCTTTTTTATATTTTTCAGAATAAAAATGTCAGATAATGATCTGAAGAAAACTGCTGAGCTTCTTAGGCAGGCAGCCAGAGAACTGGAAGAAAAATCTCGAACTACACAGACTCCTACTACTATATTACCTGGACCGTCAACACCAAATGTCAGCGAAATGCGCCGTTTGTTTTGTCCCTATTCTAGTATTTCGAGGACAAGTAATAAAAGAGTTGCTGGTACTGGTAGACAGAACACATGGACTCATCGTTTTTTTTGTGTGTCAAGTTGCACACAGGTAAAGTATTTATATGATAAATGAACATATTGGAATAAGCTGAATTTTAATAGGGCTCATCATCGCCCAGTCCACAAGGAATTTTTCATACAGCAAGGGCAAGAACTCTGAAAATAAACATTGGATGAATTCTGTATGTGTTCACAATACATTGTGGACTACAGACAAATGAAAGATAGACAGAGACGACATGTTCTTTGGTGGTTGTATTAAAACTATGCAGACACGATTGAATAATAATAATAATAACTTTATTCAGATACTACAAGGCCATAGGCCCATTGTACATCGAATATATAGTATGTTATGAGAACATCGACAAACTAACAATAAACAAAACAGTATACACATTATATACATACAGATGTGACATTCAATTGATAGTGGTACATAGTTTAGGTAGATGTGGTAGTAGGTGATAGCTTGTAGCCATATAGTAATACATATGTCACAGTTGATTTTGACCAAACATTTTACCACAAACATCACATTTAATACAGGGTAATAGTGGGTTGTGATCATTGTAGTTAAGTTGCAATGGCAGGAGCATTAACTGTCAAAAATGACATTAGGAAATCACTAAGTTACTACCTTTTGACATTATTACAACCTGAAGTTAGAAAGGTTCGACATAGATGCTACAACGCAGAATTATGCGGTCAAATCAAATTATTTCAATGTGAAGTTTGGATATTGGATTGTATAAGAGCAAGTTACTACCTTTTACCTTAGGTAGTACGACCAGGAAACTAAATCATGAGATTTGAACATTTGAATAATATTTATTATAGTAAGCTTATATTTCAGATGATTTATATTATTTAAGATTTTCAACAAATTTCTAGCTATTATTTGAATTTATGTACCAGTATGTATTTTTAATATATTTTTAGAACACTGTCCCTGATCGGTTCGCAAGAAAAGTCACACAGGATGCTGGACTGGGAGAAAAAAGAATAACTCTTTTTAAGAATGATGATGCGAAGTATTTTTCAAATGAAATATATTCACATTATCCAAAATTGATAGATGGAGGAGGGTATGATCTAAATCGTGCCATAGGAAGAACCATAATGGAGTTTATTGACCCCCCTCCATCAGGGTACACAAGTGCTTTTCTGGCACAGTCATACATTGGACAAGCCATCATATATATCAAACCCTTACAGAGAGATCTGGATATTACTATTAGTGGGACTCCAAAAGGCATGCAGGTATGTACAGTCGAGTTTTTTTATACGCCCACGCCATCGCCCCTGTCCATCTGCCCACAATTTGTTGTAAACCAAATAGAGACCAGAGTTAACAAAACTTACTGTAGTTGTTTATACATCCAGCATATGGAAGAAGCCTATCAACGTTTTCCGAAATTATTCCTGGCAAGCTACCTTATCCACTATTTGATTGATAATACCATTTTTGCAGTAGGTGATAAAATCATTCAACAGATCATTGGCCTTCCTATGGACACTGATCCTGCGCCATTTATGGCAAATGGAAACCTGCATAAATACAAATTCGATTTTCAAGATAGGAGTAAAACTAACTAACTGCACGCAATCTTAATAACACATTTCGATATATTGACGATGTAACTGCCATTAATGATAAGGGAAATTTTAAGCGCTACAGAGACCAAATCTATCCACCTGAACTTGTACTCAATAAAGAAAACACTGGAGATCTACATGCTGCATTCCTTGATATTGATATCACTATTGATGACTGTACTTTTAATACTACTGTATATGACAAAACAGATTATTTCCCTTTTGATGTAATTAAATATCCCTCAACTGAAAGTAATAGTAATAATGAAAATACCTTATATAATGTTTTTTACTCTCAGACATTTAGATTTATAAACATATGTAGCCGTCTTCAAATTTTATAAATAAATTAGTTTCTTTGTATAAGAAATGTTTAAATAAAGGTGCTCTTCACAGCAGACTTCACAGACAAATTGAAAAACTAATAAACAATCACAAATTGGATAAATTTAAAGTCTTTAATTCTAACTTTGGACAGCTAATATTTGATTCGTTATCATAATTTTATATTTTGTAAAATTATATGTTACTCTCCTATGGAGCGAATAGTATTTGACATTTAGTGACTTGTTGCTGAGTTTGCGCTTACGGAGACCCCGTGGACCACAGCCCTTTCGTCAAGTGATTTTGATTGCTACTGGTAGAGTTTGTTTGTCTTCTCTGGGAGTATTTGCCTTTTTATGTACTGTATATATTGTGTCTTGTATTATATACTGTGTGTGTTATGTCTTGTATATATCTAGTGTTGTGCAGTCTACCTGCATCGTCTATTACATTATATTAAACACAAACTTTTGGTTGAATATAGGATAGAGTAGTGAATGTCAAATTATTAGCATTTAATTTGTAGAGTTTCATAATTCAAGAATTCTATTACATTGGGGTTTTACAGTTTAAAGAATATAAACCTATTCTGATCAGATTTGTGAGATTCAGATATAGCTCTATAATACCGTCTTGATTTCTCCATGTATAATATTCTGGGATAAAAACTGAAACTATCTTTTACTTACAGTCAGATATGATAACACAGGAGTGCATGGATTGCGGTGAAAAAGTGCCTTTAAATAATTTGAGAAAACATATACAAGAATTTCATGAGGTAAGTAAGCATTGCAAACTAATCAAAGGTTAGAAATTAAGCATAATCTTGAAATATGATTTTTATGTGCCCATATGTTATTTTGTTTCGTATATTGTCCTTGCACTAGTCCGTCCATATTTTCGGACCATAATTTGGTCGTATAAAAACCTGTAGCTATGCACTTTAGCCAAGCTCAGCCATAGCACTAATAATATAGTGGCAGTACGGCAAACAGAAAACAATGTGAAATAAAGATCATTGACCGATTAGGAACCCTTAAACCGCATGAAATTAACACAAATTCGTTTTATTATATTGTAGACCTTTTCTATGCCTGTCCTCTTTTCATAATTCATGATACAAATCATAGCTTTAAAACTGTTAGCTACATTACTTGCAAAATCCAGTTTCTAGGTTGTTTTTCTCATGTTTATTTTATTATTTGACCTTTTAAATACATTTCAACACATTTACTATCCAGTACCTAATGTATTACTATTTGTTTTGTTTATATTACTGTTCTGAATGATTTGACTTGAGGGTTCTCCCTTGAAACTGGTGGTACCAGTAATGTTTTGGCTGTCACATTTAGATTCTGCTGTTAGTTGTATCTAGTTTAATAATAATTTTTGTTTGCTGATGAATGGATAACTTTCCGAAATGTTGCGTTGTTTTGCATCTGTTATCGACTTATTCGCCTACCATTACATGTTGAGCGTTTTAACTTGTTTTCTGAATAACCAATGTCATGTTAACTCATTGTTTTTACTCACTATGTGATAACCTATTGACTTTGCCTTCATTGAATTATTATTAAAATTTTTAATTTAGCTTCAGGAAGATAATTTACCTAAAATAAAGAGACAGAAGTCAGAGCAGTTGTCCTCTGTTACTCCTATTTGTAAATATGCTTGTGTAAGTGAGGTGAGTTAATAGTGTTTGAATTTGTAAGAAAATTAAAAGTGGTATTCAGAACGCAGATCTCATTAGCACAAATAAACAACATTTTCATGACATTATTTGACAGGACAGCCTTCTAAAGTCACTTAGTTTGTGATGTAAAAACTCTTATTTTTTTGCCAATAATGAAATAATTGTGAGAGGAGTCTCACATAGCCTTTAGCCTGTTCTCTGATCCTTTTCCATGTGAATAAAATATTGCATTAAAAAAAAAATTTGTCAAAAATAATTTTTTTAAAGCTTCTTTGAACAAAATTTTTCTTTGACACTGCATTTGTCCTGCACACCTTTAACATTTTTTTATGTTATGCCACACATCACACCCGGAACTGAAAATCCCGTAAGGGATGGTCATACAAGAAATTTGAAAATATATTCTGTATATTTTACAACTTTTTGCGACCATGCCTTACCGAATTTTCATGTTCCAGAAGTGACATATGGTAGAACATGGTACAGTGCTGTTAATGAGGTGGAGGTCAATTGAAATGTTGCAGAATTTTTTTTGAAGTATTCACATCGGCTTAAATTACCCTCTATATGCTATGAAAATATCAAATTACACGAAACAATATTTTTAAAATCACAGATGAAAATATTTTGAAAATTTGGTTGCTGTGTTAACAAATCGTGTGTTGATTTTCTTTTGTGGCCGTTTGTATATTATTAATATTTGTGATAAGACGACCTACAATTTTTGCAGAATTCAACCAAGAACGAAGAACTTGTTGTTCATGAAACTAAGTATTTCATTTTGCAAAGTTTATATTTTTGTTTTTTCATAGTTATGAACCTGATCATATGAGTTTTTGTTATGATTCATTGTTAAAGGGATAGATGCATGTAATTATATGTTTACTACCGGTATATAGAGATGATAATTTAATCTTCTCATAACAGTTTTCAGATTGTGTATATAAGTATTCAAGCCCCAACCCTTTTACAATTTCCTTTATGCCGTGCCAAGGATCTATTATATGTCATTGCCTCGTCCACGGCACCAACAACACCTACGTACACGATCTAATTGGATCTAAAAAGCCTGTAATATTAGGAATCTAAATTTATGTGAAAATAGCTTAAAACAGCCTCTATTAATTGTAAACTGTATAATTTTGTGAAACATTCCCTTAAATGTTAGTTTTGTAGTTATGTTATTCTTCTTTTTATACACCCACTTGTGGTCGTATATTGGTGTCGCCTCGGCGTCCGTCCATCGTTATACGCGCCCAAAATTTAATTTTGGTCGTATATTGTCGTCGCCCCTGTCCGTCCACAATTTCTTGTGATCACTCTCACGCCTAAAGTTTTCGACCGATTTTGTTAATAATTGGTATGTGAGTTCGCATTTTGAACGTAACTTGCAGAATTATTGCCTTTGCCCATAATTTCATGAATTTTTGTGGCCACTCCAACGCCTAGAGTTTTCAACCGATTTCGTTCATACTTGGTATGTAAGTTCATAGCCATAAGGTATAGGATAAGTTGTGTCTTGGCTATGATTCTAAAGTAACATGGAGAGTTATTGCCCTTTTTCCAAAACTTGCTAATGTCCAGAGACTGCATGTATTTTGGAATATACTTGGTTAGTAAGTTCATAAACATGGTGTAAGTCCAGTTATATTCCAAATATTGTTTAAAGGGTTATTGTCCTTGCTTCTTGATAAGGTCTAATTATGAGAAAATGCTGCTGTTTTGGGCGCATATTGTGTTGGCGTTTAACTCTTGTTTTGTTGGCGTTTAACTCTTGTTTTGTTGGCGTTTAACTCTTGTTTTAATTTTAATATTGAATGATAATGATGAGTATTATTATTATCAATAATATGGACGGATTATAATAATCATGGTTATAAGACATCTGTCATGAATTTAACATTTTCCATAAGAGACAGATAGTCTTGTTTCATTTACACTTTATCTGTGGCCTCTCCAGTTCCCAATTTAAAAAGAAAATTATTAGAGTTAACAAAAATATATGCATATTTTTATACGCACAAACAGTGTTTGGTTGCATATTGTCTTCATGTGGGATGGCCCCGTTAAGTTATAGGAGGTATTGAAATTTCAAATTCGATATCGGTACGGTATTGTTTTTTGCACAATAGTAGGCATTGATGTGCATGTATTGACACAATACTGACACCACACAGTTTATACAGTATATCCGATATACTATTTGGCCCATCTCTATCAGCCTCTACTTTTGTTTAATTTACAGCCTGAAATCTTGCCCAATTTGCGGTCTAGAATTTGATGAGGATTTAGTTGAAATACATGCTGCATCTTGCGGCGAAGATGACAAGAAAACAGACGAAGGAAGGACACAGTAAACAATTTTTTTATTCCTATAATATAATATCTTTTATACTTTGTGTGTTTATAGAAACATGTTTGCATTTTCACTTTCGAAAAACTATTCATGCGGATCACATATTTAATGGTATCTCTAAATATATTATATTATACCTTCATTTTTATGTCATATTTTTTATACACCAAAGGTTAATATGGTAGTATAATGTCGTTGTCTCTTCCATCCGTCGGCCCATCCACAATTTCATACTTTTAAATCAATTTCGTTCAAATTTGGTATTGAGGTTCATATTCGTAAGATCTTGGTTAAATTGTAACTTGAAGGTCAAGTGCGAATTTGGGTGCGCTGCGATAAAAATCATTACAGTTATTGCCCTTATTTCGCCTGAAAATTGTATTTTAGATTTTGTGTGCTCTTTGGAGCCAGAGTTTTTGGCCGATCTGAATGAAACTAGGACGATTTGAATTTTATGATGATTCGATAAACGTAGTCAGTTACTCGACTGTGTACAACCCGTCTATAGTTAGCCTAGTTAGTGCAGAAAAATGGGACGTTAAACTCCATTTCATTTCATTCATTTGGACTGTGTAGATATAAATTTATTGTCAAAGCTACCGTGGGCGTATATCGCATGGCAATCGCTTGTTTTTAATACTTACGATATAATTTAATTTCTCTTGGAATTGTTTATCTGTTTTCAAAGAAGCTTAGCAAAATGTGCAGTTATCAACATTTTCCATCACAATTTAGATCTTGATGAAACAACGCTGCCATTTTGGGTGAATGTCATGCTATATGTTATATGTCCACATCACTATATGTAGACCTATATTGCTATTATTATGTTGTATACTGTTTAAATGTATCTGAGCAATAATCGATTGATAAATGTGTTGGTTTTGTTTTCAGGACTGGTAATTTAAAATATGATTTGCATCAACTGTCCGAGAAAATTTTTGGTCAAAATGTAAAGGAGAGATTCCATGTCTCAGTAGTTAGAAAAATGTTTTTGCAAACAGCCATGGAAAATCTGGAAGATTTTGAATTTGATCAACTGTTAAATGTAATATTCATAGGGGAAGATGGGGTGGATGCAGGCGGCTTAACAAGGGAGTTTTTCTCTCTTATCTTTAAACATACTCCCATTTTTGAAAATAGTGGTTTTGCCATCAATTCAACACTACTACAGAATAAAACATACAAGACTATAGGCAAAGTTGTTGCCTTTTCTATCTTAATGGGAAATCAAGGACCAAGATGCCTTCTACCACAGTTTACTAAATTCATCCTTCAGAATGCACAACCTGCAGTTGGTGAAATTTCAGATGAAATGTTAACTGGAGATGTTCTCCAAGCTCTTAAAGAGGTAGGTTGGTAATTGCAGCTCAAATGAAACAATTTTCATTTTATAGTCCATATTAAATTGTGGCCTGTGAACACGATAAGGGCTACAGTTGTTACCTGTGTAGTAAAAAATGTTTGCGAACACAAGTTATTGGCCATTGTTTGTCCAAAAGTCAGATAATTGACTTCGCGTACATTCAATCTATGGCATGTTCAACTTTTGTTTGATTTATTAAAAGTAGTTCTTACTCTCCTGTTTAAATATAAATTTATTGTCAAAGCTATCACTTGTTAATCTTTGCTATTGTAGATTGATTCTTTAGAAGCTCTAAATGTATCAGAGGTTTTTGAGAAAAATGCTGATATATTGGAATCTGCAGGATATAAAAAGATGTTGACATTAGAAAACAAAAAAGAAGCCATGTTAGCGATTCGATGCCATTATGGATTTTATCGTTTTTTGCCACCATTACTGCAGTTCATAGAAGGTAAGTCTGTGTCAATTGGGCCCGACAAATTGGCCTCGCGACAATTTGACCCGCTCAAATAGTCGGGAGCCAATTGTCGCGAGGCCAATTGACGGACCGCCAAGTTAGTCTATGAAAGTATTTGCTGACTTATCTTAATTGTTCTCTTTGTGGAGCTGTGAAATGTAATTGTGTTTTTATGGTGCTTTTTTTTTTTAAACATGAACAAAAATTTAAAACAAACCCAACAAAAACATTTTGAAATTATACAGACTGAAATGGCATATATCCAATATATGCAACTTTTACCCCTCAGCATTAAATTTCAAGGCTGTGATAATAGAAATGATATAAATTAATTTGTACAGATACACATAGATCTTATTTTTTTTAGGTCTCAAACTTCATGGTGTTTATAAATTATTAATGCAGTATTCAGCAGAAGCCACCGAATACTTTAGCCGGACAGATGTTAAGGCTTTGGATGTAATTAATTTGTTTCATCCTAGTTTCTCAATTAAACCAGAAGACAAGGAGTTAGAAGAGATAATTGTGTACAATTTTCATCAGTTTTTGAAGAAACTTGAACGTAAGTATAAGTTATTACTTTTAAAGAGTTTAATAACCAGAATTATATAGTCTGGGATTCTGTACAACCTTACACCATCTCTTCTCCTTAATTTCTTGTCATATTTCGGTGGATGCACAACTGTATATTATCAGATGATAGAGGAGATCTTTAGCTTTTTTTAGACTCATCATTGAGTTCCACACTTAATAACATTAGAAGGAAATAATGTATGCTTTAAGTTTTGAAAGGACTTTATGTATGAGTTCGAATTGATTTCTAAACTGAAAAAATTTATAAATCAATTCTAACTCACTTAGAACATGACCTCTACTTTCAACACTAATACCAAATGAAATGAAATAGAGTTTAACGTCCCATTTTTATGCACTGTTTAGGTTAACTAGAGACGGACATTTGCCAAGCGTGTGCAATGAGGGTAACTAACTGAGAGGAGGATGCCTATTACATTTTGTATAGTAAATGTTCGCTGAGGGCAGAACTAGAAGCCAAACAAATTCTATTGATTTCTGATAATTAAATGTGACAATCCTTGTCGACTGCCCGGACGATTTAGCTGCTGTGGGTTCCCTTTTGTGCCAATAGGTTGATTTGTTCCGCTCTTTGCAATTCCTTAAAGGTTCTTTGACACTTCTAAAAATTATTTGTATTTTGACTAAAGTGCACATAATTATATTTTATATAATAGAGAATGTTTAATATATATATAAAAAAAACTTTTTCAACAGAATTTACGATGAATGTAAATTTGTTACTTTTGAGGCGAAATATAAGTGCAATGAGTCTGAATTCAATGAAAAATAATAATTTCTATAATATTCAATACATTGTAATTGCATATGCATGTACTTAATCTTTCCTTAAACTACCCCCCTGAGATGACTAAACATTGGGGTGATTTAGTCAATGATTAAGTACAAGTCAACGTTCGAGAATACCACATTTTATGGTATTCTCGAACAATGATTAACTCATTGATTAGGCTAATCAAAGTTTATAAAAATCTTAGCTTAAAATTTAATCAGCCTTTCAGAATATGGCTGGTCGAAAAGTCAGAGATTAAATCTATGATTAGCACTAATCCAATTTCGAGAATACGGGCCTAAGAGTTTTGGCGAGGATCCCCCTCCGTCAAGGGTCGAAATGTTCATGCACCTGTCGCTGAGATCCATTACCTGTGCATATCGGAAAATAGCTCAAACTAAAGTTTATGCATGTATTAGGAAATTAGTTATGAATATTTTACTGATACATTCTAAAATATAATGAATGCCGGCAGGCGGCAGCCCTTCATAGAAGACTAGTAGCTGCCTTGAAGTTAAACTGCTGTATGGCGTATGTTAACTTTCTTGATGGTCTTTTGTTTCAAATTATTTAACAAGTTTGTATATATTTTTAGGTGGAAAAATCAGTACCCAGTGGTTGGATATGGAAACAGATCTCGAAGATGATGTTCAACTGAATACTGGACATTTTCTTCTGGCAACAACTGGTAGCCCTGCCATATCTCCAAATATAGGAGATGGGCTACTACTATTTGACCATGAAAATTTAAACTGCACTACAGTAAATACATGTGCGCCATCTATTACTATTAACCAAACGAAATATATGAAAGAATACGATTTCCTAGAAAATGCTTTTATTAACATAATTGTATGTGCTTATGGTTTTGGTTTGAATTGAAAATGTATGTAGCATGAACTGGGCCTCTGTTGGTGAAATACCCAATAAAAACCTATTAATTGAAAAAAAGCAGTGTTGATTTCCTAATTCATTTCATGATAATTAGAAATGAAATTTACGGTTGCAAGTCCATTCCCTGATTTTCTGAATCGAATAAAGGATTTATTTGGCACATCAATTCTTCCATCTTTTGATCAGTTAAAGATATAGGAAAATGACCAATAACAACTCTTTCTGGTTCATCATCATATGCCATCAAACCATTTTGTATTGTTCCGTAACTTTGAAAGTCTGCCTATAAAAAAATATTTAAAATCTAATGAACGTCTGTTTGGGATTGAATTTATAGGTTTATTTAAGATATAAGTTTATTTCATATTGTAAACAAGAATTTTAACGAAACTTGCTGTAGTTGTTTATACCAGCATAAGGAAGAAGCCTATCGAAATTCAATGTTTTCCAGAGTTATTGACCTTGATTCACGAAACCTTGTAAACGTGATAGAGACCAGAGTTGCTGTAATTGTTTATAAAAATGGCGAAAATTAGGTCAAGTCACAAAATCATCTGATTCTGACGAAGCAAGCAATTAATTATATATTATTGAGGTCACTGATTATGAATATGCTAGTTTAAAAGTTGTATCTTATCTTTGAAAAGGTTGAAAGTTTCATTTTACTAGTTATTGTGCATGCCCATAAAAACTTCTTCTTTACACGATAGAGATCACAGTTCTCAACGAAAAGTTTTGAAACTTTCTGGGATATAATAACAGTTGTTGGGGTGTATAAGGTTGGAGACTTCTATCTTATCATTAACAGATTAAATCATTTGTTTGCTATGGAAATTAAAATATCCCAAAATCTCACCCTCCAATTTTTGAATATTTTTAGGCATAATCTTAACCACTGTCAAAAAATGAAAGATTATATTAATCTGGATTTCTTGAATAAACATATCAATGAAAATATACCTCAGAAGCAAGATTTTCATTTGGATCCAGGATTTGACCATCTATCCATAACTGTAACGGCGTTTTCTGATTAGCTGTCCTAATAGATCGCCTGATAAAGGCCTCTCTAAATTCGTTCAAGTGTTTTTGAATCCTTGGTATGAAGATATAGTGTAGGGCTTGAATATGTATTTCATCAGTTGGTATAAATATGTTTTCTGCTTCCATGTAGCAAAAAAGGTAGTAGAAAAAACTGATGCATCCCATCCACAAATCTCTCCAAAATCTCTCTATTCTTTGAAATAAAAAAAAAATTAAGTGTGATGATCTATTTCACTGTTAAAATATGAACAGGTTGTTGAAAATGACACCAGAGCAACAAATTGTCAACATTCCTTTCATGAAACCACACAAAGTCACAGAATGAATGTTTTTAGCAAAGTCTAGACAATGGTACATAATTTGATTTTTGAACAAACTACTTTACCTACATTTGATGACGACAAAGACACATTAAAACTCTGGAATCTAGATTACAAACAAAGGGCAGTAACTCTGGTGATTGTTATTGAATCGTATCAAATATTGAACATGACATTCGTTTTCTGAACGCTAATATACGATCACAAGTTTAAAATTCTAATTAGGTGATAAATGTTACATATCCATTGGTTAACGCAAAACTGCACATATCTTTAATATTAATGAAAACCCTCGAATGGCACGAAGACTGCTGATTATCGTTTATAATAGTTGAAACCTCTTAATACTGTAGTCAAGTGGAAGAAGTCTGAAACATGTTCCAAACAATAATACGGGCATTCTGTATGATGCTTCACACTGACTAACTATCAAGATTTTAAACCATTTAAACTTGGCATATTTTTATGGGATCAAGGACCATAACTTGAAAATTATTATTCAATGGATAATGCGAACAGACAGATGTATAACATAAAATCGAACATATTAATGCAGACGTACTAAATTTACCTCTGATTATGGACACTTCTTCCAGTAATATGGCTGCCTCTTCCAAAACCTCTGGAATTTATCATATATTCTGCAACACGAACGTTCTCGCCCCCTTTATCCGATCTAACTCTCCATGGCAATCCATAA
Organism: Patella vulgata; assembly: GCF_932274485.2. Classification (NCBI taxonomy): domain Eukaryota; kingdom Metazoa; phylum Mollusca; class Gastropoda; family Patellidae; genus Patella; species Patella vulgata. Next base: position 2,483,755 of record NC_065886.2, on the reverse strand, counting down.
TTTTGAACAGCTTCATTAAATGCTTGCATAACAGTTTCTGCTCTATTGTTGTTGCTAATCTTTAAATATGTAGGGAGGCGAGAATAACCGTCTATACCTCCATGAACAACTAAGTGCCAGCTTAAAAGATATGGAAAAAATATACAAATGATCATTACTCAGCTACCACTAATCAAACTGAACTGCGATGAGTTAATGTTAAAGATACAATATATAATATACCGGTAATTGACAAACCACCATTCCATCGTGTTTCGAAAAATGCAACCCATATAAAATATTATACTAGTCATACAAATACAGTAAGCCTATATATCATAAACCAGTCTGACATTAATGATATTGAATAGCTGGTTTCGAATGGGTGTTAAAAATCCAAATATGGATTTTGGATTAATTATCTTGAGTAAGCGAACTCACTTAACAGGAGTCAGAAATCAACAATGATTACTACAGTACGAAGACTCTTAAATCAATTCTATAAGCTTACATTACAAAACGGTATATCACCTGTAAGCAGGTATGGAGGGGGACACACCTGGCCAAAACCAGTTGGGTCCCGACCCAAAGGGCCTTTCAAAAATTTATGCATGTTAATAGTCAGTTTTAAAGCGAAGATTGCACATTCAGCAATTGAAATGAAATGAAATGGAGATTAACGTCCCATTTTTCTGCACTAATTTATAGGCTAACTAGAGAGGGTAATGAGGGTAAATTTTGCTAAGGCAGCGGCAACACCCTATTCTCACTACCGATTTTAACTGCCGAGGTGACTTTAACATGCCCTCTCGTAGCTTAGTGAACACAGGCCTCCGTTTTTCATCCTATCCAATGGACTAGAACGCTTTTCCATGTCATTCCCCACCTGACAAGGGGGAACCCAGTCGAGAAAATCCACAAGGTCGACCCGATCTCCGCCAGAATTCGAACCTGGGACCCCCACCATGAACGGCAAGCGTCCTAGCCACTCGGCCACACCAGGCCCCCATCCAGCAATTGAATTTTCAAATATTCACGGCATACAACGCCATGCACTGCTAGTCCCTCTTTGGGCTGATAAATAAGCTTAGTCCGCCCCTGCCTGTAATTGAGTCAATACTAACCTTATCAATTTATGATAGCCGTCTATATGCCACAATGAGTTTGGCGCACGAACAGAATATCTTCTTCGTCTTACTGGATTTAAAGTAAGTCGACGATAGAGAACACCTTCTATATCAACCCTTATCATCGATTCACGAACCCTGTATTCTTGAATTATATGTCCTTTACTGTGCAGGTGTCCTTTTATACTTCGATACCCAATATTTGGAAAGTTACTAAGAAGGTCAATTACTATTTCATCTAGCTCATCATTGGAAATATGACTATATTTTTCATTTAATGAAATACCATATTCAAGCAATCTTCGACTCATGGTTCTGGGACTAATATTAAATAAATTGGCCATGTCATTCAATTTGAATCCATTAGAAACCAAAAATTCTAGCTGTTCAAATGGAACTAACTTTGATGGTCGTCCAGTATGTCCTGGTGACAATGAATGTCCGAGAGATCCAGTTATAACTTCATTGGCCTGCTTTCGTTCGATTAAATTTGCAGCATTTTGAATATGAAATAAACAAGTTTGTAATCCATTCATCGTTATACTGTCTTCTTCCGTGGAAGGCATGGAACACATTAAATCTGAGACAATACCTGCTACTGTATGTATATCATGTATGATGTCTGAAAGCGATTGAAAATTTTGTGTATCTAACAAATTGCAAATTCCCTCTATTCGGGACTTCACTTCATGAATAAGTTCATTGGCCATGTTGAAGAACGGAAATAATGAGAGTAGTTCCCCTTGAAAAACTCCACCCAAGAAGAGATATTTTTATTGAGACGGGAGACATCATTGCAGGACCAAACTCGGCGTTTTCCGGATTAATGATCAACGTCATCAACCCAAATATGGTCATAGTTCGCTAACGTATGGCTTGTTAATGCAAGGCTCGATAATGCAAGTGTCGTTAATACAACTGTTGAAACTGCAAATGTTGAAACTACAAATGTTGAAATTACATATCTTAAAAATACAAATGTTGAAATTACATATCTTGAAACTGTAAAGTTAAGCTGTGTTATTTCAAAATTTGTGCTTTGTAGGTTAGACAGGTATTTTCACACATGAAAAAATGTATTTTTGTTGTATGACAAATCAACAAATGCATTTTCACAAATCGACAAATGTATTTTGCATTTTGACAAATTAACAAATGTACTTTGACAAATCGACAAATGTATTTTGTATTTTGACAAATTAACAAATGTACTTTCACAAATCGACAAATGTATTTTCACAAATTGAGAGTTTTGGCGAGGATCCCCCTCCATATACATGTTCAGTGTTATTGCACTCTTTTGCTGGTTTACGCTAGTTTTAGTAGAAATCATATAGAGAAGTGCGCTGGGTTTTCTGTGCAATAACAACAAGCATGTTGAACAGGTGTCAATGTTGAGCAGGTGTACAGTTTCATTACATCAATACCTGTACTAAGTTCGATAATGCACATTTTCTGCTCAGGGTAAGCAGAGCGATAAGCAATATCAGCTGACGCCGACACACAAGAGTGGAAGATATGTTTATACATGTATTTGAAAAAGACATTAAGGTTTATGTGTGTAATAAATTTTATCTCTAATAAATAAAGGCGAGTCATATCTTATTATATGATTTATTGAATTGAAATAGAAACGGAAAAGCGATTAACGCCTCGTGTGGACAATTTCTTTCAAATGTTGTGAAAGGGTTGGCAATAAGATTTAGATTATCATTGTGTTATTGGGCATAGAGTATTCCTATATGGGTTACAACAAAATATGTATTATAAAGGAAGATTTGTCAATAGGGTATTTCATAACTATACCTTACGTATAAAGGTAAAACATTAGAGACTTTTAGCAAGCGGAATTTTTGCACGATACGGATACTTAATACGTTTCGTCAATGTGGTTTTAGAGTTGTGGCAGATTTTCGCGCCGCGCACATGTAGCTGAGCCGAGCTTAGTTCTATTACAACATGATGGCAGTTATCTACCAAGATCACCATCAGTACTAGTCAAGTGTCAAACCTACAAATTACTGCAGGGGGTAATGTCGCTCGACAGTCGCTGAGCTATTAAAAAAAATGAATGTCGAATCTATTAAAAATCTCTGACTCTTGACTTCACAACAATCTTTGGTTTCACTAATGTATCATTTCAGAAAGTTTATACCCCATTACCATAGAATAACATTATTTACAGATTTGCATGGTCCCACCTCCCTAAATTTAGCACGTAGATCAACCATGATCAAATATAAAAATTATTAAATATTAATCAAATATTAAATCTTTATCATGGTTAAAATCACATCAAATATATTTCTTCGTGTTATAGGATACACATACATTCATAAAAACGCTATGGCAGAACATTCCAGCATCTAAAAGTATCAAAACAGACAGTCAAAAGCTGTTCGTTACGTGCTGCCGTATCCGTATCACGTATGATAAATACACACGCATTGATGACGTCACATGCAAAATCGATACGGACACGTGATACGGACCAGGAATTTACGCTTGCCAAAAGTCTCTATTACTAACTACGAAAAATGGTATCGTGTACGCATTGGCATAACTGCCATATGAACGCGGTTCCCGACGGTTATTTTCCTCGTAGCACGCTGTGTGGTGTATGCTCGTCATTATTAAGCCCGGGAGGAAGATGTTAAACCCCAATTCATTTTATTGCATTTACTGACGGCATGCATAAATTACTAATGGTAAAACACTTGTATCTGACGGCATGCATAAATTACTGATGGTAAAACACTTGTATCTGTTACTGAACAAGGCATCGGATACCCAGAGCATGTTTCTGTTGGACTGTTTACTTGTTGCTGACGGCTATAGACACGTTTTCGCCAGCAACAAAAGGCAGGGTTTCCGCGAGCGATCTTTTGTTTTTCAATGTGTACAGGAAAATCGCTGTAAATCACATTATAAGTGAGGATTAATCTTTACATCGTTTACGCTCAGATCCGCAATTTGCATGTTGAATTTTCAAAACAAAAACAGCGGTTGATTGACGTAGTGGAAGAAAGCCCCGTGTGTAAACATCCGCATGCGCACACTCCACGCGACAATAAACACCAGCGATCAAGTCGCTCATTGCTTACATGAACTGTCCCGTTACAATTGTATTAGACCGACCTTTTTTGCGGGCGGAAACGTGTACATTGAAACCCGGCCAAACATGACGCCTCGTTTATCCATTATTGTAAGTCAACTTGATTATCTTACTGATTGTACGACACGGCATGTATCTATTGATGAACCGCCCAGTATATCTTTTACTGACTTTCAGACCCAAAATACGATTTTTTACTGATCTGATTGTAAGACACCCAATGTATTTGCGCATGTTTCTGTTGAAAAGATTGAATCAGATCAAGTAACTGTCACTTCACGATGCTACTGAGAATAAAATATTACTTCACCAGGTTATTTCAGATAAGACGAAGGAAATACTAATGTCGCTGGACTACTGGTAAGCCACCTGGTTTGAAAGGCATCCTACGAAAGTGGCACTTGTGGTTTTAACTCAAGTTTTTTATTGTTTTAACTCAAGTTCATGTTGTTAAAAAGAGACGCCTAACTGTTGTTGAAAATAAAACAAGTTTGTGTTGTTGCAGGCCTTTTTTACAGTGTATATAATACAGAGAATTAGTAATTCCCAGGGAATATATCTGTACAGGACAACATAAGTCCTAAAAATAAAACATGATGTGTGTTCTATAATAATAACAAGTTAACAGTGTATATAATACATAGCATTGGTAATTCCCAGGGAATATATATATATGTACATGACATCAAATCTTAAAAATAAAACATGGCGTATGTTTCATAACAACAAGTAAATAGTCTAATGTTTTCTTCATACAATGGGGGTATTATTTATTGAATAAATCCGTTCTAGCTTTAAATGGAAACATCACTAAGAATAATAATAATATCTTTATTTCACAATGTCTGTCTTAATACCTTTTGCTTGTTGGGTGTATCGGTATACGAGGTGTATGTTTATGGTCAGACAAAGCTTTACTTTTATTTGTGTTACTTGTTTTTGTTTATTGCTTTTAAATATTGATAATATGAATAAATATGAATAATACTGTCAAATACATTGGCGTGCACGTAAAAGATCCCTTGGCAGTTGGAATTCGATATAAGAGTAGGCCGTAGTGCCGCTGTCCGGGCAAAATTTCCCTCATAGCACACTGTATGGCGTATGCCCGTTTTCATCAGCCCAGTATAGGAGCAGAACAGTAGGACGTTAAACCCCATTTTATTTTATTTCATTTCATATCTGTCACTGGCCGTAAGACGCAGTATGAATATGTATCTGTTAGACACGACATGCATCTATTTCATACCTTAAGACACAAGTATGAACTGCTTGCTTCATTCTTTACTGAGTAATATCAATTATTATATTAGGTGGGATTGCCCTTGTCGCATTCTATTAACCAAAAAGTCAAAATAATTTGATAATCAATTTTATATTGTATGGACTTAATTTTCATTTTATAACGGCGGTTATTTTCTCTGTCTGTCATACAATGATATTTGTGTGAAATAGTTTTCCACGGTTCGATATGTACACTAAAAATAATAAGACGAGAATGATGGTCTTTTCCCTATAATAAAGATCTAAAAGTATCCCTGTCTTCATAGGCTCAAATACGACACAGCCAAGTATTAAAATCTAAAACATATACCGTCGTCCTTGGCTCAAGTACGGGTACGGTACAGCCAAGTACAACGTTAACCCCCACCGCACACCATTAGTTTATTTTCTCAATCTTAACGTCTGTTAAATGAATCTGAATCTGTTTTGTATTTTCCGGGATTGTAAACTTTAAAGGAAAGAAGATAAATATGCTAGATTTAATAAAGTATATCGAATCTATTTGTATATCTCCTATACTCCAAGTTAACAAGTTAGTGTAGTTTTAGTAATACAAATCCATGAAGTTATTTTATAAATCCTAATATAGGACTTTTTGTGGAATCTTAAAAGTCACATGTTGCAGGACAATTCTTTCTAGACATTTACTATATAGACAAAAGTGTAACTGCTAAAACACTTGAAATATTGACGAACCATGGGTTCTAATCAATTGAAAGTAACAACTAACAGAATGTTTCCCAGGTTGTAAACTTTAAAGTAAGTTATTGGTACTAGTGTATTGAAAGTAAAATCTAACAATTGAAAAGGCCAATCTTGATTATATTTTGGAGAGTAAAAAGTCCATAAAATCATCTAGCTTAGTCCCGACCACCGAACTCAAGCTACGTGATACGTTTCCCAACAATTAAAACCCACCAGCCTTTATCCTACAATGGCGACGGTTGTCCCAAGCTGCGTTATAGTCAGACTATATGCTATGGGCGTGTGCATTTCCGCTCTACTTTCAGTGTTTTGGTTTCTGACAGTATTCGACATTTCTGTGCTAACTGTGGATATTTTACACACTAATGGAGTCAAGTATGTAACTCAATATCACCCACAGCCTTCATCCATACAAACACAACTTATATCTCAATTTAAATCGACAGTGAAAGGTTAGGCTTCCGATATCCAATATTGATTACAAAATGAAAGTTTTAAAATGCTTTCGGGCGCCATTATAACGAAGCTACTCAAGAAACAAGGCTACTACCGGTGTAGACTGAAATAACGAGACGCCTAGGACTGTCATTCAATTCAAACTCGTCGCGTATTTAGCCTAAATTAACTGATTAGAAATTACAGTAAAAACAGAAACGAATGATTGTAAATCAATTGATATACTTTCATATAACATCATTTTATGCGTTGGGTGCCACGACGGTTATAAGGGTGGCTCCCTTGCTTGCTAGCTTGGAGATCGCGGGTTCGCTACGCTGTTATTGGCCGAAAACGTTGATCGGGTTTCCGATGGTATCCCCTTGTCAGTGGAGTCCATGTCTGGAAATTGAACAATAAAAAATATTAACTTCAATTCATATCCCATGTAATTAGTTGACGATTAATGCCTAAGTCCATCAGTGATGATATGTGTCCCATTATCACTGGTGGCCTGTGCTAACCTGTTCACCACTGACTGTCAAATGTGTCATATAGTCCACCACTGATTGTCTCCGTCAACCACTGATGGTCTGTGGCCCAGTCCACCACTGATGGACTGTGTGGCCCAGTCCGCTAAATATGGTCTTAGGCGATGGCCTGTGGCCCATTCCAAACTCTGATGGTCTGTGTAGATCAGCCCACCCTTGATTGTCTATTGTGTAACAGTCAACCACTGATGGTCTGTGTGGACAAGTCCATCACTGATGATCTATTGTGTCATATTCCACCACTGATGGTCTATGCCCTAATCCACCAATGTTTTTCTATTTTGTCATCGCTTCCATGCAACATATCCAAATAAATGATTTGAGGTATAAGCTAATTGCATATAATCCAGTGCACCAAGGCCAAAGCTAATTTTGAAAGTTGATCAACTCGCCTGACTATTGCATCCATTATCCAAATCAGGGTGAGTAGGGTAACTTTAAAAGACCATACGTGATACATGACTGGATCTGCTATATGCATTGGTGGCCATCTTGGATCTACATGTGGCCATCTTGGATCTAATCATGAACCAAAGATATCAGTGAAATAGAAAGTACAAATATGGATTCCATGAACCCAAAAACCTATGACTGGACACTAAAATTATAATCATATCACACTCAGAACTGGAGTTATAGCAATGTCCATCTTGAATTTAAGTGTTAATAAAGTGCCGATTGTAATTTTTTATGACTGGGTTATCTTTCTTTATTATAATAGGTCAAGATCAGTTGAAAAAAAGATCATCAATGGTAAAAAAGAACTCTCAAAAATAGCATATTATCTATTTTGTCATCCATTTTGACTTTTTGGCCATCTTGGATTTAAGGCCAATTTCAGGGTGGCTCACAGGCTTATTTGAAAAAACCTTGACTAAATAACGGTGCCATTTTTGCCTGACCGGTCTATATAAAGGGAGAGAGAGAGAAATGGGGTTTAACGTCCACTCGACACAAACTAGGTCATTTCGGGACTAACATATGGTTTAATTTTATTTCAATAATTCGCTTGCGCATAGGGTTTTTTAGCAGTGGGAGGAAACCGGAGGACCCGGAGAAAACCCACGAGGTTGGACAGGCGACCCTACTCCTTGTCACGCACAACCGGGGATTCGAAACCACGCCAGTCGACTCAATGACAGACTTTATGATACAGCGCGAGCACGCTATCCATTCAGCCATCCAACCCCCCTGGTCTATATAAAAAATGTATCCCTAAAACACTAAGTACTGTTATAAAGCCATGAAAAGGAATTCATCATTCTTAGCCCAAAGGCAATTGTTTTATTTTTTTACTTCTCAACTTTGATAGCACAAGTACAAACATCTGAGAAATATAAATAACAAATCGACCTGTCACGACCAAACAATTTCAAACCAAATGACTGAGAACTACAGATGACATATAAACCAGAATTGGTTAGTGCTTCATAGCTCCATAATTCTACCATACCTTTAATTTTTAATGGATGTTTTTTTTTTTTCACATTTTTTGCAAAACTCTTTAACAGAAGGTCGATTAGTCCATATACCCTAAAGATGACATCTATTGATTTTTGTGCCTGGCCAACATACGTTACGGTACGGTGCTACTCCCTCCCATATATTTTTATATGTTTTGTGTTAGCTTACAGGCTGCAACTCTAAATAGTTGGCCTACTTATCTCTTATACCTTAAGGATGACACTTATTTGTTTTGGTGCTTGCCCCGATGGGGTAGTACCACGCCCATTTAAAAAAACAGTACTGTATACTATATGCTATTTCATATTCTAAATTTTGTGTTTTTCAGGTAAATTTTACTCCTCACAAATAATTCATATTTTTCGCGACGATTCCCTTTTGGTGTCTCTCAGTTGTTGCTGTTATGGTGACATTTAGTTCAAAGGCATCCGTAGCCTTGAAATCCTTGCAACGGTGAGCATTTAGTTTAGTACCCTTTAACCTTTCTTTCCCTAAAAAAAGCCAGTGTGTTACACATATATTTATAGCTGATTGAGTGACACTACCGCAGAGTTAGACTAACCTAATGATGAATGACGTTATTTACCAAGTTCCCCCCCCCCCATAAAAAAAACAACCTCGCGAGCTTCCACGGCACTAGCTGGCGCCGACAGACATTAGTGGAAGAAACAGAGAATCTCTTACAGTCGTGTTTGATAGCTAAAAATATCAACACAAGTCGATAATGTAAATAGAAGCGCGGCTTTGTAGACGAGAAAGGGTTTTTTATGACCCAACACTTTTTCAAGTTTTCCCCTTAAACACACACCCACGCATACAACTCCGCCCACGACGTCGACATACCCTAGTGGAAGACATGTTTATACGCTTATTTGAATAAATACTTTTAGATCTATAAGTTTCGTTACATGTATCGGTATTCAATAAAGTCAAGTCATATCTTATGATATGTTTTATTGAACTGAAATAGAAAACGAAAACCGATTAACCCTTCATGTGGGACTTTTCTTTCAAATGTTGTGAAAGGGTTGGCTAAACAAATCAATAGAAATGAGTAATCTTTAATAAAGGAAGATTTGTCAATCGAGTATGTCATAAATACACCTTACGTAAAAGGTTTCAACTTAACTACAATATGTAATACAATATCATTCGGGGTCTTAAATTTAATATTGTATTTTGAATTCATATGTTATTTGATATAAGTCATTTGTAACTCATTTTGGACATGTGGCAGATTAAATGTAAAATTTAATCTATGGCAGGTGTGGGGCTTAATGACAGTATTATGTAAGATGTAATGGGTTGAACAAACTTGTATAGCTTGCTTGTCTTAGACAAGTATAAGATTTAAGCTTAAAAGGTATTAACACTTATTGTCTAGAGTTACGATGTGTGACTCTTAATAATTAGCCTTTCATTGTTCTAAATTAACTATAGAGTCCCAGCTGTCAATCAGACTCAATATGCCTACGAGTTATCCAATCAGCTTAATTGTTTATATAACATGAAAACCAATCAGTAGGGAGCACATGACAGTTGTCCCTGCAGGTTATAAAAAGGCGTGGTTTGAGAGGACAGGAAAGTGACATGGAGACGGCATATCAAATATGTAGTAACACGTACTCAGCGCATCCTGAACCTTATGAGGAAAATAACGGGTCGTGAATGGGGAGCAAGCCGAGTTGCCCTCATGATGATCTACCGTTCTCTAATACGTCCTGTATTATATTACGGCTGCATGGCCTTCTTAAATGCAAGACCCGTTACACTAAGCAAGTTGGACACGATACAATACAAAGCCATTTGTATTGCCACAGGCTGTGGCCTAGGTGCCAAGCGTGAGTCGTTACTACAGGACGTTGGCGAACTCCCTCTTTCACTTCGAAGGAAGAAACTGGCCTTGGGGCATTGAGCCAAACTAAGCCGATTGGGTGAAAGGTGTCCAGCCGGGGACACCATCAAGAAGTCATACGGCCAGGCAGTCGGCGAAATGGTTAGAGGCTACGGTCTCGATAAGCTCACCAATAATGGTATAGATGATACGATTAGGGACCCCTGGACCCTCCCAGTACCCCCCGGTAGATACCACCCTCGTCCAGAGGGTAGACAAAGAGAATAACCCACTGGCGGCCAAGCATCTCTCTTTAGCTCATATCGAGGATAATTGGTCAAAATGGACTCACATATACACGGACGGATCGCACAACCCCGAGAACGGTACGACGGGCTTCGGGATCTATATCCCGGGGAAAGAGTTACAGGTAGCAAATAGACTACCAAACACGTGCTCTGTGTACACATCGGAAATGTATGCGATCAAAGAAGCCGTAGTGTGGATATCCAGCCAAAGAAATTCAAACTATGTTGTCCTCAGCGACTCGCTAAGTAGTCTGGAATCCATAAGAAATCAGAGGTCGGACGCCCGTCCCGAACTGCTGACCCAGATCTACCTAGCGTATGAAAAGTCTCTGGCAAAGGGCAACCAGATAGTATTGACATGGGTCCCGTCGCACATTTACCTTAAGGGGAACGAAGAGGCGGACAGACTCGACATAAAGGGGTCACAATTGGAGGAAGCTAGTGTCGAGCTCCCTTATAGCATGAACGAATTTAAAAGTATGGTCGGGTTACGCGTCAGCTCTGAATGGGAAAACTCCCTTGCGGAACTCGACACCTTTAGATTCAGATCCGATGAGTCCTTAAATGCTAAGTTATCAGTAAATCATCCCAGCAGAAAAATCTGCCGGTTAATAACAAAGCTGAAGGTGAAAGAAACGCGCAGATATCGTACACTTAAGCCTATAAGGTGTAGCTGTGGCTCGGACGTGTCTCCTACTCATATTCTAGTAGACTGTGCTCGCCTCACAGCCGAAAGCAAACCCCTCACGGATAAACTGAGCTCCCTTAACACGGCTCTCAGTGTTCCGAACTTACTGTATCCAAAAGTAAGTAAACACGAAATCTATGAGTTAATCTACGAATTCGTGTGTGATCGGTATCCTAGATATGATGATGTGGCCCCGCAGGGACGAAAAGAGTGTTCTACTCTGTGACGATTTGGCGGCCCACCCCAAGACCCAACGGACGGAATCCATAAGTGATCATCCCGAGGGCTACTACTAGTCAGACGACACTACGTGAAGGGACGTCGTGTACCCTGTGGAGGGCCGTTTTCTGTTTCGGTTCAGAAATATCGCTGCATCCCTGAACCTAGGTCGGACAGGCGGCAGGGCCCTGGGGCCCGGCTGACAGTCCTACCTACCCCTACCGACCCAAAAAGGTCAGAGCATCTATGCACCCTATATCTAGGTCGGACAGGCGGCGGGCCCAAGGGCCCGACTGACCGTCAGACCAATCCTTCCTTTTCTACCCCAAAACTTTCTCCTCTCCTTTCGGTGAGATTTTTAACTTGGGCATTCCCTGCTAAGACACTATGTCTCAAATTAAACTAGACCAAGCCTAATCCCTACGGCTTCACCCAGTAAGTTTCTTAGGAAACATCTTTGTCTACGATATCACCTTAGGTGGAAGTGGACGTAAAACTCTAGAAACGAACGGACGCACGAGGACAGGAAGGAGGTCTTGTGAGACTGCAGGGAGAGCAGCTATAGATAGTCGTTAATATATCTAACCACAATGACTTTCATATGTAGAGTTGTACATGTAAATATGTTATCCAGTATTAAAAATATTATGTCACCTAAGTACACAATTTCTACTTGCCTGGTGTTTGTACGGATCGATGAAATTCGGGACCTCGTTACCATGTAGATCCGGGAATTATCCCGGTGTCGTTCGTGAAAGTCTTAGGGATTTTTGTGGTATGGTTTCCCCGTGTGTGAGTTGTGTAGGACCGAGGGGGGGGGGCGTCTAGTCTTTCGTATCGGCCAAAAATGGTATCGTTTTCGCATTGGCGTAATTGCCATTTGAAATAATAGTAGAGCATAGGGCCGCCCTCCTTGGATAATTTTCCTCATAGCCCATGCATAGCGCATGCTCGTCATCATAGTAAGAGGTTATGTCCTATTTCATTTTAATTTATTTACTGACGGTACGACGCAACGTATGTCTATTACTTATTGTAAGACAGCAAACTGTATCTGTTACTGACTGTTAAACAAGAACATGTTTCTGGGTGAGACAGAGAGAGAGAGAGAAATAGGGTTTAACGTCCACTCGACACAAACTAGGTCATTTCGGGACTAACATATGTTTGTTTTTTTTTATTTCAATAATTCGCTTGCGCGTAGGGGTCTTTAGCAGTGGGAGGAAACCGGAGGACCTGGAGAAAACCCACGAGGTTGGAATGTTTCTGTTGCTTAGGGCAGCTGATACTCACAACTATACATGTATCTGTTACTGAATTAAGACAACATGTTTCGCCTGATATTAATGCATTATTAGACTCTTATAACTGTAGCGTCAAAGAAGAATATTTATCTGCAACACAACACCAATCAATTATAAGACTCATCCGTAAAGGTGATAAAGGTAAAACATGCTTTACGCTGAGAAAAGTTTAAACCCTATTTTTAAACCAATTAGTAAAAGTTATATCTTTTGCTGACGACATAATTGCATTATTAAACAATTTAAGCTCTGCGGGACATGTATTAAGATATCGAGACTCTTTGGTTGGTTTAGTTTCGGGACTAATAATTAACGTTAGATTTGAAAAGAATCGTATAGCTTTATGACTAAAATTCATAAAAATTCTCGGAATATATTTTCCAAAAGACACACAAAAATTTTCAAAAGTATGGGATAATTGGAAAAAGACAACTAATTAAAACATTTGGAATTTCAAAAAATGTTTACTGGGCAACTATTAACCCAGTGTCTGATTATACTATTAAAATTAAAGCAGTATTTATAAATTTATACCGAACGACCCTGACAGACTATAGTGGAACATTCCTATATAAGTCATTTTTCATGATTTTGAGAAATACACAAAAAAAAAAACAGTTTAGTATAATAATATTCTTAGCTGGGATTATATTTAACAGATAAAGTTGCTAAAATGTAGTTTTGATGTGTTATTTCTAAGATATTTAAACTAATTAACACAGGAAATAATGTAAATAATTGGGTATTTTTTGTACTTACGGGGTTTCCAATTTCAAAATATTGGACACAAATAATTACACGTAACTAAACCCCAAGGAATTTATTTCACACTCGAGTGATCATAGAAAACCTCGTAAGATGTTTTCAACTTGAAATTGATAGATGGACACATAATTACATGTACACACAGACTATTTATTTTCGAGAAGTAGACTAATTACGAGTTTTTTCCATGTCACCGACTATATGCATTAATATGTTTTTCATTTAAACCGCATGAATTCATTATGGTAGAATATGGCTTACATTTATTACCAGCTTGCAACTTTCCAGTAAACTAAATTTAAACATACCCTATTTGTCAAGTGGTATAATGTCTACACAACGCATATAAAAAAACTTTATTTAATTTGAAACCAAATACTTTGGAATAACATAAATACAAAATTCGAAGTCCTAAAAACGGTATCGGCAAAATGGTTTAATCAGCAAATGTACTGTTCACTATGTACAAAATACATGGTGAAAATTGGTAACAGATGTCTGGAAGAGTAAGCCATAGTTGTATCCACACCATTAGACGAAATCTAGGTAAAATAGCAAAACCAGCAAATGGATTGTCCGTATGCACAATGAACATGATGAACAGTAGTAAGAGATGTCGTAGATGTAATTAGGAAAAAAGTATATGAAATTAATTTTAACTTTAATATTAGGTGCTTATGTGAATACGTTGATAATAAATATTGAAGGCTCAATACATGAAAAGTTTAAATGTAACAAAAACAAAATATACTGTGATTCTTAACGTTTATTCAAAATATATTGATGACAGCCGAATAAAAGCAGAGTTGAACAGGTGCAAAACCGTTGAAAAGTGGTACATAGTTAAGCGATCCGCGAGAGGAAAATATTATCAAATAATAAATATGCCTTTGTACAAAACTGAGAAGATTTGTATAGATATTCCCATAGCATTATATTCACAACTAACTGATAAATTTCTCAAAATTAAAACAAAAGTAAACAACACACTACAGTATGGAGTCATTTTAATACTGTCTTATTGATAGTATTAATAATATATTGAATGTTTTGATTGTACATTGTATATATATTTCGTTCCTTCTGTCTGTATCAGTATAGTGCTTGATAACGACAAGAGAATCATTGTTGAAACGTAGCTTTAATAGAAATATAGTAATTGTTATCCATAGAACTGTTGTGTTTATTTTACCTTAGATCGCACTGATATACAGATAATTTTTACAAAAAATATCAAGGATCTCGATCTAACAAACACTATTATATAAATAACAACATAAATCAAGCATCTTGGTCTAACTAACTCGATTATATAAATAACACGGAATGAATCTGCTTCATTAATAATGTAATTATTTTAACTAAGATCTATATACCTCGGGCTAAATTAAAAAGACGAAACACTATAAACATAAATATGTATGGATTTTAAAGATACCCCCCCCCCCCCCGCTTAAAAATGATATATTTGGACTAAAAACATTCAAACTAATTAATCTATCAAAAGTTTGATTCAAATTCATCTTACAATATCTATCAAATGAAATGAAATGGGGTTTAACGTCCTACTGTTCTGCTCCGAACTGGGCTGATGAAGACGGAAAAATATCTATGATAATAGGTCATGTTTGTGTCACGTGACTTGGCTGAAGCGGTACCTAGCAACGGGTGCGAAGCTGGAGGAGAATTCATTGCTTATACAAGACGATGCTGTCTTTAATCGTTGATTATTTATCAAAAATATCGAAGCCTAATTAAATTCTCGGAGTATCCACTGCCCACGTCTTTTTCCGTGTTTTTTTTTATCTCAGAAACTGTTGTAGGCTTTAGCTCACCATCAAGTGTATCAACATATACATCAAGCGCTCACTAAGGCTCGAGAGATCAATCTTCGCATGCAACCTTTGACGTCACTCGAGCAGACAACCCTAGTCGTCGGGTTGCCGGTTAGGGCAACATTACAATTTTATCCTGCATGCGCCCCATGAGTGTTTTTCGGGGAATACAGTATTTTTCTAATAACTAGAAATATTTTAAGATTAATATATTTTCGTGCATGATCCGCCCCGCTTGAGTGGTGCCACGCCCACTTTTTGTTATAGTTTTTTCTGTAAATAATCTATATGTTGCAAATTTTTAACAGATCCACAATTGGGGTGTACCTATTTATATAGTTATATATCTAACTCTCAGGAGCAGAGCCGCGCCCAATTTATGTTGTTCCTGTCTGCAGACTGCAATTCTGAATGGATCATCTTGGAGCTTTGCATATTTATTTCTTATACCGTAAAGACAGCAATTATTTATTTTGGTGCATGCCCCTACCCCCAGGAATTTGCACGTATATTGCCGATGCTCTTGTTAGATATACACTTCATATGGCTTGCGGATCCATATGTTTTTGTTTCGGTATCTTGGAACTTTATTATTTTCTTTAGATTTACTTTTAGTACGAGCTCAATTTTAAAGCACATTTTTATTTCACACCACCCCTAAGCACCACCAGGTGTCCTTAATGTGATATTAAAACAGCTTGCGAATGGGGAGTATTTTGCAAGGCAGCCAGAATTTGCAGTAGTTTTTACAAGAAAAGTTGTTTTTATATGCTTAGGCCATGTCGACCAGCGTCCCTTAATGATTGTTTTGTACGGAAATTTTTGAAATATATTGTTTTCTAAATTGACTGTTGTATTCCTCCTACAAATCACATGTTTTATCAGTGTTTCACAAAACTGTAAATATAGGTTTACATCCCAACGTTCGCAATTCCTGTCGCAATCGGCAAGTATCGGACAGTAACTTCGCGGATTATGGCCCCTGGTTGTACGAAATATCACGTTTTTAGCTTGTTTCAATTTTGTATCGTTACATCTCGGTTAAATATATCACCGTTACAATCTGATGACGTTGAGTTCGAATTTCGGGAAAATCGGACCGCAACTACCTGACAGTATTGCCGCTGCTTGAATGCAAATAGTGTAAAATTATGTAATACGAAGATTGTGGACCCTTTCTCCGAATTGGATGAAACAAAAACAAAATATGTTTATATCCCAAAGATTTCAGTTCCGTTCTATATTCGCGTATTTTAGACCGAAACTTCCTGGATTATGGACCCTGGTTGTACGGAAATTCGCGTTTATTTTTAGCTTGTTCGCTATCCATCTCCTGCAAAATGTGGGCGTATCTACTATCTTGCCTGGCCGCTGGTTAATTGTTTTATCAGGGGAGGTGTGAATGAATAAATGGATAAATGAATGAATGAAAAACTCTTGTATTGTAGTTTAACACGAGGAATCATGTGAAAACTAAAACTAATATTCACAAACTACTGACTTAACACATACTTGTGTAGAATGATAAAATCATGTGTTTTTCATATAATTAACACAAGTAATGTGTATGTCCAACACATATTTTGTGTATTATAATATATGAACGTATCAATATGATAACGATAATTTGGTGTAGAATAAGGGATCCATAGTGGCATTTTAATTCATGTTGAGTATTCTCCCATAATATAACCTATTATTTTATTAACGTGTATACAATATTAAAATATTAATATATACAGTTACAGCCGATAACGACTTATGCCCCCGTCAGACCGGGGTGGCGTCCTTACTGCGCTGCTGCGAACGTAGAGCGACCAGAAAATGCACAAGGTCGCCGGCAAACGTGAACACAACGTGCCAACATGTCCCCAAAAATTACAAACTTGAAAACAGTCGCGTTCTCATAGCTTTCCAGGTCAGATCGCAGAACCTTGGAGTTTGTTTTGAACATGCTCAAAATAAACGCCGTGACTCGGTGATCATTGGCGACCATGGTGACCACATCCCAATTGCTGGCGTTTCCACCACGCTTATGGCGATCTTAACGCGCTCTAAAACCATTTTCCGTCGCCGTAGCAGCGAAGTAAAGACGCCACCCCGGTCTGACGGTGGTATTAATAAACACGGTTAAAATTTTCACGTAAGTAAAATCAATCATAAATAAAAATAAAACAAGAAGTATAAAACCAAATTAAGAAGTTAAAATATCAAATCATTATCAAGCTCTTTCTCAACTCAAATATCTTAAAAATACAAGAGACAAAATAGGGTAAAACCTGTGTATTCGTCATTAAAAATAAAAGCTTATTTGGTTTGATACAGTGACATGACTAAGGTCAAAGTTACCATCATAGCATTTGACACAGAGAACGTATGTGTATTTATCACAGTTAAAAATAAAGTGTTCTTCGTCCTCAATTTCTCCTCTATCGCAGTAACTACAAATACGTCTACAGACATTTTCGGGTGGGGGGGGGTGATATCTACCAGTCTCTATTCTCGATGATCCACATCTTAGCATGGACAGTACTTTCTTATGTGATCTATTTCTATGTTTACACATGTAAGTTTTAAACAGTCCATGGGTTTTTTTCTGTTAACGCTGGTATAATATTATATAATTTAATTATACGTGGCAAGACTAATGTTTAATGTAACATTTATTTGGCTACCTCTAATAGTTGTGTCTTCTCCATGGTGCAATCCATCCCACACGCCGGATTATAGCATTTTGTATTAGACAAAGAAAGAGAAATTGGGTTTACGGACAACTCGAGACAAACTAGGTCATTTCGGGACTGACATGTGGTTTAATTTTATTTCAATAATTCGCTTGCGCATATGGTCTTTAGCAGTGGGAGAAAACCATTCGGCCATCCAGACCCCAGGGCGAAAAACCGAGGTCCCGTGTACACATTGAAATGAAAATGAAATGAAATGAAATGGGGTTTAACGTTCTACTGTGCTGCTTCGATTGGGCTAATGAAGACGGAGTTCTATTACACCATGATCACCATCAGTACTATTAGTCAGTGCTTAACCTACAAATTACTGGAGGGAGTGAAGTTGCTCGACAGTTGCTGAGCTATTAAAAAAGTGTTATTTTAACTAATGTATATAATTTCAGAAAATTTATAACCCATACGCAATAGTGTGACAGGGCCATTATATAACTAAATCCAGTAATGGCAGAGCACCTCAATATCTGCAAGAATTGCTACAAGAGTACAAACCAACACGTCAGCTAAGATCAGGCAGTGGACTCCAACTTTCTGTCCCTACATCCAGAACCAACTACGGTGATAGGATGTTCATGAAGTCTGCTGCTGTTTTATAGAACGATCTACCCCTAACAATAAAACAAATAGAAGATACGAATACATTTAAATCCAGATTGAAGACAATTCTTTTCACGAGAGCTTACGACTAAGCGCATTTGAGCAGGCATCCTGGATAAATCGCTCTATATAAATGACTAATTTAATTTAATTTAATTAATGTAAAAAGAATACAGGATATACATGTAAGACATATGTATGTAAAAGGAATACAAAATAGGTATGTAAGATAAAAAAAATAGTTGTGTAAAAAGAATATATGTACATGTATGTCAAACAAAATTTATACAAAACTGATATAAGATAATAAATCACACATAAGATAATGAATATACAATATAATAACAAATCTTTACTGAACTGAACTACAAGATACATGTAGACTATTAATTCAATACTTTATCAAACCAGTCCGCTGGAAGAAGAAATTATACCAACACAAAGCCTCGAAATACGCAAACACGGCGACTAGACAGCAGATTATCCGAAAGGGAAACTTGGTTGTTCATCACATTTGAATTCGTGAAATACAGTAGTCTCTATCATCTAGCTATCACAAGGTTTATGGTAAATGGGGATAACTCCATAACCGGAGGCCGCTGAACACTGGCATTGGATATCGACACGGTTCGTCCACTGTTGCTTCACACCAATTCAGAAAACAGAAAAGGACCCGTTAAAAACCACATTCACTTTTGTATTCGCAACTTTCTCGACATGGGGGAAGGCGGGATGGTTCCCTCCTCTCATGACCACAGTGCTTCCCACTAGATTTGAAAAAGATCCGTTACAAACAAGAGACTATTGCGTGCACGAGGTTTTGAGCTTTCGGCAATAGGGCCGATAAGTAAATCCCGCAAAATTGCGAGATTTCACGAGAAATTGAACTTCCGGTGACATGTGTCAAAATCACGCGATTTTTTTTAGCCTGATAACGGTGAAAGCAAGCGAGTGAATCGGGTTAAATATTTATTTATTTGTGCCTTACTCCAAACAATGTTGCGATCTTCGCTCACCAGTAATTATTTATACGAAAAACAATGTCATAAAATATGCAAAGGGGAGAGTTGTGGAGATTTATTAGCTGTAAAAATGACGAAGCGACGATCGACTGACTGCCGTCTGCCTGCACGATTAAACTCCGTTGAGTCCTCCAAGCAGGTATGTTGAAAATCCATTATCATTAGTTAGGCCTATAATTTGTACAATCTAGTCATCGTTCCATTTATTTGAGAAAATATAAATCAAGCGATTGAATAATAATAATGTAGTGACTGGTTAATATATAAAATTAAATACCGGGGACAATTGTCAGCAAAACAGTACTGGCACTGGGCTTGGGCTGTCACATCGAGCGGCTTACGCTTACATACCAAGCAGCACTGTTGTTTACTGTATTCATTCACGATATATTACGGATTGTCTTTTGACTTGGAATAGTCATTCATTCACTTCCCAAACCACTGAACTTCGAAAAGTGTTTCTAAGTAATATATTGAAGTGAGCACCCTTATACTTATTATTTTACAAAGTTTTGGAATTAATAAAAAGGCAAAATAATAAGATGTAGATTTAGCTGAGTATTTTGTTTTTAAATTAAGTTTAAATAATTTTAACCAATTGGAGAATAATGTGCAGCTAAGCAGAATATCAGTGGAATTTGGAATATTATTTTTGTTTGTGAGAAGAATAACATTATAATGAATATCAGATTGGTGTCATGAAAGGGGTGGATTTGTACATAAATTAGGGCCTTTTGGGGAAAATACAAAGATGCTGGTTGAAGCCTAAAGGAACTCTTTAAAAACCTTTAATAAAGTCTTGTGCAAATTCGAACTACCTAAACTCGGTGGTACTTTCTTGGCATTGAGTTTGATTTGTTTATAAACCAATCTGTAAAGTCGTAGCCTATGGAATCTGAGAACTGCCTTTAATTTAGGCATAACTTATAACAAAAACTGAATTTTTATTAATCCAGGTGTAAAAATTATTTGTGGACACTGAAATTGCCTGACTGAAGAAACATTATATTATGTTCAAACATACTAATAATTAATATATTTTTTTTTCCAGTCCCCCAATATAGAAGCCTCTGTATTTACTTTTATGAAGAACTTTCATTTGATGACCACAGGGAGTTTTAAACCGATAAATTTCTAACATGGAAGGACAATGTAAATATAATGCTTAAATAACCACCGGCACTGAGCGATTGATTCATCCATAAATCCTAATTTTAAAAAAGTTGTTTACATTGAACAATAACCAGGCTTGTTATGTGAGTGCCTGAATGACTTTGAAATGCATATTTCTTGTAAAGAAATCTTGTAAAGGATTGGAATACATTTAACTCTCAACTGTACATTAGCCACTTTTAGTTACACATTTCTTTGTTTTGAAATAATTTCAATAAATATATTAAATGAAATCATTGGATTATTGTGAAATATTTCTATCTAACTGAATATTCGGGGAATGTACTAGGTATAGAGACTATCTACGGTACTCATGAAATTATGAATTTTCCTCACTCAATGAAATGAACCTGTATTCAGTAAACTGCAAATATTATCGATTTTGAATTGAATTTGACTCCCCCCACCCCCCCTTTATGATGGCATAAAACCATTTATTGTAACTTTTATACAAGTATCCTGTGAAATCTCAGAATTTTCCTTTAATTTAAAGAACATTTCTTTTTGCCTTTAAATGTAGGTAAGACTTGCATGTAGTACATGAGCAAATTTTCGAGGTCACAAAAAGTTTAGCTTTACACAGTTTGAACTATAAGTATAAGGATGGATCAGCATAGTGATGTCTTTGGATCACGTGGGTAAGACGCTGGCTCGCTAGCCTGGAGGTCGGGTGTTCGATCCCTGCATTGGCCGAGAAAGTTCATCGAGATTTTCTGGCGTGGTTCCCCCTTTTCAGTGATGCAGGACAGATGGCCTGACAAGGCCAGCTGTCTAGTCCAGCTGTCTAGTCCTTCGGATGAGACGAAAAACCGAGGTCCCGTGTATACATTAGAATGCACGTAAAAGATCCCTTGGCAGTTGGAATTCGATGTAAGAGTAGGCGATAGTGCCACTGCCCGGGCAAAATTTCACTCATAGCACACTGTATGACGTATGCCCCGTCTTCATTAGCCCAGCATAGGAGCAGAATAGTAGGACGTTAAACCCCATTTCATTTCATTTCATTTCTTTGGATTTTGTGGGTCTATTTTATTGCAAAAGTAAATCCACAACTATTCACATTTCAAATTTATTATTTCCATTAAAAAACAAAATTAATTATTCCGTTCTGATTCGCACATTGACAAATGTTTTTGGTAGTCTATGAGAAATGAACTTGGTGCCAATCCAAACTTAGTCTTGATAGCTAATTCACTCTCTATTTTAAAATAGTCTTCTTTTCAAACATCAGTCGTCTTGTAACTTCTATAATATTTACAATGCTACCTGAATTGTAGAAAATTCAAATGAAATTAAATTAGGAATAGTTTATGGAACAGCAGCTCCACAGCCTACGCTTATTTCAAATGCCAAATGTCATTGGTTCTTTTACGTGCATGCCAACAGACCCTTGATTTTTCATCCCATCAGAATGACTAGACACTGTTCCTAGCCGGATGCGTGGTCCTGCACCACTGACAAAAGGTGAAGCCAGGAAATTTTCTCGATAATACCGGAATCAAACTCCAAATTTCCTTGTTAGTGAGCGAAATGAAATGAGGGTTAACGTCCTACTGTTCTGCTCCGAACTGGGCTAATGAAGACGGGCTTACGCCATACAGTGTGCCAATGCAGGGATCGAACACTCAACCTCCAGGCTAGCGAGCCAACGTCTTTTTTTTTTTTTTTCTTGTAAAATATTTATTCACAGAATAATAAGTATATACATTACATATAAACAGTGTTTACACAGTTCATATACATTCCATATATAGTAGCATTGTGTATTACAAATGTAATTAATTCAAGGCAAGAAATATATTTGATATTAAAAACAGGTATTTTTGGTTATTTATATTATTATATTAGTTGAGTTGGCTATTTGTACAATAATAAAAAGTAAAATAAGTTATGTACAGTTAAAAACATTGCCCATTTTTACAAACTGATAATACAAATGGAAAGATATCAATCATAATGTTGCGAATAATATTAGCAAGAAGGAATCATTTACATGAGTGCTTTCTGAGAAAATGAAGAAAAACGAACAAAATCCCAGATTCGATGTTAATTTTAGTTAGCGGAGATAGCGGCTTTAAATTTTAAAAGAGTTATCTAGAGGTACGGTTATTAGCATATTTGATATCTTTAAACATAGACAGGGAAAATATAAGCTTGAAGGAAGTATATAAACAGGCATTCTCTGAGATAATTAGTCCAACATGTTTCCATAGAAATTGCATATTCAATTTGTTAGTATACAGTATAATGTGGAAAAAAGCTTTAATTTTAGATAAAATTTCTTAAAGTTGCATATTTCCTTATATTTGGTAACTTTCGTATTAAAAAAAGGTAGTTTGAGCTAGAAAGGTGCATTACATCAAGAATTTCCAAGTGTATTGTACTCAAAAAGGTTTACACAGGTAGGATTCCATATTAGATTTGTTAGAATAAAGTGAACAGTGTCACTGAGGAAAATATGCTTTAAATTCATAGAGTATTTCTAAAAGGTACATCTGTGGATATTTTTGGTGACTTTAAGCTTAAAGGAATGTAGTATAATCAAGAAAGTTTTAATAACTTCATAAATTGAAGAGAATATTTACTGAAAAGGTTTACAATAGGCAATTACAATGTTAATATGTGTTGGTTACTGGATAACCAAGACTAAGGATGTTGGCATATCCAAAAAAGTCTGGATACTGAAGACTTGTGTCACAGACCCAAAAAGAGAACTGCGATAATTAAAGATGCATTTAATAAGGAACATTCTAGGATACTCTATTCGAAAGGGTTTACATGCTAGATGTTTTTATAGTAAAAAGAGAGTACTAGGCTTTAGATTTAAAAAGTTTTTCTCCATGATTCAAAAAATTAGGTCGTTTACGATCAAACTTGGGCGGAGCTTAACAGCGCAGGGCACGTGACATAAAGGTATTAGTGTAAACACCGTAGTAAAAAAAGTTAGTCTAGCGTAACATGGGTCACGTGGCATTAATAAATATTGAGGTAGCGTGTACGATCGTCTGCTAGAGAGTTCCGCTATACACTATGAATGACAATCTTATGTAATAAAATATTAATAAATATATGGTAGTCGATTATGAATTTTAAAATAATATAACAAAATAATGGTAAAATTTGTGTCCTAATATTGAAAATGTTATCCCCTTTAATATTTATAGAACAGGTGATTATTAAATTGAATAATTTATCGGGCTTCTCCCCTATATGGAATCTTTTTTCGTCGAAAAAAGGAAAAAAAGAAATCCAAGAGTATAGTTTGGGTTTAACCTTCTTTTAAGACTTGTGCTGTGTGGGAATCTTGAATAGCAGGTGTTTTGGGAGGAGTTTAGATCACGTGGTCAAAAAGTGGGCGTGGAGAAGACAGTCGAACAACAAGGAATCTTAGCTAGCAATAATTTGTAAAACTCGTCAGCTGCTCTACGAACCTAGTATTTTCCGCTACTAGGATGATACGAGGCTAATACTTCCACTTAGCCACCGTAACCCCTGTTAGTGGGCAAATATTTTACTCACTGTAAATGTCAATTAGTGTAAAACATGAAATTTTGCATCAATTGTTGATTGGGAACCACAGCAGTGGAAATGAATGTTTTCTGAATTAAATGAACAACCATAGGCAATCATGTTAGAGAAATGAAATTTGGTTTAACATCCTACTCCGACTGGGCTAATGAAGACATACGCCATACAGTGTGCTATGAGGGAAATTTTGCTACGGCTTACTCATATATCGAATTCTAACTGCCAAAGGAATCATTTACGTACATGCCAATGAGTAGACTGGACCTGAGTTTTTCGTCCCATCCAAATCGTCGCGAGACTTAGCGGCCCTATGGGGGGGGGGGGGGTCTCCGGAATCGAAATGCTTTCCACCAAATTTGTAAGAAATCCGTTAACAATTGTAGCCTTACACGCGTTCGCGAGGTTTCGGGTACGGAAAGTCGTGGAACGCTTATTACCAATACCGTTGATTACCTCACGACGCCAATGTTACGCACCATTTTTGAGAAAGATCTGTTAAAAATTGTAGCCTTTATTGCATCCACAAATTATTCGGGAAAAGGGATATAACTCTATTCGCTGAATATTGACACGGTTTGTCTTTCCATGACCACAATGTTTCACATGAAAAACACTCTATCAAAATATTAGCCATTATTGTGTTCACGAGATTTAGCGGTCAATGGTTAAGGGGGAGGGGGATAACTCTAAAATGCAAAGTCGTAGAACGCTGAATATCGTCCTCTCGTGATGCTAATGCTTCACACCAAATTATAAAACAAGAGTCTCCATTTCGTATAAGATGTTGTTTGGCGATCTTTTTTAAAAGAAAAAAAAAGAAAATTTTCAAATCATTCGGTGCATCTGTGTTAATCATATGATAGTCATTAACAAGTAAGATAACATTATTATTGGCATTTGGGTGTAGAATTATTAATTGCCTGCACTGAAAAAAAAGAAAGATGAGTTTTATAAAAACACTGAGTACAAATGTTTATCTGAATTTAATTATCGTTCTTCCATGTATACTAGTAATTACAATAGGACTACGATTAGGGTTATCCTCTCAGTCAAACAGTCTATCAGATTTGACAAAGGATGCGAGTTCCTCAATACACGTAACAAGCAAACAGACGAATGTTGCATACACGCTGTGAAAGCTATGGAAACGGTCCTGATATATGTACTGCCGGACTGCCATAATTATTTGACGTAACAAGAAATTAATTGCAAAGGCAACTTAGCTGTTGATGTGGTCAAATTTACTGTATGAGTTTTAGTCGTGTTGTGTCACAAACATCCAGTAAATCTATAGTAATAGCTACTCCTTGAACAAATGTTGTTAGTGTTGAGCAAACCGCGTGGTTAAAATGAATGGTAAAGGAATGAGGTTTAACGTCCTACTTCTTTGCACCAACTGGGCAAAGGAAAAACGGGCATACACCATTCAGTGTACCATTATATCGAATTCCAACTATACTTTGTCCTTGCTAGACCCTCCTTCCTGCGCCACTGACAAGGATGATGCACGGCGGAAAAAATCGAAGACCTTTCTTGGTTAACACTTGGATCGAACACCGGAATTCCAACTATACTTTTTCCTTGCTAGACCTCCGTCCTTCACCACCGACAAGTGTGAAGCACGGCGGAACAAAACACGAAGATCTTTCTTGGTTAACACTTGGATGGAACACGGGACCTCCAGGTTCGCGAGCCAACGTCTTAATACACCTTTGTTAGTATGTACCAAATCTTGACCTATGTCCTCGGTTAATAAGAATATCATTCTGCATACACCCACTTTATAGCTAATTCATACTCTAATGAAAATTTACATACCCGAAGCAGGCTATTATTTCAATTATTTGTTCAACTAAATTTGGGTATATATGCCCAACGATTAGGAATATCTGTACATGTTGATAAAGTTTATGAAGACTTAGATGTACAACACTTTCTGAGATAAAAATCACGGAAAAAGATGCGGGCAGCGGATAATCCGAGAATTTAATTAGGATTCGATATTTGTAATAAATAGTCAGCGATTACAGACAACATCGTCTTGTGTATGCAATGAATTCTCCTTCGACTTCGCCGCCGTTGCTATAGGTACGGAGAGAGGTAAGTCATGTGATACAAACATGACGTCTTTTGATCGATTTTTATAGCAGAATATTCCTTAGCAATTATAATGCTTTGAGAAAGATTTGAAGCAAAGTTATGATAAATTGATAAGTTTGAATATATTTTAAGTCCAAATATATCATCAAATCATCCACTTTGTACGCGGGAATGTATCTTTAAGGTAATTCACCTACTGTCGTTAGATAAATTTGCAGAATTCACCAATGTTTTCTATAACATTTTATAGAAGTACACAATCCAGTGATAAGTTGAGATTAATACTTATACTTACACATATAATAAGTTGATACTCCAACAATAGTAAATAATACTGAATTTGCAATTGCCAGTATTAGTACTATGATACACACACGTGAGCCTGCTACTAGAATTAAAATAAAAAACCCCACCTGTTTATCAATTAATTATAATGATAAATACATAAATAGTTGTACACAAACCAACTGCTATTCCTAATGTTGTTAAACAATTCTGAACTGTTATTGAAAGTTATTGAACTGTTATTGAAAGTTATTGAACTGTTATTGAACTGTTATTGAAAGTTATTGAAAACATTATAATAATCAGATCTATACTTATTGAAAACGGAAGAAGGGCCTGACAAGGACAGCTGTCTAGTCGTGCGGACTAAAAACCGAGCTCCCGTGTACACATTGGCGTGCACGTAAAAGATCCCGTGACGGTTGGAATTCGATATAAGAGTAGGCCGTAAAATTTCCCTCATAGCACACAGTCCAGAAAAAGGCCATAGGTTGGAAACATATTGTAATAAATGGGGTGATAAAGGGGGGGGACCATTTAACTTACTAATACATACATACTAATAGTAAGAAAGCAAGTAGACACTGCCAATTCTCTCAGACTAACTAAACAGTTAAAGTTTGTGATTAATGGGTTGTCCACTCTTATATATTCATCTGAAGTTTATGAAATGTCATTGTGCTTGATAACGATAAGAGGATACTTGTCGAAACGTCGTGCTTTTAGAATAAACCAGTGATTGTTTCCCATAAAAATTGTGTTCTATTAATATCTGACTGTCAGTTCGCTGCGCGTCTCTATTCGACTGGTATTTCATAATCTGATTAAAACACAGATCCTATTTCGTTCCGTTTTTTATAGTTCAAAATTTCGTTTTACTTGTCTTCACTACACTAGGATCCGGAAGAGTTGTTATATGACCCGCGTTCTAGGTGATGTGGGGGATTAGCCAATGAAACGGTATGTTACGGCGAATTCTTGGCGTGACATGCACGGAACTGTGGGTAAACCACTAGAAAGTCAAAGCTGATTGATTAATCAATGTCTGACGTCATATGCGCAAAAGCCGCTCATAAGACCTCTGACACGGCCTTCCAGTACAACTTGTCAGATCTTCACGTAGTGTAGCAAACTGCACGCAGCGATCCATCTACGTCATACTTTGAGAATAATGATCACTGCCCTAGTTAGTCTCCATTTAAAACGCTCGCGTGATCATTTTGGGGCCGGACTTATCGACTGGACTACAGCTTTGTGTACACAAAAGAGTAAAAATAACCCGATCAAGCACGTGTTTTATGTAAACACATGTCATAGGTAAAATGTCAACTTCTTCCACTCCGGTAAAAGCGATATATAATATGTGCTAGTGGGTAATATTGCAATACATTCTTTGTCATAGTAAACTGTCTTTAGAGTTTCAATCTGTTTATCTTTCAATACAAGGTTAGATATTCCTAAATTTGTCTTGGGGAAACAAAACTGTCTCTGTGAAATTATCTTTCATGGCAATCATGGGCGCCTTATATTGAATAATTAGAGGACTGTTTTGTGATTCGGCTCTGATTCATACACACAGCGGCTAAATAAACATATTTAATTTCATTCAATATGACAATAGAAGAGAAATAAATACTTCTAAAATTACTAAAAGCATACTCAGTGTTTTCGACTAAAATCGTCGATGTAGGAATTAAAATGTCGGTTAATTAGGTTAGGGCCTGTTCTCAGGCGGAGCTAGCTGTAGACATGCAGCCTAAGTTTGGGATGGTAGTGTAGGCCATCGAAAGTATAAAAGAAAAACGAAACGAAATATAGATCTGTCGTTTGCGTTAACAGTGATATCAGTGATGGGGAATCGTAGGTTGATTCAGATATTTTGTCGTATCGGGCTGGGATATTAAATAGATTAGACCATCTACGCCATAATATTGGTTAATATTAAAATGGGCAATCGAGACTTCGTTTACTATCACAGCAACGGTACTTGACATTCGAAGCTATTTAGACCAAATCTTGTCAAAATTTCAATCACTCATAACGTCGCCCAGAATAAAGTAATGCGGTCGATATTTGCAATATATTCATTTTTCATTATCTATTTTTGAAGTATAATAACAAAAACGGACAGCTCTTTCTCTGTGTCTTACATAATTGTCTTTATTAGAATCAGACGTAAATTACGTTGTACTGCACAGACACCTGTTATATTTCTTTGAAGTCAGTCTGATCAGAAGACAAGCATTTTGCCCGAAAAAATAGGCAGTAGTGAATTCGCAAAATTCGCTTTGTACTTTTTCGCATGCGTAAGAAATCAAAAGGTCTCTCTCACTGAGTCAAGTGTCATGGTTGAGATTCCTCACTTAAACGTGCCAAGGAGAAATGTCGCCTGTCCAACATCATGAGTTTTCTACGGGTCTTTCGATTTCCTACCAACTGCAAGCGAATTACTAAGATAAAATTGAACCATATGTTAGTGCCGAAATGACCTAGTTTATGTCGATTGGACGCTACCTCAGTCCCCTTCTCCGCTGAATGAACTATATGATTATAAAAAAATGAAGATCAGAATCTGCCAATCGCACTGGAACCACGTGAAATGTTATCCATTTGGGAGGGTGCGTAAAAATTCGACATTCCGTGTACACATTGGCCAACACGTAAAAGAAACCTTGGCAGTATGAATTCTATACAAAAGTAGACCATGGGGCTCCTGTCCGGGCAAAATTTCCCTCATAGCACACTGTATGGCGTATGTCCGTCTTCATGAGCCCTTAGCCCACTCGGAGCAGAACAGTAGGACGTTAAACCCCATTTGATTTCCGCTGACCCGCCCTCCTCTTCAATTAGCCCATTGAAAGGAGTGTGTGACGATTCACTTAGTTCTTGAAAAATGTGAAAGTGAGTTTTGTTTGTAAACCCGATACACCTGACTGAGTTACCCAATATTAAAGGTAGGCCTACATGTCAATCACATTGCGCGTATACCCTGTCCCCCTTTTAAGACACCTGTATATGTTTGAATACAGACCACTCCATGTGTATGTACAATAGTCATTCATATACCGGTATGTATAATTATATTAATTCAATAATAAATGACCTATATTTTATTAATCTCTTTTATCATATCCATTTCTAGATAAACCAACGTATCATAACTACCGTTCTTCAAAGGACAATCCGCCCAGTTTTTACTATATGTATGTTTCCGATCTCTGGGTAGTTAGGATGTGAAGACAAGCTTCTGCCCCTCCTACTCATGCATTACACATGTAACAATAGAAACTAAATTACCCTGTGTTAGTCTCAAAATAACAGACTTTACGTGATTCTATTCTACTGATACCACGTGACGGACTGTCTACTGAAACCACGTGATCGAAAAGATTGTTTTCAGATAAATTCCATGCCGTTCTGTAACAGACTAACGAATTTTTAAATCGATTCTGAATGGGGTTATGTCAAGTGCTGTCCAAGGCCAACAAAATGAAATGAAATGGGGTTTGGCGTCCTACGGTTCTGCTCCGACTGGGTTAATGAAGACGGGCATGCGTCATGCCGTGTGGTATAAGGGACATTTTGCCCGGACAGCGGCGCTACGGCCTACCCTTATACTGAATTCCAACTGTCAAGGGTTCTTTTACGTGCACGCCCCGACCAAACGAGCCAGCGCCTTGCTTACCGAGCCACCGCGGCTCTCGGTTAGCGAATACGGGTTAGGATTCTGTAAACCTGTTTGATAAATATAGATCGTACCTCGGTGACATTTCCCTTATGTAAAACAGCACGTGTTGAAATAACAGATTTAGTTTCACGTCGTGTCGAGTGAGACGGTTGACCAGCGCGGACATAGAAACTTCTACACAGTGACCTCAACCCATGGTCTAATATAGTGTGGTTTGTTTCGCAGTGGTCCGTGTTAAACTGACTAAAGGAAAAAGGTAGGTAGTTTCTATAGTATACTCTATATTTGTGAATGAGTTTTCTTACAACACGGAAGTAATGAAATGAAATAGGGTTTAACGTTATACTCTTCTGCTCCGACTGGGCTAGTGAAGACGGGCATACGTCATACAGTGACGGAAGCTCCGACTGGGCTAGTGAAGACGGACATACGTCATACAGTGACGGAAATTCTGCCCGGACAACAGCACTATGGCCAACTGGCAAGGGATTTTTACGTGTACGCCAATGTGTACACCAGACCTCGG
Organism: Patella vulgata; assembly: GCF_932274485.2. Taxonomy (NCBI): domain Eukaryota; kingdom Metazoa; phylum Mollusca; class Gastropoda; family Patellidae; genus Patella; species Patella vulgata. The sequence goes on along the minus strand of NC_065886.2, from coordinate 2,452,479 downwards.
TTTTTGTCCTATCCGAACGACTAGACAGCTGTCCTTATCAGGCGACGGAACTAATACAAACAGGTATGACAAACAGCTGATTCAAAGTTACTTGTATATACTTTCGAAAGTATGTTTTTACCCTGGGGGTTGGATGCCCGAATGGTTATCACGTGCCCGCTGTACCATGAGGTCTGTCATTGAGTCAACTGCGTGATTTCGATTCCCCGGTTGTACGTGACAAGGAGTAAGGTCCCCTGTCCAACCTCGTGGGTTTTCTCCGGGTCCTCCGGTTTCCTCTCACTGCTAAAGACCCCCTACGCGCAAGCGAATTATTGAAATAGGGTTGAACCATGTGTTAGTCCCGAAATAACCTAGTTTGTGTCGAGTGGACGTTAAACCCCATTTCTCTGTCTCTCTCATGTCTCTACCCCATGTGAACGAGTTTGTGTGGTCGAGTGATCTAGGACGTGCGCTTTAGATCATGAGAGCTGTCATTGAGTCAAGTAATGTTATTTCGATAAGGTAGCATCTCCTGTCCAACTCCGTGGATTTTCTCCGACCATTCGGTTTCCCCCCACCCCTAATAAAGACCCCTACGCGAAAGCCAATTGTTGAAATGAAATTGAAGCATATGTTAGTCCCGGAATGACCTAGTTTAAGTCGAGTCGACGTTAAACCCAATACACCCTCCCCGCTCTATCTCTTTCCACCAGGGTAAAAGGCGTGACAAACAGCTGATTCAAAACAGCGTACGTATCTACATATTCATTGGCATTGTAAAGTTACAATTGTCCAGAGCGACGTTTGATTTTCATTTTTCTTATTGTGGGTATTCTAACACTCTGAATGACACCCCGTCCGAGCTGAGACCGCGGTCGAACTGCACTGGCCTTGGTACTGGGATCTCAAAAGTTGTGTGGTAAGGTTCCAAGATTCGCATTATAATGTTCTGTGGGGTTAAAGTCAAAACCCATACCTAGAATTAAAATTTTCGGGAAACACCACTGGGCAGCCATTTCACCACCATTGCAACGATGATGGAAATATTATGTTGATGAGAAGCTTAACCTGGTTCCAATTCGATGATCGTCTTCCATTCTATCCACCTTTCATTGATAATGTCTTTTCTCTTATTCAGGACAATCCTGAGGATGGAAAATCTTGTGGTAATCTGTTGGCTGTTCGTGGTGGTCACGGCCTTCGATCTCAATAACCCGAAAACCAACCTTGACAGTGTCACCAGAACAACGGGATCATTGGATCCTAGGGTTAGCACAGTGAACTATATCAATGGAACCATTTTAATCCGATTCGAAGACTCGGGGTTACAGAAAGTCTTCTTGTTAGAAGGATTCAACATCGCAAGAAAGGTTCCCAAATCGTTCGGTTATCTGTCCCTGTCCAGGGAATTTCTAGTCTACAGGAATTATAAAACGGGGGAAATATTGGATGTTTTCGAGAATCATGCTACACAGACAGTAAATGAAGTTTTTGATATTCATAACGACCCCGTGAACGCCAATTTTACTTATGGACCGATCACTCCATTTGTCGTGTTGGAGAACGATCGGGTTGCTTTTAATGACGATATCTTGCTTCAGTACCCAAACGTGTTGGATCCCAAACACTATCCTCGATTTACAGCAGGTCCGACCTATGAGGCTGATGAATTATTTCAGTTTTATACCCGATACAGTACCCTGGCCGACACACAGATTAATGATCTTAACTACACTAGCACCTGGGGAAGAAGATCTCAATTCCTTCCCTGGTTGGAGTTTGGTCCTCAACCGGGACATATGTACTACATATCAACCAACTGGAAGTGTTTGAATGGTCTAGCTGACGTTCCAGATGATATAATGGCGATAGTAAAAAGCAAATACCCGCAATTTATGGACGCACCAAGATCCTACGACGTTCCCAACCAAACTTCGTGGTCTAATTTTAAAGCTGTTATTGACCAGAGACGCAAAGATGGACAACCGGATATTATCATACCGGATGTTAAAATCGTCCCAAACCTACGAACCAAAACGGAACATCTTGATCCAAGACTCTACGAAAGCTTGGCAAAACTTGATTCCTTTCAGGTGGTGTTTACTGGTCGTGTGTATTCTGAAATACCAGGTCAGTATTCCAAGAACGTGTTCAAAGTAAAGGGCGTTCTGACATGCAAGGTCGGACTGACGCCAGGTGGACCGCAGCTTCTGGTCAATGTTACAGGATCTTACATGGATCCTAAAACCGAGAAAGTCTTGAAAATGTGGAAGAATCCTTTCACGAATCAAACTAATTATGTTCCGCCTCTACAAGGGGTGTATCAGAAGACACTAATGCTTGGAGATGATTCGGTGTGGTCTCTGCCGGTACCTAATCTGGGAGAAACAGCCTTGGTCGGTTACGATTCCTTCTCATACTATGACAACGCAACTGGAACCGAGCAGTGGGCGGTTAACCTGGTCGATGTGTTCTTTCCGGACGAGAATCTGGAATCGAATGATCCGTATTTCTATGGAACGTGGATGAAGTTTAGTTCGTGGTTGGGATGGATGAACATGGATGGTCTAGAAGGCAATCTGGTGTGGAGGATGAACGTAGAATTAAAAAGACCTCAATTATTGAAAAGTCATCTGGTAGGAAGGGAAGATACCAAAAGAGACTTATTGTAGTTGTTCTGTTAATGTAATAAATATATTTGGCTTATAACTTTCCAATTTCCTGGGGTTTTTTGGTTGTTTTTTTTTAAAATTGCACACAACCTTAGTGTACAAAACGATTTGGTCAAAGATTGAGATGTAAACAGGGGTAGTCCTAACCCAAACCCATAAACTCGTCAACAAGAACGTGCCCTAACCTTATTTACATCTCAGCGACCATGACGAAATAATTTGGAGTTGACCTTATGAAATAGATTTAGTCCTTAAAGAGATTGCTCTGAAAAGTTAATAGACGATTCCTATTGACAAATATTTTTAAATAACGCAAAAGTAAAGAAGTTGAAAACCCGACCTCGTTTTCAAAAGGGAGATAATCGGATTTTTTTTTATGACATTTCTGGCTTAATCCAATCATTGTAACGGATTTTGAAAGTTTCAAGTCGAAAACTTCAACAATAAAAAAGTTATACTCCGAATTTTCACCGTTTTCAATCTTAAGCTTAAAATTAGGCCATACGCATGCGTGAGATAAAACATGTGAATTACAAACACCATGAGACTTATAATATATTATAAGGTCCATGCAAACACCTACCAATTGGTGAAAACCGCATATAATATGACCGAGAAATCAAAGTTTCCTTTGATGTCTAATATTGGTCTATCTTTGCCCATGACGTCACTTCCTGATATCTTTTTTTAAAGTTTTAAACTAAATACCTTTCAGATAGTATAGAGTTCAATTCTGTAGAATATATTCGTTTTCCTAATCTTTATAAAAACATTTGGTAGATTTATTAGAACAGAAGTTTGGGTAGAGCCGTGTCTATTTGTCCGAATACTTTTATTGTAATAATAAGGTTGTGTTTATCGCGTATATGCTGGAATTATGATTGGATCATTTTGGAACTTGGAATATTTATCCCTACCACAAGGACGGCAACTGTTGATTTTAGAGCATGCCCCGACCCCCAGCAACACCCAAATTTTGTGTTTATCGCCTACAGACGGCAATTCTGAATGGATCATCATGGAACTTGACATATATGGATGGCAACTATTGATTTTAATGCACAAAGAAATCCCTTGTCATATTACAGTCATTGCAACCATTTCATACTTTTCAAAGTAGTATATAAATCACTGCTTATTACTGAGCGACGTTTCGACTAGGCTTCTCTTGTCATTATCAGGGGGGTTGGATGGCCGAATGGTTAGCACGCACGCGCTGTATCATACGGTCTGTCATTGAGTCAACTGACGGGGTTTCAGTTCCCCGGTTGTACGTAACAAGGAGTAGGGTCGCCTGTCCAACCTCTTGGGTTTTCTCCAAGTCCTCCGGTTTCCTCCCACTGCTAAAGACCCCTACGCGCAAGCGAATGATTAGTCCCGAAATGACCTAGTTTGTGTCGAGTGGACGTTAAACCCCATTTCTCTCTCTCTCTCTCTCGTCATTATCAAGCAGTAAAAAGCAGTAATTGTATCCCATAGAATTGTGACTTGTATACTCTAGTTCAATTACTAAATGCCATTCAAACAATTTAGTATATCAATCAAAGCAAGATGTATCATTGATCTTGTTTACAAGAGTTTGGACTTTCGATTGAAAATTAATTACTGGTACACCTATAAACTCCATGTGAAGTCATCAGTACTGCAGGGTGCAGGGAGAGAGAGAGGGAAATGGGGTTTAACGTCCACTCGACACAAACTAGGTCATTTCGGGACTAACACATGGTTCAATTATATTTCAATAATTTGCTTGCGCGTAGGGGTCTTTAGCAGTGGGAGGAAACCGGAGGACCTGGAGAAAACCCACGAACTTAGACAGGCGACCCTACTTCTTGTCACGTACAACCAGGGATTTGAAATCACGCTAGTTGGATCAATGACAGACCTTATGATACAACGCGCACATGCTAACCAATCGGCCATCCACCCCCCAACCCCCCAGGGTGCAGGGACAGATGGAAAACAAAACACAAATATATAAAATCTAACAGTTTTAATTTCTTCTCCAATGATAAAACAGAAAGTAAACAGAGTTGTTGATAAACAGACGAACAGGGCCTGGATAAAGGGGCTGACTGGGCTTTCTATATCAAACATATAATTTGATTTATTATGTTAAATATGTTTGTGCCATACTATCTACCATACTGACATTAAACATGCATTATGCAAGAACTAAATCTGCTTATTGAAATGTTATCTAAATTATTAATTAGACATTAATTAACTTATGCAGGCCATAATCAACTCTCGATGTCATCGCTAGCCTGCAATATTTACTGGATTAGGATCCGATTGGCTGCTCAACTTTCATTCATGATTAAATCATGAAATGGATAACTTAGACTATGTTTTTTATCTACCAACTTTAGTAATGATAATCGAGGCTAGGCCGAAAATTCAATCTTTAAATTCTCGGTTCAGAGTAGATCAATTTGACTAAAATTTTCAGCAAATACCCTTTACATTATCTAGTTTTTAACTATTATAGTGAGAACTGCCAGCTCTGTATCTAATCTCTATCATAAAGTATCTTCAAAATTAAATTTGTGTAAGTGTGACAGACAAGGACTAGAATATGCAAATCTTTCACTAGTGATGCAAGGGCACAAGTGACATTTTCAGCCAGGAGGTTCATGCATGCCTTATCTGGGACCCTGTCAATGACATAATAACAAAAAAATTATATTTTCCATGCCTATACATAATATTTATTTCTAAAAATATTGGTTGCCAAGCAACGAAACATATCTCACCCACTTAGTTTTCTGAACAGCCCATAAATATTGCTTAAAAGATATTTCAACTGACCAAGGGCCATAACTCCAACAGTAATTATCAAAAATCGCTGAAGATTTATAGGTTTCTTTGTCTTAGCATAAACACTGACATAAAGTTAAAATCAATAATAACTTTAGCCTCTCGAGTATCAAAAGACTTTAAAAAAAAATAATCAAGGGGCATAACTCTGACAGCAATGGAAGAAAATAGGAGTACCCAGAAAAAACTCATGATGTCGAACTCCTTGTTACAGACTCCAAGACCTTATGATCCAATTGGCCACTCTATTCCCTGTATTATAAACAAGGGCTGCACAGTAATTCCTACCTTATCTTATATTGAAGTCCTTGTTGTAGGGAACGAGATCATAAACTTTCATGCGAACACTTGTTCAATTTACACAATGGTTACACCATTCACACGTCTAGAATATTTAAGTATGTGGATTTCCTAGCTCAAGTCAATAAACTGAATGTTATTTCTATTCAATCTTACTTTCAATTTATTGCCTCCATTTGAGAATCAAAACTTGAAATGTAGAGACAACATTTTTCGATGCCAAGAGAAAGAATTTTAGCGTGGAGACAAATACCTGTAGGCAATTTAACTTACAAAAATTACAATGAGAGGAATTTACGTAATTCAGTGGTTCTGTTTATATGCTTGATAAGACTTGATAACAAATTGTTGAAACCTCACAGTGTAATAAACCATAGTAATTATTTTTCATAAATAGTTTTCTTTGATTATGTTCCAATTACTAAATGTCATAAAGAGAATAAAACTAATGGTTACATATCCAAATTTAGCAAATAGTAGGTTACGCAATACAATAAATTGTAATTTTACCATTGTATATTATGATGACATGCACCCATTGAATAAGTCAATCATTTACACCTTTAACAGTTATACAATACTCTACCTTAAAATATAGTAGGGCCTACATATAACTGTTAGATGACACTCTATCTTGAAATATAGTAGGACCTACATGCATGTAACAGTTATATACCACTCTACCTTGAAATATAGTAGGACTTACATGTAATAACAGTTATACGACACTCTCCTCGAAATATAAAAGGGTCTACTTGTAATAACTATACCGATAATACTATAACTAAACCTGAGAAACGTGTGAGGTAACTATGATTCAACTTCAAAAATAAATCGTCGTAACTTCCCCTTTTTACACTGACAAGATGGCCATTATACACGTACATCTGTGTTGTCGAAGGAAATAGAACTTTAATAATGTCCTCAATTTCCCGTACTTTCACTATAAATAACTGGCATATCAAGACAAGCGTTAGAGACACTAACAACAGATAAAGTTTGTAACACTGTTCCTGATTGGTCTTCATATACCAAAGACTGATTGGACGTTAGTTCTGTGTACTCGGGGTTATTTGGCACCGACTGATTCATCGGCACATTTTCACCAGCATGTTCAACATTTATAAAAACAGGTCGCGTATTTTCCTGATCTTCTGATTGATGGATATCCGCTATTGATATTGTTTTTAACTGGTCACTTGATTGGCTATTCTGCAACGCAACTTGACCCAAAAGGTCAAGGTTATAATGTTCCTGATTTAGATTGTCTGATTCGTCAGTTTCTCTCTCCAATGCAACCTGGGATGTTTCCGTTTCCATAGCAACGTCAGCTTCCTGGTTACCCGCTGACTCAATGGGTGCTGCATGGTCCGTATTCTCCTCTATATTCGAGTCGTTAAGATACTGGTCTGTGACTTCGATACTCTCGTAACGCACAGTTTGTAGTCGCCAATATCCATCATCATGCAGCTTATACCTATAAAATAATAATACCACCATCTTTATATAGAAACGATATTTTTCTGCACTAAACTTTCCGATACTAAGGCATATGGCATATATACATATATTTTCACTTTTTATTTTTTCAAGTCTGGTTCTACACGGCTGACAGGTAATAAAATGAAATGGTGTCCAACTTTACTACTCCGACTGGGCTAATAAAGAGAGGCATATGCCATAAAGTGTGCAACAAGGGGAATTTTTCCCGGACAGCGCCGTTACCCTCTACCCTTTCCAGTTCCAAAAATTCTTTTATGTGCATAGTCTCAGTTTTTTGTCCCATCTGACCAACTAGACATTGTCTTTGCTGGACTCCCCCCAACTGGCGAGAGGTAACCATGCCCCAAAATCCTGATGAACTATCTCAGGTATCAGCAGGATCGAACACGGTACTCACTGAGCCACCCTGGCTCCCAACTGATGAACTATCTTGGCCAAACCAGGGAGGGGACCCGACACCTCCTGGTAAATGAAATGAAATGTGTGTAACGTCCTACTGTTCTGCTCCGAACTGGGCTAATGAAGACTGGTATATGCCATACAGTGTGCTATGAGGGAAATTTTGCCTGGACAGCTGCACTCAGCCTACTCTTATATCGAATTCCAACTGCCAAGTGATCTTTAACGTGCACTCCAATGTGTACACAGGAACTCGTTTTTTTTTTTGTCCAATCCTAACCACTAGACAATTGTTTTTGTCAGGCCCTCCGTCCTGCATCACTGACATGAGGAAACCATGCCCGAAAATCTTGATGAATTTTTGCAGTCAACATTGGGAGCAAACATGCGCCTCCAGGTTAGCGATCCAGTCTGGTTTATTACTGATCAACTGCAGTCCACTAACAGGTAATGTGTACCTTAATTTTTAAATAGGACAGAACACTGAGGTCTATATGCAACATCTAAAGTTATTTTAAATATAGTATTATACAATATTTTATGAATATATCAAAGCCAAATTGCTACTGAGATATTTAAACATGGACTAACCTGAATCTTGAATGACCTGATGGCCATTTAAACTTGTGTTTGGTTTTAAGATGTTTTGTTAAAATAGTTCCACGACTAAACTTCCTCTCACATACATGGCAAGCGTACTTGTGGCGGCTTGACTTAGAATTCTGAAAATAATATAGACAAACAATAACAACCAGCTAATTGATTTAATCATATTATTCTTTCTACATAAACTACTTATCTTTGATTTTTATCGGTTTTGTTTGCATGTAGATCCTTCTGCACCTTCTGCATTTACTAATTGCATATAACTTAAATTAAAATATGTGAAGAATTCAGGCTTTTCATTGCACTGTAACCCAGGTATCATTTAATCTTGTATATCTAGCACTAATTTCTTTCACATTTCATTTATCAAATCTTTGTTTAAAAATTAGTAAAAAATCATTTAAATTCACCCAAAATCATCAAATTGGACCTGTGTACTTATATTTTTATTCACCTCAAAACCATAAAAATATATTTAAAATGAATTTTGGACAGATAAATAAGACCTAGTCAAACATTGAAACTGGAGATTAGCCAAGAAGTTAAAGAGAGTTGTCTCCCTTCAATTTTTAGTAATTTTTCAGATATAACAGTATGTATGAGCTGCCTTATAAAATGAAATGAGATGAGGTTTAACGTCCTACTGTTTTGCTCCTATACCGGGCTAATGAAGACGAGCATACGCCATGCAGTGTGCTATGAGGGAAATTTTGCCCGGACATCAGCACTACGGCCTACTCGTATATTGAATTCCATGTGCACGCCAATGTGTACACGGGACCTTGGTTTTTCATCCCATCTGAACGACTAGACAGCTGTTCTTGTCAGGCCATCCGTCCTGCATCACTGACAAGGGGAAACCTGGATGAACTTTGTCAGCCAATGCAGGGATAGAACACCCGAATTCCAGGCTAGCGAGCCAGCATCTTACCCACTTAGCTGCCTTATATACAATAACTATAGTGATAGGAACTATATATGCTGGCAGTTGTTTCTACAAATGGTCATATCACAGGAATTTATTACTACCTGATGCACTTTAAGGTGATGAGAAGCTAAGGCGGGATAGGTTCGAGCATCAAAATTACAATCCTCTTCCTGACATCGGAACAAAGCCGTCTCGTTGTGACTATCTAAATGTCGACGTAAATCAGCAGCACTTTTAGCACTGGAATAAAAATTCATAGTTCTATATTTATCTGGACAACAAAAAAATGTGGAGGAACTCGATCAGCATATATTTACTTGAATCAATCGACAGAGATAATAACAGGTCATATCAGAACTGGTATATATATCTTGACGTTCATACAAGGGTCTAGAGTTGGAAATTAGATAAGCCGAATATGAAAACCAAAACAGTGGCACCTATGACAGACATTATGATCTAAAGTCACCCAACGCACATTCCTCGATATCCCAAGTGGTCTCATTCCACTCCACTCCACTAACCCCTGGGTTAATCTATGGGAGAAGAGAGAGAGAGAGTTTAACATCCACTCGACACAAACTATGTCATTTTGGGACTAACATATGGTTCAATTTTATTTCAATAATTCGCTTGCGCATAGGGGTCTTTAGCAGTGGGGGGAAACCGGAGGATCCGGAGAAAACCCACGAGGTTGTAAAGGCGACCGTACAAAAACCTGCCAGTTGATTCCATGACAGACCTTATGATACAGCCCACACGTGCTAACCGTTCGCCCACCCCATGGGGGAAGACACGTATATAACACACATGGGTTTCTATACCAGTCTCAGAAAAAATATAACTAGATAATGTACTGGAACAAATCAGATGTCAGCTACACCCTGACTAGAACTGTAGTCTAATTATAGATTGTCCACTTATATATTACCTGAGGTTAAAGATGCATTATGTAAGAATTTGATAAAGAGCTAACCATTCTTGCTATAATAGTTCGAAAATAGATAATTTAAAATGAATAATTTGAAAATTTCAAATTACTTTATTCTTAGCGAAGTTATCACCGATTGATTTTTTGACAAGATATCGCATAGATGGTTTATTATCATAGCAATGGTACTTGACAACTGAGACTTAGTCTTGATTATCTATTTCATTTGTTAAAATTTTTAAAATCTAGCTGGTGTTCAAATCCAATGATCTAGAGAGTTGATTATAGGCTTATCATGTGAATAAATATCTAATTAATAATTAACGTAGCATTTGAAGCCAAAAGAAAGACTTGCAATAGGCAGATTTAGCTCTTACACATAATGCATCTTTTAGAAAACACTCTTTTGGAAAAGGGCATGCATGGTAAATGGTTTTTTTTCCATGAAAAAATATTTTGACAGAAAAAAATGATAGAGAAAGATAATACGATACCTAGAGAAAAATAATACGATACCTATGATAGAGAAAGATAATACGATACCTATGATAGAGAAAGATAATACGATACTACGATACCTAGAGAAAGATAATACGATACCTATGTGAACAATGACCACATTTGAAGGGTTTTTCTTGGGTGTGACGATATCGGATGTGGGATCTTAAACCAGAAGGAGCTGGACAGGTCATATCACAAAATGGACATTTATAATGGTTTACTGAAATAAAATCATAATACATATAAAATCGTAATACAGTTAAGGTACAAATATTATCCCAATATCTTAGGCAAATTTTGAAGAAAGAGAGAAAAATAGGATTTATGGTCCAATCGCCAAAATCTAGGTTATTTTGGGACAAACCTATGGTTCAACTTTATTTCAATAATTTGCTTTCGTGTAGGTGTCTCTAGCAGCGGGAGGGAACCGAAGGACTCTTAGAACCACTCTTTAGACTAACAAGACCACGCCACTTGACCTAATGTCAGACCTTTAAAGCACACATGTTAAACCATTCAGCCACCCCCGCTACCCCCATTTTGATATAAGAGCCTATACATCACTTTATACCTTTGACCAGAGTCACAAACATCTAGATCAAGAATCTGGCCAACTCCATTGGATAATAAAATGGCTTGTTTGTCTATTGTTTTGGCTATATGCAATTTTAGACTCCTACATTTGACCCACTTCAGTCAATGTTTTGAGTTGGATTTTTTTTTGGCGGGGGGGAGGGCAGGGAGTATAGGCGTGCATGAAAATCGGTACACTGTTGAATTTAGAATTAACTTGTCCCATCTGTTGAATGAACAAGGTGAATAATTGTTCACATCTGCTCATTAATATATCAGGCCTTGTATTAAAACTTACCATGATGTCGCATATGATCTCGAAGTATTCTGGCCGTAGCAAATCTTTTATTACAATGACTACACTGATATAACTGTTCTAAAAATATACAAAAAATACCAATAAAACAGTTTATTAGATATATCCATAAAATGTTAAAAAAAACCCAGTTTATTAGATATATCCATTAAGTATGAATAAAACTGCTTAATACATTCTATAAAATATCAATTGAACAGTTTATTGGACATATTCAGAAAATATGAATAAAACAGCTTATTGGGGACATATTCATAAAGTATAAATAAGATAGTTTATTAGATATACCTATTAAATATCAATTAAACAGTTTATTAGATATACCTATTAAATATCAATTAAACAGTTTATTAGATATACCTATTAAACATCAATTAAACAGTTTATTAGATATACCTATTAAACATCAATTAAACAGTTTATTAGATATACCTATTAATATCAATTAAACAGTTTATTAGATATACCTATTAATATCAATTAAACAGTTTATTAGATATACCTATTAAATATCAATTAAACAGTTTATTAGATATATCTATTAAATATCAATTAAAGATGGGTTCCCGCGTACAAACTGGGTGATTTAATGGTATATATGGACTAAAAACATATCCAAACTAATCAATTTGTCAGAACTTTGCTTCAAATCCTTCTCAAACATTGTAATTGCGAAGGAATGTCCTGCTATAAAAATTCGATCAAACCAGGTCATGTTTACATAAGATATATCTTTAATCACTTACTATTTATTACAAATATCGAATCCAAATTAAATTCTCAGATTATCCACTACCCGCGTCTTTTTCCATCATTTTTATCTCAGAAAGTGTTGTACGTCTAACTCTTCATAAAGTTTATCAATGTGTACATCAAGTGCGCAATGTTCGTGGGTGACCTTTGACATCACGCGTGCAGAAATTCCTAATCGTTGGGGATCTCTTACATTTTTGTCCTCTATACGCTCCATGAGTGTTTTTCGGGGAATCCAGTATTTTTCTAGTAAGTTTGGATATCTCTACTTTCCATATATACCAAAATTACCATACTTTTATTGGAAATAACCACCCGATAAATACTATTCTGGGAACCCATCTTTAAACAGTTTATTAGATATATCTATTAAATACCAATTAAACAGTTTAACTTTTAAAGCTATGTCCATAAAACTGTGGATTTCATGCAATAAGGGAAACCTAATATATTTTAGTTTGTCCAATCAGTACAGATTATAGTGCAGGACATTTTGTTAGGTACGACCAATAACATTATCATTAGCCCTGGCCTTCTGGCCCCTCGTGACTTTATTAATGTAACTGAAAGTACTAGGATATGTTTACAGAGATTATCCCAGTAAGTAGGACATTTCCATATCTCCCAGCAACAAATCACAGGGTACTTGTGTCGGTTACAATCTATCATATTGTAAATCAATCGTATCTGTGTAATCAAAGAAACTGATACTGTCTTGTCGAGTTTGTTTTGCGTAGATCTCTTGCATGTACTACTTCATTATTTCAATAGAGAGAAAAGGGGTTTAACATCCACTTGACATAAACTAGGTCATTTTGAGACTAACACATGGTTCAATTTTATTTCAATAATTCGCTTGAGCGTAGGGTTCTTAAGCAGTGGGAGGAAACCGGAGGATCGGGAAATAACCCACACGGTTGTACTGGCAACACAAGCTAGGTCATTTCGGGACTAGCTTGGGATTCAATTTTATTTCAATAATTTGCTTGTGTATAGGGGTCTTTGAGGAAACCAGAGGACCTGGTGAAAACCCACAAGGTTGGACCTGGTGAAAACACTACTCCTTGTCATATACAAGCAGGGAATCGAAACAGACCTTGACTCCATAACAGACCTTATGTTCTAACGCACATGCATTGAACCATTTGGCCACACAACCACCCTGACTGGTGTTCCTCCGAAAAACAAAGCCTTAGTACAAACAAAACTGTGAATGAAATGAAATAGGGTTTAACGTCCTGGGCTAGTGAAGATGGGCATAGGCCATAGAGTGTGGTATGAGGAAAATTTTGCTCGGACAGCAGCACTACGGCCTACTCTTATATCGAATTCTAACTGTCAAGGGATTTTTTAAGTGCACGCCAATGTGTACACGGGACCTTGTTTTTTTCGTCCCAATCCAATGACTAAACAGCTGTCCTTGTCAAGCCCTCCATCCTGCATCACTGACAAGGGGGAACAGAACTGTGAATGATAAACCCTTTCAAATTAAAATCAGAGTAATGGTTCACATACATATATCTCTAAGGTCAAAAATGTTTTCTAATGGGATGACTTATTATTATGTAACACTGTAACTTGGGTATCATTTAATCTTATGTATTTATTCCTAAATTTTATTACATTCACATAATATAAAATTTTTGTTTGAAAATTTTTTAAAAACACCTAAAATCACCCAATTTCAAATCTAATTTGTACTTGTGTCCATTTCAAAGGTGAGGGTTTAATGTTGATGTTTAATTTCCCAATCACTGTTAAAAAATAAACATCCCAATTGATCATTGTCTATGTATAATGATTAATTGGCATGTTGAATGAATGTGAGAAAAATTAGTGCTAAATACACAAGATTAAATGATACCCAGGTTACAGTGTAAGTTATTTTCAGGTAAATAAAAAAAAATTCATGGGGAATTGGTTGATTTATAAGTGTCTGTGAAATCAATTGAAAACTTTTAATGGCTATAATTCTAACCCCAGGCAAAATTAATTGACTGATTGAATAATTTTTTAACCAAAATCAAAATAAAAGCATTTTGTTTTTTCACAGAAAGGTGGGAGCATGTGGTTTGTAACTTCCTTCATATCGAAATTCATGCCCCTGAGGATTCTTTTCTGTAACACAAATATTCACACAGGGTTTTGCATCTCATCCAAATGATTAGATGATGTTCCTTTCCAGCCTCTCCCTCTCCCCTCCTTCCCCAATGACAACAGGAAGCCATTCTGGAAAATACCTATACCAGAATTGAACCCATGCCCCCCACATTAGTGAGCCTGGGGTCGGTAGCACCCTGCAACTTGTATATATAGTCTATAACTATGGCCTATATAGTAAAATAAGGAAAGATTATAACATTATAAAGGAGTTCAAGGTTGTTTGGAAAGCAATATGTATTTTCCTCATTTCTTACACTTGAAGCAGCTGAACTTAGTGTGATTTTTTTTTTTTTTGAAAGATTTATTAATGTCCTAAAAATTAAGTCAAATAATATCAATGCAAACTTGTTACAAATCATAATAAATCTCTTCAGTAAATCAATGTTTTTTCTAAGGATCTCCTGCAGTGATCTGATCAAAAACAAAAAAGATAGGTTGCCAGGCAACGAAACATACGCCCACACCAGCTATATCGTCCAGGCAATCAACAAAAGTTGTCGCAAATTTTTACTTTTTTCGGTAATGAAACATTTATAATACATTAAAATCTGACTAAGTGTAACAACTCAATAAGTAATTATCAGAAAACCATTAGAATTTGTTTGGTTTTTATAAAATTCTACCCCATGCTAACGTTTAGCATACAAAACTTTTAACATCATGGATTTAGCTGTTCCAAGTCATAAAGGTTCATTAAAAATCAATATACTTGTTCGTCTCAAGACCTTAAACTCTGTGTATCAATCTGAAGTCAATTGGATTATAACTTTAGCCTCTAGAGCGTCACAAGATTTTTCAAAGTGATCAAGGGCCATAACTTTGGTAGTAAATATCCAAAATCATTGAAAATCAATACGATTCTTCATCTCACGGCCTCAAACACTGTGTATAAATTTAAAGTCAATCAGATAACTTAAGTCTCTAGAGCGTCCACAAGATTTTTCAAAGTGATCAAGGGCCATAACTCTGGCAGTAATTATCGGAAATCGCTGAAAATCAATGGGCTTCTTTGTCTTATGACCTTAAACACTGTGTATAAATTTAAAGTCAATCGGATATTAACTTTAGCCTCTATAGCGCCACAAGATTTTTCAAAGTGATCAAGGACCATAACTCCGGCAGTAATTATCAGAAATCGTTGAAAATCAATAGGCTTCTTCGTCTCATGACATTAAACACTGTGTATAAATTTAAAGTCAATCGGATATTAACTTTAGCCTCTATAGCGCCCACAAGATTTTTCAAAGTGATCAAGGGCCATAACTCTGGCAAAAATTATCGGAAATCGCTGAAAACCCCTTACTTCAAGCCAGGGATCAAAACCACAACCATAAGCCAAAGGTGATCGGCCATCTCAACTGGGGTTGCCATGGTTATATGCTTTTTTTCACTGGTGGCATCCAATCAAAGACCTGATGGATTAAAGTAAGGATACAGGTATTTATACTGATGATATCCTTAGGTCGCCATGGTTATCGCTGGCTGCATCCAACCAAAGACTGATTATCAGTCAAGAGCAAATATCCTGTACTTTTCACACTGGATGCCAGACAATATTTTAGCAGTGTGAACTCAACTAAAGAGCACCAGAATGGACCATAAAACTCTTGTAGACAAGCTTACATCGAGTTCACCGAGTCCAAATACCTCATTGTACTGTCTCCCATCTCAATATACAGACAGACAACTAGAACTTGAGATGTATAATAAACGGACAGATTAAATCAAAGAGATCACAAAATCAATAATCACATTCTGACTGTGACCTTGTAACCCCCAAGATAGCCATTTACAACATCACCAAGGGCAAAGTGGTTCACACACTTTAAAGGTACTATCCTGATTTTAACAGAGTCTCACAAATAAAAGTTTAAACACCAGAATATATATAGAGAACGTCCACTCAACACAAAATAGGTCATTTCGGGACTAACACATGGTTCAATTTTATTTCTTTAATTTGCTTGCACGTAGGGGTCTTTAACAGTGGGAGGAAACCGGAGGACCCAGAGAAAACCCACGAGGTTGGACAGGTGACCCTACTCCTTGTCATGTACAACCGGGGATTTGAAACCATGCCAGTTGACTCAAAGACTGGCAGAATATAGAGGAATGGTGTATGTACTTACAACGGTCAAAACCACTTATCCGGACATGTAACACGTTCGGAAAATTTTCCATATTTAATTAATGTACCGGTTTGAAATTTATGTCAGTAATATTCCTGAATAAATTACTGAATTATAAATTAGTATTTTTATTTTTTTTTATTAGATATAAGCTGATACGGCACCGTCATATTTCTTCATAACACAATTTGTAGCTTTTTGGTTCTATCACGTCACTTGCAAATGTTTTTATTCATTCGTCCACGATAGACACACAGCACAGTGATCACGTGACAACCATAATTGAAATGGCTTTACAATCAAATTCAATACGACTGTGCCATATACATATATAGCTTTCAATGATAATAATGACAATATTTTTAAAAAATAAGCCTGTGTCAGCATGTGTATAAAATAAAAAATCATAACGGTAAACACTGTTTAAAACTAAAACTAGCATCGCCGCTGGTTTACTGACCTAATTTCAACCGATGTTATGTGTCATCGGAATTCGGCATTGGCGATTTATAATTTATTATTATTCACCGTTTCTCTCAGTGTATTCGGTGTTCGATCCAAGGATTATATTCAACTAAGATTTAAATTTAACAAACAACTGGTCAGTGAAACCATTAAATTATGGTCCAATTATTATTTTAATATCTACCGGTACACCTGGAATTTAAACATAGCATTGGAGGCGTGAGATATATGCACAATTAAACACTTGTAAATTGGACACTCATTATCAAAATTGAATGGTCAGCTTTAAACTGGACACTTGTACAAATTAAATAATTTTTACGAATTTTTAAACAAGGATTGATATTGAATGAATGTGAAAGAAATTAGTGCTAAATACACAAGATTAAATGATACCTGAGTTACAGTGTTTACAGACCCCCTATTGAAACAAAAATAAACCGTATATTAGTCCCAAAATGACCTAGCTCAGCTCTACACAACCATATCACAACACCTCGTATTAAAAATTTAGGTGGTCTTGATTAACCAGGACAAATCATTTGTGGCTTATATTATCCCTATACATAAAAAACATAGTCCGGATTATCCAGAACAAAACCCAGACCAAACTGGAAGCTATCTGCACTTACTGACCTCACAAACCGAAAGAACTCTGTGAGGTCTTCTAATTACCCCAAACATTTCTAAATCTCCAGGAATTTTATTATCATTTTTATAAAGTAAACCAATTTGTCTCCACTGCAGGTTATTGAGTGCAAATCTCTTAAATCTGACCTTCTTGTTTATGGCACCAGTATCTGGACTTGGTGCCAGCGTTCTTTATTTTGTCAGACTTGGTCTCAACTTACTAGTGTTTCTACAGAATATTAATTCTACAAATATTATTACTTCCAGCTAACAATACCATGTTAAACTTATTGTCGATTTAAATTTTTTTTTAATTCATGATAGTATTCAAAAATACAAACAAATTTAAATCATTTGGTTGACACAAATAATGAAAAGTAAACAACAGGATTTTTGTATATACATGTACCACATGTAATGACAATAAAAATAAGTGCAGGGGAACCCCGCACTGCACCCAAACAAAACCTGGAAAGACCAGACAAGACATGAAATGAAATGTAAGTTTAAACGTCCTACTGTTCTGCTCCGACTGGGCGAATGAAGACGAGCATACCTCATAGTGTGCGATGAGGGAAATTTTGCCCAGTCAGCGGCACTATGACCTACTCTTATATCGAATTCCAATTGCCAAGGGATCTTTTACGTACACGCCAATGTATACACAGGGCCTCGGTTTTTGTCCCCATCCAAACGACTAGACAGGCGGCCAATTTGTCTGTCAGTTTTAAACCGATTTTCATGAAATTTGAACTCAGTTGTCCTTAGGGTGTAACGGTGATATAATAATACGTTTTTTTAAATCGGATAAAAATTAAGACCTCTATAGGGTCCACAAGCTAAAAACGCAATTTTGCGTACAATCAGGGGCCATAATTCAGGAAGTTACGTTCCGATATGCGCGGATATCGAAAGGAACCGAGATCTTTGGGTTATAAACTCACATTTCAAGTTTCAACAAAATCGAATAAAAATTATGACCTCTACAGTGTTCACAAGCTAAAAACGTGATTTTTCGTACAATCAGGGGCCATAATCCATGAAGTTACAGTCCGATACATGCCAATATCGAAAGGAACCGATATCTTTGGGTGATAAACCTATATTTCAAGTTTCATTGAAATCGGATAAAAATTGTAGACTGTTCACAAACAATTGTGGACGGACGGACATGAAAATGTGGGCGTATAAAAATACTAGCGTATGGGTCTTTATTAGCAGTAGGAGGAAACCGAAGGAAGTGGAGAAAACTCATGAGGTTGGACAGGTGACCCTACTTCTTGTCATGTACAACAAACGGGGAATCGAAACCACGCCACTAGACACAATGACAGATTTTAACTCCACCCGACACAAACTAGGTTGGGACTAACGTATGTTTCAATTTGATTTCAATAATTAGCTTGCGCGTAGGGGTCTTTAGCAGTGGGAGAAAACTGGAGGAAATCATGAGGTTGGACAGGCGACCTTACTCCTTGTCACGTACAACCGGGGAAATCAAAACCACGCCATTTGACTCAATGACAGACCTTATGATACAACGCGCACATGCTAACCATTCGGTTATCCAACCCCCCACTTTAAATGATGTATTTTATGATAGGTGGCCAATTTTACTAAATAGCGACTTATATTAGAGCCGTGATATTTTGTCTGATAAATGATAATAGCCAGGTCTGAGGACAAAGACTGTAAAAAGAAAGATAAATATTGTAAAGGAAATATTTTTCAGCAGTAATCTAACTAACATCTCACATGAAGTCTGTACCTGTACCTTGTATAGTTGATTGGATGGTCCGAAATACCAAGGTCCGCCCCGCCCAAATATTTGTGATGCTTGTTGCCATTAGCAAGCTTCATCAATTTGTCAGTTGTGCAGGACAGATGGTCTGACAAGGACAGCTGTCTAGTTGTTCGGATGGGATGAAAAACTGAGGTCCTGTGTACACATTTGAGACCACGTAAAAGATCCCTTGGCAGTTGGGATTTGATATAACGTAAGTGTAGGCAAAATTTCCCTCATAGCACACTGTAGGGCGTATTGCCTGTCTTCGTTAGTCGGAGCAGAACAGTAGGACGTTAAACCATATTTCATTTCATTGGCAGTTGGAATTCGATATAAGAGTAGGCCATAGTGTCGCTGCCCGGGCAAAATTTCCCCTCATAGCACACGGTATGGTGTATGCCTGTCTTTACTAGCCCAGTATAGGAGCAGAACAGTAGGACGTTAAACCCCCATTTCATTTCATTAGCCAGGAGCTGAACAGTAGGACTTTAAACCTCATATTATTTCATTTAAACTGTAAACATACGGTACCAACGCCCCCGGCCCTTGTACTGATGTACCGTCATACTAAACTGTAAACATACCAACGACCCCGACCCTTGTACTGATGTAAACATATAAACACCCCCTCTACTATTTCTTACACCATCTGTTTGACAGTGTACTAGAATATAAACATATAAACACTGGTCTATCTATCTAAACACCATCTGGTTAACACAATATAACATTCCATATACCTACTCTAATCATTATATTAATAAACATACAGCAACCACCATCATATTTTTAATTCCAAGGGTACACAGGACGTAGCTTTTTACGGAGACTTCGTTTTCTCATCCCATCCCAAAAACTAGACACTGCTCATTGCCCGACTCTCAATTCTACAAATTTTTAATTCCAAGGGTACGTAGCTTTTTACGGGACTTTGATTTCTCATCCCATCCAAAGAACTAGGCAATAATCCATGCCAAACTCTCAATTCTACAAATTTTTAATTTTAAGGGTACGTAGCTTTTTATGGGACTTTGATTTCTCATCCCATCCCAAAAACTAGGCACTGCTCATTGCCCAACTCTTAATTCTATAAAACTGAGAGAGTTTGTGTAAAATGAATGTGAACACTGTATACCCTAAAATAAATAGACCAGTCCACTTGTAGCTACTACTTGGCTTGGCCAGTCTTCCTACTAGACAATTGATAAAATAAACATAATATATGGTCTGAGCCCTGATTAACTCTCTGCTCTCACTACTACTACAGTATATAAACACAGTTAGCTAGAAATATTCTCATATTGGACACAGGTTATCTTATAAAACACACCATGGCCCGCGATATTATCATTATACCAATAATGTCATCATCGTCTATATTTACACTTTGTCTCTCTACCTTTGATCATATTTTAGTTACCTGTTTACCTGTATTAATCTACCTGAGTTACCTGTGTGTTAAACTTTTATACACGCCTGTAAATATCAACTTTAAACTTTTATTTCATGTGTTAGGTATCTCACTCTCTACTTTCTTTTTACCTTGTGTTTTTACACCTGGATTCAGCCTTATAATTAACCTTTGTCTCGGAATTTACCTCATCAAAAAAATACCTATGCTCTGGTTACCTGCTGATGGCAAGGCTGTTTTAATTACAGGTAAGACTTTCATTAGATTTTCTTTTTCTTATAAAAAAAAAAAAAAAAAAAATTAAAATGCTCAGAGAAGTGCAGTATACATAGAAGCAACCAAAATTTCCCCAATTATTTTTTTTACCGATTTAAAAAAAACACAAAACTTCCCTTTTATTATTACTAGTATCTGATTGTCATTTAAGCTATTTTGAATCGTAGATAGAGACAGAAATGGTGTTTAACGTCAACTCAACACAAACTAGGTCATTTCGGGACTAACATATGCTTTAATTTTATTTCAATAATTCGCTTGCGCGTAGGGGTCTTTAGCAGTGGGAGGAAACCGGAGGACCCAGAGAAAACCCACGAGGAGAGGCGACCCTACTCCTGTAAAACCTCGTGGGTTTTCTCCGGGTCCTCAGGTTTCCTCCCACTGCTAAAGACCCCCTACGCGCACACGAATTATTGGAATAAAATTGAACCATATGTTAGTCCCAAAATGACCTAGTTTTTGTCGAGGGAACGTTAAACCTCATTTTTCTCTCTCCCCATATCATTTCTATACAGCGTAACTAGGCCTTATTTTAAAGCAGGAGTTTTATTGAACTATATAATAATGAATGGTGTTTCATCATGATTTATTGGGGTATATCAAACTAGATAGGACAATAAACTATAGATAATAATGAAATAATGATTTATAGGGGTACCTGTTTATAACTCTTGTCTATAATCTAGTACTATCATATAGTAAAAGATAAATAATGACCTATTAGAAATATGTACTGAATGACGTACTCGTTAAAGACTCCATATATGATTCTAACCACAGTGGAATCCCTTGAAAAATTAATTAGTCTATGTTTCACCGTCCGTACCTGTCGCCATTTTCTTTTTTTTATTGGGGGGGGGGGGGGCAAATGTTCTACTCTGAAGTCTAATATTAAGTGCAGACGGACCGCACTACACACAAGACAAGCCTGCGGACAAGAAAAAATACATACACATTGAAATAAATTAACAACAAATATCAAATCATGTAAAAGGATCTAGGTAGTCGAAACGTCCACTGCGCTGCTGTACAGTCCTGGGCCTGTAAATAATACAGCTTTAACTCGCAATCCATTAAAATAATACAGATTTATAAGAAAGACATAGAGTAGAAATCACACCACTGGTATATTAACAGCGGTTGTTTCCTCAATGGTGATTGTCTGGAAGTTGACGGCTTGAGTCAGAACGTCAAAACATGTTAACTTAGGCATTGATTTACACAGGTCAATAATTCACTTCCCCGACGATCGGATGGCTGTGATATTAAATAGTTTCAAACACATCGTCCACTTAATACTTTAATGTTAAAATGGATAATTGAGACTTTGTTTATTATTCAGTTGACTCAATGACAGACCTTATGATAACCACCATTCAGTCATCACCCCCCCCCACCCCCGCCAACTCTCCTCCCCTGTCAAATCTTCAAACACTCATAACTTAGCTCAGAATAAAGTAATCTGACTAAAACTTTCAATATACCTTTTTAACCTATTCCTTTTTCATTATCTATTTTTCAACTATTATATCAAGAACGACCATCTTAATCTTAAATAATGCATCTTTATGGACTGAGAGAGAGAGAGAGAGAGAGAGGAGAGAGAGAGAGAGAGAGAGAGAGAGAGAGAGAGAGAGAGAAATGGGGTTTAAAGTCCACTCGACACAAACTAGGTCATTTCGGGACTAACATATGGTTCAATTTTATTTTCATAATTCGCTTGAGCGTAGGGGTCTTTAGCAGTGGGAGGAAACCGGAGGACCCGGAGAAAACCCACGAAGTTGGACAGGCGACCCTACTCCTTGTCACGTACAACCGGAGATTAGAAAGCACGCCAGTTGACTCAATGACAGACTTAATGATTTTATAGACTGAAATCACAGCAGTCATCAGATACTGATTCATCTCACTAACGAAAAAATACATTTTCAAAATCAATATACTTTATTTAACCCATTCCTTTTTCACTACATATATCAACATGTATTTTTCAACTATTATATCAAGAACGACCATCTTTACAGATTGAAATCACAGCAGCAGCCATCAGATATTGATGCATCTCACTTACGAAAAAATACATTTTAAAAAAATGATTAAAAAATAGTGTAAGAGAAGTAGGTTGTTTTTCGTGTACTATTTGAACCAAGAGAGAGACAACATGGGGATTTAGGTGCAGGTACAATACCATGACAATCAAACATGGAGGTGTTTATAAATACCTACAGGTAGATTTAACAATTAAAACATCTCTAACATTTCCTTAAACTGCATGAGCATGTTCAAATATATTGTACCTGTTGCACCTTTATATCAACTCACCTTGTTGTTTTTGTTTAAATATGTCGACCTACTGTTGATTTAAATGTTTAAAATAGCTTAAATCAGCTAGTCCGCCCCCCCCCCTCTCAAAAATAACAAAAACAAGTTATCTCATCCTTGAGTGGCATTTACTAATGTTGACTGTGTTTAAAATAGAATAAATTATCAAGTCCTTGAGTGGTATTTACTAATGTTGACTGTGTTTAAAATAGTTTAAATTATCCCGTCCTTGAGTGGTATTTAGCGATTGAGCATAACATATAAATAAGACAAGATAACTGTCATGGATATGACAAGGTTGTACACGCAAAGGACAATGTTTTAACATGTGTTCTCTTTCAAGGACAAATGAGTATATACTAGTATTTGTTTTCCATATAAATTGTGTTGTGGTTTTTTTTTATTATACCTGTTTGATAACAACTGAGTATCTTTACCTGGATTTTTTTTTTAAAACTAAATATCAAGAGATCTTTTACGGGCATGCCAATGTGTACAAACAGGACCTTGGTTTTTCATTCCATGTGAATGATTAGAAGTAGGCAGCTGTCCTTGTCAGGCCCACCACCCTGCCCCACTGACTAGGGAAAACCACGCCGGAAAATACTGATGAATTTTCTTGGCCGACACTGGGAGGGAACCTCCAATTTGCAAGGAGACCACATACAAACAATTAGACAAAACAAACCCAGGGACTTTTCTCGGCCAAGGAGACCACATACAAACAATTACACAAAACATGGACAAGACACACAAGACATACAGACCACAAACAACAACCGTACATATCCATTCAAACAAACGGATCTGATCGCTAGCCGTAAGTGTCCACTAAACAGTTCCGGGCTTCACTCAAAATGAAAACAATATCCCTGTTTACACTTGGCTGCGATAAGCGTGCCGTTCTCGGCACAGTACCAGACCGCGATGAATTTCAAGAAATTGACCCGTTTACACGCCAAATGTCTAACTCTTGATAAAAAAGTTAATTTCAGTCCCTATGCAAATTCCCCGGAAGATGACAATTATATCAGTTGATTTAATTAGGGCAGCCATTTTGGCAGAACTGATGACAGAACTGTCAACGTTCGAGTGGCGGGTTCGGTTGTCAAGGTTCATTTGGAGCATGCGAAGTAATACGTACAGATACCCTTTCTCAGACCGGCTAACGTTTACACTACGAAAATTTAACCATGCCGTACCTGGCACCGTGCATCGTTTATGAGGGAAACAATCCAACAAAAAAAGGGGGGGGGGAATATTTCCCAAATATTGTATCATGTGAGTCATGACTTGAAATCTCTTATGTCAGTAAAAGTGAGAGCATCCCTTTAATGTACTAGATGATCTTAATGTCCTACTGTTCAGGCATGTATAATAATTGGGTTGTCTCAAGACTTTCAGGAATGTTCTTGGTACATTTAGAACATAAATATTTATGATGTGGTGGATTTAGGTTTGCTTAGACAGAACTGAAATATTATTCCATTTGTGACTGTACTGAGTAACACGTTTAGGTTGTTTCTGGTGCTAGCTGAAGTCTCTTCCAGACACAAGCTGTCTTATACTGTTAATAGAACTGGCACCAGAAATATTGGAATGTTTATATAACCCTAGGGTTTAAAGTTTATCTGGTAGAGAAACACTGATGATGCAAGGAACAAGACAGGAACAGGAAATTAAGTTGCAGAAATAGTTTTGTATATATACATAGATATATAACTATGTAAGCTTCAATGTGTTAAACAGAAAAAAAAAACCTTCTCAATCAAATTGTTTTTAAAAATTTGTATTAAAAAGTAACAGATTTTGCGTATCAACAAATCTGGATGGAAAACGTACAAAAAATAGATGTAAATTTGAAATGAAATGAAATGGGTTTTATTTCCTACAGTTCTGCTCCGAACTGGGCTAATGAAGACGGGCATACGCCATACAGTGTACTATGAGGGTAATTTTGACTGGACAGGGTCTTATATCGAATTCCAACTGCCACGGGATCTTTTACGTGCACACCAATGTGTACACAGGACATGCTTTTCATTCCATCCGAAGGACTACACAGCTGTCTTTGCAAGGCCCGCCACCCTGCACCATTGACAACTGGAAACCACATCACAAAATCCTGATGAACTTTCTCTGCTAATGCAACCTCCATGTAAATTTGTAAAATATATTCAACATTTAATCAATATCATTTACGGGACAAACGCACGTTTTATTTTTATCTTTCGAATGAACTACCAGATGAAAACCTATTTTCAGAAGAAGACATGCCATTGTCATGTGCTCATAAAAGGGATTCTTTCACCCAGTTGTGTTTATGTGAAAGTTTAAAAGATTCCAGAAAAGCATGGTCCGGATACTCCTACCAAAAATATGCTATTCTGTAGAATGAGGAGAAACATAAGTGGAACACAGTATTATAGTGATTGCATAAAAAATCCACAAACATTCCCCCAGCACTGTGAAAATTAAGTCACCAGCATAATGTGTGTGAGAGAGATATGGGGTTTAACGTCCACTCGACACAAACTAGGTCATTTCAGAACTAACATATAGTTCAATTTTATTTCAATAATTCTCTTGTGCATAGGGGTTTTAGCAGTGGGAGGAAACTGGAGGACCAAAAGAAAACCCACAAGGTTGGACAGGCGACCCCTACTCCTTGTCACATACAAGCATGCACACATTAACCCCCTCCCCTCCCCGCCTAGTGTATTCAACATGAGTCATACTTGTAACCGTTCTGAATAAAATATGTTAAGAGTTTAATGAGTTTGTACTTGTTACTGATTTTAGATTTCTCCCTTTTCTGCAGGTTGTGATCAAGGTATTGGACATGAACTGGCTAAAAAGTTAGATAGTCTTGGTTTTCAAGTCTTTGCTGGTTGTTTATTTAAAGACGGAGCAGGAGAAAAGGAATTAGTAGACTCTTGTTCCAGTCGCCTGCAGACAGTACAATTAGATGTTAGAGATACAATGCAGATTGATTTGGCCGTCAAGGAAGTTACGTCTGCTCTCGGCAACAACAGTATGTAGATAATAGATGAAGCACGCTATAATTAAATAGGTCACCCAAAATATTTAAAGATACATTATGGGAGATTAGATAAAGAGCTGACAGTTCTCACTATAATAGTTATAGATAATGTAAAGGGTATTTGCTGAAAATTTCAGTCAAATTGATCCCCTCTGAAAATTTAGTGATTGAATTTTGGGCCTAGCTTCAATCATCATTACTAAAGTCAATAAGATAAAATAGATATTCTTGTTTTATCTATTTCTTGATTTAATCATGAATGCGAGTTGAGCAGCAGATCGGATCCTTATCCAGTAAATATCGCAGGCTAGCCATGACATCGAGAGTTGATTATAGTCTGAATAAGTTAATTAATGTCTAATTAATAATTTAGATAGTATTTCAGGTGTAAAGAAAGACCTGCAATAGGCAGATTTAGCTCTTGCATAATATATGTTTAATCTAAAATAAAAAAAAAAGTCCAACTAAATTCTTTAAGTCAAGACCACAGACGACCTATATTTACAGTATAAAAATATCGGGTCAAGCAAAAAGAGAGAGAGATGGGTTTAACATCCACTCAAAACAAACAAGGTCATATCGGGACTAACCTATGATTAAGTTTTATTTCAATATCTTGATTGCGTGTACAGGTCTTAAGCTAGATTGCCTATACATATCTTAAACAGTCTTGATGTATCAACAGTACAATTCATTCTGATCAATTTCAATGTTTATTTGAACTCAATCAGTTTAGAAATAGCTGAGAAAAATCAGTTTTCAGAAAATGATATTCTGTAGCTATATTTAACTTCTGTTCCATGGAGGCTTGAACAGAGCACACTGTAAAACAATATTGGTATATATTTTAACAATGCTTGGTACTATGTAGACAATGTTAGGTGACAATGTAGACAATGTTAGGTGGTAATGTACACAAGGTTAGTTGGTAATATAAACAAGGTTAGGTGGTAGTGTACACAATTTTAGGCGGCAATGTAAAACAATGCTAGGTGGCATGTAAACAATTTTAGGTGACAATGTAAACAATTTTAGGTGCCAATGCAAACAATGTTAGGTGGCAATGTAAACAATGCTAGGTGGCAATGTAAACAATGCTAGGTGACTTGTAAACAAAGTTGGCATGTAAATAATTTGAAGTAGCAATTAAATTGTTTCAATAGCATTTAGTAATTGAACCTGAATAAACAGGTCACAATTCTATAGAATACAATTACTGCTTATTACTGGGCGCTGCAAACAATGTTGGTGCTAGTGCTGATATCAAGTATCGAAATGAAATGAAATGAAATGGAGTTTAACGTCCTACTGTTCTGTGCTCCTAACCTGGGCTAATGAAGACGGGCATACGCCATACAGTGTGCTATGAGGGAAATTTTGCCCGGACAGCGGCACTACGGCCTACTCTTATATATCGAATTCCAACTGCCAAGGGATCTTTTACGTACACGCCAATGTGTACACGGGACCTCGGTTTTTCGTCCAATCCGAACGACTATACAGCTTTCCTTGTCAGGCCCTCCGTCCTGCATCACTGACAAGGGGAAACCACGCCGGAAAATCTGGATGAACTTTCTCGGCCAATGCAGGGATCATCAAGTATTCCCCTGACGCCAATTCGATTCTCGGTCCTTTTTTGTATTATCAATGCATCGGCAAAAAATACTAATAATTAGCTTTATGTGTCCGAGGAGTGCGAGGACTCCGAGGAGTTCACAAGTTCGTCCACTAGAATAAAAAAAACACCTTTTCAATATGTTTTTATAATTCAAAATAAAACAATATATATGTAACGGAACAATTCAATGAATCCCGCACAAATTATTAGGCTTGACCTGTTTACCCTACGCTTCTGTTATGTTTGTCTCCATTTTCCAGTGACTACAAAGACTGCATTTGCTGGCTACGTCCCCTGGATATCGTGTCCTTTAACCCCAAGGTCAATTTCACTGTTAATTTTAATGACCAAACGAACTGTCAGAAGGATAATATTTCACGGCCGGTTCTTAACGCTAGTTTTAAAACGATTCAGTCTTATTTTCTGCACGAGCAATAGAGAATTCATAAACCCCTATAGACAGGCTTTGATACGATTCGTATAAATAATGCAAACGCTGTCTCTTGGAATGAGTGTCAATTGAAGTGAATCGGATGATATTAATGTCATAATAAATAACAGAAGAACATTGTGGAAAAAAATTTATTCAAATAAATCGACATTTCTATAATAGGCCTAATGATAATGTTAGGGAAATTTATGTTTCTATCAGAAATACTAATGTTATTTCTGTAATTTTTGATTAACAAAATGGCGGCAAATTTCCGATGCATCGATACGAGAATCAATGTTTGCGTCCGATGCATCGATGCGTAAAATTTTACTTGATATCAGCACTAGTTGGTGCATATGTACATTTTAACATACTAACTAACAGAGATAATGGGTATTGCAAACAATGTTGGAATATATTTTAACAGAGCTATGGGGTATTGTCAACAATGCTGGGATATGTTACATTGGCAACGTGGAAATGATGACCGTTGAAGACATGCAGAAAATTATGGCAGTGAATTATTTTGGTCCTGTAAATATCTGCAAGGCGTTTTTACCTCTTCTTAGACGGAGTAAAGGTAGACTAGTTAACATCGCTAGTAATGCAGGTAAGACAAATACAACCATGTATTTCTACTGTATCGCCTATTGAAAGACAAGTGTTTATATCACATGATGCTGTTTTACGAAAAAACAAATCAGTTTCCAGTCATTGTTTTTTAAGGCGAGTGATCACCTGAATGTCGACCAAGGGTTGGGTTTTTTTTACCTCCCCTTAAAATTGAAAATCGCTCTCCTTTACAAAGTCATTGGGGGTTTATTATCATTTATCAAACCAGGAATGACCCCATTACATGCAGTTATCAATCTTCAGAACCATTTCTCATACACACAACTAATCCCTTTCCTTAATATCAGATCACTCTCCTTAATTTCTAAATCACTCTTCTTAATTTCTAAATCATTCTTATTTAGGGGAGCGATTTTTAGCTCTCCTCAGAAATACAAAAACGACTGAGTTTCAGGTACTTATTTCAATATATATATGAAGTAGGTCTTGAGTTGGTATTCAAATCGGTTCTCAATAAACACAACGATTTGTCTCGCAAGATAGCCGAAAAACAGAGGAATGTAGTAAAAAAAAACAAAAAAAACAATTATGTTTATTAGGAAGTCTCAGCCCCAATATTTGTTTTATTGATCAGGTCTGGCGCCGATACCTCTGATGGGAGTATACTGTGCATCTAAAGCTGCTCTAGCCAGTATGACGGAGGTATGGAGATATGAATTACAGGCATGGGGTATTAAAGTTTCCATGATTATACCTAGTGGTTATAAAACAGGTAGGTCTAATAACATTGTATCACAAAGGATTATAACATTTAATCAATAAGTTAAAAATTGCTAATTAAATCTGACAAGAAATGATTACATCATGTAGTTATTAATTAACAAAAACTCCTGCTAAAACTACACGACACCCTGGTTGTAGTAAAATATATGTAAACAATTGAAAGTAGAGCTGGGCAATATCTCTGGAACATGACAACATTTTATAAAATGTCAATAATTTCAGTTTATCACCTTTTAAATGTAAATAAACATGCATAAAAAGTCGGAAATACCCCTGGAGTACATTTCAATTTACATTTGTAGTCAATGTTATTAAATTTCTTTAGAATAAATACAGTACTGAATTTATATACAAAATTTAACGAGCTGATCAACATGCGTAGAAATTGAACAGAAACATGGATAATCCTAACGGTATCGATCGGGTGGAAAAGTGGCATAAAGAAAGATCTTTAACGGTGTTTCCAAACTTCGTGAAATGAACACTCGGGAGTTTATAACAGTATTTATTCATCATTAAGCATTAAAATATCGTAAATAAAATAATAAGGAAGTCAGTTTTTCAATTTTTATATTAATCATCCAGAAAATCAAAACCGGGATATATCGAGGTATGGTCGTTTTTTTGATATTTTTGTAAATACGGTATTTTTGACAGATTTTATTTCTATGACGTTTTTAGATCGAAAAACCAATATATCGCACAGCTCTAATTGAAAGCTGACCAAAATTTTATTGTAGAGAAGTTCATTGAATAATCATGCAGCTAAAACAATGGGGTTTATTGTCCACTCAACAAGTCAGGACACATGACTCAATTTTATTACAATAATTCACATTAATTAGTGTATTAGTCTTTGGCATTGGGAGCAAAATTAGTGTATTAGTCGTTGGCATTGGGAGCAAACCGGAGGACCCAGAGCAAGAGAGAGAGCAATGGGGTTTAACGACCACTTGACACAAACTAGGCCATTTTGGGACTATCACATGGTTCAATTTTATTTCAATAATTTGCTTGAACACATGGGTCTTTAGCAGTGGGAGGAAACTGAAGGATCCAGAGAAAACCCAAGAGGTTGGATGGACTCCTTGTCACGTACAAGCAAGGAATCGAAACTAAGCCACTTGACTCAATGACAGACATTATGATCTAAAGTTTATATGTTAAACCATTCAGATTAACCACCTCACATTGAACATACATTATGCAAGAGCTAAATCTGTCTATTTCAGGTCTTTCTTTAGGCCTGAAATGTTATCCAAATGATTAATTAGACATTAATTAACCTATTCAGACCATAATCAACTCTCGATGCCATCGCTAGCCTGTGAGATTTATTGGATTTGAATACATTTTGTGATGGATGATTTAATGTCAAAATGGATAATTTTACCATACTGACTTTAGTAATGATAATCGAGGCTAGGCCTAAAATTCAATAGCTAATATCTCGGTTCAGAGTGGGGCATTTTGAATGCAATTTCAACATATTCTCATTACGTTATCTATTTTTCAACTATTTGAGCGAGAACTGTCAGATATTTATCTAATCTCCCATAATGCCCATTTAGATATTATTTCTTTCTTGAAGGTATTTTAAATTATGATAAAGTTCAAACAGCAGAAAGATGGTGGACAGCTGCTAACGATACAGTTAAAAGGGATTATGGGAAGGAATGTTTTTATGTCAAATTCAAAATGCCAGGTAAGTGAAATAAAATGAGGTTAGGGTATGCAGTTTGTCGTCCCAGCCCAATAACTAAATACTTTCGCTTATCAGGCCTTTCATTCTGCACCTTGGACAAGGGGGGAACCACGTACGGTCAACACCAGGATCAAACACGTAACCTGTAGGTCAGTGAGTCCGTGTCTTACTCACCAAGCCACCATTATTATTTATTTTCAAAATGCCAGGTAAAAAAAAACAGTACAAGATGTCTATTTCAGGACAATCATATTTACAAAAATATCTATCAAACTTTAAAATGCGAAACACTCTGGGTGTGAATCGGCATGAGTTTTCATTACTCTAAAGAATAGTATGTCTGCCACAATTAATATTCGCTTTGATTTGAATTTTTTGTGTATCATTTAATTTCTACTAATCAAATACTGTTTATAGGCCAAAATTTAGTGAGGATCCTCTGAGTCTAAATTTAATTTTAATTGATACATGTACATGTGACTTAGAGATTAATTTCTATGGAAGAAACTGGAGTTTAATTTTTGGGATAACGACCGACTCCAATTTTTTAAATAACCCTCTTAGGCCCCATGTGTTATATAAGTCACACTGATTTTAGAGGGGTTGGGGACTAGGTCAATAACATGAATTCAACTATTTTACCACTTAAGCCCAAAGTGACACCACTGTCACACTAGTTAGACCATCTCAAGTCAGTTTGATGAACTACCAAGAGCATGACACCCTTTCCAATATGACAGCCCCTAATTTTAGGAAATAATTTTAGGCATGGTAAAACAATCATCTCTATAAATCAATTTACTTTTTTTTCAGATCATGAAAGTGTCCTCAACAGTGACTTAACCTCTATTTTAGATGCCATGGTGGATGCTCTTTTATCTCACGATCCCCAGCCATGGTATTATCGTGGATTATTGTCTCGTTGTCTCCCGTTTCTATACCTACATCTACCTACCTTTATTGGTGATCAAATTATTAAATTAATGGCCGATTGGTTTGATTTCATGCCTCAAGCGTTAATTCGTGACAGTAAAACAGCGTGAATGAAGGGAAGTTGAACAGTCAATTTCACCATAATATTTAATGAACACCGTCTGACAGCAATGCAAGATTTGAGCGAGACCAAAGTGTTTAAATTGTGGGGTCTCGGTCATTTTTAATTTGAAACGTGGTACTAGATGAATATACAGTTTACAGATATATACTGACAATACATGTAAACACCGGATACATTGTGTATAGACAGTTATATACACTGACAATATATATATATACACTATATACACTGCCAATACAGGTAAACTCCAGAAACATTGTGTATAGACACTGCCAATACAGGTAAACACCAGAAACATTGTGTATATACACTGCCAATACAGGTAAACTCCAGAAACCTTGTGTATAGACAGTTATATACACTGACAATACACAAACGTCAGTAAGGTGACAGACATACACTGGTAAGCTGATACCGGTGACTTATAAACCTAGGCCTTTTAGTAATGGCAATTTTTGTCATTAAATGACTAAGTGGTCAGTATTCTAAACTAATGTTTAGTATGTATAGAAAGTGGTTAGAAATTATACAGTTGTCATTAATTAGTAGGTGTGTAACTAGCTGTAAAAGATGTCACTACTGGTGTAAAAATATGACTATTTATAACACCCATCACTATTGAATACACAAACCTGGACAATAGTGGTGTATATCATTCACCTTAATGACGTAACACCTACTTAATGACTTCTGTCTGATTACTAACAATTTTAATGAACTAATAAACATTATGTATATAAAATGATGTCTTTGATCTGCTAGTGTCGTATTTATTCACACAAGGTACAATTTTATTGACTGAGTTTATTACTAAGCGATGTTTTGACGAGGATAATCTCGTCTTTATCAAACAAATGATACAGGTATGTGAATAGTAGGCAAATATATACAGAATATGCAACAAAAATAAGAATCAAATACAATTAAGTATTAACACCTTTGATTAGGGGGCCATTTATTTATTCGTTTATAAAAGTTATTTGTTGCTTAGTCAACGATATCAACTATACAGTGATAAATATGCAATAATTTTTATACAAATCTATGGGAATTCTCATGTTAATCTGTGCATATTATTAGAATATTTAGGCCTACAATAAATGTACGAACAGCTATTGGATGATAGCTTCTGTCTTCTGAAATCTGAGTTGGAGAGAGAGAGAGAAATGGGGTTTAACGTCCACTCGACACAACTAGGTCATTTCAGGACTAACATATGGTTTAATTTTATTTCAATAATTCGCTTGCGCATAGGGGTCTTCAGCAGAGGGAGGAAACCAGAGGACCCGGAGAAAACCCACAAGGTTGGACAGGCGACCCTACTCCTTGTCACGTACAACCGGGGATTCAAAGCCGCGCCAGTCGACTCAATGACAGACTTTATGATACAGCGCGCACGCTAACCATTCAGCCATCCAACCCCCCTGAAATCTGAGTTGGAACTATTTCATACCACTTCTCACTGAGTGTCAATAACCAGAGTTATTTTAATTTACAGAATACTGGCGTTTTAGCAACTAAACAAGTGTCTTTAACTCAGACAAAATTTAAAATCTTCAAGAATCTTTGCTCAAATAAATATTTCAAGGTTCCCCTGAATTTGGAAACCTTTATTCTGTAAATGGAAGTGAGGTGATCTAAACTGATGTGTAATATTATGTGTCTTCTGAAAGTTACCATGAAATGAAACGGGGTTTAACGTCCTACTCCCGCTGGGCTAATGAAGACGGGCATACGTCGAACACAGTGTACTATGAGGGAAATTTTGCTCGGACAGCGTCACTACAGCTTACTCTTATATCAAATTCCAACAGCTAAGAAATCTTTTATGTGCACGCCAATGTGTACACGGGACCCTTTTTATTTGTTCCATCAGAATGACTAGACAGCTGTCCTAAAAGTTTAGCACTTCCTTTTCTTTTATTTGCAAAAAAAATCCAATAAAACAATATTGGCAAGTAAGTCCAAAACGAAAACATGCAGACTAAAGACTCTAGACTATTATTATTTTTTAATTAACACAGTCTCAGGCTGACCTTAAAAATATCTTTGTTTCACCAAACCCGACCCACTATCGAGGAGAAGGGTCGGTAGGTCGTTTTTTTTTTCAGATTTTTTTTTAAAGTCAGAGAAATCAATACAGAAAACTTATTAGCTGTATACCACAGATTCATTAATTTTGTTTAATGAATTTGGGGTCTGACGTAAAAAGTAACGAACTGAAAGTTTTTATTAAACTTAAGAGCTAATTTCACAGCTTAATAATTTTCCGGGTGGAAACATTCGTCTTCTTTATTGGCAAACAAATCAATGACATCGGGATTTTTCGTGATGCCCGACTCGCACACGATTTGCCACGAACTTGAAGTGTGAAACTCCTTCAACACGTTTTTAACGATAGTGCGGGTTGTGCCTTCATTTTTCTCGAAAACGGATATTGAAAATATCGTCGTCATGTTTAAAACTACACACCACAGACATAGAGGTAGAATCATTTCGTGGGAATGGACGTGTATTCGTCTGCAACCATTTTGTTGAGAAGCGACACCTATGACGCTTTCGTCTTGATCAACCAGTTTCAATAATGAATCAAACCATAGCCATAGTAAAGGGAAATAACTCTCATGATATATTTCAGGTTGACACACGAAATAAAATAAAAAGATCGTGGAAAAGTGCAATAAAATAATTTAAGTCGGGGGTGGTTTTAGTTAGTCGGTCGCGTTAGGCGAAACAAAGATATTTTTAAGGTCAGCCTCAAGTGGTTAAATGAAGAAAATATTTTCCATAAATATTTCATTGAAATAATAGTGATGAAGTGCTTGTGTGGATTAAGCTCAACCATCACACTTACATATGTATAAATATGTGTGATTTGTTTAATATCAGTGATGAAGGATTGCCAACTTTTTTAAGGACGTTGAGCAGTCTAAAATGCACATTTAAAAGCTAGCACTGTAATTTTTGTTGATAAGATATAACATTTTTTGTTATTTTGGTTGGTAAACTACAATGTACATATTATTAATCAACAAAATAAATATCAATTTTATTTACCAACTATGTTTCAAACTTGGTCCAAAAATATGGTAATAAAGGGTGCTGATGACACAAAAGTCAAATTTTCTCAATTATGACTGCATAGTAAGTTTACAAGGACTACACAACACGTAAAGATAAACCTGCGTACAAGAAAATGACAAAGGGTTTTATTTCCTAATGCTCTGCTCCGACTGGGCTAATGAAGACACTATACAGTGTGCTATGAGGGAAATTTTGCCAAGGCAGCATTAAGGGATCGTTGTGTGCACCCCAATGTATACACTGGACCTTGGTTTTGCGTCCCATCCGAAAGACCTAGACTGCTGTCCTTGTCAGGCCTTCCGCCCTCCACCATTGACAAGGGGAAACCATGTTGGAAAATCCTGATGAACTTTCTCGACCAATGCAGGGGTCGAAGATGCGACCTCCAGGGGTCGAAGATGCGAACTCCAGACTGAGACTATTTCTACTAGTTTTAATAATAACGCCGGATCTGGTAAGCAGAAACTGGGTGCCACGATGGCTCGGCGGGTAAGACGATGGTTCAGTAACCTGGAGGTCGGGTGTTCGATCTCTGGTATAGTTGTTCGGATGGTATAAAAAAAAACGAGATGATGTTTTCCTATTGGCATGCACGTAAAAGATCCCTTGGCAGTAGTGTGTATGCCTGTCTTCATTAGCCCTGTCGGATAGAACAGTAGGACGTTAACCCCTTTTCATTTTATGTCTTACAGAAACATCAACATCAACTCGACACAAACTAGGTCATTTCAGGACTAACACATGGTTCAATTTTATTTCAATAATTCGCTTGCGTGTAGGGGTCTTTAGCAGTGGGACGAAACCAAAGGACCCAGAGAAAACCCATGAGGCTGGACAGGCAACCCAACTCCTTACAAATGGGGAATCAAAACCACGCCAGTTGATTCAACTTGGTTAAAGGAACCACTGGCTCGCACAGAAAAATTGCGATCTGCGCTCATATTAATGGAAGAGTTAAATCTGAAATTTAATAAGAACAGCAGTAATTTATAAAGAAAATTGTATTTTTTACTTACTGGCAGTATCAGCTTGTCGTTTCTGATGATCAATGAATTTTGTGCGATTAGCAAACAGACCACCACATGTTGGACAAGCTACAACCTTTTCTTGTGAATGACTTCGAATATGTTCCTTTAGTTTGTATTTGCTTCGAACTAATGTATCACAGCCTATAATAATACAGAAGTATTTTATTCTAACTAATCAAAACAAGAGTTAGCTCCCATTGTGAGAGAGAGAGAGAGAGAGAGAGAGAGAGAGAGAGAGAGATGTGGTTTAACATCCACTCACACAAACTAAGTCATTTTGGAGCTAACAAATGGTTCAATTTTATTTCAATAATTTGCTTGCGCGTAGGGGTCTTTAGCAGTGGGAGGAAACCGGAGGACCAGGAGAAAATCCAAAAGGTTGGACAGGCAACCCTACTCCTTGTCAAGTACAATCAAGGAATCGATACCACACCAGCTGACTCAATGACAGACCTTATGATACATTGCGCACATGCTAACCATTCCGCCATCCAACCAGCCCATCTTTCTGTTATGGAAATCAAATAACCCACATCTTGTATCAAATCATAAACATTTCAAATATTCTAAAAAACATAGACGAGGGCGTGTAACACCCAATATTTACACTCATCAACAAGTTCTAAAAAATATATTACTAAGGCTGACCTTATCGTCGTCATGTTTAAAACGACGTCCCACATAGAGGCAGAATCATTTCGTGGGAATGGATGTGCTTTCGTCTGCAACCATTTTGTTGAGAAGCGACACCTATGACGCTTTCGTCTTGATCAACCAGTTTCAATAATGAATCAAACCATAGACATAGTAAAGGGAAATAACACTCGTGATATATTTCAGGTTGACACACAAAATAAAATAAAAAGATCGCGGAAAAGTGCAATAAAATAATTTAAGTCGGGGGTGGTTTTAGTTAGTCGGTCGCGTTAGGCGAAACAAAGATATTTTAAAGTTCAGCCTAATCATTTTCTTAGTTTAAAAGAAAACATATGATGGGAATTATATAAATAAATAAAATATCTAAAATATTCAAAATACACAGAGGAGAATTTGTCTGACCTCAAAATCAATCATAGCCAAAACATCACACAAAGCAAGTTTTAAAAAATATATCATTAACCATTTACTAAGCTTTAACAAATGAAATGAAATGGGTTAAACATCCTACTGTTCTGCTCCTAAACTGGGCTAATGAAGACGGGCATACGCCATACAGTGTGCTATGAGGGAAATTTTGCCCGGTCAGCGGCGCTACAGCCTACTCTTATATCAAATTCCAACTGCCAAGGGATCTTTTACGTGCACGCCAATATGTATACGGGACCTCGGTTTTTCGTCCTGCATCACTAACAAGGGGAAACCAAGCAGGAAAATCTGGATGAACTTTCTCGGCCAATGCAGGGATCGAACACCCGACCTCCAGGCTAGCGAGCCAGCGTCTTACCCACTTAGCCACGTGATCCCCAAAGCTTTAATAACTTTAAAGGTAAAAATATGTGTGGAAAAATAACTCTGTGAGGTGAGTTCAAAATATAAGATACCCAAATTTTGAAAATGAATGGGATTCTTCTCATGTCATGTCTCACCAAGTTTTAAAAATTTTGATTGAGAACTCTGTCTTGTATCCTGTCCACAAGATTCCATGAATTTAAAAGTAAATGTGGGGATAACTCTAAAACATTCTGGGACTCAATTATTTTGAATTGCAAGAGGTTTCCTTGTCATGCCATACTGAACAATCCATCTGAGTCTTTTTTTTTTAAATTTCATTGCAAACTATTTTCTGTGTCTTCTAGACCAAATCTTTAAAATCCGCAAAATATAACACTGCAGAATGCATTCGAAATTTACAATCTGTACGTTCTGTCATGTCAATTTCATAGGTTTCTTCCTTTATACGATATATAATGAGTAATCTTACTGAATTCCCAAAAATAAAATGTGCTGCCTTGGCCTTATTTACCTGTCCATTTACACCTGGCTCCTCCCACCACGTTATTGCCTTCCTTATACTCATCACAGTGTTGATTGACATGACTATAGAAAAACACAGGATTATCATAGATCAGCTGAAATATAAACAGAAAACAGAGATTGAAAACACACACAAAAAAATTGTTGAATCAGATTATATTTTGTAGAATAAAACTTAAAATCCTCTACATGTACCTTAGGGCCGAGCAACTAACTCAATATAAATGATACGTTATCAAACAACTTAAACCCGCCAGTCTTCATCTGGAAATGTTGACCTGTGTCCCAAGATGTATTATATGGTTTCTGGATAAAACCAACGAAAAAATTGACCTGAAATCTAAAAGGGTTACGTGTCCGGATAAGTGGTTTTGACGTTCACGTCCCAACGACTCAATATTTTTGAGCTGTAATTTGGAGAAAAGGTAAATACACAGACTTTTATTTTTGAAACTGTTCAAATCGGGACAGTCCCTTTAAGGTTGAAAAAACAACAGAAGTCACTGTGTTGATAAATAAGAAAATAACTTCTGCGTCAATTTACCTCGCAGTCTTTCCAACCACAGATTAAATTCTCAGGAAGTTCAGGTATCCAGTTTCTGCTCTGACCATCAAGAGAACAGGCCTCAGTACCACAAGATGACGTCAGCAGGGCTTTACCCAGACATTTTAAACGAACATGAAAAGCGTGGAAGTAGACGTGACGATTAAAATCACAGTAATTGCCCAAAATCTGCGACTCACATTCTCTCCAATTACACGAAAAACATGTAGCTGAAAATTCAAACAAAATAATTAGCTTCCTAGCTTCATACACCAGGGTGGCAATCAGAACAAATTCATAGAAAAATTTGCAAACTTTCCGAGGCAAAGTATGGCAATATCTTGTAAAATATTCAACATACTCTAATTTACAAGGTCCACAAAAAAATCTTCACTAACTTTTCACTAACAAAATTAACAAACTTGCAAAAGTTGTTGTTTATTACAATTTTAATTTTCAAAATATTAATTATAATATTTTATTTAAATCTAAAATATTTACATGACGGAGGCACAAAAAATATAATAAAAAAGATTGTGTTCTTTCGGCCGTGCATATTTTTATAGTTACCCTTGAAAACTTGTTTTTTCTCATTCAATCGTAGACCTTCTTGACGATGCATTATATAATACAAGGATAGTAAATTAAACTATACAACATATAAGTACAATGTCAAAAAGTGTCCATTGATTTAGTCAAATAGCGATTTTTCGGATCACGGACGGCTATGCATGACAC
The DNA here is from genome assembly GCF_932274485.2 of Patella vulgata. Lineage (NCBI taxonomy): Eukaryota > Metazoa > Mollusca > Gastropoda > Patellidae > Patella > Patella vulgata. The sequence goes on along the minus strand of NC_065886.2, from coordinate 2,412,433 downwards.
ACCCGACACAGAATCAGTGAATAAATCAGTCTACCGGAACTCTCAAAATATATAGTTGGCAATGTTGGCATTATTTATATTTCTGCTTTATTAAAATTTATTTCAATCTGAAAATCAATGATTCCTGTGGAAAATCAAAGTATCGGTATAAACAATTTGTCAAGATGAATAGAAATTGAACAGAAACTGATAATGCTACGGGTGGAAAAGTGAGCGAGAAGTCACGTGACGTAAAGAAAGCTCAGTATCGGCATTTGTAAACTGCGTGGAATGAATACTCAGGAATTTATAACAGTATTTATTCATCATTTTAAGCAATAAAATATCGCATATAACATCAAAAGGAAAACATTTTTTCAATATCATCCAGAAAAATCAAAACCGCGATGGTACGTGTTTTTTTACTATTAATAACCTGTGTCGCGTGAAACTTGAAAGCTATTCGCCAATAACGTATATTTTTGACCGATGTCGGAATTTGTTTGATGGAATATAACAACAGTAATGAAAGGACAGATAGTCGAACACTAAAAGAGGTCAATTATGATACATGTATGTGTATTGTTTTTATTGAATAGGGTAAACTCCTAGCCGATAAAATATAAGATTTTTATCACAATAAAAACAATCAGTTCGGGAAAAAACTGAAGAATTCCGAATGTCTGATGAAGAAATCTGAATACTTGACGCATGCGCAGATGTCACAAAACGCCAGATATGGAAATCGCTTTATTTACAATTTGCAAGGAAGTAAAATAATCAAAAGAATTTTCGTTTTTTGTCATAATTATGGTCTTGATTTTGTGTAGAAGAAATCATGTTATTCAGTAACAATAAGCGAAAAAATGTTACACGCATTTATTTTCGAGTGACATATTTTGCAACACGCTGTCTACAAAATCAACACGCATTTTGCGTGTTTGCGTCCGTCAAATTCGATCCCTGAGTGGAAGTTAAACCCCATTTCCCTCTCTATTAAATCTTTACCTTGTCCCGTTTGTCCTGGTTGATTGGATGATTGTAAGGAGCCGACGTACTCGGTTACATGTTGAGCTATGTGTTTTACAAACAGGGCCATATCCCCTATTTCTTCCTCACATTCACCCCACTCACAGGCATAAACATAATCACACTCCTGTAAGGTACTCGACTGTTTATCACCATCAGTCTTCTTGCCAGATTTCTTTGAACTTGCCATTATAACAGGTGTGTGTATATAGATTACATGTAGGTAGGCCTAACAGGTGAATAACTAGGGCTTGATCCACAACAGGTGAATATAATTAGGCCTAGATCTACAAAAGAGAAACAAAACATATTAACTGAGACAAAGCTAGCAGAGAGCCATGGTAAATAAAAACAAGACATTTTAAGAGTTTTGCAAGGACTGCTTTCCATGTACGAGTCGGTCTAATGCAATGAAATGAAATGGGATTTATAAACGTCCGACTGTCCTGCACCGACTGGGCTTCTAGACACGAGCATCCGCCATACAGTGTGATCATGTTACAAAAATTTTCCCAGATAGCAGCACTAAGTCCTACTGAATTCAAACAGTCAAGGGTAATTTTGCTTGCATGTCAATGTGTACACCAGACCTACGTTTTCTGTTCCATCGCAAAAACTATATGTTGTCTCTTAATGCCAGACCCTCTGTCCGTCCTGCACTACTGACATGGGCTCATGAATCATGCAGCAAAATCCCGACACTCTCTCTCAGCCAACACTGGGATCGAACATTGGAACTCAAGGTTAGCGATCCAGCATCTTCTTACTCACTGAGTCACAGTAGTCTAAATATGGGATACAGTTTCCATGCAGGTCATGTGAACTATTTTTATAGCAAGAAAGGTTAGATCTCTATCTAAATATTACATGGATCAGGGCTTTATTTTTCACGTCCACGAAAATATGCACTCGCCAAAATATGATAAATCTACTATTTTTCAAGTCCAAATATACACTCCGAACCCACTACGATTACAATACGGTATCCAATGACAACGGCCATGTCACCATGTTTATACTGATGTGGAGTCTCAATTATTTAGTTGCTAAAATATCATTGAAAAAATATCATTTGCTTGTTTTGAGAAAAGGTTTCACAAACCCAAATTAGCTGGAAAGAATAATCCCTTCTTTTTTTATTTAAACATACATAATGCAAGAGCTAAATCTGCCCATTGCAGGTCTTTCTTTAGGCCTGAAATGTTTTCTAAATTATTAATTAGATATTAATTAACTTATCCAAGCCATAATCAACTCTCGATGGCATCGGATTTCTCCAATATTAAATAGATTAAAACAGTTCAGCCATATTTTGATTTAACCTAAAAATGGAGGAGCGAGACTTATCTTCGAACAACCAGTAGGCCTATGGTGGTTGAAATTACTACACACGTCTTGTCAAACCTTCAAATAGTTCAAAGGCTAATATCTTCGCTCGCAATAGAGTAATTTGAATGAAATTTTCAAATTATTAATTTTACATTATCTATTTTCGAACTATTTATAGCAAGAATGGCTAGCTCTTTATCTAAATCTTACATAATGTATCTTTAATGATAATCTACACATTTTTGTACAATGAGTCAATGACAGAGGAAACACCGGAGTGTCATTCAGTTGTCAGTGTTAGATTTAATGAATTAATAGCAAATATCTTTATCATATGCAGCAGAATGAATTTATAGGCCTATATGAAGCTTTGTTACATCATGGATCTTTAATTTTTACAAACAAAAATGAATCTGCGCAGAGTAACAGAGCTTGTTCTATCAGCATTAAAGGAAATACATGTACTGAATTGTGTAGAAAATATCAGATCACATCAACCTCGATAATAATACTGCTGCTGAGTGCTTGGTTTGACGTTTATTTTGGGTATTTTTGTGAATCTTATGAAAAAGAAAAATAATACAAATGCACATTTCATGTGACCAGAACGACAAAAATAAACAAAAATGCATAATTATTGAGTTTTCAACCTTTAGTTTCACGGAAATTTACAAATAACTACGTCTACTTCGGATTATGGCGCTAAAACGAATGCAAGGCGCATGCGGAGACAAACACAAAACAATATCCGGTTTTAAAATAACAACAAGCTCAGGACATCCAGGCACTTGGATCTAAGTTGACAAGAAAGTACTCCCCTCTTTCCCGAGTAATGTTATGGAGTCAACTGATTCACAAACCGTGCATCTGAAACGACACGCATGTTGCCTTTCTTCATTTTGTTATTATTTTTTTTTTTCATATCCTAATTTTATGACAGAATTTTGTCGACAATGAGGTTAAAACACCAACGACGTCGACAGTCAGGTTCCAACATTTGTAGCTATTTATAGACTACGTGTGGGAAAACCCAGTCATTGATTATACCAGCCATACTTCCTGCTCTGATCGAGATAGATTATTTTGGACAAAAGAAATCGGTAAACAGACTTTTTAGAGATTTAGGGAATCGTATTTGATTTCGTAAGACCTATTTTTATTTTGAGGTGACGTATTTGAATTCTAATTCCCGAGAATTATTCTAGATCTGGGTCTACAAGGTCCATGCCAATACCAGCTCCGCAGTTTACTAGATTTACGGAGACCTAGTCTCGATTATTAGTCTCTCGCTGTGTGTGTGTGTGTGTGCTTCGATATCGCCACCGTCTCTGAACCAAACCCAAACTCAGCCATAGACATTGGAAAGTGGTCAGATGTCATTTCGTTCATTTAGAAAGTAAAATGAACTTGTTTTAATTCAACCCAGGATGGAGAATTTTTACATGTATTCTGCGCCCACATTGTATGTTTGCTTTATTGAATTACGTGTGATCTGTTATTTCGCATGTTTACCGTAGGCTATATCAGATCCCTCTTAATGGGACCCCATGTTAGACTTTATGAAGGTGCCTTTGCCTTGAGGTGGCAGTACGATCCCCACTCTTTATTTCGAATTCCAACTGCGGGGCATGCTGATCGACAATTATGGTATGCCTACGGAGCCTCGGGGTTTCCCTTACCCTACCCTACACCACTGACAATGATATGCCCACGGAACCCCGGTGTTTCCCTTATCCTGCCCTACACCACTGACAATGATATGCTCACGGAACCTCGAGGATACTGTCATCACCACTAACAATGGAATCCCTGGCTGGAAAATTCCGAGGGACCTTTTAGGCTGGCTGTATACTGGGATCGAACCCGGAATCACCTGATTTTTGCGAGTTATATCATATCCAGAAAACACTGATCTACTTAAAGGAGCTCAACCTATATTATACATAATACACTAATTTAAAAACACGAATTAGAATTCAATATTGGTCACGGAACATAATTGATTAGAAATTACAATAAAAAAAACTTAAAAATTGAAGGTAATTCGCTTTAATTATACCATTCTAAAAAAGTAGGGGATATTTGATTTTGGGGGCATAATACTAAAATATGCAAATGACTACGAAAAAAGTCACTATAGAACCTAACAGAAGAAACATTTCCAGTTACATGTGACGCCCAAACGCACCAATAGCTACCGCATGGAATGCAGGTGATGCTTGGGATCATCATGGGGGTCCAACCCAAGATTTGCACGACTCTGACTTTGAATGTTACAGTCATTGTGGCATTGAATTCCAGGGTGGAAACATCAGTTTAATTGTTTTAGTGACCAGAAAACAAATTTTGATATGCGTCGGCTTACCCAAAATGAAAGGTTACGTGCCCTTGGCATGCTACAGATCGGCACAACACAGGCGGTTGTGGCGCGGACGATGAATGTTTCTCAGTCTGTCATAAGCAGGCTATGGTCCAGATACCGTGATACACAATCTGTACAGGACAGACCACGCTCAGGTCGACCAAGGGCGACAACTCAAGCCCAGGGTCGATTTATCCGTACCTTGGCCTTGAGAAATCGTGTCATCACAGCAAATCAGATCAGCGCTCGTCTTCAAACAGACACTGGTGTGAGAGTGAGTGGCCAGACGATTCGGAATCGACTGCATAGGGGTCACCTTCGCGCCCGACGTCCTCGCGTGATCCCTTGTTTGAGAGATCATCACATTCAAGCAAGACGTCGTTGGTGTAGGGATCGTCAACACTGGGATAATCGACGCCGGAGCAATGTGATGTTTTCAGATGAGTCAAGGTTCACTGTTGATTTTTTGGACAGACGTAGGAGGGTGTGGCGTCGTCGAAACGAGCGCTTCCAAGACGTTAACGTCATCAGACATGATCGATTTGGGGGTGGTTCTGTTATGGTGTGGGGAGGCATCACTGTTGCTGGAAGAACGGCTTTACATGTTGTTGCAGGGCGTGTTACAGGCCAGTACTACCGGGACAACATCTTGGCAGTCCATGTTGTGCCGTTCGCACGACGTCATGGCCGCCGTTTCATCTTCCAGGATGACAACGCAAGATGTCACAGGGCCAGGATCGTTACAGGTTACCTCCAACAACAGAACATCACCACATTACCTTGGCCAGCACTGATTCCCGACCTCTCCCCCATCGAGCATGTCTGGGACATGTTTGGACAGAGGTTACGTCAACGTCAACAACGTCCTGCCAATGTCCAAGAACTTGCTGCTGCGTTGCAACAGGAATGGGACAACCTGGACCAAAATGACCTTAGACGTCTCATTAGGAGTATGCCACGTCGGATCAATGCTTGTTTGGCAAACATGTAACAATATATTTCCACAATGGAAATCAAATCACCTTTATTTCAACACTATCTATTAGTAAGTACAGGGGAACTGCGCCACTCATAATTTACACAAAAACAAATCTACGGACAAGATACAATATGCAGAAATCCAAAACAAACGAACATATGAAATTAAGCGAATGGATCCGGAGGGGCTAGCCGAAAGCGTCCACTGCGCTGTGCTGCTAAACCCCCTACGCGCAAGCGAATTATTGAAATAAAATTAAACCATATGTTAGTCCCAAAATGATCTAGTTTGTGTCGAGTGGACGTTAAACCCCATTTCTCTCTCTCACTTTCAAGACAAAAGGCCGTTGGCATTGATCATTTGAACTTCACGTGATGTGAGCTCACCGGCTTCACTCGAACTCGTTGGAAACTACTTCCTAAATTGCTGGAAACTCCTTAGCTGAAGTCTGCATTCACTGCATTTTAGGTGACTGACCTTTGTTGTGGAGAGCGGGGGTTCGATCTGTTACTGATTATTATTCTTCAACGTAAAAGTAAACTTGACTTTGAATATTTCAGTGAGGTTTTATAACAACAGGAACACTCTATAACACCTGTAACAATGGCTGAGGCAGTAGCAGATGATGACGAAGTATGGACAAACGTTATTGATGAAACCATTAACGTCAATGTAGATAGGCTTTATCATCTTGTATTTGACGACGACTCCAGGTTTTTTAAGGATTTTTTCCAGGGGAGAAATATAACAGGTAGGTGAATGTGTTATTATTTATAAGTTGTCGTGACGCGGGGGTTTAACGTACACTTGTCAATATGAGTAGATCTTTTCAGGGCTAACATACAAGACTGCAATCTTGAGTGCAAACATGCGACGTTATTTCATGTACCGTTGTTACCATAATAAACCATCTACGTTAGAAAGAGAAAAATGGGGTTTAACGTCCACTCGACACAGACTAGGTCATTTCGGGACTAACATGGTTTTTAATTTTATTTCAATAATTTGCTTGCGCGTATGGGTCGTTAGCTGTGGGAGGAAACCGGAGGACCCGGACAAAACCCACGAGGTTGGACAGGCGACCTTACATCTTGTCATGTACAACCGGGGATTCGGAACCATGCCAGTTGACTCAATGAGAGACCGTATGATACAGCGCGCACGTGCTAACCATTCGGCCATCCAAGCCCCCCAATCTACTTTAGATCTTAAAACACTTTTAATTTCGTACTGAATAAAGTAATTGGGATGTTACTTTAATGTATTCATTTTACCTGATCTATTTTTGAACTGGTATAGAAAGAACGGTCGTCTCTTTATCTAAATCTTACATAATCCATCTTTAATGTTTTCACGTGGTTGTTTTCCCGCAATTTGTCACCAAATAGTCTTACCTCAAGCAGTCGGACATTAAAATATTCTAACTAGTTTGCAGTTCTTTGGGGGTTGGATGGCCGAATGGTTAGCGCGTTGCATCATAAGGTCTGTCATTGAGTCAACTACCGTGTTTTCGATTTCCCGGCTGTACGTGACAAGGAGTAGGGTCGCCTGTCCAACCTCGTGGGTTTTCTCCGCTTCCTCCGGTTTCCTCCCACTGCTAAAAAAAAAACCTACGAGTAAGCGAATTTTTTAAATAAAATTGAACCATATGTTAGTCCCGAAATGACCCAGTTTGTGTAGAGTGGACTTTAAAACCCCATTTCTCTCTCTCTCTCTCCAATGTTTCGTGTTTTTGTTCTGCAGTGTAAAGAGCCATATACAACGTAGCTTTCCCACCAATTCCAAGACACCGTTCACTGATCTAATAATAAACTTACTGTCAAAGTCTCGTGCAAAGCTCAGATGACGTCAGTCAAAGAAACGACAGGTGCCCTGAATGGATGTAACACGAACCGAAATACAGATATAATTTTAATTAGATTGTTTTTGTCTTATCCCAATTCAACAAGCCCATCTGCAATTCTGATTGTGTAAAATGTTAGCAGCCCTTTTGATAATTACTTTCGGAAGGGTTTTTGAAGGAACGATGTTCTCTGACCGTCCCTGCCCTATTAAGCGGCAATATGAAAATATCACTCTATTCCTACCTTCTATTTTCCACCGAAATTCTTGTTCGCCAAAAGAAATCATTTATAGTAATCCAACGTTATTTTCAAGTAGAATTTTGCGATTCAAAAATATTAATTATATTTTGCAACTTAATAAGGACGGATAGAGACCGTCCCTAAAGGGATTTTCTGGTGTGGTTTCCCCTTGTCACTGGTGCAGCACGGCGGATCTGACAAGGACAGCTATCTAGTCGTTCAGATGGGACGAAAAACCGAGGTTCCGTGTACACATTGACGTGCACGTTAAAGATCCTTTGGCAGTTAAGAGTAGGCCATAGTGCATTGTATGGCATATGCCCGTCTTCATTAGCCAAGTATAGGAGCAGAACAGTAGGACCGTAAACCCTATTTCATTTCATTTCCGTCCCTAAAGGATCTACCAAAACAATTTTACAGTTAAAGGAGCTAAATCGCTAATATTTGGGACCTAGAAATTGACCCAAATGGGTCGCAACACATATAATAATGTAATCTGAGTGTATATAAACTGATTTACATTCAATTGTTTCCGTTTTGACTCTTAATTTCAAATCAGTTATGTCCAGCGAAATACGGCCTGTGTCTCAACCCTATAGCAATTTCTAGCGTCTAGTTATTCCAGTCTATTGAGCAGGTGGGTTCGCCAGTTGAATATGTGTAGCCCCGTTCTTTCTGGTCACTTGTTGCAAATGACGCTAAAACGCACTATGGTACACGATTCGTGTACCAATGGTAAAATGTTTATTCTGTCTTAAACATAGGATATCAGAAGCCTGTCTTTTCCTGGTAAGATCACAACATCAATGTTGATTTGAATTGACAAATAATTCGTATTTTCAACGTGTATGACTTTGGATGATATTGAGTTAGAGACTTCGCTACTTTAAATTAGAACTTTTCAAACCAAAAAGGTAGAATTTTGTTGTTTCTGATGTTTTTTATTTTTGTAATACAGATTTAGTTATAAGTAATTGGCAGAATGCAGAGGTCGGAGATTCAGAGCAGCAACGTGTGTTAACATATACCGTCCATCCAAATCGGATGTTTGCACCTGCAGATATACCCAGCACAGAAACTCAGGTAATTAACCCAAAATTCACAGATATACCTCTAGCACAGAAACCCAGTTAATTAACTCAATTCATAGACAAATCTAGCACAGAAACCCAAGTAATTCACTCAATTTACAGAAATACCTCTAGCACAGAAACCCGGGTAATTCATTCAATTCAAAGAAATAACTAGCACAGAAACCCGAGTAATTAACTCAATCCACCGAACAGAAACCCGCGTCACCCAATTCACAGAAATACCCAGCACAGAAACCCGGGTAACTCCATTTACAGAAATACCTCTGGCACAGACAATCGGGTAATTCACGCAATTCACAGAAATACCTCTAGCACAGAAACCCTAGTAATTAACTCAATACACAGCACAGAAACCCGCGTCACTCAATTCACAGAAATAACTAGCACAGAAACTCGGGTCACTCCATTTACAGAAATACCCAGCACAGAAACTAAGGTAATCCACAGAAACTCGGTAAAGTAACTCAATTCACATAAATACCCAGCACAGAAATTCGGGTAATTAACGTAACGTAACAATATTTTATTAGTGATAACAGAGATCAGTTTTGTAAATATATGATTTATTTACATCACGAACAGAATATGAAACATCTACATAAATAAAACAGGAACACAACTTACACAGGAACTAAACTACACCAGGAAACAATAACATTAACACGGTACATTAATAGACAACCATTCCGCCCTGTTGTCACGGCAGTGGCTGAACTCGTGTGAGTCCATAAGCCAGTCTCTGCTTCTCTCTTCCTGCCGTCTCCTCCTTCGTCTTTCTAACTGTCAGCAAGCTTATGGCCATACACCTTTCAACATTCGTTACAGTTGATAGTCGTTTAAGGAATTGAGTCTTACAACACAAAGTGATTATCATATATTAGCTGGTGACCACGTTGTACACATATCATATGGAATTGATTAGGATCTTAATTACATACAATATCATATAGTATCAAAATAAGTTCAGGAACTTTGTCAATTCACAGAAACTCATATAAAACAATAACACTAGCTGATAAACTATATTTATCACACAATAACACATTCTACTCTACAGTAGATATCGCTTGTGTGATAAATTTCATAATCCACTGCCATTTGACTGGTCAATTAAAAAGGAACTACTTTTTTTCAATTTCAAAGAACAATTCATTTTTTTTATTAAAAGTAACTTTTTTTTTATTAAAATGGAACTAGTTTTATTTAATTGACATTGATGGAAACCTTTTTTTTTTTAACTTTATCGACATTTGTAGATATTTTTTGATATAAAACTTTAATGGCTTCTGATTTAAACTCTTAATTAGTTTATTGTTATCCACTTGTATATAACCTTATGTAACATGTTTGATTATATCATTGCTTGATAACGGTGAGAATATCTTCATTGAAACGTTGCAGTTAATAAATCTAGTGAATGTTATCCATAAAGTTGTCTGTTTATTATAACGAAAGACGAGTAGGTGATTCTCTAACACAGCAACAGAAGCTAAAAAAATACTAAAACTGATAGATAATTGATGGAAGTTGGCCGTCAGTTTGGTCTGCAGTCAGGTCTGCAGTTTTCCGTTTAGCATATTGATAGGTTCTATTATTTTTGAAAAGCAGAAAATCGCAACGTTGAGACACTTTGGAGACGGTTATCAGATGAAATCCGGTGGAAAAGAAAGTTCGAGCTTTTGTTCAACGGTTCCGGTGGGGTTTGCCCTTGTCATTGGTGTAAAGCGGAGGGTCTGGCGAAAAACAGAGGTCTCGTGTTTACATTGGCGTGCACGTACAATAAATCAGGTCATTTCGGGACTAACATATGGTTCAATTTTATTTCAATAATTTACTTGCGTGTAGGGGCCTTTAGCAATGGGAGGAAACCGGAAGAACCGGGGAAAATCCAGGAGGTTGGACAAGCAACCCTACTTCTTGTCACGTACAACCGGGGAATTGGAACCACGCCATTTGACTCAATGACTCACTTTATGATACAGCACGCACACGCCAACTATTCGACCATCCACCCTCTCCCCCTATAAGATACGTTACATTAGCCCAGGCGGGAGTTGGGATGGCCTAGTGGTCTAGAGTGCCGCGCTTCGACCTCTAGCTGGCCGGTCACCTCTGGCTTGTCGCTGTGGTTTCGATACTGGGTGTGAGCGCATGTGGCTTGGAGATAGGGACGCCGTCTCAACTTCGTGGGTTTACTCCGGGTACTCCGGTTTTCTCCCAAAGGAAAGACCCCTGCGTGTGCAGACTTGTCTGCGATATCACCTTCGGTGGAAGCGGACATTAAACACTAAGAACAACCAGTCGGTGTAGAAAAGTGGGACGTTAAACTCCATTTCATTTCATTTTTTATTTTGTTTTACAAGATGTCTCAGCTAGTTGTGTATTATCCGTTTATCTTCATTTCAGATTTCCTGTCAAATATCAAATGATGAGTTCCAGAAACAGTATATTATTAATGCAAAAACAATCACCGTGGGTCATCGTTACGCCGATTCCTTCCATGTTTTGATTCGGTACGAACTATCAAAGATCTCCCCAGATCAATGTCGTATGGCTGTTAAAGCTAAAATTATCTTCACGCAGGATGTAATGGTGAAAGGTTTGTATAACCCACGGTTTGAATAATCTGATTAAAACACACATCCTATTTCGTTTCGTTTTTTATAGTTCAAAATGTCGTTTTGCTTGTCTTTACTAGGATCTGGAAGAGTTGTTATATTATCGGCGTTTTGGTTGAAGGGGCGGATAAGCCAACGAAACAGTCTGTTACGGCGACTTCTTGATGTGCTATGCACGGAACTGTAGGTAAACCACTAGAAACGCCAACGCTGATTGATTAAATCAATGTCTGACGTCACAAGGTCAAAAGCCGCTCGTACGACCCCTGACACGACCTTATAGTAATCTGATCTTCATGTAGTGTAAGCCATCGAAAGTATAAAAAATGAAACGAAACGAAATATAATCTGTATTTTAATCAGATTTCGGTTTGAAAGATTTATTTGAACAAGTACGACTTCAAATCGTGACGTCAAATCAAACATCGAAGCCCATCCATCGATGCACTATTGTTCAACGAACAAACGTCACAAATTTAAAAAAAATTCCTGATGTTAAAACGAAACTAGCCAAATGGTCGGTCAAATCTAAATATTAAGGTCACCTCTAGATTTTGTCAAGGCCACGAGATGTAAACAGGGCTATAGGACAAGGGATCATATTGTTGCCCAGGATTGTGGGGTTGGGTTAGGGTTTCGGTTAGGATCAGGGTTAACGCTTGTCCTATTTATATCTCGTAACTTTGACGAAATCTGGAGATGGCCTTAATATTTAGATCTAACAAAAAATGCTCCGCCAATTCAAGTTCCATCGACACCCGACTTAAAATACCACACTGATCAGCTGTGAATTTTCGCTAGGCCGCTACAATCACTGACAAGGATGGCATCGAGGCGACTTAATGAGCCAGAAATTTTAAATTTTTTCCTGCGACAAATTAAATTCTAAAACATTTTTTTTTATGTATTGGAAAAAAAAATAACGGTGTTTGACGTATTTGTAGGTAAAGATTATTTCCTATTTAGTGTAAATGGGTACTAAAATGACTAAAAGGCAGCATTCCGCCCGAAGCAGTAACGTCTTATGTAAACAATGCTTACGTGTATTAGAAATACTTGTTTCGTTTTACAGGACTGGGGGCCTGAAAAGGACAGCTGTTTAGTCGTTTAGAGGGACGAAAAATCGAAGTCCCGTGTACACTTACACATTGGCGTGCAGGTAAAGATCCCTTGGCAGTTGGAATTCGATATAAGAGTAGACCGTTGTGCCGCTGCCCGGGCAACATTTCCCTCATAGCACACGGTATGGCGTATGCCCGTCTTCATTAGCCCGGTTGGAACATAACAGTAGGACGTTAAACCCCATTTCATTTTTTGTTTCGTTTAACGGCCTACTTTTCTGCACCGACTGGACTAATGAAGGTCAATAAACGCCACACAGTGTGCTCTGAGTGAAACTTAGCCCGGGCAGCTACAGAAAGGGTTATTCTTATTTCAAATTCTATCTACCAATGTGTCCACGGGACCATGATCTTTCGTCCCATCCAAACGACTAGACATTATCACACCGGAGGATATTTCTCGGTCATCACTGGTAGCGAATCACCGCGGCGCCCAGACTGGAGACCAGTCAATCTATTCGGATGTTTAAACCGTAGATAAGACGTCACCGCTTCTCGCCGGTAAGACGTCCCCAATTCTCCCAGGTAAGACGTCCCCGATTCTCCCAGGTAAGACGTAGCCTCGGCTCCCAGTAAGACGTCCCCGATTCTCCCAGGTAAGACGTCCATACTTTATTTCTGCAATAAACCATGCTGTTTATTAATTACAGGAACAATAACAAGTGCAACTTTAGACGATTTACTCAAATATTTTACACATTTAGGTAAGATTAAATATTTTACACATTTAGATAAGATTACATAATATATCAATTTGTGATTAACATATGATTTATTTTTATTCGTGGCCACGTGCCGCGCCAGGAAGGAGATTGTCAAAAATTTAAATTCCCTGAAAGGTAATATGTTCGACCCAAATCGCATGGTCACAGGTCACTAATGATTTCCCCATTGACTTTAATGTTAATTCTCGTCTCTTAGACTGGATCTAACGTTTTTCCCAAATAATCGTTATCTTATAACACGTGATGTTTACTTTAATAACATTTGATGTTTACTTTAATAACATGTGATGTTTACTTTAATAACATGTGATGTTTACTTTAATCAAACACGAATATTATTTGCATATTAATTTTGGCCACCTTTTACCCAAAAACACGTGTGAGGTTTACCATGGAAAACTTGAGATACACAAACTGGAAGTAGTGACAAGTAAACATGCAATTTTCGGTCCTACATTTCAACCTAACCAACCTCTCAACTTTTGTATCCTTCCGCCTCAAAATCCTAAATATTCACCAAAACCTGGCAGAAAATGTATTTTCAACCCTTTTTCTTCGATTCCACACCAAACAGTTAACAAAGATCGCCATGCAAGAAGAGGAAAAGGGAAAGAGAGAGAGAGAGAGATGGGGTTTAACGTCCACTCGACACAAACTAGGTCATTTCGGGACTAACATATGGTTTAATTTTATTTCAATAATTCGCTTGCGCGTAGGGGTCTTTAGCAGTGGGAGGAAACCGGGGGACCCGGAGAAAACCCACGAGGTTGGACAGGCGACCCTACCCCTTGTCACGTACAACCGGGGAGGAAAAGGGAAAGGGAGAGAAAGACTAAAAATAACTTTCTCCCTAGGAATAATGGTGAGCTGTGTCCTTTATATTAGGCTGTACTCCAAAGTAGTACATACGTGATTTCTAAATATGGCCGGCGGGTTTGCATGGCCGAAAGGTTAGCACGTGCGTGTTATATCATAAGGTCTGTCATTGAGTCAACTGGTCGTCTGCCCAACCTCGTTAGTTTTTCTCCGGGTCCTCTGCGGGTCCCCCGGTTTCTTCCCAGTGCTAAAAACCATACGCGCAAGCGAATTATTAAAATAAAATTGAACCATATGTTAGTCACGAATAGACCTAGTTTATGTCGAGTTGACGTTACCCCCCCCCCCCCCACTCTCTCTATCTCTCTCTATCTCTCTCCTGGCCATTCTTGATTAGGTGTTAAAGGGAGACAATCACTGTTCACCTGAATTCTGTAGACCAGTTGTTGTATACTCTTGTCACTATTTTAGCTACAGCATGTAAACAGAAACTCACAGATCAAAATAGAGCCGTCCCTTTACAACGACAGAGACAGAGAATAATAGAACCATTTTATCAAAGTAAGTGTTTAATTTTATTCAATTTCGGTTCGCCTTTTAACAAAGTTGCCTTGTTATTAAGGTGAGGTTCTCGTGTTCGAGTTATATCAAAGTAAAAATTATTTTAAGAATGCATTCATGTTATATTAAAGTTAGTTTCTCGCTTTAAGAAAATAAAAAAATTAATATGCAAATAATATTCGTGTGTGATTAAAGTAAACATCACATGTTATTAAAGTAAACATCACATGTTATTAAAGTAAACATCAAATGTTATTAAAGTAAACATCACGTGTTATAAGATAACGATTACTGCTTTAGGAAAAGTAAAAACCGTGTTTATCAAAGTATTATTCATGTTTCATAAAAGTAAAGTGATGCGGTTTTTTTATCAAGTCAAATTCACTTTGATATCAATTTAAAGTTTAGACGCAAACGTTTTATGAAGGTAGACTTTATGTCCGTATCGAACTGAACATGTATCAGGTAAGAACCAATTCTGCCTAATGCAGGTCTTTAGTTTGGCCTTAAATGTTATATAAATCATAAGTCGTATATTTACATATCATGGTTATAATCTACACTCTAGAACCTCGGATGGTTGATTTTCAACAGATTTAAATACGATCATGGTATTTAATAATTTAATTAAAAATTTGATCATCGAGACTTTGTTTATTCTTGTAACAATGGTAGGAATGATAACCGAGACTACATTGAGCTCAAGGTGGCAAAGTGGGTAAGACGTTGGTTTGCTAGACTGGAGTTTTGGTATTCGATCCCTGCATTGGCCGAGAAAGTTCATCCAGATTTTCCGGCCTGGTTCTGCCGTGTCAGTGATGTAGGACGGAGGGTCTGGCAAGGACAGCTGTCTAGTCGTTCGGATGGGACGGAAAAACCGAGGTCCCGTGTACACATTGGCGTACACGTAAAAGATTCCTTGACAGATGGAATTCGATATAAGAGTAGGCCGTAGTGCCACTGCCCGGGCAAAATGTCCCTCATAGCAACCTGTATGACGTATGCGCGTTTTCATTAACCAAGTTCGGAGTAGAACAGTAGGACGTTAAACCCCATTTTATTTCAGTTTCCTCCCACTTCTAAAGACACCTACCCTCAAGCGAATTATTGAAGTAAAATTGAACCATATGTTAGTCCTGAAATGACCTAGTTTGTGTCGAGTGGGCGCCAAACTCTTCATTAAAGATAAACCTTGTGGGTTTCCTCCAATCTCCCTCTCTCTCTCTCTGATTGCCAAATACGAACAGTCGTATTAACTTTAAATTCTCTCCCGCGTCCCCTCCCTGGTATTTATTTATATATTTAAATAGTTTTATTTATATTCTTTAAATCATTCAGTATATAGTATTGTAAATCTTGTTTTTATTGTTGACAGGTTTATTACGAAAGGCTTGGTTCAAGATTCTTATTCGTTCCATATTTATTTGGTAAGATAGTTTTAATCTGTAATGTACACAACATTCTATAGTTATAATATCAAACATGATTTATAAAGGGGTTGGATTTCAATACAGAATTGGCACCCATGTTTAATGACAACCACAGAGGGGCTCCAGTACCCGAGTATGCACCAAATATGGCGTTATTCCTGAATATATAATCAAACAGACGATATTGTATAGTGACATTCTTTATGAACGGAATTAAACTGAAACTGTTTTATATTAGTCAAGTTCAAATGAAACTGGTTTTGCACGGACTGGGCTCAACTGAAATCGGTTTTATATGGGCGTACTCGATTGAACGTTCCGGAATTGAATTCTCTCAATCCCGAAAATAGTGACAATCGAGTGAAAATTGGTACTTCGGGCTACAACGCATGCGTCGACTGGATATATAAATATCTCATCCAACCATGCAGCCGAAACCCGTTCGTCGTGTTTAATTACGTCACAATTCTACTCACACCACCTCCATTGTCGGGACTGACAGAACTATGACAGGACTGAATTCCGCGTCACTCGATTGAAATTCTGTCAATTCGGGACGTTCCGGACTGTGAATCGTGCATCCCCTATGAGTCGAGTTGAACTGAAACCGGTTTATATGTGTCACGTTCAAATAAAACCGGTTTTGTACGGACTGAGTTCAAATGAAACCGGTTTTAATATGAGTCAAGTTCAATTGAAA
Source organism: Patella vulgata (assembly GCF_932274485.2). NCBI lineage: Eukaryota > Metazoa > Mollusca > Gastropoda > Patellidae > Patella > Patella vulgata. The sequence continues at coordinate 2,395,606 of NC_065886.2, read as the reverse complement.
CTGGCCTTACATGAGTCAAGTTCAAACGAAACCGGTTTTGTACGGGATGAGTTCAATTGAAACCAGTTTTATATGAGTCGAGTTCAACTGAAACTGGTTTTATATTTTTGTTTCAGGATTATAGCTTGGTTATCATACAGACTCGTATACCCGTAGATACTGACGTCATCATCAAATAACAAGTTCATGCATATACAGACGGATTGTTTACTTGAAGAGGCTATCATTATGACGTCATCATTAAATAACAAGTTCGTGCATATACAGACGGATTGTTTACTCGAAGAGGTTATCATTATGACGTCATCATTAAATAACAGGTTCGTGCATATACAGGCGGATTGTTTACTCGAAGAGGTTATCATTATGACGTCATCATTAAATAACAGGTTCGTGCATATACAGGCGGATAGTTCACTCGAAGAGTTTGTCGTTATGACGTTGTATTATGTTATGCAACGCCATCTATTTCTATGCTTCATGAATAACACAGCTGTATTCACGTGTACGCTTAAACACCTTTAAAGTGCCAATCAACATTTCAGTTCCGGTTGTGGATTGTAGTTTCGGTTCTTGACTTTAGTTCCCGTTCTATATCTGCTGTTTCTTGAAGATCCCAACATGTTTTCTTTATAGCCATACAAAACAAAGTATTATTTATTTTCAAACAAAATAATTTAATTACTAATAGGACATGCAACATGTTATATAGTTATTTATTCCGGAGTAAAATGGACGTACAATAGATTAGGCCGTCTTCAGTTTTATAATTGTGTGTAAAACATGATATTTGTGAAAGTTGAACGATCGTAATCGTTGCCGAAAGTTCCAAACTGGTTAAAATACAGATTTAAATACCGTTTTTATATATTCGATGGCATTTTCCTGCATTTTTGGGTTGAGTTTTTGGTCTAGAATTGGAGAAAAGGGATCAAGGTTGCAATGTCATAGCAGTTTTGGGTGATACAGATGAGGGATAAGGGGTGTAAAGTATCTTTGTGCAGAGCAATCATTGTGAGATTTACACCCCAGTCAACATCATATTCCCGTAGGAAAAAATCTAAACGGTCAACCCCGTACAAAATTATGATGAGGGGATTGACAAATGTGGTCCCCATTGTGCCTATAAAGATTGGAACCAACGGCATGTTGAGCAAAACGCTACAGCCTGTGATGTTATAGCCATTTAACATTGAAGTCAATGGGCAAATAATTGCTAGTCTGAGACCAAGCGGACTTGGAGGCAGACCACCATTAATTTCTCCATTGACTCCAATGTTAAATCAGTGGTGTTCTACATGCTGTAGCCCATTCCCTAAATTTCGTTGAGAACTTCGCTTTACAGCACAGCAAGTATGACATCATGGGATCATCAGAGTACTAAATTTGTATGAGGTTGACCACCAAAATTTCAATTCACTGAAATTCATAGCAGACTGGGGTCAGAATATCATGTCCGTGTTAGTGCAAAAACAAAACAAAGCCTCTTTACTCCTTGTAGTCTTCCGCCTTAAAAATCTCAATCTGACACCAAACCAGGCAGAAAATAGAAATTCAATGCCTCTTCATCAATTCTACACCAAAAAGTCAATAGAGATAAGCATGCAAAATGGCAGGAAAGGAGGGAGTAAAATATATCTAAAAATAGCCGGCACTACCATTACCGAGATATGGAAAATTAATGGTGGTCTGCCTCCACTTACACTGCTTAAAAGTTGTCTCCCGTAGTTCCGCGCACACCTCACATTTTGATTGGCTAATCTCTCACATGAAACGGAACGCGGTTCATTGAAAAGCCTTTTCATATCACTGTCTGCGATATCACCTCGGTGGAAGCGGACGTAAAATACAACTAACCCATCATCAACTGTCTGGGCGTATATTTATGTAGTGGATAGTCAAATTATGTGTTCTACAGCAGCTAGGAACATAAGCGTTATAATCGACAGAATTTGAACATGGAAGCACAAGTAAATAATATTTGTAATGTGTGTTACTGTTATTTAAAAACAAAATCGGTTAAAAAAGGAAATACATTAATAATGATGCAAATAAAACTTTAATTAATTCATATGTTACCTCTAGACTAGATAATTTCAATTCCTTGTTATCTGGACTTCCTTTTACAGTAATTTATAAAACTCCAAAAAGTACAAAATTGTGCAGCTAGTCTAATAACACAAAGCAGTCATCTCATATTACTCCAATATTGTACAGCCTTCACTGGTTACCGATTCAATATAGAATTAAGTTTAAAATTCTGCTTCTTACATACAAATATCTCAACAACCTCTGTCCTGCATATTTGTATACCCCTAAACGCAACCTCCGCTCTTCCTCGAGTTCATGTCTTCTTGTTACACGCAATGCATATTTAAGTTCATTTGGTGACCGTTCATTTTATGTACAAGCTCAAGCCCCCCCCCCCCCCCCCGTTTCCCCATCACCCTGGAACAAATCAAATTACCACTATATATTCTATGTATTAAAACATGTTCATCAAGGCCTACTTTTATAAAATACATAAAGAAGTTTTTATGTAATCATTTAAATGTAAGTTTTATATATTGTTTATAACCGGTTAAATACCTGGGCCCTGTTTCTCAAAATATTAACTATATAGATAAAATACAATTTTAGTAGATACTTAAATTTTGATTGGCTAAGCACTAAAATCAATCTAATATTATCCAATCAATTTACTGAAATTTGTATTTTATCTTAGTTGAAATTTCGTTAAACAGGCCCCTGTTTATAACTTTTTTTTATCTTAAATGTACGCTACGTATAGTTATTGTTTTATTTACATATATTCTGTGTACTATATTTTATGACATTTTATGCTGGTTGTTATTTTTACATTGTTGTCTAATTTTTTTACTCTAACCTTTTTATTTATATGTACTTTTTATTTATTTAGCTGTTAATTGTGTAGAGGGTATATGGATAGCTAACAGTGACAGCTATGCACTATATAAATTTTTCAATAATAATATGGCTTGGTGATAAGAGCACCTAATCAACATTGTGAATTTACCCCCGTTTCCTCCTACAGAAAAGACCTCTGTCCATGCCCCGGGAATATATTAAAATTAAACCACTTGTCTGGGATGTCACCCACGATAGAAGCGGTCGTTAAGCCCTAAGAACAAACCCCATTGCCACTAAAAGACAAAAAAAAGATATATGAACAATAAAAATAACGAAGCGAAGTAGGATCTGTGTTTGGTTCAGATGTTGTTAACATATTCACACGAGAGCAGTATGTAAACAATTTTAATATCCTGCCAAATTCTGTCACAAGGTTGTACATTTCGTGTCACACTCACACGCCTGTCCATTTTGTGTCACACCCCTGTCCATTTCGTGTCACACGCTTGTCTATTTCGTGTCACACACTTGTCCATTTGTTTAAAATAAAATTATGATCTGATTAATAAGACGTGCTTTTTCTTTATACACAGAGGCTGACTAACTCTGGGTCCTCGGACCAGTTGTTTTGATTTGGGCCCCATCACGGCGAAAAATAAATCATTTTTCTCCGCGGATTTCGACCACTATATTTGCAGTGGATGGGAAGATGAATTTTATTTATTTTTAAAAAAAGATATGTGTGAAAACAAATCAGCGGTCTGATCGAACTCTTTAATTGTATGCCCCCCAAGTCTCAAATATAGGGCCTGGTACTAACAAATGGGAGAATATTATGTTAATAATTTAAAAAAAACAACAACAACAGAAATACACGATTTATTCAAATTAAATAAGGCAGCTTGTTCAACAAAGTAAATTTCATAAAACGCAATTCTAACTTTACTCAGTGCTACCACCCCCTCTTCATTCAGTGTTTGTCTTATTCAATATCGTAACTAACTTACCAAGTCGTCATTTGCTTTCTTGACACTGCTAATACTCGTCTCTTTGACCGCCTCCAAATTTCGCCAAATTGTCGCTGGGTTCAACGCTTTCTATTACAGATATATCCTCTTGCTCTAAAGCATGTACATATATGAGTTTCACCAAACCATGGAAATCCTGAGATATAAAAACTGGAAGTAGCATATAAATAAACACACAACTGTCTGACTTACATTTCAACGTAACCAAACTCTTTACTCTTTTATCCTTCCGCGTCAAAATCATGAATATTCACCAAAACCTGGCAGGATTCTCAAGACCTTTTCTGCGACTCTACACCCAAAAGTCAACAAAATCGCCATGCAAAAAGGAGGGGAGGGGGAGGGGGAGGGGAGGGGGAGGGGGAGGGGAGGGGGAGGGGGAGAAAGACGATAAATAACATTTGTACAATATTCGTTTTAACCAGCGTAGGACTTAAAGGAGCTAAATCGCTAATATTTGGGACCTAGAAATTGATACAAATGGGTCGCAACGCATATAATAATGTAATCTGATTGTATATAAACTGATTTACATTCAATTGTTTTCGTTTGGACTCTAATTTCAAATCAGTTATGTCCAGCGAAATACGGCATGAGTCTCAACCAAATAGAAATTTCTAGCGTCTGGTTCTTCCAGTCTAATGCGCATGCTCTCCAGATAAGTTATGGCTCGCCGTTTGATATGAATTGTGGAATATGTCTAGCCTCGTTCTTTCTGGTCACTTGTTATAAATTACGCTGAATCGCACTATGGTACACGATTCGTGTATCAATGGGGAAATGTTTATTTTGTCTTAAATATTTAATATCAGAAGCCTACCTTTTCAAGGTAAGATAACAACATCAATGTTGATTTGAATTGACAAATAACTCGTGTTTTCACTTCGGTTGATATTGAGTTAGAGACTTAGCTACTTTAATGGTAACCTGCGTCGAAATGAATGCATCGCTGCCATGTGACGTATGGAGAAGTTGATACAACTTGACAAAATTGTTACTGTCGTTCATTCCATTTTACAGCTTACTAAACGGTGTGTTAATTTCATTATCGCTGTCAAGGGATGGCTAGTGCTACAATGATTTTACACGTTTTTGACATTTATATGTTCACGAGAGATAAATGACTTTAAGAGAAGGCGATTAAATATAAGTAAATCGGCTTTTATAACCACGTATCTCCATGGGTGTTTTTCAGGAAATCCAGGTGTTTCAACTTTCTATATAAACCAACTTTACAATATCTTTATTGGTAATAACAACCCTATAAAAATAGTTTCGACAGAATACACACATTGCATGGATCAATAATATATCATTTAACTCTTAACTGACCCAAGTCGACTTTCGTTGACGCCTGTAACGTTACCTTTAATATAAGTACTTCGGCGAATTTTATCAACAAAATCTAGCATAATGAGATTTACTTCCCTTACAGACAGACGACTTTCACACGTTTGTTATTGGTGTGATGGTGTGTGTGTTGTTAGTGGGGGGGGGGGGCTAAAATGAAATGAAATGGAGTTTAACGTCCTACTGTTCTTCTCCGAAGTGGGCTAATGAAGACGGGCGTACGCCATACAGTGTGCTATGAGGGAAATTTTGCCCGGACAGCGGCGCTACGGCCTACTCTTATATCAAATTCCAACTGTCAAGGGATCTTTTAAGTGCACGCCAATGTCTACACGGGACCTCGGCTTTTCGTCCCATCCGAACGACTATACAGCTTTCCTTGTCAGGCCCTCCGTCCTCCATCACTGACAAGGGGGAATCACGCCAGAAAATCCGGATGAACTTTCTCGGCCAATACAGGGATCGAACACCCGACCTCAGGCTAGCGAGCCAGCGTCTTACCCACTTATAGCCATCGTGATCCCGGGGGGGGGGGGCGCTAAAGAATCGAACTTCTGGCTTGCGGTTGTGTTTTCGATGTAAGTGTATGTGGGACATGGAGATTGTGACGCCTTCTCAACGCACAATGCTTTTACTCCGGGTACTCCGGTTTCCTCCCACAAGAAAGACCCCTACGCGTGCGGTAAGATAATGAAAATGAAAATAAGACAACTCGTCTGTGATATTACCTTCGATGGAGAGAGAGAGAGAGAGAAATGGGGTTTAACATCCACTCGACACAAACTAGGTCATTTCGGGACTAACATATGGTTTAATTTTATTTCAATAATTCGCTTGCGCGTAGGGGTATTTAGCAGTGGGAGGAAACCGGAGGACCCGGAGAAAACCCACGAGGTTGGACAGGCGACCCTATTCCTTGTCACGTACAACCGGGGATTCGAAACCACGCCAGTCGACTCAATGACAGATTTTATGATACAGCGCGCGCACGCTAACCATTCAGCCATCCAACCCCCCTACCTTCGATGGAAGCAGACGTTAAGAAAAACATCAACTCGTTTGTTTACTTCCTGTTTGACAGTTGACAGTTAAATATCGTACTGCATCGTCTTTAAAAATTATAATAAAACTGTGATATTGTCTAGGCCTACACTAAACTGTTCTCCTAATCACGGATTACCATTATGACATGGATGGTTTTTATGACGTTATGACGTCAAACCCCTGGGTCACTTAAGAGTTAAGTCAAGAGAGAATTTAACGTCCACTTGACACAAACTAGGCCATTTCGGGACTAACATATGATTCAATTTTATTTCAATAAATGGCTTCCGCGTACCATGGGTATTTAGCAGTGGGAGGAAACCGGAAGACCCGCAGAAAAACCACGATGTTGGGCAGGCGACCCTACTCCTTGTCACGTACAACTGGGGAATCGAAACCACGCCCATTAACTCAATGACAAAACTTATGATGCAGCACGCACGCGTAAACCATTCGGCCATCCACCCCCACCCCACTCCATTTTAGATAAAGAGCTATTCTTTCCTGCTATACTAGTTTAAAATGAAGATACTGAAAAGTTCGGGGCGAAGGTATTCGGTTTTGAAATATAATGAAATGGGGTTTAACGTCTTCTGCCCCGACTGGGCCAATGAAGATCAATCCTTGAAGTGTGCACAATATACAATAATAAACAAAGTATCGATTATCTATTTTTAGATTAAATTATTAAATGTTGATTGCATATTAATCCATTAAAAATGGCGACCATGCGATGCTTTAGAGGATTAATTATGGGACTGTCATGTGAATAAGAGTCTAAATTAGTAATTTAGTAATAACAGTAATCTTCAGATTTACATCTTACATAATGCATCTTTTTTTTTTAGAATTATAGTTTAAACTTTAGATTTGATATGAGAAGTTAAAAACAATTCGGGCTCAAGATTCATAAAAACATTCTCAGACTTAACTCAAAATTTTAACTAAAATATAGCCCTTTATAAAACTTTTGTTATTTTAATGTATCAAATACATCAATAAGAAACTATGTGCAAATTCTGGATCAAAGACACTTCTTGAGTGAATTCTTAACTAAAGTCTTAGAATACGTTCACACATTATATCTTCAACGTCAAATTGTAATGAATGACACGAGGTGTGTGTAGCGAGAGCGTGATCATGGGCGTTCTCTCCGCTCTCGGTAAGCTGTCTCCGTTGTCGCCACGTGGATAGCAACCTGATTCAAATACAGATCTATATTTCGTTTCGTTTTTTTTGTACTTTCGATGGTCTACACTACATGAAGATCTGACAAGTTGCACTCGAAGGTCGTGTCAGGGGTCTTACGAGCGGCTTTTGACCCTATGACGCCAGACATTGATTAATCAATCAGCGTTGACGTTTCTAGTGGTTTACAAACAGTTCCGTGCATGGCACGCCAAGATGTCGCCGTAACAGACCGTTTCATTGGCTTACCACTCACTTCAATCAAAACGCGAGTAATATAACAACTCTTCCAGATCCTAGTGTTGTAAAGACAAGTAAAACGAAATTTTGAACGAAATAGGATCTGTGTTTTTATCAAATTGCGTGGATAAGGCACATGAATCATACCCGCATAGTGACGCCGTTACCTGTAGCACTCTTTACGTTTCTACCCTGACCCCAATACGCTCTTATTACGCTGACAAAATAAAGAAAGAGAGAGAGAGAGATAGAGGGGGGGGGGGGTTAACGTCCACTCGACACAGACTAGGTCATTTCGGGACTAACATATGGTTTACATTTATTGACTCAATGACAGGCCATATGATACATCGCGCACGTGCTAACCATTCGCCCCCCCCCCCCCCCAACAAAATACAGAATAAGCAATTAAAAAAACTATTTTTTACACAAATGGATACCAACACAATAAGTTCCAACGCATTAATGCAGCCTGTACTACCAATATGAAAATAAAATTTATTCAAACTCTTTTAACAGTTCGTCTCATCGTTTTAAAAAAAAAAAAAACTCTCCAGAGATCGGCATCTCGATCACAAACGATTTCGATGCTACATGATGCCACAATACCTTTATTATATAACAATATGCCACATGATGCCACAATACCTTTCCAATTTTCTTCTTGCAAACTATTCCTCTCTACATATTCTCAAAGTTTTTACCAACTTTCTAAATTGTTGAAATTTGGAGGTTGAATGACACCTCCGGAAACTGTGCAGCGATTCGCAAGAGTACGACACGACCAGCAAGAATTTGTAATATACGGATTGTATAGTATTTAATGGGTGATCAGACAGGAAATGTAATTGTTTGGGCTCTAACAATTATATAGGTATGTACATAATTGATTTCCCTCGATTTGTACTCCGTTAGGAGGTGGCGATTTTTCGTGCTTCCGTGACATGTCATAATATGGTCACTTGCGAAAACGACCGTCATGAAATATAGAGAGGCTGAAGAAACATTAGTTAAGAAAGAGTTTGCCATTCTTGCTATAATAATTCAAAAATGGATGATAAAAAAGAATATATTGAAAATTTCAGTCAAATTACTTTATTCTGAACGGAGTTATCACTGTTTGAATTTTGTACTAGAAATAGGCATCAACTGTGTCTGTACTGTCTACGAGAATCGCCGATCGTTTGATTGACAGACGACAACTCCACCCACATATTCTCGATTATCAAGTAACATTCTCAATGGCAATGATACCCTCGCTTGGCAGGTCTTTCATCACCAATCTCCGCTAGTGACGTCAGTGACTAACGGTAAACGTCAGCTTGGTCAGCCATTTATTGATTTAGTTTTAAATGGAAGACTGTATCCATGCCATCCGAGGGTCTACAGAGTTGATCTTGAGCTTGTCATGTAAATACAGGTCTAATCAATAATTTCTATAACACATGAAGCCTAAATAGGCAGATTTAGCTCTTGCATAATGTATGTTTAATTGAAACTGTGAGTTTTGACTGTTGTCTGAATAATGAGACAATAGTCGAGTGTGATAAGTAACGTCAGAAAGTTCAAATAATTCTTGTGGGTGTAACCGCGTTTGTTGGATATTTTTAGATATTTTCATCATAATCATACATTTACGCCTCGGTGAGTTTAAAGCAGGCCCACGGCTAGGGTTTACACATGCTGAGAACTATGAAAATGACGGAAAATTTCGATTTTGGCGCTGAATTTGCGATATTGGCGTATTATGATATTATGATAATTTGAAGGAAGGAATACGACTTTAGCGTACCTATAATAATGTATGAGAAATACGGAAAGTTCGGAATCGGGATAAAGTGCGACTTACTTGAATTTTGAAGATTATCACGTCTGGTGCGCAGTGCCGGACTGGGCCCACCTGTCCACCTGTCCGTGACAGGTGGGCCTAAGCTCATTTAAAAAAAGTGGGCCTAAGCCTATAAAGAAAAAAGAGAAAGAAAAAAGAAAAAAAGGAAAAAGAAAAGAGAAAGAAAGGAGAGGGTGAGGAAAGAAAAGAAAGAAGGAAGGAGAGGAGAATTCTCAAATTCATCTTATGATAGGCCTAGTGCTCTTAGGTCATTCTGTTATCTAATTGTATCTGGAAATAAAAAAAATTGCCTCCCCCAGACCCCCCTCGGATGCTCGTGCGCCTTCGGCGCGTACTTGTGTGGGCCTTGGTCAATGACCTGACAGGTGGGCCTTTGGCCAACCAATCCGGCTCTGCTGGTGCGCGCTTGAATCCATCTCATCTCCACCTTGCGTGAATTTGACCTGGAAAATTTCTTACAATCCCCATGTGGCTTTCTCAGGGTAGATTTCTTCGGGTGTCGGTATCCGGTCGGTTTCTTGTTTAGGCGCCCATGATCTAGTCGTGGGCTCTCCGGGATAAGGCACCCCACAGATCACGCCGTTTTGGGCGCTCCATGAATCAAGTTGTGTGATTCATTATGATGCGCCTCACCATTTGGGGGACGCCTCATATATAAGGACGTGATTGGCAAGGCGCCCATAAAATCCAGTGACATTGGTTGGACGTCCGCCAATCTCGTTATGGGCACGTTCGTCTTTGGCTTCGGCTTCGTATTGTGTCTATTGGAAAAGGCGCCTTCGATGCGTATTGGGGTCGCCGTTTTCCTCCAGGTTGGCTTGGATACAGCTTGGATTTAAAAGGTCGTCCATTTAAAATTAAATCAATAAATGGCTGACCAAGCTGACGTTTACCGTTAGTCACTGACGTCATTACCGAAGACTGGTGATGAAAGGCCTGTCAAGCGAGGGTACCATTGAGAAGGTTACTTGATAATCGAGAATATGTGGGTGGAGTTGTCGTTTGTCAGTCAAACGATCGGCGATTCTCGTAGGCGGTACAGACAGTTGATGCCTCTAGTCCAAACTTCTAGCAGTGCAAACTCCGTTCAAAATAAAGTAATTTGACTAAAATTTTCAATATTTTCTTTTTTTAACATCTATTTTTTAATTATTATAATAAAACTTTTAGTACATGCTCTTAAAGGGACAATAACACTCTAGCCATATTCTAAGTATTAGATGTTTAAGTGTCCTACCTGTTGTGTTAATTATCCATTACATACTATTTTACTTGTCCAGAGGGTTCAAAAATATTTTTAAATCCAAGTCACATTTGAAAAGGTTTACGATAATCTTTTCAAATCATTTAGTTAATTTTTCCAATTTAGGTGTGTTAAGATGAAATTTGTATCATCAATTAATAGGAATACTGTAAAATAGTACAATTTGTTGACCAGAATAAAGATTGGGACATATTATTCAGTTACAACAAGAGTGGTATTGAGCCTTTAAGTGTTCCGAGAGCAGGTTGGGGGAATATCATCCTAATTAATGCAATAGTTAAACTGATATTTAAGGGAGATTTTTTGGTTTTACTTTAATAGCTTGATTAAAGACAAACCTTGTGGATTTTCTCCGGGTCCTCCGGTTTCCTCCAATTGCTAAAGAACCCTACTCGCAGTCAAATTATTTAAGTCAAGATAGTCCCGAAATGACCTAGTTTGTGTCGAGTGGACCCCTCTCTCTCCCTCTCTTTCTCTCTCTCTATTAATGAACACTATGCTTTCTATAGAAGGGATTTAGGTGACATTTTAATTAGGTCTCTTTACATCGTAATTTGATGTATTTTTTTATCATTCTGTTTGAAAGTTTTAAAATGAATTACCACGCACTTGCTGTTTGACTTGATAGAAAATTACATTCCTTCACGTTTAAGGTGTGCTGTTGCTATCGCTCTGTGCATCAGGGCGCGCATAAATCTCAATCTAGTTGCGTTCTTTGTTGCTCTCCTCGGTCCGTCGTTATCGCCTTCATCAACTGCGTATTTTTAAATCCACAAAACAAACGTCAGCAAGTGACAAACTGACGATGGGTATTTTTGTTCTTGCTTCCCATTAATCTTCCTTAAGGGCAAGGTAAAATGACACCAGAAAATATGGAAAAATTATTGCAAAACCAGAAAAATGGCCCTTGGATATAAATGCCTAAAATACAATACATTACTCACAGATCATTTTGTTACTACCGCTGGCCCTTTACAGACCCGTAGCTAGAAAAACCAAAAAACCTCCCTTAAATATCAGTTTAAAGTAGCTAGGTCTCTAACTCAATATCATCCAAAATCTTCGACATTGAAAACACGATTTATTTGTCGGTTTAAATCAACATTGGTGTTGTGATCTTACCGGGAAAAGATGGCCTTCTGATATCCAATATTTAAAGACAAAATAAACATTTTACAATTGGTACACGAATCGTGTACCATAATGCGGTTCAGCGCTATTTGTAATAAGGGACTCGAAAAACGAGGCTAGGCATATTCCACAAGTCATGTCAAATGGTGACATCATATTCTTATCTGGAAAGCATACCCAATAAATACTATCGGCGTAGACATGAATAACCCGACGCTAGAGATTGAAATTCGATTGAGAATACTTGCGTATTTCGCCGAACCTAACTGATTAGAAATTACAGTAAAAACAGAAACGATTGAATGTAAATCAATTTATATACATTCATATTACATTATTGTATGCGTTGCGGCCCATTTGTGTCAATTTCTAGGTCCCAAATATTTAGCCCCTTTAACTATTGCATTAATTAGGATGATATTCCCGCAACCTGCCCTCGGGACACTTAAGAGCATGTATTAATAGTTTAATAAAGATGATTCACTCGTTTACCTAAATACAGAATTACAAAAACTATTATTATTCATTAATCATCATCAACGACGACACAACAATAAACTTTTCTTGTCGTAACCGGTGAACCCCATCCTAGTGTACCGGATTGGACGAGTCGGTTAACTGAAGTATATAAGGCGTAAATTTCTAGCTGAACATCAATCAAGCGAGTTGTTTCACAACGAATAAGGTTTGTGAATTGGATAGCTGAATCACAAGAAACACAAATGTTCTGGCCTTTTTGGTTTCTTGTTCTAGGTTAGTAAACTACTTTACCACTTTTATTATATCTAATACAATGGATAAATATGGTTTAATGACACGTCAGCATCAACGGGAATATATTGCTCCAAATAAATCACATATATTTCATTAAAAGATAAACGCAAATATTGCTTATAATTAAAACATTGTAATCTCAATACATATTCTTGAGCTTGTTTTTCCAACACTTGATTTGGTATGATATATCGTTAAAATATTTATTTTTTAAAAGTTGTTTCCATGAAATGATCCGCCAAAGGATCCCTCTGACTTCAATTGTGTAACAGAATGTAATTATATATAATTACATTTGAAATTTGTCTGTTTTACCATTCATATACAAATTTTAAGAAAATAATGTTTAGTAAACTACGATAACCATTGCTCAGTGTGTATTGGCTCACTCACATGGAAGTCTCGTGAATCGAAACCACGCCAGTTGATTCAATGACAGACCTTATGCTACAACGCGCACGCACTAACCATTCGTCCATCCCCTCACCATTTTGGTAGTTAGAATTCTATATAAGAGTACGCAGTAGCTCCACTGTCGTGACCAAATTTTTCTCATAGCACGCTCTATGGCGTATGCCCGTCTTCATTAGCCCAGTCGGAGCGTAACAATAGGACGTTAAACCCCATTTCATTTATGGTATTACTCATGTAAAAAGTGGAAAACAATTCTTCACACGCCTATTTAGGAATCTAACTTGATATTTTTGTCATTTATTTTAGGTTGCTTTGTAATTTGACCTGTAATGTAATTTCTATGTCGAGGTGTTCGTGAACCTGACTTGCCTCAGGCTCCTCGAGTTCTAAAATCATTAGATATAGTTTAAACGATTGTCACCATTGACGTAAATAACTGTGCAGTAACACGTGAACCCCTCGTTAAGATTTCACTGCAGTTAATTTATATTTAAATTATTTACATTCTGAATTCAACCAATTATTGAGAGGGAGAGAGAGAGAGAGAGAGAGATTGATATTAAAGTTAACATTGGTTTTACTTGAAACATCAACATTGCTTGTGTTAGTCGCACATACGTGCATTTTCCTTATTTCGAGGTCAATCCTGACCAAATCTGCACACCCTTTATATAGCCCCACCTATAGTCATACAATAATGTAACTTTTGTACTAAACCAGTATGTTTTCTCGGTTGATTCTTATGGCGGTGGTGATACTGACCAAAGCGGGTCAAATCAGCACAATTTTAAAGTTGCAATTTCATATTTTTAAGTTATATTTTTAAAAATTATTAAAATAAAGCCTTAAAATAGAGAGAGAGAGAAATGGGGTTTAACGTCCACTCGACACAAACTAGGTCATTTCGGGACTAACACATGGTTAGATTATATTTCAATAATTCGCTTGCGTGTAGGGGTCTTTAGCAGTGGGAGGAAACCGGAGGACCTGGAGAAAACCCAAGAGGTTGGACAGGCGACCCTATTCCTTGCCACGTAAAACCGGGGATTCGAAACCACGCCAGTAGACTCAATGACAGACTTTATGATACAGTACGCACGTGCTAACCATTCAACTATCCAAACCCCCGCCTTAAAATAGATTGTATCTATAAACAGTCCTATCTTGTTAAAGAATAATCCTATTAATCCTATAATTCACTATTGCCAGTTGAGAAATTGGCAAAAATATAATTTTCATCTTCAAATTCAAACGTTTGAAGATAACTACTCCATGCTGGAGAATAGAAAACAATGGAGGTAATTGGGAGGTAATTGTGTTATTATTTCCGGTGTTATGATTTTAAAGTGTGAGAATGACACCTATGATTGTATAATAGTGAGTTGACAACCTATTGAGCAAAAGACATAGAAATAATTATGTTTTGACTTTTTTAGAAAATATGAAATTGTAACTTTAATATGTTGGTGAGGAAGTTACTGACCGAAGTTACGATCTCTGAGTCTGACCGACTACAACTTGATGATATATGGATAACGGGCCAGTTTGTTCTTTAGACGGCGGATGACCGAAACGGGTAAAAACAGCACGATGTTTGACCAAGTTTGACCAAGGGATAAAAGCACCACGATCTCTGAGTGTGACCGCAAAACGCTTTCATATTTGGACGACAGAGTTACTGGTCGAAACGGGTCAAAACAGCAGAATGTCTGACCTAGTAAATGTTGGTAATACATTTGTGACTACTTGGCTTATTCTTCGGACAGCGGAGTTACTGACCAAAACGGATGAAACAGAGAGAGAGAGGAATGGGGTTTAACGTTTACTCGACACAAACTAAGTTATTTTTGGACTAACACATGATTCAGTTTTATTTCAATAATTCGCTTGCGCGTAGGGTTCTTTATCAGTGGGAGGAACCGGAGAAAAGGCGACCCTACTCCTTGTCACATACAACTGGGGAATCGAAACCCCGCCAGTTGTCTCAATGACAGATCTTATGATACAGCGCATACGTACTATCCATTCGGCCATCCAACGCCCCGGATCAAACAGCTCGATGTTTTTAATGAAACGACACATACAGCCCGACTTGTGCGCCTTCCTGCGAATTCTACTTTCTTTTAAGGGAATAAAATAAAACAATGGTGTTATATTAACATCTTATAAGACCTATAAGTATTTTATC
The DNA here is from genome assembly GCF_932274485.2 of Patella vulgata. Lineage (NCBI taxonomy): Eukaryota > Metazoa > Mollusca > Gastropoda > Patellidae > Patella > Patella vulgata. The sequence goes on along the minus strand of NC_065886.2, from coordinate 2,380,265 downwards.
ATTATACCCCTTGCTGTTTTATGTTGTCACGATTCAACACACCTGTGAACCCGACATAAAACTGTTAAAAACATCCTTATATCCATCATACAACCCGGATATACGTCACTTTATAAACATTAAATTATATAAATCTCAGCATTACGTTACTTTTATAGTGTAACGCCTCTTGTGATTCACATTGGTCCAGTGGACGGAAGTTCTGGTTAAGATCCAGTTGTTGACCGAGAACTTTCCCACAGATTTACCTTGTAATGCAGGAAGGAGGACCTAGAATAGCGTCTTGTCAGGGGCTGTCAAGGAGACGGCCTTAACTTTGGGGCTCCAGGGAAAAAATGATCGGAGATGGAAGCTGCAGCATTTCATTTTCTCATTAAATTAAATTCATGAAATGTCCCTTCAATATGTAGATCTGACATCCCCCCACCCCCTCCTGAAAATCCAGAATCCGCCCAGACTGTTAACTAATTGTATATTTTTATTTTGGGGATCACGTGGCTAAGTGGGTAAGACGCTAGCTCGCTAGCCTGGAGGTCGGGTGTTCGATCCCTGCATTGGCCGAGAAAGTTCATCCAGATTTTCCGGCGTGGTTCTCCCTTGTCAGTGATGCAGGACTGAGGGGCTGACAAGGAAAGCTGTCTAGTCGTTCGGATGGGACGAAAAACCGAGGTCCCGTGTACACATTGGCGTGCACGTAAAAGATCCCTTGGCAGTTGGAATTCGATATAAGAGTAGGCCGTAGTGCCGCTGTCCGGGCAAAATTTCCCTCATAGCACACTGTATGGCGTATGCCCGTCTTCATTAGCCCAGGTTAGGAGCAGAACAGTAGGACGTTAAACCCCATTTCATTTCATTTCATTTCATTTATATTTTTATTTTCAGGGTTGACCCGTGTACAAAAGATAACTGGATTACAGTGGGAAGGAGTAGTTAAAGGAGCCATACCATCTACAGCCGTCCCAATCAGGCCTAATGGCGCTTCCCTCTTTTACTTCTGCGAGGTGGTAGTGTCCTCGAAGGGGGTAGGCATCAATTTATTTAGTTTATTTTACGGACTCTCATTTTATTCAGGTAGATTAGGTCGATATTTTCACAGAAAACCTGAACATTGGCATGTAGGTAGTTTTTGATGCCCTCTATCGAATAAGAGCGCGACAGAAGCCATCTGACCTTATTGTACGCGCCATTTTGGATTCAAAATGGCCGCCTCTGATTGCTTTAGGAGTTTACCTATTTCAGTTTCACGGGATAATAGATCCGATTGTTTTTTTTTTACCTAAGCGACCTGATTATTAAACGTCTGACATTTAATATGTTTTGTTTTATCAAATTGTTGAGACACAGACCCGTAGCTAGCGTGGGGGGGGGGTGCACCGCCAACGTGCCCATATCAGTATGGGCGCCCCATAAAGCCGATTGACATTTGTTTGGCAGTCCCCCCCCCCTCCCGCTAGCCACGGGCCTGAGACAACATCAGATTGTTGAATATTATTCGGAAATTGATTTACAGACTAGTAAGAATTAATAAATATTTCGACTAGTTGAAGGAATCTAGTGTAGCGAACATTGACTCCCACCTAAGTTGGACAAACGTTTCTCACCTTCAGTGGGTTTCAGACGAGTTATTTCCCCTGGTTTAGAAAATCGGTATCAGGCCAGTTATTTCCCCTGTTTTAGAAAATCGGGTTTAGACCAGTTATTTGGATATCCCGTATACATGTAGATAGAAATTCAGACATTTTACTTATTCACAGATTAATGATATTTTTGAAAGAGATTTTCCACGCAACAGGCGACTGTGGTTAAGCCGTAAATGAAATGAAATGAAATGGGTTTAACGTCCTACTGTTCTGCTCCGAAATGGGCTAATGAAGACGGGCATACGCCATACAGTGTGCTATGAGGGAAATTTTGCCCGGACAGTGGCACTACGGGATCTTTTACGTGCACGCCAATGTGTACACGGGACCTCGGTTTTTCGTCCCATCCGAACGACTAGACAGCTGTCCTTGCCAGGCCCTCCGTCCTGCATCACTGACAAGGGAGAATCACACCGGAAAATCTGGATGAACTTTCTCGGCCAATGCAGGGATCGAACACCCGACCTCCAGGCTAGCGAGCGCCTTACCCACTTAGTCACGGTGGTCCCCTGTGGTTAAGCCATGTGTCGTGTTGTGAGAATTTAGAGAACAGGTGATCGATCTAATAAAGGTGTTAGAAAACAAAACAATAACATAATAATACAAAACGTGTTTGAATACGTCTCATAATAGTTATTTCATATATTATTTCAGGGACAAAGAATACCTGGTACACTGAGACCAACAGACAATTCCTGTAAATACGAAGTAGACGATGCTGTTAAGAGCTCAACAGAGTTCAATGTTCTCGTTAACCCTAGTGGAGCCTCTTTAAAGTGGGAATACGGTAATCCGAGGAAGGGTGTCCCCGCTGGTGCTGTGAAATGTCATGAAGGCGATAACTGTTACTTAGGACAAAGTATTTACGGTGATGGAATATGTGCGGAACTTCCCGGGAAAATATTTACTGATCAGATTCAAATGATTATGACTAACGATGAAAAGATTTTTAAATGCCCTTTTAAAATGTTCTTAGTGGAAACTGTATGAAATTAAACTGATTTCATTTGGTATAAAACATTTGGTATAAAACATTTGGTATAAAACATTGTGTTCTGCACGACGAAGTAAAACATAATTGTGTAATGAATATTATAAAATATGTTTAATCATTTAGTTGGCATTGAGTTTACACATATATCCTTACACCCATACCAACATCATTACATTCACCACCTTCACCATCACCACCACATTCACCGCCATCACCACCACTATCACCACACTCACCACCATCATTATACCCATACACTCATCACGCCCATACCACCATCACCACCTTCACCTTCATTACCACCATCTTCACCACAATCACCGCCACCATTACCACCATGTTCACCATCATTACCACCATCATCACCACCATTAACACCACCTTCACCACCACCATTAACACCACCATTACGACCATCTTCACCACCATTATCACCACCCTTACCACCATCATCACCATCATTACCACCATCTTCACCACCATTACCACACCATTATCACTACCTTCACTGCCATTAACACCACCGTTATCACCACCACCACCACCACTATTAACACCATCTTCACTACCATTATCACCACCTTCACCACCACCATTAACACCATCTTCACCACCATTACCACACCATTATCACTACCTTCAACGCCATTAACACCACGGTTATCACCACCACCACCACCATCACCATTAACACCACCTTCACCACCACCATTATCACCATCTTCACCACCATTACCATCGCCACCACCACCACCATCATTACACCCATACATTAATCAAACCCATACCACAATCACCACCTTCACCACAAGCACTGTCACCCAACAGAACTGGCAATAGAATAAGAATGAAATGAAATGATGTTTAACGTCCTAATGAAGACGGGCATAAGGGAAATTTTGCTTGAACAGTGGCACTACGACTCACTCTTGTATCGAATTCCATTTGCCAAGGAATATTTTACGTGTACACCAATATGTACACGGAGCCTCTGCCTTTGTCCCATGGGGGTTGGGTGGCTGAATGGTTAGCGTGTGCACGCTGTATCATAAAGTATGTCATTGAGTCAACTGGCGTGGTTTCGATTCCCCGGTTGTACGTGACAAGGAGCAGGGTCGCCTGTCCAACCTCCTGGGTTTTCTCCGGGTCCTAAAGACTCCTACGCGCAAGCGAATTATTGAAATAAAATTAAACCATATGCTAGTCCCGAAATGACCTAGTTTGTGTCGATTAGACGTTAAACCCCATCTCTCTCTCTTTTCCCTCTCTCTCTCTCTCTCTCTCTCTCTCTTACTCGCCGTCTTACTCACTGAGTAGCCTTGGGTCCATCAATACAAATACTCCATGACACCAAACACAAATGTAAATAGAATAGAAGAGAGTGTGGTTAAGTGCAAGAACTGTAAAGATTGCGTAGGCAGGCAACGAATATACGGCCTCAAGACGAAGCGTGGCCTTTAACTGCATATAAAAATTATGAGCCTAAGAGTTCCAGCATGTTCTAAAAAAACACTCAATTTATTTGATAGAGGTTTGAGTGCCACCCCACCCACTTTGAAGTATTTTGAGTTTGCATCTAGTCACTTCGACCCATCAGGTTATCGTGTTCTTACTGGGCAAATGAAGACGGGCATACGCCATAAAGTGTGCGATGAGGGAAATTTTGCCCGGGCAGCGGCGGTACGGCCTACTCTTATATCGAATTCCAACTGCCAAGGAATCTTTTACGTGCACGCCAACGTGTACACGGGACCTCGTTTTTCGTCCCATCCGCACGACTAGATAGCTGTCCTTGTCAGACCCTCCGTCCTGCATCACTGACAAGGGGAAACCACGCCGGAAAATCTGGATGAACTTTCTCGGCCAATGCAGGGACCTCCAGGCTAGCGAGCCAGCGTCTTACCCACTTAGCCACCGTGATCCCTTGTCTGATTGAAGAAATGAAATGAAATGGTGTTTAACGTCTTACTTTTATGCCCCAACCGGGCTAATGAAGACCGGCATACGCCAAACAGTGTGCTATGTCGCGGGCCCTGATTTTGCATGAGTTACTTTTCACGTCATTTTGTCTGTAAAGTGGTCGATTACTTTTGGATTTTCATAAAAGTGGCACCATTGGTATTCGCGATGATTGAGGAATCTGATAAGCTCCCAATGTGAATACCCAATTGAAATTAGTGTCGAAATATGCAGGGTATTACGTGAAGGCCTTGATAAAATGTACGTAGTTAAAGCGAGATTAAGCCTTCTATTGATGATGATAAATGGATGGCGTTCCACAATATATAGAGAGATAAGGGGTTTAAAGTAGTACCCGGAAAAAACCCACGAGGTTGGACAGGCGACCCTACTCATTGTCATGTACAACCTGGGAATCGAAATCACGCCAGTTGACGCAATGACAGGCCTTATGATACAGCGTGCACGTGCTAACCATTCGGCCATGCGGCCATCTACCCCCCCCCCCCCCGACTAAATAAGCGCTGACTGTTCTCGCTAAAATAGGTAAAACATAGATAATGAAAACAAAATATGCAGAAAATTTCAGTCAAATTGCTTCACTTTGACCCAATATATTAGCGATGCAATTTCAAGCTAGCCTTGAACGTCATTACTCACGTTGGTAAAACAATAAACAAAGTCTCGATTATCCAGTTTTACGTTCAATCATCCATCACGAAATGTATTCAAATCCACTAAATATCGCAGGATAGCGATGCCATCAAGAGTTGATTATGGTCTGGATAAGTTAATTAATGTCTAATTAATAATTTAGAAAACATTTCAGACCTATAAAGAAAGACCCGCAATAGGCAGATTTAGCTCTTCCATGGTGCATGTTTAAGTAATTAGAGAAGCAATATTAATCAATTTCTGAAACCTGTCTATTACTTGAGATATGTTATAGGGAAATATTTAAAACAGTTCTGTTAATCAAGATTTATTGCAATTATGCATTCCGGAGTAAATTGAATTTAAAATAGATTAGACATCCTACACCCTTCACTGAGTGTAAGACATGATAGGTGTGAAAGTTGAACGATCGTTCGATTGGAATGTTTAGCATATGTAATGGTATGTTTTAGCTTGAATCATTTTTCAACTCTGCACCAAAAATCGCACAATCTGTTTGCCCAACCGGGTTTATATGGACCACTGCTAGATTTTTTTTAAATGAGATAGACTTTTATCATAAATTTTAATTGTGAATAATTTACTGATCTGTGATACTTTGTTTTTAAATTTTTGAAATAAATATCGTGTAATTTCATTGATCCCTGTTGGTACTGACGTGCCATTAAACAAGATTTAATAGTCTGTGATATTTGGCGTTACATTGATTTGGGCGCAGGTAGTTCCGGATCAGACGTATGGGGAAGTTGATACAGCCTAATAAACGGTGTGTTAATTTCATTATTGCTGTCAAGGGTTAACAGGTGCTACAATGACTTTACTTATATATACACGTATTTGACATTTATTTGTTGACGAAAGATAAATGATTTCTAGAGAAGGCGTTTAAAAGTAAGTAAATAGGTTTTTGTTACCCAAACATCTCTAAAAGGTATTTAAAATTAGTAATTTGTAATCATTATTATAGCGAAGTACTTGTAAATTTCACTATTTTTGATTATCCTTGCACATCTTTTATCTTAAAATTGAATTGTTTTTATTTATAGGACATGGGTTAAATAGGCCCGTTTTCCAGTCATATTCATTTATGGATTTATCGATAAAATATTCTTCATAGAATAAAATAATTCTCACAAAACACCGTTTCATCAATCATTTGTCTTGCCTTCTCCACGAAAAACGAAAACAATACTTTAAAAATAAAAACCCTTTTACAGTGCAGTTTAATTTTTTTTATTCTTTTATATATTTTTGTTTTCTTTAGCTACGATATCATTTCAGGTGGAAGCGGGCGATACGCCCGACAAGAAGAAGAAACATTTGATGTGATTGTTCGGTGATCTACAAGACAGAAACATATTGGTTTATAAATTGAAAAGATATCGATCGAGGTCTGAATAATACTTACGGTCCCTAACTTTTTTTTAAATTCAAAGCGTGGAAATACGCTATTATATTGAAAATGAAAAGCATCCAATGGTCTGGAGGGTTAATTATGGTCTTTTCACATGTAAATAAATGTCTAATTATTCATTTATGTAACGTTTAAGGCCTAATGATTTAGCACTTGTATCTTCAGCTTATTTGAAAAGACTCATAATATAACTCCAGAACAGAAAGATTACTAAAAATTGAACGTATTCATCTTTCCCAATTGCGTCTAACCCAATTTCAACACATATGTTAAAATGTTAAAAACTGTTGTCTACATCACGCTTACCGCGTTTCCATAAAGGAGCGGGGGGGGGAGGTCGCCGAATGCTAAATATGGATAGGTTTTGCCCACTCATGACCCTAAATCTTCACACTTACTGTGCAAAAAAAATAGATGACACTGTACCCTGTATCGCGCTGGGAAGGTGGTGGAGGTGTCGGGATTCGAAAATCCGGAACGTAACGTTTAGTCTGGATTCTCAGTTCGGGGGGGGGGGGGGTCCATCAAATGGCACAAAACCAGACCCAGTTTTTTGCGTAGAATACGACGCCGAATGGTAATCAGTCCGCCGTTGGTGCGTTTTCGAGGTATTCGGGATCAAAGGTCAAATGAGGTCATTTGCACTAAAAGTAAATGCGCAGCCATTCTTGTTTCATGAAAACATGCTGAAAATGATCGAAAATAACCACTCTTGCAATAAAAATGTAAACTTGCTAAATTCACCTTTGTTCTTGGAAATCCCAGAGATTAAAAGATCAATTTTTTCCGTTTTTGCACTAGGAGGATTTAAAGCAATAAAATGTCAACGTAAAATATAAAAACAAAGCGAAACCTGTTCTAATTAATAATAGGAACATTTAAAACCTATTTTAAGGTGCTTTTAGCACCGTACGTTTACTTTGGGACGTCGTAAAAGATCTTGCATAATAGAACCAAAACACTTCGAAACCTGTTTCAAAAAAACGTAAGAACTGTGAAATCAAAATCTCCCCGATTTAGTTTAACAACGATTGTTATACATAACAAAAACAATCGAAAAGTTTCATGGTTGGACTCCAGCCTAGTTGCGATGCGCTGAAAATCGACAGGGCCCGTTCGCTCATGGCCCCCAAGCTTCAAACCGTATCTGTTAAACAAAACTGTAGCCTATAGCGTTAACAAGAATTTTGAAAAAGGACGTTGGGGTGGGGTGGGGTGGGGTGGGGGGGTAACTCAGGAACGACGGCTTTTGTCTCCAGTACTTTACACCACATCTGAACAAAATCCATTAAAAACTACGCGTATATAAATGGATGTGTTCGGCTTTGCTGAAGACTAAATAGCATTGGACATTCCGTCTCTCAACAATATTACTGGAGACGTTATGGGAGCCACGGTGGCTAAGTGGGTTAGACGCTGGCTCGCTAGGAGGTCGGGTGTTCGATCCCTGCATTGGCCGAGAAAGTTCATCCAGATTTTTCGGCGTAGTTCCCCCTTGTCAGTGGTGCAGAACGGAGGGCCTGACAAGGACAGCTGTCTAGTCTAGTCTTTCGGATGAGACGAAAAAACCGAGGTCCCGTGTATACGTTGGAATGCACGTTAAAGATCCCTTGGCAGTTGGAATTCGATATAAGAATAGGCGATAGTGCCGCTGCCTGGGCAAAATTTCCCTCATAGCACACTGTATGGTATATGCCCGTCTTCATTAGCCCAATATAGGAGCAGAACAGTAGGACGTTAAACTCCATTTCATTTCAAGTCTCGATATCGACATATAATAAACAGAGTTGATGCAGTAGTGTAGGACGTTAAACCCCACTTCATTTCACTTACTTCATCTAACCAGTCGAATCGAATAAATGCCCTCAAAAGCTCGTACAACGGCCATGGGTGTTCTAATTTAACCTCGATGTAAGACAAACAACAACATGGCCACGTGTATATGTCTTTTATTTAAACAAATCCTGAGTTCACATGACTTGAGTTCACGTGGCTGTCAGGGTAATGAACAGATTAGGCCTAAATAACATCAACTTGGTTTGACACTTCACCACCCAATGATGAGGTCATTAATTCATTGTTTACATCTTCACTGGTTTAAAGGACAATATTGGTGTCAGTCATTATAAAATATGTGATAGAGCTCGTTAAATACATCCCAAATATAATTTTAACACAGAGATCATTGCTACGTGAGATGTGTAACAAGCGCGTGAAGAAACGGGAAGTGACGTCAAACATGACAAACATGAGTTGTCCTTCTATATAACTGACTGAAGTAACAAGCGGTAACAGACAAACGATCGAATTTCATTTCACTGATAATTCCGCTGAAGATGAAAAGTTGTTATATGAGACGATGAAAGGATATCTGACAATTCAAAAAAAGAATTGGCTGTCAGTAGATAAAAGATAACGAACAAATTAGAAAAAGTCCCTGCATTACCATGTTTTTATTAAGAACAGAATGAATAAAAACGGGGGAATGCACGGGATTTTTCTACTTTTTCTCGTGTCCCTTATCTAGTGACAGCCAATTCTATTTTTGAATTGTGAGATACCCTCTCACCGTCCCATATAATAACTTTTCAACTTCAACGGAATTATCAGTGAAATGAAATTCGATCGTTTGTCTGTTACCGCTCGTTACTTCAGTCTGTTATATAGAAGGACCACTCGTGTTTGTCATGTTTGGCGTCACTTCCCGTTTGTTCACGTGCTTGTTACAAGTCTTCCGTAGCAATGATCTCTGTGTTAAAATTATATTTGGAATGTATTTAACCAGTTCTATCACATATGTAATAATGATTGACACCAATATTGTCCTTTAATCGTTGACCTTTTCACACAAAAAACAAACTTATATACGCAGAGAGAGAGAGAGAGAGAGAGATTTAGAGAGAGAGAGAGAGAGAGGGAGAAATATTTGGTCATTCTTGCTATAATAATTTAAAAATAGATGATAAAAAAAGAAGTTATCATTATTTGTAGTTTTGACCAGGGCACTGGTATAATCGAGACTTAGCCTCGCTTTCCCATTTTTAAATTAAATTTCTAAATGGAAATGAAATGGGGTTTAACGTCCTACTGTTTTGCTCCTAAACTGGACTAATGAAGACTGGCATCCGCCATACAGTGTGCTATGAGGGAAATTTTGCCCGGGCAGCGGCGCTACGGCCTACTCTTATATCGAATTCCAACTGCCAATTTGTACACGGGACCTCGGTTTTTCGTCCCATTTGAACGACCAGACAGCTGTCCTTGTCAGGCCCTCCGTCCTGCATCACTGACAAGAGGAAACCACGCCGGAAAATCTGGATGAACTTTCTCGGCCAAATTTTTAAATGGCGGACCGTTTTAATCTAGTTAAAATCTCGAGTATCCAATGCCATCGAGAGTCGATTATGGTTTTGTCATGTTAATAAATGTCTAATTAATAGTATAACATTTCAGGCCTAAAGAAAGACCTGCAATAGGCAGATTTAGCTTTTGCATAGTGTATGTTTAAGGTTGTACAATTTGTCGTTACTCGCTGTCCATTTACATCCTAAATAAATTCTTGGATTATCCTCTTCCAAGTTCTTTTTTTTAGAATTTAAGTTTAAACTTTAGCTTTGATATGAGAAGTTAAAAACAATTCGGGCTCAAGTTTCACAAAACATTCTCATACGTTAAAAAGATACATTATGTAAGATTTAGATAAAGAACTAGCCATTCGTGCTTTAATAGTTCAAACATAGATAATATAAATGAATAATTTGAAAATTTCATTCAAATTACTCTATTGCAAGCGAAGATATTAGCCTTTGAAGGTTTGACAGACGTGTGCAATAATTTCAACCACCGTACTGGTTGATCGAAGCTAAGTCTCGGTCCTCCATATTTGATTAAATCAAAGTATCGCTGAACCATTCTAATCTATTTAATATCGGAGAAATCTGATGCCATCGAGAGTTAATTAAGGCCTGGATCAGTTAATTAATGTCTAATTAATACTTTAGAAAACATTTCAGGCCTAAAGAATGACCTGCAATAGACAGATTTAGCTCTTGCATAATGCATGTTTTAAGTTAAAAATTAACTCAAAATTGTTCGCCTTATGTTAACTAAAATATAGCCCTTTATAAAACTTTTGTTATTTTCAACAATAAACTATGTGAATAGATAGGTCAAAAATATTTCTCATAAACAGTGATTGAAAGTTGAATAAATTCTTAATTTAAGTCTGTGAATGCTTTGTGAAATGGGAGTAATTTGATCTTTCACATAGATCTTTTAAAGGCTCAATACCACTCTTGTTGTAACTGAATAATATGTCCCAATCTTTATTCTGGTCAACAAATTGTACTATTTTACAGTATTCCAATTAATTGATGATACAAATTTCATCTTAACACACCTAATTTAAAAAACTGGAAAAATTCAACTAAATGATTTGAAAAGCCTTATGTAAACCTTTTCAATTGTAACTTGGATTTAAAAATATTTTCGAACTCTCTGGACAAGTAAAATAGGATGTAATGGATAATTTACACAACAGGTAGGACATTTAAACAACTAATACTTAGAATAAGACTATTATATTTATTTACTGGAGCTGTCAAGCCAGCAAGAGTGTTATTGTCCCTTTAACGTTAAAAGTATGTACTATTATAATGGCTTGTACAAACAATAACAAATATACTGTTATTTAATTCACCTAATACATAAAGACAATAGTTTCAAATCATGGCCATATATTTAATAAAAGTGTATTCGATTGTGTAAACCTTCCTCCAACATGTAAGAGCCTTAATAAAAATGGCCTCATTCCAAAAAGTATAAAAGAGTTATGCAAACGCAGCTTACCGGAGTTACCAAATGTTACCTGAAGTAAAATCGTAACCACATGTTACCAGAAGTTAAAGCATGAATAAATAGATTCGATACTCACCACCAAATGTGTTTTTGTTTAAAGTTAATTATATAATCATAAAAATGTATGACGTTTGAAGAATTTACGATATTTTAAATTACTTTTATTGTTACCAGCTTGCTGTCGATAAATTGATAATTTAAGATATCGCGTGCATATTTATGTTTGCCACTGACCACTGAATACAAACTCAAAATAAAACCTATGATTTACTCGCTTTTATTGTTCTGCAGCTTGCAGTAATGTTAATGAATGAATGATATTATTTCGATAATGTGTAGTTTATGTTCAGTGGTCGGAGATACTAATGAATATGCATGAGGAATTTACGGTATTTTAATTCACTTTGCATGGGATAAAATTGAGTTGTTGTTCACCATGGGGGTAAACAGTTATTTTATAATTTGGTAGGATAAAGTTGAATTATATAGTAGAAAACAGACATATTTGTTGTTATATATTTTACGTGTGGAGGTGTTCTCCCCCCCCCCCCGCCAAATATCGGTATGGCTACTCTCATTACGCTGTCGTCACGCTTTCGTTTCCACCACGACTTCGCTACGAGGATAGGGCGCATGCTCCACACCCATCCAGCTCTAATCCACGTTCCTACCATGACCCCACTACGACTCCCACTACGCTGCCAAAGATCTCGCCACATCCATGTCGCCCTCGGTCACGATCTATGAAGAATGCATAAAGGATTAAACAATATAATAAATCAACAAAAACAATGTCGACATGAAAAGTGAACACAGGTTATGCCCATTGCACGCTAGAGATTTTTGGCAAGCGGTTACCTGATAAGTTGCATCGATGTAGTTTTACAGTTAAGCCATTGGGGCGCTCTTTTACAATGATTACATTACAGTCATTAATATGGTTAAAACCACATCAGATATACACCTTCGTGTTCTAGGATACACATAGATTCACAAAAATGCTATGACACAACATTTCAGAGTCTAAAAGTATGAACAAAACGGTAAAATAATAACAATTGGATACGTGCCTTTTCCTATGAAAGCTGTTTCATACGTGCTGCCGTATCCGTGTGCCACGTCACGTATCCGAACTATACACAAATTGATGACGTCACAAACAAAATCGACACGGATACGTGATAAGCGCGAGGAATTTTCGCTTGCCAAAAGTCCCTATTATTGCGTATGAGAGTAACGTATGAGTTGCGTATGAAATCTGATAAAAACAACTAAAAAATGCTCTTGAGAATACAGACTTGTTCGTATGGGTAGCGTTTGGCCTGCATCTGACCAGGGTATGTCTAGCGTATAAACTGCGCATGCCCGGAGTACCTCTATCACGTGACAAAGTGTCTATTTAAGCGGCGACGTTGTAGCATTATTGCTTGTCTACCATATCACCCATGGTGGAAGTGGGTGTAAAAATCTAGGAACTAACGAACGAAGCATTATTGCACTAGCTAGACGCTGATTGTATGTTAAATACTTTACTCATTCGTCAAACACACGCCAAGATGTACGGTACACCTTCATGCCAGCGCATGACGAGCATACTTGACGTATGGGTAACATACTTCTACCGTAGCTCATGCATATTCAGCGTAAGCTGAGCGTATAAACCTAACGTCCGAATACGCACAAAATTATAAGCAAGCTTCATTTAACAAAAAGTTCTTCCTCGCCGTATATCAGTGTATGCGATCGTGCTAGAAACGGACACATCCTCTGATGAACGTAGACTCTACCGTATGACAGCGTACGCTAGCGTGTGAGTAATATTTTTTGAAACACTGGCTAAAGCCCTGTTCACACTTGGCCGCGATAAGCGTGCCGTTCTGGGCACGGTACCAGGCCGCGATAAATTTCAAGAAAATGACCCGTTTACATTACTCTAAAATAACCGGTCTCAGAACCGTGCCAAGCCAATCTAAATGTGGAACTCTTCACAGAAAAGTTAATTTCAATCCCTATACAAATTACCCAGATGAAAACATTTATGATGGTTGATTTACTTTGAGCAGCCATTTTGACAGAACTGATGACAGAGCTGTCAAAGTTAATTTCAGTCCCTATACAAATTACCCAGATGAAAACATTTATGATGGATGATGGTTGATTTAGTTTGAGCAGCCATTTTGACAGAACTGATGACAGAGCTGTCAAAGTTTGGGGGGGAAAGGTCAAGGTTCATTTGGCGCATGCGCAGTAATACGTGCTCAGACCGGTTAGCGTTTACACTACGAAGATTTAAAGCGAGCCGGTCCTGGTACCGTTCCGAGACCACTTCACTTCAGTGGGCTAGATTGACACCGTACCAGGCTCGGTACGCGTACGTTTGACCCGTTTACACTACAAAAAAGTGAAGCGTGCCGTACCTGGTACCGTGCCTGGTACGCTTAATATTTGTAATGTAAACGGGGTTATAGTCTAGGGCCTTTAATAAACTCAAAAATCTTAAAGCGGTTAATTTGAGACACATTAATTATCTTAGAAATTGGCAGATTATTACATTATTACGCAAGTACAAAAATATTCATCGTATATTCCTCACTCTCTGACTCTTTGTTTTGTGCGTATGAAATACAGGACCGAGGAGATAAATGAGATAAATGAGATAAATGAAAAACGCAAATAGATTCAGATTTATGTGAGCGATGACGCGCGAGATCGACAGCGACAGCGTACCTTAAACGTGAAGGAATGCAATTTTCTCTTTACTCAAACAGCAGGTGCGTGGTAATTCATTTTAGAATTTTCAAACTGTGTGATAAAAAATACATCTAATTGAGAATTAATTAAGATGTTTAAAGATGGACAACTGCCGTCACCTAAATCAGATCTAAAAAATACATAGTCTTCCTTGATGTTAACAATAACTACAGAGAGAGAGAGAGAGAGAGAGAGGGAGAGAGAGAGAGAGCTTCGAGTTCACTAGATTTGTTCTTGGTGTCAATATCACAAAAAAACTTCTAAAAGGGACATTTTCAGTTCGTTCTTAAAAACAGAAAGATTTGACTCTAGACGTATATGTAATGGGAGTTGATTTCAAAGAAACGGCGCTGAGTATGAAAATGCACGTTTTCCAGTCTTACGTGTTACACAAGGGATCTTTAATAAGTGTTTATCAGATGAGCGTAATTTTCGACTTGTAGTATAAGGTACTATCATGTCTTGGATGTAGGTAGGTGATTGTGAATTTACAGATTTAAAAGTTAGTAATAAGATCTAGAAATTAATTCGCTGTTTAACGGGTAGCCATTCATTGATGATAATATGGAACAGAGATTACTGTCAAATCGTCCTCCATCTCGGTGTATCTTTAATCAAGTTATCAATGCAAAACCAAAAAACCCACATTAAATGTCAGTTTTGTTATTAAGTAATTAGGATGATATTTCCGCAACCTGTTGGTGAAACACTTAAGAACATTTACTAACAGCGTAATA
The DNA here is from genome assembly GCF_932274485.2 of Patella vulgata. Lineage (NCBI taxonomy): Eukaryota > Metazoa > Mollusca > Gastropoda > Patellidae > Patella > Patella vulgata. The sequence continues at coordinate 2,365,238 of NC_065886.2, read as the reverse complement.
TGCACATAACCTTAATACGATTTACGTATTTTTCAATTAGTATAAAAACCAACAACATCAAAAGCCGCGAAATAATTAACTTTTCTGGCTGTAAACCGTGAACAACATCCGGTTGGCAAGAGTGTAAATTGGTTGAAGTATATAAGGAGTAAATTTCTAGCTGAACATCAATCAAGCGAGTTGTTTCACCACGAATAAGGTTTGTGAATTGGATAGCTGAATCACAAGAAACAAAAATGTTCTGGCCTTACTGGTTTCAAGTTCTAGGTGAGTGAACTACTTGACCTCTGTTGTCATATCTAATACTATTCATTCCTTAAACATATATTTAGATATAATTTAAATGATATACGGAAATATAATTTTTTAAATTAAATAAGTTATAATCGCTACACATGTTCTTGAGCTTGTGTTTCAAAAGTTTTTTCGTAGCATGACCTGATTTGTGTTAATCCCCATTTTTCTCGACGTCTATAATCAGGGCCCTGTTTCTCGAAATCTTAACTAAAGATAAAATCCAAATTTTAGTAGATACTTCAATTTTGATTGGCTAAGCACTAACATAAATCTAATATTATCTAAAATTTGGATTTTTATCTTAGTTAAAATTTCGTGAAACAGGCCCCCAAGGCCGGATTTTGTCCCCTGTCTCTCTACCAGAGAGGACCCAGGCTACAATTATGTAACCAAATGTAAAGTGTATAACTACAGCTGTGATTTGTCTGTTTTACCGTCTAGTTAGATATTTTAAGATGTGACAGCTATCAAAATTATTGTGAAGACGCTGTACGGTATTCCCCATGGAGCCGCGATGGCTCGGCGAGTAAGGCGATGGCTCGCTAACATGGAAGTCGCGGGTTCGATCGCGGTGTTGGCGGAGAAAGTTCATTGGGATTTTCCGGCGAGGTTTCCCTTTGTCATTGGTGCAGGACAAAGAATCTGGCAAAGGACATCGTATAGTCGGTCGGATGGGACTAAAAACTGAGGTTCCGCGTACGCATTGGTAAAAGATCCCTTACATCTTAAATACGATATAAGAATTAATTAACGATTTTTCATTTTCTGAATCGAATCTGAAGCAGCCAACTGTATGGTATGATAAATGAGGTAGGAAAAGTAAGTCGCTGCTGCGGAAAAACAATATGGTCCGTGTCAAACATATGGTCTATGTCCCAGGTCACGTAGAAGATGGAATTTTTGTTAAAGTTACTTTTCTTTTTACTTATAACATCATCAACAGTGTTTGTTTTAGTCGCACTTAGATGCATTTTCTTTACATCGAGATCAATCATACAATATACGCTTTGTACTAGCCCACTAGTTGTTCTCAATCCGATTAAAACACAGATCCGATTTCGTTTCGTTTTTAATAGTTCAAATTTCGTTTTACTTATCTTCACAACACTAGAATCTGGAAGAGTTGATATGTAATAGGCGTTCTAGTTGATGGGAGGGATTAGCCAATGAAACAGTCTGTTACAGCGAGTTCTTGGCGTGCTCTGCACATAACTGTGAGTAAACCCCTAGATACGTCAACGCTAATTGATTAATCAATGTCTGATGTCATAGGGTCAAATGCCGCTCGTATGACCCCTGACGCGACCTTCCAGTATAGGCCATCGAAAGTATAAAAAAAACGATCTGTATTTTAATCAGATTGATTCTTTGGGCGGTGGACAGGTAAAAACAGGTAAAAATAGCACGATCACTGATTTATTTTGATAATATTTGGATGACGGGTCGGAGTTTCTGAGCGAAAAGGGTAAAACACAATGATGTCTGACCGAGTTTATTCTATGGACGTCGCAGTTACTGACCAAAATGGTTAAAACAGAACAATGTCTGACCTAGTAATTTTCATATGTGGGTGATGATATTTCTGATTGTCTTGACGGTGGAGTTACTGACAAAAACGGGTAAAGCCATTATTGTATCTGAACGAGTAAATGTTGATGATATATGGTTAGTGGCTCCGTTTATTTTCTGTTACTCACCGGGTAAACTGTCTAAATGAGGGCCAACTTACAGACCGAAACGGTTTAAAACAGTTGTCCGAGTATAGTTTGATAAACGTTTAATCTTTGGTGTGCTCGATGTTTTAACTTACAAAGCAACCCGACTTTTGCTCCTTCTTGAGAATTCCACCTTTAGAAAGAGAGAGAGAGAGAAAAAAATGCGGGTTTAACGTCCACTCGACACAAACTAGGTCAATTCGGGACTAATATATGGTTCAATTTTTATTTCAATAATTCGTTTGCGGATAGGGGTCTTTTTCAGTGTGAGGATATCGGAGAAACCGGAGACAAACCACGAGGTTGGACAGACGACCCTACTCCTGACCCGTACAACCGGGGATTCGAAACCATGCCAGTTAACTGAATGACAGACCTTATGATACAGCCCCCCCCCCGAATTCTACCTTTAAATGTTCAAAATAAAACAATAGCGTTATATTAAAATCGTATGACACCTGTAAACCACATGTCGTACAGGTAATTTATTATATACCCCTTCCTGTTTCATGTTGTCACAGTTCACCACACCTGTGAACCCGACATAAAGCTGTTAAAAACACCAATAAAAATAATGTTAATCGCCATTATATACCCGGATGTACCTTACTTTATAAACATCAGATTATATAAACGTAAACAATACGTCACTGTCATCGGTCATACGTCCCATGTGCCTTACTTTATAAATATCAGATTATGTAAACGTGAGCAATACGTCACTGTCATCGGTTATACGTCACATGTACCTTACTTTATAAACATCGGATTATTTAAACAATACGTCACTGTCATCGTCATACGTCACATGTAGAAATATTATGGCCTTAACTAATAATTCTTTATAGATTCATAGTCAAGCAAAGTAACACCCACAACTATAGAAATCTATATGAATTGAACCAAAGGTTATATGCCATCTTCATGGTCAGGAATTCAATATGTCTGTTGACCAAATTTAGTTATAAGTCCCTCCCAGAGTGCAAGGTATAGGGTATGTCTATTCCATATTTGGACTCTTAAGACAGTGGTCAGTTTATGGTGTAAACCCATTGGGTTGTGGGCACTATAAAAGCAAGTGGGGGCTAGCATTTGACCGTTTGCGACCACGCTGATAACCAAGAAATTGATTCGAGATTTTTCAACAAGGCTTGCCCTTGGTGCAAGTAGAAAGACCGGACAAAAAACAGTGTCTAGTCGTTCGTATGAGACGAAAACTCGACATCACATGGACACGCTGGAGTGCACGTAAAATAACTAATAATTCTTTATATATGTCGAGCATTGTGAGAAGTATTTATTCTGGAAAATGTTTATTTTTTCTTTGCGTGTACGAAAGATGTAAACGGATTAGAACCCCATTACAAAACAGTATAATAATTGTTTAATATGGCGGTCATCCAGAGCAGATGACACACTGTCGATACACACCAAATGGAGACGTAACACGCATGGTGTCAAGCGCGGATCCAAGGGTTGCCCTTTCTTTCTCCAGGCTCAATATGGGTGGGTCGGGGAACAAAACGGTCGGACAAACCATCTGCAGCATCGTTCCGTTTTTTAAAATTTTTGAATAATCACTACGGAACTTCAATATGTAGATCTGAAATTTCTCTCCCATCCCCACCATCCACCGTCTGAAAATCTTGAATGTGACCTTGGATGTTAACTAAATTTATAATCTTACCTTTTCTTCTTCAGGGTTGAGCCTTGTGCAAAAGACACCTCGATTACAGTGGGTAGGAATAGCAGAAAATGGAGCAATACCGTCTACGGCCGTCCCAGTCAGGCCTAATGGCGCTTCCCTCTTTTACTTCTGCGAGGTGGTAGTTTCCTCGAAGGGGGTAAGCATACGTTTATTTCCATTATTTAAAGGACTCGCGTTTAATGTTTGACATTTGTTATAATGTGTGACGATTTAGCTGTTGGCGATGATACGGAAATATCTCATAAATGTTGAAAAGTATTGTGAATTTCCAGAGAGAGAGAGAAAGAGGGAGAGAGAGAGAGAGAGAGAGATCATATCGGGACTAACATATGGTACAGTTTTTATCCAATAATTGACTAGGGTGTATGGGAACATCGCTGCCACCGGGAAGCCCAATGTTGGCCGTGGATTTTGTACACGTTGGCATGAGCGTAAAAGAAGCATTGACAATTGAAATTCGAAATAAAGACGGAACGATACACCTAGGTCCAGTGTATACGCCGGCGTGGCAGAAAAGACCCTAGACAGATGGAATTCGAAATAAGAGTAGAGCGTGGTTCCGCTGTCCGGGCAAAACAAAATACAGATGGACCACTCCAGCAACTACAACAACAACATATATGAAGAATTGTTTGAAAGCGTCTCCTATAACTATTTCATATATATTATTTCAGGGACAAAGAATACCTGGTACACTGAAACCAACAGACAATTCCTGTAAATACGAAGTAGACGGTGCTGTTAAGAGCTCAACAGTGTTCAATGTTCTCGTTAACCCTAGTGGAGCCACTCTAAAGTGGAAATACGGTAATCCGAGGAAGGGTGTCCCCGCTGGTGCTGTAAAATGTCATGAAGGCGATAACTGTTATTTAGGACAAAGTATTTACGGTGATGGAATATGCGAGGAACTTCCCGGGAAAATCTTCACTGGTCAGACTCAGATGATTATGACCAACGACAAGAAGGTTTTTCGATGCCCTTTTAAAATGTACTTAGTGGAAAAATAAATGGAATCAAATTGTATTTATTTGGTATAAACATTGTGTAGTACACGGAGAAGTAAAAATAATTCGACCCGTCTCACAGCGGTAATGCGAAAGCCTTTTGTTAGCTCTGTAGATGATGACTGACATTTCAATTTTTGTTTTCATGATTTAAAAATTTGTTTTAGAATTTAATTTGCAGAAGATAAAAAAGTTAATATTGAGAGGTAATTAACTCAATCTGATGTCATCCCTGATTAAAACACAGATCCTATTTCGTTTCGTTTTTTTTTTATAGTTCACACTTTCGCTTTACTTGTCTTTACTACACTAGGATCTGGAAAAGTTGTTATATTACTGGCGTTTTGGGTTGAAGTGAGGGATAAGCCAATGAAACAGTCTACGACGGGACTTCTTGGCGTGTCATGCACGGAACTGTGGGTAAACCAATAGAAACGTCAACGCTGATTGATTAATCAATGTCTGACGTGATAGGGTCCAAAGCCGCTCGTATGACCCCTTCGAGTACAATTTGTCAGATCTTCATGTAGTGTAGGCCATCGAAAGTATAAAAAAAAAAAGAAACGAAATATAGATCTGTACTTTAATCAGATTGTATTGTGATGATTATAAATCAAATTTACACATTAAGTTGGCATTGACTTTACACATACACCCTGACACGCATACTGTCACCATCACACAAACACAATATCAATAGAATAGGGGAGAGTGTCATGTAGAATAAGAACTAATCAAAGTGTCGCACGTATTGCTCTAGGGAATATAGGGAATATAATTCTATTCTGTAATAACTTACCGTGACTATTACTGGCATATTTATATTAGATTGTAGAGCCTGTAATTGCGAACTAAAATGTTCTTTGTGAATAAAACAAAATTCTGACAAGGGATCTTTTACGTGCATTCTAATGTATACACGGGACCTCGGTTTTCCGTCTCATCCAAGGACTAGACGTAAGAGCCATATAATGGTGTAGCTGAAATGTTGATTTATGTATACATATTGCGCAGTCAGACAATGAATATACGGCAACAAAGAGTGACTTTCAAATGTTCTGGGACAGGGGCGATAACTGCGCATACAATTGATGAGCGAAAATATACTCAATTTAAATTATAGAGTGTTCAGTGTCCCACCCCATCCCCCTTGACGTAATTTGAGTTTGTGTCCACTTCCATCGACGACAAGATATTATTTTTCATTTTTAGCATGTTCAGTATATAAACATATAACATTCTGTCCCTGATTTTGGTTTTTACCGCCTGTTGGTTTAATTAAATCTGGAGTACTACAACAAAATAATACCTCTCGGGGTGTTTTTTAGAGCCAATGCATGTCAACTAGGTGATCTCAAAAATAACACTGTAGAAATATCTATTACAGCATATCTATTAGAAAATGTAATATTTTCACATGTATTGTGAATAACAGTTAAAGGCAAAGTTACACTATTTGTTTTAAAAATTGTTCTGTCTTTAAATTGTTTTGCTAGTTTTATAAGAAAAAAATTGGTAGTAAGAAAATGTAACGTTTCAAAGGCAATAAAAATTAAGTGGGGTATATATATATAGATCTCAGACTAGTGATTACCTCCCTTACCTCGGTACCAGTAGTTCATCTATTTATGACAATTCTATCTTTCCTTCTCGTCCTTTTTCATGGGAATTTTTGCTGACTTTGTGATCTGGATTCGAAGAAGAGTGTCGAATATCCATTTTCTGGCAGGTTTTGGCGAATATTCACGAAGGATCAGGAATCAAACTAGACATGGCAAAGGATTATCGCCTACCACGATGACGTCACGGCCTGTACATTCCGTTGACCGTTGGCCTAGCAAAAAATCGAAATGGTCAACCCCTTTCAAGATGTTTATCAGATGAATGTGGCATATTGGGCTATATGTGGTTATATATATTGAGAGCATCGGCGTGTTCTAAGATAGCAACGCAACGCGTGGAATACGCCCACACAGCAGTTTTGTCCCAAATGCCGTTTATCAGAAAGACAACTTGGATGATGAGCAAGTTTGATGACTCCGGAACGGAAAGTGGCAGAGGGCAAAATATGAAGAGGGTTTACCCTCTTATGACTCCAATGCCTCCATCAAATCTGAAAGACATTCGTTCAATAATAACTTCGATAGCAGTGACAAGATTCTCGGCAACGGGGGGGGGGGGGGGAATCAATAGGGTTCATCCACTCATGACCTTAAAGCTTCTCATCAAATCTGAAAGACATCCGTTCAAGAATGTAGCTTCTACCGTAGTTACAATATTTTTGGCAACGAGGGGATGAATAGGGCTCAATCACTCGTGACCCAAATGCTTCTCACCGAGTTTGACAAACATTCGTTATAAAACATAGCCTTCGTAGGCTAATATTCGTCTCATGCCTACAGTGCTTCACACCAAATTTGAAATGAATCCGCTCAAAACTGTAGCCTCGTTCGCGTTCACAAGCCAATTGTTGACGGATCGACAGGGTGATGACATAATGCGCCCTTGCCCACACTGAAATTTGAAAATAAATCTGTCAAGATTTTCTATAATAGGCGGGGGCTCGTGTATGGTGGTCTGAAACAGATATTCGCACAACCCAGAATATCGATAGGGCTTGTCATCTCATGCCCACAATGTTTCAAAACAAATCTGTAAAAAGTATAGCTTGCAAGATTGTTAAAAGACACTACAGGTTATTTCGTGTTACATCTTGCTACATTGGAATCACTTTCTGCCTTGAGCTCCGCTGGAAGGAGTGCAGGCATAGCATCTCTCCGTGTTGTCACTCCTTGGTTGATGGGGAAAATTGAAAGCGATCACAATTGATGAAGGATTGGCGAGGTGGTTTGTGGGCCCTTGCACCAAAGAGATCATGATTGGGTTGATCCGAAGAATAGATATCTGTGAGAGAGAACCTCAAACATACGACAACCATTTGACAATTCAATCTTTTATGCACCTTTGGAATTGTACGCTATATATTCGACGTTATATAAATGATAAATTATAATTATTATTATATGGTTGAGAGATTGAACAAATCTACAGATTTCCTATATCATGAGACTTTCGGATCAATTCCCCCTTCCCTTCAATGTGTATTAGCGTGGTTCCTTACTGTTACATAATCACAGGTTATCTGATGTTATAGACGCTTCCTGCCATCTTGACACCTGTTCGCTATCGACATCCCTGGAGTTCTTGGTCTATGTGATTATGTAACCTTACCTTGATGGCATGTCATATTTAAACTTTCTTTGATGATAAGCAAATGTTAAACCTGATATGACACATGATACATCAGCCAGATGTCTAATAAGATTCTTTTGTCTGGAATGGTTTATAAACCCAGATTAACAAACGAATCGACAGAGAGGTCCAGTCAGGACACGAGCGCGCAGGCTAACTGCGCCTAGGCATGGGCCGAGACGGAACGAGGGAGAGCGTATTGGAGTTGGCACATTTGTTGCAAGCTAGGGCATGGCTCCCTCAACACAAGCTAATTACAGAGTCTTAAGTTTTGTACATAATATGTTAGAAGAAGCCGAGAATAAAAGTATTATAAGATGTTAAACTAGTCTTGTCATCTGAACTTGATTAAAGAACTAATACTGTTACATATACATTACATCGTGCATTGTGACTGTGGTAGATAGGGGGAGTTGCATGATTGCCCTAGGATCTTCAAGGAAAAATCCCGCCTCACTCAACAGTGCATCCATATAATCATTAGGTTAAGACTTAACTTGAAACTTAATTCCAAAATCAAAATAATTATAATGTTATAATAATTACTAAAAAGGTATTGTTACTCGAAAAGAATAGCCTATAATCAATCGGGGTTAAGGTAAGCTAGGGAAAAAGAATCGGAATGTTTGAAACAATTAGATTGTATTTGGGCTGAGCAAAACAATTAATGACTGAAAGTTCTTATTTTTTCAAAGATTCCAATTTTTCCCCCGCCTTCTTACCTAAATTTCGTTTCGTCTTATATTGCCGTGGTTCTAAATTTCCGTGTTACCCTATATTTAGATTCCAATGGCTGCTGCCATACTGTTATGCAGAAGACGACGTATTTTTAAGAGCATGCTGTGTCCCAAATACTGACTCTAGCAAGATAAGCAAGGTCTTATTTTTTTCACTAAAATGTTTCTTTACCTTGAGGAGGAGGAGGGGGGGGGGGGGTGGATGGCCGAATGGTTTGCACGTGCTCGCTGTATCACGAGGCGTGCCATTGAGTCAACTGGCGTGGTTTCGAATCACCGGTTGTACGTGACAAGGAGTAGGGTCGCCTGTCCAACTTCGTACGTTTTCCCCGGGTCCCCCGATTTCATCCCACTGCTAAAGACCCCTACGCGCATGTGAATTATTGAAATAAAATTTAGCCATATCTTAGTCCCGAAATGAGCTAGTTTGTGTCGAGTGGACGTTAACACACGACCTATTAGCAGTAAATACTTGACCAGTAAAATTTTTTGGGAACTGAGAACATTTCGACAAGGAGTCAACAGGCTGTTCCTGAACGTACAGGGCGAGTACTTCACCTTGTCCAAGCGTCTTTGGCTATATAATTCATTAAAAAATCTTTCTAGGGTACGAAATCATATTGTTATTATTAGTAGTAGTAAGGTTAATTTTCTTATACCTGTCTATTTCATACTGGTTGATTTGCTTCAATGGAAATGTGATGGTACCTAACACGATCCCCACCTCAAACCGCAAAAGATACAATGTCTCAGGAACCTGGCATATCCCCACCCCCTGCTGCAAAAATTCATGGATAATGATAGAGGTATCTGCAATGGTTAATCACCCACTCCACGGAACGCATTGCAAAGTAATGACATGGGTTTTTAGTTCTACTTTTCTGCTTCGACTGGGCTAACGAAGACGATCACATGTCATATAATGTGCTATGAGGGCAATTTCTCACGGACAGCGGCAATACGAAGTCACGTATATGAAATTCCAACTGTCAAGGGTTCTTTGAGTTGAACGCCAATGCGTACACTAGACCTACTCTTATATCTAATACCATCGACCAAGGGATCTTTTATGACCTCGCTTTTTCATCCTATCCGAATATCCCTTGTTGCTAGACCCTCTAGCGGTGGATCAGTGGGTAAGACGCTAGCTCGCTAACAGAAGGTCCGTGGTTCGATTCCTTCTTTGATCGAGACAGTTCTTTACGATTGCCTTTGTCGGTTCCGCTTGTGCGTGGTGCAGTACGAAGGGCGTGTAGTCGTTCGGATCGGAGAAAAACGGTTCCGTTCACGTGGGCGTGTACATAAAAGACCAGTGACGGTTGTAATTCGATATAAGAGTAGGCCGTGGCCTTCATAGTCTACTATCTCGCAGATGCGTAGGTGGAAAGGACGCTGTTCGGGCAAAATGGTCCGTCATAGCACATTGCTCGTCTTCATGAATCCAGTGGTTGCAGAAGAGCAGAATATGTTATTTTCAAAATCTCCTTTGAAAGGACACTTAAACTTCGGTGAATAGGACCCTTCGGAACGTGCCGCCTCCGGAGGTAGGTCCCTTATTCGCCCCTGCTCAAATGTAGTGGATTCAAAGGGTTTACGTTTTTTCAGAAATATTTGAGCAAGCTATATAGCTTAAATAGGTCTAATTTTCTATCACAAATGGACCCTGAAACTATTCAATATATATCTATAAGTATATAGGATACAATAACACGTCATTTAGTTGCATATATACATACATATAAACATACAATACTATATAACTAATTGAATCATTTCCTTTGTCTTATCAGTCAAGAAACACCCATTAAAACTTCCCTAGTATATAAATAATATTAAACACTCTGATAAACAAACCAGTAAAATGTCTACCATGTGTATGGTTGCGATTATACTGTTTCTAAAGTTTCATTATATAACAGGTAAAGTAGCAACTGATTGTTAGATTTTTTGCAAGTTTTTTTTTTAGGAAAAAGAACATTCTCTATACCATCTGCAAATGATTGTTATGAACAGTTCAATGAATAAATAAAACTTTAAAAACGTTTCTGAAAATAACGCCATAGAAGAAAATATTTGATATCAAAGGAAACGTTTTTTATTTTTCAATCAATTTGAATGCGGTTTTCGCCAATTATTAGCTGTTTCTGATTAACATGTTTTAATTTCATACATTGTCTGGCCTCTACGACGTATCGGTATGACCTAATCTTAAACCCAAAATTGAAAACTGTGCACATTTCTTTTATTTTTGAAGATTTCGACTTGAAACTTTCAGAATCAGTTACAAATGGGTTTAATAAGAACAATTTTGTCGATTATCTCCATTCTGAAAACGAGGATAGATTTAAACCTTCTTTAATTGCCACCATTTTGAAAACTGAAGTAATTCTTAAAAACCTATCTTGTCCTAGTACAATTCTTTTTCAATTTTCACGAGCTTTATATTTTTGGAAACCAATCACTATTAGCACACGATCAACGGAATTTGAAATTTGACCTAGGATTTTTTTAAAGTGCCGTCATAATTTTCTTAAGAAAAAAGGTGTCAAACTATGAAATCGGGTACAGTGTTGATGCTGAACGATTTACTAAGTCATTTCACCAAATTCAGTTTGTTAACAAGGGTTCTGTGCAACATAGCGACTTTTTGACGAACTTTAATAATTCCTTTTCTTTAAGATTTAAAAATATCTGTCAACTGGAGTCAACTGTCAACTTTTAGAGTAATCTAGATAATTTAAAGTTCACCGGAAGTGCCGCCATTTTTGAAAAAAGACGGAAGTAATTCTTTAAAATCTATCCCTTCTACAATTCTTATTCGATTGTCATTAATTTTATATATTTTAAAACCATTTACTATTAGCAATTGATCGGCGATATTAGAATTTGGATATTAAGAGCCAGCTGTTCTATAAAACGATGTCATAAAAAATTTTTTTTTAAAAAAAGTGTCAAACTTTGAAATCATATAAAAATGCTGATTTCAGTAATTCTTTTCAATATTCTTCAAAAGAATCAAGGACGACAATATACTTTTATACAAATTTTTAAGTGTGTAATTGGGTTGTATAAAATCCCTTTTATGCGTGCTCAGAAAGACTAGTGTGTGACATTTTAATATTTTACGGTAATAGAGTTTAGGCGCTTTTTTGTCATTTATATATACTTTCCATTAATATGTTATTTTCTAATATAAAGGTAACAATTATTATCGTGATAATTATACTCTTCAAAAAAGTAGGGGATATTGAAATGCAAATACCTATGCCGGTTGTGATATTATAAATAGTCAGGGACACTTGACATGCTTTGAGAGCATGTTCACAGATGAAGAACTTATCGCCTCAACAGAACAAGTTCATTGTCAAATTTGACACTTCAAGGAAGGGTTGATGAAGACTGCCGCGTGCTGGTTTATCCTATCCATGTTTGCTTTCCTATCGGTTCTTGCGTAAGATTTACTGTTTAGCGTATCTTTGCTTCAGTGTGTTACGTTTAATTTGCAATGAGACATCTTCAACATGATGAACGTCTACGTGATATTCACATGCTTCAAATGAGTTCTACACAGCGAGCAGTAGCCAACATGCTTTATGTGTCGCAGTCTGTGATCAGCAGACTTGAGAACCGGTACCAATAAACACACAATGTTGATGATAGACCTCGTCCAGATCGTCTTAGAGCCACTACATAAGCCCAGGATCGAGAACAAAAAACCAATCAGCTTTCTGTAAACTTGTATCAGGTTACAGGAATTCGAGTTACACCCCAAACGATTATAAATCGGCTACATGCAGCCCATTTGCATGCGCGACGACCGCGTGTTGTGCCTCCATTAACTCGCCAGCACATGGCAAACAGGCGTCAATGGTGTAGATTTCCTCTGGATTTCACCGATAGGCGTGCTCGCGTTTAGAGGCGTGTAAATGTGCGTCATGCTTACATTAATGTAAGACAGCATGACAGATTCGGCGTGGGTCTGTTATGGTGTGGGGAGGAATCACCATGACTGGCAGAACGGACTTGCATATTGTTCAAGGAAGGGTCACAGGTGTGTACTACCGTGAACACATCCTGGGACCGATAGTTCTGCCCTTTACTTAACGTGCAGGTTGACTTTTCATCTTTCAAGATGATAATGCACGTGCCCAACGCGCTCGTGTCGTGAATGACTACCTCCAGCGCTACCATATTGTCCATTTGCCTTGGCCAGCCATGGGTCCTGACCTTCCCCTATAGAGCATGCCTGGGACATGATCGGGAGACGTGTTCGTCAACGTCAACTCAACCGACAACACTGCAAGAATTGGCCGTGGCAGTGCAAGAGGAGTGGGTCAGATTGCCCCAAATTGTGATTGAACGGTTGATTAGGAGCAAACCACGACGAATTGCTGAATGTCTGAGCATTGGTGGAGCATTTACTCATTATCAAGACAAAAATCACTTTTGACAATGTATCTCTCTGTGAGTGAAATGGGGCCGTCAAATAAGCCGCACATATTATGAACTGTTTATGTTCATGTGTAGGCAATTGATCTGTTATTAACATACACTGGTTACCTCTAATAAAAACAGCAGTGCATTTCCGCAATTTTGTATTGTTTCTGAATATCTCCTACTTTTTTTGAAGAGTATATAATAATATTTTTTTTATTGGTGCCAGGAATATGTTTGCTAACTCCATTTCGATTCCGGGTGATGGAATACGGTTGAGGGATTCCGCTCGGTTATATCATTGTATTTGCAAAACAAAATATAAATAATTTTTCGGTTTGGGTTTAAAACCTTCGAATTAATTTAGTTCACGGCAAATAGAGTCTTTTAAGTAGAGCCAGTAATTCTGTGTTTACAAATCAAACGTATGACTGCATTGGATTCACAAATAAAGCAGGCTGTCTGCTCTTATATCACGCCCTCAATATCATAATAAGAATATGAATACAATAACTCAGTTCATTTTATGTTGTGTTAGCTGTAAGGAGCCTTTTAGCGATTTCCGATTGTTATTTGTAGGCCGGTAGTGTCTCATTAGCTCTAGCTCTCACTTAACAATTGACATTGTGACAATCTTTATAAACTACGGAAGAAACTTAAGACAGATGTGATGTATGTTTCAGCCCCTGACAATTTGTCTTTTGATACAGATAGGCACTAATAAATAAAGCATGCTCCCTCGTTCTTCTTTCCAAATTTACAAAGGTCATTAATGTCAATACCATAAACAGTTAACATTCCCAGGGGCAGATCCATGAATTTTCGCAGGAGGTTCATGGGGCAGTGTATCTTTTGCGGGATAAGGGTTAGGTATGATCACTTTGTAACGCAAAACATTAATTGAGATATCACATATGCCTACACCATTATCGCATGCTTTGAATGCACCCCCATATCCCACCATCTGATGATAAAGGACAGAGCATTAAAAGTGTACTACCCCTCTCCCCATCCCAGCCCACCCTCTCGATCCGCCCCTGATTCTTCTGTTATTTTTATTAGGTGCAGAATACAGTTTATCAGGATCAGCACCATATGGTATTATAGGAGAAGATTATAGATTTACATGTCAGGTATCTGGTTATAATATACCTGAAGAAGTACGGTTTTTCAGGGATGATGGCGCAGCTGTAGCCTGTAAAGTATCCCCAACTACATGTGAATCACAATCACATAATATCAGACATTATACATGTGGTTGTATCAATGGTAACAACAGAAAACTCTATCTTAATATGACAGATATTCAATCATATCATGCTCTTAACTGGACATGTGGTGGTAAATTGTATAATGGTGTTGCAAGTCTGCCTGTTACTCTTCCGATTTATTGTAAGTTGATGTTTAAAATGATATATATATATATATAATATACAACAGTCTACTCTCATTGACAATCTTGAAATGGTTTCAAATAACCGAAAGTTAACAATAAACAGGGTTTTTTCTCTGTTTCCACATCGCATTGTTGGATAACTAGTAAAGCTATGTCCCAACCTTTTAGTAACAGTTACCTAATTGGCTATTACAATTCTCGTAAAGACACTGTTACGTGTTTGGTATGGAAGCCTAGAACTAACATTATTCCCTTCTGATCGCGGAAGTCGAAAAGTCGAAGTTATGACAAACTGTGAGGCGACACCACGATATACAAGCCAAAATTGACTCGAAAATAGGAAATTAAGAAAAAATAAACAATCCGCGATAATAATGTAACTACCGTAGATTAAATATAAATGTATAATATTAGAATGGTGAGTCAAATGTCTTTTTTTGGGAGACTGGTACGCAAGTCTGTGTTTGGTCAAAGTTGGAGTATTCATTGTTTAATTTAGAAATAATCATTGTTCTACCTTATATCTAATTAATTAACTAGTTTGTTACCTGCATATACACTTTGGTTGATTTGTAATATGTTGTCACATTTCATTAAGTACGAATTAAGTGATTTATTATTAATTTAAGTTATTGTGGTTATGGTTTGTTCCAGTAGATGAGCATTAACGTGTTTACAAATAACACTTCCGGTTCGACTCCTCGAACCACGGAAAACGACGGAATAGTCTTCGGAATTATTTGGAATTCTATACAAACTTTCTTTTGTAGGGCCAATCAGTATAATTTTTCTCCTTGGTGTCGCTGTTAATTCTGCACGTGCATGCAGATGGTATATAAGCGCGGTATTTTAGGAAATTCTCTCTCTAGTCCCTTGGTTATGTAAGGCTCACTAATAGAGCTAACTTAACCAATTAAACACTAGCTGCTGGCTTGTATAATGCTCTAAAACTGAGCTTTGAAATTTACCTCAGGAGTAGAATATCATGAACCCCGGCAAACTATTATTTACAGTGGGCCCATACCTTCTACACGCGTCTCGGAGACTTCTTATTTTGAGTCAGGATATGAGGTCCCATTTACACCCCTAGATCGGGGGGGGGGGGTACACCAAAACCCAAGTATTCTCAGGGTGTGCCCAGCAACCGGAACTTGGAGCCCTTGGTGGGGTAGAAAGTAGTGTTTGCCCACTATCGTCATTTGGACAGCTACCAGTGGATTCCCATAAAACTGATATTTCTCCTTGTTTTTGATATTGGCGAATCTCGAAAAACGAGCTTTCGATATTCAAACTTGAATCTAAAAAAAGTAGCTCGTTTTTCGAGATTCGCCAATATCAAAAAACAAGGAGAAATATCAGTTTTATGTGAATCTACTGTTCAGGCATCCTCATTTATGATATCTTTAGTTCGTTTTAGAAAATGTATTTAATCAAATGTGTTTTGGAGAAATTCTGTAGATATACAACCATCAAATCTGCTTTTTTGAGATTCAAGTTTGAATATCGCCAATATCAAAAAAACAAGGAAAAAGAGCAGTTTTTATGTGAATACACTGCCCAGGCATCCTCTATTACGATATATTTAGTTCGTTTTACAAAACTGATTTAATGAAATGTGTTTTGGAGACATTCTGTCGATGTACATCCATTAAATTTATTTTTTTGAGATTCAAGTTTGAATATCGAAAAACGAGTAGCTCGTTTTTCGAGATTCGCCAATATCAAAAAACAAGGAGAAATATCAGTTTTATGTGAATCCACTGCTCAGGCATCCTCATTTATGATATTTTTAGTTCGTTTTAGAAAACGTATTTAATAAAATGTGTTTTGGATACATTCTATCGATGTACATCCATTAAATCTGCTTTTTTGAGATTCAAGTTTGAATATTGAAAAAAGAGTAGCTCGTTTTTCGAGATTCGCCAATATCAAAAAACAAGGAGAAATATCAGTTTTATGTGAATCCACTGCTCAGACAGCCTCATTTATGATCTTTTTAGTTCGTTTTAGAAAACGTATTTAATCAAATGTGTTTTGGAGAAATTTTGTAGATATACAACCATCAAATCTGCTTTTTTGAGATTCAAGTTTGAATATCGAAAAACGAGTAGCTCGTTTTTCGAGATTCGCCAATATCAAAAAACAAGGAGAAAGAGCAGTTTTTATGTGAATACACTGCTCAGGCATCCTCTATTACGATATATTTAGTTCGTTTTACAAAACTGATTTAATCAAATGTGTTTTGGAGACATTCTGTCGATGTACATCAATTAAATCTACTTTTTTGAGATTCAGGTTTGAATATCGCCAATATCAAAAACAAGGAGAAATGTCAGTTTTATGTGAATCCACTGCTCGGGCATTCTCATTTATGATATCTTTATTTCTTTTTTGAAAACTTATTTAATCAAATGTGTTTTGGAGACATTCTGTAGATATACATCCATCAAATCTGCTTTTTTGATTTTCAAGTTTGAATATCCAAAAACGAGTGGCTCGTTTTTCGACATTCGCCAATATCGAAAAACGAGCTAGTTGTTTTTCGTTATTCACCAATATCGAAAAACGAAAAACGAAAAACGAAAATCGAGCTAACTTCACACTGCCTGTTATTACGCCCTTTACGCGCACCGTATCTATCATTACTGGGCAACAAACTTCTTTACCTTAGACACAGAGACAAATTCTAAGAAAGGAGAAAGAGCCCGATAAATTCGATGGACAAAGCACTGAATGGGTCGAGTATCGCGTACATTTTGAACACTTGGTCATCTGGAAGTAGTGGTCCGTTCTTGAACAGGCCCAGCAACTTGTAATGTGTCTCAGTGGGGTGGCTAGAATATTGTTAGGAGAAATACAACCACACTAAACACAGTCATATTTAGAATGAACACGGTTATTAAACCGTAGGTTCGGCCCTAGCGACAAGTTAGCATCATATAGGGTGGAATACCGAAATAAGACGGAGGTATCGTGACGAATCGGTAGCCGATTTTGGTTATGGTCATGTTGTGGATCAATTCATTCATAGTCTGGGAAATCATGAACTAAAAAAACATGTGCAGTTTGGTCATCCAATTGATTTAGATCCATCAATTGCACCTTCCAGGTCAAATGTACAAAGGTCAATAATTTCAATACCATAAACAGTTAACATTCTTCTGTTATTTTTATTAGCTCAAAAATACAGTTTATCAGGATCAGCACCATATGGTATTAGAGGAGAAGATTATAGATTTACATGTCAGGTATCTGTTGGTAATATACCTATAGAAATAGGGTTTAACAAGGGCAGTGAATCAGTCTGTGAGGTAGTATTAATTTCCTGTCAAGAGCCCTCTTCATCTGATACCAGATATACATGTGGTTGTATCAATGGTAACAACAAACAACTGTATCTTAATATAACTAATGTTACATCAACTGATACTGGTAACTGGACCTGTGGAGATACCTTTAATATTGGCACCAGTCCAACTGTAACTCTTCCTGTTTATTGTAAGTTGATGTTTATAATAATTATACACCAGTCTACTAACATTGAAATATTGAAATGGAGCACAACAATTCCCTGTTCCAAATAACAGACAGTAAACAATACACAGTTTGTTTTCCCTGTTTCTACATTGTATTCTTGGCTAACTATCAAAGCTATGTCGTAAAATTATGGTAAAGACATTGTTACGTGTTTGGTAATAGCGACGAGTCTTGTAATATTACAAAACTTGGTGCCATAACAATAATAATAATAATAACTTTATTTAATGAGGCAACGTATTTTGTTTGCAAAAAACTTCAGAAAACAGTTTATTGTAAGTATTACCCTGCTCACTATAGATAACAGTTTATTGTAAGTATTATTCTACTCACTATAGAAAACAGTTTATTGTAAGTATTACCCTACTCACTATAGATAACAGTTTATCACCCAAGTCATTTTTAATTTCAACCCAAGACATTTTTAACATAATTTGTTTTGGGTAATTTTCACCCATGTCTATTTTGATATATTGTGAGCCAGGCAAACTTATGATAATATTTGAAAAAGGCCGGGAACACAAAATCAATTCAATTCAATAATGTTTTTTGCAAAATAGACCAATTAATTTGAATATTTGGTGTAAAGGGAAATAACTCTTGATAGATATCTTAGAAAGAATGAAGATCTCCGGAACACATTTACAAAAATGTCGTTGAATTGTTTTTATTTCTTGTGCTAGATGATCGTAATATCAGTACTTGTAATTCTGGAAATAAATTGTTGTCTTTGATACCAATAAGCACAAAGGCGAGCAATGCATTACATGCAGGAAAAACTTAGGCATGTGGGAGTTGCAATCGGGCGGGGTACCTAATTATGAACTCCACCGGCGTCTTACGTTGCATAATCCCGGAAGACCCCGTGGCCAGCGTGATGGTCGGTCGGAAGTTTCTTCGCTAGGTGTGCAGAAAAACTGGGAGAGCCAGAGAACACCGAGAGCACACGTGCCAAACTGGGTTCTCATGTTTCAGGTCGGCCAGACGGGCAGAGAAATAAATCTCTGTACCGACGACCGCCACGAGCTGTGAATCGCGTCGAGTTTCCTCGGTCGACATCGCTCTACCGTATCCATTGGGTCTTGGAGTTGTTGTCCGGTGAGAAAGGGACAGGCGAGAAAAAAGTGAGATCTCTGTATGTCTTGTACAAAAAGATCTCCTCTATTTTCTGTCATTCCTTCGTTTCTCTTTGACAGGTGTTACATAATCACCGATTATCTGATGTTATAGACACTTCCTGCCAACTTGGCACCTGTTCGCTATCGACATCCCTGGAGTTCTTGGTAGCATCCCTGTGTGGTTATGTAACGATTATGTAACCTTAACTTGCTGGCATGTTTTATTTAAACTTTCTTTGTCTGATAATCAAACTGTACTGAATGTTAAACCTGATATGATACATTAGCCAGATGCCTAATAAGATCTTTTGTTTGGAAGGGTTTATAAACCCAGATAACAAACGAATCGACAGTCAGGTCCGACCAGGACACGAGAGCGTAGGCCATGTGCGCCTAGGCACGGGACGAGACGGAATGAGGAAGAGCGTATTGGAGTTGGCACATTTATGCCAAGCTAGGACATGGCTCCCTCAAAACAAGCTAATTACGGAGTCTTATTAGTTTTGTACATAATATGTTAGAAGAAGAATAAAAGTATTATAAGATGCTAAACTAGTCTTGTCATCCAGAACTTGATTAAAGAACCAATACTGTCACACAGGGAGACTCGGTCTGCTCACTCACGCGGGTCGAATGGTCAATGGTCGATAGAAGTTAAATTAAAATACCGTACTCCGGAAACGCACTAGAGCATAAATTAAAACTGGCTCAATAATTCCATCTGGGGATTTTAATTCATGTTCATGTGGCGTTGCCCTAAATATTATCTCCCTTGGTCAGATTCTCCCCCTTTGGCAACGGAAATCGTATCTGTCCTTGCTAAGAATGTTCATCGAATTTCTTCAAGAACGCTTCAGCGGCGCCAATGCCAGCTTATAATGCCAGGGTTGTTGCACTTATTGTACCCCCTTTTAATATAGTGTCGGGTTTGCTTCCGGAACGTTGCAGGATGGAGCACCCTTCAAGGGTAGTGTCTGGTGGTGCAGGTTGGAGGGCCTGTCAAGGGCAGTGACTGGTAGTGCAGGGTGGAGGGCCTGTCTGGTGGTGCAGGATGGAGGGCCTGTCAGGGCAATGACTGGTGGTGCAGATGGTCGATTGTCCTAGACTAGTAACTTGGATTAACCATATTATGTGACACGACACTATAGTTGCCTTTAACCGGCATTGTTGTCAGAATTAATAAACGGTGATTATTATTGTTGATAAGTATACTCTGTTTATTGTTAGATAATTGTCCAGAGGAGATTATAACCAGTAATTATACTGGTGTGAACGTGGAATACAGAATACCAGAAACAATTCATGGACAGACATGGGAAACAGAGGACATTTGTTTTGTCGGTGAGTAATAAAAGATAATTTGAGACTCGATCTGTATTATAGAATCTTGGGAGAGGATTAAAGAAAGCGTGATTATTCGGGTCAATAAAAAAATATAAGTATGTGTATAAGTATTTGCTTTGATTGAATATCACAATACGTGCCGGTTTTTCAAAGCTCAAATTAGTTAAAACTGTTATGCGTTCAGTAATGAAACAGGAACGCCTCAATGAACTATTGGCTCTTCTCCCGTCAAAAGGCAACACCTAGTAACTCACGTTTTTTCTTATTTTGAGAAAACAAGGAAAACGTAATGAATGAATATTAAACCCCAGCTTATGCATTGAGTTGACTGCTGAGTTACTAGGTTTTTTTTCTGTGGCATACTAGACAAATGAAGGAAGTTGCTAGGTTGTGTCATGGGCGTAACTGCTTACAAAATCAAAAGATTGGAATATCTAGTACGACAACTCGAAGCACATACCATAGTAACTACAAATTTGGTCCTAACTCAGTTTTGATAAAAAAAAAAAAAGGTGAGTTACTAGGTTGTAACTTTTGACAGGAGTCTTGCGTGAGCATGACCTCACCGATCGGTGGTCAAATTCGACGCTTGATGAAAATATGAGGACATAATCATATTTTTGCTAATGTATGTATATTCACCACAATATATATGCATGTAAATGAAGTAAATATTATCACTTTCATAAGTTGTCATTGTTTCACGGATTATGTTCTTGCAAAGTTCGTAATAAATAACACCAATTCTCATGCGTAGGACTCAATTTTACTCATGTAAATTTCAGGGACTCTCGATTCAAAGATTTCTCACGGAGAGCATGCCATGTCACTCCCAGCACAAAATCGATATGTACGCCCCTGATCGGTTATATCTTTATGAAACCAGCTTGGAGTTTAAGGCAATATATGTTTTGTTTTCAGATGGCGCTCCTATAGGTGTAATAAAATGTTTTGACGCCGTTTGGAGTAAGATGATCTTTAATGAAAATTGTAATGTCCAAGATTCATTGATGTCAGGGGTTACGACCAATTTGTCAGAAATAGCCCGGGTAAAGTATCATATTTGTCTATAATTAGATTTAGACAAAATAGCATTACATGTCGTCCGCCGATAATAAAGTGAGTTATTATTTAATTGAACACATACAGGAAATGGGATTCGTTTTGGCGTATATTACCCGCCGATAATAAAGTGAGTTATTATTTAATTGAACACATACAGGAAATGGGATTCGTTTTGGCGTATATTACCCCCCCCCCCCCCCGCAATCACTTTGTGGAGAGTATCCAAAAGATGTTTTTATTCATTTTCAGTTTAAAGTCACGGAACATGTTTTAAACTAAATCGCCGTTGTCGAAAATTCATTAATTATTATGTGAATTGGAGTTTATCAACGTTGAGTCCGCTCAAAATAAGATAGTATTTCTTAAACGTTGAGTCTACACACAGTAAACATAAACAATACATATGATATAAATATACATCAATTATAATATAACATGTGTCGCATAAAGATCATTTTCATTTGAGTAGTTTACATTACTTAAACATTTCCAGTTAGAGATGGAGAGAGAGAGAGAGAGAGAGAGCGAGAAGAGAGATGGGCAAAGAGGAGGTAGAGAGGGAGAGAGGGGGGGGGAGTTTAACGTTTACTTGACACAAACTGGGTCATTTCGGGAGTAACATATTGTTCAATGTTATTTAGGGGTCTTTGGCAGTGCGAGGTGAAAACCGACGAGGCTGGACACTTGACCTTACTCCTTGACACGTACAAGCGGGGAATCAAAACCACGCCACTTGACTCAATGACAGACCCTATGATACAACGCGCCCCTTAATCATTCGGCCACTCAACCCCCTATTTCTAGTTGGTATTCTGTAGATCACATGATACCACTCCTTACCTGGCATACATGGTTGTACGTTCTAGCACACTCGCTACAACACTGACCCACGTGGTTGTACGTTCTAGCTCACTTGCTATAACACTGACCCACATGGTTGAACGTTCTAGCACACTCGCTACAACATTGAACCACGTGGTTGTACGTTCCAAAACACATGCCACCACGTTTCATTGGATATCACGTATTATGCATGGTCGCATGGTTGTTCTTCATAGACCTCCTGATACCACTTCTTGTCTGTTTAGAATACACGATGCCACCTCTCTCTTGTGTGGGATATAATGATAGTATGATACTTTATTTTTTACAAATTTCAGAGTAACTTAACAGATAATGTAAAGGAAAATCTTGTAAAAGTCAAATTTTTGACGTCTGTACCTGATGAATTGACACCTCTAGATGTGATTTACACTACGATTATATTAGACGGTATTTCTAAAACAGATAATATTACACAACAGGTGAGTTCACATCATTCTCTTATAATATTAATGACTTGCAATGAAAATAAAATATGGCTATTTTGTGCAAAACAATTTATTTGTTTTTAAAACTGACTATAATTACCACCTTTTGGTGATTCTACATTTTATTCAAACGCTATTAAAACGAATACATGCTGCCTCCTTTTTGCAAGGAATGAAATCCCTGATCCCGCGTGTATATTCGTAGCAGATTACACAGAATTACCATGAGGAATTTGATTAATCTGATTAAAACACAGATCCTATTTCGTTTCGTTTTTTATAGTTCAAAATTTACTTGTCTTTACTACACTAGGATCTGGAAGAGTTGTTATATTACCGGCATGTTGGTTGACGTTAGGGGATAAGCCAATGAAACGGTCTGTTACGGCGACTTCTTAACGTACCATGCACGGAAGTGTGGGTAAACCACTAGAAACGTCAGCGCTGAGTGATTAATCAATGTATGACGTCATAGGGTCAAAAGCTGCTCGTACGACCTCTGACACGATTTGTCAGATCTTCATTGAAAGTATAACAAAACGAAACGAAATATGGATATGTGTTTTAATCAGATTGGAATTTGATAGTAGTGTAGACTGATAAACATTTCTCAGTATAAGACATTAAAACTTTATTACTTTTATCTGTACTGTGGTCACTGGGTATGAGAAATAATTGTATATGTTCTGCTAGGTCAATACGAACTATTTTCTTCTAGGACGCCACTAATTTCATCAACACCATCAACAACATACAAAATAGTAAAGAAAAAGTTGTCACAGAAGCAAATGAGGATGTCAACATTTCAAACAAGTAAATGAAATTATTGAGTATATATTATGAACACTGATGCTTCTAAGAGCTGCGGTGGCTCGGGGGGTAAGATGACGGGTGGCACACTAACCTAGAGGTTACGTTTTTGATCTATACTAGTGTGTCGCCTTTCGAAACACCAGATTTATTATGAGAACTCCAGTTAATTATGGTACTTTCCACTGCACCAAACCTCGCTAAATTATTATCATGTTTTTTATGAATACGATTCAACATAATAATCTCATACAATGAACAGATAGTAATTATGAGTGACTGCTTTTTTTTTCTTCTACTAGGTTTCCTCCTTGTCGATTAATCAAAATAGTCGATTCTCTATTAAAATCGTATAAATTGGGAGTTAATCTGGATAGGGGTCTCTCTTACCTGCTATATCACTCTCAGGAACAAACAAACGGACAGGGGTCAGGGGACTTGGGATGGACTAGTGGCGTAGAGTCGCACGCTTCGACCTCTAGCGTACCGGTCACCTCTAGCTTGCGGTAGTGATTTCGATTGCCGGTGTCAACGGATGTGGCTTGGAGATAGGGGCGCCTTCTCAACGTCGTGGGGTTACTCCGGTTTTCTCCCACAGGAAAGCCCCCGCCGCGTGCGCTTAGATAACAACAATAAAAATATGATAACGTGGAAGCGGACGTTAAACACCAAGAATAACAGGTATTTGTAGACAGGACAAAGCCCAGCTTAACCGGAGCGGGGCTCTGGACCTGACTAGAATCGCGGGGCCCCTAACGCGACGAAAATATTATTTCATATCCTTTTGAATGGCACGTATGCGTAACAGACAATTAAACGGTCTGTAATGCAATAATAATTACATAATTACTGATCACATACGAAATCTGTTCAGTTCCGAATGGCTTACAATGCCCGGAAATGATATATAGAATGACGGGGAACTGTTATAACAAGTGAAATCACCGGATTGAGTTGTTACATGTTGAGCTCATCGATTATCATCTCATCGTCCAGTGTTGGGAGATGTTCATTTTCAATAGCCAGTAGGACTAACGCACATAGCGCTAGGTGACACCATACTTGCATCCTGGTATCACACGTACTGTCCTAATTATGTGAGTAATGTTGTTTGTTGTGTGCGTGACCGTGACTGCAGTGGGGGCCTATGGGATGGCTGCTAATCACAGAGAAGGTTGAGGGATTGCAGACTCACCCAGTCTTCGCCCATCGCGCCGCTAGAAGCCTACACCGATCAAAGAGTGGCACTTCACAGAGAAGGTTGAGGGATAGCACAGTCACCGCCCTCGCGCCGCTAGATCGATTACCGTGAAACTTTCATCTGGAATTTGAATTTATTCTCTTTTTGTCATGAATCGCGGGTCCCATAAACCGCGGCGGACTGGGCCTGGGCCCCTCAGGCCCATGCCTAAGCTGGACTTTGAGACAGGAAAATATAAGTAAAAACATATTAATCAGTCTTGTTCGTCGTCCAAATTGAATAGCAGTCGTTCATGGATGGTTAGCCCAGTCTACATCGGAAGTTCGATTGGCATTTCATAAGGTCACAGATCACTAATGATTTCCCCATTGACTTTAATGTTAATTCTCGTCTCTTAGACCGGCTTTAACATTTTCTCAAATTTTCATTGGGTAGAAGGCTTTCTGCCACAGATGGAGCAACATGTAGCAAATTCTTGCTCAAAATCACGTATGGGGAAAACTTGACCAGTTGGAAGTAAAGGCCAGTAAACTTGCAATTTTCCGCCCTACATTTCAACCTAACCAACTCTCGTATCCTTCCATCTCAAAATCATGAATATTCACCAAAACCTGGCAGAAAATGTATTTTCAAACCCTTTTCTTCGATTCTACACCAACAAGTCAACGAAAATCGCCATACAAAAGAGGAAGAAGGGAAACGGAGAGAAAGACGAAACATAACTTTCGCATTTCATTCGCGGATGACGGCGTAGAAATATACTCTTCAAAAAATTTAGGGGATATTGAGAAACAATACAAAACTGCGGAAATGCACTGCTGTTTTTATTAGAGGTAACCAGTGTATGTTAATAACAGGCCAATTGCCTACACATGAACATTAACAGTTCATATGGGCGGCTTATCTGACGGCCCCATTTCACTCGCAAAGAGATACACTGTCAAAAGTGAAAATGGACGTTTTTGATTTTTGTCTTAATAATGAGTAACTGCTCCACCAATCCTCAGACATCCAGCAATTCGTCGTGGCATGCTCCTAATCAACCGTCCAATAATGATTTGGTAATCTGACCCACTCCTCTTGCAGTGCCACAGCCAATTCTTGCAGTGTTGTCGGTTGGCGTTGACGTCGACGAACACGTCTCCCGATCAATTTAAACGTAACACAATAAAGCAAAGATAAGCTAAACAGTTAATCGTAACCAAGAACCGATAGGAAAGCAAACATGGATAGGATAAACCAGCAAGTTGCAGTTTTCATCAACCCTTCCTTGAAGTGTCAAATTTGACAACGAACCCCTCCCACGTGTATGGCGCTATTGCGTGTCGCACATGCAGCTCAGTGGTTCTGTTGGGGCGATAATTTCTTCATCTGTGAACATACTCTCACAGCATGTCAAGTGTCCATGACTATTTATCATATAACAACCTGCATATGTATTTTTTGAGCTGTGTCCATCAAGTCACTACAGTACAAATTGAGCTGGCGTGTACTGGTTCTAAAACTGTTCTCTGTGCTATAAGTACTGTTACCAGGAGCCCATATTTGCACGGTAATCTAGCAAACTCACTTTTTTTGTTGGAATGGACAATTATAAGGTGTTTATAATGTTGGAGACTGTGGGTAATATCGAGTAAGACCTTTAAACAGTGTGCGTTATAAATATACTAATACTGCTGTTTCTCTGTATTTCAGATTGATTGCTAGCTTAGATGAACTCGAACTGAGAATTCCCACAGATGACGACGATGGTCATTTTAGATTAGTAACCAATAAAACAGTAGTAGAAGTTTGGAATCTGACCAAACTAATGAGAAACCCTGTAATTGGCCTGTCGGTTAATGGTGAGGATTCTGATCCAATAGAGTTACTTGAAAACAGTACCCTATCGTCGTTGTACGAAAACACTGAACTTATTTACAAAACAACGACTGCTGGGATTCTGTTAAATAAACAATTTGTTAGAAGAACAATATCAGGTATGATTTCTATTTTTTTTTTGGTCAAAGTAGAGACGTGGTGTCAAGGCAATCTAATTAAAATATAGATCTATATTTCGTTTCGTTTTTTATACTTTCGATGGCCTACACTACATGTAGATCTAACAAGTTATAGTGGGAGTTCACGTTCTATGACGTCAGGTACTAAGCAAGCGACATTTGACCCGATTACGTCAGTCATTCGATTAACCAATTAGCGGCCGCCCCATGTATTTTTTTGTATCTATTTTTTTGATTGGCTGACCCCTCATTTCAAGCAGAACACGAGTTAAATAACAACGCTTCCAGATCCAAGTGTAGTAAAGACAAGTAAAATCAAAATTTTGAACTATAAAAACGAAACGAAATTGGATCTGTGTTTTAATCAGATTGGGTGTCAAGGTTTAATCATATAATAATATTCTTATCTATTGAGGCCATTATTAATTGATTGGTTTTATTCACATTGCCATTTTTATTCTTGTTTTATTTATTCCAGAGAAGAATACAAGTGATATACGATTATCTATGCGTGTGTTAAATTCCAGTAATCTTTTTATCACTGATAATAATGGTACAGTTAATAGTAAAGTTATATCAGCTACATTAACTATAGATAGAAAACCTGTTGTAAATTTAAATGGTTCATTCGTTACCACAGTTTTCTTTCCACAAAATGTAAGTTTTAAAAAATATAATATATTGGTCATTGTTCAGACGTTATTGCCGGCTTCTGAAGCCCAGGGTTAGATTATCATTACAATTTGATGGATAGCTTCCTCGTTCTAGAACACTAATAACACGTCCTAAACTCCAAGATAAAACTATTACCCACGTTAGCAATAAGTAGTTTTACGTCTATCATTCAAAAGCCAATATATTATTATACTCGTTTTGGAATACCCAATAGTTACTATTACGACTTGTTCTATAACACCATATAACACTTCTAATATCTAACGTCTATGTTATACGTTTGTATTACAACGCTGGGGTGTTTTCTTAAAGGGCACTATGGGAGATTAGATAAAGAGTTGTTAGTTCTCACTATAATAGTTTAAACTTAGATCATCATTACTAAAGTCGGTATGATAAAAAAAACAGTCTCGATTATTCATTTTGGGATTAAATCACCAATGACCGCTTGGCAGCAAATCAGATTCAAATCCAGTAAATATCACAGGCTAGCGATGACATCGAGAGTTGATTATGGTCTGGATAAGTTAATTAATGTCTAATTGAAAATTTAGGTAACATTTCAGGCCTAATGAAAGATCTACAATAGGCAGATTTTCTGTTTAATGGGGAATTAGTAGTTTCCAATTAGCAGTAAATGAAAATGTCCGTTCATTATATAAGATTTGACTTGTGTGTGAATTATGTCTACATGACACGGTTTTAACAAATGTCAAACAAGACACCGCTATTCTGTGAATACCAACTACTCACTTTTCTTAGTTATTATTTACGTATTAAGATAATACAACTCGAGAAAGTTAATCGGGATTTTCCGACTTAGTTTCCCCTTGTCAGTGGTGCAAGACGAAGGGCCTGACAAGGACAGCTGTCTAGTCGTTCGGATGGGACGAAAAACCGAGGTCCTGTGTATACATTGTCGTGCACGTAAAAGATCCCATGGCTGTTGGAATTCGATATAAAAGTAGTCCATAGTGCCACTGCCCTGTCAAAATGTCCCTCATAGCACACTGTATGGCGTATGCCCGATTTCATTAGCCCAGTATAGGAGCAGATCAGTAGGACGTTAAACACTTTTTCATTTCATTTTGTCTATATATAATTATGTGTTATAGTTTATTGGTATGTGAAGTGGTGTCACGTGTATACATCCGATGATTTATTATACTTACCGAAGCTACTGTGAATTGTAACCTGTAATATTGTTGTCTATACACGATGCTGTTTTTTGTTTTTTATTCGAGGTTTTACAAGATAAATATCGAGAGAAATACAGTCATTGTGTATTTTGGGATTTTAGTTTAAATAATGCGCGTGGTGGATGGTCGAATGACGGTTGTCGTTATGTGAACACAACAGAAGAACGAGACGTCTGTGTTTGTGACCATTTAACAAACTTTGCTCTTCTTATGGTACGATAGTTTTAAATAGTATCGTTTATTATCGTTATTTTAAAGGATTTATTAATTGAAAATCGCAATTTAAATATCCAGAGCAGTGCCCAGGCAGGGTATGCTTCGAAAAGAAAGATAGAAACGTAGAATTATAAACGCAAATTACATAATAATTCCGTTCGTTGCTATTATGGTTGCATGCAGTTGTATCACGTTATATTAGCGCTCATACATTTATTGTCGTGTACGATATCTGTATTTTTAAAATTGTCATACTACTGTACGATATTGGTATTGTTACATTTGTACTTCGCCTGATATCTTGTTGGTCATCTTGTTGTTCTAATTCAGAGCGATGCTAAGATAATTGAAGTGTGATCGTGGTAACTTGGCATTCGTTCTGCTTGGACAATTGTTCGAGTTTTCATATGACGTTATAATTCCAAGATTGCTATGATGACGTCATGCTCGGTACACTAATACTTATTTGTAAAGCCCGTTTGAATCTATTTTATGATCAGTCGAAGGCTATAAATTAGAATCTCCCAATCTCGAAATGTATTTTCAAATTTTCAATTACAGGCCAATATTAATTTACATATTATTTTGACTTTCTTTCAGGATTTTTATGGTCAGGACTATTTGGTAGAACCAAGTCATCAGCAAGCTCTATCTATTATTACCTATATTGGATTAAGCCTTTCTATAATTGGATTAGGATTAACAGTTTTAATGTTTCTGATCTTTAAGTATGTTTATTTTAATCTCCCCTGTATCTATTGAGAAACACATAAAGAAATAAAATGGGGTTTAACGTCCTACTGTTCTGCTCCGAACTTCATACAGTGTGCTATGAGGGTAATTTTGCCCAGACAACGGCACTACGGCCTACTCTTATATCGAATTCCATCTGTCAAGGAATCTTTTACGTACACGCCAATATGTACACTGACCTCGGTTTTTCGTCCCACCCGAACGACTAGACAGTTGTCCTTGTCAGGCCCTCCGTCCTGCATCACTGACAAGGGGGAACCACGCCGGAAAATCTCGATAAAATTACTGTTAAATATGTCACATTGTTACATAACGTATTCAAATTTCTATTATTGACATTAAAAGCACTCAATTATCAGACACCATAATATATTCAAGATTTGCTTACCCCATACGAATCCTAGGGAGGGGGGACCGAATGGTTAGCGTGTGCGCGCTGTATCATAAGGTCTGTCATTGTGTCAAGTGGCGTGGTTTCGATTCCTCAGTCGCCTGTCCAACCTCGTAGGTTTTCTCCGGGTCCTCAGGGTTCCTCCAACTGCTAAAGACCCCTACGCGTAAGCGAATTATTGAAATAAGTTTGTGTCGAGTGGACATTAAACCCCATTTCTAAGGATCTTAGTATGAATTATTGTTTGCGTTACACAAATTCTATGTTGATTAATTTGTTAATTTCCATACACTGAACGAATTAGCAACATTGATGTTCTATAATAATTGGTCACAAGATGTATATAAAACAATAGACTACAGTATTCTTGTATTCTCAGGTGAAACAGTTTGATCAGGGTAGATTTTATTAAACAAACCCTGTGTTGCAAGGCCGACTAATTGTTCCTGAAGTTATTATCTGGACCGAGATTGGTACGAGGTTTGGGAGTATTTTATCGTGTCTGTTATCCCTCTATTTCTTCCAGAAAACTACGAGAACGTCGACCACAGCACATAATGTTTAATTTGGCACTAGCCATGTTGTTTTCGTGGATCGTATTTCTGGCGGGAACCAAGCAGACTGGTGATCACGTTGGCTGTATTGTTGTAGCTGTCTTGCTACATTATTTCATCTTGGCATCCTTCATGTGGATGTTAGTGGAAGGCATCCTTTTATATTTTATGTTTGTAAGAGTTTTGGGAACCTATGTCAGCAATTTTGTGCTTAAGGCGGCAATTCTAGCCTGGGGTAAGAAAACATAATCAATGAACTATGTATCTTTGGTGACAAAAATTGAATCTCGAATTTAAACAAACTCTAATATAAATTATGTAGTGATCGAAATAGTAAGTACCGAATGACGCATTACAGACAAACAAAAACGACTTGGCAAACATGCGGACAAACTTCACAGTTTTAGTAGTCCATAACATTGTCATTAATTTGTGAAACAATCTAAAGATATCTCCATTAGTCCAACATTATCAATAAATTGTGAAACAATCTAAAGATATCTCCAGTAGTTCAACATTATAAATAAATTGTGTACAAATCTAACGACACATTCAACTATAATAATATAAATATATTTATTTATGGCAGGTTTACCAGTTTTACCAGTTGTGATCATGCTAGCCATTGATGTAGAGCTGTATAACGGTGGGGAATCGTAGTAAGTATTTATATTGATGTAGAGCTGTGTAACATAGTAAGTATTTATATTGAGCTAGATCTGTGTAATCAGATATTGCAATGAGGCGCTAAAAATTTGAAATGTGCATCCACTGTGCAATTGCAAGACAGATCCCAGGACTTGATCGAATGACAATGTTCTGGTATGGTACCTTCCGAGGATATAGTAATATCGCTAAGTATGAAATTCCTGCAGTAAAGAAAACGTAGGACAAGAAACAGAAGCTTTTGCAGCAACAAGGTCTAACTCAAGGAAATAGCAATCTTATTCCTTGACAAAAGGCGAAACAATCATTTGATTAAACTGAAATAAACGGTAGTCCTTTCACAAAGGAAAAAATGTGAAAAGTGATTAGACATAGGAGGACAAGCAAATGCGTCTGTTTGTCGAACGAAGTAAGATATGCTCGAGATACACCATATCAGTAGCTAAACAAAGTAAAATTTTCCGTTTATTAAAGGACAATAAAAATTTGCCAGCATCTATTTATGTGGCCAATTTGAAGGCCTGCCTAAGCAATCTCAGATGTAAAACAGATGTAACGATGGGTGATTTGAATTCAGTCCGGGATAGCTTAACTTTGCCAAAATAATGATATTATGTAATCATATTTGAATTGATCCATACTTCAACACATGCCAAATATGTTGTTTGTGGTTTCTTTTTTGTTCGAAATCACCCCTCCACATATTTTAAGCACCGTACCGCTTGGCTTCCAGAATATTTATTGAATAACACCCCCCCCCCCCTATTATTATTAGAGGTAACCAGTGTATGTTAATAACAGGCCAATTGCCTACACATGAACTTAAACAGTTCATATGGGCGGCTTATCTGACGGTCCTATTTCACTGGACGTTTTTGATTTTTGTCTTAATAATGAGTAATTGCTCGACCAATCCTCAGACATTCAGCAATTCGTCGCGGCATGCTCCTAATCAACCGTCCAATCACGATTTGGAGCAATCTGACCCACTCATCTTGCAGTGCCAAGGCCAATTCTTGCAGTGTTGTCGGTTGACGTTGACGTCGACGAACACGTCTCCCGATCAAAGTAAACGTAACACACTAAAATAAAGATACGCTAAACAGTAAATCTTATGCAAGAACCGATAGGAAAGCAAACATGGATAGGATAACTCAGCAAGCGGCCTTTTTCATCAACCCTTCCTTGAAGTGTCAAATTTGACAATGAACCCCTCCCACGTGTATGGCGCTATTGCGTGTCGCACATGCAGCTCAGTGGTTCTGTTGGGGCGATAAGTTCTTCATCTGTGAACATACTCTCAAAGCATGTCAATTGTCCATGACTATTTATCATATCACAACCTGCATAGGTATTTGTATTTCAATATCCCCTACTTTTTTTAAAGAGTATATTTGAAGTCAAAATAAGAACTCGTAATAGAAACATCTTTAAATAAGAAGTACAGTGTGTGTATATATACTGAGCGCCATGGAAAACGCATCACTTAGTTTTTCGTAGAACAAAATGATCCTGTAAATATATCTTATTTATTTTGCTTCTTATTGTGAACAATATTCAAATGGGAACACATCAATAACAACACATTTTTACACTTATGGATGTTTAATCTGTAATCAACGGTACAAAGTCAGAGGGGTCAAAACCAAAAGTACGACACAGATGTCAGTAGCGCGTGTGTCCTCCACGGACGTCGCATGTAATTATTGTTCCATTGGTGGTGTGCATCTGTGGTCTCCGATACAGGCGGCGTCCAATCTCATCCCAGACATGTTCTATCGGTGCCATGTCCAGATAAAGATGAAAGCGACTCTCATCACCAAAGAGCACACTTTGCCAGTCTACTCTTCTCCATGTCTGGTGTCTTTGAGCCCATATCAAACGCCGCTGACTGTGATGATCCCTGAGGATAGCTCCAACATAAGGTCGTCGTGCACGGAGTCCTACTGCCCTTAGACGACGTCTTACGGTGTTGGCACTTACTGGTCCTTGTCTTCCGACGACTGCTGCACCTGTTC
Source organism: Patella vulgata (assembly GCF_932274485.2). NCBI lineage: Eukaryota > Metazoa > Mollusca > Gastropoda > Patellidae > Patella > Patella vulgata. Next base: position 2,331,838 of record NC_065886.2, on the reverse strand, counting down.
GAGTAGCTGGGCGGAATCTGACACGCAGATGAGTGACCCGGATGTAGCGGTCTTGAGCCTGGGTTGTAACGCGTTGTGGACCAGGACGTTGACGGTCACGTGTTGATCCAGTAACTCGAATACGTTCCACCAACCTTACAATAGTAGACTGATGACAATTGAAGTGTCTGGCAATAGCACGTGTAGACATGCCAGCCCTGGACTTTCCCATGGCTTCATTCCGTTGATTTTCAGTAAGTCTCGGCATCTCTAGCTCGAATCCTTCACACGTCCAACAACAAATTACGACAGATTGACGTTTCACAGTTCATGTACTGCACATTAAGTTGAAAACATGCTTTTAAAGGGCTCATACAAAATGCTGCACGTGAATATTAAGTTTTTCATGTGCATCTCGTGCAATTTTTTTGTGTGCACACGGGCCGATATTTTTTGCGTTTGGGAGCATTGTGTGAAACAATAGTTCATAGTATCCCATAATATTATACATACAAAACCACCTTGTAATAAAATATCTGGGAAATATTTGCGTTTTCCATGGCGCTCAGTATATATAAAATAGAGTTTAACGTCGTACTTTTTTGCTTCGACTGGGATAATGAAGACGGGCATACAGTGTGCATAGGACCTCGTTTTATTTGGTCCAATCCGGACGACTAATTCTTGGTTTTAACACCAGCTTAGGTCTTGAAATAATAATATATGTGAATGACCTCCCCTTATATTCCAGTTGTTGGATGGGACTACAAGGATTGTATTATGGTTTTGCTCTACCTCTTGGTTTGATTATATTGACTAATAGTATCATCCATATTTTGGTCACGCGCAGTATCTGTAGCAGACAAAATCTCAACACAACAGTCCTTCAACACTCAGTTACAAACATCAGAGCCTCGTTCTGCTCTTTCATTCTTTTAGGTGAGTTGAAATTCAGAAACCAGTAGATGACAGAAACAAAAATAAAGCCAAATTTAAAAACAAAGTCAATCATTTTTGTTGTTGATATTAAAAACAAGGCCAGGTGTTATTTGGTTAAAATCTGGAACACGGCTTGATGGGTTTTTTTGGTTAATATTAAAAACAAAGTCCATTTTATTTGGTTAATATCAAAAACAAAGTCAGGTTTTTTTGGTAATGCCAGAAAGAAGGCTAGATGTTGTTTGGTCAATATCAGAAACAACATAAGTGTTACTTGGTTTAAAACAAAATCAAGCGGAGTTAAAAGATTAGGAGTTTATCTGAAATTGTTTGCCAATGATTTTATTGCGATAACAGGGTCTGGTGTTTAATAATCATGTTCACTTTACCTGACATTGTCGGGCAACGTTTAGGTTTAAAATATTTATTCTGTCTTGTCCCAATCCATAAAACATGTGTTACTGCGTGCAAAATCCCTCATGTTTGTCCATCTGTGACAGTAAAACAAGGTAGAGCTGATACCCTTGAGGGGATTAATGAATTTTACAGTGCCCTGGTTAATTAAATTGTCTCACAAACTTAGACTGCTTAAGGGAACATGCATATGACCAGATCCGCCGATATTTAAAGAGTGTGGTTGTATGTACGGGCGGGAAGTTTTTGCATTCAAACTACTTCCATTGAACAACAACTGTTATATTTAAGTATCAAGGTTAATATCATGAATATCTTTCGCTCGTTCGTTCGAGGGGTTTGAAGTCGATCATCATTGAGGTTGATAATACCGATCAGTATCTACGATAACATCTGTTATATTTTAGGATTAACCTGGATTTTTGGATTTCTGGCAATATCAGATGCTCGTGTGGCGTTTCAGTATGTCTTCACAATACTCAACTCTCTACAGGGTTTCCTTATATTTATCCTTTTCACTGCCAGAGATAAACAAGTCAGAGATTTCTGGAAACAACTTTACTACCGATGAGTATAACATCAAAATCTTCAAAGGCCACCAGTTCCAGTACGGCCTTATAGGGATGATTTCAATTTTACTGATATCAGACAAATGTTGTCAATTACCAAAACAGCTATATTTAACAGATAACAATATAATGAAATCAAATCCACTAAAATTAATCAAACGATTCAAGTGAAATATTAATAAATCCATAAATCCAATTGGATATATTCTTTGATCCATGGATGTAATATAATTTATCATCACAACTCATAAATTCAGTATAATTTTTTATCATCCAAATCGTAGATCCAAGCACCTAAATCCATGAGTATTGACAACAGTAGATACAGGAACACAGTATAAATATCATAATAATCCAACAGTAAGCTATAGTAGATACAGTATAAGATTCTTATAATCCAACAGTAGGCTATCATAGATACAGTATAAGTATCATAATAATCCAACAGTAGTCTATCTTAGATACGGGAATATAATATTGTTAATCACCTCGATACAGGAATAAAAATGTAAATTTATATCACTATATTATTTTGCTTGATCTTATGTTATTATGTATACCTTTTATCCTGATTTTTATTTTGTTTTTGTCATGCTTTTGTTAATAATGAAACGACCTTCGTTTCTCGTTTCGATCCCTGCATTGGCGGCGAAGGTTCATCCAGATTTTCCGGCGTGGTTCTCCCTTGTCAGTGATGGAGGACGGAGGGGCTGACAGGGAAAGCTGTCTAGTCGTTCGAATGGGACGAAAAACCGAGGTCCCGTGTACACATTGGCGTGCACGTAAAAGATCCCTTGGCAGTTGGAATTCGATATAAGAGTAGGCCGTAGTGCCGCTGTCCGGGCAAAATTTCCCTCATAGCACACTGTGTGGCGTATGCCCGTCTTCATTAGCCCAGGTTAGGAGCAGAACAGTAGGACGTTAAACCCTATTTCATTTCATTTCATTTCGTTTCTCGTTTGTTATTATAAGGGTAGATAACCATATTCATGTCCATTTACTGAATGGTTTATGTAAAAAATGTGTATATTTCTAATTCATTTATATTTAATTGTATTATGAAAATCATTACCAGTATTATTATGTTTGTTATTACTAAACTTATACTTGGTAATTTGATGTTGTAGTATGTGATTGTAGTCTAGTTCAATCGCCGAAGGTATTCTCGTCGATATTCGAGTTTAATTGATCTAAGATTACAAAACCGTCTAATCAACATTCCGGGGATAGCGAGTTGTTACACCTTTCTCATTAAACATACATATATATGTATATAATTACCTATCTACCTGATCTTCAATAATATATTATATTTATATATTATAATTAATAAAACTGTTGATAATAAATACGCATTTAGTATAATTTGGCCTTCTCTCATTCTTAAAGAGCAGAATAACCTTTGCTTACTTTAGCCGAGGTTCGTGATTGACGATATTAATCGGCACTACAATAAAATGAATTATTTTAAAAGCGTTTAATGGTCTTAAATAAGTCGTTCACCTGACACAAACTTGGCCATGTTGGGACTAACATATGACTCAATTCTATTTCAATAATTCGTATCTTTAGCAGTGTAAGTGTGTGTGTAGAGGGGTGGGGGCGGGGGTTATCAATAGACGCTCATCGCTACCATAGACTTAGATTGATTATTTAACTTTTAATTAAATTGGCATTATGGAAGACAAGATACAGTTCTCGCTATAATAGCTACAAACTAGATAATGTAAAGGGAATATGTTAAAAATTTCAGTAAAAGTACTTCACTCTGAGGCAAGATATCGACGATACAATAACACTGTAGCCTCCCATCCGTCCCATCAATCGGCACCATTCTTTCCTATGATGTAGTAGACCTGTTCACTAATATCCCCACAGCTCAGACACTCCAAATACTTAAAAAGAAAATCAATGAATTAGAGACCCCACTGGACACCAACCTAACCACTTATAATATCATTCAACTGTTACTTCTCTGTATAACTGCCACTTACTTTAGATAGGATGAAGAATATTATCAATAAATACATGGCCTGCCTATGGGTAACTCACTTTCGCCACTAGTGTCCGAAGTATTCATGACCAGGTTTGAAACTGATGCCTTACAGACTTTCCCCATCAAACCCCTCTTGTTGGTATCTCCAAGTCGATAATGCATTTGTGGTCCTCAATCAAAACGACAACCCAGATACGCTACACCAACATCTCAACAGTCGACAAACGGGGATAAAATTCACAATGGAAACAGAAACGGATGACAGTCTCCCATTTCTTGATGTCTTAGTGACTTAATCTGATAACAAATTCTCCACTGCTGTTTATAGGAAACCAACTCACACTGATCAACACATTCACTATAATTCAAATCATTCACATCAAATAAAGAAATCCATCATCACCATTCTAACCAGACGCGCCACCAAGATATGTGATGAAGAAAGTTTACCCGCGGAATTAGAGCATTATTAAGGCACGTTTTCATAAACAATAACAGTTACCCCACCAAATTGGTTAATACTGGTTAATGATGTCATCACCACCACCATAGAGACCCAACATAAGCCAAGAACGCCAAATACTGACCACTCCGGCATCGGAATAACCATCCCGTTTCACGGCAAAATCTCTTACCAGATCAGAAGGTTGATGAAACAAGAAGTGGGCATAAACGTGATTTTCTCTAGCGGCAAAACCATACAGAAGTTACTGCAAGCCATTGGTAGACCAACACAAACCAACCCCCCACAGCCCAAAGGATGTATTTACGAGATAACATGCTCCTGCAACGAAAAGAATGTAGGGGAAACGAAGCGCCCACTTGATGTACGAATAAAAGAGCACAAGTCACTAGTTCCACCAATCCCTCAGCCGTAGCAGAGCATATTATTAACAACGAACATCATACAATCTTGTGGGACCAAACAAGAACCCTCGCAGTACATCATCACCAGAAGAAAACCAGGAAACTTCTTGTGGCCATCAATATAAAACCGTGATGTCGGACTATTTATACCAAGTGCTTATGACCAACTTATATATTGATTCAAATACTTTATTTCTAACTCAGCGCTTATCAAGTTTTCACAGTCTAATTACACAACGTACATATCTTGACTTTCAGCACTTATCCCATTTTACAGTCTGAGGATATATTTCCCATGTATTGGTTTCAGTTTATCGGACGAATATATTTACGGTATCCCTCATCCAGATTTAAGTCTAATAATAGGTTTCTTCTCTCATAATTTTCTAGCTTTCAGAATGAACACAATTCAGTGCTTATCCAGTTTCACAGTCTATTTATACACTTTACATATTTTGGTTTGCAGTACTTCTCCAGTCTTACAGTCATAAAATACAGTTCACATTTATTGACCCTTAATACATAGAAATAATAAATTTACTTATACATACACATTTCTCTTTATATTATTGTTTATCTATAGTTCAGGTTAATTGGTTTTCCATTAGTAGTGTTAATACACTGATCTTTATAAATATAGCATTCACCTGCTTTTAATCCCTGTAAGAGATTTCTGTTGTGTAGGTTTAGTTCTTAATGGCCCCCTAATCAAAGGTATTAAGCTTTAATTGTATTTTATTCTTATCTTTGTTGCATATTCTGTATATATTTGCCCACGTTCACATATTTGTATCATTTGTTTAATAAAGACGAGAGTATCCTCGTCAAAACATCGCTTAGTATTAAACTCAGTAATTGTGTATCCATAAAATTGTACCTTGTCTTAATATCTGTAGACTAAAATTAACATTTGTATCTTAAAATCAATATTTGTAGTGTCACTTGTCCATTGTTGTGGGATTTCTCCCGGACATCGAAATTGGTACTAAACGAAAAAGCTAATTTTGAGCCAAATCATTTCTGTCCCCAAAAATACATTTTACCGATCCCACCCACCCCTACCCCACTATACACAATGGGAATCTTATACACATATTTAGAGATGTGCATCAACATTAAAAAGTAATTTTTTTACACAGATCTAAGAAACAAATTTCAACGTGAACTCATTTCCCACCAATTCCAAGCACCCCACCCTTCCATACATGCACACATGCAACCCAGCACCACACCTCCCCACAAATCAAAACAGTTGTCCGAGGGCATCATATACATTTATGGATGGACAGTCCTAGAAATTTATGTTTTATTAAAATTTATGTCAACATAACCACATTTTCCCCCGATTGTAGACATTGACCCCACCCCACCCCCTCACCCCTATCTCGAAAACGCCCCCTCAAACGCCTAATTACCACACATATTCGGAATATATGCAAAAAACTGGTCTAGAAAAACCTGGTCTTATAAATTCACAGCTCGGGTGGTGATCCCCCCTTGAGCCACCGGACTAGTACACATTGGTGTGCACGTAAATACTTGGCGGCTGGAATTCGATATAACAGTTGGTCGTAACGGTACTGTCAGGCAAAATGGCGTACGTCCGTCTTCATTACCCCCGTAGATGCAGAATAGTGGCGTGTTGAACCACAAAAGCAGTGTATTCTGTTTTCCAGGGACAGACAGGGATGGTTGTTTGGGGGGTGGGGCGTAACGTTCACTCGATACAAATAATGGTTCAATTTTAATTTAATATACAGAGGGTTTTAGGGGAGGGGTTACACTGGACAATCCCAAGTAATTTTTCGGACAACAAAACCGGCACCGAACTCGAGAAGTCGTGGTTACTGCGCCAGCATCTTACGGACTGAGCCACTGTGACCCAAACAATTAAATATTATTATGTCAATACATAAATTAAACCAAGTCCCGGTCATCTCAACTTCACACATAGTCGTTCGGATAGGGAGAAAAACCGAACGTCTGTGTATTGATTGACGTGCACAGAAAAGAACCCGTGACAGTTGGAATTCCGAACAAATGGAACAACAAACATTAAAATAAGATGTGAATTTCATTTATTATATTATTTCAATATATTGTATCTTTGAATCAAATTAGGCTCCACTGTGAAACAGAATAAAATGGTTGTTTATAATTAACCATTTACAATTGAATTCAGTTTGGCTGCAGAAGCTACGCTAGCTGGTGTTGGTCGTAAAGTTCATCACCCTGAAGAGAATAAAATCGTTCATATTTTAATGGAGTAACGTAGGACTAGAGAAAGACTGGGTTACCTCTGTAATCTTAAAAACTCTCAAGGGGTTGAAATAAAACCATAATTAGATTTTATCTAATTTATAGTGGTTCAAGATAAACCGCCATGTGTATTTGTTCCTTTTGTAGGCATCAATAGTGTTTGAGAATATGCTTACTGATCCCTTCTCTAAAACACCTTGTGGGTTGGGTGGTCGAACCGTAACACACTTTCCATGAACGCATTTTTGACTAGGGAGACAGATGATGCCTTCACATTTACACGTGAACACCCGCTTATCACATACTTCGTCGAAAGTACAATCGCTGTCTCTTTCACAATCTAAAAATCTAAAATTTAAACAGTTTTCTTAATGTGGACTAGCAGGATACCCGGCTTCGCTTGGGGGTCATAACTCCGAAACCGGAAGTTGTAGACTAACGCCACCTGGCCTATGTTACTCCCCGGTCCGAGCTACCCCTATACCCCAAATTTCAGACTCGGAGCAGACCTAGTGTAGCCGCCAACCTCGAACAGACAGACAGACAAACGACAGTCACAAATATTAGTATAGATAATAAGTTATTCTTGTCTTAATGTGGATAATAAGTTATTCTTATCTTAATGTTGATAGTAAGTTATTCCTGTCTTAATGTGGATAATAAGTTATTCTTGTATTAATGTGGATAATAAGTTATTCTTGTCTTAATGTGGATAATAAGTTATTCTTATCTTAATGTTGATAGTAAGTTATTCCTGTCTTAATGTGGATAATAAGTTATTCTTATCTTAATGTTGATAGTAAGTTATTCCTGTCTTAATGTGGATAATAAGATATTCCTGTCTTAATGTGGATAATAAGTTATTCTTGTCTTAATGTGGATAATAAGTTATTCTTATCTTAATGTTGATAGTAAGTTATTCCTGTCTTAATGTGGATAATAAGTTATTCCTGTCTTAGTGAGGATAATAAGATATTCCTGTGAAAAAAAAGATGAAAAAGTTTCAAAAATTCATATTACCTGTCCAACGGTTTTACTTTAGATCACATGGTCTGTCATTGGGGGTCACGTGGCAAGTAATACGTGATAAGCAGTACCCCCCCCCCTCTCTTCCCCCTCTATCCGTTTATCATCCACTACACCCCCCCCCCCCCAAAAAAAAAAAAAAAAAACCCTCTCTATTTCTCCCCACACACACGAGTACAAATGTATATTGAATCATAATATTAACAATAGGGTAAAGACAATGGAGTTATATCCCCTTCTATGACTATCGGCAAGATTGTAACGGTATATTGTATTAACCTCGGCGAGCCAAAATACACCAACATTTATTTTTAAAAAAAACTAGTCTTTTGTTATTGATGTAAAGATCTCGACATGTTGTTACAGCACAAAACTTGCATTATAAACTTGATTGATTACCCGGATTGTATGTACTCCTCATTAAACGTCCACTCGACACACATTCGGTAATTTCGGGACTAAACATATTTGTTTTCGTTTCAATAATTCGATTGCGCCTAAAGGGGGGGGGGGGATCCCAGACGGTAGGACGGGTGACCCTACTCCATGTCACGATCAAGCAGAGATTCGACCCGAAGACAGGGCTATATATTATATATTATGTTTCTTAAAAACCTGTGGTACTGTATTAAGGCTAGGCCACACTTGCCCTTTGACCACGGTTTAATCGGGTTCCTGTGGTACTGTATTAAGGCTAGGCCACACTTGCCCTGTTGACCACGGTTTAATCAGGTTCCTGTGGTACTGTATTAAGCCTAGGTCACACTTGCCCTGTTGACCACGGTTTAATCAGGTTCCTGTGGTACTGTATTAAGCCTAGGTCACACTTGCCCTGTTGACCACGGTTTAATCAGGTTCATGTGGTACTGTATTAAGCCTAGGTCACACTTGCCCTGTTGACCACGGTTTAATCGGGTTCTCCCCGATTACATCAGACGACATATCATAATAATCTGATATAAATATTGATGGGTTTCGACCATCTTGATTTTTTGCTACGCCTGGTAAAATGTCATTGTGTACCTGATTACCCTGATTTATGTCTGTTGGCGTCCTGATCCTCCCCCTTCAAATCACTATAATGCAAGCACTATTGTTTGACTGAACTAAGTACAAAAAACGCCCTTTATTCAATGTTTTTAGTCCGTTATTCTTAATTGATAGTCCTTAATTCTTTTTTCGGCATTTGTACAATACAATTAACATTTGTATCTTAAAATTTGTCATATCAGATTTCTAAAATGAATTATTTTTTAACTTAATTGTATTTTAATATATAAAGATAAAAACTTAGCCTAGATTTCAACAGGGAAATACAACGAAAACCTATGGTGGCTGATTGGTATCATGTCGTGATGTCGTGGTGTCGCCCTTCATAAGGCGACAACCCGACAATCCGACATCACGACATTACGACATTATAACCCGACACCACGACAATCCGACATCACGACATTTTTTACCCGACACTACGACATTTTCACCCGACACCACGACATTAAGAATGTCGTAATGTCGCGTAAAAATGTCGCATTGTCGCGTAAAAATGTCGCATTGTCGCGTAAAAATGTCGTGATGTCGGGTAGTCGTGGTTTCGGGTTGTCGGGTTGTCTACTTTATTTATCAATGTTGAAGCGGCCACGAAATCAAGTTAACCCTCACTATCTCATCCTTCACTAAGAATACTTACCCTTCACTAACTGCGAATCAAGCTGGCCCTCACTACCAAATTACGGGTCTTAATACGAAATTCTAGATATCATGCTACATATCAGTAGAAAGCACGTTCACTGTTCTTTTCAAATATAAATAATTGTCTGGGACATGTATATTTACTTGCCCTGAAAAGTAAAAAGGGGGAGGGGAGGGTATTTTAAATAAAAATGCGGGGCTTCATCCAAAATTCCGTATAGGCTTATCTATACTGAAAAGTAAAGTTAATCCTCTCTTGAAATGTATTTATTATATTCTCGGCAGAATGCATATATACTTTTTTAAATTAAAATTGATACAAGTTTGGTAGCCTTCACTGGCTGAATTAAAGAGAGTGGTGGGGTGGGGCGAGTGTTTAATGTCAACATACGTGTCTTTAAAACGAAATTCCAGTTATTGTGTCATACATCGAGGGGGGGGGGCTGAATGGTTAGCGTGTGCGCGCTGTATCATTTAAAGTCTGTGATTCATGAATCAACTGGCGTGGTTTCTTTTCCCCGGTTGTACGTGACAAGGAGTAGGATCGCCTGTCCAACCCTCGTGGGTTTTCTCCGGGTCCTCCGGTTTCCTCCCACTTCTAAAGACCCCTACGCGCTAGCGAATTATTGAAATAAAATTAAACCATACGTTAGTTCCGAAATGACCTAGTTTGTGTCGAGTGGACGTTAAACCCCATTTCTCTCTCTCTCTCTCTCTCATCACCGGAAAGTAGGTTTCTTAGGTTCTTTAAATTACTTATTATTTTCTGGCACATTCACGATTACATACTTTAGATTTGGAAATTATGGGTAGGGAATTTAATCCATAAAAAAATTCTGCCTTACGTGTATCTAGGTAATAACGGCATAGGTAATAATTCGTTAATATAAATGGGGAAAATAAGAAAAATATATTTTGCCAGGGCGCTAGGCGAATTTACTTGTCAAGAAAGCTTGTAATTTCTTAATTCATATTCTTAACTCGTATTTCTTCATTTGTTATTTTATTTGTACATTTGTACACTAAAATTGACATTTGTATCTTAAAATCAATATTTGTTTTACAAATCAGACATTTGTCATATCAGACTTGTAAAATGTATTTTAATATAAAGATAAAATTTATTTTAGAAAATAAAAAATTAGCCTACGTTTACATTTCATCAGATAAACAAATCTGGAACAAGACATTTCTAAATACAAATCTCCAAATACAAATCCTGCAAAACAATTCTCGAAATCCAAAGAAACAACAAATATGCAATCAGCAGTTAAAACCAAAACTAGTGGCCACCAAAGATGTCAAACATGCAAAACACCTGGCATACAATTCCCAATATTAGATCAACTTTCATGCAGTAGTTCAAACATAATTTATCTAATTTCATGCAGACAATGTGACAAAAAAATACGTGGGGGAGACGGAAAATGCACTCCGGGAAAGAATCAACAGTCACCTAAAAAGACAAACCGGTCTCAATTCACTTCAACCAACCAAATCATGACATTTCTGATCTCATTGTCACGCTAATAGAAAAGGTTAAGAGCGATTTTGACACAACACGAGCCTTTGTCACTTTTCTTAATATTATGTTTTTGTCTTTTTTAAGGGTGTTTAATGCTGTTTTTGTTGCTCGGTTGAGATTTGGTTTCTGTGATTGTGTGGTTGAATGGACGATATTTCTGTATTCATTTCGTCGAAAGTTTTTAAGATGGTTGGTGATAATGACTTTTTAGGTGGTTTCCATGTGAATTTGTCTGTGAATAATTTTTTACCTCTGCCGGGTTTGTTCATAAAAAATAGGTCAACGGAAGGGTTCTTTGGAAGCGATCGGTTGCCTGGGTGATGTTGTCTTTGGAAGTTATTGAGGGGTTGGGATGAATTTAAGGCCTATGTCAAGAATGTTCATTTCTAGGAGGGCTGAGAAGTCTGTCGCTCAAATTGACAACTGTCTGTCCTAAAGACGGCTTCTCGTTTCTTTTCCCTAATCCTAGTTTAAATTCCTCATCCAGCAGTTGATGATCTCTCTGGCCGTGTCTGGGCTCCAGGGGATGGCGTCGTTACCTTTTAGTTCTATTTTGCCCTTGAAGTTTAAAATTTCAGACCATTGTTTAGGAATGTTCAGTTTTAAATCTATATTAATATCACCCATAATATATACTGGTATATTTGAACTTTTAACAATATTTAACTGGTTTTCAAATATGTTATACCAGTTTAGATTGGAGGCAGGAGGTCGGTAAACCAAGCATAATAAAAATGATTTTCTATATTTGGGTGTAATTTCGATCCAAATTGTTTCAATTTCACCAATCTCTAGATCTAGCTGCCTCTTAAATATGATGTTAGACTTTACATACATATTAATCCTCGACCAATTTTATTGCATCTATCTTTTCGAATTATTTCAAAATTAGAAATATTTATATACGCGTCATTAATCTTTGAGTGTAAAAATGTTTCAGTTAGACCTAAAATATAAATCTTATTAGATTCACCAAAAATAAAATCACTTACTTCATTGAATTTACTCTAAAATTTGTTGATATTTAGATGACAGTGTTTGAATCCATGACGTTGAGTCATAAATGATTGGAAAAGGAATCTCTCATCACTAATTGCCGGAGGTAGAAGAAGAAGAAGAAGAAGAATTTTTTTATTAATGTCTCACACATTGTACAATAGCAATAAAAACACAATTTGAGAAAAAAAACAAAAATTATAAGTGTACAATGTCCGGCCTTTAAGGCCTACGATACACAACAAGCATGATAAATCATCTACATTCGAAGATAATAAATAAATACATGTAAGTAACAAAGATAAAAATAAAATAAAAATTTGAAACGTACTAACAATAAAATGTTACTATTACATGTTCTTTAGTATGTTAGCAATCACGATATAAATCGTTTAGAATAAGAAAACATTATGTAACTAAAGACAAATAGGAATATAAAATAATAGTAATCAAAATGTCATCATATGTTAAAATATTTTCTATGATAAAACATTTGTTTAACAGTGGCAGCTAGGATTTTTACCAAGTGTGAATTGGTCATTAGAATAATTGATACGGGTGCTGAGATCACCATTTTATCTAAGGTATTTTATGACAAGTTACCTGAGAAACCTCTGAAAATTAAGGATGCATGTTTGAATACGACGGGTAAGGCTAAACTAGAGGGCTTTATTATAGGCCCTGTTCAAATTAGGATTGGGAAGGTTAGTTTGGAGGATTTTGTTTATGTAGCAGATATTTCTGATGTGATAATAGGTTTAAATGTTTTAATGGCTAAGGATATGGTTCTGGATCTAGGGAATCATTGTCTAATTGCTGAGGGTGAAACTATAAAGTTACAAAGTAATAATTCATATGTAGCTAGAGTAACAGTACCCAGTAGAAATATCGTTCCCCCTAAAACGGTTCTTAGGTTAAGGTGTCAGGTTGATCCAGGGGGTGTAGGTCCATACATGGTAGAGCCGATGGAAAAGAATGATGTGTTAATAAGTAGAACATTAAATGCTTCAGGGAGTCAACCAAATGTGTGTGTAATTAATTGCTCAAATGAGGCGGTAGTCCTGAAAAATCAGGAAGTTATTGGTAACGCGGTAGAAGTAGAAAATATCTCCATCCTCCAAGAGAAAAGTAGTAGGGATGAAGTGTTGGAAAAAGAACAGGATATAGGAGCCCTTCCGGAGCATTTGGTCGCATTATTCGAAAAATCTAAAAGTAACTTATCAGGGGAACAGGCTCAGTTATTAGCTAAAAGTCTTAATTGAGTTTCAGGATGTTTTTGTTAAAACGGAATATGATTTGGGTAGTTTCGATGTCTTGGAACATTCTATAGATACGGGCACCGCTAAACCGATCAAGCAACGGATTCGTCGTACGCCAATTAGTTTTGCCAACGAGGAAGAATCATTAATAAAAAAAATGTTAGAGGCTAAAATAATTCATCCATCCTCTTCCGATTGGGCGAGTCCACCGGTTCTAATAAGGAAACCCGATGGTCTCCGTTAGGTGGTGTATTGATTATAGAGCACTTAATGCTGTAACCGTCAAAGACAGTTTCCCTTTACCTTTAATTGAGGAATGTATTGATACAGTGGGGGGTAGTAAGTTTTTCTCTAAAATGGACATGACAAATGCTTATTATCAAATCCCTTTAAAGCAGGAAGATCAGAAAAGGACAGCTTTCATAACTAAATATGGATTAGTTTGAATTCCGTAGACTCCCTTTTGGCCTCACCAACAGCCCTCCCACATTTTCCAGGGCTATCAATTTAGTAATGCATGGATTAACTTGGAATATAGCATTGGCTTTCTTAGATGATATATTAATTATGGGAATGAATTTTGACGATCATTTGGCTAATGTTAGACAAGTTCTTACGCGGTTACAAACATATGGATTGAAATTGAAACCCAAGAAGTGTGTTCTATTTCAAGAGGAAGTAGAATTCTTAGGGAGGATAGTAAATGGGAAGGGGTAAAAATGAGTCAGAAACATATAGAACCGGTTAAATCTTGGCCCACTCCAAAAAATACTAAAGAAGTTGAGAAATTCTTAGGTTTTGCAAATTATCATAGAGAATTTATAAAATATTTGGCACAAATGGCTTTTCCGTTGTATCCTATTTCCGGAAAGCAGCCTTTTTCATGGGATGTAGAAAAACAAACTGCGTTTGAAAATATTAAGCGGGCTTTGATAACTCCTCCGGTTTTATCCCTTCCAAACGCCCAGGATCACTTCATTTTGGATAGAGATGCGTCTAATATGGCTATAGGGTCTGTTTTAAGTCAAGTGCAAAATGGACAAGAAAAAGTAATTTCGTATAGTAGTGTTTCCTTAACTCCGGAGCAAAGGCGTTATTACACGACCAGGAAAGAACTCCTGGCAGTGGTTAGGTTCACCCGACAATATAGGCATTATTTGTTGGGGAGGAATTTTACGTTACGAACGGATCATAGTAGTTTAACGTGGCTCCTAAGATTTAAACAACCGAATGGACAACTATCGAGATGGTTAGAAGAATTGTCGCAATACGATCGTTCCGGAGCGAAACACATAAATGCTGATTTCTTAACGCGCTCGCCCGAGCTAGGCCCTTGTCCCGATTTCAAGACACAAATTCTACCGGAAGCTTATGAAGACTGGGCTGACTTATAGAAGTAGAGGAATCGGTATCTTATCTAGGATTCCTGAGGAACCGGTTGTAAATAGAATATTCTCGGATTGGGAGGATAATTCGAGTCAGTTAGGATCTTATAATATTAATGGGATGTTGGTGTCGGGTTTCTCGATTTATAGAAAAGGGGCATCAGAGGATAAGAAGGAAAGGGATAAGATTTTTAGACAAATAACTTTAGGTAACCTGAATTCTGAACAGGAAATGGTAGAAAATCGGAATAAGGATTCAAATTTTAGATTCATCCTGGCCTGGCTTAAGGATGTGAGTTCCCCATTAGAAGCGGAGCTAATCCTTAGTAGTCCTGCTGCTAAATATTATTGGATTCAAAAGGAACTGTTGTAATTATATGGTAAGGGAATTTTCTTTAGGAAAGATCCCGGGGATGGGTCGTCTCAATTAGTGGTGCCTAAAAATTATATACAAGAAATTATCGCTTTGTGTCATGATCTCGCTTCAGCCAGACACCAAGGGTTAAAGAGAACTCAACAGAAGATAGGAATGAATTATGGCTGGTACTGTATGTCCAAGGATGTGGCAGCTTATTTGCAAAACTGTAGGGTTTGTAGTACTTGTAAGAAGGCTACTTTTCATGCTCGTTCAGGTTTAGTGTCATATCAGTCTGGTTTTCCCATGGAAAGGGTACATTTAGATTTCCTTGGACCCTTGTCGAAGTCAACTCGGGGGACTGAACATATTCTAATGATCGTAGATCAGTTTACAAAATGGGTAGAGTGTGTTCCGTTATCCTCGCAAACAGCAGAAGTAACTGCACAAGCCGCAATAGATCAATTTTCTCTCGTTTTGGGTATCCCTTCCAAATTTTCAGAGTGATTTGTTTAATGAATTGTGTCATCAGATGCAAATCCATAAAGCGCAAACTACTCCGTATCGTCCTTCTTCGAATGGCCACGCGGAAAGGTATAACAGAACACTAATGGACGCTGTTAGATGTTTTGTAGATGAGAAACAAGATAATTGGGATCAACATTTAGCTCAATTGGCTGGCGCTTTAAGGTCGTCGGTAAACAGACAGACCGGATTCACCCCAAATCGGTTAATGCTAGGCAGGGAATTAAATATTCCAGTAAATCTTATGTTTGGGAGTCAAGAAAATCGGAATGTACGAACGACAAATCAATATTTGGTTGATTTGGAGGAAGCTGCGACATTGGCACATGAAGTCGCTAGAGAAAATTTAGGGATGACACAGAAGCGCATGAAAAGGGACTATGATATAAATTTGAGAGAACGGCTTTATGAAGTTCTACTCCCAAAGGCAAAGCTCGGAAATTAATGAAGTATTGGAGGGGTCCTGGGGTAGTGATGGAGAAATTGGCTGCTGGTCTATATCGGGTGAAAACTAAAGAGTTGTCGGGATATGAATGTTCCTCCTTAGGCAATTCAGGCACGTAAAAGGGATCCCAAGGGAGAAAAGTTTACTGTGTGTGTAGGAAACCGTGGAAGAATCAATTTGGTTTACAATGTGACTTGTCTAGAATGGTTTCATGGTCATTGTGTCAATATTACTCCTCAGCAGGCCGAGAACATTGATATCTATAAATGTCCAAATTGCGACGGTAACAGACCAGAGAATTGTATTTCATTACTACCAGTAAGTGCTTTTTTTCTGTTATATCTTTCAGTTATATTTCATCCCCAAATATTAATGATGTTGGCCTGTTCTGCACCCGTTATTACTTTAACTTCAAATAAGCTGGTTTACTGAAAATAGATTTTAAAAATAGTTCATTTAATTTTTTCAGGAGTTTGAACAGTATTGTTTAGAACCAGAAGTTCTGGATCTTGCCAATGTATACAGAAACGATGTGCTGGCAATTGATAAAGACGAAGACATCAATAGAACAAGACGGCATGCAGCCTACAGACAATTTGTTATGTAGCGCCATGGACGTCTTGGCACTGGGAATAGAGTAGTGGTACCCTCCTGTTGTGTCCTGAAGATAAAAAGATAGTTTCCAGACAGAAATGGACAGTACACAGGTTTCAATCCAAGGCGATTATTATGAAAAATAAAATAAAAACTTACTTTAAAATCTGGTTTTCTGTTTCTTGGCCATCTCTGAAGTTGGTTCCGGTTGAGTTTTTACATTGTCCCTGAGATCTTTCGGGGATCATCCTCATATAGGGATCTTTTCCGCCTCGCTCTGCCTTTATCCTCAAGTCTGACCTTCACCATGTTGTATATCAAGGACGGCATGAAGCTGTAGTCTCTGGTTTCTTTTATTGGTGCCAAGGCCCAGTTAGAAGCTCTCTTGGAATATTTTCAATGGTACCTGAAAGATGGAAATGGTGAAAGTGCCATTGGGCTTGTTTGCTGTGCGACATGCTAACAGTCCTAAGAATATTAAGTAACAATTTTCAGCTATGCTTGGATATTTGTAAAACATTGAAATGATGATCATCCATTAAATAAAATATATATTATAACAAACCTTGGGTTACCAGTCTCATCGTGTGATACTGGTCTGTCTTTATGGTGGTTGAAATCAATAGCAGCTAAGAGACATCTTGCTTTGTAGACTGGAGGACTGAAGCAAAGTTATTATATTTTTTAATAACGTGTGTATGATATCATTGATGATTTGAAAATCCTATGTCAAACTACAGTAACAGTAATGATGAAAAGGGATTGTTTAAACAACTACTACTGCAAAAATAATTAATGGAAAAGTACCTGTAGGCGATCCTTTACTTGCATACATTAACTTGAATGAATGAAAACTTTCTATGTTACCCGTGTGCCTGAAATAAAGTTAAACATACATTATGCAAGATAAATCTGCCCATAGCCGGTTTTTCTTTAGGTCTGAAAAGAAAACTCTTAATGCCATCTTATGTGTCTGATTGTCACTGGATTTGTATCAGAGTTGCTGCTGATTATGATTAAAAAATCAAGACTGTTTTAGTACCGACTAATGATGACCAGGGCTAGGCGGAAAAATCAATTGTTAATATCTTTTTAGAGTGGAGTAATTTGACAAGAGATTTTCAACATATTCCCTTTACATTATCTGGTTTTTAACTATGATAGTGAGAACTGTCAGCTCGCTGTCTGATATTCCATAATGTATCTTTAATAATTTATATTACCAGATGCAGGTAACTAAAAAACCTGTTGTTAATCTTACATCAGAAATTACGAGACAATGTTATACATCTTACCTAAAATTTACATAGTAGGGGAACATTCTTCAAAAGTGTCTTGTCTAAGACTCCAGCCTGCAGGTCGCGTGGATTTCCGAGAGTCCCAGTCTAGGAAAACCGACGTTAATCTGTGACGGGAAACACATATTTGACGACGAGATTAAATGTTTGCAAATTTTTTATGAGTTTTTATGAATTTTGCCTGAACATGGACGCAGATAAAACCGACGAATGCATTGTACATAGTAGTTCATAGGATATATTTGTCGTATTGGTAAATGTTAGCGGGGAAAATTTTGGCAGGCTTTGTGACGCGGCCTGCAGGCTGGAGTCCAGCCATGGAACTATTCAATTGTATTTTTCAGACAACTATATCATATTTGTTGACCCAATAAGGTTACAATCCCTGTCGATGTTCAGTTTGGGGTGCATGTCCTTTCCATATTTAGAACTTAGTTGTTATCAGCCTTTAGATTAACACCTCAGACAAAGGAATAGTCACCTATAAAATAAGGTGAGCTCACTCCGCCGGTTATCCCATCCATTTAGGTATTTGAGACTAGGAAGAATTGTAACACTTCCAGTTTGTAGAAATAAAATATTTAAGAAATGAACCTGAACTGTAGTTGTAACTTCGTCATGGAAGAAAAAAGAGCGTGAAGATTGAAGATCTAATAGTACTACACTAAACAGGAAGTCAGCGCTGATTGGACATTGCATCATTAGTAATCCTCCTCGCGTCATCGGTCGTCTAGTTTGAAACTTTACTCTGAACGCATAATTAATTCGGAAGTCTTCGGTGATTAACATAGGTCCTTAGTTTTTGAACACAAGAGACAAATAAAGGTGTCGAGGGTATTTGAGAATACGTTTGGACGCTTCTTGATCAACTTGCTCAATCGATGCCATAACATGATTTCTTGATACCAGATTGAGCCTCAGTTCTCTCTCTCTCTTCTCCCGTTTATAAAATTAACCCACAGTTTGTTATGTTTGGTCAGTATATATAATTAGCAATTCGGCTAGAACGATAACGAATACATAAAGCTACAACAACCATCTTCTAATAATAATATACTGAAAGACTAAAGGGTAGGTCGTGCAATCAGTTGTAAATTATTTAGACCATTTAACAATTTGGTAATTTCTTGTTCGGGGGATACATATTAAGGAAGTGGTATAAGCATGGTTTCAATCATTTGTGATATGAACACACTTCAGGTGGCCAATAGGTATACTTTTACCCGATAATTGTAAGCTAAGTGAGATTTTATACCAATGGTGCTTCTCAATCACGCTATTTGTCACGTTAGGAAAACTTGATAGACTGTCATGATAAGAAGACAGAATATTTCCACAGAAGGAGAGTAGTTCAAAATGTTGAAGTCGACGATCCTACATATTTGTTCGATACCACTCACTTTTCAAAACACTCCTTAACGAAGAGGATGCTTTATATGTGGCGTGGTTTAGATTCCCAGCATGTGAGGGAGTATGGTCGCTTGTCCAGTCTCCTTCCACTGCTAAAGAATCCTACTTGCAAGTGAATTATTGAAATAAATTGAGCGATATATATGTCAGTCCCGAAATGACCTGATGTGTGTCGAGTGGTCGTTACACCCCATTTAGTACTCCCCATGGCTGGGCCCGGTTCCTAGAAAATTCTTAAAGTTAGCACAAAGTCATGCTTCACTTTTTCTTAGGTAAGAAACTTATAAAAATACCGTCCCTAGAAAATTCTCAAGACCATTCTTATGTAAGCACAAGTCAAGTATAAGTCTAAGCACATTGTGACTGGTAAAGTTTACCATAAACTGAGACTTCAATACTCTTTAACGTCATAAAAACAACTTTGGTATGCGAATTACGTCATAAATTTGTCGTCTGCTTCATTGACGACATATATATATGGTTGATGTAGATGAATTTGACATGTCCCCTATACACATATAAAATGTGCCATAAGATAAAAAAAAACCGCAGACACATACAAACTAACTGAATAATTGTGAGAGCACTTGATTTTAAAGTAGCCTGTGTGTTTGTAGAATATTTTTAACTAATTGGCAAATAAATAAAATGGTTTCAGGGTAGAAGCGAAATTTTCTATAGACCCCCTGGCATTCTTAATTTCTTCTGGAGAAGGATTTTCTCTGTCTTGTAAGTGTCTCTTTGGTATCAAAACGTGTCGGAAATGCCGTCGAATAACTCTACGGTCAGCCATCTTTTTCAAGCAGAAACAGACTTGAGGTTGGTAAGCAAACCGTATATCTTGCTTGGGACATGTGCTTAGATTAACTATGTTTTAGAACGAAGTTGTGCTTAGGTTTTTTCTTGGAACGCATAATAACGTTATTGTGCTTACAATGGAGTCTAATAAATCTAAGCACAAGAACGTTCTCAAGAATTTTCTGGGAACACAAAATAGGTAAGTTTACTTAAATGCAAAGTCTACTTAAAATCTAAGCACAACGTGCTTAAGAATTTTCTAGGAATCGGGCCCTGGAATTTCAATGCAAAATATTAAGGCTTTTCGGAAAAGGCCGCCCAAATTCCGCAACGGGACTAACAATAGACTTGTGCATGTGGATAATTAATATATGCGACAACCAAATTAAGTCAAGCTTATAGACATGATTATCCAGGAACTGCTACAGGCGCAACTGTCAAACCCTTTCAACAATCAAACTAATACTGGCTTTATGCATTTGTCCAAGTGTCTGGGGGTATGTCGCTTACGCAGTGATACTGGGCGAGGAGGGGGCGGATACCATCATTACCAGCATCTGAACTTCCGCCGTAACAGTTGGATGTTGAACTAAGAGACGACCGTTGCCTCGCTGTATGGAACCCATTTCCGCCGTAACGTTTGGCATATTCGCGGTTGGTGCACAAACGAAGTAAGACAAAGCCGTAAGCCGTTAAAATCCGATTCATTTCAGACAGTGCATTATTCTGGACATAAAGGGAGACACGCTACATGCTATAGC
The DNA here is from genome assembly GCF_932274485.2 of Patella vulgata. Lineage (NCBI taxonomy): Eukaryota > Metazoa > Mollusca > Gastropoda > Patellidae > Patella > Patella vulgata. Next base: position 2,310,746 of record NC_065886.2, on the reverse strand, counting down.
TATAATTTAGAAGCGATTGTAAACTAGAATAAAGGTCATTCTGGGGTTTTCACAAACACGGTACTGATAATGGAATGTCTTTTAATCTGACCGATCAGCCATCATGGTAAGATAATATAACAATACATAATAGATAAACAAATCAAATGTATATAAAATAAAACGCCCCCCCCCCTCCTCCTACCCTCTCCGTTCTTCCCAGGGTCGAGTGGTGGTAAAACAGATACGAGGGCAATCAAAGACACCGGTGCTGCTCTTAGGTGTGCCATCAAAACCGGTGCCAGTCGATAGAGCCACCAAAACCGACGCCGCTCTTATAAGATTACTGATTACGAAGGTGGGCGACAAAACTCAGTGCGCAAAGGAAGATCTCTACTTATATTTCATTAACTTTATCTCATTCGTTTCATTTTTCACTGCGTGGACATGAACAAGTCGGTAGGTAGTGCAAATGAAGAAACTAGATCTGACCAAACACCCATAGAATATGAGAGAAATCGGTGCAAGGAGCCGGAAGTAATGCGTCACAGGACCCCAAAGCGGCGCTAATAGGCTCCAGGCCAGTGCATCTGAACGTGGGGCCCCAGCCCTGCACCAAACCTCACCCCCAAATATCGTCTTGACTAATTTTATTGTCGAAAATGACAGTAAGATTAAAATTAAATACGGATTGGCGACGCCATACGAGGCCTCGTATCTTGTACCAGGCCACCTCGTCCCTGGCGGTTCTTCCATACTACCGCGCTTAAAAGTAACAAAGGGACCTGAACCCAATATGATATAGTAACCCATCAGCAACATACTAGTCTATGCAATTTACTCTTAAGGGGGGCAAATCAGTCTATTGAAGTTGAGACGTAGTCTGCCATATTGCAATCGCAGAATTCTCCATATAAACTGCGACCAATAACTGCTTGTCCATTTATAATACATGTGCAAATCTTTACCCCAGCCCAAACCATCTTATTAACTTGACATTTTTAAGTTCATTTTACATGATTGTACAGATAATTGATATTATAATACGTGCCATAGAGTTTTCATGAATCTATGTGTATCCTAGAACACAAAGGTGAATATTTGATGTGATTTTAACAATGATAAAGGTTGGAATTTAAATTTCTCGGACTTTTCATTTTTCCTGTCTGCCTGTCTGCATGCTATTTGATCTACGTGCTAAATTTAGTGGGGTGGGACCTTGCAAATCTGTAAATGATGCGACTCTATGGTAAAGAGGTATAAACTTTCTGAAATAATACATTAGTTAAACCAAAAACTGCCGTCGAGTCGAAATCGAAGATTTTTAAATAAGATTCGATATTAATTTTTTTTAACAGCCCAGCGACTTTCGAACGACTTTACTCCCCAGGAACCTGTAGACTAGGCACTTGACTAGTACTGATGGTGATCTTGGTAGATAACTGCCATCATGCTGTAACAGAACTAAGCTCAGCTCGGCTACTTCCAAACCTGCCAAAACTCTAAAACTACATTGAGGCAACGTATCACGTGACGGTGGGAAAAATTCCGCTTGCCAAAAGTCTCTATTATTCCTGACAAATGACGAGATGTTAAATACCGCTGTTGAATTTTTGACCTGTATAGTCCTTCGGATGAAATTTACAAAAAAGAGGCCCATGTACACATTACCTTGACGGTAGGAATTCGAAATAAAGAGTAGACCGTAGTACTGCTGTCCGGGCAAAATATCCCCCATAGCACACTGTCCACAGGCGTGCATAGAACCACAGACTCAAGTGATATTAACATTTTCAGTATTCAAAGTTAGCCGAAATTTTAAAACAAATCACGCAGATCACTATTTCATGTTTGGTCCAAGGTCCAACATCTGTTAAATTCTCCAGAGCAACCAGAGCTACGTGTAAATATTGAATAATAATATTGAATAATAATTATAAACCATAATATAATCGTTCTAAAGAAAAAATAACCATCAATCGGATCTACCACGCTGTGAAAGGTACATCTTTATCATCACCAGCAATAAACACTCCATGCACAGATACAGATGAGAATCCCCGCAACTATCTTAATCTTTCCCACATCTGAAATATACAATTTGTATTGTCTTTAGTTCCTGACAAATATAACAGCGCTTGTTATATTTTAATCTAAAGATTACCAAGGTAATCAATCTGGCCACAGATTAAGGTTAGTACGATACAAAGAATAAATGGTCAGTGGAGGGGGGATCCAGGTGAGGTATGTAGAGTACCCTCCCACCCCCACCTAATAAACAGTAACATAATTTACTTTTTATTCTGTTTCTATTGGGGGGGGGGGGGTGATGTAGCTAATTGTTGTGGAGGGGGGGGGGGCTATATTATTTTGTACCAGAGTAGTACTCGTGCTTGTCGTCAATACATTTTAGGTCAAAACAGGATTTAGCTTTTTTCTATGGTCACATGGGTATTGCCAGACTGTGAATTTTGCCCAAACGACAACATTTCCGTCTAAGCATCATCATATTCTTATGGTTACGGTAAGAATCACAGTGGCTTTGTGAGTAAGAGAGAGAGAGTGAAATTGAGTTTAACATCCACTCACTCAACTCAAACCAGGTCATTTCGGGACTAAAATATTGTTCATTCCATACACACGATTAGACGCTTCTACTCATATATAAGGAAGAAAAACGATGAAATATATTATACAACCTTTGGCTGCAGTCGAGGTGGTCCCTTCTCCTAGGTAGTCGAAATTGCCACATTGTGGAAACCCCTTTGGCGGATCCGGATGCTTTGGAAACGATTCGTTGATCATCATGGCCATTCCATTCATGTTATGCAGTTCTATGTGACAGTGCATAAACCACACGCCTGGGTTATCGGCCTTGATTCTAACAACAACATAGCCTCCAGTTGGTACAATAATTGTATCCTTTCTGGGTGGATTCTTCAGTTCAAGACCTGGTACGTTATCTCCGAACCACGAAGGGTTAGCCCACTTAGCATTATTACAGAAACTCCTATCTCTAGGAACACCACCTCCACAGTCCACATCCATATTCTCGCCTGTGATGAGGCCTGTTATACTATCGTAGGAACCGTAACCCATCTTCACGACATAAAAGGCATGACCATGCATATGGACAGGGTGCGACCAACCTTTCCCTTGACCCATGTTGATAAAAACCAGTTGGTAAACTTTATCATGCTCAAGATCCAAAGAATACATACAGTTACATATCTTCTGTTCGCCACAATCATCTCCACACTTGTAATTTGCTAGTTCTTGTGGTTGGGATAAAGCTGCTACTGGTGGATGGACGAACGACCGTCCATTCACAGATCCTGGTGTATCGTTGATTCCGGGGAAGGCGAAATTTAGGAATCGCTCTTGGAGCTCGTCGTTGGGTGCCGTGGGTGCCGGATCATTAACCTTTATTGAGCTCGTCAATTGATCAAATGTAAAACATTCAGTGTTGGCGTTACTCGGATAATAGGAAAACGGACAGTTAATTACATCACATGGTTCGCTTACCGTGCATTGCTTTTCTATAGATGGTCCCAGGAGTTGCTGTTTTGGTGCATCTGGATAACGCAATATAGCTTCAGCAACGTGGACTTTGTCGACTTCCAACGTCTGAGCCCGAATCCAATAATTCTTGTTATTCTTCTGATCAGCATTGATGGTACAGTCAAATCTTTCCCCAGGATTGATAATGACTGAGTCAGCTGTAGCATGCTTTAAATCATATCCATCAGCAGCAATGACGGTCAAGCTATGATCCTGAATTGAGACTTTAAACGGATACACCTTTCCAGTATTAATAAAACGAAATCTGTGCTCTGTTCGACGTTTTATCTGAAATACATGCAAGGGGGCATCGTTGTAAGAACCATTTTCATAACGAAACCTGCCCTTTCCGTTGATCAGCCCTGAATGAAAATTAAACATAGTAAAATTGGCACCATCCAATGATTGTGTTTGCTGTACACGCTGGCCATTGATGTAGAGACCATATAACATTTTAAAATATTGTTCGTTGGAATCTCCGTCGTGATTCCAGTCGTTAATGACAGCCACGAACTCTGGTATAAACTCTGTTGTGCGCTCTCGTACAATGAAAGGCCCATACAGGCCCATTGTTCGCTGTACCCCGATATGAGAATGATACAGGAAAGTACCTTTCGGCGCAGCTGTGAATTGATATGTAAATGATTGTCCAGGTTCAATGGGACATTGTGTAACAAATGCAACACCATCCATCCAGGGAGTGTCGCGTTGATGAAGACCATGCCAATGTATTGAGGTTGCTTCACTTGGTAAGTTGTTTTTAACATGGACTATAACTGTCTGATCTTCATAAACTTCTATAGAAGGTCCTGGTAAGGTGCCATTGGCCACAATAACTAGCTTGGAATCAACCCAACCGTCGGCAATAATGATATCGCTCGTGTCTGGTATTGGGTTAGTCTTCATCGTATCGTTAAAGTTATAAAGTCGACCTCGATGTGGATGGACAGATATCCGATCGTTCATCATTGTCAATTTGAAATCAACTGTTAACCAGAACTCACAAATCTTGGCATCTATATCACACGTGGCTCCATCAGATCCAGATAATAAAATGACAAGAAGACAGAAAACAACTCCATCCATGCTGAAAACAATAACAAAACAAAACACTTAATTTAATTTAATTTGATGTCAACTTTAAATTGTTGGTATAACTATTAACATTTACAGCCGCTTCTCTAAAGGTTCATTATTGCATTTGTCATAATTACCATTGATGACCTATATTAACCCTAAATCTCCACTTTCGATCGATGACACTATTATATTAACCCTACAATTTATCCATCGACAAGTTTTAGGTTATGAACGCGATATATTAAGCAGACAAGTGTTTGTCAATGTGCGATATTAGTTCTTTTCTGATACATTCCTAATTATGTAATTTAGAAGAGCTAAACCCACTTTCGTTTGAGCAAAGAAATATGTTGTTATCAAACAATAACATAATTATTAAAAATAGACTATTTTCCATTTATCGAAGGATCGGATTAGAAAAACCACAAACGTGATTTCACTACCGTCACAGTAATCAATCTACGTCTCTTATTGTGTGCCGGCTTGATTCCCCGTTAATGTCTGTGGACTTATTGTATGCCAGATTGATAGTGGCATTTGACAGTCCGCCATTGGCACCCTTTTGTCGTTATAATAGATGAATTGCAGAAATGATTTTTGACAATGATTTTGCCAGATTAGTATTTGGTGATTTGCATTTGAAAATATGTTGTCCGACAACTGGTTATCATTGTGTTTTTCTGTAAAATGTTATGTTATATTTTGTAAAATAAATTTGGGGGATCACGGTGGGTAAGACACTGGCTCGCTAGTCTTGAGGTCGGGTGTTCGATCACTGCATTGGCCGAGAAAGTTCATCTTGATTTTCCGGCGTTGTTTCCTTTTGTCGGATTGCACGAAAAACAGGACCCGTGTATACATTGGAGTGCACGTTAAAGATCCCTTGAAAGCTGAAATTCGATATAAGAGTAGGCTCATCGCACACTGTAGGGCGTATGCCCGTCTTCATTAGCCCAGTTTGGAGCAGAACAGTAGGACGTTAAACTCCATTTATTTCATTTAAAATAAATTTTATATGTATATCAAAATACAATCAACTTACAGATGTAAAACAAATAGAGAGGGGAGGGACTGTGTAACACCCACTCCACACAAACTATGTCTGTTCGATGCTAATACAATGATATTCGCAAGAGCGTTGGAGTTTTTAGCTGTGAACGACGAGGTTGGACAGGCGATCTGTTGTACGTACAAGCGAAGAATCGAACAAGCCACTCGACTCAATGACAGATCATGATTGTGACCTAACGCGCATGAGTTAAACCATTCAACCACCCAACGCTCTACAGAGAGGCTGCTTTGCATATTAGCAGTCACACAGCTAGCCTTTTCATGTGACTTGTTTTGAAATATACAATGATGGTTATTACATTCTCATTTGTTAATCATCCTTTATTTAATCAATGCAGGACGAAACAAATCTCTTCGAACGAACTTAAACATAGATTTGTTTTTCAATGGGCCAGAGATCTATTTTCCGACAAAATAATTTTTCTGATCGAAACAGATCTTAGAATTAGACATGTCTTACCTTACGCGTAACACAGGTGGGTTACCTATCCCCTGCTGCTTGTATTTAGATGTAAACACAGGTAGGCAGTCTCTTCTCTGTTGTTTAAAACCCGATCCTGCAAACAGTTATTGGCTGTACCTCCAATTTATACTAAATAAATAGATCATAGTATTGAATTACTTATTTATCTTTTTCGTCGTATTCGTAATTCTCCGAGAACAGACTATAACCGATTGTTTAATGGAGGACCAAGGTACAGTTTGTCTATCCTAACTTTAATTTTCTTCTATAAATCACAACTGATTAAAAGCTACGTCAATCTATTCCTTGTACACATAATACTGTATATGTATGTGTGTGTCTTATTGGAGGGATCTGTATCTTGGCAAAATCATAAATGGGGAGGGGTTGTAATACGTCGTCGTGGGCTATTTTCCGCTGATCCTATAAAACACCACAACTTATGAAAATTAGAAACTATGGGGTGAAATGTGTTTATTGCTACTGGACTAATCAGAAGTAAAAAACTAAGAACAGTCACCACAATATAGCCCTGATTTCATAAAGCTCAGCAATGATCAATAGGGCTAGAAAGTATCTGATAAAATTTTACTCGGTGAGTAGGGCGTTGTTCGTGGTGGGTGCCAGACCTTTCCGCTTGCGGTGTTTACAAAAATAAACAGCACTTGGTATCAGATATGATACTTGCCATCAAATATACAGCATATAATCAAGTTGGTTCTCAGAGAATTACGAATAATTTGAAACCACTAGAGATATAAGTTGTATCATCATATGTTCTAACTTAAATTGGTTGACAAAGACATAAGCTGAAATAAAAACCGTAGAGATTGCTCTAATTTCTCAAATATTGTTTATTTTATCTCAGATATCGGTGTTCAGCGTCCGTTTCAGACCTGGTTAAGCTCTTTAGCTTGTTCAAGTATTTCAGAAGACCTTAACCCCCATGAATCTATTATATTTGAAACTGATAAGATTTGATATAAACATCTACCAGATAAAAACAGATATAACCTCCTACTTGTCTACACCCATCGGGCTAATTAAAACTGACATAAACCATGCAGCTAGTTATGGGGTAAATTGAATGTCGAGAGTTTAGAATATTTTTACATGTAGGGGAACCCATGTTGGAAAATCCAGGGGAACTTTCTCAGCTAACAACGGGCTGGAGAGCCAGGCCTCCCGGTTTGTGAGTCAGCGTCTTACTCACTGAGCCACTGTGGGATGGGGATGACTAGCTGATTGAAAGATTTAACGCGTAAGCGTTAAATCACAAGGTCAATAAATGAGTATATTGCCGTGGTTTCCATTCCCCGCTTGAACGTAACAAGGGGTAGGGTCGCTTATCCATCCTCGTGGGTTTTCTCCGGGTCGTACAGTTTTCTTACGTTGCCAAAGACTCCCCTCCCCTCTCTCTTCTCTCTCTCTCTCTCTCTCTCTCTCTCTCTGTAACCTAACACATAGCTGAGCTAGAGAAATATAAAAGGGCTCCATGGCATACAAACTACATGTATGTCTCTCTAGATATCACACAGTTGCCCAGTAACTGGTTTTGGGCGTATTTTTGTTTTCTTCGAGTATTTAGTATTTCGAAATATACATTGATGGTTTTTAAATTCTCATTTTGAAATCATGTCACATTCATTCGTTGGAGGAAGATTTGTTTTTCAATAACTTAGAAATCTAATTACTGATAATATAATGAATTAGAAAATGGGTGAAATTGTTATGGCCACAAAAAGAAAAAAAAATTGATACAAAATTCTTTTTACAATTATTTATTATTATTATTATTATTATTAGATTTATTTCTAAGCGCATTTACAATAAACCAGTTCAAAAACATTTTTGAAATAAATATGCTTTTAAGTTAGTCTTAAAGCTCTGGATGGAAGAAGACTCCCGAAGAGAATTTTGGAAGATCATTCCACATTTTAGCTGCTCTGACGGAGAAAGCATATTTACCAGAACGTTTATTATATTTAGGAATCCTCAAAATGCTACGACCACCTGAAGAACGAAGGTAGGATCACCGGGTAGTATAGAAATTAAATAGTTATTTTAAATAACTGGGTGGGGCAGAATAAATTGATTTAAACACATTTACAAGATTATATGATATATCCAGTCCTGGAAAAAAACTGACCAGAGCAAAACTGTCCAGCATCTAATTGCTCACAGTAAATTTAGACCTAGTGTACATAATTCACACAAACGATACAGTAAACCCTTCATTCTTCATTCCATTTAATGAGAGAATATGTAAAAACCCTTAACCTTCGATGGCCGGTTAGTCTGACCTATTTGAAAGGCGGTTGGTCTTATGTATTCGAAGGGCGGCTAGTCTTATATAGATGGGCGGCCGTAACAAGAAACGTTTAGCAGAACCAATTTAAGGGGATTTGATTTGCCAGGTGACTAAGACATTTAGACAAATTCCGATAAAGTTGGTACAAGTTATTTCATTGGTCACTTCAAATCATTACTAAGCAATAAATTATCTTTAATTGAATTGAAGTGTAAGCCATATGTTAACCAATGGACATTCTGTAATGAGAGTTTCGCTGAAAGTTAATACCTATGAAAATTGGCGATATAACTCATTGTTTTTAGATAAATATCCGTTAAAGTTATATCCCGTCAGACCTGGATGACGTCCTTGCTGCGCTGGTACGGAGGCGGAAAATGGTCTCAGAGCCTGTTAAGCGTGGTGGAAACGCCAGAAATCGTGCTGTGGTCTCCATGGTCGGCAATGATCGCCGAGTCACGGCTTTCTTTCGACTATGACCTGGAAAGCTGTGAGAACGCGACTTTTTTCAATTTTTTATTTTTTTGGGAACACTTTCTCGCGTTGTGTGCACGTTTGCCGACGACCTTGCATTTTCTGGTCGCCGTAAGGTCTCAGCAGCGCAGTAAGGGCGCCATCCCGGTATTATCAACTTGTATAAATTTAACAATTCTTTTTTTTTTAATAATCATTTATTGTACATAAATACATTTATAAATCCCGTGACGTCACAACCTTTGTATTAAAGGCTCCAGAGGATGTTTATATGTTATTATTTGAAAAAAGGGTACTGATACCCGAAACTTTATGGGATTAAAAAATCCCTACTCTAATCAAGTCTGTAGCAGGGGCGGATCCAGAGGGGGGTCGACCCCCCGCCGCTCAGCTACATAAATTTTTTTGTAAATCAACACTTTTTATGAGAAAAGTTTCTCGGCGGTGTGCTTTATTCCTTTATCGTCAGATATGGGACAGGATGGGCACTCAAAGCACGAGATAATGATATAGACATTATGTGATATCACAATTAATGTTTTGCTTCCATGAAATTGAATCACAATGTCATTGTATTAATTCGTAATAAAAATTGACGTCGAACGAGGTGTTGAATTTCTCTGTTTAAAAAGCTCAATGTGTATGTATATACGCCAAAATGACGACAGAGACCATTCGGGAGGGGGGATACATTGTCTCAGGAACCTGACAAACCCCCTCCTGCAAAAATTCCTAGATCCGCCCCTGTGTAGTACTGCTGTTTCGCGGGGATTCTTAAATTTATAGTCTTGCACTCCAGCCCCGCCTGATCCAGTAGTTACACAGATCTGCTAGCCTGTATAGGTTTAGTTACTCTTTCAAGGATGTGTTGCCGTTCCTCTTCTCGTATCCTATTTCTTAGATTATTTTGCAATGCAAGGGCGGGGAATTTTCTAAATACCCTTTTCGTATTGCAATTAACATTATTGATGCAACGGTGGAGAATTTTGTTTTGTATTAGTAATATATAGCCATGGATATAACCCTGCTGGGTGTTAATCGGTTAATTCATAGTCCACAAGACCACCCCACAACGACAAATATCGTGATGATTTAATCACAAAAGCCGAATAAAAACAAACTGACACCCCTAAGGTAAAAATATAGGCCACTACTTTTGTCTTTAGAGTATTGTTTATGATGGCTATTACCTGCCAATAAGTAAAGATGTATAGGACCGGTTTCAAGAAGTTGAATAGGACCGGTTTTAAGTTGTTGTACTCACCGACTGAAATAGTATGAAAACACGTTTGCGACAATCTATTTTTCCACATAAACGCCAAGGCCCGACTACAAACAGTAACCTTTCAGGCATTTCATTTCTGACACCCCCGCCCCCCATCCCCGCCACCATTATTCACCGGGGTCGTATGCCAATGACGATCATTGTACTGGTTAAATAGTTGTTACTTTAACCAGACATGCAATATTAAAACAAATAAAATGACCCAATTTAGGTTTTGTTCCAGAAAAAACATATTGGACTTAACTGATCTCTAAAGGTGAATAACCACCACGACCAATATCTTGTGAAACTCTCGTTTTAAAAATATACCACAGACCCCAAACACTCTATTGAAAATCTTGTGGAACTGTTGTGGTGAAAAGTTCCACAGAAATGCCCATACCCGACCCTCCCGCCAAATCTTGCCATACATGTATCATATATGATTTTCTGACATATTCATATATACGTACTTTGGATGGTCTGAACTATATTTAGAGAGGGGGGGGAGGGGTTAAAGTCAAAATACGGATCTTAAAACGAAATTCCGGTTACCATGTGATGTATCACCGGAAAGTATTATTCTATCGCCTTTGAATATACAAGTATAGTTATTTACTGGAATGACACATTCATGATAACATGATTTAGAAGAGATAACATCCTCTTTCGTTTGACCAAAGAAATGTGTCGCTATCATTATATAACCTAATTACTAAAACGCAGGCTACTTTCAGTTTATCTTATTACATGCTACGTAGGCTTAACCAGTATATGTAGAAACATGACTATGGATTAGCCATAACACGCACGTGGTTTCGCCAAAGTCACAATTTTTCTTATTGTATGCTTGCTCGATTCCCCATTATTGTATGATGACTTCCGCTCATGTCGTCATAATGTTCCGTTTCCATGAATTTCGAAAAATGAAATTTGTATTAGGAACTTCGTTGTTCGAGATTTGTTTTTCGATCAATGTCGTTGATGAAATGTATGATAATGTTTCAATTTTCAAAATTCAATTGTATCTTGATATAACTAAAATTATATTAAACCAAAACACAATTAACAAATCTTTTATGGCAAATGTCTGATTTGCAATACACATATCGATTTTAAGATACAAAATAATGTTAATTTTAGTGTACAAATGTTGGAATGCGACAAAAAATAAAGAAATAAAACTATGAACTAAGAATTAAGGACATTGAATAAGAGCTGTTTTGATCTTCCATAAGCGAACCCTAACGATATTCATCATTCGCCGATGTTTTAATTTATCTCAGTTGGGTACAATCTTTAGAAATGGACAATGCACTCCCAACAATATATGGTATGCACACCCATACCTTGTTGAATCATTCACACTACAAGGTTAGCAGCATGCCACGACTCACGACAGCTCAGCGGAACCAGAACTAGCGGCAATGGAGAACCGTTCTGTTCACAGATGAGAGTCGGTATTGCGTATCAACTGCAGATGGGAAGACCAGAATATGGCGTCGACGTGGCCAGCGTTATTCTGACCACTGTGTCATGGAACGAGACTCATGGGGAGGTCCAAGCATAATGGTTTGTGGTGGAATCGCCCTAAACCAGAGAGTGGGTCCTGTGGTATTCCAAAATCTTAGTCCGGGGAGAGGAGGCGGCACCACAGCAGTGCGCTACATCGATCAAGCTCTCATATCAAATTTCGCACTTCATCGAAACAACGTTTTGCAGCATAAAAACGCCCGTTCCCACACCGCCAGAGTTACTCGGGACTTTCTACAACAGAACGGTGTAGTCCGGACGCCAGGGCCGAGAACCCACTTTTGTTTGATATATAATGTTTCTCGGTGGATTATTGTTGGGTAGGGTCCCCTTGATTTTTCCAGGGTGGGTGTGGTCGTGTCACCATTGGGGAAAATTAAATATTCAAGATGGCGGCCAAAAATGGTGAGAAAAATACAAAAAAATCATTTTTCACCATCCTAGGTCGTGTAATATATCGTTTTATATGTTTTCGGGGTCACTGAAAACGAAATCGGGCATATTTTTAACATCCGACCTATTCGGACAAAGATATTAAAATGGCGGCGGAAGTACAAGAATTTCATATTTCGCCCTACTAGGTCTTGTGATATATCGTTTTATATGTTTTGGGGGTCGCTTAACGCAAATTCGGACATCATATTAACAAAAGACTCATCACGAAGGCGGAAAATAGAAAACAAAAAAACTTCACACAGCTAGATTTATGATAAATCATTCCAGAAATTTCAATTTTAGGTAAGGCTATAAGTAACAAAAAGATACGATATGTAAATCTTATTAATATTAATGTATCATATTGTGTCATCTACTTCTTCGTCTTCATCATCACTGTCTGTTCCAATCTCAACTGAGACGGAATTGAAGCATTTGTATGAATTGGAACAGGAACAAAAATCAAAACATGGTATATCTGACTTTTTACAGCCACTGGGTTGCGTTTTTTTTTCATTGATAATTACTCTCATTCAAATCCATTTATTTTAAATGGAAGGTGAATTAAATGTTTTTTACATAGTATATTCACTATATTCGAAGTATTGGTAATCAGTAATTGTTTATTCTTAAAAACGCTCAAGGGTGATCGAGATTCACCTGCCAGATTCTAAAAGAGGACACCCATGGCTACTAAAATCAGTCATAAAAAAACCTTTGTATACAATTTCAGGTTCAGCCATAGTTCTGCTGGACTTTGTACACAGCGCGGTTGCAATACTGAAATCAATACACCGGATTATGTATCATGTTCTAATGATTTTATTTTCTCTTTCGTGGATCAATATCGTACCCCCCCCCCCCACACACACTGTTATTTGTATGAATTTAAACAGGAACAAAAAAATCACTAGTGCCCAGATTGGTACCAGATGGTACCGGATGTTCTGATAAAAGTTCTAAAATGCGGGTGTCAATCTGAGCCGCTATGTCAAAGCAGTCGTTGTGGCTGTAAAAAGTCAGATTTATTATGTTTTGATTTTTGTTCCTGTTCCAATTCATACAAATGCTTCAATTCCGTCTCAGTTGAGATTGGAACACACAGTGATGATGAAGACGAAGAAGATGACACAATATGATACATTAATACTGCTTTAATCATATGATTTACATTGGAACAGAGGACAGTGATGATGTAGACGAAGAAGATGATGAAGATGACACAATATGATACATTAATATTAATATTGCTTTAATCATATGATTTACATATCGTATCGTATTTCTGGAATGATTTATCATAAATCCAGCTGTGTGAACTTTGTATTCTATTTTCCGCCTTCATGATGGGTCTTATGTTAAAAACATGTCCGAATTCGCGTTAGTAGGGCGAAATATGGAATTCTTGTACTTTTGGCCTTCATTTTAATTATATTGCTTGGAATAAGTCGGATGTTAAAAAATATGCCCGAGTTCATGTTTAGCGACACCGAAAACATATAAAACGATATATTACACGACCTAGGATGGTGAAAAATATTTTTTTTGTATTTTTCCCACAATTATTGGCCGCCATCTTGAATATTTAATTTTCCCCAAGGGTGACACGAGCACACCCACCCTGGAAAAATCAAGGGGACCCTACCCAACAATAATCCACCGAGAAACATTAAATATCAGGCAAAAGTGGGTTCAGTGATAATTTGGCATTTGACGTCCCTACTAGTGTCAACGTTATGCACTGGCCAGCCCTTAGTCCGGACTTAAACCCGATTGAACATCTTTGGGGTGAAATTCAGAGGAGACTTAATAACGTCGTACCGAGACCAAACACAACCGATGGATTGCGCCAGGCTATTCTGAGAGTGTGGTTCCAGGTGCCAATGCCGTCCCCAATCGTCTGGTTCACTACATGTACAGACACTGCGCTACTGTTATCGAGGAGGATCACGTGGCTAAGTGGGTAAGACGCTGGCTCGCTAGCCTGGAGGTCGGGTGTTCGATCCCTGTATTGGCCGAGAAAGTCCATCCAGATTTTCCGGCGTGGTTTCCCCTTGTCAGTGATACAGGATGGAGGGCCTGACAAGGAGAGCAGTCTAGTCGTTCGGATAGGACGAAAAACCGAGGACCCGTATACACATTGGCGTGAACGTAAAGGATCCCTTGGCAGTTGGAATTCGATATAAGAGTAGGCCGTAGTGCCGCTGTCCGGGGAAAATTTCCCTCGTAGTACACTGTATGGCGTATGGCCGTCTTCATTAGCCCAGTTCGGAGCAGAACAGTAAAACGTTCAGTTCATTTCATTTTCATTTCATTTCTAAACTATACCTTCCGATACATTGATGACATAACACCCATCAATGATAACGGAACATTTAACAAATATGAAAGTGAAATATATCCCCCACAACTAATATTAAATAAAGAAAATTCTGGCACTATAAATGCATCTGTGCTTGACCTGAGTATTAATATAGTTAACAATAAATTTAGTAACATACCCGTCGATTTATAGTAACATACCATAAGGATCCAATTTATTATTTATTATAAATTTTCTGTAGTTTCCTAATCTTATCTGGATTATCCCCCTTATTTCATATGCCTTCATAAATGCACTTATATAGTACGATTTCTTCAGCATACCTGTTTTGTATTTCTTGTAGGGGTATTACGTATTATATTTTGTGCAATTACATAACTTAATTATTCCACTTAGCCACAGTGACCCCCATGTATAGTTTAGACTTTGAGCTACCTTGTAATCAGTTTTTCGTGCATGATCCCGAAAGCAGTATTCATATTTATATAAATGTGCATTTCCATAAATGGGGCGGGGCCAGTTCCCATTGGTAAACCACTTGTTTGCTGTATTATCTGATCCCCAATCTCAAATATGGCATTGTCAATGAGAAAATTATGATGTTTTGAAACTTTTCTTTATCAAAAACGACAGTAAAAGACAGGCGACCCTACTCCTTGTCACGAACCAGTGAAGAATGAAAACCATACTCAAAGACCGACCTTATGATCTAATGCGCACACGTTAAATCATTCGACCACCCATCCCCCTACCTTTCGTGTGACTAGTTATGGACGTATTTTTTTCCTTCGATTGTTAAGCACTTCGACATATAGAAATATGTTTTTTAAATTCCCATTAATTAATCACGCTTTACATATGCCTTGGCCAGCCTCGTGGGTTTTCTCCGGGTCCTCCGGTTTCCTCCCACTGCTAAAGACCCCTACGCGCAAGCGAATTATTGAAATGAAATTAAAAACCATATGTTAGTCCCGAAATGACCTAGTTTGTGTTGAGTGGACGTTAAACCCCATTTCTCTCTCTCTCTCTCTCTCTTTGTCTCATATGCCTTGGATCACAAAACAAATTTCATCGAACGAACTTAAACATAGATTTGTTTTTCAATGGCTCAAAGATGTAATTGCTGATATTATAATGGCTCAGAGATGTAATTGCTCATATTATAATGGCTCAGAGATCTAATTGCTGATATTATAATGACTCTGAGATCTAATTGCTGAGATTATAATGACTTAGAAATAGAATTTCCGACAATATATTTTTTCTGATCGAAATAGATCTATTTCTTAGAATTAAACATGTCTTACCTTATATATTACACAGGTAGGCAGTATCTTCTCTGTTGTTTAAAACGTGGCCCCTAGATCTGTGCAGGAAGCGATTGGTTGCTGGTCCCTTGATGTGTGCAGGCAGCGATTGACTGTTCCTCCAATTTATACTAAATAAATAGAGCATAGTATTGAATTACTTACGCATCTTTTTCGTCTTATCCGTAATTCTCCGAGAACAGACTATAGCCGGTTGTTTAATGGATTATAAAGGTACAATCAATCTGTATCCTAACTTTTTTTTTTTTTTAATTTATGTATCTGCGTAATTTTCTTAATGTATGTAACCTGACTTTATAAAGCTCTACTGCTAGGAGATACTTTGCAATCCATTACCCTATTTTTGTATAATGATCGTTTTAAATTAAATCCTGAAATATCCTCATTACATATACCTAATGACGGGGTGAATAACTGTCTCGTTATTCAACTTGTTATTCGGGATTCAAGTTTGCAGCTAACCATGCCACAGACAGAACATAAAAATTACACAAAAATAAACAATACACACTTCAAACAACAAAGATAAATATCAGCATAGTAACCATAGTAATATTTACAGTAAAACATGATGCTTTTTCGCATTCTGCAGTTTATCCTCTTAGTATATAATTGAAGGCTACTGTTTATTTTATATATAACTGTAGGCTAGTGTTTATTATATATATATATATATACTATTCAAAAAAAGTAGGGGATATTTGATTTTGGGGGCATAATACTAAAATATGCAAATTACTACGAAAAAAGTCACTATAGAACCTAACAGAAGAAACATTTCCAGTTACATGTGACGCCCAAACGCACCAATAGCTACCGCATGGAATGCAGGTGATGCTTGGGATCATCATGGGGGTCCAACCCAAGATTTGAACGACTCTGACTTTGAATGTTACAGTCATTGTGGCATTGAATTCCAGGGTGGAAACATCAGTTTAATTGTTTTAGTGACCAGAAAACAAATTTTGATATGCGTCGGCTTACCCAAAATGAAAGGTTACGTGCCCTTGGCATGCTACAGATCGGCACAACACAGGCGGTTGTGGCGCGGACGATGAATGTTTCTCAGTCTGTCATAAGCAGGCTATGGTCCAGATACCGTGATACACAATCTGTACAGGACAGACCACGCTCAGGTCGACCAAGGGCGACAACTCAAGCCCAGGATCGATTTATCCGTACCTTGGCCTTGAGAAATCGTGTCATCACAGCAAATCAGATCAGCGCTCGTCTTCAAACAGACACTGGTGTGAGAGTGAGTGGCCAGACGATTCGGAATCGACTGCATAGGGGTCACCTTCGCGCCCGACGTCCTCGCGTGATCCCTTGTTTGAGAGATCATCACATTCAGGCAAGACGTCGTTGGTGTAGGGATCGTCAACGCTGGGATAATCGACACTGGAGCAATGTGATGTTTTCAGATGAGTCAAGGTTCACTGTTGATTTTTTGGACAGACGTAGGAGGGTGTGGCGTCGTCGAAACGAGCGCTTCCAAGACGTTAACGTCATCAGACATGATCGATTTGGGGGTGGTTCTGTTATGGTGTGGGGAGGCATCACTGTTGCTGGAAGAACGGCTTTACATGTTGTTGCAGGGCGTGTTACAGGCCAGTACTACCGGGACAACATCTTGGCAGTCCATGTTGTGCCGTTCGCACGACGTCATGACCGCCGTTTCATCTTCCAGGATGACAACGCAAGATGTCACAGGGCCAGGATCGTTACAGGTTATCTCCAACAACAGAACATCACCACATTACCTTGGCCAGCACTGAGTCCCGACCTCTCCCCCATCGAGCATGTCTGGGACATGCTTGGACAGAGGTTACGTCAACGTCAACAACGTCCTGCCAATGTCCAAGAACTTGCTGCTGCGTTGCAACAGGAATGGGACAATCTGGACCCAAATGACCTTAGACGTCTCATTAGGAGTATGCCACGTCGGATCAATGCTTGTTTGGCAAACAGAGGAGCATTTACCCGTTACTGACTTGGTTGTGATGCTGTGGTAACTTTGCTGTTTGACCCCGGGTATCATTTTACCCTTATAATGGTCAGTCTGTCCCTTACTTAGTCTAACGATCATTTGGAATAAATCGATGAATGTGAACTTCATTTCATTTTGTCATTTGTTTCTTCGTCAGTTTCATTAGGTGACTTTAATAACACTTAAAAATCAAATATCCCCTACTTTTTTTGAATAGTATATAAATAACTGAGATGTTTTAGTTTTTAGAAAAAAATTAGTTTCAGGACAATTTTTTTTATTTATTGGTTTACTTCATCTAATTCCGCCAATCTCGACAATAAACTTGTACTTCTTTCTTTGTGAACAATACTGTCATCATCATCGCCTTCTAGATCAAATTGGTGACAAACTGACTGGCACCACCTAATGGTACCGCGGTTCCTTTCGACAGGTTGGGCCCTTAATAGGATCATCCATACATTCTTCACAGAAAGTGTGGTTATATGGCTGTAATTTAGGTTTAGTAAAGGTATTTAGACATATAGCATAGGTATGTTTAGAAGCCATCTTAAGGTATGTTTAGCAGACATCTTAAAATCCCAGAAAATCAGAATAATCAATAATTGCCTTTATAATAAATCAATTGCAGAAAACATCCGTTGATAAATCAAAGATCCGCGTATAATATGATTTATTTGAGAGAGAGGGAGAGAGAGAGAGAGAAATGGGGTTTAACGTCAACTCGACACAAACTAGGTCATTTCGGCACTAACACATGGTTTTAATTTTATTTCAATAATGGTCAAGTTGCACGTTGTCACATGACTGTATATATTAGTGTCATCTGATATGTTTGTGTACATTAGTGGCATCTGATAATATGTGCATAATCCGATCAGATCACATGTCAGTTGATGTTTACCTATAATCATGCATTTTCTTTGTTGACTAGCGTCGTATGTAATCGATATACAAAAATAATATTCAATCATTAAATTCAAGCACCCTGCCACTTGACCCAAGAACAGACCTTATGGTTTGACACGCTCGAATCTGAATTATAAAGCACTGTGAATGGCGTTAGTTTTGTTTTACGTGTTTCTGGGTTACGTGTCAGCCACAAAAAGTCCGTTTTTATGGTCCAAGGGCCAAATAGAGAAAGGATTCCTTCTGTTCGGCGTACACGAAAGAGGCTTGTGTCGAGGGTAGAACGTCCTTGTAAACGGAACTGGTGTCGTGTGCAGAACGTCCTTTTAAAGGGAACTCACGTCGAGCGTAGTGTATCCTTGTAAAGAGAACTTGCGTCGACTGTAGAACGTCCGTATAAAGGGAACTGGTACGAGCGTTGCGTGTCCTTGTAAAAGAAACTCGCATCTAATACAGTGCATCCTTGTAAATGGAACTGGTGTCCAGTATAGTGCTTTCGTGTAAAAGGAATTCTGTCAAGTGTCAATGTTCATGAAACAATGGAATCGTATTTTGTATAATTGTAGTCAGACCGTCTGATAGGTGTTTTCACACTTGTTTGGAAAAACATTTTGTGCACCTACTTAGGGGCCCGCTATGTCTATCCATACTGATATAGAAATTGCTCGTGTATGTATGACGGACATTGAACAGAAAAATGTTAACTGTTGATCGAATGACCCTGTCAGATTTTCAACAAGAGGCCCCATTTAAGCTTCATCCGACCTTGGTGAATAACATAAAATAGGCTTTAAGTGGACGTTTCGCAATATCGTATCAACCTTCTAAAACCATACTCTAATCTGATTAATGATCCAACACGCATTAAACTGAAAACCATGACAGCAGCAAAAGATTTCAAATAATTTTGTAAATTCCCCCAAATGACGATCACAGCGGCTTCAAGACCCCCTTGGCCTGCGTAACATTAATATATTCAACGTGGTCTAAAGTGAATAACATACAATGACACCATGTCTCATGGATTACATGCTTGACTATATACTACAATAAATAACAACAATAGGGTACATTTCACCTGCTATCATCTCAAATACTCTCTAGTTCTAACACTTCCCGTCCTTCCTTTCACCAACGAGACTTTCATTACGGTGGCTTATAAGGGATATGAAAAATAGTATCATTTTTGTAAGTCAATTTTATTATAATTTGGGTTTTTTTTATAATTTTCACCCAAGTCAACTTTAATTTCCACCCAAGTCATTTGTAATATAATTTGTGTTTTTCATAATTTCCACCCAAGTCACAAAGTTGGGCTTATTTTCGTTGCCTGTAAAACAATGTTTGTGGATATGCTTGTGGCATTGTTCATTTGGAGATCGATGGTTTCTTCGCTGTCCTTTTAACGATATTAGGGGTTTCGATTCCTCGGTTGTGCGTGACAAGGAGTAGGGTCGTCTGTCCATCCTCGTGTGTTTTCTCCGGGTCTTCCGGTTTCCTCCCACTGCTAAAGACCCCTGCACACAAGCGAATTATTGAAATAAAATTGAACCATATGTTAGTCCCAAAATGACCTAGTTTGTGTCGAGTGGACGTTAAACCCCATCTCTCTCTTTAACGATATTCAATTTCATCAATACATGAACAGAGAATGAAAGACACCGTTAAGCGGATCAGAATGAGATTATATAAAATTACTTTCACAAATCGTTGGCATTTTCCTGGAATATTATAGGAATAGAATTTAAGTCAACAGTACAGACAAACATCAGAGAAAGTTCTTGACTTAACGTGGAAGGCGAAACAAAAGAAGCACTCTTGGATTATTTTTTGTAGGGGTTTTAAATACTTCCGTCAATTCGATCGCTCCTTTTCATTGGTCTAGCTAGCTTCTAAACACAAGTGTAAATAAAACTCCTGGTTGGCTGGGTTTTAACGTCCGTCACTACAGTAATTCGTGCAACAGATAAAACACTGGTAAGATGATACCGTTGACTGATGAACCTGGAGCTTATAGTAATGGCATTTCTTGTCATTAAATCATATAAGTGGTCAGTATTCTAAACTAATGTTTAGTATGCATAGACAGTGTTTGTTATTAATTATACAGTTGTCATTAATTAGCAGGTGTGTAATTAGCTGTAAAATATGTCACTACTGATGTAAAAGCGTGACTATTTATAACACCCATCACTATTGAATACACAAACCTGGACAATAGTGGTGTATATCATTCAATAGTCACGGTTTTAATACCTTAGTGACAAAACACCTACTAAATGACTACTGTCTGATTACTAACAATTTTAACTAATAAATACATGTAATATGTATATAAAATAAAGACTTTGATCTGTTAGTGGCAAATATTATCATTTATAAGAGTTATTTGTTGAAGTCAACGATATTAACTTTACAGTGTAATGCATGTCTGGATTTTCAAACCGCTTCTACTGTAAATTATATCGCATGTAAAGTAATTAAACTTTGAATTCATATTACGACATCTTTGTTTTTAATTGCTGATTGGCTATTTAGTCTATTAGTGCAGTAGATAACTGTATAACATCAGGGAAATCTTGTCACTGGCTAGTTGGTCTAATAGTGCAATATATCACTATATAACATCAGGGAAAACTTGTAACTGTGGATACAAGTATAACAATTAGCACAAATACACCTTGGGGACATTTCTTTTCGCAAAGCTCAGTAGCCATTCGAAAATCCAAGATGGCGGTCATTTTCAAGATTGCTGACGTTCGGGCAACGGAACATATAAGTATTTCAAGTTTCTACTAAATCAGCAAAGATTGGTTCACAAACTTTGTACAATCTACATTTTACGTAAACGGCAAGGGTCATAACCCGACTAAAATAAAAATCCTCTCAAGATTTTGTTATTTAACATATATTGTAGTTTCTAAAGGACCCACAAACGTAATTCATATTTTGTGTAAAGGGCAAGGAAAACAACACAAGAAGGTGAGACATGATACACGATAAAATTATCCAACAACCTTTGAATCATAACAAAATTATCCAACAACTTTTGAATCATAACAAAATTATCCAACAGCCTTTGAATCATAACAAAATTGTGGCCTCTGGAGGGTCCACAAATCTGGCATATATTTCGCCATTATGCGTAAAAGGTCGAGCAATACCCAAGAAGTAGCAGCCCGATGCGCACCAAAATCAAACCCCTCTCTGATAATTTAGACATTAACATGGTTTTGAGTGTCATTGAAATCGGATAAAACATGTGACTTCTCGACTCTCCACAAACAAATGTAAACTGGCGTCTGGACGGAGTAACACAGGTACTGACAAAATACATCTGTCAGTCGATGAAGCGGGTAACAACATGTGAAAGAAAGTTTAACCTGCCAGATGGCGGCCATTTTAAAAATTCAATTGGCTACGTTTATTTTCTTCATACCTGCTTGTATCCGGACTGTCTGACTAGTCAATGAAAATTATTTTAAATTAGTGATCTGACTAGCCAATGACAATAGAAAATATACAAATTAATAACACATAAAACCTGTTCTAGTTTGGAGCGTGGGTCAGCCAGCCCCTGGTCCCTAATGTTACATGGGTAAGTATAAGGTGCTGGACGGGGTGCCTGGCTAGGAACAGCATTTAGTTCTTACGATGCTGTGCTCGTGACGGGGGGGGGGGGGGGCAGCTGAGACACTTTAGGCCCATTTTCGTCTGTAAGTCCTTTATAGGGGCAGTATGGCTCATTAAATCAGAGCTTGCAGGTCTCACTATAATAGTTAAAAATTAAATGTTGCAAAAGGAATTTTCTGAAAATTTCAGTCAAATTGATCCACTCTGAACCGAGAATTGAACGGTGGAATTTTAAGCCTAGCCTCGATCATCATTACTAAAGTCGGTAAGATAAAAAAAAACATAGTCTCGATTTAATCATCAATGAGCGTTGAGTACTTGATCGGATTCAAATCCAGTAAATATTACATGCTAGTGATAACATCGAGAGTTGATTATGGTCTGGATAAGTTAATTAATGTCTAATTAATAATTTATATAACATTTCAGGCCTAAAGAAAGACCTGCAATAGGCAGATTTAGCTCTTGCATAATGTATGTTTAGCAAGTGCGTATGAAATAGCTTTATTTAACGTCCGCTTCCACCGAATTTTATCCCCGACAATGCATAACAGTTGCCTATTGACATTATATAAATTATATACAGTTCCTTGGGCCGCCATTGCGCCTGAATAAATTGAACGGCGAATAGCGATTGGTTCCACGTGATCTGTCAATCTGTATTAATATTGAAACCACGTATATTCTTCGCATCTTACTTTGAAACTCGCTTGAGTAGTAATCAACGTAATAATATATTCAGTATTTCTTATTTCATCAAGTTTTGTATATAAGGTTTACTATTAATTAAAGGAGTATCGTTAGTTATAGGTCATATTGAGATTAAAACAAAAATATGGAGGAATTGAACAGTGATTGGAATGGAGTACCGATTGCCATAGAAACAGTTTTAATACCCTTGATAACAATAGGTAATATTGTAGTTATTGTCACCATACTAACTCATCCGCATCTTCGTAAACCAAGTGATATTCTAGTTATGAATTTAGCTACGGCAGATTTATGTATAGGATTAATGTCGTTACCTTTGGATATGTATGCGATTATTGCCCAGAAATACTTTAACGCATTATTTCCGTGTTTCTTAAAGGAATTCTTCTGGATATTTTCTTTGACTTCCTCCGTTCATTGTTTATTTTTTATTTCCCTCGAGACATACTGTGCGATAATTTATCCCATGAAACATTTCAAGTTAATTACAACCAGGAAAGCCGTGTGTGCTGGTATTTTTAGTTGGAGCATTGCGCTGTTTTTTTCTGTGGGAGTTTTAATTGCGCGCAATGAATGGGAATATCGGGCTTCAGTATGTTCCTTTACACCGACGCCTATCCTAATTATTATACATTCTTTATATATACCAGGGTTAATACTTGCATCTACTTTCATGTATTGTCGTGTTTTCGCTGCCTGGGTAAAACCCACCGTCTTTCCTGTTGGCATTGCTGCTAAGCGATCCCGAAAAACGCACATTAAGAAGGCGAAAACAATGGCCTTAGTATTTTTTAACTTTCTTATATTCTGGAGTCCTGCTGTGTTATATCTTCTATACTTGACAGTAAACAAACAGACAGCGAGTTTGGTTGGTGCATTCAAGCTCTTTACTCTGTTGGCAAGTTCCAATTCGGCTAATAATTGGATTGTATATATGTGTAAAAGGCAAGAATTTCGGAAAATAATATTGAAAGTTTGTAAAAGGAGAACACGAAATCAAAATAATGGACTCGGGGTCGCGGGGAATAGAAAGATTTTTACAGTGAACAGTTTTAAGCCTAGGAGTCCTACTATACAATAAGATTGCATACTGTTTCGTCTGCGATATATTCCAAGGTAGAAGAGGATGTTAACCCCAGCACATCATCAACAACTCCATGGGTCATTAGATTTACATGTTCAATTTAGATTTACATGTTTCATTTAGATTTACATGTTCAATTTAGATTTACATGTTTCATTTAGATTTACATATTCATTTAGATTTTCATATTACATTTAGATTTACATATTCATTTAGATTTTCATATTACATTTAGATTTTCATATTTCAATTAGATTTACATATTCATTTAGATTTTCATATTACATTTAGATTTACATATTCATTTAGATTTTCATATTACATTTAGATTTTCATATTTCAATTAGATTTACATATTTCTATTACATTTACATATTTCTAGTTGTGCATATAATTCTATTAGTTGTGCATATAATTCTATTAGTTGTGCATATAATTCTATTAGTTGTATATATAATTCTATTGATTTACATATTTCATTTACATATTTCATTTAGATTTACTTATTTTATTTTCAAAATCTTAGATCTTAATAGAACGTTCTGCAAACTTTGGTAATCGTTCATTTTATTTTTATGCTGGAACAACTACTTCAAAATATTATAATTTTTTCATCGTTGGCATTGCACTTACTCTTTAGAGGTTTTTCATCAGTAACACATCAATCAATTAATTTGCAGATGGATATTCCAAATGACTTTTTTTCATAAACAATATTTTTATTCATTAAATCTGAATTTGGATTGGGGAACAGACTATGCCTATCTGATAAATCTTTTTGATAAGAGAATAAATTGTTGGACTTCTTGGAAAATAAGTGCGTTTATCTCAGGACTAAATTTTGTTGACCCATACAAAAATTGTTTTAAGATTATGTTGACGGTTATGTAAGCGCCTTAGAGTCAGCTGTTTTTGTGTGCTCTGTGTATTTGAGTCTTTTTACTGTGTTGCTTGTGTTGTGTCATTGTGATTTTTTGCACAGAAACTTTTAAATCATATAGGAACACGTTACTGTCAAACTTTTACTCTTTTGGGATATATTTTATAAGATATTTGCAAAACTGTGATTTATATTATTGGATTGTATACAAAAGGGACAAATGATCATCTAAAGTTATCAACTGTACTCACTAACAACCTTTAATCCACCCCAACTGATCAACATTAATCAACATCCCCATTGTGTTCGAAGTAGAGGGGTCAAAGGTGGAAGGCAATGGGATAGAAATATCAAAGTGACTACAACTAACTCATTCAAGGCACACAGGGGAGTAAACATTTCTAATCTTTACAAATTACCAACCAATAAACATATTGTAGAACGGTCATATAAACCCAAAATCCCAGATTCTTTTAATTTGTGTTTACTTAATGCACAATCTGTCAAAAACAAAACTGACGAATTGCGGGAATACATATATGATAATGATCCTGACATTTTTATTTTAACTGAAACGTGGTTAAAGCCAACAGATAACTTTGCAATAAACCAACTCATAACTGGAAATTACGATTTTTCATTTGCTAACAGAATGTAGGAATGGGGGTGGTATCGCCGTTGTCCACAGAAAGTCTATGACGTCATCTATACTCAATCCATCCAAATATAACAGCTTTGAGATCCTGCAGCTGAGATTTCAGTGCAAAAGTGAAATTATCCATCTTGTGACCTCCAGCATGAAAAAGAATAACATATCTAACTTTAAGAAATTTCTCGAATAATTTTCTGATCTACTCCATGTTTTGTCTTCCGCGTCGGGGCGTTTAGTTATAGTTGGGAATTTCAATATTCACCTCGATATCCCACTTGACAGACATACAAAGAAATTCACTGAACTTCTCAACGCATTTAATCTTACTCAGCCTATAAACTAGCCTACTCATCGTAATTATTATTACGAGAATCAATGATAATTTACTAATTTCCATTCAAGTTAAAAATAAATTGATAGCCGATCATTACTGTGTTTTCGTTATACTGGCGCTTTATAAACCTGGACCAATAAAACGCACTACACCTTCTTAACAAACTAGAAACATTGATGTAGAGCAATTCAAAGCCGACATAATTTATGTGCAGTTATATGAACAGATCAAAGAAAATGATAATATTCATCATAGGATTGAACAATATAATAAAATTCTTATTAAATTTTCAAATAGAAAATGGTTTAATGATGAAATTCAAAAATGTAAACAGAAGAAAAGGAAAGCGGAAAAAACAGTTGCGAAAATTAAATCTAGAAATACACAGGCAAATATATATATATAAATTTTTTTTTTAAAGATTGCTGTTAGTGGACTGACCCGTACTCAGGCAGTTGTTATCAAAGGTTCCACGTCAAAATCAACGGTTTTAAAGTATGACGTGCCACAGGGCTCCGTTCTCGGTCCTTTATTATTTACCACATACACAACAATCTTTAGGAAATGTCATTCGTAAACACGGTCTTAACTACCATCTGTATGCCGACGACACTCAAATTTATATAGCTTTTGAGCCTTCTTCTGATCCATCTGCGATATTCAAACTTGAGGCCCGTTTATCAGATATTCGTAAATTGATGGACTCAAATTTATTAAAACTCAACGATGACAAAACAGAAATAATGAAAGTCAGAAGCAGGCAGCAACTACTAAAATCTAAAACAGAAAACTGTCAAATTGGCAATATCTCTATTACACAAACAGATTCTGTAAAAAAAATTGGTGTTTATTTTGACTCTCATCTGGACATGAATAGACAATGTGTAAAAGTATTAATTTTTAGATTTATAATATTGGAAAAAATAGATCTTTCATTGATAGTAACACTATGGTTATATCAAGACTCGACTACTGTAATTCTTTTTTGTACAATCTACCTGAAAATAAAATCAAACGACTTCAGAAACTTCAAAATAAAGCAGCCCGCATCATAACCAAGACGAAACCAAATGAACATATGACACCAATTCTGAAAGATCTCCATTGGCTTCCAGTCCGTCAACGTATCAATTTTACCAGCCCGTCAACGTATCACTTTTAAAATACTGTCTATTACGTATTCTGCTCTAAATGTCTATTCGTCACCTCAATACCTTAGAGACCTTCGATCACAATCAGACAACATCTTAATTAAGCCTTTTTCAAAAAACAACTGCGGTGATAGATCTTTCGCCGTCTGTGCTCCGAAGTTATGAAATTCAATATCAAACGAAACCAAAAGCGCAAATTGTTGGCGCTATATAAATCAGTTATTATTATTAAGCTTTCATATGTATTTCATATGAAAGCTTATTGTTTCTGTTAAAATTATTATTTTTTTCCCTACCCCCCCCGCCCCAAGAATGGGTGGTGGCTGCGGATTAAATATTATTTTAAAACGTTTTACTAATACTAATTCGAAATCAGCGAATTTTACGAAGGAAAAAACTTACAATGCATAGTCGTAACTTTGTGTTTTTTTGATCGATTTTACTAATTCTTTTTTGTTTGAGTACCTTGAAAAAAATCATTTTCATCTGAAATTTCAGATTTTCGAATTTCGAAAATTTGTCGCTGTCATTTCGTCCCAGAAGTTGAAACCAACTTGACAACTTGTTTGAGTAGCTTGAAAAAAATCATTTTCATCTGCAATTTCAGATTTTCGAATTTCGAAAATTTGTCGCTGTCATTTCGTCCCAGAAGTTGAAACCAACTTGACAACTTGTTTGAGTAGCTTGAAAAAAATTATTTTCATCTGCAATTTCAGATTTTCGAATTTCGAAAATTTGTCGCTGTCATTTCGTCCCGGAAGTTGAAACCAACTTGACAACTTCTTTAATCATTTCTTTAATATTAGCACGATTTTCATTAAATTTGTAATGTAAGTAGATATTACTGATGCGACTTGAAAAATGTCATTAGAATATTTCTAACTGATCTCCCCTTGGAGAAATTAAAGATCAAAGTTTTCAAAAAATCGACAAAATATAGGTCAGAATTACTTGATTTTTTTCTTTTCTGTACTGGCTAAGAAATTACTGATTAATACACAAAATATGGAGTTGTCGATCAAACAGGAAGTGCCACCATCTTGAAACGTGAAAAATTCCTAAGGCTTTTTGCGATATTTGACCAACTATGGCAGTAATATTTTCGGAATCCTTGAAGGAATGCCTAAAAAATGTTCCCAGCAGAATTTTGATTTTGGTCAAAATAGTGAAAAATCTACATTAACGGGCTTGTAAATAAACACAATAGGCCGTAGTATGTTCAAAGCGTCTCCTATTTCTGAAATTAATACATTTAAGATAGTCTTGTCTCATGGTCAAATCTTTGGTATTTGAATATTTCAGAAATCCGAATTTCACCATTGACGTTTTTCGTGCCGACAAAGCTGTTTACGGGCGAAAAATTCCCATTAACGGCTTACAAATAATCGAAATCGGCCGCCGTTTCGTGAATTCGTCTCCTATTTCCCGAAATTAATACATTTCTGGTTAGCCTCCTTTAAAGAATGGGTGGATTTGGAATCAATATATTTTCAAAACGTTTTACGAATCTGAAGTCATCGAAATTTACTGATGAAAAAAGTGACCTACATAGCTGTAACTTTTTGATTTTTTTATCTATTTTACTGATTCTTTTTTGTTTGAATACATTAAAACATTTACTTTAAATCTGCTATTTTCGAAATTCGAATATTACGTCATTGACATCTCGTCCCGGAAGTAAAACGAACATGAAATTAGTAATGTAAGAAGATCTGTTTGATCCAACCTCAAGGAAATTATCTAAGTTATCTCCCCTTGGAGAAAATAAGGATCAAATTTATTTTAAAAAATCGATAAAATATAGTTCAGATTGCCTTGAATTTTTTTTCTGTACTAGCTAAGACATTACTGATGCGTACACAAAATATGAAGTCTATCGATCGAACCGGAAAGTACACCATCTTGAAATGTGAAAAATCACTAAGGCTTTTTCGATATTTTACTTACAGACTTCACTGAGGAGTCACGGTTGTTTCATCCTGGTTAAATTCTTGTTGAAGCTTATCGATCTAAAATGTAAAATTTAGAAAGATATCCAGTTTACAAAGCCACAATCTTTAATTAAATCGATGTTTCACCTTTTAACCAAATCAAAACTGTGGCTCGGTTATTTTAGATTAAACCTCGAAAGTGTCGTAAAAAAGTAACTTCTCTAAAATAAAACCATCGCAATACGTTTTCTGTTACATTTAAACAGTTCGTGACAAACCATTTCGGTTTCATGTTTGCGCAATATTGTCCGTAGCGTAGTTTTAATTTCGTTCGATATGTGGAAACACCTGACCTGGTCAGATAACTTTATTCTAAATCTTTGAAGCTTGATATATGCAAATATACGGTTGTGCCCTTTGAGTCTGTAACAAATCAGAAGTAAGTTATTAACATATTGGTTTTTGCCCAACTAGTCGAGCAATGTTCGTATATAAAACCATAATTAAATTCCTTGTAAGCAACAAATGTGCATTTTATGTTTATATATATTTTTTTTTTAATAAATTTGAGGACAATGTCGTAAACCGTGTTAATCCCGAAAGGCGTTTATCTTGTTAGATTAAATAAAATGGGGTTTGGCGTCTTACTTTTCTTCCCCAATTGGGTTAATGAAGACGATCGTTTATTTTGTTGTGAAGGCGTGTTTGAATTGACAAATAAATAGACGAGGATGATAAGGTGAACAGGGTTAATCCCAAGGGGTGTTGCTATTGTAAGGACGGGTAAAATAGGGTTTAAGATTCCACTTTTCTGCTCCAGTTGGGTTAATGAGAACGGGCTTCTACTTTGTAGTGAAGGCGTATTTTAAAAAAAGTGAATCACTGCCAATATAAATTGTCCCAGCTCCCCCATCACCACCATGTTACATTAGTTGTAACGGACAGTTGTCCGGAATCCAGCAAAATGCGTCTTTTAAAATTGTCATAAGTGTATCGAAAATGAAATTGGGTTTAACATCCTACTGTTCTGCTCCAACTGGGATAATGTATCGAAATCCAACTGCCAAGGGATCCTTTACGTGCACGCCAATGTATACACAGACCACGTTTTTTTTGTCCCATCCAAGCGACTAGACAATTGTTATGTCAAGCCCTCCGTCTTGCAACTCTGACAAGGGAAAAGAAATGAAATGGGGTTTAACGTCCAACTGTTCTGCTCCTAACCTGGGCTATTGAAGACGGGCATACGCCATACAGTGTGCTATGAGGGAAATTTTGCCCGTCAGCGGCGCTACGGCCTACTCTTATATCGAATTCCAACTGCCAAGGGATCTTTTACGTGCACTCCAATGTGTACACGGGACCTCGGTTTTTCTTCCCATCCGAACGACTAGACAGCTGTCCTTGTCAAGCCCTCCACCCTGCATTACTGACAAGGGGGAAACCACGCCGGAAAATCTGGATGAACTTTCTCGGCCAATACAGGGATCGAACACCCGACGTCCAGGCTAGCGAGCCAGCGTCTTATCCACTTAGCCACATGATCCACAATGACAAGGGGAAAGCACGTCAGAAAATCCCGATGAACTTTCTCGACCTATGCAGGGATCGAACACGCGACCCCCACATTGCCACTGTGGCCCCCACCTAAAACACCTGATACACCTTCTTATTGCGGAGTTCACAGTCACACAGCTAACACATTTTGGCATGTTTGTGTAATCTTTATTCAGTATAAATCAGCCAATACAATTAAAAAGAAAATTAAGAGTTATTCATACAGGTACCACAATTGCTCTTATCTTCAAAAACCTACATGCAGTATATCCCTCTGAAGTAACAAGAAATAAAACAATGATGATTTCTTTACCATAGTAACAGTACAACAATTGAATTAACAATATTGTGTTTCTTTGTGTACCTAGTTGGCCATTTCATTGGATCAAATATATTATAAAATGTAGTCTTATCTAACAGATAGTACCATGACATACAATATCAAATTATGATGTACTAGCATTATTTGTTTCAATAATTTAACACTGTGTTATTCATGTATTTATGTGACAATAGCGAACAGAGCATCCTAGGTTGAAACATGAAATGAAATGCGGTTTAACGTCCTACTGTTCTGCTCCGACTGACAAAAATAAAAAAATGTGAAATGTGGCAAACAATGACGTACACGTCATTGGGGGAAGAGGGCTATTTTTAAGGCTGGGGTTACTCTGAAGAGTGGAGCCACTCTCCTACTATTATAGGCTAGAAATAGCAGGACACCACAGATATTAAATTATCTGGATATCTAATTTTGATAGAAAAACTGTAGTAAATAATAAAAAGATGTATAAAAGACATAAAGGCAGTATTAAAGAAAAAGTATGTACGTATTTTTTTAGACGTATTTCTAATACTTTTTATAGATTCGGTCTTTATTATTATAAATATTATTAGTTTTCGTTTGAAGAAAAGGAAATTAACATTTTCATTTTACTTTCTGATCCTTGCCGTTTTTAAACGGTTTGATCTATTTTTTGAAAGTTCTGCAAGGGCAAGTCAATCCAGCAAGATAAGATCCAGTTATCTCCCTTTTTTCAGATTTTTTTTTTTTTCGCCCGGGTGAAATGTTTCTCGCTATATTCTAGCTTATAACTTAGGGAGTTTTTGATTGAATTTAATATTGTTTTAGAGATTCTTTATATAACCCGTGACATATGTCAGGAAGTCATCTGAGGATATCCATCTTTCTCCTTTTTAGCCAAGTGTTTAAAAGTTGATTTTTTTTTTTAAAAAAAAAAGAAGAAGATAACTTGATTGAAATACAAGACTAAAGCCTAGCAGCTTTTGTAAAAGCTCTCTATTTAAAATGTAGACAGATATCGAGTTTACGAATTAAGCCACCAACTTTTATTAAAATATCACACATTTTTTCCAAATCAAAGTGGTCAAGTTATTTAGATTATACCTCGAAAGTGTCCTAAAATAAGGCAAAAATCGGGAATCTCCAAAATGAAACCTATATAATATGTTACATTTAAACAGCCTGTGGTCGTAGATAGGTCGTTTATAAAAGCCCAATATTATATTCTATGTAAGCATGAAATGTGCATTATAGGTTTATATGTATAACTTTCCAAATAATCCGTTTTGTAGTGAAGGTATATTTAAATTTATACATAAATTGATGAGGATAATTTGGTGAACAAGGTTAATCCTGGGGTGTGTTGGTATTTTGTAGTCAAAAAAATCATTGCTAATATTAAAGACCCCCTAGGTATTAGTATTCTACGCATCCTGGCAAACAAATATTTTTTTAGAACACGGGAACAGTGCCCGCTAATCTATCCTAGTTGGGGACGTGGCATTTTGCGGCATATCTGTTAGAGGTAACCCACCGCACAAACTGTCTGCCAGTGGTCATTCATGATTCCTTTAGTGGGTGGTACTGAACAACCCCAAAGCTGTTTTAGGTGTTACAGATTTCAGCTAATCTAGTCTAGCTGTGGTCTGGCAATTAGATAACTAATGTTAGGGATACTCCCCCACTACAAATGTCTGGCAATTACATAGCTGTTAGGGGTACCCCACCACTGTCTGTTGTTGTGATACCTGAAGATGTACGGTACACTGCTTTACGAAGATGTACGGTACACTGCTTTACGAAGATGTACGGTACACTGCTTTACGAATTTCATGTGGTACACTTTTGAGTTAATTTAGCCTAGTTGGGGAGCATGGCACCACACCCACCACCAGATACACTGCAGACTTACATTCTGATGATACCAGATACGCATGCATTGATACCATATATAGGAGAAAAATTGGTGTACTTTTCAGCTAGGTTGACCCCTCCCCCGGTCTAATTAGCTTTTAATTTTTTCACAAGGGGTATTTGCATATCCTCTCTGGGGCATCTAACACTTATCATTGAGGTGTTAACACAGCTAACACATTTTTGTATGTTTGTGTAATCTTTATTCAGTATAAATCAACTTATACAAATACAAAGATACTTGCATTGATGAAATTATTTTTTGAGAGATATTCATACAGGCAACACAATTGCTCTCAACTTCAAAAATATACATGATCCATGATTATGTGTATTTTAAATATAAAATAAAACAACCATGATTTCTTTACAATAAGAGAAATGAAATGAAATGGAGTTTAACGTCCTACTGTTCTGCTCCTAACCTGGGCTAATGAAGACGGGCATACGCCATACAGTGTGCTATGAGGGAAATTTTGCCCGGACAGCGGCACTACGGCCTACTCTTATATCGAATTCCAACTGCCAAGGGATCTTTTACGTGCACGCCAATGTGTACACGGGACCTCGGTTTTTCGTCCCATCCGAACGACTAGACAGCTTTCCTTGTCAGCCCCTCCGTCCTGCATCACTGACAAGGGATTACAATAAGAGAAACAGTACAACAATTGTATTCACAGTGTTTTCCTTTGTTCTTGTACCCAGTTGATCAAGAACCCGATTATATTTACAATATGTTCCACGTATTTTCTCTTTAGTCCATTGGTTCAAAACATAATAAAAGATGATTAGACCATTTAGTCTGATCTAACAGATAGTACCATGACATACAATATCAAATTATAATCTATTTCCATTATTTGTTTCAATAATTTGACACTATGTTATTCATGTATTTATAAACACCATATGTAACAAGAGTGAATAAAGTTATCTTAGATTTAAACAAATATCTTGTAGAAATAGGTATTGTATATTGGGTTATATGGAAATAATGGTACACATAATGTAACTTCATGCAACATACTATTTGCATTTTAGTACAATTGATGGACTTTGTTAATATAAAGTACATTTAATTGGGTAAATTTGATTCACTTTCTATTTATAATACCAAGTTTACATTAGTTCATTTTGTTTACATCTCTTAGTTTGTTGTTTCAAAGTGTATTATAAAATGCTGTCTTATCTAATAGATAATACCAGGTCATGTACAATGTAACTTTATATAACTGATTTTCTACATTTTAATACAATTAATTTACAAAGCAATAGTAAACATTGAATATCACTCACTTGTTATTAATATTAAACAGGTTATCTATTGTTTACAACATTAATTTAATTTCATAGCAACATTTTATATTGTTGTTATTATAGTATTTTTTTTTTTTTTTTTTTTTGGTCTGTATTTGCCCAGTGAGTGCAAAACAGTGTGTTGTTAAATTCCATTTTATTTTATTTATAATAGTATTCATCTAGAATACAATATGACTATTTATATTGGTATTTTACTACAAAGATATAACAATAAGATTAGCAAAGGTATGTATAAATCATAAAGTTCTCTATAGTATCTTATCCTTCATAAATAATAAATTATTCATTAAAATTATCTCTCCTCCTCTTACACAAATAATTTGGTGACAACGCAAAGGAACATTACACATTTCTACGTCATAGGGCTGTATACTGCACATCATTATATAACACACATATGGAAATGATTGTACAGGTTATCTCCCTTACAACTGTATTTATACTTTGTATGCAAAACGTCATTAATGGTTGAATGTGTAAAAATGTACAAACTATACACAGTAATATTCTAAATCAATAATGACATGGATGGATAAATATTTACAATCTTTGTATGTTTTATTGTTTAATAATTATCAAAAACAATGATTTTTTAAAATAGTTTTAAAATAGAATACAAATAATACATGAATAATTATAACATCGTGTATCAAACCAAATCTATTCAATTTCAATAAATACGATGGCTGGCTGTAAAGTTCTAAGCCTATCTGTGAAAGATCTGTATAAAGTCGATTGTTTCAATTTATTTTTCTACAGTCCCTTTCCAGATGTACACACTTTTGTTAATAATATTGCAAGGCCTGGATACAGGTCACCAACAAATTATCTTCAGTAACCCTGAAAAAGGTCATTCACAGCTGACATGGTGTCATCATTAATAAGACAATCAAGACAGGAAAATGACAAATTGGTTGAGCAGTGGGGACAGTCCGATGAGTTTGAAGTCGAAATCATGGATCACTGACATGGATATCACCGATTTATGAACAAGAGCAATGCCTTGAAGGAACAGGATGCCTTTATAGTATCTTCCATTCATAGTCTGGCCTTTTTCAAGATAGTCAATCAGCAGAATACCCTTGAAATCCTAAACAAGAGAAGCCATCACCTTTCCAGCAGAAGGAACCGATCTGGCTTTTTTGGGGGCTTGCCACTCTGTATGCTCCCATTGTTTTGACTGAATTTAGGATTCTGGTTGAAACTGATGAATCCAGGTCTCCACAGTGGTTACAAATCTGGCTAATAAATTATCAGGATATGTTTAAAACAGCACATATTGTCACTGGATGTCAGGAATCTGACAAATTTGTGATCCACAGTCAAGAGCTTTGATACCCATCATGCAGAAATCTTTTTCATTCATATCTCATTGGCGATAATGTGCTTAACCTTCTCATGAGAAATATCCATAACACTGGCAACATGTTGCGGGGCCAATCTACACAGGTCTTCGTCAAGGCTCACTCCACCACATTTAAATTATGCAGAATCTTCTTTAGTGTGGAAATAAAGGTGTGTCTTTCCCTAAACTGGAGACCATGTCAGCATATATTTATGTTGGGGTTACAGCCCTTCTAGTTGCAGGTACTTGATGACTGCCCTGTAGCCAGATTTTTACATTTGTGCTGATGATTTCAATGGGTAGGTTCACATGATGGTATGATATAAAGACAATAATAAAACTACATTTGAAGTTCTTATCTCTATGATACTTTCAATGATTTTACTTGTTGGTAGTAAAAATTTGTTTCTATCCAATTGAAATATCCTTAGAACTTTCCAGCCAGCTGTCGTATTATGGTATATCGACACAAAAACAAAGTTGAACAGAGCAAAAATATTATGGCATCATAATCTATAAAATGACATTAATCGTTGAAGTATTCATATTTCAATCAACAAAATCAAATGTATCTATGGATACAAATGTATACCGATGGTTTACCGATGGTGATTTTCAAAATTTATATGATGTTACCAGAAGAAGGCACTCGAGCCGTTCCTTTTCAACCTGTTTTCTGGTTCAGAAAGATGGATAACGCCTTCGTCATGTTACAAAAAGAAGATGATACCGTCGTCCTCCCTGAATCATTTAAACAACCAACATCCAAGAATGAAGTTCACAGTGGAGATGAAACCAACAGCAGCCTCCCATTACTTAATGTAATGGTAAAAAGAGAAAACTCCAATGTCACCACCTCAGTGAACATAAAACCAACACACGTTGACCAATATATCTACAACAAATCTAATAACCCAAATGCATATAAAAGCATGCATTATCACCACCTTTACTAAACGAGAAAAGGCCATTTGTGACCCCGAATCCCTCAACCTGGAAGTACAACACCTTAAGGACGTCTTCATCCAACACAACGACATTTTAGAACATATGGTAAACATCTTCTTTTCCCCAGTGTATTTTTTTTTCTATCCGCACTGATGACGCCAAATATCAGTCAGCTGGACCTGTTTTAACCTGGTTTTTTTATTATAACAAACGGAGAAGATGACCCGCCGTCTCGTCTCACGACAGCGATTTTATGAGTGTGTTTTAATGTGACTTTTTGATATACAAGGACTTTTTTATTCTTGTGTTTTTACCAATTTTAAGGTGACTTTTGATTGTTTGTTTTTTTTACCAGTTTTCAATCCATTAAGTGTAAATAATTTAATTAAATCAACCTGTCTATAATATCACATTTAATGTATTATCGTTCATCTAAAAAGATCACATTATCGATCATTAGTGATAATATTGATTATTTCACAAAATCTAAAATCTAGAAAATAAAATTCAGCTGTTATTAAAAATATGTTTATATTGTTATATCCATTATATCCGTATAACATGTGCCGACATTTCTACTGTCTAATATTGTTACATCCGTATAACAGGCTTTCATCGAAGACTGTCTAATATTGTATGGAATCTAGTAGTTACCATGGTTACCACTCTTTGGTTAGAATATAGATATCAAAGTTACCTGTACCTATCTATTGTATAGAAACAGGTTGATTCTAGTTATCACCATGGTTATCAATCTATCTAATTGTTAGAAATACGTGAACCACCTCCTTTAAAACCAATAGTAATAACAATGATCATGTTTTCTGTTTGTTTACCATAACTATCGAAACCTACGTTTATGGATTATTCTCTATCGGCATCTTTTTTCCACGTTTAATTCTCTCAATGATCTCACATTAGGTCTTCACATCAGCGGTTCTTGTTTCACTTGATAAAGATCAGTTTTAAGTTTTGTTGGTTTGTTTTGTTGTAGTTCAGTACAGAGTGGGTATACTTATTTGTTACTGTCTGTGGTAGTTCGGTACAGAGGGACTACACTAACGTAGTTGGTATCAGACCACCACTGATATCGCCATTGACTTATGTAAATTCTCGTCTCTTTCATGGAGCCACAAATGACAACGACTTGATCAAAAGCCTGTATGAGGTTAACCATGAAAATCTCGCGATACTAGCATACTAATCAATGTTTACCTGTACGAACGTAATTAACATATCTCTGTCATGGATATCAATTATACATTTAAACACTGTGCTTCAATTCTACTGGAAAAAAATGCACCATGCAAAAGGGCTAGGGGAGTGTATGTGTGTGTGTGGTGGAGGATGAATCGGGAAATTAAATTAGGAAATCAATTCGTGGGATACCTTATGAGGAGAATGTTGGGGGGGGGGGGTATTATTGGTGGTCTGTGTCCAGTGCACGTGTAAAGAATCACACAAGAGAAATCGACAGCCCAAACATATAATTATTTGACCCATTGGCTAGTCGTAATCGTCCACTGTGCTGTACAGTCCCGGCCCTGTAGTGATACAGACTTCACTCAACATAAAAAACGAACTAACATTAACTGAAGAAAAGGGGGGGATATTTCCCAAACGCTGTATCATACTGGTGGTATCAGGTGGTATCAGGTGGTATCAGGTAGTGTCAGCACAGTTGTTTTGATTCCTATATATTCTGGCAACATGCAAGTAAATACAACCACAGAATAACTGTAAAAATGATGATCGTTTAAAAATACACTCTTGACTATTGTACAGAGGTACATCTTCAGTCTACGGGTTGTTTTGTTTTAAAATTTAAACAGCTCTCTTATATGGAAGACAAAACAGCTCTGCACACACCCACACACACTCCCACCAAGATTAAAAAGATCTAAGAAACAAATTTCAACGTGAAATCATTTCCCCCCAATTCCAAGCACCCCATTCTTCCATACACGCACATCCGCAACCCACCACGCCCACCTCTCCAAAAATCAAAACAGTTGTCCGAGGGCATCATCTACACTTATTTAGAGATGGACAGTCCTAGAAATTATGTTTTTTTATACATAACATGATCATCATTTATGTCAACATAATCACATTTTCCCCCGATTGTAGACATTGGATCCCGCACCCCCATATCCATATCTCGAAAACGCCCCATCAAACGCCTGATCACCACACCGCTCGGATTGCGACCCCCCCCCCCCACCACACACACACCTTGAGCCACCGGACTAGTACACATTGGTGTGCACGTAAAACAATACTTGGCGACTGGAATTCGATATAATAGTTGGTGGCGTAAGTCCGTCTTTAATACCCCCCGTAGATGCAGAAAAGTGGGGTGTTGAACCACAAATTTATTGCTCTTCTAATCATAACAGTGTGTTCTGTTTTCCTGTGACAGACGAAGATGGTTGTTGGGGGGAGGGGACGTATCGTTCATTCGATACAAATAATGGTTCAATTTTAATTTAATAGACAGGGAGTTGTGGGGGAGAGGTTACACTGAACAATCCCAAGTAATTTTTCGGACAACAAAACCGGCACCGAACCCGTGATGTCGTGGTTAGTGCGCCAGCAGCTTACGGTCTGAGCGAGCACTGTGACCCCAACAATTAAATATTATAATGAATACATTAAACCAAGGGAGACAAACCGAACGCTTGTGTATTGATTGACGTGCACGAAAAAGAACCCTTGACAGTTGGAATTGGACATAAGAATTCTGAACAAATGAACAACAAACATTAAAATAAGATGTGAATTTCATTTATTATTTATTAGATTATTTCTATATAATATTGTATATTTGAATCCAATTATCCAGGCTGAAAGAGAATAAAATGGTTGTTTAAAATTAACCATTTACATTTGAATTCAGTTAGAATTTGACATAAGAATTCTAAAACAATTAAACAACAGACAAGCATTCAAATAAGATGTCAGTTTCATTTATCATATATTTTTTATATTTCTTCAAGATAGTATTGTAAAGTAAATTTGAATTTAGTTGGCTGCAGAAGCTACGCTAGCTGATTTTGGTCGTAAAGTTTGTATAATTCCGATGTAGTTTATTATTGAAAGAGAATAAAATGGTCGTTTAACGTATCGCTCATATTTTATTGGGGTAACTTAGGACTAGAAAAAGGTTGGGTTACCTCTGTAATCTTAGAAACTCTCAATGAGTTCAAATAATACCACCATTAGATTTTATCTAAGTAATAGTGGTTAAAGATAAACCACCAGACAAGGCCTGCTTGTCTGCCTGCTGCCCCTCTCTCTCTCTCTCTCTCTCTCTCTCTCTATTTCTCTCTCTCTCTCTCTCATCAGTTTTCCCAGGTTTCACACAGTACTTACCATACACTTTGGACCTGAGGTGGTTTCAGTGCACTCGTCACAAACGTCACAGACGATGCCTGCACATTTACATTCTCCCCCATCACATGTTAAGGGCAAAATACAATCGGGGTTACAATCTAAAATATAAAAAGAGAATTTAAAATTTAACTTATCTGGGTAAATTTCCACCATGATAAGAAATATTTTATATACACTTTGTACACTGTGATAATTCTCTTGAAACCAAAAACAAGCCTCGGGATTTTCCGGCGGGGTTTCACCTTGTCAGAGTCAAGTGCCGTGGTTTCGATCACATAGTTGTACGTACGTAACAAGGAGTTGAGTCGCCTGTCCAACTTCGTGTGATTTCTCCAGTTTCCACACACAGCCAAGGACCTCTACGCGCAAGCGAATTATTGAAAAATAATTAAACCATTATGTTTTTGTCGAGTAGACGTTAATCACTCTCTCTTTCACAAACAGTACTTACTGTCTGTACAACTGGCACCATCACCAGTTCCAGTGCAGGTTTGATCAACGTCACAGATGGTGCCGTTACAATTACACACTCCCATATCACACGTTAGGGGCCCAGTACATACTACGTCTTCACACGGATCTAAAATATAAAAAGACAATTTAAGATAGTTGGATGAACTTCCATCATGATAGCTACTTAAATAAATTAATTTTACCATGACTTTCCACCATGATACACACCTAATAGGATACTCGATTGAACGTTCAGGAATTGAATTCTCACAATTCCAAAAATAGCGACAATCGAGTGAAACGGGCGATGTCCGGCTACAGCGCATGCTTTGATTGTATCAAAAAACACAACAACCAACCGTTACAGTTTTGTTTAATTACGTCATGATTCTACTCACACCACCTCAGTTGTCTGGACAGATCGGGCTGTCACGTGACTAAATTTCACGTCACTCGATTGCAACTCGTATCAATTCGGCATGTTCCGGGCGGACATTCGAGTATCCCCACTGACTCTGCCGTGACAAGTCTCTTGAAAACAAAAGCTATCCTCTTGAAATGTTTTCTAGTGTGGGGGGGGGGGAACCCCGCGCGCACGCTGTCGTAAGTCCGCGATCCCTGTGTCTTTGGTTGATTGCCCATCAGTCCGCCCACCGAAAGCCGGGCTTCGCACTCCCAAGTGGGGGCAGCACGCCCCCCCCCCCTTTCTGAAAATGAAGACAGGCCGCCATTAATTTCTCAATGGACTGTTATATTAATTCTGGTCCGTTGACTGGCTCCATCTTTTCCCTAAATTCCCATTGGGTTCAAAGCTTTCTACCACAAATGGAGCAACATCTGGTAACCTCTTGCTCAAAGCATGTATGAGGTTCAACATAGAAATTTGTAGATACACAGATTGGCAGTAGCTTACAAATAAACATGCAAATGTCTGCACTACATTTCAACATAACTAACCGCTTAACTCTCTTATCTGTCCGCCTCAAAACCATGAATATTGACCGAAAACCTTGCAGTAAATATATATTCAACCACGTTTTTTCGATTCTACACCAAAAGGTCAACATAAAGCGTCGTGCGGAAGAGCGAAAAGGGAAATGGTACAGAACAACATTTTTTTTCGTTACAAACCGCCAACCAAACAAATAGCAAAGTAGCTGATGGTGTTGTACCCGAGTCTAGTAGGTAATATACCTGGTCAAACCGGCCCAGTTATGTCTATCTATAAATCATGGTTGTGTTGAGGGAAGGGGTCAGCCATGTCTATCTATGGTATGGGAAGACCCAGGACCCATAAAGAATTTAACGTTCCAGCGTAGTTTGGGGACACATTTTAGTTTTGGAATGATGAATCGGTAAGATTGCCACATAATAAATTTGTTCATAAGCTAAATTACCCAATTTACAGTCACGTTGCCAGGTTTTAGTAACTGGTTAAAAAATCACATTGCGACACCTGTTCAGTTATGACTAGCCAGGAACCATGGCATGCTTAAAATACCTAGTATAATCTGGAACCAAGACAAATCGGATAACACGTAAACCTGTCAAGCCTGCCCCTGCGTTAAGATGTCCCTGGAAGCAAGACAACCCGATTGAAGAGTCAAATTGCAACACCGAATCAGTCATGACTCGCCAGAAACCATTGAGGTGTTAAGAATAGTGTGATTCATCTGACCACCTTCAGAATGTGGTAACACAACTACAAAATTTCAGGACTCTCGTGGTTTTAATAATATGGATACAAAAATTTCTTACCACAGCATCTCTCACAAACACCCGCATTCTTTACTCTTCGGCAGCTGGCGTTTCTCAAAGCTGCTCTCGGTCTCCCATAACGGCGATTATTACGATTATGCCGACGACGACCGTTCCTACTGGCATTAGCAACAATCATAACTACAGCAACCAAGAGAACAACTGTCAGCAAAAAACGCATGTTGGTAAATTTTCAGATTCACGACTACAGAGTAGAGAAATCAGAAAGGTAAATGAATAATTCAGAGATATTCATGTCTTTTATACACATTCAAAGGTAGACAGCTGCTGACAGATTTTAGAAATATAGAAAAATTTACAAGCTTCTGGAATGTAGACACGATGTTTTGACAATTTCTATGAAAACATCCACGTCATTCATCGATTTTTTAAAAATAGTTACACGTGGCTTAATTTCTGCCCTAACCGATGTCGTGTGTATTGTAGCTTGGTGAGCTATTGAGTTCTTATTTTTTTCACTTGGAAATAATTTGAGAATTCATTAATCCCGTTGCATCACTATTATTTTCTGTATCCTCATGAATCACTCTGGGGATCTATCGCGTTCTTGTAATCACTGTAACAAATGAACTCTGGACTATATAGCTTACACAATGGGAGACCAGAAATACCGGTCAAAACAGATCAGGTTATCGACCACAGATGTAACCAGATCATGCACTAAAAACTTTGCTGAATCGCTTATTTGTGACATATTAAGTTTTATTCTCATTTATTGTAAAGATTGATTAGTTAGATAACAAATAAATATGTATTAATGATAATAATAACAATTTATTCATTTATAAGGCGACCAAATTCCAGTTAAAAGCTGCTGGTAAGCGCCAATACAATAACAACAAGTACATATAAAAAGGAAAATATAAATTATTAATAAAAAACAAAGTTTTCAATAAATATCCTTAACAGTGAATATTAAAGATAATAAAATTAGATGAATAAGATGAGGAGCTGGTCGCTCGTGCTATATAAGTTCCAGATAGATTTAGGAAAATTGAATTTCATGAAAATATCATTCAAATTTTATTCTGTGCGAATTTATGAGTGTTTGAATTTTGGACATGCGACCCAACTCCTTGTAACGTACAACCGGGGAATTGAAACCACGCCAGTTGACTCAATGACAGACCTCATG
Source organism: Patella vulgata (assembly GCF_932274485.2). Taxonomy (NCBI): domain Eukaryota; kingdom Metazoa; phylum Mollusca; class Gastropoda; family Patellidae; genus Patella; species Patella vulgata. Next base: position 2,267,501 of record NC_065886.2, on the reverse strand, counting down.
AGAGAGAAAGATGGGGTTTAACGTCCACTAGACAGAAACTAGATCATTTCTGGACAGACATATGGTTCAATTTTTATTTCAATAATTCGCTTGCAGTGGGAGAAAACCAGAGGACTCGAAGAAAAAGCCCGAAGTTAGGTAGGACATACACTTGCTAGATATTACTCTGATTGTAAGAAAAATCACGTGTTTTGCCTGTAGACTCTTTAACGCATACTGATTGCTTATATCCTGACTTAATTTCATTACAGGGCTTATTATTTGGTTATGCCCATGTTTTTATATAGAATGTAGCAGCAATAAGTCCCATGAAATATTTTGCCCTATAGACCCACAAAACCATAGCCCGACCCTCGGTATAAGAAGACGAATCTACTTTAAAAAGAGTCTGTAATTTTCAAGTGAATTTTAATCTTGTGTAAATTATCAGGGTTATGAGAAGAAGAAACTTATCACTAATGTTCACATATAGTCAGTAGCGTATTGATGTACTAGCACACATGAGCAGCTTAATGCATGTACATATAATGTATACTATGACGCAGCTGGACACATAGTCAAATAATATGAAATGTTGATATTCAAGTAAATAGACAATAATTTTCTATGTTACAAGTTATATTCCATATCTCGAAAAATTGTGACAAGTGTCATGTGAAGAGCGGAGAATATATATACTCTCGGATTTCATTGCTTGCGGTGTGAGTACAGCACACTGTGGGTTTTTTTTGTTAAATTGTATTGGCTGTATTGGTTTTACATCGAGTTTCTATGCATCGTCTATCTGATCTGCTGAAATTGGTTTGTTGTGGTCTCACCCTTGTACATTCCGAAATGAAATAAATTCCCGTTTATCTCTCCCATAACTATATTCCCCCCAATCTCGTCCTCCCTATCCTCATCTCTCTCTCTCTCTCTCTCTCTCTCTCTCTCTCTATCTCGTCCTCCCTATCCTCATCTCTCTCTCTCTCTCTCTCTCTCTCTCTCTCTCTCGTCCTCCCTATCCTCGTCTCTCTCTCTCTCTCTATCTCGTCCTCCCTATCCTCATCTCTCTCTCTCTCTCTCCCTCTCTCTCTCTCTCTATCTCGTCCTCCCTATCCTCATCTCTCTCTCTCTCTCTCTCTCTCTCTCTCTCTCTCTCTCTCTCGTCCTCCCTATCCTCGTCTCTCTCTCTCTCTCTCTCTATCTCGTCCTCCCTATCCTCATCTCTCTCTCTCTCTCTCTCTCTCTCTCTCTCTCTCTCTCTCTCTCTCTCTCTCTCGTCCGCCCTATCCTCATCTCTCTCTCTCTCTCTCTCTCTCTCTCTCTCTCTCTCTCTCTCTCTCTCTATCTCGTCCTCCCTATCCTCATCTCTCTCTCCCTCTCTCTCTCTCTCTCTCTCTCTCTCCCTCTCTCTCTCTCTCTATCTCGTCCTCCCTATCCTCATCTCTCTCTCTCTCTCTCTCTCTCTCTCTCTCTCTCTCTCTCTCTCTCTATCTCGTCCTCCCTATCCTCATCTCTCTCTCTCCCTCTCTCTCTCTCTCTCTCTCTCTCGTCCTGTCTCTTCCTCTCAACCCCTCCCTCTCTATAAATCTATTCCCCTCTATCTCCTCTTCATCTCTATCCCTCATCTCTCTTGCTTCCTATTGCTGCAAATTCTTCCAGTCTCTATTCTTCTGTCTCTCATTTCTTCTTCTGTATCTCCATCCCTCTCTTCATCTAAACCTCCCCCCCCCCCTCGTCTTCCCTCTTTCTATTCCTGTATATCTCCCACTGTCTCCATCCCTCTCTTCATCTAAACCTCCCCCCCCCCCTCGTCTTCCCTCTTCCTATTCCTGTATATCTCCCACTGTCTCCATCCCTCTCTTCATCTAAACCTCCCCCCCCCCCTCGTCTTCCCTCTTCCTATTCCTGTATATCTCCCACTGTCTCCATCCCTCTCTTCATCTAAACCTCCCCCCCCCTCGTCTTCCCTCTTCCTATTCCTGTATATCTCCCACTGTCTCCATCCCTCTCTTCATCTAAACCTCCCCCCCCCCTCGTCTTCCCTCTTCCTATTCCTGTATATCTCCCACTGTCTCTATCCCTCTCTTCATCTAAACCTCTCCCCCCCCTCGTCTTCCCTCTTCCTATTCCTGTATATCTCCCACTGTCTCTATTCCTCTCTTTCTCTCATTTCTTCTTCTGTATCTCCATCCCTCTCTTCATCTAAACCTCCCCCCCCCCTCATCTTCCCTCTTCCTATTCCTGTATATCTCCCACTGTCTCCATCCCTCTCTTCATCTAAACCTCCCCCCCCCCCCTCGTCTTCCCTCTTCCTATTCCTGTATATCTCCCACTGTCTCTATCCCTCTCTTCCTCTACCCCCCCCCCTCGTCTTCCCTCTTCCTATTCCTGTATATCTCCCACTGTCTCTATCCCTCTCTTCATCTAAACCTCCCCCCCCCTCGTCTTCCCTCTTCCTATTCCTGTATATCTCCCACTGTCTCTATCCCTCTCTTCCTCTACCCCCCCCCCTCGTCTTCCCTCTTCCTATTCCTGTATATCTCCCACTGTCTCTATCCCTCTCTTCCTCTACCCCCCCCCCCCTCGTCTTCCCTCTTCCTATTCCTGTATATCTCCCACTGTCTCTATCCCTCTCTTCCTCTACCCCCCCCCCCCTCGTCTTCCCTCTTCCTATTCCTGTATATCTCCCACTGTCTCTATCCCTCTCTTCCTCTACCCCCCCCCCTCGTCTTCCCTCTTCCTATTCCTGTATATCTCCCACTGTCTCTATCCCTCTCTTCATCTACCCCCCCCCCTCGTCTTCCCTCTTCCTATTCCTGTATATCTCCCACTGTCTCCATCCCTCTCTTCCTCTACCCCTCCCCCCCTCGTCTTCCCTCTTCCTATTCCTGTATATCTCCCACTGTCTCCATCCCTCTCTTCATCTAAACCTCCCCCCCCCCTCGTCTTCCCTCTTCCTATTCCTGTATATCTCCCACTGTCTCTATCCCTCTCTTCATCTAAACCTCTCCCCCCCCCCTAGTCTTCCCTCTTCCTATTCCTGTATATCTCCCACTGTCTCTATTCCTTTCTGTCTCTCATTTATTCTTCTGTATCTCCATCCCTCTCTTCCTCTAAACCTCTCCTCTTTCTCTTCTGTATCTCCATCCCTCTCTTCATCTACCCCCCCCCCCTCGTCTTCCCTCTTCCTATTCCTGTATATCTCCCACTGTCTCTATCCCTCTCTTCATCTAAACCTCTCCCCCCCCCCCCTCGTCTTCCCTCTTCCTATTCCTGTATATCTCCCACTGTCTCTATTCCTCTCTGTCGCTCATTTATTCTTCTGTATCCCTATCCCGCTCGTCTCTACCTTCCTATTTCTCCACCCTTTGTCTCTACCCCCCTCTATCTATCATTTCGTCTTCTGTATCATTATCCAACTCATCCCTACCTTCCTACTGTTCACCTCCCCATCTATATCGTTCTCTCTCTCTCTCCTCTCTCTACAATCAACCACAACTAAAAGATAACTCTGAACTCTCTGTTATGGAGCCTCCACATGCCCTGATGACAGCTTCCGTCATTCGTTTAATCCGTAAGCCTCCTTCCTTTCTTTATCTCCTCTCTCCTTCCTTTCTTTATCTCCTCTCTCCTTCCTTTCTATCTCTCCTCTCTCCTTCCTTTCTATCTCCTCTCTCCTTCCTTTCTATCTCCTCTCTCCCTCCTTTCTATCTCCTCTCCCCTTCCTTTATATCTCCTCTCTCCCTCCTTTCTATCTCCTCTCCCCTTCCTTTCTATCTCCTCTCTCCTTCCTTTCTATCTCCTCTCCCCTTCCTTTCTATCTCCTCTCTCCCTCCTTTCTATCTCCTCTCCCCTTCCTTTCTATCTCCTCTCTCCTTCCTTTCTATCTCTCCTCTCTCCTTCCTTTCTATCTCTCCTCTCTCCTTCCTTTCTATCTCTCATCTATCTGACCCCCCTCCCCACCTCACTTCATCTCAGATATACTACTTTTTAAGCCCAAAACTGTTCAACTGGTTTTCAAGCCCATGTGTTATGGAATTATCTAACTTTAAGTTTAAGATGTTGTACATTTCTATATTCGTTCAAACAACAACTTAAACAAAATTATTTGAACAAGCTTTTAACTAACTCTGTATATAAACATTTAACATGCTATATAATATGTTGTATATAATCTGTTTATTATCTTCCTCTCTCACTCTTTCATTCTTCTTTCTATCTATCTATCTTTCTATCTATCTTCATCTCTCTCTCTCCGTCCCCTGTTAGGATTTGACTGAATGTTTGACACTGCCTCTCCACCCTCCACCTCCCGACCCCCACCACGGCTGAAAACCCTTACGCGAATACGTAGTATTGTACCATATGTTAGTTCCAAAATATCTCTCTCTCTCTCTCTCTCTCTCTCTCTCTCTCCCTCCCTCTTCCCCAATCTATAAAGCATTTGATTTGACACCCTCTAAAAGAGATTATATGAACCTTGACCCGACACGTATAAACAGAATGCAATCACTATAGCTTGATAAACTTATTGATTATTTGAAAATACCAAACTAAATTTAACATGAAGTTTTACATGTATTTACTTGTATTTTGTTACATTAAAACAACAATATGTTACCAAACCATGTAGTTTGATTCTGTTGACGTCCACATTGAATCATACTGGTGGAATTTTCCATAAAGAATTTCACTTATTATATCAGAAATTAATTTTTCTAAATTAGGACGATAAACACCATTTCTTTTCTATTTCAAGATAAAAAGAGATTATCTTCTATAAAACTAACAGGGAGTTCTTTAACGACACAAGTTTTTCTAAAGTTAAGTTCCATATTGTAGATAAAATATCCTGTAATATTACGAAATGACAAGACAACTCTTTCTATATTTGGGAAGTTACTCTTCAGTACCATCAACTCTATTCCTGGTTTCACTCCACTGCTAAAGATCCTTTCGAGCAAGTGAATTATTGATATGAAATTGAAAGTACGTTAGTTCCGAAATGGGCTAGTTTGTATCGGGTGAACGTTAAATCACATCTCTATCTTTCCTCTACCTCTCTATCATCATTTATCTTATTTTCTTTTCTCTACCCCCCCCCCCCAGCCCCTTTCCCCTGCTTCTTCCAAACTTTCGACTTAAAGGCTCTATTTACATAGTTAAAATTGATTATTTAAAGTAATCAAGGAATAGCCTAAGTTTGCTTGTGTTAACAGCCAGGATTATTATTCCAGTTAATATGAAAACCTGGTCGGGAGAAGAAATATTGAATGTGAGATGTGCATCAGAAACTATACTTTTTGAGGTTGATGAATAAAGTAATCGACATATATATGTATTTCAACCAATATTTGTATTTTTCAAAAACTATAACCTTACGAATATATTTTAAAGATTCTAAAATATTTTATTTTCTCCAAATTGTTACAAATTTGACATTTGAGGGAATCCATCGTTAGGTTCAATATGTTGTTAGTCTCCAGTGAAATTGCGTTTGTGTTAAATTCAAAAAGAATAAACTAAAGGTTAATTACAAAGCATTTTGTTTTATCAAAACCAATTCTTACTGCATTTTGAAAATGGGAACCCCCACCCATGGAACACCCAATATTACATATGGACCGGTGTGCTACAGTTTCACGAATTTAAAGGAGAGGTCAGACAAATCACAATCCAAACCACAACAGTCAAAAGTAAATCTTACCTTATCTCAAGTTATATTTACAAGTTAGACTAATCAACTATGATTCCTTATTGTGTTTATTGATTTACATGCTTAATTACAACTAATATTTACAGCTAATGTTTTATCTGTCTTTGTCATTTCACACATTTGACGTTTTACATTTAACATTGGCTGTAGGGGTATTTTGACTTTATCATTACCGGTAGTTGGACTTTGTACATTGTACTTTTTCCATACAATCAAAGGGCGTTTAATTTTGGCAGCGATACCCTTCCATAAATCAACTATGGTTCCTTATTGTGTTTATTGATTTATATGCTTAATTACAACTAATATTTACAGCTAATGTTTTATCTGTCTTTGTCATTTTACACATTTGACCTTTTACATTTAACTTTGGCCCTTGACTTTATCGTTACCGGTAGTTGGACTTTGTACATATTTTGATGTATACTTAACAGCAAAAAAAAAAACGTCAGTACGATTTCAAAATCAGAGAGGCACTTTAATCAAATCATTCTAGAAAACGACTTACTAAATGAATCAAAGCAATTTTTTGTGAACAGTATGTTGACACATATAGTGATTAATTCATCACAATTCCAAGACATTACGAGAAGGTTTAGAGTCTGTAAACAGTCTATACATCAGTATCTGGTGTGTCCACAGGACCAAATGACTGATAAACGCCACTGTCACCTACACTCTCAGAAAAGACTGGCGCAATCCATTGGCTGTGTTTGGTCTCGGTACGACGTTATTAAGTCTCCTCTGAATTTCATCCCAAAGATGTTCAATCGGGATTAAGTCCGGACTAAGGGATGGGCAGTGCATAAAGTTGACACCGTTCTGCTGTAGAAAGTCCCGAGTAACTCTGGTGGTGTCGGCACGGGCGTTGTCATGCTGTGAAACGTTGTTTCGATGACGTGCGAAATGTGGTATGACGTGGGGTCTGAGAGCTTGATCGATGTAGCGCACTGCTGTGATGCCGCCTCCTCTCCCTGGACCAAGGTTTTGGAACACCACAGGACCCACTCTCTGGTCAAGGCCGATTCTACCCCAAATCATTATGCTTGGACCTACACATGTGTCTCGTTCCATGACACATTGGTCATCTGCCATCTGCAGTTGATATGCAATACCGACTCTCATTTGTGAACAGAACAGTTCTCCATTGCCTGTGTCGCCAGTTCTGGTGCTGTTGGGCGAACTATAGACGTTCGCGTCGATGACGAGGGGTGGGGATCTGTCCACGGTAAGGTCTACGGCAGTGGATGTTCTCTCTGGTGAGACTTTGGCGCACTGTATCGGTACTGATGGGTCATCCGTGTGTTCCCACTGTCTGACGTCCTGTCTCAGATGCCTGTGTGAGGGGATTCTGCACGTGCTGTCGCACATCATGGCGATCTTGTCGCCTTGTGGTAACCCTTTGTCTACCAGTTCGGGGGCTATCATCCGTGGTGTTGGTGGCCCGAAAGCGTTGCTGAAGTCTGTAGATGGTCCGAACATTGACCTGGAAGTGATTGGCAACAGCTTGGGCAGTGTGGCCAGCGTCGAGTCTTCCAAGCGCCTGGTTCCTCTGAGCTGTCGTGAGTCGTGGCATGCTGCTGACGTTGTAGTGATAATGATTCAACCAGGTATGGAGGTGCATATTATAGAGCTGGTCCAGGGGAACATCACGTGCAGCATGAGTTACATGAAAATCATGGAGAACTCATTACCATCCCAGAAGTCAGGTTGCGTTTTTGAGAACATTTTCTGGGTTCAATTCTGTGTTTGGGAAGGAGCCGTATTGCTCAGGTAAAGTTGGAGATGTGGTCACAAATATACAATAAAAACATTTGGCATACTGTATGCAATGCGTCTATTCAGAGTAACATACCAATCTGACGTTTCTTTTGCTGCATAGTATACATGTAATTACTTATTTAAATTAACTAATTGCTTTAAAGTGGATAAGTTAATCTTTACTCCGACCCCCGATCGTTCTAATCTGAACGCACTGTCTTATCTATTTCCCTTTTTCTGAACATCTATTTGATTTAGTATGTACCTATATTTGAGTTAGGTCTCAGTAATGTAAATATGTTAATTTATATCATATTTTGTATTATATGTTTAACTCTTGTCATGTATATGTTCAAATATTTCTAGTTTATTTATTATTAAGATATTAAGTTGGTGATAGCGACTGAGTATAAATATAAGAGATGAAATACGGACAATTATGTTCATTCGTTAATAAACCCAGCCCCACGTCAAATAATTGGTAATTCTGTTTCTTATAGGTGAGTTAGTCTATAATTGTGGTGCCTAATAATTCATTTAGTAGTTTATTTTATTATGATGTGAAATAGTTTACTACTTTTATTCACATAGTATGATAATACGTTATATTCGCTTATTGATTAATGTTTGTTTCTTTTATGCATAATATGATAATGTGAAATAGCTTACAATTACACTTGGTTACATAATATATGCTAAAATTATATATATAATTATTCCTTAATAGATAATTTGTAATTGATGTTTTAATTATGATTTCAATATGTCTTTATTTGCACGTTCATTCGTTAATAAACCCAGTTCGATGTCAAATAATTAGTACTTATGTTTCTTATAGATTAAAGCTCCTTGAATAATAAATATTGTGAGAGCGCTGTGCTTCGACGTATTAGAGCTACGCACCCCCAGCATAAGAAGTCCTAACATACGTCAGGATAATACAACAGAGCCTGCTCGCATATATATATACATCAGAAAAGGTCCTGTCAGATAACATCTTTTAAGAGCAGAACACATAAAACGGCAGATTTCGCGAGATGTACACCATGGCGGTGGTGGTGGTGGGGGGGGGGGGGTAAATAGTTTGATGAAATAGATTGCATTCAAGTAGGAATTGTTAGCACGTGCTAAAGACCCCTACGCGCAAGCGAATTATTGAAATAAAATTAAACCATATGTTAGTCCCGAAATAAAATGACCTGGTTTGTGTCGAGTGGGCGTTAAACCCCATTTCTCTCTATATATTAGTGGTTCTTGGTGGTTGTGATAATATAGATTTACATGCATCTGTGGTAAGTTTATATAAACCCACCACAAACCACTATTATCAAACCACTAATGTGCTCAACTTTGCTCCATTTAGACACATTAAATGTTTTGCTATGTACATGTTAACTCCCCTATATCTCGCTCCCATAGATACTAATCGATTTCACAACCACATCATAGAGTTTTATTAACACATCAGTAGGGACATGGTGAAAAGAATATAGACCAACTTTCCTTCTTAAACTAAACCAAGCTCATTTAGCTTTTTTTACAAGGTCCGAGACTGCTAGTTTAAAAGATGAATTATTGCATATCTTGATTCCCAGGTAGACGTAAGACGGTACAACTTCAAGTTTGAAATCACGGAAAAAGTATTTGTTAAGAATGGTTTTCTTTAGCTTAGGTTTATTGATAAACAACATTATTTTAGATTTGTCTGTATTAAGGTTGAATTTCTAGTCATCGCAAAACTTCTCATGATATTGAAGACTATTTTGAATTCCAATGGGGGAAGTGGATAAACGTACCAGATTATCAGCAAAAATTAAATGAGGTACAGCAATATTATGGAGTGTAGGGGCATAGATATTCGTTACTTTCTGATATGTTTGGAGGTCACTGACATAAACGTTGAACAGGGTGGGCTAAGAACACACCCCTGTTTAACCCCCATGCAAGAATTGATAGGTTCTGAAAGACCTTCACGAGTTTTTAACAATATATTTAGTTCTGTCATATACTGAGGTTAATAGATTTAATATATTGCCATTTATGTTATTATTTAATAATTTGAAAAAATAGTCCCTTTCTCCACATTGTGTCAAATGCCTTACCAAAATCAACAAAGCAAAGGAATTTATTTTCATGTTTTTAAACTTGCTAATTACTGTTTTAAGAATCATAATGTTATCAGAAATCTCGGCGATGTCCAAATTGGGCCTGATCAAGGATGTCATTCTCTTTCAAATAGTTAGATATTCGAGCGTTTATAATAGACAGGAAAGATTTGCTTAGACAGCTGTCAAGTGCTATACCCCTATAATTTCCCGGGTCCATTACAGGACCTTTTTTGTATATGGGTGCTATGTAAGAATCTTGCCATGCTGTTGAAATGTTCCTGTGGATAAAATTAAATTGAAAAGTTTTAAGTAATTATCTATCATTAAGTCTTGAAATACAATTCGCATTTCATATAGGATGAGATCGGGGCCATTAGATTTACTTTTCTTGAGTTTCTTAAAGGCTTCGCGTACTTCTTGTGTCGTGATTTCCCCATTTCGTTTGTCTTTATTGTTGAAGTACGGTGAAGATTATTAATGCGGTTGTCGATATCATTATCTCTAGCATCAGAATCATTTTTATTTTTGAATAAAGAGGTAAAATGATGTTGCCAAGTATCTACTAGAATATCGCTACTTTCATTTTTCTTATCGTTGTAAAGTAGAGAATTAATTAGAATCTAATATTCTTTGGGGTCATTTCATTCCAAATCATTTAGTTTTGTTAAAATCGTACTTTTGAACTTAATGAGTTTTTTGTAGTTCTTTTTTTTTCCTTGCGTAATATACCTGACGAAGTTGAGCGTCGAATGTTTTTTTTTTATTGAAAGCACGTTGAACAGACAGCATATCAGATCGAAGTGTATTACAATCCCGGTTGAACCATTTTCTTTGATCAAGTTTTGGTTTAGCAAGTTTGACACAAGACTAGCAGCATTTAACAGAAAATCACTTAGGTCAGTCGTTGCATTTTGTATATCGGGTTATAGTCCTTTTTATGCCAAATAGGAGAGTCTTTTGGAGGTATGTAAACAGATGCGACATACATATCAGAAGGGAGCCTAAAGACTGTTTTTATTTTTATTGAAACCGTATTTTGTCCCCATCTTGTGTATCAAGAATACTTATCCCATGTTTTAGTTCTTCCTTAACATAAATTGCGCACCCCAACCCCCGCCCCTTTCTACTGAAAATATAGCCATTTTAACCGCTCAAAGCCTCTTTGAAATTTCTTTCATTTTCCTGTTCACACATGGTCAAAGTCTCAAGGAAACATATAATGTCTAAATGTGAAACAGATCTTTGCAGGTCAGATAAATGTTGGGGGTTATTATTTTTTGATGGCAGACCTGATAACCCCGTTATCCTTCCGACTCAAAATCATGAATATTTACCAAAACCTGGCAGAAAATGTTAATTCAAACCCTCTTCGTCAACAAAAATGGGAATGCAAAAGGGGAGATAAGAGACGGAGAGAGAATTGCTATGAATAGACGAACTAGAATTTGTAGGTACGGAGATGGTGAAATTTAATGGTGGTCTGCCTCCTATATGCTTTTATAAGTTCATATATCATCGAAATTCTTTTTTTTATAGCTTCACATTTATTTTTGCAACATTATTATAATACAGAATCAAAAAAAAAAATACTGCAGAAATGGTGACCCTTTAACGTTATGTACTGTTTTGTATACTGGGTTGCAGCTCAGGTCCATGGGCCTTTTGTTCTAAAATTGAAGATTCTTTCTTAATTTTGTCAAAATGTGAGTTCTGTAAAACGACTTAAAGAGTTTCAAACAATTCACATCAAACATATTCAAAATATTGGAATATTTTTCAAAAATTGACTTTCTTTTACCTTTTTCTCAAAAATGGTCCATTTTTTACACTTTGTATGTCTCAAAATGCCAATATGTCCCTATTTCTTAAAAAGTCTGAGATGAAAGGCATTTATTTCTAGAAACCTTGGCCAGTATACAAGAATACAAGCTGCAAATTAGTTGCATTGAAGGTAACTGTAAGGAACTATAGTGAAACTTGTAAGCCCATCCCCTAAAAATGTTGCTGTGGTAACAAATCCAACTTGTGTCCACATAAGTAATACTGTTGATGGAATATGGCTAAAAGCCATGTTCTTCTATCCCTGGCTTATATACATACATATAAACACAGTTAGTTGTAAGAAGTATGAATTATTTATTGAAATTGATAAATGTAAAACAAATGCTGTATTCAGGTGATAACCAGCCACTCTAATAAAAGGGTCACAAAGCACTATTTTTTTTTAAAATGGGAATATGTCATTAATTAAAACACTTTAACAATCACAGGTATAAATATTTTGTGGAAGCAAGTTGTTTTAATTTTTACATCAATTTCCTGACCAAATGAAGTTGAAAAGGGAAGTTGTGACATAATTCATGGCATACAAGGAGTATGAAAAGGCTATTAATTAATATTTTATTGTTCTGTAAGTGCCACATTTTAAAAGATCACCACAAATAATAGATTTACATCCAAAGTATACAACATTAAGCTGGAAAAGACACATCTACCACATATCCATTTTGGGGTGTGGACTCATGTGGAAAAAAATGTCATAGGATTACATGTTTGACCATAAACAAAAAGTCTTAGAAATCCTTGAAAGCTTATATGTAACCATTTGTTTGTGCAAAATAAAATGCCCGGTTACAAATCAAGCACAAAATCCAATTAATGCTCAGTTGGGAGTCAATATATGTTCAATTGGATATCCAAATATCATGTTCAAGAAAAGGGGTCGGGTTGGGTGGGTGAAATAAAATGACGCCAGAGAAATTTAACCGCAAACACATAGACTTTACTTTCTCGAGAAGGGAATGCAACAATTTCGGGTTTTAAAAGATTAAAATTGTGGCTGATTTATGACAGGGTTGGGTGGGTGAAATAAAATGACGCCAGAGAAATTTAACCGCAAACACATAGACTTTACTTTCTCGAGAAGGGAATGCAACAATTTCGGGTTTTAAAAGATTAAAATTGTGGCTGATCTATGACACGCAAAAAATTACTAAGTCGAGCGCTCGAGATAGTTAAATAATTAGGTAACGCCCTAAACGACCGCCATACTTGTTTTCAATTTGCAGTGCAACAATGGCGATCGCTTTGGGCAAACAAACGCATAGACAGGCCACACCCACTTCCAGTAAACGCCGTATCAAGCAAGGTATCCACATCCGGTTACCTGTCAACTACCAATTACCTCCTGACTGAATGAGGTTTTTCACTATCAGCTCACAGAAAATATTATTGCTACATAATTATTATGCCTGATCAAGTACATATTATTTTTACTAATTAAATGAAAAAAATCATTGTTGTTCTACAAATTGAAAACGAGTATGGCGGTTGTTTTGGGCGTTAACTTTTTTTATTTTATTATTTCTGTAGTTTTGTAATCGGAGTTCAGCTTTAAGTCGAGCGCTCGAGATAATTAAGTCGAGCGCTCGAGATACTAAGTCGAGCGCTCGAGATAATACAATCGAACACGTCCCAACCGATGTTTTAAGGTGTATAATTTTGTGCATTATTTAATGATAAACTTGCAGAATAAAGATATTCATTTGTTCGTTTTTACAGCCCATCCAAAGCTGCATTGTCGGAGCGGACCCACCCCCCCCCCCCCCCCACACACACACACACACATACACTCACTCCATCCCATGCTCATCACCACCACTAAATATACCCGTTATATTTACCCCTTCCCAAGTGGGGAGTATATCGCATGTTATTATACGAAACAATAATTGTATATATCGAGGTTATAAAGTTTTGCTAGGAGAGACTGACACTTCCTCTTATCTAGAAGCTCAGGTCTGATCCAAGGTTATTTATTTCATATGTAGGAACTGATCATTGCCTAATTTACCCTGGCGCAAGTGGCGTGATCGTGCCCGGCTTCTAAGCTTTAGGTAATGACATACTTTATCACCAGTATGATTCTGACGTATACTATTACTCGTGTGATTATGACGTATACTTCATTACCTGTGAGATTATGACGTATATTTCATTACCTGTGTGATTATGACGTATACTTCATTACCTGTGTGACTATGACGTATACTTCATTACCTGTGTGATTATGACGTATTTTATATGAACTATAAGATTGTGACTTGGTTAATGTAAACCATTTTAATTGTAGCGGGAAATGTGTGTGGATGGTATGACACTAGAAATGAAAATGACATGAAATGGGGGTTTAACGTCCTACTGTTCTGCTCCTAACCTGGGCTAATGAAGACGGACACTAGAAATGAATATCACGGTAGTTATAAACACGAGTTTCCATCGGAACAATATCTAAATGATATATATAGTATATATGATAGTGATTTTAAGTAAGTACGACAAACCCAAACATCATGCTATATTCAACATTTAAACATTACTGTAACGTGTACATGTCACATTGGATGTAACACTTTTAACGACATATACATAAGATATATACACAAAAATATAAAAGTTTTTGAAAAAAGAACTACATTATTTGTCGATTACAAGCACTTTCGCTTATTTTATTATACTCTTCAGATAATTAACATTTTGAAATACAACAATGATTATGATGTCATAGCGTCATAGTAACACAGAGGGAACATAACTTTAATATCAAATCAGACAACAATAACTAGGCCTATATACAATGAAATTACTCCAATTTTTCATTTAAAGCTGGCAGATATTTGTCAATAAAATATGCCTCTTTGGCGTCTAATAAATCATTATTATTGCTATTAAGCTTGTACATCGGAAAAACGCTAAATTTGCAACCACCACAAACATCTATATGTCCACTAAGGGGGATCATCCTATATTGTGGATTGAGTATATGATGTCGTTTGAGGTTCATCCTTGTCTTTAGCATACTTATAGTTTTTCCAATGTACCGTCTATTACAGCCTGAACAAACAATCACATATATGACATAACTGGTTTTACAGTTCATGGGTTGCTTAATATGAAAGAATTTGTTGTCGGTGATTTGGATTGAGGAGCCCTTAATTATTATTTTACATGTCTTACAATTTATGTCTCCACATTCACTTACCACCGGTGTATCTGGACTGCTATCAAATTTTGAAGATGTTAATAATTTAGCTAGATTTCGTGGCTGTTTAAGACTGTTAATAATCTTAGTTTTAGACAAAATCTTTGACATTACCTAACTATTCTTAAGGATGTGTAAATTATCATTTATCAAAGATTTCCCATCTTCTTGTGAAGGGTTAAATGTAGTGACTAAAGCAACATTTAGATTTTCGCTGGGGATGTTCTTGGTAGTCTTAATTTTGTCTGATCTAGACTTAAGGCCCGAATCGTTGCATCTTCTATGAGACCTAGAGGATAATCTTGTTTCAATAAAAATGTTTTTTTTTTAAATTCCTCTAGTCGCTTAACTTTGACAACCGGGTTCGAAACAATGGTACATACTCTTCTAGCTAAATTATATGGTATGTTCCGTTTGGTATGAGAAGGATGACAAGAGTGAAAGTTTAGATATTGGTGGGTATCTGTTTGTTTGTAATAAAGATCCGTTTCAATCACCCCCTTTGGTAACAGATTAATGGTTACGTCCAAAAAGTTTAATGATGTTGGGCTAAAATCAATAGTGAATGTGATATTAGTGTCCAACTCGTTCAATAATTTATGTAATTTGGAGATAACTGTCATATCTGCTTTAAGTATTGTAACACAGTCATCCAGGAAGCGACACCACAGTGTTTTTATCATGTTACTGAAATATCTATCAAACTCAATAGCAACCCTCTCATACTAAATCTCTTCTAAATATCCTAAAGTTAACGTTGCATAGGTGGAGCCAAATTTAGTACCCATGGCCACACCTTTAATCTGTGAATAATAATTATTATCGAAGTAAAAAATATTATTAGACACAACTAAGTCCAAAGCTTCCAGGATAAATGATTTAGTGAAGCGTTTTGAGAGTAACTCAGGTGTCAATCCAATATTCAATCGCTTTTAATCCTAGATTTCTATCTATGTCTATGTCATCGCGAAGGACGCTTTTGACTTTGGTGCAAAATGGTTTTAATATGATGTCAATGAAGTTGCTTAAGCGTTGAGTACTACTAGTTGCCCCCCCCCCCCTACAATTGGCCTAAAGGTTAAATCACGCGGATTTCGAATGTTAACAACTTCAGTTTTTGGAATTTTAACAGCTTCTTGAATAGTCTTGCTTTTATGGATCTTTGGCAATCCATAAAAATAGGCAGTGGAAGGTTGAAAATTACACAAGTAATCTTCTTCTTGTTTGTGAGCCAGTTCTAGCAAGGGAGGTAATAAGCTCCAGATTTGATTGACATCCTGTTCTAAGAATAACTTTCCGTGATGTCATCACCGGGATATCCCATACGCGTGGCGGTACCTATTCCCGAATAATAATAAATATATAAGATCAGCGGAAAGGAAGTTAAAATGACTTCCCTCATACCACACTGTCAGTGCAGAAAAGTTGGACATTTGATTTTCTTACCCGGCGCTTTAACCATTAAGTACATGAGTGTGAATGAGATAGAGTAGAAAGAGGCTAGTCCGTGTGTGATATATTATCATCTAGATAGAGTAGAAACACGCTGGTGTCTGTGTGATATATTATTAGCTAAGTGAATGTATCTGTCGAGTATAGAGAGAAGATCGATAGGGTGTTTGTTACATCACTGTCTGTAATGTAAATCACCAATAATCAGCCATAACGGCTTCATTTTAATGGGGGGGAGGCGAATGGTTAACACGTGCGCGTTCTATTAGAAGGTCTGTAATTGAGTCATCAGGCGTGGTTTCGATTCCTCGGCTGTACGTGACAAGGAGTAGGGTCCCCTATCCAACCTCGTGGTTTTCTCCAGGTCCTTCGGTTTCCTCCCACTACTAAAGGCCCCTACGCGTAACAAATAATTGAAATAAAATTGAACATATTTTAGTCCCGAAATCAGCTAAGCCCACCCTCTCTCTCTCTCTCTCTCTCTCCCTCTCTCTCTCTCCCTCCCTCTCTCTCGTCCTCTCTCTATCTCATGTTTCTATGTAATAGTTCTTCTTCAACTCGACAATACAATGGGTGTATAGAGCTATTCTTAGGTACCTTAATAGTAAGTGCAGGGGGACTGCACCACAGTGGATCGGGGGGGGGGGGGGCTAGCCGTAAGCGTCCACTGTGCTGTACAATCCCGGGTCTGTAGTGACACAGGCTTCTCTTAATCTTGAAAACAGGAATATAACCCAGAGAAACCATTGTGTAATGCCAGCATGAGTCATTATTTGCTATATGACACATTAAATATGAATGTAAGCATACATGTAGTAAAATTCAACTATACAAGTAACCACATCGGTGAATGTATAAAACAAACAGTCCCCGAATTCACAAAACATTATCAGACTTAAGTTAAGAATTTACTCAACTTTCAATCACAGTTTATCAGAAATATCTTTGATCCAGAAACACACAATTTTGCACATAATATCTTATTCGTGTATTGGATATATTTAAACAACAAACGTTTTATAAAGGGCTATATTTTATTTACAATAATCTTGACTTAAGTCTGAGAATGTTTTGTGAACTTGGGGCCAGGTAACCTAAAACTAAATGGTCTAAAAGCACATATTAATGTATTATATTCAATTTTCTCTATGACGTAACTACTGTAAACAAACTGTATTTGGGTAGTCTACCAATTTAACAATTAGAGTTTTCAAACGTTGTATTTGAGAAACATGGAGGTTTGTAATATTCAATAAGTTTTCAAAAGATCATAGCATGTTTTAAATTTTGGACGTTCTTTGGGGTTTTTTATACAGTAATAATAAAATCTATCGCTGCTTTAATATTATCGCCCTCAATGAGAACACAGAACGACTAGTTCTCTCCCTATCGACTTTAATGTTGAGGGGCTGCTATAACCATGGGTGATCATCTTTATAGCCACCAATATTTCAGAATCATCTTCAGTGCTGAAGCCTGTGGTGTTACGATCTATGGCCCTCCCGCCAAGAGAGAGAGAGAAATGGGGTTTAACGTCCACTCGACACAAACTAGGTCATTTCGGGACTAACATATGGTTTAATTTTATTTCAATAATTCGCTTGCGCGTAGGGGTCTTTAGAAGAGAGAGGAAACCGGAGGACCCGGAGAAAACCCACGAAGTTGGACAGGCGACCCTACTCACGTACAACCGAGGATTCGAAACCACACCAGTTTACGCAATGATAGGCCTTATGATACAGGCGCGCGTGCTAACCATTCGGCCATCCAACCCACCCGCTCCCCGCCAAGGTGTATGGTATTTTGAACTGCTGCGAGGATGGGGATGGAGGGGGTGCAAATGGAATAGCCTATCTAAATACAGTTCATGTGGGGGGGGGGGGGGGGGCTTGTAAGTAGAATAGCTGATGGTCTACAGCCCTGGGA
Organism: Patella vulgata; assembly: GCF_932274485.2. Lineage (NCBI taxonomy): Eukaryota > Metazoa > Mollusca > Gastropoda > Patellidae > Patella > Patella vulgata. Next base: position 2,249,512 of record NC_065886.2, on the reverse strand, counting down.
GAAATAATAGCTGTCAATACCATATTACAATTACTGGTCTTATCCCATATCCACGAGATGTACTTATCTCCCTTTACATGGATGTGGACATAATGTTCCTGTGCACGTCATTGTTGATAAACGGACAATTATAGTGTTTGTTCAAATGTATCCTATCTATTTCAGATGTACAAAACTAAGAACACATGTATTAGTCTGTGTGTCGCAAGGATGGGGTATATTCAAAATGGGGGTGAGGGTGGGTCGGCGTCGCGGCCATATGTGGGGTGTTTTTTTTTTTAAGTATTTGCAGAATAGTAGACAGTGCAGGAAGACTGCACCACACATAAACAAACCTATACGGACACGACACACAATACACAAGACAAACCTACGGACACGACACACAATACACAAGACAAACCTACGGACACGACACACAATATACAAGACAAACCTACGGACACGACACACAATACACAAGACAAACCTACGGACACGACACACAATATACAAGACAAACCCTAGGACACGACACACAATACACAAGACAAACCCTAGGACACGACACACAATACACAAGACAAACCCTAGGACACGACACACAATACACAAGACAAACCCTAGGACACGACACACACATTTAAACAATAAGAGAGAGAGAGAGAGAGAGAGAGGGAGGGAGGGAGGGGGGAGAGAGAGAGCGAGAGGGGGGAGAGAGAGAGAGAGAGAGGGAGGGAGGGAGGGGGGGAGAGAGAGAGCGAGAGGGGGGAGAGGGAGAGAGAGAGAGGGGGAGAGAGAGAGAGAGAGAGAGAGAGAGAGAGAGAGAGAGAGAGAGAGAGGGAGGGGGAGAGAGAGAGGGGGGAGAGAGAGAGAGAGAGGGAGGGAGGGGGGAGAGAGAGAGCGAGAGGGGGAGAGAGAGAGAGAGAGGGAGGGAGGGAGGGAGAGAAATGGGGTTTAACGTCCACTCGCCACAAACTATGTCATTTCGGGACTAACGCATGGTTTAATTTTATTTAGCTGTGGGAGGAAACCTAGGACCCGGAGAAAGCCCACGAGGTTGGACAGGCGACCCTAATCTTTGTCACGTACAACCGGGGAATCGAAACCACGCCAGTTGACTCAATGGCAGACCATTTGGTCTTCATCCACCCTTCAAACAATAAACGTATAGATCAAATCTGATGAATGGTGAGCCACGGTGGATCAGTGAGTAAGACTATAGCTAAATAAAATGAAGATCCCGTGCTCGATTTGGATTTTCTGACGTGGCTCCCGTGTACACATTGACAGTTAGTGTAGGCCGTAGCGCCGCTGCCCAGGCAAAATTGCCCTCATAGCATGCTGTATGGCATATGCCCGTCTTCATTAGTCCAGTCGGAGAAGAACAGTAGGACGTTAAACCCCATTTCATTTCATCTAGTGAATGGATCCGGCGCCTAGAGGTGGGTTGGATGGCTGAATGGTTAGCTTGCGCGCGCTGTAACATAAATACTGTCATTGAGTCGACTGGCGTGGTTTCGAATCCACGGTTGTACGTGACAAGAAGTAGGGTCGCCTGTCCAACCTCGTGGGTTTTCTCCGGGTCCTCCGGTTTCCTCCCACTGCTAAAGACCCCTATGCGCAAGCGAATTATTGAAATAAAATTAAACTATATGTTAGTACCAAAATGACCTAATTTGTGTCGAGTGGACGTTAAACCCCATTTCTCTCTCTCTCTCTCTCTCTCTCTCTCCCCGGCGCCTAGAGTAAGTTATTCTCGTTGAACGCCATCTTTAAACAAGTAAATTAAAGCCAGTATATTGAATCATATTGAAGTAGAAGTTTATGCTGTGTTAGCGTTTTTAAGTAATATCACATGTCTTACTGTTATATACTACTTTATAAACTACAAATAGAATATTAGCTGATAGGAAAGATGGAAAAACAACATTTATCAATTATAGATTTATTTTTATCTATAAACTAAACGATATACTGTTATCGGAATCTGTAATATGCAGTTCTTTCTTGAAGTGAGACTCGGCTAAAACACACTCTAAAAGACGTTAAAGGGAGCCACGGTGCCTCGGTGAGTTGGCCGAGAAAATTGCTCTGCGTTCCCAGTTCCCTCCTTGTCGGTGGTGCAGGACTTATGGGGACATTCTGCCCGAAGAGCGTCGTTTCCATCAAGTTTTAACTTTACAGGGTTCTGTCACGTGCATGCCAATCGGTAAATGGGAGCTTGGTTGTTCGTACTAGTCGAACTAGACGAGGTCTCCTACTGGGCCATTGACGAGGGGAAATAACCCCTGGAAAATACAGAATACAGACCACCATTGATTTCCCCATTGGCTTCAATGTTAATTTTGTCTCTTTGCCCACCTCAAACTTCCCCAAATTTTTGTTGTGCTGAATGTTTTTCACTACAGACAGAGAAACAAATGGTGATGTCACACCTGCAAGCCTCACTTTAAGACCGAGAAAAGCGCATAACTTCAAGCTCCCCCCGCCCCCTTTAAATAGTAAGTGCAGGGGGACTGCACCACACAAAATTTTACACAAAAACAAATACACGGACAGGACATCATACTCAGGAAAACACAAACATACAGACAATTCAAAAAAAGTGAATGGATCCGGGGGCTAGCCGTAAGAACCGCGAAAGACGCATAACTTCAAGCCCCCCCCCCCCCCCCCGTAAAGACTTCGAGCCCCTAACCCACCCACCCTTTAAAGACCGCGAAACTTCAAGCTCCCCTTTAAAGACTTCGAAAGACGCATAACTTCAAGTCCCTCTTTAAAGACTTCGAGCCCCCCCCCCCCTTTTAAAGACCACGAAAGACGCACAACTTCACCCCATCTCATCCTCCCCTTTAAAGACAACGAAAGCTACATAACATAGAATCTCCCTTTAAAGACCACGAAAATCACACACTAAGCCGTTCAACTGTCTCGCAATGAAGAGTAAATAAACGACGGCTAATTATTTCCTTTTTTAAAAAAAACTAATCTTGTACCGACTTAGTAATGTACTTATATAAAAGGCCAATTTACATATAAATATAAGTCTGTTGTAATTACCCTGACAATGAAATGTCAATAGTCACTATGTCTCCTAATCACTATGCTTGCTTTATTTCTTTAAGCGAGTTAATTACACACTTGACATTTCTGGGTGAGGACACGAAAACTTCCTAAATATAAATTGCTTTTTGATTTAAATTAATTTGGTTTCCTTTGGTGTGTGTTTCAAATATATTTTATTAAAATGTATGTTTTTTCATCCGTCTTCATTCGCCCAGTTTAGGAGCAGAACAGTAGGACGTTAAACCCTATTTCATTTCATTTCATGTTTTTTCATTCTCATGCAAAGAGCATAGATGCATATGGTTTGTAAAGACAATTCTACTTTGGCAGCGTGGTTTAAATGGGCGTGCATGTTAAAGAACCCTCAACAGAATTCGGTAAGGAGTAGAGGAAAATTACGTGACGTAGATGAAATGGGGTTTAACGTTCTACTGTTCTGCTCCGAACTGGGCTAATGAAGACGGGCGTACGCCATATAGTGTGCTATATATAATACCCGGGAAATTTTGCCCGGTCAGCGGCACTATGGCCAACTGCCAAGGGATCTTTTTACGTGCATGTCAATGTATACACGGGACCTCGGGTTTTCGTCCCATGCGAACAACTAGACGGCTGTCTTTGTCCGGCCCTCCGTCCTGCACCACTGACAAGAGGAAACCACGTCGGAAGATACCGATGAACTTCCTCGGCCAATGCAGGGATCGAACCTGCGATCTCCAGGCTAGCGAGCCAGCGTCTTACCCACTTAGCCACCGTGACTCCCGATTACGTGACGTATGTCCGTCTTTATTACTGGCTCGCTAGCCTAGAGGTTGGGTGTTCGATCCCTGCATTGGCCGAGAAAGTTCATTCAGATTTTCCGGCGTGGTTTCCCCTTGTCAGTGATACAGGATGGAGGGGCTGATTAGGACAGCTGTCTAGTCGTTCGGATAGGACGAAAAACCGAGGTCCCTTGTACATATATGCGTGCACGTAAAATATCCCTTGGCAGTTGGAATTCGATATAAGCGTAGGCCGTGGCGCCGCGGCCCGGGCAAAATTTCCCTCATAGAACATTGTATGGCGTATGCCCGTCTTCATTAGCCCAGGTTAGGAGCAGAACAGTAGGACGTTAAACCCCATTACATTTCCTTCTTTATTAGCCTGGTTGCCTACCCGTTTACTTTTAAATATGCCGCTGCCATGGTCAGTTTGTAATTAAAATATAATCAGGTACCTTGTGTAGGTTGTTTTCGCTTTCCATATTTGGTGTACAATGTGCGATGAAGGTGGTGTATCGTGCCCAGGCAGCGAATTTATAGGGGGTCCATCCTTAATGATGAAAAAAGGAATTATTTAGGAAAGCGAAAATACATTGTCAGGTTAGCCAAGGGCAAATGGGGTGAAATCTGATTACGTGTAAGCCAGCGTTTATGCAGTGATTAACATTTGGTGGTTATAATTCAGGTAGCGTGAATAGATGGTGTTTGACAACTTGACAAAAACCGCCATCTTAAACACTATATAAACAACATGATAATCGCAAAACATTCTCAGACGTAAGTTAGGAATTTACTCAGACTTGAGTAAAGAATTTACTCAACTTTCAATCGATGTTTATGAGAAATATCTTTGATCAAGAAACACAAAATTGATGTAAAAAAATGACATGAAATGGGTTTTAAAGTCCGACTGTTCGGCTACTATACTGGACTAATGATGACGGGCATACGTCATACAGTGTGCTATGCGGGAAATTTTGCCCGGACAGCGGCACTACGGCCTACTCTTATATCGAATTCCAACTGTCAATGGATCTTTTACGTGCACGCCAATGTGTACGCGGGATCTCGGTTTTTCGCCCCTTCCGAACGACTAGACAGTTGTCCTTGTCAGTCCCTCCAACCTTCACCACTAACAAGGGGGACCACGCCCGATAATCAAGATGAAATTTCTCGGCCAATGCAGGGATGGAACACGCGACCTCCAGAATAGCGAGCCAGCGTCTTACCCACCGTGGCTCCCGGATCTAACAGGGGACGTTCTGTCTGGTCTTTCGGGATCAAAATGGTAGGTAGGGGGGGGGGGGGGGGTCTCGAATTGCAGTAAAGTGACATAATCGATTCGATGTCGCAGCGCTGCCAATCCCGTAAAAAGATGTTTTTTGCGACGGGTTGATATTCAATTGCCGGATGCGTCATCGCCTCATCTTCTCGTTCCATATCGAGGTGTGGTGGGGGGGGGGATGCGAGAATTATACCCCGGAACCCACTCTCCCCCCCCCCCCCCCAAGGGTTTAGGGCTAAGTTAATAACAACACGTAGGTTTAAAAAAATATGGTGGCTTTGTTGCATATATGTATGGTCGCGGGCGTTGGCTGTCTGTCTAGAGTTAGCTCCGCTTTTGAACAGACACTAAGCTAGTTAACCGACATTAAGTCCGAAATCGTCGATTTTAGTCGAAAAGACTAAGTTTACTTCGAGAATTTTGTTAAGTATTTATTCTGTTTCCATTTAATAAAATAAAAAAAAGTTTTGTCTTTGTGTTTATGACAGATGTGAAACGGTAGAACCGCATTACAAAACAGTATACACTAATTTTTTGATATGGCGGCCATTTAGGGCAGGGATTTATTCTCGAGGAATGAAGTAGATGGTTCTCTGTTGTTGTCAAGATGGCGTTTTTCTTGTATCGGTAATAAAGAGAGAGAGAGAGAGATGTGGTTTAACGTCCACTCGACACAAACTAGGTCATTTCGAGACTAACATATGGTTTTAATTTTATTTCAATAATTCGCATGCGCATAGGGGTCTTTAGCAGTGGGAGGAAACCGGAGGACCCGGAGAAAACCCACGAGGTTGGACAGGCGACCCTACTCCTTGTCACGTACAACCGGGGATTCGAAACCACGCCAGTCGACTCAATGACAGACTTTATGATACAGCGGGCGCACGCTAACCATTCAGCCACCCAACCCCCCGTATCGGTAATAAAAGATATTTGTAAAAGACTGGAGACTTATAAACATGACACCGATTATATACAGAGATACATCACATTATAGTCATTAATGTCCAGTAGAAAATGTCTCCATTTCCAGATCTAATAGGATCTAAAGTGTGAGGTGTCATTCTGCTACACCATACTTTTATTTTGAATTGCAACTGTCAGGGGATCTTTAACAGAATCAACAGTCCACAGCTTCCGGTTCTAGAAAAATCATATTGTAATATACAGAAACAAGCTACTGTAGAAGCGATCAAGGTAGAAATACTACTAAGGCCCTTTCGATCAACTAGATGTGATTTCCTTGCCAGCACCCACCCCACCCCACCCCCGGGTCCTTTACCATGGACAAATGGAAATCACGCGGAGATTCCTGAAGAACTGTCTAGGCTAACACCTTGGTCGAACCCCGGTCCTCCTTTACTGTGAACCAGTGCCTTATTCAAATACCGTACATCCCTTGTACACAATGAGGGAAATGGGGTTTAACGTCCACTAGGTCATTTCGGGACTAACATATGGTTCAATTTTATTTCAATAATGTGCTTGAGCGTAGGGATCTTTAGCAGAGGAAGGAAATCGGAGGATCCGGAGAAAACCCTACTCCTTGTCACGTACAAGCGGGTATTGGAAACCACTCCTCCACGTGCCTCAATGGCCGGCACAAAACGCGCGTTTCACGCGACTTCGGACTTCATCTAAGAAATCATAAATCCAACAAACATAGGTAACAACACAATAATATGCTTGCTAGGTCAATTTCAACTATTGTCCAGCGTTTATTTTCCAAATAAAAAAAAAATGATCCACAAATGAGCAATAATATGGAATAAGAAAATTCGACGTTCACTTTTATAAAGATGTTATACTACAACGTGCAACAACTGTCTACATAACAAGCTGGTATCCATAGAAACATAATCCATGACATCATCATTATCCATATCGCCAGTCATAAAATAACAGACGTTATGTCACATGACAAAAATCACTTTCAACAAAACTAGTGACGTAGTTCATAGTTCTTAATGCATGATAAGTCTATGTTAGGTATTACGATGACTTTTCTTGCTCGATTGCTGAAATGAGAAAATAAATAAACATTAGAGTTAAACACCCTAAATATCAAAACAAAACTAACATACACAATAATATTCTATTTCAAAATTATAGAAACGAGAATAACTTAGCTTATTATGACGTTTCTAAGAGAGAGAGAGAGAGAGAGGGGGGGGAGAGGAGAGGGGGCTCAAACAAACGTTATCCTTGGCGACTAAAACCATTTGTATATTTTAATGAGAAAATTGGGAAAGTTTTAAAACGTATAGATACGAAATGATCTTCAAATATAGGTTATTATGGAATACTTTTGTCCTAAGTTTGTTGTCCTGTCCGAAAGATATACCCCCGCCCCCCCCCCCCCCTTAGTGAATACTCGGAAACTTGAAACACGGTCCCCAACAACCTGGGGGTTGGGGGGGGGGATGGTTAGCAGGTGTGCGCTGTATCATAAGGTCTGTCATTGAGTCAACTGGTGTGGTTTCGATTCCCCGGTTGTACGTGATAAGGAGTGGGGTCGTCTGTCCAACTTCGTGAGTTTTCTCCGGGTACTCCTACGCGCAAGCGAATTATTGAAATAAATTTCAACCATGTGTTAGTCTCGAAATGACCTAGTTTGTGTCGAATCGACGTTAAAACCCATTTCTCTGTCTCCCTAGTGAATACTCGGAAACAAGGACCCAAACAACCTTTAAATTTAGATAAATATATCCCCAAATTAAATGGCTATTCTTGTGACACGCCCAGATGGTACGCTAGATATTTTTGGGTTCTGTCCCTTATATGAATATTCGTTAACTTGTACCACGTGTACACACCAAATAACCTTGAAATATTACACATATTTTACACGCATATTCCCAAGCCAAAAATTCTTGTGTGACATTGAATGATTGGGTCAGTCAGTGGAGCTTAACGGCCACTTCCACCGGGATAATATCGCAGACACTGTTAAAATGTTAAATATGATATATGGCAAGGGATGGACAACCTCCGGCGCATGCGCCTATATGTGGCATTTTAGATCACAAGTGGCGAGCTTACTCATTTTTGGCGATTTTATTATTTCGTGCACATTCTTTCACAACAATAACAAAGTAAGGCAATAAGCCTACTCATTATTTTTTTACCTATTTTATTATTTCGTGCACATTCTTTCACAATAATCTGTTTTCAGTTTAAAATATGCTCAATGAATTTAACTAGGAAAGGTGTATAATTGCTCTGTAATCGTCAAGTAAAACTGCTAATTATGTCGAAAAAGAAATGAAATGGGGTTTAACGTTCAACTGTTCTGCTCCGATTGGGCTAATGAACACGGGCTTGTGCCATACAGTGTGTTATCGGGAGGGGGGGGGGGGTCAGGACAACGGCGCTACGGGCTATTCTTATTCTTAAATCGAATTCATACTGTCGAGTGATCGTTTACGTGCACGCCAATGTATACTCGGGGACCTCGGTTTTTCGTTTCATCCGAACGACTAGGCGTTGTCCTTTCCCCACTGATAACGGGAGATATTATGTAACAGGCTGGCCACCGGAAGTATAGGTCATGCATGTAGACATGATGACCTAGTGACTGGATGTTAATATCTACATGTACTTCAACTGGACTTTACACTGATCGGAAGTCCGGCCTACTTGAACGATATACTGACGTAACGTACATGTGATTAGAAGTGGAAAGTTCAATCACGGAAATGAGATAAGAACTTTTAGCTGATATCACGTGATCATGGAAGCGGAGTAAGGTCACACCTATTTGAGTTTCTGTTCATCGGGAACACTTGTTAATAAAGTGTTCTTATTTCTGTCGGGAAATGACTAATCTAAAACACCAAAATCTTTTCATTTCCCAATCATTGTTTTTATAAATGAAATGAAATGAAATGGAGTTTAACGTCCTACTGTTCTGCTCCTAACCTGGGCTAATGAAGACGGGCATTTTTTTTTATAAGGCGAGCGACCGAGGGGAGTTTTTTCCCTCCCCTTAAAACTGAAAATCGCTCTACTTTACATAGTTATTGGGGGTTTATTATCATTTGTGAATCCAGGAATAACCCCATTACATACAGTTATTGATCTTAGAATCATTTCCCATTCACATAACTAATCACTCTCCTTAATATCAGATCACTCTCCTTAATTTCTAAATCACTCTCCTTAATTTCTAAATCACTCTCCTTAATTTCTAAATCACTCTTCTTATCAAAACTGCGAGAGTTTTTTGGAGGGGAGCTATTTTTTTGGCTCTCCTCTGAAATACAAACAACGACTGAATTCCCATTTTTAAGTTTTGGAATTTTAAACTAACCATCTGTCTCGTTGATTCAAGTGACTATTTATCAAGACCTGAACTAGTGAAAATATAATTGGTGTGGCCTAATGAATAACACAAGACAATGATGGATGTGTGAGTGGTGTGATAGGAAGGTGGTGCGGAACTTGAATATCCATCTTGACTAATAGATAACAAATAATGTATTACAGAGAATTTATAGGATTGTTGCCTAGAAACACAAAGCATGTACAATTGGTTCCAAGATAACCCATGTATTTCCAGAATTTTTTTGGGTGAATTTTGTCCCATTTTTTTCTTCTTTCTTTGGAGAGAACACAACACAAGTAGAATTGAAAATTGAAAATTGAAATGGGTTTCTGTCGGCCCCGGGGTTGTTTTAAAAGGATAGTAACTAAACGAAGTGGAAACGTTTCTTCAACAGAATAATTCAGTCATTCCGAGACAATCATGCGGTTATTTTGTTCTCTATGGTCACACGTGTACAATGCCAGGGTGGTGATTTTTCCCGGTGAGTGGCGTTTTCGCCTATTCAGGGAATGTTTACTTCTTAGTGACTAGGCAACACTTACTTATAATTTCTGTTTTGCAGAGAGAGAGAGAGAGAAAGGGGGGGGGGGAGACCCACAGCCATACCCCACACACAGAAGCCCACGGGGTGGGACAGGCGACCCAACTCCTTATCACGTAAAAGTGTAAGATCGATATTACGCCACGTGACTCAATTACAGACCTAATGATACAAAGTGCAGGCGATAGACCACTCGGCCATCCAACCCCCTAAATACCACTAAGACAATATAAACGATAGCAGTCATGTCATTAGAACAAGGTGAGACCCGAAAATACTTTGTTACAAGATAACCGAACATGAAAGTCGAACAATAGAAATTATTTTAAATTGAGATCTACAGATATGTCTTTACATGAAAAACTTTATATAATCTTCAAAGTTGAAAGACGATCTAATTAGCTGAACAAAGAATACAAGCCACGTCTTATGTAGGGCTGTTGAATACTTGAAGCGGGTCACAGCGTCACGGCTATAGTAGATTGAAACACAGGAGTTGCTCAAAGAAAATAATTTACATTTCTACTGTGTGTAATTACGTAATCGGTGTTTGCCTACTTCGCCAAAGATAAACAGTGTCGATATGTTACATCTCAATTTTTATCCATAGGTCAGGGCCAAACTAATCGATATGTTATATTTCAATTTTTATCCATGGGTTAGGGCCAGACTAATCGAAATGTTATATCTTAATTGTTATCCATGGGTTTACACGAACAGCGGTACTATGGTCTACTCTTATTTCGATTGTTTATAATTCAGTTCACATATATATATATACATACATATACCAGTCTTGAAGATCTAAATATTTCTGAAGCAGTGGTAGCGAGCGTTAACTAGACCATAATATTCATAGCAATTGTTTAAGCTATGTGATTAAAACTCTTGTTGTTAGATTTCGTCGATATCTTTCTAGCAGTGTTGGTCTCTGGTTGATATACGGAAATAATACTCAATACATCGGAAATAATACTTAATAACCTAAAGTCAGGACCACAAAATATTTAAACGAAATGGTCAGAGTTGGTATTCAAATTCTTTATAAATAAGTATGTCCCTTTAAAATGACGATTAACGTAATACGAAAAACTACGTGTATTTATACGAAATGGTTTTATGTAATATAATTCGTTTGGGGGTGGGGGGGGGGGCGACTAACCGAGGTCCCGTGTACACATTACCGTGCATGTACAGGTGAATATCCCTTGGCAGTTGGAATTCGATGTAAGGATAGGCCGTATAGTGCCACTGTCCAGGCAAAATTTCCCTCATAGTACACTGTATGGCGTATGCATGTCTCCACTGGCCCAGTCGTAGCAGAACAGTAGGACGTTAAACCCCATTTCATTTCATTATATCCAATATTCAAAGTCTTTTTGAAAGAGCGTGTCCCTTTAAAATGAAGGTTAGCGTGATACGAAAAATCTCCGTCTTTCTTTTTATACCAAACAAAGGCATTGTTTGTCTGTTAATCTGATGACGTAACGACATCGTCTGCCATAAATTACCCGCGGAATAACACTCGTTTTACAAACACGTCTGTCCGACATACATTCGACAATCGCTACGATCTCTAAAACTCTAACACAATAATGACAAGCCTTTTGAAATGTCGCATAGACGAAATCAAACACGAACGTTAAGTCACATGTTTCGACACCCCAAGTTCAAGAAAGCTTCTTTTCATTCCACGTATAGTGTATTCTTACGCCGTTCATTTATTTACTCGCGTACAAATGCATGATTTATATTTGGACACGCATTTACCTATAACAAATCCTTGATACCCTTTATTACATTTACCTATAGAGAGAGAAATGGGGTTTAACGTAAACTCGACACAAACTAGGTCATTTCGGGACTAGCATATGGTTCAATTTTATAGGCGTCTATAGCATTGGGAGTAAATCGGAGTCTACGTGGTTGGACAGGCGACAGTTCTCCTTGTCATGTCACGTACAACCGGGGAATCGAAACCACGCCAGTTGACTCAATGACAGACCTTGTAATACAGAGCGCACTCGCTAACCATTCGGACATCCAACATCCCAAATGATTAAAGATACATTATGTAAGATTTAGATAAAGAGCTGTCCGTTCTTGCTATAATAGTTTAACAATTCAAAATGAATATATTTAAAATTTCAGTCAAATTACTTTATTCTAAGCGACGTTAAGTTTGAAGTTTTTATAACAATAGCCTGGTCTCGATTTTATTTGCTACCATTGTTTTGATAATAAACAAAGTCTAGATTAACCACTTTTACATTAAATTAGTAATTGACAATTTTTTTTAATCCATTAAATATCACGGTCATCTGATTGTCCAGAGAGTTGATTTAATTGTTTGTGTGCAGATATGCCTAATAAGTGGTTTATATAACATTGAACCTAAGAAGACCATAGACGGATTTAGCTTTTAATATACTGCATCCTTATTACATTTACACCTGTATTACGTCGGGGGGGGGGGGGGGGGCATGGTGGCTAAGTGGGTAAGACGCTGGCTCGCTAGCCTAGAGGTCGGGTGTTCGATCCCTGCCTTGGCCGAGAAAGTTCATTCAGATTTTCCAGCGTGGTTCCCCTGACAAGGACAGCTGTCTAGTAGTTCGGATGGGACGGAAAAACTGAGGTCCCGTGTACACATTGGCGTGCACGTGAAGGATCCCTTGGCAGATGGAATTCGATATAAGAATAGGCCGTAGTGACGCTGTCCAGGCAAAATATCACTCATAGCACACTGTATGGCGCCTGCCCGTCTTCATTAGCCCAGTCGGAGCAGAACAGTAGGAAGTTAAACCCCATTTCATTTCAATTTATTGGTTTTAATTTTTCAGCGAGAATTGCCAACTCTTTATCTGATCTCCCATAGTGAATTTTTAAATCAAGTTAGACCTGACAATTGTTAGCCAAGTTTTACTTCCTTCATGCGTTGCCACGAGACAGACGAATGTTGGTTTAATTGTAATTACAATGATATAATATAAAGCTGAATTATAGCAATTGTATTGGCCAGTTTATTTTCCCGGTGCGTTGCAACGAGGAAGGATAAATAGTCCCGGTTGTTTTCACAAGACAAATAGACGGTGTATAAATTTCCCCTTACAATGGTATAATGTAAACCAATAAAGTATTGTCTAGTATGTTTTCTTCCTTGTTCTGTATACATAATACGTGTTGATTATGCCAATGTAGTTTGTATATATATTCTATGCATACTGAACACAGGCTGTCTACAGTTAACTACGCATAAGAACAGACGGTCAGACACTAAGTTAGTTGGCCGGGTGCGCGATTCCCCCCCCCCCCTACTCCCCAGTAGATCCGCCCTTGAATAAATCTTATCATATAAAGGATTTATTTATATCAATTTAATTGGCCACCTTTTATTTCCTTCTATTCATGCAATGAGGAAGAAGTCCCAAGACACTTGCTAACCTAATTTCACGCTTAGCATGGGGTGAACTATATTTTTATTCTTTGCTAAGAGTCAAGTATAGTACCTAATGTTACGTCCTACTGTTCTACGTCGACGGGGCTAATGAAGACGGACATACGCTATGCAATGTTCTATGGGGACAATTGCCCAGACAGCGACTTTACGGCCTCCTTATTTCAAATTCCAACTGTCATGAGTCCTTTTACGCGGACGCCAATGTGTACAGGGAATCTCGGTTTGTCGTACCATCCACACGACTAGACACTATTTCTCTTCACCAACCTGGCTATTGACGACGAGCATACCCCAAGCGATTTCAATTTCAACTGTCAAGGGTTCCTTTACCAATGTGTACACAGAACCTCGTTTTTGCGTCCCATCCGAACGTATAATCTTGTCTCTGGCCAGTCCCTCCGTCTTACACTACTCACAAGGAAGAACCACGCCAGAAAAGATGGTTAGCGAGCTATCACCTTACTCATGAGCCACCGTGACTCCCCAAACAATCTAAACTTGTAGGTAAATAATAAGTCGCTTTGAAACTCCCGCCATTTCAAGGGGAATTCCGTCTTGTACTAAATATAAATCGTGACGTCATTAAACCGGCACTGTACTCTGGCAAAATGCCAGTCTGCTATACTATAATAAACGTTATAATTATAACATAGCGGAACTACAATTATCTAAACCAGCGATATGGCCATGCACCACTAATGGAATTAATATAATCTTAAAATTTTCCATTGCAAGTTGTGATTTGCTAGCAGCCTCATAACAAAAGCCTGGATATGATTCATAGTGTGCGCTAACTCGAATCAATATGAACATCCAACTCTTTTCATAACAAACGCCGATTGACTCTTCTTGTATGTAGCCAGCTGTCGATACTTAAAACATAAATTATACTAGCCATTAAAGCGAAAATCTGTCGAGTTTTAGAAATAAAAACTATTTGATATCAATACAGAATTTGTGTATTCATTCAGCAGATTTCAATCGATGCTCCAAAATCCACAAGGTTGGTCATTTAGATAATTAATTCTAAAAAAAATAGACTTTTACTTTAAAATAGAAAAATTTAAAAAGTTATAAAGTTAAAATGATTGGCATATTGTGTTTTAAATATGTTGGGCATTTTATCTTGAAAGAGACCGCTTCTTTAAAAAAATTAAAAAAATAAAAATAAATAAATCTAGAAAGTTTGAATAAGAGAAGTACTTTTGTATGATATTGAAGTTGTTTGGTGAGGGTTTTTTTTCCTTTTCTATTATTTATTTTATGCAGTGCACGTGAGTTTAGATTTCCCTTCCTGTTGTTAAACAAGGACGATAAGATATACTTTGTAAACAACGCGATATCGTCTGTAAGGCCTGTTAGGGAAGAAGAGTAGCCTACACGACTGACTATCAAGTAACACCAGCCGAATGTTTGATGTATGTATCATCATACTAGCAGACAGCTGCTCACTCAACCAGAAACTATAATTTAAAACAATCCATTCTATCCACGTGTTTAAAAATAGAATAATATAGCGTGTTTTACTAGTAGGGTTAAATAAGTGGTGTTTTTGTCTAGTTCATGTGAACAATAAACTGCCCTCTACCCCCCCCCCCCCCACTTCCACCCCCAATAAAAATATATATTTGATATGGTAGGAAAATGGGGTTTAGTGGCCACTCAACACAAACTATGTCATTACGAGACTAATATGTTACATGTTCAATTTTAATTATGGGTCTTTAGTATAGTGAGAGAAAACTGCAGGCCCCGAAGGAAACCCACGAGGTTTTGATACGATTGATATACCCGTCCGGCCCCAATAAATATATAATTTAATCTTAAAGTAAAATAGAAATACATACTCTCTTTGGTTGGTAATGGATTCTTTTCTTGTGTTTCAGTTTTCTTGAGTTTTGTTTTATCAAAAGTGGCGACTTCACTAACATCGGGCTTATCGGCCATGATTGGTGCTTTTATTTATTTCTGCAAAGTCACGAAAATTACACAAAAGAATTAAAATGTATCTCAAATTTAATAAGTTAGATCTGATTTTGAATTTAATAAGCTACATACCATTCGCCTAAATTTGAACCTCGACATTTTTATTTGAATTTCTGTCAATGCCACAGGCTAAAATAACAGTCGTTAATTTCATTACCTTAACTACTGAATAAATTTGTTTTAAAAATTTAAAATGTTTGTGGAATTCCGATTTGGAGCACTCCCAACTGTGGCTTAGCCAGACGTTGTCTGACATCGCAAACTCAATAATCGTCTGCTAGTAAAAGTCACCGTGCCCTGTCCAAACAGAATTGTCTACGATTGCCATTTAAAACATGGAAACGCGTAAATCGCGTAAAAAGCTAATAATTTTAGACAGTGTAAAAATTCCCTGTGACCAGGAAGAAAATTTAAAATATACCGAAGTAGACGCACTTACCAGAGACACAGAAGAGAAAACGCACGTCTTTCTCGGGCTATCCGCTTGCTTTATTTGCCGAATACTGAATCACCCAGTAGACTGATAATTCATAGCCTAACCACTCCTTTTATATCACTACGCGGTATTGTTATTACAGTTATTAATAGTGTAATAATACATGTTCGTGTCGTTTTATTATCGAATATTATCACGCGCAATATGGAAATGTATTTATGAAAGTAATATATCGATGAAATATTAACAATAATGAATTTGAAAATGGAACTATTTTATTTGTGAACTATTTTTGTTGTGATTCATTTTACAAGCCATAATACAGAATTCAAAAAAACAGATTTTGCCTGATGCCAAGAGATGAAACATCTCCTGTATGACTAACGTTTATTACATTAGGCTTGGTCTGCTGACATTGCCTTCTATTAAATATTTGTTTTCAATCATTTTAATTCTATATTATTTGTCTGTGAATTTTAAGTACACCGGGGAATTTTATATTTATAAGAATTTTGATCTGATGTTCAATTTTATAGGGTGTGTCGGTTTCTATGGTAACCATATTCTTGATATTGGAGAGTTTTGTTTGAAATATGGCACTGTAGCATGATAGCTTGTCAGCTTGGGGTATGTCTGTATGGCCAGATGGTTTATACATTATCAGGAGAGAGGGAAGGAGGGAGATATCTGCAATCATGATAGTCTTTTATATCACACAGTTTGACGAGATGAAGATGTGGGGTGATTTTAAAATATTCCATAAATGATATAAATGTAGGTCTAACTGTTTGATAACTCGGGTCATATTATCTGGAATTTCTCGATGGCATTTCAAGTCCGATAGGCCTGCAATTAGAAATGGTTTAGATTTTATTTATCTGAAGTTTGAGATTAAAAGATAATATCAACAATGTTCTGTAGGAATGAAATGAAATTGGATTTAACGTCCTACTGTTCTGCTCCAACTGGGGTAATGAAGATGGGCAAACACCCGGCAACAATGTGCTATGAGGGACTTTTTGCCCGGGCAGCGGCGTTAAGGCCATTACATTGGATTTCAACTGTCAAAAGTTATTTCACGACGTGCACGCCAATGTGAACACGGGTCGGCGCGTTTGTTTTTGTCCTATCCGACCGACTAGGTAAATTTCCCATATTAAGGTAGACAGCTGTGTTATCCGGCTTGGGTGGGGGTGGGGGGGCTAGTGAATAAACTTGTGCGTTTGAAATCATACGGTCTGTCATTGAGTCAAGTGGCATCTTCTTGAATTTCCGCTTGTATGTGACAAGGAGTAGGATCGCCTGTCCAACCTCGTGGTTATTCCCCCCCCCCCCACCCAACTGCTAAAGACACCTACGTACAAGCGAATTGTTGAAATAAAATTTAACCATATGTTAGTTCCGACTCTCTCTCTCTCTCCCCCCCCCCCCTCTCTCTTATTAACCTGTATTAGTTACGTCATATTATAATGGAATAATGATAAATATAGTTTTCTATAGTTCAACGACTGATGTTAAATGTCATTCTCCCTTTTTCCTATAATAATGTGATTTATTTTAGTCTTCTTACAGATCCGTTAATATTAAAAGATGGTAAATGACATCTTGTGTAATTTTCTTGTTGAAGATTTAACTAAAATAGAAATGTATTATACATGTGTGGAAATGATCAATGGAGACTTTTATAACATGGTATTTTATATTTAATCAAATATGTCTATTTCTATCAACTTTCTATGTTGTTCTTATAAATTCAACAAATGAATTGAAATTAAATTCTATCAAAAACTGAATCAGTAAATTGGCAGTATGCCTTTTCGCCCTGGCAGTGGGCCTAAATAAAATATGGTAGACTAGAATTAAACCCATAATTACAAGGTTTCAAGGGATCCACGGTGATTCAGTGACAGGGTTTATCGGGAAGGTTAATCGGGGTTTTCCTGGGTGGTATCCCCTTGTTAGATGTGCAGGATGGAGGAACTATGTCTAGTCGTTCGGATGGGACGTGAAGGCGACGTCCCGTTTACACATAAACCTTGACAGTTGTAATTCGAAATAAGAGTAGGTCGTACGTGCCTAGGAGTAGGATCGCCTGTCTAACCTCGTGGGTTTTCGCCGAATTTATGAAATAATAATTATACCATGCGTTAGACCCGAAATCTAACGTCCGCTCTACACAAACTGCGGGGTCGATTCGGGACTAACATATGGTTCGTCTTTATAGCAGTAATTTACGTTGAAGGAAAACGTAGAACTCGGAGAAAAGCCACGAGGTTTGGTAGTCATGTGAATATATCTGTGACATACATTTTGATCAGCAACACACACTTTAGACCAATCGACCACCAAGTCCCACGGGAATTCATAAGGCAGGTGGCCTCGGTTATTTTGATTGACGTGACCTCACACGTGTCGCACAACATACACACGTGGCCACACCCACTTCACAAATTCTATTTACCATATGAATGGAATGCCAAAGATGAATTAATTTATTATAAAACCAATCGGGTTGACATTTGACATGATAGACCATGGAGACACGGGTGACGTGCAAATAATCTCAGGCATTGGCTCCTTTAAACAAATCAAACAAATTATGAATAAATGACAGTTTCGCCTTGTTCATTGTTTAAAACGAAACTTAAAGGGACTATATGTAAGATTAAGATAAAGAGCTGGGCCCTGTTTTACGAAATTTTAACTAAAGATAAAATCCAAATTTTAGCAGATACTTCAATTTTGATTGGATAAGCACTAAAACCAATCTAATATTATCCAATCAAATTACTAAAATTTGGATTTTATCTCAGTTAAAATTTCGTGAAACAGGCCCCAGGTCCTTCTCGCTATATTTCAAAAATAGATCAAGATTCATTCAAATTACTTTATTTTTTAGCGAAATTATCAATGGTTGTAGTTTTGACAAGATGTGTGCATTGATCGTAACCACCGTACTGGTCATTCGAGTCTTACCTTCGCTTTACCATTTTTAAATCAAATCATTAAATGACAGAACCGTTCTAATCTTCTTCAAATCAGAGCCACCCGATGGCATCGAAAGTTGGTTATGTCTTGACATGTTAATAAATGTCTCCTTAATTAATAATTTAAAGAAAGATAAGCAAATAGGCAAAGTTAGTTCTTACATATGCCTCTTTAAATGAAATGAGAGAGAGATAGAGAGAGGGAGAGAGAGAGGGAGAGAGAGAGAGAGAGGGGGGGAGAGAGAGGGAGAGAGAGAGAGAGAGAGGGAGGGAGAGAGAGGGAGAGAGAGAGGGAGAGAGAGAGAGAGAGAGAGGGAGAGAGATAGGGAGAGAGAGAGAGAGGGGGGGAGGGGGGTAACGTCCACTCGACACAGTGGGAGGAAACCGTAGGACCCGGAGAAAGCCAACAAGGTTGAACAGGAAACTCTACTTCCTGACACGTACAACCGAGGAATAGAAACCACGCCAGTTGACTCAAGGAAAGACCTTATAATACAACGCGCACAAGCTAACCATTCGACCATCCAGCCACCGTGAAATGAAATGAAACGAGGTTTAGCGTCCTACGTGTTCTGGACAACCCGGGCTATCTAAGTCTGGTAAACGCCTGGCAACAATTGTTCTGCCCAATTCGTCCATTTGTAAATCATAATAGGGTGCACGTTAAAGACGCGTGAATTTTAAGCGTTACAGAAATGCATTTGACACCAAATGTTATGTTTTAAATACACTACTTCTAAATACCATGGCGTCTAAAATTTCAACTTTTGTAATGAATATGGAATGTGTCCGTCTAATTGATATATGATGACGTACGTGTCGACTGTTTCCTGTATTTCACGTGAAGATAAGATGACGAGGAAGTGATCTGAATACAGTCGGAACTTTATTTCCTCTAGTAATAGATAGGTCTTCCCCTATCATATAAGTTTAAATAAAATAAGTTCCGTAATGGCTGTTATTCTCTCCTTGTCCTATATTTATATATATAGGGAGAGAGAAAAATGAGGTTCAATTTTATTTGAATAATTCGCTTGCACATCAGAGTCTATAGCAGTTGGGCGAAACCTGAGGACCCGGCGGAAACCCAAGAGGTTGGACAGGAGGTCCTACTTGTTATCACGTACAATCGGGGAATCGAAACCACGCCACTTGGCCCAATGACAGAACTTATGATCTAAACAGGGGCGGATTGGGCCGGAAACCGGCCCGGGCTTCCGTGTCGGAGCGGCCCCTTTTGAAAAATGAACCCCAAATATGCGATTTGGTGGCATATCTGGTTATAATCTCTGTCAAATAGTATATCTCATAAATCGATTAATTTAGGCCAAAACCCCGACCTGCAAGTAATTTACAACCATCAACCTGTGAAATCATCATATCGTCATATCATGCAGGATTCCGAATTCCGGCCCACACCCAGCACACCCGGCCCAGAAAGTCTTTTATATCAGCCCATTCCAGACTCCAGTGATGGCGTGGCGGTCCGTTAAAGCCACCGGCCACATACAACATGATCATCATCGCTCCATGACCGGTCCAATACCCCCACCCCCCATATAATGTTCAGCAGAAAAGGGTTTTTAAGACGAATTGGACAAAATTATTTTTTTCAGTTTTTGTCCGACCGGCCCTTCGGGCCCAATCCGCCCCTGGATCTAAAGCCCAGGTGTTAGACCATTGGGCCACTCAAGCCCCCCCCCCCCTAATCTCTCGTTATGATATTAAATATTTATTAGTTTATTTGGAGATCAATTACATTCATTCGAATTGAATATGTTAAGAAATAAAATAATATGATATTTAACGTCTCCTACCCCAACCGGGATGATGAATAGGTTCATGCCCCATACAGTATACTATGAACCTCTCCCACCCCAACCGGGATGATGAATAGGTCCATGCCCCATACAGTATACTATGAACCTCTCCTACCCCAACCGGGATAATGAAGGGGGTCATGCCCCATACAGCATACTATGAGTGAAATTGTTGTGAATAAAGTGTTGTTTACGTCTATTGTTCATGAATTCCAGTGTTTAATGGTTCTGTTACGTGCACACAAACAACTAGACATTGTTTCTCCGTCATGCTCAACTGACAAGGAAAGGGGAATCAGATTGTAAAATTCACGAGGAGTAATCACATGGATTGTACCGGGCGAAAGCCTGGTAATTGAGCCACGACCATAATGTTTGAGCTGACGTCACTTATCTAGAACTATTTGATAATGGAGGCCCCGTGTACATATTGGCGTGCGAGTAAAAGATCCCTTGGCAGTAGGAATTTTGTATAAGAGTAGGCCGTAGTGCCACTGTCCGGGCAAAATTTCCCTCATAGAACACTGTATGTCGTATGCCCGTCTTCACTAGCCCTTGTCGAGTGGACGTTAAACTCCATTTCTCTCTCTCTCTCTCCCTCTCTCTCTCTCTCTCTCTCTCTCTCTCTTCATCAGCCCAGTTCGGAGTAGAACGTTAAACCCCATTTCATTTCATTTCTTTGGTAACGGATGGAAGCAGACCATAGCGATTAGACTCTTAGCTGTTCGAATCCCGGCGTCGGCCAAGTTGAAATGAATTGAAATAGGGTTTTAATATAACATTCTACTTGTTTTCACCTTTAGGGATAATCAAGACGGACGCACATAAAGTACTCCTTAGTTCTTGTCTTTAAATGCCCGAATTATTGTGTTAAAGAGACGTTAAATTTCATTCCTTTCCTATGTTTGGACATCTGGTTGATAGAATATCGTATGTAGTCAGTGGACTTGTGATGGTCATTTGGAGCTAAGTGCGGCAGAGATATTGTGTTTGGGCATGGAATTGTGTTTAAACATACATTATGCAAGAGCTAAATCTGCCTACTGTCAAACATCTAAAGGCTAATTTCTTCGCTCGCAATAGAGTAATTGGAATGAAATTTTCAAATTATTCATTTTACATTATCTATTTATGAACTATTATAGCAAGAATGGCTAGTTCTTTATCTAAATCTTACGTAATGTATCTTTACTAAGCGCAGGCTTTTATTAGTGGTTTTAATTAATATATAAGTTGACTACTAGTGTCATATTAACAGAGTGAACCCCAATTAGAGTCTATATATTAATAACATCACTTAATAACCACATCTACGAGGTAATTAAAAATACCCCGGTGAATATCCGTTATTATTTTATTATATTTCACCATTAGTCGTATTGTGTTAATAATACAGGTGAAATATGAGGATGACATCATCGTGAATTAATCACCGTGTACCTATATATATTATTAATTAATAATCTATAATAATCTATCACCTGTGATAATCTATCGGTGATCAGTTTCTGTGATCGACAACCCTAACAAAAATCGTAATTACATGATCCATTTATTTGCGATTTCAATAAGGCGTTCTACGGATGACGTCAGATATTTTTGACACAATGCCTGGTGGGAGATGACATCAGGCAGTTAGAGAGAGAGAGAGAGAGAGAGAGAGAGAGAGATGGTTTAACGTCCACTCGACACAAACTAGGTTATTACGGGACTAACATATGGTTTTAATACACGCGAGGTTGGACAGACAATCCTTATACTCCTTGTCACATACATCTGGGGAATCGAAACCACGCCAGTTGACTCAATGACAGACCTTACCGCAGTCTAACCTGTAATCCTATTGAATCTCTGCCCGGTGATTATTAATCCTTATAAACCTATAACGGTAAATATCTTTGATCTTTGAGGTATATTCTATGCCCGGAATAACTTGCGGTCTGAAAGTCGAGGGAGGTTTTGGATATATACAAGGGAATTTGGGGTTATTCTTCTGAAAGTTTTTCTTTAAACCTGTAACAGATTATTCTTCCGGGGTAAGGTTTTTTTTCCATAAGAAAACATGATATAAGGTTTTTCTTACGGGAATTCTGGGATATTCTCATCTTGCGTACATGTAAACATAGATAGTGTATAAGCAAGACAAAGTTCTCGACTTAGGTTATCCTGGGGAAGAAAGACTTCACAAAAACACTCGGTTTTTCTTTTTCTCGTGTTATTTTCTTCAGTAATTCTTTCCCCAGCATAACTTCAGTCTCGTGCTTTATCCTACACAGAATCTGACTATGGTTCTGTAGGAAAGTTTGAGTAGGGAGAATGTTTTTGTAAATATGTTTAGTGGGTGCCGAAGTAAGTATTTTGAACTTGGGTGGACACTCACCACGTGGTAGGTTATTCCACTATGACGTCATCAATTTTATCCCACTTGCGCTAGTTTTCTATTTCTATGAAATAAACGCTAGAATTAAGCTGTTTATGTGAACTTATTTGAAGAACATATTTTGGGTATTTTTTTAAATAATTTTCAAGAATACACATACCACATTTTTAAGTGAAAATATTGAAAAAGTTAAAAAAATATTGAAAAAAAAGTAGCATATTTACAATGCTACAACAATAAGAATACTTTAATGACACTCAAAAAAGAAGTTTGGTCTTTTTATATAAAGAACTATCTGTGCATACTAATTTATGATGTCAAGCATAGTTACCGCAAGATGTGATGTCACAATACATAGTTACCACAAGACGGAGTATCTTTTAAATGTGAAAAAATACACCGAGCGGAATCTCTCACACGAATTCAAAATGAATATACCTAGCGTCAATAAAACCTATATATAATTTTTGTTACCTTTATAACAGAAGCATTTTAAGACATGTTATTACCGTAAACATACTAACTGGGCACGCAGAAAAGGGTACGTTCACTTAGCATCAAACAGTATTCAAACCAGCTTTGGTGGCAAAATTTTTATTTTTTATTTCACTAGACTGAATAATTTCATAAGCCTCCTATGTTGCATTGTCTTCAGGACGCCTATTTCATACAAGATATTATTTTATATCCAAGTGGACCGTCATATAAACATCTATCTGGATAATAAGTTTATGAAAATATGCATTTAAACAACATTTAGATATTATCTACCACCTGTAGCACTTTCCCCTCGAACTAATAATATATTGTTTATTGGAATTTTCGATTAAACGGAAACGTTCTTGTTGCTGTAAAATACTTGATCAAAATACCAAGTGTTAATTTATATGATAATTTAAGGCCTACCATGTAAGGCCTACACGTTTTAGCACCATATCTTTCTGCATGAAATGACAATAACTTGTTTATTCAATAAAACAGAAACATATCTTTTTTTTTATTTTGTACCTGTAAAATAATATACGATTTTATCATCTTGCGTAGTTTGAAGTCAGTCCCCTTTTAATCATGAATTTACGTCGTTTTTGATGAAATGCTAAAGTTGCCGCAAGTTAGATGTGCAGAAGCTAGAAACACCAAGATATACTCTATAAAGCACAATTTACAGGCGGTCTTTTAAAGAAATTTTGCATCTGTTCGAACCCTTACTCAACCTTTCCTACAGAACCCTAGTCAGATCTAGGAGTATATTTACCGTTCATATTTGGGTGTGTGTGTTTTTTTAATCAATAGTGAAATGATCAATTTAAGTACATTATTAATTAACAGCAGGTTAGAAAGGGGGGGGGGGGGTGAACATTTTTGCAGGGGAGGGGTGGCGAAAATTTTTGCAGAGCCCCCCCCCCCCAGTTACGGGCCTGATTAGCAGGGATTAAGTTTGATATTATACTAGAAATGAAATTGGTTGAAGAGTAAATCGTTGACTCCTAACCCGGAGGCCAAGACAGTTCATCTAGATTTCCCGGCGTGGTCCCACTTATCAGTGGTGCAGAACAGAGTTCCAGGTAAGGGACAGAGTATAATACTTGGGATGGTACGAAAAACCTAGTCTCATGCAGGTAAAAAAAACCCTTGCCAGGTGGAAATCAATATAATAAGATTAGGTATTAGTTCCACTGTCTGGGTAAAATGTCCCTTATAGCACGTTGTATGCCCGTCTTCATTAGCCCAGTAGAAGCAGAACAATAGGACATTAAACCGCATTTCATATAATTTCCTACATCCCGCTATGTATCCGTCTAAAGGTCGGTTACACTTTAAGGAGCTAAATCGCTAATATTTGGGACCTAGAAATGGGTTGCAACATAATAATGTAATCTGATTGTATATAAACTGATTTACATTCAATTGTTTCCGTTTTTACTCTAATTTCAAATAAGTTATATCCAGTATGAGTCTCAACCGAATGGACTTTTCCAGTCTATTGCGCATGCTCTCAAGATAAGTTTGACATGAGTTGTGTTCTTTCTGGTCACTTGTTACAAATGACGCTGAAACGCACTATGGTAAACGATTCGTGTACCAATGGTAAAATGTTTATTTGTCTTAAATATTGGATATCAGAAGCCTACCTTTTCCCGGTAAGATAACAACATCAATGTTGATTTGAATTGACAAATAATTTGTGTTTTCAACGGGTACGACTTTGGATGATATTGAGTTAAAGACTTAGCTACTTTAACGACCGACGAGGAATCGGCTGCCAGTTTGATGGATGATGATGTCAACCACCTTTAACGATGCACGAATACTACCACCCTCACGAGTCATAGGTCATAGCCAGTACTATCAATATGTCATTATTTCGGCTTTTTACATGGGAAATTTCTAATTTTGATGCATATATTGTCAGCGTGTGGTGACATTAAAATGACAATAAGTAGCGAATCTATGTACTTTCACATACATCTGTATTGTTCTTTTCTCTAGATAACCGCCATTACTCCTTTGGTATTAGATATTAAAGCTACAATTTCATATTTTTAAGTTATATTTTTAAAATGTATTAAAATAAAGCCTTAAACTCGATGCTATGTATAAACAGTGCTACCTTGATAAAGAATAATCCTTTTAATCCTATAATTCACTATTGCCATAGTTGAGAAACTGGCAAAAATAACATTTTCAACTTCAAATTCAAAAGGTTTGAAGATAGGTAACTGTTATTATTTCGGGTGTGAAGATTTTTAAGTGTGAGAAAGATAACCTATGATCGTATAATAGTGAGTTGACAACCTATTGAGCAAAAGACATAGAAATAATTATGTTTTGACTTTCTTAGAAAATATGGAAAATATGAAATTGTAACTTTAAAAACACAATTTTGTTGGCCTTTTCTTAAATGAAAGGGGTATATAGATGTCCCGTCAAATGAACTCGGGTTTATTCTGCACCAACCGGGATCATGAAATGAAATGAAATGGGGTTTAACGTCCTACTGGTCTGCTCCTAAACTGGGCTAATGAAGACGGGCATACGCCATACAGTGTGCTATGAGGGAAATTTTTCCCGGGCAGCGGCGCTACGGACTACTCTTATATCGAATTCCAACTGCCAAGGGATCTTTTACGTGCACGCCAATGTGTACACGGGACCTCGGTTTTTCGTCCCATCCGAATGACTAGACAGCTGTCCTTGTCAGGCCCTCCGTCTTGCATCACTGACAAGGGGAAACAACGTCGGAAAATCTAGATGAACTTTCTCGGCCAATGCAGGGATCGAACACCCGACATCCAGGCTGGCGAGCCAGCGTCTTACCCAAATAGCCACGTGATAATGAAGACGGCCACGTCATTCGATGAGCTTAGTGATACATTTTGCCCGGGCAGCGCCGTTTCAAGCCACTCTATAGTAGTAGTAGTAGTAGTGGTAGTAGTAGTAGTCGTCGTAATAGTTGTTGTTGTAGAAGCAGTATACAGGAACGGGTATAATATTCAAGGTCACTGTGTATAAATATAATCGTTTGTTTACAATATGAAGTTTGTTTTGTCTGAACTCAGCAGCTGGAGCAAGTCGTCGTCTGAATCTGTAGCCAATTGTAGCAAGTTAAAGTCTGAACAAATCGATTACTTGAACTTTTATCACAACACAAATATATTATACGAACATGTATTCCATATAGTTTGTCAAGGAGTCGCCTACTTAACCTCGTGGCGTTTCCCCGGTTTCCTCCCAATGCTCTCCTCTACGCTCAAACGAATTATTGAAATAAAATCTTACGATGGGCGTGCACTATATTAATCTTAAAATGGCAGAGGTATGTGTTGTGTTGACGAGGTGTAAAACGCCATTCCATTCTGTAGAGGTCAACAAAACAAAGACTTGCCGCTGTCCTTGCAAAATTCCCCCTTCTCAATCATTAAATCCTGAGACTTGAGAG
The DNA here is from genome assembly GCF_932274485.2 of Patella vulgata. Taxonomy (NCBI): domain Eukaryota; kingdom Metazoa; phylum Mollusca; class Gastropoda; family Patellidae; genus Patella; species Patella vulgata. The sequence goes on along the minus strand of NC_065886.2, from coordinate 2,222,544 downwards.
ATGTAAGCTTCCTTCAAATATATTTTTTTTATGAGGCTGATGTTGGTAGAGGAAAAGAGAATAAAGACTTGGCGCTGTCCTGGCAAAATCCGCCAGTCTCCCATCATTAAATTCTGAGACCAGCCAGTTGTGTTTACTCCTCGAATGTAAGCTTTCCATCTTAATAAAAAAAATATTTGTGAGACTGATGTTTGTAGAGGTATAGAGAATAAAGACTTGGCGCTGCCGTGGCAAAATCCCCCGGTCTCCTATCATTAAATTCTGAGACGAGCGAGTCATGCGTTTACTCTTTCCGTCTTAATATAAGTTTTTTTAAGGCTGATGTTTGTAGAGGTATACTGGTGTAAATATTGACGAATGAAAGTTTTTATTGTCGACAGATGTAACAAACGTACACAGTGTATAAATACTGATACAACTAAATAACTCCTGCACATGGATAAATATATATACAACTAAATAACTCCTGCACATGGATAAATATATATATACAGAGAAAGTTTACTAGACGCTAGGCCGCTCCCGGACCGAACCGCACACAAATGATCCTATGAGGTATGCATCATCCTCGACAAAGTATATAAAGTATTATGCAGGTACCCCGTCAGAGGAGGTATGCGTGTACCCCGACAGAAAAGGTATGTACGTACCCCGACAAAGGAGTTATGAATGTACCCCGACAAAGGAGGTTTGCATGTACCCCGACAAAGGAGTTATGCGTTTACTCCGACAATGGAGGTATGCATGTTTCTCGACAAAGGATGGATGCCTGGCATGCCCGGTTAATGGGATATGCATGTATCCCAACGAAGGAGGTATGCATGTTCCCTAACAAAAATAGGTATGTATGTTCTATGACAAAGGAGATATGTATGTTCCATGAAAAATGCGGTATGCATGTTCCCCTGTAAATGAAATATGCATGTTCTACGACGAAGGAGGTTTGCATGTTTTACGACGTACACATGTTCTATGACAGAGGAGGTTTACATGTTCTCCGACAAAGGAGGTATGTATGTTCCTGAAAAAGCGGGTATGCATGCCCCCCCCCCCATTCCCCAACCCCCGATAAAGGTGGTATTCATGTTTTCAGACAATGGAGGTATGCATGTCCCCCTACAAATGAGGTACGCATGTTCCCCGACAGAGGAGGTATACATGTACCTTGACAACGAAGCTAACAGAAATATAAATATTTGTATTATTTGTGTTTTTACGTACAGGATAATATGGTTGACAATGATATAACCAATTGTTATGTCGTGTATTCAGATTATTTCAGTAATGTACAATATTTACATGATCAAAATATTGTGACATTAGACGTCAATTACATAGACCATAAACCGAATAACGAGGAAATATTATCCTAGTGTTAACCCCACTCACATCAACCAATTTTGTCGGCTCTTGACCACAGGTTAGGAACGATCCATCTGTTTTCCCATTCATCTCTGTAGCCATGGTGACCCCGCCCGCCTCATATCATAATCGTCCCTTCCAATATTGTTTCCTAGCCGGAGTAAATAGATCGCTCATGCATCCTCCCCATACATGTCGCTAGCTAGGGTTACCCCCCCCCCCATCCTTGTCATCCCTCCCCATACCCATCTCCCAATAGGCACACCCTCCCTCCCCACACAGGCGTAGAAGCACCCAATCCCACAACTCTCTTCACTTGGATTCCCACACATCTCTCTAGTCAAGATTGGCCCTCCAATCGACACTCCTCGCTCGCCAGGGTGCACTATCTCTCCCACACATCTCGCTAGTCAGGGTTGGACCTCCAATCGACACTCCTCGCTAACAAGGATCCTTCTAACACACACACACCTCGCCAGCCAGGACGAACACTCTCTCCTTACAACCATCCCTAGCTAGGATGAACTATTTCTCCCACACCCTTCGCTAACCAGGATGAACTATCTCTCCCACACCCTTCGCTAACTAGGGTGAACGATCTCTCCCACACCCTTCGCTAGCTAGGATGAACGATCTCTCCCACACCCTTCGCTAACCAGGGTGAACTATCTCTTCCATACTCCTCACTAGCTCTGTTGAACCATCTCTCCTCACCCCCCTCGCCAACCAGGGGAAACTATCTCTAATCGCTAGACAGGGTAAACCATCTTTCCCCGCCCACTGGTTGTTTTCGTTTGCGATGATACGCCAGATTAGTCATTTAATATGAGGCAGAACAGTAGGACGTTAAACCCCATTTCATTTCATTTCCATTGTGGGAGACTAACATGCGACAAAAGTAGAGTTTCTGATATGAACCGGGCTTTATAACTAAGTGATGTGATTTTACAGTCATAGATAGTATTTATTTTAATCCCGAGAGAGATTAAGATATCGACAACAGCCATTATAAATAATGATGGTGAGAGATCAAGTGACCAGTATACAACCCCATAACCATAGTTACCATAGAGACATATAATTATAACCACGCCCGTCTCAAATTCTGACGTCATATGTTGAACATTCATTTTTATTATGTCTAGTAACACAAACAGGAATTTGAACCCTGGCAATGAATTCTCCCTTCCAGATATAATATCTTAATCCCAACCACCGCAGACGAAATAAAATGGGATTTGACGTTCTATGTTGCTGCTCCTAGTGGGTTGATGAAAACAGGTCCACCGAAGATTTAACACCAATCACAAACACCGCCAATGACCAATATAGAAAAAGAACCAGAAATAAGCAGAGATTCTCGGCCAAGTAAAATGATGCCACAGTCAATGTATTTCTTTGACCCGAATTAATAACCCCCTTTGATATTGTTATTGTGATGAGAGAAAGAGGGGTGTGGGGAGTGGAGGGGGTGGGGAGAAAGAGATAGAGATGGGGTTTAACATCTACTCGACACAAACTAGGTCATTTCGGGACTAACATATGATTCAATTTTATTTCGATAATTTGCTTGCGTGACAGAGAGAGAGCGGAGGGGGGGGGGGGCTGTGAACGTCCACTCGACACAAACTAGGTCATTTCGCGACTAACATAAGGTTCAATTTTATTATTTCAATAATTCGCTTTAGCAGTTGGGGGAAATCGGGAGACCCAGATGAAACCCACCCTCGGTTTGATGGACAGGGTGGATCTGGTACTAGGCTAGATGGACAGGGTGGATCTGGTACTAGGCTAGATGGACAGGGCTGAGATGGTACTAGGCTAGATGGACAGGGCTGAGATGGTACTAGGTTTGATGGACAGGGTGGAGCTGGTACTAGGCTAGATGGACAGGGTGGATCTGGTACTAGGCTAGATGGACAAAGTGGAGCAGGTACTAGGTTTAGATGGACAGGGCTGAGATGGTACTAGGTTTGATAGACAGGGTGGAGCTGGTACTAGGCTAGATGGACAGGGTGGAGCTGGTACTAGGTTAGATGGACAGGGTGGATATGGCACTAGGTTTGACGGACATGGCGGACGACTATATACACCGACAACTGCCATATAAATAAAAACGATAGTAACCTGTAATCCGTGCCTTTATCTTTATAATAGAAGCAAACATTTAACATAATCACTCCCAAACGTAATGCATAGTTCTTCGACATCCGCCAGGTACTCATTGGAGTGCTCGTAAAAGAATCCTTGGCAGTTGTTTTTAGAAACTTCGTTGTACGGTCTATAACTAACACCCCACCCCACCCCTTCCCTCTGCCCACTATAGAGACAATATAATCGTAATCACAATCGTCGTGGAATTGTCCGTCATCGAAGTTATTCAATCGATTCACAATTGTTCCAACAACAAGCTACGTTTGTGTCTTGTGTCTTTTGTTTTAAGACGGTTGCCTCTAGAAAAAGATCAGCACAAGGAAGATTACCACCTTTCTGCTCAAGCAGACACACATAGACCATGCAGTTTGCTATGAGGAAAGATTTCGAATTCCAACTGCCAAGAGTTTTTTTTTTTTGTTTTTTTTTTACGGCACCTCTGTTTTTCATCCATCCAAACGACTCTACGTTTGCTAGGTCCTCGGTCCTAGACCACTGACAAGGGGGAAACACGCAGGAAAATCCCAACGAACTTTCTCGGCCAACAACAAGATCGAACATGGAACGAGTTGCTGGTTGACACACGTGAATGTATATGAAGCACACTATGGACGCAGGTAATCCTTGTTGCCCAAGGCTTGCGTTAATTTTAGCCAGAAGAGCCTGCGATGTTCTTCCCCGTCACACCAAGTTATATATTCATCCGCGTTAATAATTCTGTAAATAGCCCTAGTAACGTTCAATGTGTTCATTTCTTGTAATAAAATAATTATCATACAGTTTGTTTTTCGTGCAGATATCGCTCATACGCCAGTGTTGCTTCAAATTCACAAAAATGGTCTCGGGCGTAGGAATTTGAAATAAACAAGATGGATCTCCTACTGGCATCCATGTTGAGCAATATGACGTCAATTTTATTGCCTATTCCGTCACGTTCTGGGATGAAAAGACGCAGTCCCATCTCCTGTTCTAGTTTTGGAACTATTTCGTCCAGAACAAGATCCAAGTTATCCTCACTGCAGCTGACGTAAACATCAAATTTATAATTATCTCCCTTTTCAGCCAGACGTTGGAAACGACGGTGTTGGAATCGTAACATGTAGGCAGCATATTTAAAATGCCATCGGTATCGGAACACAAATGATCCGCACAAAACGAATAGAACTAAGCTCGATACAGCTGATATTAAACTGATAGCTATGGGCGACGGAAGAAAACAGAATCTCTCCGAAATAGGTGTGCTGGATATCTGTTTTCCTTTCCATTTAAGCGGTGCGTCGCATAAATACCTTTCTGGATAACCGCGAAATTTATATTTTTCCAGGAGGTTATCTTTAAACATGGTGTGTTCTAATAAGCTGATGAACCACAGCAGCTGACATGAACAGACAAACGGGTTCCCCTCTAGTCCTATCAATTCTAATCGTGCTATCAGGCTTTCTGAGATCGATTTTTTATAGATAATCTGTATCAAATTTCCAGTCAGGCCCAATTCTCGTAAATTTGTTAAAGAGGTAAAATAATCGTCAGGCCAACTGGAGATCTCATTTCTGTCGGCGTGTAATTTTTCTAAGTGAGTGAGATTCTGACTAATTACTCGTGGAAGATATCCTAACCCAGTTACATCGAGGTCTATATCTTTGAGATTTTTCAGTGGACTCAAGAACGTGTAGAAATCTGCCTCGTTAAAAGTTGCCAAGGAGTTACCTGATAAGAGTAAGACCTCGAGATTTGGACACAGGGTTAATAGATTCATGTTCACCCGTGACCAGTCTAGAATTTGGTTAGAGAAGTCAAGTTCTGTTAATGATTTGCTATTGAAGGCACGTGACTCGATGGTAAAATACACACTCCGAATTCCAGATAAAGAAAGGGTTTTTAACGTTGGTAGGTCTACAAAGGTATTATTCTTTATTACAAACAGTGGATTCCTGTCTATATTGAGAGATGTCAGTCGTTTCAAGCAATTAATGTCCGATGGTTTTAAAGTAGTCAGGAAATTAAAACTGAAGTCAAGAAATGTTAAATTAAGGAACACGGGTTTATCGTCCACACAAAATCTGGGAAACGATGTAAGTCGGTTATTCATCAAACTGAGGTTTTCGAGGGTGTCCGAATGCCATAAATGAGTTTCGTTGAGGTTACAGAAGACCAGTTCAAGATGGCGGAGTCTCGGGATGATTGAGAATATCTCCTGGTTGTATATATTGACGTTAGTTCCATATAGATTAAGTCGCTGGACCAAACTATTTGCCAACCCTGAAAATATATCAGGTGGAAAAGCTGACAAATTAATCCCTGACAGTTCTAAGTTTGTGGTCGACGTCTCCGAAATTTCATTTAGACATTTCTTTAGTTCCTCTGGCGAAAAATTTTCCTGGGAAATGTTCAGCGTTTTTATAAATTTTAAATGGCCGAAAGCCCGCGGTCGACACAGAGCCATGGAATTATTCTTTATAATTAAAGTCTTTAGTTTCAAACTCGTTAAATTAAAAAATGTGGATTCCGAACAAATGGCATAGTTATGGGAACAAACACACCATCTACGAAGCGCACATGGTTTTCTAGGAGCATCTTTAAATCCTAATGGATGAATATTTCCCATTTTATGGACATCTTTAACATTTTTTGCACCCCCTGTTGCCCCATTTATAATTTTCTCCTTATTATTTGTCGTAATATTGTGATTGTGTGGTTGTCACACTTTTAAAGTTACTATTATAATGGTCGTCTACTTCATCCTGGTTTCTCATAACTTTTCTTTCATATTTGCTAAGCAGATCGATGCGATGGTTTAATCCCAGGCGATTGTTTAATCCAATGCGATGGTTTAATCCCATGCGACGGTTTAATCCTATGCGACGTTGTGATAATCCACTTCTTGTGTTGAAACTCATTCCACCCGTTTTTAGTATCGATAACAACACAGATAACAACACCAGTACACAGATCTTGAGAGTCCAACACAACTTCATCTTCTTAGTTCCAGAGTCCAATAATAATCACGAGTTGTAACTTTTAGTGCAACTCTTCTGTCAGTTGTCAATCGAAACTCTTGGCGCAATCGAAAGTTTTACCGCACACAAAGATAAATCGAAAAGTGATTTTTTTTTTATATTAGTAAATAAAAGTCACACTTCATACAGCCACAGAAAAAAAATTCTGACAAGGTACCTAATAATTCTTGAGCTGCTGTCTGTGCATCTAATATTATACCGGGAGTTTTTACTGTGTTATCATTGCACATAAGTAAACCTTATTCTAGCTAAATCATTCTCAAGTCCATCTTGACTTGAGTTAATTATCTAAGGCAATTAACAAGAACATGATGCACATTATTAATTTAAATAGATGCATCGATGCATTAGGTGACACGGACGATACCAATTCATGCTTCATCTACATCGTACGGAAGATAACGATCAAACCAAATGATTCATCTACAAGGAGTGGCAGTGACTGGAGTTTAACGTCCACTTCCACCAAGGTTGGTATCGTAGACAAGTATTAGGATGTGTACTCGTTGGCCTAGGTACGTTTGAGAACCCTCGACAAACTTCGAAATACAAGTAGGCCGGAGCCCCACTGTCCATCTTCATTGCCCGATAGGACGATATACTCCATTTGTTTCAAACGCAGCCAATGGTGTGAGAGAGAGAGAGAGAGAGAGAGAGAGAGAGAGAGAGATTAACGTTAACAAACTACGTTATTTCAGAACTAACATATAGTTCAAATTTATTTCATGAATTCGCTTGCGCGTAGGGTTTTTTAGGTTTTAGCAATGGGAGGAAACCGGAGGACCCGGAGAAAACCAACCAGGTTGAATAGGCGATCCTACTCTTTGTCACGTACAACCGGGGAATCGAAACCACGCCAGTTGACTCAATGACAGACCGTATGATACAGTGGGCAGGTGCTAATCATTCGGCCATCCTCTCATAGATAGATCTAATTGTTCGTAAATCAAACAATTTAAATGTTTTGATTTCGGGGTGCTACTAATTCAACTGAATGGTTCGGTAGAGAAATGATTTTATAACATATAATAATTACTGCTCCCGTTCCAGGCGACATGTTGTCAGCGTTCGGGAGTCAGGTGAACAATCTAAAGATCTCGTAGCAAAAGAAAAAAGGCAAAATTTCCATCATCGCACATTATTTTAAGCATGGATTATACCCGTCATCAATTGCCCGCCTGGTTTGTAGAGGATTGTAAGACGTTAAACCCCATTTCATCTGATTTCGTAACAAGCGCGTGCTATTAGACCAAACTTTATACAACTGATGTACCAGAAATAGGGGGTGTTGGGTGGCCGAATAGTTAGAATGTGCGCGCTGTATCATAAGGTCTGTCATTGAGTCAACTGGCATCGTTTCGAATCCTGGGTTGTACGTGACAAGGAGTAGGGTCTCTTGTCCAACCTCGTGGGTTTTCTCCGGGTCCTCCGGTTTCCTCCCACTGCTAAAGACCCCTACGCGCAAGCGAATTATTGAAATAAAATTGAACCATGTGTTAGTCCCGAAATGACCTAGTTTGTGTCGAGTGGACGTTAGACCCCATCTCTCTCTCTCTCTCTCTCTCTCTCACTCTCTCTCTCTCTCTCTCTCTCTCGATGTCCATTAGTTTCACGCCGTGTATGTAAGTTTAATAAAAGAGTTGTTTAGGTCTACTAAATGTAATAATAATAATGTTTATTCAGATCTCACAATGAGAAATATAAATACAATTTACAAAAATAGTTTATACAGTTAATGACAGGTTGTGAGCAAAATACTACATTCATACATATATATTTATTTATTTATATATGTACATTACATGTTATATTAAACTACGCACATCTATACATTACATGTTATATTAAACTACGCACATCTATACATTGTGATAATAAAGCTTTAAATATATTATCCAGTCACTCTTGAAGGATGAACACTTAAAAACTGGAATTCATCACTTATTTCGTTATCTGAGCAAAGGACCCATAGTCGATTTTGTCTGGGGATTTTTTAAAAACAAATCAAACTCGATCGGTACTCCATGGCATCAAGATTTAAATGTATGAAAATAACGTATATATTTCCATGTATTCTTCAAGCTTGAGAGAAGATGTAAATATATAGTTTTATTCTATTATACTATGTTAATTTTATTGTCAGTGGTGCAGGACGGGGGAGGGGGGCGTCTAATCCTTCGGATGAGACAAAAAACGAGGCCCCGGGTATGTAAATGAACCCTTGACAGTATGAATTCGATATAAGCGTCCTGTCACAGCACACTACATGACAAACAACCGTCTTCATTAGCCCAGTCGTTGCAGAAAAGTCGGACGTTAAACCCCAAGTCATTTCATTTCATCATTATCTACTAATATGGTAGCTTTTTTCATAGATTGAACGGAGGGAAAATTATCTAGTCCTTCGGGCGGGACGACAATTCGAGGTCTCGTGTATTACAATTCGCAGATAAAAATCTCACGACAGCTGAGGGGCAAGATTCCCCACATAGAACACTGCATGGCGTATGTCCGTCTTCATTAGCTATGTGCTTGAAGAAATATAAAACATTGAATTCCATTTCATCTCATTTCAGAAATCTTCATTTTTTTATAAACAGGTATACCACCATGTTGACGTGTTTGTAGTCATGTAGTTGTTGTCCTGTATATATACAGGAAGTAAAGGGGGGGGGTTGGGCGGTCGAATTGGGGAACGCGTGTGCGTTGTATCATAAGTTCTGTCATTGAGTGAACTGGCGTGGTTTCGATTCCCTGGTTGTACGTGACAAGGAGTAGGGTCGACTGTCCAACCTCGTGGGTTTTCTCCGGGTCCTCCGGTTTCCTATCACTGATAAAGACCCCTACGAGCAAGTAAATTATTGAAATAAAATTGAACATTATATTAGTCCCGAAATGGCTTAGTTTGTCTTGAGTGAACTTTAACACACTCTCTCTCTCTCTCTCTCTCTCTCTCTCTCTCTCTCCAGTAAGCAAGAGAAGAGGTAATATTACCGATGAAATAAACGACTAGCTATATAATTTATTTGACTTCAATATTAAAGATATCAATAATGGAATAGGTTATATACAATGAATTTGTCATTAGTGAACTCGTGGTAAAATTTGATTCCCTGCCAATTATTGTCAGCGAATAAGGAAGTTTTTATCAGAACTGTTAATCCACAAGTATCTTATAATAAAAGACAGGCCTTACTCATGAACGGGGCGGTAATTTGATATAACGACTCATTGTCGTACGAGGAAGTAAATACCATCTAGTACAATTCCTTGGGAGATATTAGACAAATAATATGTAGGTACTTAACGTAACTATATATATATATATATATATATCGATATGTATTTAATATATCATAAACTATACTTATATATACGTATATCAATAATATATCACCAATTATCATACAAATCATTTACAAAATATACAAACACCTGGGATAAAAGTCAAGGTTAAATACACATAACCAACATTAAAAGGGGAGAAGTTAGAAATAAAATAAAATGGGGTTTAATGTCCTACTGTTCTGCTCTGACTGGACTAATAAAGTCGGGCGTACACCATACAGTGTACTATGAGGGAAATTTTGCCCGGACAGCGGCGCTACGTCCTACGTTTATATTGGATTCCAGCTGTTAAGGGTTCTTTTACGTGCACGCCAATGTGTATACGGTACCTCCATTTTTTGCCCCATCCGAACGACTAAACACTGTTTCTTATCAGGTTGTCCGTCCTGCACCACGAGGAACTAGTCGTTCGGTGATAGGACAACCCGAGGTCCAGTTGGAATTCGAAATAAGAGTAAGGTGTAACAATAATGGAAGTGAACTCAAACACCGTCGTGTCGTCACACCTTATGATCAGAACCAGCCATTCATGACCGTAACCGGACAAACCTCGCTGGAAACCTCGACATTCTTCTAGACGGAGTCGCATTGTTATTAGAAAGTTCAAGTCCTTGAGTCAGCCGCCTCCCACCACAAAAACCCCAACACAAAATACATCAAACATTTAAATATTATCACAAAAAGTGAAGAAATAGAAACCCGTGAAAAAATTATGACACCCTGTTTACTTCTGTAGTGAAAAAAATTAACAACAAACTTTCCATGCATGTTTAATACTGTTGTCGTCTTCAATGGGAGACAATCTATACCACCGTCGGAAATTTCCAACGTTGTGCAGTGCGGACATTGTCTAAGGGAGTGCACCACCCCACCCCTCACTAGCTAGACTAAGGATTCGTGTGTTTATTTTAAATATGATATTACTAGAAGAATGCCCGGCTTCGCTCGGGGGTCATAACCCCGAAACCGGAAGTGGTAGACTAACGCCACCTGGCCTACTCTAATATCGTATTCAGGGGGGTTGAATGGCCGAATGGTTGGCACGTGCGCGATGTATCATAAGGTCTGCTTTTGAGTCAACTGGCGTGGTTTCGATTCCCCGGTTGTACGTGACAAGGAGTAGGGTCACCTGAAATACAATTGAACCATGTGTTAGTCCCGAAATGGCCTAGTTGGTGTTGAGTGGACGTTAAACCCCATCTCCTCCCTCCACCCCCTCTCTCTCTCTCTCTCTGTCAAGGGTTATTTTAGGTGCACGCCAATGTGTACACATGACCTCGGTTTTTCGTCCCATCTTAACTACTAGACACAGTTTGTTGCGAGGCTCTCGAATCCCGGACCCCCGGTTATCGAGACATTCCTATACCCACTGAACCACTGCGGCTCCCCATCTATAATGAATGAAATTTATATTCCTTTTATAATGAATGAAATTTATATTCCTTTTATAATGAATGAAATTTATATTCCTTTTCAGAGTGACAATATCCCGTTAAATTTGTTTATACAGTGTGTTGTTTTGTTGATTCGCTTGTCAACAATGTCAACTATGTAATTACAATTCATTACAGTAAACATGTTTACATACTATGATGTAAATAAAACTTGTTGTTTTATTTGTATATATTCTTGTCTACATAATTTGTTATTTTTGTCTTTTTTTGTACCAAAAATAAATACTCATGATTAAAATATGTATTGTTGTAGGTTTGGCTGCCAACATTTCATACAATCGTATAATAATAATGTATGAATCAGCCAAATTTCATTTGAGTTTCTTTGATTTGTTTTACAGCCGACTAAGGGGGGTGGCGGGTGGTTATTGCCGGGGTAGCGCCGATATATTTACACAATATCGGTATAATTTGTTGACCGATGGGAGTCAAAGTGGTTGTTTACCCCTTACTAGTGGTACAGAGGGAAGGTTCATATGGGGCTATATTCACTAGTGGTACAGAGAGGAGGTTCAGATGGGGCTATATTCACGCTGGCTTGCAGGTAAATAAACCCTAGGCAGCCCCCCCCCCTCATTCATTAGCCCGGTTGGTGCAAGCATCTAGGACGTTAAACCCCGTTTGATCTTTTTCTGTTTTTTTTTTATTAAATCGGTTATTATTAGATTAATCTTTGAAATAGAAAAATGAGGTTTAAAGTCAACTCGACACAAACTAGGTCATTTCGGGACTAACACATGGTTCAATTTTATTTAAATAATTCACTTGTGCGTAGGGATCTTTCGCAGTGGGAGGAAACCGGAGAACCCGGAGAAAACCCACGAGGTTGGACAGGCGACCCTACTCCTTGCCACGTAAACCGGGTAATCGAAACCACGCCAGTTGACTCAATGACAGACCTTATGATACAGCGCGCACGCGCTAAGCATTCGCCCCCCCCCCCCCTCCATCATTTAGCATTTCCCATGTTGATCACCACAACTGTAATGTAAACATACAAAAAAAATATGTTAAAAATACCGTTTTATTTTAATTACCCCGTTCGGCTATAATTAATCATGTCATGTGACATATAGTGTTTTTATATATTTACCTTGCAGCAACCTCATTTATTGAGTTTAAACTACGAGACGTAAAACTACGTGACGTGTACTGACTAATGTTTGAATTATGTGCATAAAAATACATTATTTTTAAAAACAAACAGAACGATGGCGACGGTTGTAAACTGTAGGTCTATCAATTAGTTTAGATTTAACTCGTCTGTTATTCACGTGTCTCGACGGGCGTACACGAATATTTATTTAGGAGGGGTGGGTGGGGGGGGGTGCGGCACCCGGGCATTGTTTTTACTACCGTACACTGCTTAAAAAATGCTTTGTAAAAATAAGGAAGTAGTGGGGCAATACCGATGATGTTAAGTAAAATCACACCTACTATATTGGAAATGAAATGGGGTTTAACGTCCTACTGTTCTGTTCCGACTGGGATAAAGAAGACAGTGTGAAATGAAGGAAATTTTGCCCGGACAGCGGCACTATGGCCCTACTTTTATATTGAAATCCAACTGGGATCTTTCACGTGCACGCCAATGTGTACACGGGACCTCGGTTTTCGTCCCATCCGAACGACTAGACAGATGTCATTGTCAGACCCTCCGTTCTGCACCAGACAAGGGGAAACCACACCGGAAAACCCCGATAAACTAACTCGGTCAACACCGGGAGCGAACCGGCGTCTAACCACTTGGCCAGCGCCCCCCCCCCTCATCCACCCCACTGTGGGAAGTAGGATATCCAGGTAAACATCAGAACACAAGTAAACATCACACACTTGTAACACACAAGTAAACATCACACACTTGTAACACACAAGCGTTCACATCTCATAACTCAACTAAGTCTTGCCAAAATACAAGAAGATTCTAGCTCCCAGATGTGAGACAAACTCTCCGGATCCATTGTGCCCCAGTTTCCATAAAAAATAGAAATAAAAATACCCTGTGGAATGTTCAAAAAAGTGTAAAGGGCAAGGATTTGCCGAATTTTGGTCGCCTGAATATTATGGGAGACACTGTGCACCCCACCACCAAATCTTTTGGAGTAATACAATAATACATATATATATATATATGTACCCTCTTCACCCCATTGCAATGCTTTGTTTATAAGATATGTGTATATCCTCTTCACCCCATTGCAATGCTCTGTTTATAATATGTGTATACCCTGTTCACACCATTGCAATGCTTTGTTTATTATTTCTATATAGAATGTTATAAAGATATTTTTATAATAATAAAACGGTACATGAATCATTGAACTGTTTTTTATTAAAATTACAAGGGATAAAAATAAACTAGTTGTATATAAGAGAACGTATTGAGTGTAACTAGAGCGTGTATTTATATCAAGGCTGTAAAGAAACAGGTGCCCGTTTAATATCATACTAAACTTACGCTCCGCTTATTGAATACAGACAATAAAGTTAATTGGCCGACATTTTAATTCCTAAATTGACGATTTTAGTTGAAAACACTACGGCCAGTTTCTCATGTACGCGTTTTCGCCGGCCCAAAAAGTCGGTCTAATGCACGTGTAATAGGACCGTTTTCATGTAACCGGCGAAAACACGTACATGGGAAACCAATCTGATTAAAACACAGATCCAATTTCGTTTCGTTTTTATAGTTCAAAATTTCGATTTTACTTGTCTTTACTACACTCAGTGTAGTGTAGGCCATCGAAAGTATAAAAAACGAAACGAAATATAGATCTATATTTTAATTAGATTGATGGAAAACGGGCTTCAGAAATATCTATTCCGCTTCCCTTTAATAAAATAAAATAGGTTTATTTAGTATAGCGATAGAACCGCCGTATAAAATAGTATAACGGTACTGTACTAATGGTGGACATGGCGGCCATTCAGGGTAGAGGTCTGTTCTAGAAGTACATAGTCCTCTGTGTGCAGATTGTTTTCATGTGTTTTACCCAACCACGGATATTTGCTAAAAACGTTGGTCTATCGAATGTGTTTGGTTTTAGTTTAGATTTTCTCCTTCAAGCGTGTGATTTCTTGAAACGATTTTACAATATAATAACACTTAGGCCTACATTATGTAAGATTTATATAAAGACCTCACCACTATTGTTATAATAGTCCAAAAATAAATAATGAAGGTACGTGAATATATCGAAAATTTCATTCAAATTACTTTGAAGATATACGTAGGGTAGATCGTTACTATCGAAGCAATCGTACTTGTTAATCGAGACTGACCTAGTCACGATTATCCATTTTATCGTTGACGGGTATTTAAATCCATTTACATCTGTGCCATCAGATGGACTAGAGAGTTGATCATAAGCTTGTCATTTAAATAAATGTCTAATTAATAAATTAGAAAAAAAATTCAGGCCAAAAAGAAAGACCTGGAATAGGCAGATTTAGCTCTAACATAATGCATTTTTATTTAAACTTAACTCCTACAAAAGAACTATACAACGTCAGGGTTGTTTCATGAATTTATCAATCATAAAATGTATGGCCATAGAATATTTCATTAGTGATTCGTCTTTTTAATCAACGAGGATAGCTTGCCTTTAACTTGTCGGCAACACTCGGGCGAAGGTCATACACTGATTAGTGTAGAACGGGGGGAATTTTGTCAGGACAGCGGTGCGACGGTCTACTCTTATTCCGAGATCAAACTGTCAAAACGGTTCTTTAACGGGGTTTTGTGCCATTCGACTGACTAGATCCTGTTTATTGCCAGGCCCTTCGTCCGGCACTACTCGCAAGGTGTGTGTGGGGGGGGGGGGGGGCACGGTAGGCCTTCACAAAAGTATTAATACTAATACTTCGTATTATTTTCGTTTCTTTTTGGGTTTGGGCACAATCATTGCCACCCCAATAATAAAAAAAATTAAAAAAACCCAAACGAAAACTAATATTACGAATAAACTGGGAGCTATGTTAACAAACTTTCTGTAGCAATAGGTGTCCATTGCGTCCATTTCTGAACAAAAAACCCCCAACAATTGGCAACAACTCCGTATCAATGGCATTTAGTATTAGAACGGGATATAGGCTAGACAAGGACACACTTCTATGGCATCCAATTAGCCTACTGTTTATTGCCTGACGATATAAAGATGATAGAATCCTAATAGAAACGTCACACTATAATAAATAATAATTGTATTTAATAGTACAAGTGTTTACGTGAAAGGCTTCTTAAACTTACGCTGTCTTGACTATAGTTAGCTCCGCTTGAGAACAGACATTAAGCTAGTTGACACACGATTTTAGTCGAAAACATTAAGTTTGCTTCGAGGCTTTGTAGAAGTATTTATTCAGCTTCTATTTAGTAAAATTGAAAGGGTTTATTTAGTCTTTGTGTGTATGCAAGATGTGAAACAGAGTACAACAGCAATACAAAATAGTTTACTAATTTGTAGATATGGCGGCCATTCGGGGTAGAGATCTATTCGCGGTGTGCCGAATGTGTAAAGGAAGACTGAAATGAAGTGAATGAAATGGGGTTTAACGTCCAACTGTTTTGCTCCGCCTGGGCTAATGAAGATGGGCATACGTCATACAGTGGGCTATGAGGGAAATTTAGCCAGCGGCATTACGGCCTACTCTTATATCGAATTACAACTGTCAGGGGATCTTTTACGTACACGCCAATGTGTACACGGGACCTCGGGTTTTCGTCCCATCTGAACGGCTAGACAACTGTTCTGGTCAGCCCCCCCCCCCCCGCCCTGCATCACTGACAAGGGGGAACCACGCCGGAAAATCTGAATGAACTTTTTCGGCCAATGCAGGGATCGAACACCCGACCTCCAGGCTAGCGAGCCAGCATCTTAACCACTTAGCCAGAAAATATGAAAGGTCACATCAAACTGATTTCCTGTTCTTTGGCAACATCGGTCGGTTAAAATATTTCTTCTTATTTCTTCGAGAATAATACCTATTTAAAAACAAAACGGAGTTGGTTGTACTTTTAGGTCCATATATTTAAGTTTCCAAAACTTTAAAGGAAACACTTTTCCTGTGATTGAAGCGCCTATTTATGTATGAAGAAGAGAAAATTAAATTAGTTTGGCCTACAAGAGATGTATGTTATGACAAATGTCAGGTTAAGCCAAGTTGCCCGACAATGTTGACAGATGATGTAGTCCTATTCATATCCGTTATTTTTATGGTGAATAGTGTAGTTATATCAAGTCTATTAAGTCAAGTATAACTAGGTACTAATACAGGATGTTGATAATTATATTCTCAAACTGTGTACAATAATATACTGTCAATCCTATATTATACAGTGTATTATGGGAGAGAGAGAGAGAGAGAGAGAGAGAGAGAGAGAGAGAGAGAGATGGGGTTTAACGTCCACTCGACACAAACTAGGTCATTTTAAGACTAACATATGGTTCAATTTTATTTCAATAATTCGCTTGTGCGTTTGGGTCTTTAGTGGTCGACTCGACACAAACTACTAGGTCATTTTGGAGAAAATCCACGAAGTTTGACAGGCGACCCTACATCCCTGGTCACCTACAACCTGAGAATCGAAACCACGACAGTTGACTCAATCACAGACCTTATGATACAGCGCGCACATGCAAACTATTCGGAAATGACACCCAGTGTTTTATGGATGGGGCATACATCACTACTGTTATTCTGGCTATGGAAATGAAATGAAATGAAATGGGGTTTAACGTCCTACTGTTTTGCTCCAAACTGGGCTAATGAAAACGGGCATACGCCATACAGTGTGCTATGAGGGAAATTTTGCCCGGACAGCGGCACTTAGGCCTACTCTTATATCGAATTCCAACTGTCAAGGGATCTTTTACGTGCACGCCAATGTGTACACGGGACCTCGGTTTTTCGTCTCATCCAAATGACTAGACAGCTGTCCTTGTCAGGCCCTCTGTCCTGCATCACTGACAAGGGGAAACCACACCGGAAAATCTGAATGAACTTTCTCGGCCAATGCAGGGATCGAACACCCGAACTCCAGGCTAGCGAGCCAGCGCCTTACCCACTTAGCCACCGTGATCCCCCTTCTGGCTATGGACCTAGTAAACTTTGTTCATATTTCTAGTTTTATAAATAATTGATCCCATCTAGATGTAAACTGTGTTTATTTTTTTTAAAATATCAGATTGTATCATTAATTAGTTCACACAAAACCTCATCCAATATACAATATACTGTTACTATGGTAACCAGGGGTTACTATGGTAACAATATACAACAATTTATTAATAAGTAACAAGATTCATATTTCAAATAAATCTCCAGGTATAGAAATAGTTAAATAGTCCACACATCCAATACTGATTTTACTTCTAGAATTCAATTTGCCCGTTTTCTGATGTATTTTCAGATTTTACAACTGTACGTCTTTCAAGAGCATCTTGGCACTCTATATGTGAAAGATGCGCGATATAAATACATCATAATAATAATAAAATAATAATAAATCATTAGAAATATGATTAAAATACAGATCTATATTTCGGTTTTTTTTTTTTTATACTTTCGATGGCCTACACTACATGAAGATCTGACAAGTTGTAGCAATAAGTCGAGTCAGAGGTCATACGAGCGGCTTTTGACCCTATGAAGTCAGACATTTGATTAACCAATCAGAAATGAAATTGGATCTGTGTTTTAATCAGATTGAATTAACATATTTTATTTTATTTGTTTATTTATGAATTTTAAATATTTTTTGTTTCAATGATCAGTAAATATTTCATTGGAAACAAAAACCAAAGCCAGATCAAATTGGAATAATGAACGATAAAAAACCCCTGACAAATTGGATCATCTTGAATAGCCATGGAACAAACATCTGAATTTCAACATTGCCATGAACACTATAGGAACAAAAATAACGTTTTGGAGAATGATTGAGTTTAGGTAGAAACTAAATACCTGTTGAATAATACCAATTTTTATACCTGAGACAAATATAGTCAGTCTTATTTTTATAGTTTTATTTAATTACCATGAACCAATAAAATAAAGAGCGGAATAAAACAAAAAAATATATGTTCAAGCAAAAGCAATTTCATTTTCATTTCTACATGATGGGGTTTAACGTCCACTCGACACAAACTAGGTCATTTCGGGACTAACACATGGTTCAATTTTATTTAAATAATTCACTTGTGCGTAGGGGTCTTCAGCAGTGGGAGGAAAACGGAGGATTCAGAGACAGGCGACCCTACTTCTTGTCACATACAACCAGGCGAATCGAAACCATGCCAGTTGACTCAATGACAGACCTTATGATTCAGCGTGCACATGAAAACCAAAAGAACTTGGTTTCATTGTTCAAAAACTTCTTGTTCCAAATTTTTCAGTTTTGAAATGTAAAATGAAATGAAATGAAATGGTGTTTAACGTCCTACTGTTCTGCTCCTATGCTGGGCTAATGAAGACGGACATACGCCATACAGTGTGCTATGGGGGAAATTTTGCCCGGGCAGCGGCACTATCGCCTACTCTTATATCGAATTCCAACTGCCAGGGGATAAGGTATAGGAATATGCTGAAAATTTCATCAAATTGCTCTACTCTGAACTAAGATATTAGTGATTGAATTTTAGGCCTAGTCTCGATCATCATTACTAAAATCAGTACAATAAAAACAAAGTTTCCATTGTCCATTTTTGTGTTTAATCATCAATGTGCGTTGAATAGCAGATTGGGTTGCTGAAAATCCAATGAAAATCGGACATATTAGATAACACTGAGAGTTGATTATGGTCTTTTCATGTTAATTAATATATAATTAATACTTTATATAATATTTCCGACCTAAAGAAAGACCTACAATAGACAGATTTACCTCTTGTATAATGTATGTTTAATATTTTCAATAAATTATAATAAAAGTGTTATTTATGATACAATATAAACAAGCTGATATCCAGTACTAATTTGTTTTCCGTTTTCTTGTATCGTGACTGTCTGGTTATCTGTGTCTATATGAAATATGGCTGTATCGTTTATTTGAAGTTTGCCTTGTTCAGGATTATCTATATCCGGTATCATTCGATGACCACTCTCGGTGTTTTCATATCGTAATAGTCGTACATTGGCAGCATCTGTTGAATAAAATTCATGTATTAGTAATAATAATCCAACAGAGGGGAAGGAGAGGTGAGAGAGAGACAGTAGGAAAGGTAGGGGGGGGGACAAGAAAGAGAGATACAGCACGAAGGGGAGTATTGTATCATAAGGGAAAATGAGAAAAATATAAATAGTCCGTACATTCCCTTGTTTTTATTCATTCTAGATTTAATAAAAACATGGTAATGCACTTTTTCTATTTTTTTCGTTTTCTCTTAACTAGTGACAGTCAAATTCTATTTATAAATTATCAGATATCCTTCGTCTTCGAATCCATTTCTCCCGCTAACAATACCGGCAATACTATATACCGGAAAACACCGGAAAACAACCGGAAAACACCATTTTATACTGAAAACCGGAAAACACCGGAAAAACACTAAATACCGGAAAACATCCTAAATACCGGAAAACACCCATAATAGGTAACCCGGAGCCTGGTCCTCTGTGTGCGGTTTTGGACCAAGTGAGCGCCGATGAAGGAAGGTCAAGGTCATGTTCGTTTTACAAATAGCCCCCCTCCCCCCCCCCCCCCCCCCCAAAAAAAAAACAAAAAAAATCTTTTTTTTTTTTTTCTCCCAAATTTTTTTGACGAAAAAAATTTTCTGCCCCCCCCCCCCAAATAAAATCGAATTTTTCCAAAAAATTGGTTTTACAAAAAAAACATTCCGTAGGAAATAATTTTACAGAGAAAAATACTGGAAAAAAAATAGGAATTTTTTTTTGAGAGAAATTTGGGAGAAGAAATTCTTAAAAAAAATCTGAAAAGAAATTTTTCTTTGACCGTAGGTGATCGCTCGCTTGTATGTTAATGAACTTATTTCATCAGCGCTCACTTGGTCCAAAACCACACACGAGGACCAAACTCCGCATTACTAAATAGCTACCGGAAAACTTAGAAGAGTAAACTGTGCCTGAGATTCTTTTTAGAGATCGCGCCGTGCCGCGCCCCGCTCCAGGAGGGATCATCATCAGGGTGGGACGGGGGGTGGAATTGTCCAGTCACGTGACGAACATAGATCTTCCATTCCTCAACCCATATTATTTCCACAGTCATTGTCATTAATCACAAATTATGGGATGATATACGAAAATGCAGGTTTACTCTGAAATAGTGCAAATGATACTTTTCCATCTACAATCTTCAGATCAAAGGATGCAAGTTCTTACACAGTGTAGCATATACTATTCAAAAAAAGTAGGGGATATTTGATTTTGGGGGCATAATACTAAAATATGCAAATGACTACGAAAAAAGTCACTATAGAACCTAACAGAAGAAACATTTCCAGTTACATGTGACGCCCAAACGCACCAATAGCTACCGCATGGAATGCAGGTGATGCTTGGGATCATCATGGGGGTCCAACCCAACATTTGCACGACTCTGACTTTGAATGTTACAGTCATTGTGGCATTGAATTCCAGGGTGGAAACATCAGTTTAATTGTTTTAGTGACCAGAAAACAAATTTTGATATGCGTCGGCTTACCCAAAATGAAAGGTTACGTGCCCTTGGCATGCTACAGATCGGCACAACACAGGCGGTTGTGGCGCGGACGATGAATGTTTCTCAGTCTGTCATAAGCAGGCTATGGTCCAGATACCGTGATACCCATTCGGTGTAAGTCTTCAGCCACCAGGAAGTGGTTAATATAGTAATGTTTTATTACGATAGTAGTACATAAAACAAATTGGTTGCCTGAGGTTCTCGGGGGGGAAAGTAGCCTCATCGACTAGAGTCCTCTATTTCACAAATAAAAATAACAATTGCTTCCTTGAAAATTTATGGATCAACCCTTTTCACAGACGTCCAGCTTACCACTTCCCGTCAATGCAGTAAGATAGAATATGTAGTTTTCTCATGGACAATTGGGCGAAAGTTGGGGTTTTCTCAAGGAAAACTGGTCAACGAGTTGGGGAATAAAGCTCGAAAAGTAATCCAGAAAAAAAATCCTGTGTGCGGCCCTCGAATTATGATGGAATATGTTGAATATTATTATGGTTCAAGTGATTATATTTGACCCTGGAATGAAAGTAAGCCCAGAAACAAGTAGATTTTTAGCCCTTCCAATGAGATGGATAGCTATTGGAAAGGATAGACACTTTTCAGATTACAGCCTGTCCGAGAATTGCGTGGCATCCATTTCGTTTGGTGATTAGGACACATAGTGGTTAAACCTGGAACTTCAACTCGAACTATTCAGAGATTTATTAACTCGCTTTTGATGATACTTGCAGTTTTATGATGCGATTTTTTGTTACCTAGGGAGGAGTTGGCCTAATCGTGCCTTCCACTAATTCGTACCACCCTGATGCCAGCGTTACTGGTAAGAATCAGGAGACCGGCGCAACCGGCATATAATGGGGCCCTCAGAGGGCTGTGTTTAATCTACTGAAATACTGAAACACTGAAATCTACTAAAATTTACTGAAAACTAAAATTAAAATACAAAATAAAATATGGTCAATGATGGAGGAAGACTGATTGCGTCTTTTAAAACATTCAAAACATAATAGGCATCAACAAAATTTTGGAGAAAAAAAAAATTGGAAATTTTTTTTGGGGGGGGGGAGGGGGGCTATTTGTAAAACAAACATCGTAATGACCTTGACCTTCCTTCATTGGCGCTCACTTGGTCCAAAACCGCACACAGAGGACCAGGCTCCGGGTTACCTATTTAGAGTGTTTTCCGGTATTTAGGATGTTTTCCGGTATTTAGTGTTTTTCCGGTGTTTTCCGGTATTCAGTATAAAATGGTGTTTTCCGGTTGTTTTCCGGTATATAGTATGGCCCTAACAATACCTACCTTTTATTTTGGATCGTTCTAATTTAGCTATTCGATTGGCTATTTTACACGTTTCATCACCTTCATATATCGGTACTAATAGTTCAAATAATCCACTGTACGGTTGAGGATTCACAAATCTCACTTTTACAGATGCCTGAAAATAGAAATTGTTTCAAATAATACACATACAAGGTGCTAATCATACATTATTTTATACTAGATGAAATATAGGAATCACTTGACGATTTCATTGAAATGCATGTGTGGAATAGTGTCTATATTTTAGTTTGTTTAATGATGGAGACTAAGACATTGCAATATATTATGAAGAAAAGTATCAATATTTTAAACCACACATAAATAGAAATGAAAATGAAATGAAATGTAACGTCCTACTGTTTTCCTATGGACTGGGCTAATGAAGACAGGCATACGCCATACAGTGTGCTATGAGGGAAATTTTGCCCAGGCAGTAGCACTATGGCCTACTCTTATTTTGAAGGGATCTTTTACGTGCAAGCCAATGTGTTCACAAGACCTTAGCTTTTCGTCTCATGCGAATGACAAGACATCAACCTGCATCACTGACAAGGGGGAACCATGCCGGAAAATCTGGGTGAACTTTCTCGGTCAATGCAGGGATCGAACACCCGACCTCCAGGCTAGCGAGCCAGCGTCTTAGCCACTTAACCACCGTGCCCCCCCCCCAACACATAAATAGCCTTGTTTAAAAAATAAATTACCTGTTCTGTAAAAGTCATGAAAGGTTTCCCCGGACAACATTCTTCTTTTACTTTATCTTCGGCTAAATCAGAAAATTTGATTTCTATTCCTTCTAACTGTAAATAAAAAACAAATAATTAATATATTATCTATTCCAGTAATTAACAAACAAATAATAAACATTTAATCTATTCCTAATCTAATAAGGAACGTTCTCGGTCAACAATCTGTGACCTCCAAGTTAGAGAGCCTGAGACTTACTCACTGAATCACTGCGACTGTTTTTATGTCGTGAATTTGCAGTTAATTAATGGCTAGTAATCTCATTGTCTCTCAGTTTATAGAAATAAATTGTTTAATAAACAAAGATTACCCATGAAAGATAAAAAATAAATTGAATGTTTTAAAGATAAATTGTGTTAAATAACTATACAATCTAATTAAAACACAGATCCTATTTCATTTCATTTTTTCTAGTTCAAAATTTCATTTTACTTGTCTTTACTACACTAGGATCTGAAAGAGTTGTTATATAACCCACATTCTGGATGATGTGAGGGATTTAGCCAATAAAATAGCCGGTTATGGCAAGTTTTTGGCATTAGGTGCACGGAACTGTGGGAAACCCAGTAGAAACTTCAATGCTGATTGGGTCAAAAGTCGCTCGTATTAACCCTGATGCAAACTTCCACTACAACTGGTCAGATCTTCATGTAGTGTGGGCCATCGAAAGTATATAAAACGAAATGAAATATAGATCTTTATTTTAATACAGATTTGATTATATATCTCAGGTAAACAGGTGTTAAGACAGGTAATTACAACTAAACAAGAACCCTGTAGACTAGCAACCATTAACATCTTCAGTTGCCATGGTTTCATTACTGTATACCTTTAGTAGTAGAGGATCAGTTTGTTAATCAATTTATAATCTCAATAATTGAGAATTCTATTTGTATTTATTAAACATTATTTTCTATCTATTTATTGCGTATAACAGGGTCGTCTGAATGCACGGGGGGGGGGGGGGGGGGGGGGGGGGGCAAGCTGAGCAGTTAATACCAACAAATGTAACATGATAATAGTAACACGAAACAGGGGATTATAGTTATTGGTTGTATATAGTAATATGAGACAGGACTACAGGAGATTACGGTTATTGGTTGTATATAGGCCACTTACCTCCAGAGTGGAAATTAAATATTTCAGATTAACTTGTAATATATCCATTTCATTATATTCTGTCGTTAGATTCAACGCTTTCATTCCATCTTTACTAAAACTTTCCTAAATAAAAACATACAATTTAACGTTTATAACAATAATCTGAAACACTAGAATTGGGGAGATTCTCAGTGTTCAAAGAATCCAATATTGTCCAGTATAAATCATTTAATGAACCATGGATATACAATGTATTAACAAGCGGACCTTAGCCTCGAACCATGTGAAATTCTACTATCATTAAATCTCAGTGTTTCATTTATCCCACTCTATACATATTCTTTTTGTGGAGAAAATGGTGAATGATGAAACGAAGGAAAGAATGAACAAAGGAATGAATGAATAAAAGAATGAACAAAGGAAAGAATGAACAAAAGAATGAACAAAGGAAGGAATGAATGAGGGATTGAATAAAGGAATAAATGAACAAAGGAAGGAACGAAGGAATGAATGAACAACTGTTTAGTTCATTTTGAGACTAACATATGTTAATATTTTTCTATGATTATGTAGCCAATATGGGTTTGGAGAATTTTGCCCAGGCAGCAGCATGTCCACCTACACTTCATCAAATTCTACCTATCATGGGATCTTTAACGTTCACAGCATTCCAGTTTGTCCACAAGTGGAACATCGTTTTTTGTTCCATTAATACGAATATGCAAACTTTTCATATCAGACCTGCAAGCTGTGGGAGTCTAGTCAAGGGTCCAGTACCCTGACTGCTAGATTAGTGTTTCACTTGTACAAAAGGTAATAAAAAATGTGAGAGAGACAGAGAGAGAGAGAGAGAGAGAGAGAGAGAGATATGGTTTAAAGTCCATTCCACACAAACTAGGTCATTTCGGGACTAGCACACGGTCAATTTTATTTCAATAATTCGCTTGCACGTAGGGGCCTTTAGCAATGGGAGGAAACCGGAGGATTCGGAGAAAACCCACGTGGTTGGACAGGCGACTCTACTCGTCACATACAACCAGGGAATCGAAACCATGCCAGTTGACTCAATGACAGACCATATGATATAACGTGCACATGTTAACCATTCGGGGATCCAACCCCTCCAAAAAATGTGAAAGAAGATGTGCATCATGCTTGTGAAATAAGAGAATGAAACACCTGTAAATGAAACACCTGTAAATACCTTGATTATCTGAACAAAAGGCATTATTTTCTTGCTATATTTCTTTAATTCAGGTTTCGGCTGTAGGGCACCTGCTATAATTTTATTATCAGGCATTTCATTCTTCTCCTGTAATATATAAAACATTATCTAAACTTGACTATTTTACTCTACAGTAAGACAACATTCTACATGTCCTGCTCATGTTCGAACATTTGTGGATAAATCTACCATTCTTCAGCTGAGAACTGGAATTATATAAACAAACTGGACGCAATTTAAAAATAGCTGAGCTAATGAAGACTGGGGTAATGAAGACGGGCATATGCCATGCAGTTTGCTATGAGGAAAATTTTGCCTGTCAATGTGTACACAGGACCTTGGTTTTTTTTTTATCCCATCCG
Organism: Patella vulgata; assembly: GCF_932274485.2. Lineage (NCBI taxonomy): Eukaryota > Metazoa > Mollusca > Gastropoda > Patellidae > Patella > Patella vulgata. Next base: position 2,196,777 of record NC_065886.2, on the reverse strand, counting down.
TATGACTAGACATCTGTCCTGTATCATTGACATGGGGAAACCACGGTGGAAAAACCTGGGGAACTTTACAGCCAACACAGGGATCTAACCACACCACGATGAAACCCTGGTTAGTCAACCGGGGCCATTTAACTGAGCCACTAGAGCTCTCTAGAGTTAAAGATGTTAAAGGAGAAATATCTTACCTCATACATCTGTTTTAACGTTGTTAATACGGTCTTCTGCCATGGAGGATACGTTTTAGCAACCCAGATAGTTCCATGGGAGGGATTAATCGCTACTTTCTGAAATCAAATATCATATATTAAGATGGATGATACATACTTTTATTTATAATCTCATCGTGTCATTTTAGCTATAGAAAGAATCCCTTGAAAACTACAATATTAACACAAGGTACAATTTTATGGATATACAATTACTGAGTTTAATACTAAGCGACGTTTCGACGAGTATACTCTCATCTTTATCAAACAAATGATGTTCAATTACTAAATGCCAATCAAAGAAGATACAATATTAAGATAGATGAATCTCTAATAAGGAATGATCAGTCCAATAATGGTTCAAGTCCATTCAGTATTTACAAATATTCATCAATCGATTCTATGTGCTACTTGCTTTATAATAAGCTCCCCGCCATTTTGTTTTGAGCAAACAGAAATTATAGGCCTTTTCTAAATCTGATTGATTCCAAGATAGTAGGTTATCTAGCGATAGTATTTTGATTTTATTTTCTTAATTAAATGTTAAATAATTAATTTGAGTATATATTAGCGGAGATTAAGTCGTGATAAATTTGATATTTTAGCAGAAAAAGCCATGCAAAGCATCGAAATATGCCCACACAGCAGCTTTTTCTCGAAAAAACAGATAAACCACAGACAGCAGCTTATCCAAAAGGAAAACTTGGTTTTTACCAAAGATTCTTTATGCCTTCAAAAAACCTAATCTCTATCATGTTGATAAACTTGGCAAAAATCTGTTAAAAACTCGAGTATCACAAGCTAAATATTGACTGATGGACGGACGAACGGACAGACAGGGTGACAACTATTTATACCCTAACTATGTGTAGGTGTATAAAAAATGAATTACCTACCTTTCCTTTTCCTGGTGCCATGGCTGATTTTAATCGTAGTCTAAATGAATGAGTAGCTTCTTGTAGATATAGAGACGATTGGACTAACATTTCATCAACAGGTCCACCTGCTGGCCATGATGCCCTTAATATACTTTCCTTCTATTAAACAATAAAATTAAAATATTTACCCAATACTGCTTTTATTATACTAGCTGTCTATTAAACAATAAAATAAAATGACGGCAGGACGATTTACCAAATATCATCCAACAGAAATGAAATGAAATGTGGTTTTATGGCACGTCAGCACTAACCGGGCTATATTGATCACCCAACGGTAACCTAACCCAACGGCTTCTTAGCCTATGCAGAAAATGGTCATCACCGAACTCAGACATAGCAACCATTTACACCTGTGCTCATTAAATATTCTCTTTCTATTAGAACGGAACGGAACGGAACGGAACGGAACAGGGGTTCAATGTCTCTTCAACATGTGGGATCTTTGTTGACTTTCATCCATCAATGGGTCTTTTACAAGCACGTCAATGTTTGCTCGAGTGGTGGACCTCATATTAGTTCCATTCAAATTACTAGGCACATATTCCTTGTCAGTCTCACCTACGCCACCTCTGACAATTAAAGGAGCTGACCTTGTAAAATAATTCCTGATTGCTAGGTACCACAGCTTCCCCTCCTTCAATCAAATAGTATTTATATGACCTTACCTCTCCTAATAAACTCCAGATATGTTCACACGTGTGAGGACAGATGGGACTCAGTATTAAGATCTGATCACGTATAAATCGCAGAACCAAGTCTATATGCATGCCTTTAATTTCTATTTCTCTATACGTATCGCGTAAAGCCTAAAATATAAAACAAATATACTGGAGAATCAAGTCTATATGTAATGGATAAAGTCTGTTATATAAAAAACACTGGAGAATCAAGTCTATATGTATCACCTTATGTAAGCCTGTAATATAGAACAGTAAACTGGTAAATCAAGTCTAGATGTAATGGGTAAAGCTTGTAATATAAAAAAAATGCTGGTAAATCAAGTCTATTTGTATCACATAAAACAATAAACACATTTACTAAAATAAAGCTGCTTTACAGACATTTTCTAATCCACATTAAATGATTTAAATAAGAAACATATCAACAATAGTTAATTAATATCATTTAAATTTAATTTTGGGCATTTTGTTTTTAGCAGATTCAAAGAAAACTCTGCACTTTTACACTAAGCTCGAAAATCAGAGTTTTTAATATCAGTCATAGATCTATTGTTTAAAGATACATGATGTAAGATTTAGATAAAGGGCTGGGCGTTCTTGCTGTAATAGCGCAAAAATAGATATTGGAAAATGAAAATATTGAAAATTCATTCAAATTACATCATTTTGAGCCAAGTTATCACTTTTTGTAGTTTTGACAAGATGTGTGCATTGTGGTAACCACGGCACTGGTATATTCCAGACATAACCCCATTTTCCCATTTTTAAATCAAATCTTTAAATGGCGAAGTGTTCTAATCTAGTTAAAATCTCGAGTATCCAATGCCATCAAGAGTTGATTATGGTCTTTTTTCGTTTATAAATGTCTAATTAATAGTTTATATAACATATCAGGCCTAAAGAAAGACCTGAATTAGGCAGATTAAGCTCTTGCATAAGGTATGTTTAATTAGAGGTAGATTCAAATCAACACATTTATAACAATTCATCGCATTACAACATCATTAAAAAAAACAACAAATATTTGATCTAACCTGAAATTCAAAGAAACCTGATCGAAGTGCTTCTTTAAATAAATAACCTTGATAATATTCTTTCGTTGATTGTATAGCTTTATTCATTTCACTGAAAAATATCAAATATATCTTATTAAACATTTCACATTATTGGGATACTCAAGGCCTCAGGTTGTTTTTGTATCTAAGGGGTTGCACATCAGATCTGTCTGACTAACCTTGTTGGTGATGTTCAAGGTCCTCAGTTTCCTCCTACTGCTAAAGACCCCCGCATGTTACAGGGAGCCACGGTGGCTAAGTGAGTAAGATGCTGACTCGCTAGTCTGGAAGTCAAGGTTACGATGATGACCGAGAAAGTTGATCAGGATTTTCCCACATGGTTTCCCTGACCAGTACAGGTGTCTAGTCATTCGAATGGGACAGAAAAATGAGGTCCCGTGTACACATTGGGAGTTGGTATAAGAGTATGCCATAGCGCTGCTGTCCGGGCAAAATTTCCCTACTAGCACACTGTATGACGTATGCCCAGTCGAAGCAGAACAGTAGGACGTTAAACCAAATTTCATTTCATTTACCCCTGCATGTTAGATCCAAAATGACCTAATTTGTGTTCAGTGGACTTATCTGCACGTATTGTTTTTACGTACCTAATAAAAACTTTATCATTGAATGTATATTCACTGGCTGGTCCAGAACGGAACGTATCTTTAGTACTCAATACTTCTTTTACCCAATCCAGGAACGCATACAGACGTAACAAACCAGCATCAGCCATCTTCTCTACGAAGTTAGCATCTTCTATACTATCGCCAGCATCAGCCAACGAGAATCTCATACCTGTAGATCAAGATACAATTACAGTGAACCATACACTCACATCAGACGTTAGTTACGCTAGCAAAACTTGTATATTAAAAATCACTAGAATTTTCATTGACTGTAAGTCAGCAAAGGGCCATAATTCAGTTAAAAATAGATGGAAGTCCACACAATATGCTCTTGATTGATTATCCAGCAGTGTACATACCTTGAATTAAATACTGTGAAAATTAACCTAAAGGAATTCTGGAAAACTGAATCTTTATGGATTTTTAGTAAATAAAGGGCCATTATTCCGTAAAATGCAAAACATAAACTTGATCAGCTATATACAAGTTATAGTCCCTGTAGTTTCAGGGGTTAACAACTCATAGTTCCTGTAGTTTCAGGGGTTAACAAGTTTTAGTCCCTGTAGTGTCAGGGGTTAACAACTTATAGTTCCTCTAGTTTCAGGGGTTAATAAGTTATAGTTCCTCTAGTTTCAGGGGTTAAGGACTTATAGTCCCTCTAGTTTCAGGGGTTAACAACTTACCATCAGCAGAGAATTTTTGTAGAGCATCAGATAAAGTTAAATAATTGCCTGTTGATTTGGACATCTGTAAAAAAAACATGTAATAAATCATATTTATTATATTCATTAAAGATACATTATGTACGATTTAGAACAAGAGCTGACCGTTCTCGCTTTAAGGGCGTTGAGTACACTAAAATTCACATTTCAAAGATAGCACTGTAATTTTTGTTGATAAGATATGACATTTTTTGTTACTTGGGGTGGTAAACTACAAATTGTTCACCAAAAGAATACTTCAGTTCACTACTCCGCCACTCTCAAAATCATTTCATGCATTCAAAAATGGTAGAGTTCGACCATTAAAATAATAAATTCAGCGATGTTCCAGTCATGATAGATGGTAGACATCGATTCTCGCATTGTAGAGGGAATTCATGTGATATCTTTGATCAAAATGGCTTCGATGGACGAAGATTGTTTACTGCCGATCACATGATGGATGTGTACAACGTCATAATTTATTCAACAATTGATCTAGGTTTGGAAACCATTTCATGTGCTATAAATAGCTCTTTTCTTTTCGCTTGTATCTCCATTATTACACAACGGGGTTATTTTACAAATGGAACAGGTATGCAAATGGTCTGCAAGAGATGGACAGGGAACAAGCTAAAAAAAAAACCCTGATTTTTAGTACAATCAATGACCATAATCCATGAAGTTACGATCCAATATATACCAATATCGAAAGAACCAAGATCTTTGGGATATAACCTTATATTTCAAGTTTCATGATTTCTGTGTAAACAATTCATACCTTCTCTGAATTTAACAACAAATGTCCATTAGCACGAATTCCTTTTGGCCATTTAGAACTAAAAAAAAAACAAACAATAAAAATATTGTGTATTTTATCTTTAAAGATACATTATGGGAGATTCGATAACGAGTTGGCAGTTCTCACTATAATAGTTAAAAACTAGATAATGTAAAGGCAATTTGCTAAAAAATCTCAGTCAAATTGATCCACCCTGAACCGAGAATTTGGCGACTGAATTTTCGGCCTAGCCTCGATCATCATTACTAAAGTTGGTACAATAAAAAACATAGTCTCAATTATCCATTTCATGATTTAATCATGAATGAAAGTTGAGCAGCAAATCCGATCCTAATCCAGTAAATATTGCAGGCTAGCGATGACATCGAGAGTTAATAAATGTCTTATTAATAGTTTAGATAACATTTCAGGCCTAAAGAAAGACCTGCAATAGGTAGGGTGCCCACCATAAATAAATATCTCCAGATATCTTGACAATTACACCACAATATCTATATATACACCAAGCCTTAAATCAATTTCGCACATTTATAGTCACTAAATAAACGGTCATGTTGTACTTATTAAGCTATGACCATTTAACCATCCATACATAATAGACTGAAAGATGGTTACGAGTGTCGGCCATAACATCCGAGCACATGTGAGTAAAAAATAGGTTACGTGCCCTTGTTTTGAAAGTATTCTCGCTTAACCAGTCTACCGATCATTCTATGTTTGATTAACAGGCGGGGATAATCAAGACTACTTTTTTTACGAAACATGACAGAAAACTGGAACAATAAATTGAATTTAGAAACACGCACGTTAGGCCACTCAACAAATGTTTTAAGAACCTTGTAAAAGTAAAATGAAACTACTGCTAGTATCATGGTCTTGCCCAACCCAAGTATTTCAGAGATATTATTTGTACTAAACCAAAAAATGATAAAACAATTTAAAAAATAAAACGAAAGTAATTTCTAAAGCTGTTGTAATAACCAATAAGCTAAATATTACTGCTATTCAGAATCGTCAACAATAGATTTTTTACGGCTGTAATAGTTGATAGAAGTGTAGAAAATTGCACGTGCGATGGCTATTTATAGTATCATAGAACTCTACCGCTGAGTGCGTAGTGTAAGCGAGAAATCACAGAAGCGTGTACATTCGCCGTGCCGCGACCAACTTTCTGTATGGTGCACGGGTCACACTACAATAGGCAGATTTAGCTCTTGTATAATGTGTGTTTAAAGTAGCAAGACATTAAAGATACATTATGTAAGATTTAGATAAAGAACTAGCTATTCTTGCTATAATAGTTCGAAAGTAGATGATGTAAAATGAATAATTTGAAAATTTCATTCAAATTACTCTATTGCAAGTGAAGATATTAGCCTTTGAAGGTTTGACAGACGTGTGCAATAATTTCAACCACCGTACTGGTTGATCGAAGCTAAGTCTCAGTCCTCCATATTTGATTAAATCAAAGTATCGCTGAACCATTCTAATCTATTTAATATCGGAGAAATCTGATGCCATCGAGAGTTGATTAAGGCCTGGATCAGTTAATTAATGTCTAATTAATACTTTAGAAAACATTTCAGGCCTAAAGAAAGAAATGCAATAGGCCGATTTAATTTTTATATAAGGCCACACAAACAAAAATATTCTGGTTCTCGGGCAATTCTTACAAAAAAATAACATAGGAGGGAGGTTTTTACTTTGTCAAAGGATCACTATGGGAGTAAATGGCTCCTCATAAACGCTATATTTCAAGCCACTATAATTTAACTCATTGTGTTGTTTTATTTGAATGTATGATTATCCAGTATCATTTGTGGTTTTCATTAACATTTAACAGGATTGCGTACTTGATAATTGAGCCTAAAGCACATTTTTGTGTTGATTTATTTGAATGTATGATTATCCAGTATCATTTCTGGTTGTCATTAACATTTAACAGGGTTGAGTACTTGATAAATGAGTCTAAGCCACATTTTTGGTTTTATAAAGTTACTTCCTGTACAGGCAGTAAAAAATAAATATAGAGTTACTTCCTGTACAGGCAGTAAAAAATAAATATAGAGTTACTTCCTGTACAGGCAGTAAAAAATAAATATAATCATATCAGTTTTTAAGTGATTCAGGAGAACCTGGGAACTAGAATATTTTTTCTATATGGCCTCATATATTTTTACGTACATTTTGTTTTTAAATATTCTTCTCCTAAGAAATAAGACTCAAAATTTTAATAGTTCAAATTTACATTTTACCTATCATCCGGCCAGATAGCACAGTGATTGTATATCTTACCTATCATCCGGCCAGATCGCACAGTGATTATATACGAAATATGTTAAATGATTTGGTATTAAATCTTTCCCCGAGGCTCGTACATCAACAGGATACCAATAATTAAACTCGTTCTTCAGTTGATTTAACGTAGTTTTTGGTATCTTGGTATTTTTAGGAAATGGTGCCGATTTAAAGAAGATATAATCCCAAACTTCATCCGTCATCTGTTCAGCTCTAAAACATACAAATAAACATTTCAACCAATCACCCCCAAAAAACCCTTTAATATAAAGATACATGATGTCAGATTTATATATATATAGAGAGAGAAATGGGGTTTAATGTCTACTTGAATTAGTCATTTCGGGACTAACACATGGTCGAATTATTATTTCAATAATTCGCTTGCGCATAGGGGTCTTAGTGTGGCAAGAAACCGGAGGGCCCGAAGAAAACCCAGAAGGTTGGACAGGCGACCCTACTCCTTGTCACGTACAACCAGGGAATCGAAACCACGCCAGTTGACTCAATGACAGACCTTATGATACAGCATGCACGTGCTAACCATTCGGCCATCCAACCCCCCTTTAGATAAAGAGCTGCCCGTTCTTGCTATAATAGTTCAAAATACATAATGAAAATTACAGTCAATTAACTTTATTCTCCGTGACGTTATGAGTGTTTAAAGGTTTGACAAGTTAGTCTTGATTGTCAAGTACCATTGCTATGATAAGAAATAATGTCTTGATTATCCAGTTTATTTAATGTGTTCTTATCCATTAGATTTCAAGAAATCACCAAGAACTTCAGTTTAGAAGATTGTGGATATTATTTCAATTTTAGACACAAGTGCATTGGGTCGAGTGGTTTGACTCTGTTTGGGTTGGTACTTGGTTTGACTTGGTACCCAGGTTTCACTTAATATGAGTTGGTACCCGATTTGAGTCAAGAGTGTGTACGCAGTTTGACTCTGTCAGAGTCAGTACTAGGTTTGATCCAGTTTGAGTCGGTAACTGGATTGATGCGTTTAAAGTTGGTACCCAGTTTGACTTGGTTCAAGTCGATACACCATCAAGAGTTGCTACCTGGTTTGACTCAGCCAGATTTGGTACTTGGTGTGACTCAGTCAGTCGGTGACCGTGGTTGACTCAGTTCATTGTGTATGGGATTTCAGTGAAAACGCATCAATATCATTTCTATTTGGTTTCCATCTGATATGGACCTAATACTATAACAGCTGAGAATCAATTTATTATTTTGCTTCACTCTTTGAAACCTTGTCTTTATGAAACATTGTCTTTATAAAACATTGTCTAAATAAAACATTGTCTTGATGAAACACTGTCTCTTTATGAAACCATCTCCTCACTCTGGTACCTGTAATGTCTGTGATTCTATTGATAGTATTAAAACATGTCTGATATAACTAAAATCTCTAGACCTGTATCTATACTAATATTTGTGACTGTCGTTTGTCTGTCTGTCTGTTTGGGGTAGGCGGCAACACTAGTTCTGCCCCGAGTCTCAAATTTGGGGTATAGGGGTAGCTCGGACCGGGGAGTAACATAGGCCAGGTGGCGTTAGTCTACCACTTCCGGTTTCAGAGTTATGACCCCTGAGCGAAGCCGGGTATCCTGCTAGTATAATCATAAACTGTACCATATATAAAACTGTTAAACTATAATATATTACTTGATATTAGCTGGTCCTGGTTTACTACCATCAACAACACCACCTTGTAATAAATGTGCTACCGTATAGAAAGACATGTAAATCGTAGAATCAGACAGAGATTCTATCAAATACTGTGGATCCCATGGCAACTTGGTACCTGAAATAAATAAATAAATAAACAAAGGACAGGTGTAATACCGTTACCCAAGAAATTGAATACAATGGTGAAGTCGGATTCATTTTGACATTATCTGCATGATTACTGTGTAACTCATTTCTGTTACTTTACAAACCAAATCCACATAAAGATAGGGGGTCGTGGTGGCTAGCCCGGAGGTCACATGTTCGATCCCTGCATTGGCAGAAAAAGTTCATTCAGACTTTCTGGAATGGTTCTCCCTTCTCAGTTATATTTGATGGAAATAATTCTTTATTGTTTCATCATCTTTTTTTGTTAAATTATCTAATTTTTCAGTCTAATCCATGGTACTCAAATTGCTAGTTTAACATTTAATATATGTCATTGATAGAGGACCGCCCATTTAATCCAAACATTTCATAGGTGGCGCCAGCTTGTGTTGACTATTTCATCTGCAGTGGATACCGAATGTTGACAAAGAAAGAAAGAAAGGGAAATGGGGTTTAACATTGGGACTAACATGTGATTCAATTTTATTTCAACAATTTTCTTGCGTGTAGGGGTCTTTAGCAGTGGGAGGAAATCAGAGGACCTGGAGAAAACCCTTGAGGTTGGACAGGCGACCCCACTCCTTGTCACGTACAACAGAGGAATCGAAACCACGCCAGTTGACTCAATGACAGACTTTATGATACAATGCGCACAAGCTAACCATTCGGCCATCCAACCCACCGAATGTTGACAAATTTTCATCATATGTGTGTAAATAGTGAACAGAATTCAACCATTTATTGGACTGATAATATTCCTGTTAGAGATCCAACTTTCACAACATTGTTGTATGTACGGGGATTTTTCCATCCCTCAAATCACATTCAGCTGCGTTATTCAAGAACCAAAATATATCTTTATATGTCGTGATATATTTACCTAATTCGTACGATCTAGAACATATCTTAATCCATACGATCTAGAACATATCGTGATATATTTACCTAAACCGTATGATCTAGAACATGCATACTCGTGCAACCAATTTACAGTAGCGATTAAATTATTCTTGGTATCTTCTAAAAACGTCTCCATCTTCTGTATAGATGACAGTGTCTGTTTCTTCCATTCCTCTTCACCGTAATCTAAATACCTGTAGTCAACCATTTTAATTTATATAAGTAATAAAACAGACAACAAGCCAAACTGTTCACACAAATTTTACAAGTCAAATATATTTTAACAAGCGCGCGTTGCATTATAATGTCTGTCATTGAGTCAAGTCTCATGGTTTTGATTCCCCGCTTGTACGTGACAAGGAGTAGGGCGCATCTCCAACCTCTTTGGTTTTCACCAGGTCCTCCAGGTCACTTGTGTTGTTTCAATATATTACGCAATGTCTCGCTCTCGACCAATCAACCATACATAAAGTCCAGTAATTGTTTATTATCCCTCAATAGTTAGTGTCTTGTATATTAAACAGAATATATTATATAGTTTACTTACCACTGATCACATAAAGCTACATGAGAATATATTATATAGTTTACCTACCATTGATCACATAAAGCTACAACACATTCATCAGCTGATCGTGACATCACCAACTTCTCTGGTTCTTGATAAATAACGGCTTCATTCTAATAAATATACATTATATACTTTAACTATAGATAGATCTAATATTACATACTTCAACTATAGATAGATCTAATATTATATACTTCAACTATAGATAGGTCTAATATTACATACTTCAACTATAGATAGATCTAATATTATATACTTCAACTATAGATAGGTCTAATATTACATACTTCAACTATAGATAGGTCTAATATTATATACTTCAACTATAGATAGGTCTAATATTACATACTTCAACTATAGATAGATCTAATATTATATACTTCTGACAGAGATCGAGATAAGCCAGAAATCACAAATGGCTCTGGTGTCTGTCATTCTGTCTAGCTAACAAGGAACAGTCCTACTCACATGTCGGAACAGTCCCACTAACGTGTCGAAACAGTCCCAATCACGCGTCGGAACAGTCCTACTCCTGCGTCGGAACAGTTCTACTCATGCGTCGGAAAAGTTCTACTCATGCGTCGGAAAAGTTCTACTCATGCGTCGGAACAGCTCTACTCATGCGTCGGAACAGTTCTACTCATGTGTTGGAACAATCGTACTCACATGTCAGAACAGTTACTCATGTTGAATATGAGACAGATATCTACTTCCGTCAACGTAATCAGATTGTTGTCATGGTATTCTTGCTACTGTAGCTAATATTATATAACACCTGGTTATAGACCATTCCCAAGATCTGACATGTAAAAACATGGCATCGAATCTATCTTGGGACCATTTTGACTCTTGAATACTCCTGTGTACTTTTATAACTTGTCTCAGACATGATGCATGAGGATATTATTATTGTTGATAAATAAAACAAATAAATAAAACTTACTCGATCAATCATTTCTTTCTGGATTGTTTTCTTCACATCTTTAACTTTCTTTCCTTCATAACCCTTTACTACTAATACCTATATAAATATACACAACCCTTTACTACTAATACCTGTATAATATAAATAACACTTTACTACTAATACCTGTATAAATATACTTTTATAATATACCTGTATAAATATACTTGTATTACTACTAATACCTGTATAAATATACTTTTATAATATACCTGGGCCCTTATTCACGAAAACTTAAACTAAGTTACAACCGTAATTTTAAGAAATACTGCAACTTCATTGGATATATGCATATTGATTTTACTGGTCAGCCAATCGAATTGCAGTATTTCTTAAAATTTCGATTGTATCTTAGTTTAAGTTTTCGTGAATAAGGGCCCTGTATAATATACACAACCCTTTACTACTAATAACTGTATAAATATAATCATATAGACCTTTCTATCTTACCCCTTCATAAAAACCTTTCATATAGACCATTTCTTTAGCTTCCTGTAATTTATCTCTATCATTCTGACTCTGTATCTTCAAGTTTTCACAAGCTGTTACTGCTGATAGAGTTCCAAATTCTGGTACATCTATAATAGGTACCTACAAGTAGAAATAGTAAAATTAATTTATATCAATAATATAGGCTTCACATGTTTTCAGATCCATTGCATATACTCATATCATGCTTGAAATAAAATATTGTTTAAACCAAGTAGCAATCATTGATAAACACTGGTTACCAAGTAGCAATCATTGATAAACACTGGTTACCAAGTAGCAATCATTGATAAAGACAGGTTACAAAGTAGCAATCATAATATAAGAAAGACAACTCACTGGTTCAAAAGGTAAAACCATTTCATCTTTAATACCATATTTCTCTCTCAAAGCCTACAAAAATAATTTATATTTACATTTAACAAACGTAATTACACAAATAATTTACATGCATGCTTAAAGCTGCTTGATTTGATATTAGTTGTTGCAATATCAGTGTAGTTTGTGTCTTGTCCGCAGGTTTGCCTTGTCCGGTTCGTATGTGTATCGTGCGGTCCTCCTGCACTTACTATTTACAAGTTATGGCTTAATGCCACAAAATTAGCAATGTGCTGTGAGTTTCAAGTGATGGGTGATGTGGTAGTCTTGAAGTTCTAGACTTCAATATCCCAGGTTTGTGGGTGACGTAGCAGTCTTGTAGCTCTAGACTACAATATCCCAGGTTTGTGGGTGACATGACTTGTTGCTCTAAACTACAATATCCTAGGTTCGAAACCCATCATGGGTTGAGACGAACCTTTGGAATTTTTCAAACCCAGCCGTCATTTTTCGTGGGTGGCACCTATTGGGTGAAACAGGAATGATGTAGTCGTTTGATTGGGATAAAAAAAATCTAGGTCCACCCTATGTACACATTCGCTTGCACGTTAAAAGAAAGCCTTACAAATGTAAGAAGAGTAGGCAGAAATCTGCTGCCTGGGCAAAATTTGCATTGCAGATGACAGGTGAAATGATGAGAGATTATTTGTGAAAACAATGCTCGACACTTACCTCTTTTTTCTTCAGATCTCGTAAAGCTGCGAAATCATCGGGAGCATCGGACGGTACGCTGGTTACTACTCCAGTACCTGGTCAATTATAAATATAACTCATAGTTGATATATCTATCAAAATATATATTCACCTAGCTGATATAATACTCAAACTATACTCTCACCTTGCTGATATAATACTCAAACTATACTCTCACCTAGCTGATATAATACTCAAACTATACTCTCACCAAGTTCGATCATAATAAAGAAATATTAACAAACTTGCTTATTGTTGATAAAAGCAATTTTTATGCAAATATAGTCACGGCATGAACATAACTTTATCTTATGGGAATTAAATGATGATGATGTGAACATTCCCTTATCTTATGGGAATTAAATGATGATGATGTGAACATACCCTTATCTTATGGGAATTAAATGATGATGATATGAACATACCCTTATCTTATAGGAATCAGACAGTGTGAACATACCTTTATATTATAAGAATGAGACAGTGTGAACATACCTTTATCTTCTTTAATAGTTAACATGGGTAATGTATAGATGACTTTATAGGATGTTAATGGACCAGATAGTTTGATACCAAGTATATCCTGTAATAATAAAACACATATAAAACTATTTATCAGAAGGAGAATTAGATTTATAACATGTCCTGGGATACAATTAAGACAATCACACAGCTAGAGAAAATCACACTACTTGTGAACATCCTATCTTAATCTTTGAATCAGGGGTTGACGAGTTTGATTACTGTTTACAGGTATATTGTTTCTACGAGGAGGCGGGGTCTAAATGGTAGGAGGAGGTGGGGTCTAACTGGTAGGAGGAGGTGGGGTCTAACTGGTAGGAAGAGGCGTGGTCTAACTGGTAGGAGGAGGTGGGGTCTAACTGGTAGGAGGAGGTGGGGTCTAACTGGTAGGAAGAGGCGTGGTCTAACTGGTAGGAAGAGGCGTGGTCAAACTGGTAGGAAGAGGCGTGGTCTAACTGGTAGGAGGGGGTGGGGTCTAACTGGTAGGAAGAGGCGTGGTCTAACTGGTAGGAGGAGGCAGGGTCTAACTGGTAGGAGGAGGCAGGGTCTAACTGGTAGGAAGAGGCGTGGTCTAACTGGTAGGAGGAGGCAGGGTCTAACTGGTAGGATGAGGCGTGGTCTAACTGGTAGGAGGAGGTGGGGTCTAACTGGTAGGATGAGGCGTGGTCTAACTGGTAGGAGGAGGTGGGGTCTAACTGGTGAATATCAAGTAAACAAACACTTTTCCGTTCTGTAAGCAATCCTGCTCCTCGTCATCTAGCTTGCAATCGACACCACACCACTTAAAGACTCAATGACACACCTAATGATCTAAAGAGCATGCTTGTGACCCCATCCCAACCAATAGCCCCAGATTTAAAGAGCATGCTTGTGACTCCATCCCACCCAATAGCCCCAGATTTAAAGATACTAAATGTGACAAGTCTTTGTAATCAAATCTGTATTAAAATACAGATCTATATTTCGTTTCGTTTTTTTTAGTACTTTCGATGGCCTACATGAAGATCTGACCAGTTGTTATGGGAGGTCGCATCAGAGGTAGTTTTTGACCCTATGACATATGACAATCAATAAACCAATCAGAGTAGATGTTTCTAGTGGGATAGCCTGTATTTACCTGTCCTATCAGCTCCACTAAGATATCAACTTGACCGTTATTTTTCGTAAACCCCTGATAACTCATGTTACGTGCCGATCTGGCTGTACAGACGAACACCTCATCTTTAACAACATCCACCGCAACATATCTCATATCGGGTCGAACCCAACAATTCGTCTGACCAAACATAGTTTCTGGTCGTAATGTAGCAGCCACCAAATAAATCTTCTTCTTACTCAACGATCTACAGATAACAAAAATATAATACCTTCAATTCCCCCAAAATAAAAAAAATCGTAAAAAAACATGAAATACAAAAAGTTCCAACACACCCGTGGTCTGGTAAATGTGGAGAGAAGAGAGAGAAATGGGGTTTAACGTCCACTCGACACAAACTAGGTCATTTCGGGACTAACATATGGTTCAATTTTATTTCAATAATTCGCTTGCACGTAGGGGTCTTTAGCAGTGGGAGGAAATCGGAGGACCCAGAGAAAACCCACGAGGTTGGATAGTAAATGTGGAAGAGACATCAAAAGAAGGATTTGGCAAGGAAAGAGAGAGAGAAATTAGGTTAAACGTCCACTCGACACAAACTAGGTCATTACAGGACTAACATATGGTTCAATTTTATTTACATAATTCACTAGTGCGTATGGATATTTAGCAGTAGTAGGAAACTGCAGGACCCGGAGACAACCCACGAGGCTGGAAATAAAATGAAAGGGGGTTTAACGTCCTACTGTTCTCCTCCTAAACTGGGCTAATGAAGACGGGCATACGCCATACAGAGGGAAATTTTGTCCAAGCAGCGGTGCTTTAACTCAGTTGTACTTGATTCAGTTGTACTTACTGTACTAAGTTGTTCTTACTTTAACTTAGTTGTATTTACTTTTAATTTATTTGTATTTAGTTTTAATTTAGTTGTACTTACTTTAATTTGGGAGGTAAAGGTTCCAATACTCGTAGTTTAATTAAAGTATATTCTTGTGGTCCAACACCCTACAATATAAACCATATCAATAACAATTTCATCTATTGTCTAACAGTTTTTACGATATGGGCAGGGACAGTTGTTTTATAGTACTGTAGAACTTCGACAACTCATCAGATCACCCCAAACCGCCTGACGCTTGCACAGCTGAGATGGGCGCGAATAGCTATTCACATATTTTGGAAGGTTTGAGGTTTTGAAGTGTTTTGATTGGATTAAAAACTGAGCTCCTGTGTGCACGTGTACATCACGGAACCCGTGACACGGAACCCTTGACACGGAACCCTTGACAGTAGGAAGTATATATACAAGTAGGACATAGCGTTGACTCAATGACACAAATAATGATACAATGCACTTCGGCCATACAACCCACCACAATATAGTACAATAAGTAGAAACAAATTGATATGTAACAGACCTCTCCTGAAGATCTGTCATGGTCCATACAGGGCTGCCCATCTTTAGGAGAAAAAATTGTATATCTGAAAAAATATATGTATCAATTAAAAAAGAAGTCATTTTGAAATATATACGTAATAAATTACTTGTGTCCATGTTATCCTTGAATGTAACTGATCCAGTCATTCAGCTGACTATAAAGGTCCATTACCTCCCTTTCATTCTATAAATAGAGGTTGCCAGGACGTCACCTGCACCCACCACAGTATGGTTCTTTGCTTGATTTTATACAACATCCAGAAGCTTTTTTGTCTCCAAGCTTTTTTTATTATCCCTGTCATGTACAAGCGGGAAAGGAAACCACACCACTTGACTCAATGACAGTCCTAATGATACAGCGCCCACCCGTTAACCATCCGGCCACCTACGCCCCCCCCCTAGTCCTTACAGCACACTGAAAGGGGAGAAAGAAATGAAATGAAATGGGGTTTAACGTCCTACTGTTCTGCTCCTATGCTGGGCTAATGAAGACGGGCATACGCCATACAGTGTGCTATGAAGGAAATTTTGCCCGGGCAGCGGCACTATCGCCTACTCTTAAATCGAATTCCAACTGCCAAGGGATTTTTTACGTGCATTCTAATGTATACACGGGACCTCGGTTTTTCGTCTCTTTCGAAAGACTAGACAGCTGTCCTTGTCAGGCCCTCCATCCTGCATCACTGACAAGGGGGAACCACGCCGGAAAATATGGATGAACTTTCTCGGCCAATGCAGGGATCGAACACCCGACCTCCAGGCTAGCGAGCCAGCACCTTACCCACTTACCCACGTGATCCCCCAGGTGAGAAAGAGAAATGGGGATTAACGTACACTCGTCAGAAACTACTTAGAAATTCACTTGCTCGTAGAGATAACCGGAGGACCCTACTCCTTGTCACGTACAAACAGGAAATTGAAACCATGCCACTTGACAAAATGGCAGACATTATGATCCAAAACCAAAGATCCGATTCAGCTCCACAAACTCCAACCATATGTTAGTCCCAAAATGATCTAATCTGTGTCGAGTGGATGTTCAATCCCATCTATCTCTCTCTCCCTAAACTGAAAAATTCCACGTACCGTTTACCAAACTTGATCTTGTCACGAGCTTTAAGATGGTTGAACTGCCATCGTACAAATGAATCATAATAAGGGTTAGCGTCAGTTGTTATAAACGATCTTCTCCAATCCACCTGTAAAACCAAACAAAATAAATAAACATATCATATTATTTTTTATTTTGAGATTTAACAGAATTCTAGACATGACATCTGATTATTTAAAGGTACATTATGTTAGATAACAAACTCGTTGTTCTTGTTGAAAACTTCATTCAAATTACTTTATATTCGGTTTGTAGTTTTGACAAGAATGGTTAGCGTGTGTACATTTGATCACACAGTCTGTTATTGAGTCAACTGCTGTGGTTCTGATTCCCCGCTTGTATGTGACGAGGAGTAGGGTCACCTGTCCAACCTCGTGGGTCCTCCTGTTTCCTTCCCACTGCTAAAGACCCCAATGTGCAATAATTGAAATAAAATTGAACCATATGTTAGTCCTGAAATGACCTAGTTTCTGTCTCTCTCAGTACCAACTGGAATGCATGCACCATGCAGTGTAGTATGCTGGGAATCTGCCCCGACATTTCTGCCTTTTATTCATCAAAAACAAATTGCCAAAGGATCTTTTACTTGCACATCAATATGCACATTGATGAATCTCTGTTTTTTAGTCCCAATTTCTTGGCATACCCAAGGAATCGTATCTGGGATCTCCTGGTCAGCGAGCCATGGCCAGTGCCTTACTCATTGTACTGCAGTGGCTTACAGACAAAGATAAAGGATTGTACAAGCTTTATGGAATTAAACCAGGGTGGGTACATCACTTACCTTAATTCCTATCCCAGTCAGGTCATTAATAGCATGAGGTGGGTTCATCTCTTACCTTAATTCCTATCCCAGTCAAATCATTGATAGCATGAGGAGGCTACATCTCTTACCTTTATTCCCATCCCAGTCAAATCATTGATAGCATGAGGTGGAAAATACTTCAACCAATGCATGGGATCAGCAAATTCAGTGATTTCATCATCTGATAATCCTAGAGCCTTCATTATCATCCACTGATATTTTAACCCTCCTGTTTTAGCCAAAACTTTACCCTAAACAAATATATAACAACAGATTAGAATGACATGGAAGAGTTCTGTCAGTAACACATGATGTAATAAACTCCCTCTCTCTATCTCCCTCACTCTATCCCTTTCTCTCTCTCCTTTCTATCCACCACCCCCATCTCTTTCTATCCACCACCCCCATCTCTTTCTATCCACCACCCCCATCTTTTTCTATCCACCACCCCCATCTCTCTCTTTCCTCCTCTCACTATCCTCCCCTATCTATCCTCCTCAATCTCCCTCTCTCTGTATCTCCTCTCTCTCCATCTCCCTTTATCTCCACCACCCCCTCCCCGATCTCACTGCATCCACCACCAACCCATCTTTCTCTATACTCCTCTCTTTATCTCCCCCCTCTCTCTCTATACTCCTCTCTCTATCCTCCCCCCCTCTCTCTATTGCCCTCTCTGTATTCCCCCTCCCTTTTTCTATCCACCCCTCATCTCCTCCTCTCTCTCTATCTCCCCTCTCTATCTCCACCCTCTAAGCTCTCTATCTCCGTATCTCCACCTCTATCTCTATCTTTGCCCCCCCCCCCTCTCTGAATCCCTCTCCAACTTGAGTCAATCATTTGAGTTATGCACAAGACTTCTGTGAGTAATAGACCAATGGACAGACATTCCCTGTGGGTGATTGTAAAAGCTATATTTCTATTGGATGTTTACAGTACACAACTTAGAACAAGATTTGACATGTGTTAAGAAAAAAAGCGAATGTGGTAAAAATATGTAATACAGAATATAAAACAAAAAAAAAACTGACTTAAATAATAGTCAGTTGTTTCTGACTTATTGAATAAATCCAAAAGGTCAAGGTCAATCTAGTGACCTTTATAAATAAGTTTAATAATAGATCAATAATTCTATCAAATAAAACATTCTAATAAAATTGAATTGATTTTACCTTTTTTCTTTTCGATTTATCAGCAATGACGGACTCAACATCTTTCTTTACTACTTCTGTTACTTCCTCTTCTACAGGAAATACTGGCGGGAAACCAAACGTCTCCATTTCTCTCTTTAGTTTATCAGAACATGCCTAGAATAATAAATTACAGGAGATAACACAAGGTATTCATTGTTACAGAGAGAGATTGAGATAGGATAGAGAGAGAAAGAGAGAGAGAGAGAGAGCGACTAGGTCATTTCGGGACTAACATATGGTTTAATTTGAAAATAATAATTTGCTTGGGTGTAAAGGTCTTTAGCAGTTGGAGGAAAACGGAGGACCCGGAGAAAACCAACGAGGTTGGACAGGCGACCCTACTTCTTGTCAGTACAACATGGGATTCGAAACCAAGCCAGTTGACTCGATGGCAGACCTTATGATACAATACACTTGTGCTATCCATTCAGCCATCCACTCCATCCTTCATTGCTACAGATGCCAATAGTCTAGTCACAACTATCAAGAGTTCTTTTACGAGTGCGCCAATGTATGGACACAGATCACCAAATATTCCTACGCCGTCACCCACGAAACAAGGGCCAAAGCTATTTTTAGTCTTCCTCTCCCTTTTCCTTTTTCCCCCTTTTGCATGGCGATTTTTGTTGACTTTTTGGTGTAGAATTGAGGAAAAGGGTTTGAAAATACATTTTCTGCCAGGTTTTGGTGAATATTCATAATTTTGATGCGGAAGGATACAAGAGTTGAGAGGTTGGTTACGTTGAAATGTAGGGCCTGAAATTGCATGTTTACTTGTCTCCACTTCCAGCTTGTGTATCTCAAGTTTTTCATGAAGAACCTCATACGTGCTTTTGGGCAAGTGGTTGCCACATGTTGCTCCATCTGTGGTAGAAAGCGTTCTACCCAACGAAAATTTGGGAAAAAGTTAGAGCCGGTCTAAGATACGAGAATTAACATTGGAGTCAATGGGGAAATCTTTAGTGATCTGTGTCCGTATACACAGTGTGTCATTTTTTTAGGCCCGTCCGAACGACTATACGGAATCGAATACGGAACATCCAGGTTGTTTACGAGCCATCGACCTACCAACTAAACCATCTTGCCTCCCAGGACACGGAGGAGACCCAAGAGGTTGTTACATACATGCTGGTGATAGAAAAAAAGCCACTTGACCTTATGATCTAAAGTTCATGTGTAAAACCACTCGACCGCCCAACCTCTCTCTATAAATTAGAACTTACTTTGATTGGCATGCCTGTACAATGTAAACCAAATGGAAACAAACAGTTTTTACCCATCAGTCTCTGGAATCCTACCGCAAACTGAAAATAAAATAACTCGTTATTAGTTTAAGGTTGTGTAAACTAAAAATAAAAACAAGTGAGAGGGGTTATTTAATAATTACAGACCCCTGGATCCATTCACTTGATTTCATAGTTCTTTTATCGTTTATTGCTTACAATGTGTTATCTGTGTTATCTATAGGTCAGTCTGATTAAAACACAGATCTATATGTCCTCCACGACATAAAGATCTGACCAGTTGTACTGGGAGGTCATGTCAGGGGTCATACGAGCGGCTTTTGGCCCTATGATGCTTGACTTTTGATTAACCATGAACTCGCTGTAACAGACCATTTCATTGGCTAATTTCTCACGTTAACCAGAACACAGCTTATATAACAACTCTTCCAGATCCTAGTGTAGTAAAGACAAGAAAAATGAAATTTTGAACTATAAAAAATTAAATGAAATAGGATGTGTGTTTTAATTGGATTGGTGTGTTTGTCATATTGGTATCTCTTGTTTATGGGTGTTGTGGTTCTCCAGCAGATTAAATAATATGTTAACAGTCTAATAATATCAAAATTAGAAATAAAATTAATGGAGTTTAACATCTTACTGTTCTATTAATATTAGAAGACAATCAGATTAAAATGTGGTTTCTTTTTTTTCTGATTTACAACATTGTAATCTATTTACTATCCAAATCATGTTCTGCTGACCATTCCCCCCTCCCCAACTCGTTATAGCCCTCAGATCCATTCTACTTACCTCACATTTTGAAAGAGAAAATGTATGACCTAAATGAAGTCTTCCATTCATGTAAGGATATGGAAATGTCACCAAATATTTCTCCTGTCTGAAATAAACCCAAATCAGTATTTCTAAACATGACTTCCAAGTTTCAGGTGCAATAACTACAATGTACATGTGTGTATCGCTAGCCGGCAATATTTACTGGATTTGAATACATTTTGTTAAGGACTTTGTTTTTTATCGTACCGACTTTAGTAATATTGATCGAGGCCTAAAAATCTAATGCTAATATCTCTGTTCAAAGTGGAGCAATTTGACTCAAATTTTCAGCATATTCTATTTACGTTATCTATTTTTAAACTATTATAGTGAGAACTATCAATTCTTTGTCAAATCTCCCATAATGTCCCTTTGAGAGCTGGAATTTTCTCAAAAGATTATCCAGTGTTGGCATTTTGATTTTGTTTTCTTAATTAAATAATAAATTACATTGTAGTGTGTCCAGATTAAACAGTGAAAATTTCGCTAGTTTCCCGAAAATGGACGATCAAGAAATGTGTGTACGGTAATAACATACTTGGCCTCAGGTGTTCCTGGGGTTGGTGCATCAGCCTCAAATATCTTTTCTTCATTCCATCTCGCTTGAACTCTCTTTTGTATTTCTAACAGTTCCGTTAGTTTCGCTGTACTTTTTCTTTCCATTTTGTCACTAAAGTATAAAACATACGTTGCCAGGCAATGAACTACAAATGTTTATTCTCACCAGCAGATCGGGTTGAATTTTACTATCTGCAGGCTTTTGATTTTTTTTTTTAATAAATAAAAACGTCATTCCCTCCAATATTTTGGGGAACATGGGGATAATCCTACTTCTAACAACTGACGACAAGGTGGATAAGTTTTGAATCTGAACGTCTCAGGGTCTGTTACGGCATGTACGCGACGGGAGAGTGAGTGCGTTAGGTTATTGATAGAGCTGATTTAATGCTCTCTTTTGACGGAACGCATACTATATTATCATCCAGGTGGTTCCAATCAATAACGAAGTGGATATTTGACCGTATACGGCAAAGTATCTACTTCGGCTATTTTACCGTACATCGTTTCTGATTTCAAGTTCGGCGCAGAAGCACGATTTTACGGGAAAATCATAAACCACTGACAGTCTTAGTACTTAATTAAAAAGTCAAAATCCGCAGAAATGCGCCCTCGACCAAAATAGAATAATATTCTAAATGCTTTTCTACAATTTACATTTATTATATTATTTTCTTTTAAAAATAATTCTCCAGTTTCTAGAATAGAAATTCAAGTATGGCTATTTCGTTCCTTTATAAGAAACGAAAAAAGAAGCAATGTTAGACAAAAAACAAATAGAACTGTTGGGTTAGGGTTAGGGTTATGGGTTAATGTCAGACGGCATTGCCAAAGCGAAAACTGCTATGTCCAGGTATCAGAGAACTGCGCATGTTAAACGGAAGTGTACGGCAAAATAGTAAATAAAGTAAAGTGCCGTATAATACGGCTAAATATCCACTGCCAATCAATAATTGATTTTTGCTAATAAAAGTGCAGTGTTTATAACTTAAGAATTCAAAAATGAAATGAAAACAGTGAGAAATGTTTCTGCCATCTGTCAACACAGGCCTGAATAAGTAATGTTTCGGACTAACAGTAGATAAGTGACGATTAGAACGACCTAAAACAGTAACACATAAACTCTGAAAAACATACGTCAACAAACCGCTCCTCCTTGCAGGTAGTTAACTCGTTCGCTTCTGGCTGTTTTATGATTATAGCGATTGCAAGTCCCTATGCGAATTACTCTTTGGTTCTCTGTGAATTTAGATTTCCCCGAATTACATTATTTCATACAGTTTGTCATAGAGAAATAGGATGATGAAATTAACAATATTGTTGTTGTAACCTTACCCATGTGGATTTCTCATAGAATCGATGTTGGTTGTCGTAAAATACTATTTCTTTATCAAATACTTATGTTTACGCCATTTTAATGAGATAAATTGGTTGCATAAGGATTTACATTTACCAGTGTTCCATAATAGGAATATGCAGCTTCTTTCGCGATTGTTTCGCTGAAACATTATAATTTGCGACAACTAAAAATAATTCTATTTAGACCGTTTGTTGTTTTTAATTTTGAAGAGCATAAGCGAAACCTGAAGTAGACTATTTCATAACACGGTCAAGTGACGTTGAATATGACAGATTTTGATGAAAGGAGTGGTGCGGTGGTGGTAAAAACCGACTGGGGGCAGTGGTTTCAATCAATGGAAGACCTAAATATAGAAATCAATGTCCCACCAAATACTAAAGCTAAAGATATCAAATGTGATATTGGAAATAAACATTTGAGTGTTGATGTTCATGGAAACACCATCATAAATGTAAATCTTAGACCGTTTTTTTTAAAATCAAATTATTGTAATAAATTTTAACATTTATTTAATGTCATTATGGTCTTCGATCGAATCCAAATGTAATTTAATATTGGTTAGTGAGCGAGCGCCTTACTGAACCACACTGAGTTACCTTTTCCAATTTGAGCTGCCATTGGCCGAGAAAGTTCATCAAGATTTTCCGGCGTGGTTCCCCCCTATCAGTGATGCAGGATGGAGGGCCTGACAAGGACAGCTGTCTAGTCATTCGGATGGTACGAAAAACCGAGGTCCCATGTACACATTGGTGTGCAAAAAAAGATCCCTTGACAGTTGGAATTCGATATAAGAGTAGGCCGTAGTGCCGCTGTCCGGGCAAAATTTCCCTCATAGCACACTGTATGGCTTATGCCCGTCTTCATTAGCCCAGTTTGGAGCAAAACAGTAGGATGTTAAACCCCATTTCATTTCATTTTCATTTCCTATTTGAGCTTGGTGCCCTGTCATAAAAATTTTACATGTCTGGGGAACTTTCTCGACCATTATCGGGATCTGACTTATAAACTGGTTAGTAAGCCAGGGCCTTACTAAGCCATTGTGGATAACCTGTTTCTATTGGAGCCCAGTTATAAATATTTAATATACTTGTTGTATTATTTATTTTTCAGGGAGATCTGACAGAACCTATTCATACAGATGATGCTGTCTGGACTTTAGGTAATCATTTTTACACCAGGAAATGGGCGACCCACTGCTGGTGGTGGTGGTGTCCTTGTTGTTATTATAGAATCAATTGGACCACCTCCTTTAATATAGAAAGATTTAGAATATCTCCTTTAATATAGACACATTTGGGCAACCTCCTTTAATATAGAAACATTTAGAATATCTCCTTTAATATAGACACAGTTGGACCATCCCACTTTAATATAGAAACAGTTGGACCGTCTCCTTAAATATAGAAACAGTTCGACCATCCCCCTTTAATATAGTAACAGTTCGATTTGGATGAAGAGTTGACAGAATCGTCAGTGTCTGGGTAAAATTCATGTGATAGAACTCTGCATGATGTATGCATGTCTTCATTAGCCAGACGGCAGAATAGTATAAGATTTTGGATGTTAATGTCTGTCATTGAGTCTAAAGATGTGGTTTTGCTTCCCTGCTTGTACATGACAAGGAGTAAGGTCAAGGTCAAGATTCATGGATTTTCTCCGGGTCCTCAGATTTCCCCCCACAGCTAAAGAACCCTATGCGTAAGTGAATCTTTGAAATAAAAAAATCGAACCACATTAGCTCGGAAATGACCTAGTCATTTTTCTCTTGTCCTTATTAGTCTGATTGGTGCATTGAGGGGTTGGATGGCCGAATGGTTAGCACGTGCGCGCTGTATCATAAGGTCTATCATTAAGTCAACTGGCAGGGTTTCGATTCCCCGGTTGTACGTGACAAGGAGTAGCATCGTCTGTTCAACCTCGTGGGTTTTCTCCGGGTTCTCCCACTGCTAAAAACCCCTACGTGCAAGCGAATTATTGAAATAAAATTGATCCATATGTAATCCCATAATGACCTAATATGTGTCAAGTTGGACTTTAAACCCCATTTTATTTGTTTTATTTGTAGAGGATGGGAAGTTATTGAGAATCTGTTTAAGTAAAACTTACACGACACCAGACCATTGTTGGAAGTCGTTATTGATAGATCAATATCAGGCTGATAGTTTCATCTACGACGAGATGCAGAAAAAACTTACTTTAGAATCTTTTCAGAAAAAGGTAGTGTATCATAAGTGGTGGAAACACACTAGCCGAATGATTGGCCGAATTGTTCAGCTAAAACAATTGGTGCCGAAATTCGCCTAGTGTGTCCACTGTCATTCGCCCGAATATATTCCTTGAATGACATTTACAATATTCATAATAACACAACTTTATTGATTTACTACTTCTTGGTTTATTACATACAATGTTACAATACTCTTACAGGTATATTCATCAAGCAATGATCAATAATGAATAATAACCTTACATTTATAGTACTAGTACATCCATGAGTAAGACAATTTAACAATCAAAACATAACATTAATTAAGACTTATAACAACAACTATTTCCCTTTGAATATGACTTCACTATCTCCCTTAAATAGAACAGATTAAAATGGGGACCGAAGCCATCAACTAGACTAAAATATAATCCTACAATCAATACCCCTTTACTACTACTACTCTCTCTCTCTCTCTCTCTCTCTCTCTCTCTCTCCTTAAATGAAATATATTTAATGATAATACCAAATAAATGTTATTACAAGCTTCATTTTAATTTGTTACTTTCAATTGAGCAGAAATATAACTCTGAAAAAAAGAGGGGGGGGGTAGAGGCTATAATTACTATCAGATAGGTATTATAGATTAGAACTCAGAGGAAATTGTGGAGGGGGGAGGGGGGCTCCCCACCGCCACTACTCCACTGTAAATACAACTGTATTTTTTTTATTTTAGAATCCAGGATTTGATTTCAGTGGTGCAAGTATTTCTGGTAAATATCAAGACGGTGGACCATCCCTTCCTGATACTTAGTTGTCATGGAAATGCATTTAAAGGAAATGTCCCAGATATCACAGACTACTTTAAATCTAAAAACCAAAAACCAAATGGTGCGAAGCATTGCTGCTGTTTTGGCCTCACTCCATGCTAATCATGTACATGTCTGCACTTAAATGAGCAGAAATTATCTCTGAGCTTCTGATTTCATCAAATTCGCAGGGTAATTCCCCAGACCATACGCCAAACTTGATGTCATTTCCACCTATGACCCCTCGCTGCTCAAATTCATGGACACGCCCTTTCAAACTGTAATAAAATAGTTTATTGATCTAGTGAAGTTAAAACTTGTAAGTTTTGGGCAGTTTGGGAATGATTGTTAAAATTGTTTAACAGAGTTTGGCAACTCGGATATTGGCAGGGTTATCCAGACTCTACTGCCACTGATAATATAGAGACTGGTCACACTAGACTAAGATCACCATTTTTACGATTCTTTCATGCAGAATTTACCCGTTTATTCACTAAACTATATCTGGGACAGATCCTTTAATGATTTGAAGAAGACGACCCTAACTCATGTTTTATGAATTAGATGTGTTTTTTTAGACATCTCATGTGTTTTTTAGGCATTTCATGTGTTTTTTAGGCATTTCTTGTGTTTTAGACATCATATATCATGTAGTGTTTAAATGGCATTTAAGAATTGACAATCATAAATAAATATATAGAACTATATGGAATAACAAGATATTAAAACCCATTCAGGCGCTTATATTTAAACTAGTTCCAAATCACCGGAGATTTGAAGTTAGGATCTGACAAGGACAGCTGTATAGTCATTCGGATGGTACAAAAAAAACAAGGTCCCGTGTACACATTGGCGTGCACGTAAAAGATCCCTTGACAGTTGGAATTCGATATAAGAGTAGGCCGCTGTTGCTGCTGTCCGGAAAAAATTTCCCTCATAGCACACTGTATGGCGTATGCCCGTCTTCATTAGTCCAGTTTGGAGCAGAACAGTAGGATGTTAAACCCATTTCATTTCATTTAAGTTAGGATAGTGTTGCGTTTACACATACTATAAACCAAACTTGTTTAAACTATTTGCTCCTGGTCAGTTAAAGGTTAGAGGTAATTATGCATGAACACATGTCGTCATTTTGCCAGGAGGATAGCGTGCCTGAAGCAAACTGGTGCCGAGCTGATACTTTCAGACGGCCAAGATAAGATAGCTTTTAAGAAAAGTCTTCTCGAAGACAAGTACAGAGCTGTGTTTTTTAAACCAATTTATTTGCCTCAACTCAGAGTTCATACACTCCAATTAAACTGGTATAACGATAGCCGGGGATTTTAATTTTTTAAAACCAGTTTAACATGCGTGTCTGAACTCTAAACATGGATATCTGGCTGTAAATCTCATGAACCAAACATTCTTAGACTTAAGTTAAGAATTTACTCAACTTTCAATCACTGTTTATGAGAAATATCTTTGATCCAGAATTTGCACTTTATTGTTGATGTATTTGATACATTAAAACAACAAAAGTTTTATAAAGGGCTATATTTTAGTTAAAATAAGGTGAACAATTTTGAGTAAATTCTTAACTCAAGTCTGAGAATGATTTGTGACTTGGGTGAAGATTAGTAAGACTGAGGGAAATAAATCAGATCATATAACAATTTATTTTGTATATAAATGAGGGGATTTAGGTGGCTGAAGTGTTTTAACGTGTGCTCTGTAAGTCATAAGGTCTGTCATTGAGTCAAGTAGTGTGGTTTCGATTCCCAACTTGTACATGACAAGGAGTAGAGTCCACTGTTCAACCTCGCGGGTTTTCTCCAGGTCCTCCCACTGCTAAAGACCCGATTCGCGAGCGATTTATTGCAATTGAACCATATGTTAGTCCCGATATAACCTAGTTTCAGTCGAATGGACGTTAAACCCCATTTTTCTCTCTATGTGTATAAATGCTTGTTTCTTTACCATCTGAATCTTGCCTGATAAAGAGAGAGCGAGAAATGGGGTTTAACGTCCACTCGACACAAACTAGGTCATTTTGGGACTAACAATAATTCGCTTGCACGTAGGGGTCTTCGGTAGTGGGAGGAAACCGGAAGACTCGGAGAAAACCCACGAGATTGGACAGGCGACCCTAATCCTCATCACGTACAACCAGGGAATCGAAACCACGCCAGTTGACTCACTGACAGACCTTATGATACAGCGCGCATGTGCTAACCATTCGGCCATCCAACCCAGCTTTGCCTGATAAAGATTAGAACATCTTAGTTTAAATATCCGATTAATAAAAGCTAAGTAATTGTTATTCCAGATAATTGTATATATTTATTTATTATATTTATGTAGATTCATATCACGTGCTATGTAAAATCTAAAAGCTGAAAGCCATTGATTGTCATTTACAAAGATATGATCAATTGAAATTATTGCAAAATTCAACTTCGGATGCAGACAAAAAAAACCCAAAACAGCAACACTTATATGTATCAATCTGACTAAAATACACATCTATATTTCGTTTCGTTTTTTATACTTTTGATGGCCTACACTAAATGAAGATCTGACTAGTTTTACGAGCGATTTTTGACCCTATGACATCACACAATCAGCGTTGACGTTTCTAGTGGTTTACCCACAGTTCTGTGTATAGCGCGCAAAGAAGTCGCCGTAACAGACTGTTTCATTGGCTAATCCCTCTCGCCATCCAGAATGCATGTTATATAACAACTCTTCCAGATCCTAGTGTAGTACAGACAAATAAAACAAAATTTTGAACTATAAAAACGAAACAAAATAGGATCTGTGTTTTAACCAGATTGTATATGTGTTGGATAAATTCTAAATTTAGGAGATCATCTATTGTAATTAAAGGTCACCGCAAAAGCTTCATAACTTTTATAGATAATGCAAGTAATTATGTCAACATATCCTTTCCATAAGTATAACAGGAACCCGAATGTCAATATTACCTTTTATCGGTGACCATTAAATATTATATACTCAATTTGAGTATATTTTAGCATGGATTAATTTGTGAAAAAATTTGATATTGACCGAAAAACCGCAAATGACAATCAATGCCTCGGCCTATAGGTGTAAAGATTTTGGTCATTTATTTAACAGCTACTCCACTTTATTTATCAATTTTACAACTTTCCGAAATTTTATCCGGATTATCGCTTTTTATTGTTTAATTTAACATTGTAACGTGAACTGGCTGACTTATCGCCATTCACCAGACGACCATCATCAACACTGGTCGCATTATTTCCTCTTTCTTGTAAATCATTGTTTTGTTTTTTATTTTGAGTGAAGCCTGGTATTATTACAGGTCCGGGTGGATACGTACGGCAAACCCGCCAGATCCATTCACTTAATTATATATTATTGCTTATTTCTTGTGTATTTTTTTGTCTTGTCCACAGTTTTTTGTCAATTTTGTTTGCATGTAGATCTTTCCCCCTGAATCCAATGAGATATATTATTTTGGGTGCATATGAATTATATAAATTTAAAATATGTGACCTGTGAAAGCAAAATGAGATGGAAGTCGTAAGTCACTGTTTACTATATACATATATCGGATGAACAAAAATCTCGAAATAGGCTAAAAAATATTAACGAAATAGAGTTTCTTTTATTTGTCAAATCTAAACTTTAAACATACATTATGGGAGATTAGATAAAGAGCTGGCAGTTCTCACTATGATAGTTAAAAACTAGATAATATAAAGGCAATTTGCTGAAAATTTCAGTCAAATTTATCCACTCTGAACCGATCATTTAGCGATTGAATTTTAGCCTACTCTCGATCATCATAACTAAAGTTACTAATCATGAATGAAAGGTGAGCACCAAATCGGATCCTAATCCAGTAAATATTGTGGGCTACCGATGGCATCGAGAGTTGATTATGGTCTGGAGAAGTTAATTAATGTCTAATTAATAGTTTATATAACATTTCAGGCCTAAAGAAAGACCTGCATTAGGCAGATTTAGCTCTTGCATAATGTATGTTTAACATTTTGTGCTGTATCATTAAAAATATAATTTTAGTCTTTTTTAAGAGTTTTGTTCATATCGCTACTACTTGCGACTCATTTTGTTATCACAGGTCACGTAGATTGTCAGTATCTCTCTCTATTTGTTCTCTGGTCTCGGCTAATTCTGGTGCTCAAATAAATTGTAAAATAGAATTTAAGGGCAGCTAAATTTCACAGAATGAAGAAACGAAATCGTCAGTTTCATGTCACTTTAAAACATCGAAGCCGTTGTTCAGGTCACAGGTCCACACAGTAACAAACTAAGTCTGTACTGAATTTAAACTCATTGTTAAGAATCACTGGTTACCATGACAACAGTGGGGACATTAGTTGTTGACAGAAACATGGAATTTGAAATCTTAAAATAAATTCTTGAACTATTATGGAAAATAAAATGATTAAAGATTAAAATATCTCTTGGTTTTTATACGCCCACATTTTCATGTAGACGTAATTGTCGTCGCCCCTGTCTGTCCTGACGTCCGTCTGTCCGTCCACAATTCGTTTGTGGACACAGGTCTCAATTCTCATCCGATTTTGACGAAACTTGAAATATAGGTTTATCTCCAAAAGATCTCGGTTGCTTTCGATATTGGCATGTATCGGATCGAAACTTCATTGTACGAAAAATCATGTTTTTAGCTTGTGGGCCCTATAGAGATCACAAGTTTAATCCTATTTTGATGAAACTTGAAATGTAAGTGTAGCCTATAACCCCAAGATCTCGGTTCCTTCGATATTCGCGCACATCGGTCCGTAACTTCCTAAATTATGGCCCCTGGTTGTACGAAAAATCGTGTTTTTAGCATGAGGTCCCTCTAGATGTCACAATTATTATCCGATTTGAAAAAAACGTTCAAGTATATCACTGTTACACCGTAATTTTGGTTGAGTTCGAATTTCGTTAAAAATCGGACCAAAACTGTCGAACAAAATGGCCGCCCTTTGTACACAATTAGCTTAAAAATATGGTATATCAATGTTGTGGACCCTCTAGACGTCATAATTTTCTTCTGATTTTGATGAAACTTGAAATGTAAGTTTATAACTCAAAGATCTTTTTCCTTTCAATATCCGTGCATAACGGATCGTAACTTCCTGAATTATGGCCCTTGATTGAACAAAAAGTCACGTTTTTAGCCTATGGTCCCTGTAGAGATCACAATTTTTATCTGATTTGAAAAAAATGTGTGAATATATCACCATTACACACTAACATCTTGGATTCTTTTGATACATGTAGTTACCCGAACTTAACTTCCTGGATTATGGCCCCTGATTGTTCGAAAAAAGGCATTTTTAGCTTGTGGATTCTCTAGAGGTCACAATTTTTTTTTTTCCGATTTTAAAAACCGTTTAAATATTTCACCATTCCATCATAATGAAGGTTGAATTCGATTTTCGGGAAAATTGAAATGAAACTGCCAACAAAATGGCCGCTCTTTGTACGCAAATTGTGTAAAAGTATGCAATACGAAGGTTGTCGACCCTCTAGAGGTCACAATTTTTATCCGATCTGATGAAACTTAATACATATCTTTATATCCCTAAGATCTCAGTCCATTTTGATATTTGTGCATTTCAGGCCATAACTTTCTGGATTATTGCCCCTGATTGTACAAAAAAATCCTAATTGTTTTTAGCTTGTTATCTATCCATCTCTTGCAAAATGTGGGCGTATCCTGCCTGGCAGCCGCAGGTTGTTTTTTTTAGCATTTTATAGGCTGTCTTCAGTCGTGATACCAGAACAGGGGTTATTTATTGTTTTTATCAAGAAGCCACTGTGGCTTGCTAGACAAATTTCTCAGCCAGCATCCGGATCGAACCTCAGACTTCCTGGTTTGCGAGGCAGCTTCTTACTCACTGAGCCACCCTGGCTCCCACTTAACCTTAAAATTGGAAACAGAATAATTATTTTCTCTCGGACAATCAAATTGTTTACAATCTGATTAAAATACAGATGTATATTTCGTTCGATTTATTTTATACTTTCAATGGCCCTCACTACATGAAAATCTGACCTGTTGTAGTAGGAGGTTGCATCAGGGGTCATAAGAGCGGTTTTTGACCCTATGATGTCAGACATTTGATTAACCAATCAGCATTGATGTCTCTAGTGGGATATTCACAGTTCTGTGCATCACACGTCATGAGCTTGCAGCTACAGACCATTTCATTGGTTAATCCCTCACATGAACCAGACCATGAGTTATATAACAACTTTTCCAGATCCTAGTGTAGTAAAGACAAGTAAAATGAACAGACACCAGAATCGCTGATTGGTTTAAACCTCCTGGTTAATCAGAGGTGGGAACAGATCGCGGGGACCTCTAGTCCGAGTCGAGTCCCAAGTTACTGACTTCCCCCCCCCCCCCCACGAGTTGAGTCCCAAGTCTTCACAAAGCCGATTCAAGTCACCCGATCTTCCAATAAGTTAGTAATTCATGGCGATTAAGGTAAGTTAGAGTTATGTCCCCTTGCCGTGACTTAGAGTCCTAAGCTCCTTCAAGTCATGAGTCGTCACGTCACGACTGCAGCATCCGAGTCGCAAAAATTGATTCAAGTCGGGTTGGTTCAATGATGTGACTTAAGTTGAACTTGAGTCCCGAGTTGGGAGTGTCAAACTGCCACCTCCAGGTATTGGGCCTTATATTTAGGTGTGTTCACTGACAAATAAAACCACAATTTTGATCTTTGAAAACATCTGAATTTATTCACGTTAAATTTACATAACATATTTTACTCACATATAATTCATTCTTTAGATTCAAATGTAAATGTTTTAAGTAACTTGATTTTATGAGCGTGTTTGGAATATTGTATATTTTCATATCACTCATGAAAGATATGTCAGCTTGTATACCTTGAATATATTTGGGTGAATGAAATTCTGGAGAGAGCGAGAGAAATGGGGTTTAACGTCCACTCGACATAAACTAGGTCATTTCAGGACTAACATATGGTTATGGTTCAATTTTATTTAAATAATTGACTTGGGCGTAGGGTTCTTTAGCAGTGGGAGGATCTGGAGAAAACCCATGATTTTGGACAGGCGACCCTTTTGGGTACATTTGTAAAAAACTTAAAGGAGAAACCCAACCATTACAGACTTAAAATTTTCATGATTTTTTTTATTGAATTCATTTTTAGCAGTAAAATACATAGTTTGAAGCGTGCATGTGTAATGCACATGTAAACAGACTTCAAGAATCGTTTGTGTAATGAACCGCCAGTGATCAGCCGGTGGTCAACCAGACACAGAAATCAGATTATGCTAAATATATGTATCAAACAACTTATAAAATTTAAAATACATTACAAACATGTAAAATTAAACATTATGCAATTAATTTGTATAATATTATTATATCATTTTCTCATTAAATGTCATGGAAACTTATAAAAATAGAACTGACAAATGTTTAACATTATAAGCTAACTATAGAATATCAATAACAATAGACAATAATATAAACAAGCTTGACTAAGTTAACAAAGCATAGGCATTGATTCATCAAATAATTCCCAACAAAACCACAATCAATTTTTATCTCTGCCTTTTATTGTTTTGTTTTTTTTAACTGCACCATAAATCTAGCCACATGGATCTTGATTGTAGTTGGAATTTCTGTTCAGAATCAGACAAACAATTAAAGACTTATTATTGTTATCATCCAGTCTGATTAAAACACAGATCGTATTTCGTTTCATTTTTTATAAATTTCATTTTACTTGTCTTTAATAAACTAGGATCTCAAAGAGTTGTTATATTACCGGCATTCTGGTTGAAGTGAGAGATTAGCCAATGAAATGGTCTCTTACAACGAGTGCATGGAACTGTGGGTAAACCACTAGAAACATCAACGCTGACTGATTAATCAATGTCTGAAGTCACAGGGTCAAAGCCGCTCGTACAATCTTCCATTACAACCGGCCAGATCTTCATGTAGTGTGGGACATCGAAAGTATAAAAAACGAAAGGAAATATAGATGTGTATTTGAATGAGATTGATTGACAGATATCTGATTTTAAATCTGCCATGTTTTGATTCTAAAACTAATTCATACCAGAATAGACTTTTATAGTCTGTTATATGATAACCTTTTTCAACCGATGCTTATATACAAGTATTTGTGGTGTAAATTTAAAGGCTAAGATGTTATATATTTAAGTAATGTTGGAGAGTGGACAGAAGATTGGGTTATTGAGAGATTCTAAAGAGACATATTGTCCTATAACAAGATAGACCAGAGATCTTCATATTTCCGTCAGATTAACATTTATCATTATGTGGAGGAATACGGTCACAGGAGCAATATATGTGGGTCCTGGTGACTACAATTCCAACAACCACAGTTTGACCAAAAACAAACAGTCATAACACAGGGTCCCATACACCAGGTTAACACTCACTGTGTTTCCATGACCATATTAACCTGTGGGCTGAAGACCATAGTGTTCAGTAAGCTGGCAACCATAAAACCTGTGAACTTGAAGACCATAGTGACCAGTAACAGAAGGATTAACAGTACCATCCCTTACACTTGGTGGGTTCGATGGCCAGGTATCATAATCTAGATTCAAATCACAAATAGACAGTGTTTACAACAGATGACAGACTGTAAATAAACTCTTATACTTCTAATATACCCAAATATTGCTACAACATAAACATGGATAAATTTCTTCTTAATAAATATTAAATTCAATGTGTATACCTTCTTTGATTATAATGATATATATATATATGAAAATATTATGAAGCAGGATTGGCAGTTTTTATCAGGACATTTTATATAAAGCTGTATTCACAGGCACAGTAAGCAGGGTGGGCAAACGAGGGGATATGTCTACAAATGATACGACTCTATACAATTTTTATCAGGACATTTTATATAAAGCTGTATTTACAGACACAATAAGCGTAGGTGGGGGAACGAGGGAATGTGTCTACAGATACGACTCTATACAATTTTAGCCAAAAATAACATATTCTGGCAATAATGAGATATTTTGTGACTTTTTCAGGATTCTTTACAAAAATTAACAAAATGTTCAGATGAAAACAACTTTTGTATATAGATTATTATGAGCATGATGGACATATTATTTTAAATATAGGTAAAGGGGTGGAATCTAATTAGGTGTGTTCTAATTATAAAAAATTTAAGGGTGATATTTCAAAACATTGCAGAGATAAAGATGATTAAGATTCATTACTTGTTGTTTTCAAAGAGTCCAGCAATACTCGACACAACCTAAGTCCTTTTGGGATTTCAATTTTATTTCAATAATTCACTTGTGCGTAAGGATATTTAGCTGTGGGAGGAAACCGTAGGACCCAGAGAAAAACCCACAAGGTAGGACAGGAAACCCTACTCCTTGTCACGTACAACCGGGGCATCAAAACCACGCCACTTGACTCAATGACAGACCTTATGATGTCCCCCCCCCCCCAAAAAAAACTCTATAAGGCCCATCCTTGAATTTTCAACCATTATAGGAGATTCTTAGATTATTTTGATTGAAGATTAATTACATATATCTCCTCATAATGCTGATAAAATTTAACGACCATCGCAAAATTTCAACATTTACGTCCAAACGCGTAACCCTTGGATAGATCACGGAGCCAACCCACCAGTGTTCTCATCTACACAGACGGAGTAAGAAAATATTCATATAGTTCCATTTCTGATTCAATTTTATTATTTTCTGGGTAGTTCGAAGTTCTTTGGGTTATTTCGTGTGTTGATATTTTGTGATGGTCTCTTATAAACGGTGATTTTTCAGCAATAATTCAACACAGAATATGCAGTTGTGAATCTCTGCAACTTAAATTATGCTCAAGTATTATAGACAAGTTCAGAAGAAAAAAAAAGTAAAGAAAATATTTTGACATGAAAAATCTCTTTGGTTTTAAGGTTATTTAATAATAAATTACTGATTATAGTGAAAATTATTAAGCTGTTACGATTTGCCAGTTTACGAGCAGGCGTCTTTACACGTGGAAGAAACATGGAGTACTGGAAGAAAGCTCACAAGGTTGGATAATCCTACTCCTTGTCGTGTACAAAATGAATGAATGGTTTAACGTCCTACTGTTTTGCTCCAACTGGGCTAATGAAGACAGGCCCATGATACAAAATTTGCTATAAGGGAAATTTGCAAGGACAGCGGTGCTACGTCCTACTGTTACATCAAATTCCAACTGTCAAGGGATCTTTTACGTGCACGTCAATGTGTACACAGGACTTTGGTTTTTCGTTCCATCCTGATGAACTTTCTCGCCCGAATGCAGGGAACGAACACGGGACCTCTAGGTTAATGAGCCAACACAGACTTCACGAAGCAACATGCATATGTTAATCATTCGGCCAGACCCCCGCCCCCAAGTAAATGAAGACAGAGAAAATGATCTAAAACTGGTGCATCGTAATCGCATTAAAAATATTAAAATATGTGGCCTGTGATAGCAAAATAAGCCGACTTTTACAAAATCAACAAAACATCTTTTTAATAATGTAACACGAAATGAAAAAGTTTAGATTGAAAAATAAAGAAAACTATATTTTTTTTCTGATTTTATCCTATTTTGACATTTTCATTCATATATCGTTAATAATGATTTGTGACTCATTTTGCTGTCACATGTCACATATCGTAAAAAAAGAAAAATGGCCAACAGAGTTTCCAGAACTAAGATCTAATAATAAGATAAATAAAAATACCAGGTAATATGGCAAGACAAATATATAGATTGAAAATTAAAACTACTGTAAACAAAATAAAAACGTTCTGGCCCCCGAATTCACAAAGCATTCTCAGACTTAAGTTAAGAATTTACTCAAAATTGTTCGTCTTATTGTAACTTAAATATATCCCTTTATAAAACTTTTGTTGTTTTAATGTATCAAATACATCAATAAGAAACTATGTGCAAATTTCTGTGTTTCTTGATCAAAGATATTTCTTATAAACAGTGATTGAAAGTTGAATAAATTCTTAACTTAAGTCTGAGAATGATTTGTGACCTCGGTGCCAGATTCTATATATGTGAATTGTTTCAATCGCATTTAGTAATTAAACTGGAGTGTACAGGTGACAATGCTATGTAATAAGCAGTAATTGTATTCCTTAGAATTGTCACCTGTATACTCTATATATGTGATTATAAAATAACAAAAAAAACAATGTATTAGCAAGGAAAACATATGGCAGAAATCCAAATTCTTCTCCAACATAAACAGGTATTGATTTTATTTATATTGGGTTCTCTAGGGCAAGATGCCAAAACGTTTTAACCTGTATTTAAACATGTATTATGCAAGAGTTAAATTTACCTATTCCAGATCTTTATTCTGGCTTCAAATCTTAAATAAATTATTATGTAGGTAGACATTTATTAACATGACAAGAATATAATCAAATCTAGCCTCTGTTTTAAGTACTACTGCTACGATAATTAATAGTGATCTGCCAGCAGTGATAACTTTGCTTAGAATAAAGTAATTTTAATGAAATTTTCAATATATTCATTTTGCATTATCTATTTTTGAACTATTATATTAAGAACGAACAGCTCTTTATCTAAATCTTACATCACCTATCTTTAACCAATGTTATTCCTCTCAAAATGTATATAAGTGAATATTTACTGAGATCTAACCGATTATTATCTATTTACACTGATGAATATGAGTGAAAGTTCAAACCGTTTAAAGTTAAATCGTTTCACTTCTGCGTATAATGAGTTAATATCCGAACCTATAACTAGGTTTCTGGCATCTAACAGAGATCTAGATTTACTTACGATAATCAAAACAAAGACAACAAAAATAATAGTAAAGTACTACATACGAAAACAAATTATATTTAATTGCAACGAGCCTACAACCAAATGATTATATTGTGAGACATTGTACAGGAGCTTTACGTGTGAAGAACAATCCAGATTTGTGCAGAGTCAGATTTGTGACGACTTTGCTTCCAAAAATTGACTGGCTCCAGTAGAGAGTTGTAAACAAAGAAGGGAATCAGTGTGGTTAATGATAATAAAGAAACTAATTAAATGTGACCTGTCAGGGCAAAATGAGTCGCAAATCTTTTACAATATGAACAAAACTGGTAAAATAGGGTAGAAATATATCTTTAATGAAATGACACCAAAGTTAAAAGATTAGATGTGACAAATAAAGCGAACTATATTTTTTGAATATTTTTAGCCTATTTCGACATTTTTGTTGATATATTCTTATCGTAAACAATGACTTGTGATTTGACACTCATTTTGCTGTCACAGGTCCCTAATGCCTTAAATGGGACATGTGTCCTTGATTATATAGCAATAGTGTACATTTCCCTGAAAGGGGCACAACGTATATACACATAGGTGCGTTAATTTCAATAATCATTTATATCACGCCGATTTGATGTTGAATTAATTCCCTGTTTCAGGAGTGCTAACAACTAATTTTCATTTATATTAAATGCAAAAATATGTAAATTTCTTTGGTTACACTCTCCGTGTTTTAAACCATTTGAGATGACGTCGCTCGTGAAAATAATAGGACTACTTCTTTCTTCTCAAGTTTAATTTTTATAAATGAGTGATGCGGCTAGTAGACTATCGTATCCACTTTGTTCTTGTAATGATATGGTATGTTCTATAGCACTCTGTGTGACGTTATCGGACGTTGACATGGTAACTGTTGACTTAGAGTTTATGTGATAGGCTGGGTGGAAATTTTCTGAAATGATAATAAAATATAGCATAAAATGATTAAGATGAAATGATCTTTCCGAACGCTCGAAAATAAGAGTCATATACTCAATTTGACAAAAGAATTCGAATCTTGACAGTAAATATTAAAGTCTATATTGTTAAAGAATTGGTTAGAATAATTTACGGAGATTAACGCAATAATGTGAAGAAATTTAAAGGTGCATTATAGTAAGTGCAGGGGGACTGCACCACACATAATTTACACAAAAACAAATCTACGAACAAGACACAATACGCAAAATCACAAACGAACACAAAATCACAAATTAAGTGAATGGATCCGGGGGCTAGCCGTAAGCGTCTACTGCACTGTACAGTCCCGGGCCTGTAGTGATACAGACTTCACTCAAATTTGAAAACAATCAGGAATACAACCCAGAGAAACTGAAAAATATGAATGTAAGCATATTGAAGTAAAATTTAACTATACAAGTAACCACATAGGTGGAATGTATAAAAAAAAAACCAGGTACTCTAAAACTAAATGCTCTAAGTCAATTAAGAAACATTTTAGTATTCAAAAGAATCAAGGCATATTGAATACAGCTAGGACACATGTTCCACCCATCACAAAAACAGAGCAAAAAACAAACAATACTGAATACAAAGAAGCAAATGAGAAAATGTAACCCGTCTCGAACAAGACAGCCGTCTGCTGACTGAATGACAGGACGTAAAAAAAGGCGGTAGGTTGCCAATAAAGTCAAAATTTAGAAGGTGACAAAACACCACAATAAAAAGGGCGATAATCCAGATAAAATAATGCCAAAAGTTTAATAAACTACCAAATAACTCTGTCTATTCTAGGTCTTTTTTTCAATCTTCACATGTTATTTAAATTATTATTTCGCCATTTACTGACAGAACAAGTCTATAATCAACACTCTAGGCCATCAGATGGCTAAGATATTAAATGGATTGGGACCATTTTATAATTTAAAGCTAAAATGGATAATCAAGACATAGTTCATTATTGCAGCAATGCTACTTGATAATTGAGACAATCCTGTGAATACTTCAAACAAACAACTTAGGTCAGAAATGAAATGGGGTTTAATGTCCTACTCCGAACTGGGCTAATGAAGACGGACTTACGCCATACAATGTTCTATGAGGGAAATTTTCCCTGGACAGCGGCACTACTGTCAAGGGATCTTTTACATGCACGCCAATGTGTACATGGGACCTCGGTTTTTCGTCTCATCCGAATGGCCAGAGAGGGATTTCTCGGGCCATTGCTTTAGGAATATGATTCCCCCACCCCCCAGGGAAGTATATTTGTTGGCACTGGCCACAAGATCAGAAAAATGATTCCCCCCGCCCTCGGGAAGTCTATTTGTTGGCCACAAGATCAGGGAAATCATGAGCTGAAAATGTTGTGTGGCTCTCCACTTCGTCTCCATCAATAACAATAACTGCTTTCCTTTTAATGGCATCACTTGTCATGGGACATAAAATTAAATACATTTATATATTTTTATGTAAGGGTTGACACTTCTTTAAAACTTAATTATGGCTTACAATATTTTATCAAGGGTCCCAGAGAACCATTTCAGAAAGTAGATAAAACAAACGAACCTAATTATGCTAAAAACATTTCATATAAAATGCGAATAGAGGCTGACACATCTTGACGGTCCATTACAGCCGACAGATGACACTCTAGGATTATGCAACTCAAGGGGGGGATAACTATGTTCTTGTGTACCGTTATCACATGTCGTGATAGATTCCTGCATCCGATTCTCTTCACCAGCTTCAAGATGACCTGCAGAAACAAAGAAAATCTGGCGTGACCATATATGGATTTTAATTTTTTTTTAAAATCAAGCATTAACATGATGAATATGGAATAGCATTTTTCGGCCCAATCTCTCTGATTTATTGAGTTGTTTCGTGAAATTAAAATATGATTTCTTTTTAAAAATGTTATCCTTAGATTTAACTGATGTTGAGAATGAACTGAACCGACCTGGTAAATGAAGATGGGCATGTTATTAAAGAGACTTTGCCTGGATAGAAGGGGCTATGGCCTACATGTACCGAGATTTTGATTTGTAACTGTCAGGGTATACTCCATCTTAAGCTCTCATTTTTACAGTTTTTTTTAAAATTATTTAAAATTATTTAAAATTGTTAGCAGGATCTGGAGTCGTACATTATCATTATATCAATCT
This sequence comes from Patella vulgata, assembly GCF_932274485.2. NCBI lineage: Eukaryota > Metazoa > Mollusca > Gastropoda > Patellidae > Patella > Patella vulgata. The sequence goes on along the minus strand of NC_065886.2, from coordinate 2,155,473 downwards.
GATAAAAACACAGATCCTATTTCTTTTCGTTTTTTTATAGTTCAAAATTTCGTTTTGTGTCAACATATAACAGAATTGGAACCATTTAATGACTTTGACAATATTGTAGTTTACAAAGGATTGGAGACTTTCAGGAATGAAGAACAGATCTTCCTCGATTTTTTCAATGTGGCTTCTTTTCCTCCAACTTGAGAACCAGTCAACTCCTGACTATCTGCTGGGCTCAAGAACTAAAGAACATTTGGAGGATGATGGATGGAGACAAGGGTATTGCCATGATATCATTGATTTATATTTTTGCAGTAGTAACACCCATTTAGGGGTCTAAAAATCTACACAAGTATTGAAAATATCTGTAAACCAAAGCACTGTTATAAATCAAGCTAAACCAATTTACCAAGCTAACTACCAGTTATCTAGAAGCTGTTAGGTTTCCATCACCAGAACTAACAATTTACCAAGCTAACTACCAGTTATTTATAATGGTTGTTAGCTTTCCATCACCAGAACTAACAATTTACTATCATCAGTATCAGCGCCATTAGTTGTCAGTCTCGTGAAAATTCATTAGACTTTGATAACGCACGGGCAGTAAGAGGACGTCTCCGTCCTTGTGTCGATGTAGATTATCACTTTTATGTATGTAACCATGGAAGGCAGATGTACGTCGGACTCTGATACCTTATTAAAGAATGTATAATTATAGTTAGCCTTTATTTAACATTCGTGACAGAAGAGTTTAAAATTGGTTGATAGCCCTGGGGCATTCTTCACAAATATAAAGCCTAAAATTTCTAGATGCAGCCTTTTCATTTCACTGTCAATCTAACTCAAATCAACCAATGAAAAGTCTGCATTCTCAAAATATTTCAGTTTTAAGTTTCTGTTGTTACATTGATCTGAATTATTTTTAAAATCTGTTAAAAGTGGTGTCCTATAAAATTTGGTATATATTTAGAATAATGAAAGTCAAAACCTACTGGTTCATCTAATAGAAATGAATGAAATGGGGTTTAAGGTCCTACTGTTCTGCTCCTATGCTGGGCTAATGAAGATGGGAAATTTTGCCCGGGCAGCGGCACTACGACCTACTCTTATATAGAATTCCAACTCCCAAGGGATCTTTTACGTGCATTCTAATGTATACACGGGACCTCAGTTTTTCGTTTCATCCGAAGGACTAGATAGCTGTCCTTGTCAGGCCCTCCGTCCTGCATCACTGACAAGGGGGAACCACGGCGGAAAATCTGGACGAACTTTCTCGGCCAATGCAGGGATCGAACACCAGACCTCCAGACTAGTGAGCCAGCGCCTTACCCACTTAGCCACGTGATCCCCTAGTCATCTTATAGAGACAGAAGACAATCATTATATTTACACTCTGCCAAATTCTCCCCAGTCAGATCTTAATGGAGAGGGGGCAAATGAAAATATACAAGAAAAGAATGAAATTCAGATTTGTGTTTTACTCAGATTGGTTAAATAAGCACTGACTAGAGAGAGAGAGAGAGAGAGAGAGAGAGAGAGGGGGGGGGGTATTGGACTAACATATGTTAACATTTTATTCAATAATTCATTTGCTAGTAAAGTACTTAAGCAGTGACATGAAATTGGAAACCAGGTACAAGAATCAGTCTGTACCAGTCAGTCCCCATCCCTCCATTAGAATCTGTCTGTACCAGTCAGTTCCCACCCCTCCATTAGAATCTGTCTGTACCAGTCAGTCCCCACCCCTCCATTAGAATCTGTCTGTACCAGTCAGTCCCCACCCCTCCATTAGAATCTGTCTGTAATACCTGGTGCCAACCCTCAGTGAGAAGCTATCTGTACAAGCCCTCTGTGAGAAGGTATCACTCGGTCCCCCCCATCCCCCACACCTGTATGTTAAGGTATGTTTGTTATGTTTTTACCTGTAGTAATGACAGGATCAGGCTTGACAGGTGTAGTAGAAATTGCTAGTATAGATTGATAAGAACTAAGTACATTGTTATTCAATGATGTCTCCTCACATTTACTCTCTAAAATAGACAAGCTTACATATAGAAAGGTACTGGAAATACAAATATACCGTTACCATGACAACAAATATACGCCCACCAGAGACAAGGTCAGGTCAGTATTGGCATTTTAAACATGTATTATGTAAGATTTTGATACAGAGATCGCCGTTCTTGCTATAATAGTTTAAAAATAGATCATGAAAAATGGATATATTGAAAGGCTTGTCATGTGAATAAATGTCTAAAAAATATTTAATATAAATGAAATGTAATGGGGTTTAACGAAGACGTAATATTTAGAATTACATTTGAAGCCAATAAAGACCTGCAATAGTCCAGGGAGAAATAAAATATTCAATCAACTGATTATTTTAACTTCATTCTTATCACAAGAAAAACAATTCCAGCAAGTTTAAAAAAAAAATGGTTTAAACTCTGACCTCAGGTTCAGATACATGTACATGATAAACAACCGTCCATTTCGAAATAGTTCCTTATTTTGACTATATGTTTAAATGTTATATAAATGATTATTTAGACATTTATTAACATGACAAGCCTATAATAAATTCTCTAGATCATCAGATGGCAGATATCTAAATGGATTAGAACGTCTGCTAGATTTAAAAATTTAATGAAGGACATTCAAGACTTAAGCCTGGTTTGTCTAGTAGCGTTGCTACGATAATAAACGATCAACGCTACATCTTCAAACAGTTATAACTTCACTCAGAACAAAGTAATTCAAATGAAATTTCAATATATCCATTTTTCATGATCTATTTTTAGAATATTACAGCAAAAATTCTCAGCTCTTTATCTAAATCTTACATAATGCATCTTTAATTAAAGTAAATTTGAGAAAAAAATCTCAGCAACTTTGACCAATAAAATGTTTGTGAGGAGGTAATAACTCTCCATAAAATTAATGCACAACTCTGAATTTTAATATGGTTCCCCATTATGAGTACCAAAACGATTCCTGGAGCGTTTACAAAATACTTTGGACTAACCGACAGACATGCAAGGGTGATGACAATATCCACCCACATAAAATGTTGCATATAAAGGAGATTATCAGCTACCATACTGTAAACCAAAGATCTGATGTGAACAGAAACCACTGAAATCAACACAAATGTAACTTCTTGCTAGTCAATCAAAAATACTCGTTGCTTTAACCTCTAGAGTTAATCTCGGCCCCAGAGATAACTTTACCTTTTGTTTATCTCCAGTAAAACTCGCCAGCCATTAATATATAATCAGCGTGAAATCGGTTCTTAAGGTCCTCCCCCAATGGCTGCTGATTAGCAGGATTTATTAGAATGAAATGCTGCCGGTATCTCGACAATTTGACATCGATTTGTTGCATGAGTTACATATTAATGATCCTTGGTAGGGTGACCCATGTACTCTACAGAAATACAGTTCACTGCTGATAGTTCGAGACTACCACTGAAACGTGCACATTCGCCGTGCCGAGACCAATTTTCTGACAGTATGATACTATAAATAGCCATGGCACGTGCAATTCTCTACAAATCTATCAACTATTACAGCCGTAAAAAATTTATTGACGATTTTGAATAGCAGTGAAACTAAGCTTCTTGGTTATTACAGCAGATTTAGAAATTACGTTTGTTTCATTTTTTAAATCGCTTTATCATTAACTGTAGCGTTAAGAGCGGCATCTTTTGGTTTAGTACAAATAATATCTCTGAATCACTCGGGTTAGACAGGAATATGATACTAGCAGTAGTTTCATTTTACTTTTACAAGGTTCTTAAAACGATTGTTGAGCTACCTAACGTGCTTATTTCTAAATTCAATTTCTTGTTCTAGCTTTCTGTTATGTTACGTAAAAAAGTAGTCTTGATTATCCCGACCTGTCAATCAGACGTAGAATGGTCGATAGACTGGTTAAGCGAGACTAATTTTAAAACAAGGGCATGTAACCTATCTTTTACTCAAAAGTGTCTGGATGTTATGGACGACACTTGGAACCAGTTTTCAGTCTATTATTATAGATGATTAATGGTCATAGCTTATTAAGTACAACATGATCGTTTATTTAGTGACTATAATTGTGTGAAACTGATTTGAGGCTTGGCATATATATATAAATATTGTGGCGTAGTTGTCGAGATATATGGAGATATATGGAGATATTTATTTATGGTGGGTCACCCTATCCTTGGAACATTTTCCACGTCTTGATATCAAAAGTTCATTTGAAAACAGGCGATTTGATGATTTCCCCAGAGATAAACGAACGGTAAACTTCTCTCTGGGAGCCGAGATTGTTCTAGAGCTTCCACAAGCAATCAATCGATATATAGAAAGATGTACGACCACAGTTCAATGTGGGAGATTAAATCTGTTCGAACAGACCTTGAAAAACATTTTTTGAATACCGAAATTAGAGTGTTTGTTTGACTGTGAGTAACTTTAAAACAAGCCACCTGTCGTTTACAGTATGTTTATATATGATAAAATTATCAACTAAGTCACCAATTTGATTTCCAGTTCTTTGTGGACATGATAAATAAATGGCCGCTTGAATCATGTGAAAGACGTTTAATTTAAAAATCTCAAAACTTGGAATTTGGAACTAACATTTCTTGTAAAGCACAATATAGTACTGTTGATTTGTAAATTTAATTAGGTTTTTTCTTGAGAAATAAGTTATATTTTAACATGTTTTTCATTTAGAACTGAAAATCAAATGAATATGGTCTAGAGTTAAAGCATTAAAAGATATGATTCTATATTCAATTAACATTAAAGATATGATTCTATATTCAATTACCATGAAAGCAAGTTGTTAGTTTGTTTTAGTAATCTTTCTGGAGAAACAGCCAAGGTATGGCTAAAATAGTTGAAATATATAAAATATAAAATGAAATGGGGTTTAATGTCCTACTGTTCTGCTCCGAACAGGGCTAATGAAGACGGGCATACGCCATACAGTGTGGTATGAGAAAATTTTTGTCAAAGGTTCTTTTGCAAGCATGCCAATGTGTACATATGGGGCCTTGTTTTTTTGTCCCATTCGAACAACTAGACACTGTGTCTGTGTCCTGAACCTCTGACAAGTGGAAAATACAACCAAGTTACAAATAGTTATTTCATCAGGCCCTTGGACCCCTGTGATCCCTAATTACCTCTGTAACATCTTCTTTTGATTCCCTCATCCTCCTCATCGTCTAATGACCTTTTCATCCCAGAAAACGCTCGAAACACAGCAGAATCACTGCCTCTACAACCATTAATAGGAGACTCCCCATTCATTTCTGAGTCATCTCCCTTAGTGTAACCATGGAAACCATTGTGTATGGAGTGATTATTGTGATTTTCATGAGTAGAGATTTCCATGTCCATATCACAGTCTCCTGGTGACGTTTCACCATTATGCATAGAATGTCCATTCATATTATGTGATTGTAGGCATGTATTATTATTATTATTATTTAACGATTGAATGGGTTGATGTGTCGATTGCAGCTCTCCTGCTTGTTGCAGTTGCAATGCCTTTTCTAAGTATTCTCCGCAATGAATATGATTACTATTGGTAGCCACTTCACAAGCTGTATGTCCATTGTAGTTTTTCATGCTAAAAAAGATAAAAAACAAAAAATAGATACATTGTATTATTCGATATGAATCATGTTGGTGGATGGGGAATATTGTAATTTGGCTATATTGGGCTATCTACTTTTATAATAACCCCTCCTACTTTTACAATAATCCCTCCTACTTTATAATAACCCCTCCAACTTTTATAATAACCCCTTTTACTTTATAATAACCCCTCCTACATTTATAATAACCCCTCCTACATTTATAATAACCCCTCTTACTTTTATAATAACACCTCCTACTTTATAATAACCGCTCTTACTTTTATAATAACACCTCCTGCTTTCATGGATACACTTTCTTGGATACCCCCCCCCCCCCTACTGTTACAATAACTTCTCTTACTAATATAATAACTTCTCCTTCTTATACAATAACTTCTCATACTTTTCAAACAACTCCTCCTACAGTACTAATTTAGAATAACCCAAATCCTGAGTACATGTATACATCCAATAACCTCTCCCACTTTCACAATAACCTCTCCCACTTTGAAATGACTTCTACTTTTTCGATAACCTCCCAAACTTTCTTTGATAACCGTTTCTACTTTCTTGGATAACCCCTTTACAAATAGTCTCTCCTAATTTTACAAATAACCTCTCCTAATTTTACAATAACTTCTCCTAATTTTACAATAACCTCTCTCACTATTACTATAACCCCTCCTTCCTTCCCAAGTATAAATTCACGACCTTTGTTAATTACATATGTACTAGATTTAATAAAAGAATACAGATTGCATGATTGAACTATGTAGAGCCACAACAATTTGATTTCCTGTTCTTTCGGGTCCTAATGAATAAATAACAAATTGAATCACACCAATAAGATATTTTCTTTAAAATTTCAAGATGGTAAAGTTTTGGAACTAAACGCTCTTGAACAGCAGCACAAACAAGTAACGGTAATTTGGTTTTTAAACATACAATATGCAAGAGCTAAATCTGCCTATTGCAGGTCTTTCTTTAGGCCTGAAATGATATCTAAATTATTAATTAGACATTAATTAACTTATCCAGAGCGCATTGAACCTTCGATGCCATCACTAGCCTGCGATATTTAGTGGATTGGAATACATTTTTTGAAAACTAATTAAACGTAAAAATGGATAATTGAGACTTTGTTTTTTATCGTACTGACTTTAGTAATGATGATTGAGAGAGGGAGAGAGAAATGGGAGGACCCGGAGAAAACCCACGAGGTTGGACAGGCGACCCTACTCCTTGTCACGTACAACCGGAGTAATGATGATTGAGGCAAGCATAAAAATTCAGAGTGGGGCAATTTGCCTGAAATTTTCATTATATTTTATTTTCATTATCTATTTTTAACTATTATAGCGAGAACTGTCAGTTTTTTTATGTAAATCTCCCATAGTGCCCCTTTAAATAAGAATGAAAATTTGTACAGATTTTCCCGAGAAACAGAAAATAAACTTGGTGTAGCCTAATTGACTCGTATATCATGGTTTTTATAGATATCAATTATTATTCATGTTAAACTATGATATATTCTCATTGATCATAATGTCTATATCTAGCCTCCAGGGTCTCTACACTTGCTAAATAACCGTCTTTAATCAATATAGAAAGATAAATAGGTTTAACATCCACGACACAGACTAGGTCATGATTCAATCTTCAAAACATTTCTATTCCAAAATCCCTTGTGAAAGGAATAATTAGCAGTGCATTAAAAACTTTAGAATTATTGTTTATTTATGTAGTTAATTAATTAAAGATACATTATGGGAGATTCGATAACGAGTTGGCAGTTCTCACTATAATAATTAAAAACTAGATAACGTAAAGGCAATTTGCTGAAAATTTCATTCAAATTGATCCACTATGAACCGAGAACTAAGCGAATGAAATTTCTGCCTAGCCTCGGTCATCATTACAAAAGTCAGTACGATAAACAGCATAGTCTCGATTATCCATTTAATCGTTTAATCGAGAAGGAAAGTTATGCAGTAAATCGGCTCACAATCCACTTAAGATCGCAGGCTAGCGATGCCATCTAGAGTTGATTATGGTCTGGATAAGTTAATTAATGTCTAAGTAATAATTTAGTTAACATTTCAGGCCTAAAGAAAGACCTGCAATAGACAGATTTAGCTCTTGCATAATGCATGTTTAAGTTCCAATAATCTTTTAGATGTATTCAGAAACTGGATAGATCAATAAACTAGAATGCATGAAAAACAGCTACTGTATTACTGTATTTGAAAACATTAAGAAAATACTCTTCAAAATGTCGGCCAAATAAATTAGTAGCTGTTCTTCAATAAGTATGCGTTATCGTTTATCACATTCCACACTGTAACCCAGGTATCATTTAATCTTGCGTATCTAGCACTAATTTCTTTCACATTTGTCTAATATCAAATATTTGTAAAAAATTCGTAAAAATGTTTAAAATCATCTAATTTGTTCTTGTGTCCAGTTTAAATCTGACTGATTAATTTTGATAATAAGTGTCTAATTTACAACTTACGCATTAGGAGTCAAAGGGTTAATGGATCGATTATCAAAATTTTAACGGGGAGCAGGAGATAGGGTTTAACATCCACTGGACACAACTAGGTTATTTTGGAACTAACATATGGTTTCATTTTTTTTCAATAATTCGCTTTTGTAGGGATCTTTAGCAGTGGAAGGAAACTGGAGGACCCGGAGAGAACGCACAAGGTTGGACGGGTGACACTACTCCTTGTCACGTTCAACCGGGGAATCAAAGCCATGCCACTTGACTCAATGACATTTACACATTAAATCATTCGGCCATCCAACCCCTTTCAAAATTATAAAAGAGAAAAGAAAGAAGACTTACTCTAAAGCAGCATTTTGTGAGACCAATAAACTAATACATTCCATACTACCAGCTCTAGCAGCTTTATGTATTGGTGTATCGCCAAGATAATCCTTAAAAAACAAAATATACTTTATGTATTGGTGTATCGCCAAGATAATCCTTAAAAAACAGTATGTACTTTAATACAATTCTTCAACATGTCAACATGTAAACATGGATGGGCGTAAAAGTTGAAGATACATGTAGCTGCCATTTTTTGAGTTTAAAGCAATGAATGAATGAGGGCTATCAATAATCGTTTTCATAATGAAATATATTTTTTGACCTTCTCTCAAGCTGCTCTTAATTTTTAACTTTTTGAATGAAGGAACTCGAAAATAATTGTTTTCATAATATTTTTTCTAGAAATTTCAGTTTGGTTAATTGATAAAATTTGTTTCTATGGTATTTAGTATGTAACTGGAACTACACAGGGACACAGTTCTATAGAATACACAGGGACACATTTTTATAGAATACTGCTGGCTACTCTCTAATCTTTATCAAGCAAATAATACAAGTTTACATAAAGAAACATATGCCAACATCAGCTTAGTCGTCCGAGCAGGTCCTAAAGTGACAAAGGGAGATAACTCTCAACATTATTGATCTGGGAAACTTTGAAAATCAGTAGGCTTCTTTGTCTTATGAAATCAAATAACTGTAAAAATCTCAATTTAAAATTCCAAGCAATTATGGATGATCTACAGACAGGCAGGCTCAGCAACAATATTCGTACGGCCATATTTCAATATTGGTGTATAATAAAAAAAAAAATAAAAAAAGGATTTCATAGAACTGTGTCATGTGTAACAAATAATATGGTACATGTATCTTTTATTAGGCAATGAAAATAGTAGAAAATTGGCCTTGAGTGGGAAGTAGATATTAAAAAGTAATTAATGTAAGCAACTAATATAAACCAGAAAGCAGGGATCGTAAAAATATTTTTTGTTAATTTCATCTCAGGTAATGTACCATACTCAAAATTTTTTTTGTTGCTAAATTCTAGACGTTAGGCATAAATGAAGTCATGTAGATGTAATTTTGTTAAATGCTAGGTTGGAAAGACCTGTAAGGCATCTGTTAAAGATATTGTTAGACACAAATTCCTCTGGTATTGGCTGTTACATGTATGTCTGGCATAGGTTAATCTTTTATTGATCATTCCACTTGCTCTATTTTACTGAGACACTCGGAGGATATGAATTGGAAATTTAAGGAAAACTGGAGTTAAAACAATGGTCTTCGCAAGGCTGTGGGTTAATACACATGGTCCGTCTGTGATGGAGTCTAACGGAAACCAGCCCCCCCCCCCTTGAGTTGGTGAGTTTCTATGATCTATCCTAGAAAGACATCTAACCTGAGTCTCAAGGTATCCCCCTGCCTGTAGTAACCATAAAAGACAGTTCGGTTGTCCCCCTAGAGCAGCTACATGAACAGGAGTCTCCCCAGAACCTTTGGTAGACAAATTACAAGCAGAGACAGAGTTTAGTTCACCTATTAACTTCCTTAGGCAAGCAAGCTACAAAAATAAAATAGAAAAAAAAACTGTTACCGAGAGAGAAAAAATTCTTATATATGAATATCTTCCGTAACTAATATTTTCGTTCTAGTTTACTCGTCGCAAAATATTTTTTGCAGTGGACTATCAGCGTAATCATAAATTTTGTTAATATTCCGGTAATGATTTTTAAATTTGCAAATAAACTGAAAATATTGATCAAACTTTCCCTCAAAATAGATAGCCCAATAAATACTGACACGCTTTTCCAGACTGTAGCTAATCTCATCATCAATGAGTTTAGACGGAGGAGTAGGGTTCCAATTCTAAATTTTCATCATCGGTCATTTTTGATATAATGCATTGAAATTTTTCAATGTAATTGAATGTTTTAATTTATGGTAGAGTATTAGGAAAGCCAGTAATGAATGACATTACAGAACCGGTACACGACTGATTGAAATACTAGAAAGAAACAATATTAGTGAAAGAAGATATTTTTTTTTAACTTTAATCTATCATTCTAACGTTACCTGTCTACTTATAGCGGCACCACAATGGATCAACCATTTTAAACAATGGCCGTTTCCTCCTAATGCTGCGATATGTAACGGAGTTTGATTAAAACGGAAAGTAGCCGCGTCACAACTGCAACCATGCTCTAGTAATTTCATAAGACAGCTCAACTAAAAATCAAACCACAACAAAGAAAAAATAAATTAATATTTGGTCAGATTCGGAACAAAAGCGGTTATTTTGGTCTAATTTAATTTCTTCAAAAACAAAAGAATGACGAGAGGCATGTTTAATTTGAAGAGGCATTAAGATCTTTAGATTGGTAAATAAAAATAATTTTAATTTTGATTTCACCTTTTTAATGATGCATAATGTAAGATTTAGATAAAAGAGAGAGAGAGAAATGGGGTTTAACGTCCACTCGACACAAACTAGGTCATTTTGGGACTAACACATGGTTTTATTTTATTTCAATAATTCGCTTGCGCGTAGGGTTCTTTAGCAGTGGGAGGAAACCGGAGGACCCGAAGAAAACCCACGAGGTTGGACAGGCAGCCCTACTCCTTGTCACGTACAACCGGGGATTCGAAACCATCCTAGTTGACTCAATGACAGACTTTATGATACAGAGCGCGCACGCTAACCATTCAGCCATCCAACCCCCCAGATTTAGATAAAGCACTAGCCATTCTTGCTATAATAGTTCCAAAATAGATAACTTCAAAAGTATATATAAAAATTTCATTCAAATTACTTTATTTTGAGTACCGGTACACTGTTTGAAATTTTGATTAAAATTTTATTATCAGCTTCACTTCTCCATTTTTAAATTAAATCATTAAATTGCGGCCGTTTTTTATTCGGTGTACATGCGTTACCGTATATATTAATAAATTTCTAAAAAATAATTTATATAAATCAAAACCTGTAATAAGCAGATTTAGCTCCTACATAATGCATATTTAATTTAGATTGTGTGTAAAATTTGGGAGTAAATGGCCTATCCATCGCACACGTTAATTTTTAAACAATGTGTGTCATCAAAACGTTTCATGTCTTTATTCCAAGCTAAAATGTATCGTATTGATTAGTTAACATTTATTCAATTGTAACAAAATCTACGGAAGATAATTCAATCGGATTAAAAAGAGGCTTATCAAAAGATTCTGACCATATCCTGTTTATATTGTCTGCAATGGATGTCAAATGATGACAGATTTTCAATTTTTGATATCTTCATTGTTTGTAAATGCCGTACTGAACAAATCTGAGCGATTTTGGGACTGATGTATATATTCTTTTTAGAGATACAAATTTCATTAGTGATTCCACAATCCCTCTAATGACATTCACAGGACTTTAACAAACCCTCATGAACAATACATTAAATAAATTAAAGGATCTCCGCTCAACAGTAGCACTGTAACAGACTTGGTAGATGTGAAGATTTTTTAATAATGTAACGTTTCGGGTAGAGATACCCTTTGTAATGTATCTCTACCCGAAATGTTACATTATAAAAAAATCTTCACATCTACCAAGTCTGTTACAGTGCTACTGTTGAGCGGGGATCCTTTAATTTATTTGATTCTACACCTTCGCCGCGCTGGTATCTCTTTCTGATCCAGTATCCACGCAGATGTATCAGCCTGTCCAGCTTTAGTTACCTTACTAAGGGATTGTTGCCGTCCCTCTTCTCGTATCCAGTTGAACTACATGTACATGTAGGCCTATATATTACTAAGTATGTCGAGTCTGATTTCTAATAATTTACAATCATGTTAATCAAGGATATTTTAAACACAGAATTATTTTTTAAAAACTTAGTTTAATCCTAATTCCTCTTTAAATTATAAGAATAAATAAAGCAAAATAATTTATGGATATAAAAACTTAAAATGTGACAAAATAAATAACGAGCTGTCCCATAATTCAGGGTTTTATAATTAGCAGCTTCAGGCTAGCATTTTGTACAGCATGCATTTAATATAACAAAATACATAATAATAATAACAAACAGGGTCCGTAAAACATACAGTATTTGTAAACATCGTTTAATATAATAAAATACATTATAACATACACGCCCGTTAAAACATACAGTAGCCTACTTGTAAACATCGTTTAATATGCATTTCATTAATGGCCTTTATGGTTTGTGACTTTAATCAAATTTATGGTTCGTAAATCTTTAAAAATGAAATGTTTTTATAATAACACCTTATTGATTTGAATTGAAAGTGTTTACATCTGTGTGCACTGCAGCATGATAGGCCTACCGCTAGGCAATTATGTTGCTAAAAATAAATAAAATTGAATTTGAATATTTCTTTTTATCTAGCTGCAGGTACATACATGTACATGTATTTCACCTATGACTATGATAATGACATGACATAAAATTTGTATGCATAGAAAATAGAAATACATATGTATGTACTATGTAGACCATCCTTTTACTTCAAGCAATACAACAAACCTATGGACATTTGACTTGTGTGATACTGAAGGCGCCTGTCCAACCTTGTGGGTTTTCTCTGGGTCCTCCGGTTTCCTCCCACTGCTAAAGACCCCCTACACGCAAGGGAATTATTGAAATAAAATTAAACCATGTTAGTCCCGAAATGACCTAGTTTGTGTTGAGTGGACGTTAAACCCCATTAAAAAAAATAGAAATAAAAGTCAAAAGTGACACTGAAGGAGGGAGTGCCAGCGCCCCCCCCCCCCCCAACCCAACACACTGAGTGTCTAACCCACACAAAAAAAGCCAGGGCAATAGTTTAAGAAAAACGTTTATAATTATAAATAATTATGTCTGTCAATCACTGACAGTGAGTGACGGTCGATATACTATAGTCCATCCGTAATGTTACACAGTAGCCAAATATTTATAAAAGGAACTAAACAGACTATTCTTACTTTCCCAAAATAGCTCGCCCAGTGCGTGGGAGTCCAGCCATAATAACCGTCTTCTTCGTATAGATCATGCTGGCCGGCTAACAACAAAGCCGTTACTTTTTCCTGGTCGCCGTCTCGACAGGCTTTGTGTAACGGGTAATCCACTTCGAGCGTTCTCTCGTTCGACGTTCCTAAATGTTGTGACATTTTTATACCAAAATACTCCCTAATAACTTATAAATCATGTCAGCATTAAATTTTAAAGAAATATTTTAATTTGCCGACAATTTTTTTGAATAATTCTCGGTACCCGCCAAGTGTAGGTCAGTGCTCGTTGTTGAGATCCGGGTACCTGTTTATTATGGTCACGTACAAATTTACTATCGGAAAACTTTGATAACGAAATTCATCAAATAGAAAATAAGAGGAAACGGAAACTAAAATATTTGAGTATATTTAAATAAACGTATATTTTGGGGACATTTATTCAATATAATTTTTAGAAAAAGTATTGAATTTTTCACCTAGTCATTTTGTTTAGTTATAAAGTTCCTTGATTCCTAAATTTTATTTTTTACCTATTTTAATCGTCTGGGCACGCGTCAACTGTTTACAGCTGACATGTCAATTCGTAATCACTTGGTTTAACACATTAACAAAATATATTTATATTCAAAATTCATAGCCTGAGATTTTTCACATGCCTAGTAGGACGGGGGAAATATTTTCTGTCATTTTTACCATTATTATTGATAAAGAGAAATAAAATGAAATCGATAGACTTGTCTGTTTTGAGGTCTGCTGTTTCGAACTCAATTACAACCACGAATCACGAATAAAAAAGGATCTAGGACAACAAATTACGACATTTATCGATCTCGAATACCCGTAACACCAAATACCCCTACTAAAAACATAAAGTTCCTTTAAAAGGCCGAATTGTTTTTATCGATATTTGAATGATTACGAAAACTGTGAAGTGTAGAACCCACTGATTACGGAATGTCTGCCATCTTTCTAAAAACTATTGTTAGTAAATAAAAAGGAAGAAATAAATGTGCGAGTTCATTTCATGTGCATTCACATTGCATTTTATGATATAACACATACTTTCTATTCTGGGGACGTATGCAATTTTATTCACGTGATTTGCTTTGAAGGAGTGCTGAAATTATAAAACGTAGTGACTCATTCATTCGTTTCGTATTTAGAGTCCAGCACCAAACAATAGGGATCATTTGTTATTTCAGATATGTTCGCTTATTTCCGTTTCCCGCCACTCGATACCTACGTTATTTAGGACATGCATTTTAAATTTGCTGATAAACCAGTTTAGTTTATACGAAGGAAGGATATTTTAAATGTTTATTCTATCGTTTGTTTCCGACATGATATCCCAATTATCACAATAAATTGACTGGTCCCCTCACATGTTGGTAAGACGACGCCATATTTATTTTTAGGCGCGATCGAGTGCCATCTGGTTAAAACCAATTAACACTAGTTACAGTCAGAAAAATCCAAATCAAACAATGATTCACGAAGCACTATTAAGTGTAGGCTGAAACGAAAGTAAACAACATATTCCTTGTGCAATTCATAGGGTAAGGGTCCCAGGGACAGGGTTTTAAATTTTATATTTTTGAGACGAGAGTCAGAATTAGAATATTATTGCGTTTTATTTATAGAAATGAGGAAATGAAAAGAGAAAGTCAAACATTTCATACATCATTTCTGATTTTAGACTTAGTAGTTTAGTTTTTAAATTATTATGATCTTGGATGTGCATATAAAACTGATCAGGTTTAATGAAATTGGCTTTCCAATTGCATGTGATCAACATTTTTGTGATAAATAATAAGGTTATTTTGAACAGGATGATTATATTCAAAATCTAATATGTACGGTAACAGACATTGCCTGAGAACAGAACAGAACAGAAAAGTGTGAGAATTATTTTCATTGACATCATTTGATAAGACGCGTAATCTCGCCAGGAATAGGATGAGATTTGATAGATGGGTTGTTGGGAGGACATTTGCTCGCTAACCGGAGACCCCATGTTTAAGCCCTACATTGGCCAACAAAGTTCATCTGGATTTCTGTTTGGTCCCCCTCCTTGTATTATGTAGGGTCAGGTGGTAAGGGGCAAATACAAGGTCTTGTGTACATAGGGGTAGGGGGGAAATGGTTAGCATGCTGTGTCATACGATCTCTCATCATGGATTCGATTCCCCTGGTGTACGTGACAAGGAGTAGGGTCGCCTGTCCAATCACGTGGGTTTTCTCCGGGAACATCCGGTTTCCTCCCACTGCTAAAGACCCCTATGTGCAAGCAAACTATTAAAATAAAATTGAACCATGTGTTAGTCCCGAAATGAGCTAGCTTGCTTGTCGAGTGGACGTAAAACCCCATTTCATAAACTGATACTTTTAATTAGTTTACAAAAGTACATTATGACAATGTGCGGTGAGACCATGGGCTACTACATAATTTTCAAATAAGAGTACAAAAGGGCAGAATAAACAAAAATTATATCTGCTCCGTTTTGCCCTACATTTTCATCTATTGAAATATAACATGCTGTACATGTATCTACATTTGCTTTATCTATAATATGTTGTAATTATAAATACGGTTTCCATCTCAGAAACCACATTAAAGCATCAATTTTTATTCGTAACAAAAAATGAAACATTGATATGGCGTAATCTGTAATATCAAGTTTTGAATTTAAAAATACTTTTCCATTTTAAAAAAACAAATTAATAAAACTAAAACATCAAAAAAAAATTTTTTTTTTTTTAAACATAAAAAAATGCTGTAATTTTTTCCGCTATCAAAGTCCTATAATAGTACATTGATTGTATTATTTGTGTCTGTTATTATCTCAAAAACTGAGAAATCCAGTTTAAGTGTGAAAATAAAGCCTATACCGTGTACATCCAAGCCTATTATTAGAATAAACATATAGGCCTCGTGTTTGTGTTACCCTTGAAGTTATCGACTTTATATTGTGTGGACATTAAACACCAGTAATTAAAAATTCAGATCTTAGAAGACAATTAATATTGATAAATTGACAATATGAAGTTTGGTTATTGTTTGTGTTCGCTGTTTTCCTATATTGATGTCAATTGATGTATATTACAATGTTTTTACAGATAATATCCTAACAGTACCAATTAGTCATGTTTAGTGGTTTTAACAATACACCATGTAAGTTTTATTATCTCACTCGTAATCTCACACTTTTTCTTGTTTAAATACATGTATGGTTGAATTGTTAACACGTGCGCGGTGTATCATAAGGTCTGTCAATGTAAGTATCTCACTCATAATCTCATGCTTGTTCTTATTTCAATACATATAAGGGCGGTTACCACGTGCTTGCTGTATCATAAGATCTCTCATTGAGTCAACTGGCATGGTTACGATTCCCCGGTTGTACATGACAAGGAGTAGGGTCGCCTGTCGAACCACATAGGTTTTCACCAGGTCCTCCGGTTTCCTCCCACTGCTAAAGAACCCCATGCGCAAGAGAATTATTGAAATAAAATTGAACCATGTGTTAGTCCCAAAATGACCTAGTTTGTGTCGAGTGGATGTTAAACTCCATTTCTCTCTCTCTCTCTCTCAATACATGTATCTCACAGAAGACCTGGCACGGTAAAATTTTTAGTCCCTCTGATGGTCATAAAAATGGTTTATATAATGTTAAAGATCTCCTGAAAGTTGCAAACCGAAATAAGAGTAGGCTGTTGTAGCCAAATTTTCCCTCATAGCCCCCCTCACGGTGTATCTCCATCTTGATAAGTATACAGTAAGTAAGACAAATATATAGTTTTAAACATGTTGATGTTACTATTGTAAACTTTTCACCTTACAACAGTCATTTTGTATTTTATTTTACAGCCTCTTTTGGAAATAGTTTTGGATCAGGTAACAACATAATTCATTAATATTACTAAATTGAAATTAAATTTTGAATATAAATTAAATCTTATGTAGGCTGTATGGAATGTCCGTTAAAAACTAGATTATTTTTCAACCAATGATAATATTTTGTAAAATTCAAAGAAAGAGACACATTGTGGGTTTTTGACTGGTTATTGAACTCATGCGCTTTAGACCATAAGGTTTGTCATCAAGCCTAGAAATTAAATAAGGCACCTGTCACAGACAATGTCAGGCACAGATCCAGGCTTTGTCAGGCACTAAACCTCTGGCGTCTGTCATTTTGTCCGGCACTGATTTGTCTTTTTTATTGATATTATTAATACATGTCCGACACTAAGTTGAAAACGTCAGGTACTATTTCGTAAGTGCCTGACATTTTGTCAGGTAAATCTAAAACCGTTATTTCCTGTCCTGTCTGTCATTGAATCAAGTTGCAACACTTGTACACAACAATGAGCAGATTCACCCGAGTCCCAGAATCATCTAGTTTGTTTTGCGTGGATGTTAACCCCATCTCTCTCTCTCTTTCTCTCTCTCTCTCATAAATAAATGTTATATTTGATTACAGCTCAACCAGCTGGTTTTGGTCAAGCAGCCAATTCATCTTTTACGACTGGTGCCGGTCAAACAGGAGGTCTGTTTGGTTCCACCAACAATAATACACCAGGCTTGTTTGGTAATAAAACATCTTTTGGGGGAACGACCGGTTTTGGTGCCACCCCGAATACCAATGCAGCGGGGGGTTTGTTTGGGGGACAGAATACCCAAACAGCAGCTGGTGGATTATTTTCAACACCCAATAATAATGCAGCTTTTGGAGCAAAGACCCCAGGTTTCACGGGTAAGAATCAATTATTGTAGATTAGCAGACAATGGCACATGGGGGGAATAGATTTAAAGTTTTCTGAGAATTCTCTGTCAATTTTTCTACCAATTAGTGTAGGTGGATTAGAGAACGAACTCTCGACTAGATGCAGAAAAGAGGTTGGATTGGTCAAGTGATCTGACGCATACAATTTAGATCATAAGGCCTGTAATTGTGTTGGGGGCAGGGTATCGATCCCTAGCTTGTACGTGACAAGGAGTAGTCTCACTTGTCCAGCAATGTTAGTCCCAAAATGACCCAGTATTTGTGTTGCTCTGATGTTAAAGACACATTCCCAAGAAACTATTTATCGGGTAGTTATTTCTAATAAAAGTATGGCAAATTTTGTATATATGTGGAAATTATAGACAGACGTCATGTCTGCCCAATCTTGCAACAAAGATACTTGATTATCCGAAAAACACTCTTGGGGCAAGCACTGGGCAAAAATTCAGGGTATCATTATCTGTCAGCTTATGTGTGCCAGCTTGACTTAAGGAGCAGTTGTTATTTCTTGATCAAATGGTTAACTGTTTTTGGGAACATTGAGGTGTTTAAGCGTACAACAGGCTCTGTGATTAAACAGTAGAAATAGAAGTTGGCAGGTCATAATCAAAGAATTTAACGAGGCTTCAATAAGTTTGGTAAATGGACAGTAAGTAATGACAAATACATTCTAAAAATCGGCCCTCTTTCAATCAAGTTACGTGACAAACATTGCTTCTAAAAATAGATTTTATATACCTTGGTGTACTTCCTCGTGAATACAATAATACAATGTTTTAAAAGGGAATTGAAGCAAATTTTTGATGGATTAATTTAGTTTAAATATGTTTTTAGTCCAAATATATCAAATATGTGGGAAGGCATCTTCTGTTATATCATCAAAATCACCCAGTTTGTAGTTTGTACGCGGGAAGGTATCTTTAAAGAATTAATCTTTTCGAGTTATATGGCAAACCTAAAGTTGTACAGCACATGGAACTGTTGTACCCACTGCTGTTATCAGGTTATATAACATTCATTCATGGTATTTTGTAATAATGTAAATTAATTTTTATAGGTTTTGGTACGAATACTGGTACCAATACAGGATTATTTGGATCCAATACTCAGAATACAGGAAGTACCTTATTTGGTCAAAACACTGGGGGAACAAGTAAGTTACATAACTTTTATTATTGGCTGTTAGAATTTGACGAAGAGTAGGCGAAAAAGCTGCTGTCCACTCAACACAAACTAGGTCATTTTAGTACTAACATATGGTTCAATTGTATTTTTTATAAATGTTCTTTAGCAGTGGAAGGAAACCAGAGGACCCAGAGAAAACCCATGAGGTCGGACAGTCGAGCCTATTCCTAGCTGTGAATTGAAACCATGTCATTTGACTCAATGACAGATCTTATGATCTGAAATGCATCACTTTATACCACTTTCCCCATCCACTAGTAATTGAGGATGCTAGAGCAATATGGTGGACAAATGCTGTTGTTTCTAAATAAGATCATTCATTTTTATACACCCACATCACGTTTTTAGCTTGTGGACTCTATACATGTAGAGGTCATAATTTTTATCTGATTTAAAAAAAACGTATTATTATATCACCGTTAAACCCTAAGGACGGCTGAGTTCGAATTTCGTGAAAATCGGCCTAAAATTGACAGACAAAATGGCCGCCCTTCGTTCTCAAATAGCGTAAAAATATGGTATTTCAAGGTTGTGGACCCTATAGATTGTGTGAAATGGCACTTGTTCACCTTATTGCACTAGCATGCTCAATAATTTTATTATGTAAGTGAATTGTTATAAAGAACATGACATAATGTGATAAATGTTTATATTTTTAGAGATAATGTGATAAATGTTTATATTTTTAGTGTTCGGAGGTACAGCTCAGAGTACATCTGGTACAGTAGTCAAGTTTGAACCACCAGGTGGTCAAGATTCAATGGTCAAGAATGGACAAACAACGAGTATTGCTACCAGACATCAATGTATCACGGCCATGAAACAATACGAAACTAAAAGTTTAGAGGTATAATATACACATCCTATTTGTTGTTCTAGTAACCTTTTAATAACGCAGGGCACCGTAACTCGGTAAGATGCAGTGGCTCACTGAGTATGATCCTCGCTCGCTAAATAGGAGTTGGTCGAGAAAGTTCCCCAGGAATTTCCAGCATGTAGTCAATGTCCTTGCATGAAATATCAAGATCTAGCGTATATACTGGCAGATGTTCCACGAGATCACTTTCTATTATTAGGACCCACTGTGGTTTCCCCCTTGTCAGTGGTGCAGTTTCGGATGTGAAGAAAAACCATGTACACATTGGCATGTGCATAAAAGATCCCTTGGCAGTTGGAATTTGATAATAGTAGGTCATAGTGCCGCTGTCCGGGCAAAATGTCCCTCATAGCACACTGTATGGCGTATGCTCATCTTCATTAGCCCAGTATAGGAGCAGAACAGTAGGACGTTAAACCCCCATTTCATTTAATTTATCTATTAGAATACAAATTGACACAGACAACTGGTTGCCATAGTTACACATAGCAAAAGGTCTATCACAGCTCTCTAGTTTCATAAGCAGAGATCAGACACGATGCTTTGATTCTGATAGAAAGACTATATGCACATGGCAAGTAAAATTAGTTAGTCCTGAAATAACCTAGTTTTAATTTGAGTGGACATTAAAGCCCATCTCTCTCTCTGTTTCAGGAATTAAGATTTGAAGATTATGGTGCCAACAGAAAAGGTAAACAGCAGACGGCAGGAGGATTATTTGGTGGTACACCTGCTGCAGCCACCCAATCGTCGACAGGATTCGGTTTTAACGCAAATACAACAGGTTTTGGTGGAACAACAGGTAAATTGAACGGCAGAACGACAGATTTTTATTTTGAGGGCGAAGGCAGCAGTTACAACAAGAATGTCAAGACGGACCGATCTTATTCTATTGCTAAGATCACTCAATCTGATTGAGACAGATCCTTTCTCCTTTCATTTTTATTTATAGTTCAAAATTACATTCTACTTGTGTATCATAGGGTCTGTCATTGAGTCAACTGGCGTGGTTTCGATTCCCCGGTTGTACGTGACAAGAAGTAGGGTCGCCTGTCCAACCTCGTGAGTTTTCTCTGGGTCCTCCGGTTTCCTAACCATATGTTAGTCCCAAAATGACCTAGTTTGTGTCGAATGGGTGTTAAACCCCATTTCTCTGGGTCCTCCAGTTTCCTAACCATATGTTAGTCCCGAAATGACCTAGTTTGTGTCGAGTGGACGTTAAACCCCATTTCTCTCTCTCTCTCTCTCCCTCACATTTTACTTGTCTTTACTACACTAGAATCTGGAAGAGTTGTTATATAACCAACGCTCTGGGTTGTTGTGTCGAGTTGATATTGTGTGGCGCGCGGAACTGTGGGTAGACATTCGCAGAGATATAAAGCAAAGCAAAATTTGTATTTCCAAATAGACAACTGGTAACACTGACATTTAATTGGTCAATCGAATGACTGACATTATATGATTAAAAGTCATTTGTATGAACCCTGACATGACCTCCCAATATAACCGGTCCGATCTTCATTAGTGAAGGCCATCGAAAGTTTAAAAAACAAAATATAGATCTGTGTTTTAATCCAATTGGTTGCACATGTCTAGTTACACACCAGCCCTTTGGAAGCATAATGTCATTAAGTGAGTCTAGTTAGACACAAGCCCTTCGGAAGCATAATGTCATTAAGTGAGTTAAGATGTTGGCTCACTAGCCATGAGCTCCAGGTGTTGTGGGAGAAAGTTCATTAGGATTTTCCGGGGGTGGTTTCCCCTTGTCAGTGATGCCGGACGGATTGCCTGACAAAGTTTTGCTGTCTAGTAGTATAGATGGGACAAAAAAACGAGGTCCCATGTACACATTGGCATGCATGTAAAAGATCCCTTGGCAGTTGGAATTCGATATAAGAGTAGGCTGTAGTGCCGCTGCCGGGACAAAATTGCCCTCATAGCACACTGCATGGTGTATGCCTGTCTTCATTAGCCCAGTCAGAGCACAACAGTAGGACGTTAAACCCCATTTCATTTCATTAAGATCATAACCTGGACAACATGAGGGGGGTTGGATGGCTGAATGGTTAGCGTGCGCGCGCTGTATCATAAAGTCTGTCATTGAGTCGACTGGCGTGGTTTCGAATCCCGGTTGTACGTGGCAAGGAGTAGGGTCGCCTGTCCAACCTCGTGGGTTTTCTCCGGGTCCTCCGGTTTCCTCCCACTGCTAAAGACCCCTACGCGCAAGCGAATTATTGAAATAAAATTAAACCATATGTTAGTCCCGATATGACCTAGTTTGTGTCGAGTGGACGTTAAACCCCATTTCTCTCTCTCTGGACAACATGATAGTGTAACCATAGAAATGACTATTTGATAACCAATTGTCTGATGTATTCCCCTAAAAGTTTAATGACCCATATTGTTGTTTCATTAGGTTTTGGTGCACCAACATCATCAGGAAGTGGTGTATTTGGTCAACAACCCACCCAGGCGTCATCTACAGGTCTATTTGGAGCAAATAAATCTATATTTGGTAATACACCAAGCACAAGTAACAACACTACTGGTTTTGGATTTGGAACTACGAATACAAGTCAACCTAGTACCCTTTTCGGTGGTGGGAAGGTAAACTTTTATTTTGTCATGGGGTTTAGGGGGGAAGGGGGTTATATGGTCTTGACACATGTGCTTTAGACCATAGTGTCTGTTAACGAGTCAAGTGGTGGGGTTTCAATCCCATGCTTGTACGTGACAGGGAAAAGAAGCATTGTCTGCCCAATGTGGAAGGTTTTCTCTGGGTCCCCTGGTTTCCTCTCACTACTATAGACCATGTGTTAATCTTGAAAAATGCGGGGAGTTGGATGGCCGAATGGTTAGCGTGTGCGCTGTATCATAGGGTCTGTCATTGAGTCAACGATTGTAGTTTCCATTCCCCGGTTGTAC
Organism: Patella vulgata; assembly: GCF_932274485.2. Taxonomy (NCBI): domain Eukaryota; kingdom Metazoa; phylum Mollusca; class Gastropoda; family Patellidae; genus Patella; species Patella vulgata. The sequence goes on along the minus strand of NC_065886.2, from coordinate 2,132,241 downwards.
GTGACAAGGAGTAGGGTCATCTGTCCATCTTCGTGGGTTTTCTCTGGGTCCTCCGGTTTCCTTCCACTGCTATATACTTCTATGCGCAAGCAAATTATTGAAATAAAATTGAACCAAATGTTAGTCCCGAAATGACCTAGTTTGTGTCAAGTGCACGTTAAACCTCATTTCTCTCTTTCTGAATTCACTGAATCAGCCAATGAAACAGCGTTTAACATAGATAAGAATTAACATGATGTTGGATTGCATAAAGTTGAATATTTGTTTGACGAATAAATTCTCCATTATGATCTGTTCTAGTCTCTGTTTGGAGCAACAGCCACAACACAGCAACAACCTTTATTTGGAACAGCCACTGGAACATCAACTTTTGGTGGAACATCATTTGGTGGTAATACAGCTTTTGGTACACCAGCTCAAAGTGTAAGTTCTTTGTTACAATATCTTTTGGTCGATTTGATTTCTGTAAGTGTTTTCTAACAATATCTTTTGTTCAGTTTGGTTTCGGGTCAAGGCACTTGAATATCGTGGGCAAATTGCGAAAGCCTTGTTTTAAAACTGCATAAATAACTGTCAATTATGATATTACATGATAATAATACAAACTGGTCCAGGAATTATTGTCACATTTTACTAATTTTACATCTCTCTATTTTATGTAATCTTTTACTTTATATAGGAAATATTTTATATCGTGATATACATCAGACACCTTTATTTATTTTTATTAAAGACATTATACAAGAGCTAAATCTGTCTATTGCACGTCTTTCTTTAGGCCTGAAATATTATATAAAGTATTAATTAGACATTAATTAACATGAAAAGACCATAATCAACTCTCAATGGCATCGGATACTCAAGATTTTAACTAGATTAGAACGGTTCACCATTTAAAAATGAGGAAGCGAGGCCAAGTCTCGAATATACCTGAGCCGTGGTTACCACAATGCACACATCTTGTTAAAACTACAAACAGTGATAACTTGGTTCAGAATGAAGTAATTTGAATGAAATTTTCAATATTTTCATTTTACATTATCTATTTTTGAGCTATTATAGCAAGAATGGTTAGCTCTTTATCTAAATTTTAAATAATGTATCTTTAATAATTACATGGATTCAATAATATATTTAACTAGTATGGTGTATTTCTGTATATTTTTAGGCAGGTAATCTATTTGGTAATAAACCTGCTGGATTTGGTACAACAACTACAGCCTCTACAGGCTTATTTAACAACACCAGTAGTAATCTATTCGGAGCTAAACCTGCAGGAACTGCTACAATAGGCTTTGGTAATGCTACTGCCACTCCAGGATTCGGAAGTAAGTCTTTCAAATTATATACACACATGGTGTGGTTTCCCCTTGTCAGTGGTGCAAGATGGAGGGGCCTGACCAGGAACAGTGACTAGTCGTTTGGATAGGACAAAAAACTGGGGTTCTGTGTACAAAAAAGAACCCTTGACAGTTGGAATTGGGAATAATTTCCCTGGCCACACACTGCATGACGTAAGCCTTTATTCACTGGCCCAGTCAGTGTAGAAAACTCATGGAAAATTGAAAGTAGATAGAAGACTAAACTGTAACCTGGATATCATTTAATCTTCATTCAATTTCAAATCTTCGTTTGAAAAATTTGTAAAAAAAAATGTCTAAAATTAGCCAAAATCATTTAATTTGTAATGTTGCCCATTATACCATTTACAGGCATTTAATTTCTCGACCACCCAATTGATGTATAATCATCTTTTAGAGGCATTTAGTAACTGGATAGAGCAATAAACTATAACACATACTTATGGAAGAACAATTACTGATTTATTTGGGCGACGTTTCTTGCTTGAAAACGTTGAGAGAATACTCTTCGAAACGTCGCCCAAATAAATCAGTAATTGTTCTTCCATAAGTATGTGTTATAGTTTATGATGTATAATCATTAAGTTTTTGAACAGTAGACGGGAAATTAAAATGCTTGTAAATTGAACACTTGTTAGTAAGATTTACTAAACTATGTCTCGATACTATTCGGATTTCTAGCTAAAAAAAAAAGATATCTAAATGTCTTATTTGTTTACTCCAGACACAGCAGCGACGGGAGGATTGTTTGGTAATAAAACGGGTTTTGGTGCTACACCTGGTACAACAGGTTTTAACGCAGGCGGCAACACGTTTAATCTCGGTGGTTTGAACGCTGCCAATACAGGAGGAATGTTCGGTAATGCACAGAATAAACCAGGCTTTGGTTTCAATTTAAATAATACTGGTACAACTAACACAACCACGGGTACGAATAACTAATTAATTATTCTTTTAACTTTCTTAAATTATGGTAGATAATCCAGGTTAACTTTACACAGACTTTTTTCGTTACAGCCATTAAAAAGTACATAATATATAGATAGAACTGAATGACCATTGAATACCGCTGGGGGTATTCAATGGTTCAAGAGAGTGTATCCCTGCGCAAGTATTCCACGAGGGATAGCGAGTTGAATGCAATAGGCATACACTTGAGTGAACCATTGAATAACCCAAGCGGTATTCAATGGTCATTGAGTTTTATTTTTATTCTATAACTACAAGCAAATCTCAAAATACACTGTACTATCCAGATTATCAAAAAATTTGTTAAAATTCATCATAGATTCCGCCCTTTTTTCTTTCTTTTTTACAAAAATTGTGGTTGCCAAGTGGGGACGTCATTAGAGTTTGATGTAATTCTGATAGTGACGTCATTTGGGACAAAAGTAGTACGTGTCCAAGCCATTGAATACAACCATAGTTTATTCAATGACAGTATTCAATGGCTGTATTCAATGATATTTGCTTGTATTTGCATGTAGTTATAGAATAAATGACCTCATTGAGGAGACGTTCAGGTATATTAAAATGCCATGCTGTATCCGTAACTTCAAAACCAGACGAAACATCCCTGTATTCCAGTCTACCCAGCTGTAAATGGGTACCGGTAGGATGGTGTATGTATTACACAAAAAACTGTTGCGCTCAGTGAAGCAGCATATGTTGGGGGTCTTTCTAACATTTAAAAAGAGTTCAGGGGTAAAGGGAGGTAATCAGGCTTTACCTGTATCCTAGAGACCGGGATAGTAATTGTGTCGTGCTTTGAGCATAAACTTAGTTTGTGGATATAGTGCATTATAAATATGCACATTATTATTATTATTATTAAAGATCATGACGGTGCTCAGATAGACTTTGGGAATTATCTTCCTAAAATAACTTGATGTGACAACGTGTGGACAGAGCTTTTGCTATTGTTGCTGTGGAATGATGGAGATTACTCCTAGTTCAACTTCTTTCTCAAGTCTTCAAATTCTGCTTGAAATTTTATCTTTTCACATACAAAAACTAATGAAATTGTTCTTTGTGACAGGATTTGGAACGGGTCTTGGATCAGGACTTGGTAATTTTGGTGGAAATACATCAACACTTGGAACGTAAGTTTATCCTCAATATTTAAATACTTGATCTGTTACACTCAATATTTAATTATAGTCTGTTATATTTGATATCTAATTACTCTGTCTGTGATACTTTTTTAATTGGGTCTTTCACATCCGATATTTATTGCTCCAAGATTACACTAATCACACTTGGAACTAAATTTTCTGAAAAAAAGCTACTTTGATCTTTTCTTTTATTTTATTGGGTAAATATCAATCTCTATGAAATGATTTTAACTTTCTACCAATATTAATGCAATATAATTGTACTCTCAAACTAATTCTGTTTGAGAAAAAGGCATCTGTAGTGAAAGTTATGTTTTTTTGTTTCAGTAATACTGGATCTACAGCTAGTAACTCTATGTTACAACAACAACTATTGGCTGTAGCTCTCAGTCCATATGGTGATCATCCTCTCTTCTGGAATCTAAAACCTGTAAATTTCTTTTTTAATCTCTTACGGATATCAAATATCTTCATTTTAAACACCATTATTATACTTTTTAGGTTTAGAATTTTTTGAAAAACTTGAAATCTGATTTGTATAGATATTTTTGCAGAAATAAGCATTTAAAGCTTCGAAGATTTTTGCAAAATATTTACCAAGCTTTCAAAGAGCAATAAAATTTGACTGTATTTCAGTAAATAAACTTGAATTATTTGAATAGAAAATGTGATCGCGTAAAGTGTATAGTTGTGTTGATAGATGTCATGTATATAATTAGCTATATTTTAAAAAAAAAACTCTAAAAAACAAGCAATTTGAAATTAAAATAATTGTAGGTCGTAGTATACTTCCTTCATAGCACACTGATGGTGTATGCTAGTCCGGATGAACTTTCTCGGGACAATGCAGGGATCGAACACCCGACCTCCGGGCTAGCGAGCCAGTGTCTTACCCACTTAGCCACGTGATCCCCAACTAAATAAAGAAAAACACATCTATGAACATCAGCGAATGCTCAATTGGGATCATGTGTTTTTTCGCATTTTCTTAGTACGCGTCACACTGGTTGAGAATCCGTGTCCTAGACAGTAGGACATTAAACACCATTTCATTTTGGTCTGAAAGTAAATTATTATAATATTATATATTTTACAGACGGGTGCTAAGAAGGAAGATGTGTTAAAACCAACTAATCCTACAGCACAACGTGCCGCTCTCATGACATCCTCACAATACAAGGTCAGCCCTGGACCCACGAAAAAAGTTAAACCAAAATCTCTACACAATCTGTTAAATGGTGGCAAGGTAAATATTATTTATTTATTGTTTACACAACAGGAATAAATGGCCATCTGGGAAGTATTATTAACAACAAACTAGTTGTTATGCTACTAGTCCAGAAGAATCATAGCTGTTTGGATATTATGTTGTATGAATAAAAGGGTGGCCAAATAGTCTAATGAGGGCTCTTTAGATCATAAGGTCTGACTTCAGTCACCTTGTGGGTTTTCTCCAGGTCCTCTTGTTTCCTTGGGGGGTTGGGTGGCTGAATGGGTGGCGTGTGCGCGTTTGTGCATTGTATCATAAGGTCTGTCATTGAGTCAACTGGCGTGATTTCGATTCCCTGGTTGTACGTGAAAAGGAGTAGGATAGCCTCTCCAACCTCATGGGTTTTCTCCGGGTCCTCCAGTTTCCTCCTACTGATAAAGAACCCTATGCGCAAGCGAATTATTGAAATAAGATTGAACCCTATGTTAGTCCCGAAATGACCTAGTTTGATTCAAGTGGCACAGGGTTCCCGCGGTCCTTGAAAAACCTTGAATATCCTTAAATTTAAAATTTCATTTTCAAGGTCTTGAATATCCTTGAATTTCGCGGAAATAGGAAAATATCCTTGAATTTCAGTTGAGATCCTTAATTTTGTTTCAAATGTCTTCAATTCCTTTTAAATATGAGATTATAACAATAGTTGGTAATGTTTTGGTTATTTTTAAGATGAAAAATTGTAACTTTAGGCTAAAAAATGTCCTTGAAAATTCTTGAATTTGACGTATATTTATCCTTGAATATCCTTGAAAAAATGTTTGATGAAGCCGCGGGAACCCTGTGGCATGGTTTTGAGCCCCTACGCCAGGTCCTCTGGTTTCAATTCACGTCTATAGACCCCTATACTCAAGTGATCCTTATCAATACTGTATGTTATGTTATGTTGTAGGCCCAGTTATTTGAAGGATTAGGAGACGATGATTTTAGTTTTGGTAATGATACGTTTGTTCCGAGGAAGAGTGTCAAGAAATTGGTATTAAAGAAGAATCACGATAATGATGATAGTTCTAGTAACGTGACATCACCGTATCCTAGCAACATATCAATTAATAATGATACCAGTCCTACATCAGGACCAGTTAAACGGTACGGTTGAATCTTAATATTTTATACATAATACCATGCATTAGACTAATGTACACGTTGGGTGGCTGAATGTGCACTTAATGTCATTTGGTTAAGTGATGTGATTTTGAAATCCCTGCTGTCGTTGGTTTTCTCTAGGTCTTCCGGTTTCTTCCCACTGCTAAAGACCCCTACGCGCAAGCGAATTATTGAAATAAAATTGAACCATATGTTAGTCCCCATTACTCTCTCTAACTGATAAAGGACACCTACATGAATTATTGAAATAAAATAGAACCATATGTTAGTCCCGAAATGACCTTATTTGCATTGAGTGGGTGTCAAAAACCATTTCTATCTCACTAATTGAAGCTTTATAGTTTGTTGTCGTGGGTAGTGTGGTCATAATGGGGGGAATTAATCAGTAAAGAGTAAATCAAATTCTGTGAATGTGTTTATAACAGATGTATATTTTATAGGTTATATCCTGTGAATGTGTTATTACAGTATATTTTATAGGTTATATCCTGTGAATGTGTTAATACAGTATATTTTATAGGTTATATCCTGTGAATGTGTCTATAACAGTATATTTTATAGGTTATATTCCGTGAATGTGTCTATAAGAGTATATTTATATATTTTGTAGGTTATATCCTGATTTAAGTATTTCGTCTGACTGTTCTATTATACCATCAACACAGAAAATAACAGATCCTATAGCTCAGTAAGTTATATAACACATCCTATAACTCACATCCTTTACAACCAACATTATTTTTATAAGACGTTTCCTTTGTGACCGGTTTCATATTAAGATTCTGTCTTATGATGATTCATGCACCACTCTGTTAAAACTAGTGATGACTCCATTTTACACCAAACCAAGTCTGAAGACAGATATTTTCAATATTTCACTACTAATTAATTTTACAAGCATTCAAATAGGGCACCTGTCACAGACAATATCTGGCACAGATTCAGGCTTTGTCAGGCACAAAACCTCTGGTGCCTGTCATCAATTTGTCCGGCACTGATTTGTCCTTTTTATTGATATTATAATACATGTCCGGCACTAAGTTGAAAATGTCAGGTACTATTTCATTGGTGTCTGACATTTTGTCAGGTACATCTAAAGTCGTCATTTCCAGGCCTGCAAATGTTTGATGGACTAAATTTGTGTAAAATTTCAAATTTGGCAATGTTGGCAACATTCTATTGTCTTTTAGTTAAGATGATATTTGAAATGAACCAGTTGGGTGTCTAAAAGGAGAAATTTATCCCAGTTAACCGTGCTATGGCCTACTATTATCTATTTGTTTTGTTTTTGATATAGGACGATAAATTTGGAAGAAAGTGATAATGGAAGAATTCTAGATTCCCAGAATATCATCCGATCTAGAAAATTGATGGAACCTATCAATAGAGGTTCACAGAAAGAGTAAGTTATCATATAACAAAAGATCGGTCATTGAGTCAAGTGGAATGGGTTCAATCCCAGTCTTGTATAGTACAAGGTATAGGCTTGTCTGCCTAGACTTGTGTTCTTACTCCAGTTTACACCCTAAAGACCCCTACGCACAAGTAAATCCTTAAGATAAAGTTGTACCATATGTTAGACACGAAGAGAATGATATTAAAATCTCTCTCAGAATGAAAACTCAGAACTCCATTTATTGAAAGTAATAAACAGGGCTTGCCACGAGACGCGAGCAGTTGCTCGCGCTCGCTCTGTGCTCGCGTAAATCTACATTTACGCGAGCGGTTCGTTGCTCGCGCAAAATTTTAAGAAAACCCTGTAAAAAATAATCAAAATATTGACAAGTTGATTGCCGAAACTAAACCAACAATGTCAAAAACTTCATAAATTCGTCTGTCAAACTTAGATTCACCCAGCTGCACGCGGCATTTCCTCCTTAAATTTGATTGGCTAAAAAGTTACTCAGCACTCTTGTTACTAAAAATACACTTTAGACCTGAACGTTATGACTGGTTTTCCTACGAACACCAGTAACGAACGCGTGATAATCGAGTCTAAAGTAAAGAATTAGGCATTAGGCATTCACGCTAAATGAACACGTTTCAAACTAATATTTATCGATATTTCCTATTTTATCAGAACTTCGGTTTTTATTCCATTGTGCAGTCGTATAATTTTCAATCTAAGCGTAATAATGGCCAAAGGCAACCTGATTGCCCTATCCACATTTATTTCGTGGGGTGAAGAAATCCATACGGAAATTGGTTTTAATAAAGAAGAGTACGTATGACTGTTAAAAACAGAAAGCGATGGTCACACATGTTTACTGCAAACTTTGTGCCAGGAATAGCAATTTTCTTATGATTTTAAATTGAAACAATGTTACAAAATGTGTTTCACGCAAACAACATTTTGCGTGAGCAATTTTTATTGCTCGCCTTGCTCGCCCAAACCTAAATTTGCGTGAGCAGTCATCTGCTCGCCATCAATTTATTCGTGGCCAGCCCTGAATAAAGAAAAAATGTCTCTCCTGTATTTACAGTGCAAGCAGTCTGGATGATACTATCACAATATTCCAGAAGCCCAGATTATCAGGTGAAACTAGTACAGAGTTAAATGAGACACCGACATCCAGTGATAGATACAATGGTATTAGAAACTCGATAGAAGAACAACAATCAGATGATGTGAGTTATACATTTATATTCAAATAGATAAAATGGCAATCCAGGGAACCATGGTGACTCGCTAACCTACCTGTCCCGTATTCAATCCCAAGGTTGGCAGAGAAAGTTTATATGAATTTTCTGGCATGGTTCCAGTTTGGGAGTGTTGCAGGACTTGAAGGCCTGGCGACAAACAGCATAAAGTCGTTTGGATGAGACGAAACACAGGGGTCCGTTACACCTTTAACGGTTGGAATTGGAAATAAGACTAGGCCATAGCGATATAGCACTGTGTATAGCATACATCTGTCTTGATTAGCCCAGTCAGTGCACAGACATAAGATATTAAACCACATTTCATTTCACAAAATGGCAATCTATTGACAAGAAATTGAGTTGTATCAGAGTTGCAAATGAAATGGTGGTTTAATATTCTACGTTTCTGCATCAACAAGGGTAATACAGACGGGCATACACAATTGGGTGTGCTATGACCGTTCGGACAATAAATAGTCCCTGTAGAGGTGGGGAGGGGGTATATATATCAACAACAGTTATTTAGAGCCACTTTACTATCATGCAGTCTGGTTAAAGATGTACTAGATAATAAAAAATAAAATATTGAAAAAATTTCATTCAATTCTGAGCCCCGTTTTATAACTTCTTGAAAAAATAGCGTGGATTATTTATTATCATAGCAATGGCACTTGACAACAGAGACTAAGTCTCGATTATTCAATTTTAGCTCTAACCTAATATATCTTTAAGTTTGTTGTTCAGGGATTGTTTTTCATTTGGATATTTCATGATTTTTTTTTTTATTTTACAGGAGACTGATTACGAGCCTCATCCAGCTGGAATAGTTTTACGACGTCCTGGATATTTTACTGTCCCATCTTTAGACGAGCTGTGTGACAACGTGGACGATAATGGTGAATGTATAGTCGAGAATTTTACCATTGGTCGTGAAGGTTATGGAAGTGTTTTCTTCCCTGGATTGACCAATTTAACCGGATTAAATCTTGATGAAATTGGTAAGAGATTGATCTTTATTTATACATCCTTTATGTGACAAGAAGTCCTTTATTTTACAAGAATTCCTTTATTTTAACCAAATGTGTTCTCTTTATATAGTTCAGCAATAGAAATCTATTGTTTCAGTAGTCTCCTGTCACAGTCCTGTGTTTTTCGAGATCATGCATGAAAAAAAAAATAAAGATTTATCCTTGAAATCAGTTTTTCGTTACCACAGTGTCCTGACATTCTTACAATAATTGACTTTATTAAATTAAAATTGATTGTAAGACATGGACGTCTGTTTTGTTATAAATGTTATAAAAGTGTTTTGTCTGTTTTCAGTTCATTTCCGTCGTAAAGAAGTTGTAATATACCCTGATGATGATGATAAACCACCTCTAGGGGAAGGCTTGAATAAAAAAGCAGAAGTAACGCTGGACTGTGTCTGGCCTGCTGATAAATCAACCAGGTCACCTATAAAGGTTTGTACCATTAAACAATATTTTTTCTCCACAAGGGAGTAGGGTCGCCTGTCCAACCTCGTGGGTTTTCTCTGGGTCCTCCGGTTTCCTCCCACTGCTAAAAACCCCTTCACGCAAGTGAGTTATTGAAATAAAATTGAACCATGTGTTAGTCCCGAAATGACCTAGTTTGTGTCGAGTGGATGTTAAACCCCATTTCTCTCTTTCTCTACAATGGAGTTGGGTGGCCGAATTGTTTAACATATGAACTTTAGATCATAAGATCTGTCATTGAGTCAAGTAGCTTGTTTTCGCTTTCCCTGCTTGTACATGACAAGGAGTAAGCTTGTCTGTCCAACCTCATAGGTTTTCTGTGAGTTTCCTCCCACTGCTACAGACTCCTACATGCAAGCGAATTATCAAAATAAAAGTAAACCATATGTTAGTCCTGAAATGACTTAGTTTGTGTTGAGTGGACGTTAAACTTCATTTCTCTCTCTCATAGTTAAAATAGACGACATCCAAGAGAAAATAGTTCTATAACACTGTTTTATATTGTTTCAGTCTGTTGAACGGTTAACGGCTATGAATTATCAGGAGAAGATAGAAGAAATAACGGCTAAAATTGGCGCCAAGTTTATCGATTATAGACCCGAGACTGGTTCTTGGGTATTTGGGGTAAGTTGGAGTTTATAGATATTGGATCGAAATACCTTCCATAGCAGTCATTCGTATGGTACCTAAAACAGAGGTCCCATGAATATATTGGCATGGACGTAAAAGATCCCTTGGCAGTCGGAATGTGATAGAAGAGTAGGCTTGTGCCGCTGTCGGGGCAAAATTTCCCTCATAGCACACTGTATGGCATGTGCCAGTCTTCATTAGCCCAGTTTAGGAACAGAAAAGTAGGATGTTAAACCCCATTTCATTTTTCTATTATTAGAATAGCCTCTGATACAAATTGACACCCTATTTTCAACATTTTAAGAAGAGTTACTGTTGAGTTAAAGTTTTTTCCCTCAAGTAATGATAATGTAGAAATGTATCAAATACATCAATAAAAACTATGTGCACAGTTTTGTGTTTCTGGATCAAAGATAATTCTCATAAACAGGGATTGAAAATTGAGTAAATTCTTAACTTAAGTCTGAGAATGAAGTCGTACCCAAGGGGTTTTACTGGCAAGTGAAATTAACACAATAAATTTCAAATTAATTTACTTTTCTCTGTAGGTGAAACATTTCTCCAAATATGGTTTGGTTGATGATTCTGATGACGAGAATACAACAGAGGCCGAGAAAAAACAACTGAAAACGGCTCAAACCAATCAACAACTTGTACAGGTAATTACCTAGCTGTTTATAACAAGCTGTATGATTGGATGAAAAGTGACCAGTGTGAAAGGTGCCTAATGTATGATCCCGCAAACCAAATAAGAGGCCGTCAATAATTGGTGGAAATCTCTGATGGATTATGGGAAATATTTTTGTGTCTGATAATTCATGAGTGAAGTTATTAAAATAACTGTATGAAATTATATTTTTATTATTTTGGTGGTTGTTGAATCTGTTTTAAGATACGTTTCTACGATAATAATTTGATCAATTCAACACACATTGCCAATAAATATTTGTTTTTATGTAAGAATCACACAAACTATTACTTTTCGTCAGCCATCGTTTGTCCAGTTGTTCTGGTGCATTGTACATAGCAGCCATGTTGATTGTTAGCACACTTTATTCTATACACGGAGATCCATATACTTCATACTTCGAGAATAGATCTCTGTCCTAAATGGCCGCCATATCCAACAACTGTTCTGTAATATGGCCCTATGCCGATTCACATCTGTTATACACACAAAGACTTATTAAATCTTTTTCAATTATATTTAATGAAAGCAGAAAATATACTTCTCAAAATATACTTAAGTGTTTTTGAGTAAAATTGTTGATTTAGGAATTCAAATGTCTGACAAGTTGCTTACTGTCATCTCTCAAGCGGAACAATTGTAGACGGCGAAAGGTTAGAATGGACACTTGTTTTAAATTCTACAAAGAAGCCAAGTTCATTTCTAAAGCACTTACCTGCTTTTGTTGATACTTGTCACCATAACATTTGTTGGGTGCCAGCTTGAAATGAAATGTTTTTGGCAACAAATGTATTTTTCTGGATGTTGACTACGATTGATATAAATATTTTATTTTGCTGTTGTTTTAAATATTTCATGTACATTTGTTGATTCTAATGTTCTTACTTTATATGTACATATTATTGTATAAAAGATTCAGCTTGACATTAATCGCACCTATTGGGACATATTGGTCCTCCATGCTAGAATAATCGGATCCAGTCTTCTTATGTTTATTATAAGTAGGCTACATATTTAATATAGAAGAAAGCAGTCATTTCTGGTTATTTTTAATAAATGAATTTTTGAAAAAAAAAAGAGACGTAAGCTGTAAACTTAAATGTCTGCCAGAAATGTTGCTGACGGGCCCTTCAGCATGTAAAGCTGGCCCTGTTTATGATATGTACTATTGTTATTGTTAATTCTGTTCAATGTGGTATAATGTAATATTTGTTCAATTTATTTATATTATTATGGAACTAAATATTTAGATATTATAGCATGTTTTTATTTTGCTAGATTTTGATTCTAATATATACACTGACATCCGATTAAAAACTATACCAAGAAACAAAGTTTAGTGAGAGTTGTTGTAATGGCCTTCTCCGTCCAGTCAGTTTTCATATTCTGCTTCATGTCTCATAAACCATTCCAAAATATCTTTATGAGTTAGTAAACACATCATACAGTTGTAGTAATCATTATTATTATTATTATTACAGCATATTTATAGTTCACCCTTTCATATAACATGTTAAGGGGCACTTTACAAAGTGACAATATAATCATAAATAAACAACAAGATTATGGACATGTTAATGATTGTATACAGGTGGTTTAAAACTAAAAGATCTCTGTAAGAGACTAGTTGATTGAATCTATTGTTCAATATTGTCTCACTCTTAGTATAGTTTATCTCGGACGTCAGTAATCTTATATATATATTTTATATAACCTACTGTGATATATATATTATAATGTTTGATTTATATCCAATACATGTCTACATTTGTCTTTGTACATCAATAAAAGTCTGGATTCAAGAATATATATTTTAAAGTTTATTAATTTACTTGTGTTTAATTACAGAAGCATTATGGCAGAATAGATAAAGGGTTGACTATTCTCACTATAATAGTTAAAAGAAATAGATAATGTGAATAGAATATGTTGAAAATTTAAGTCAAATTGATCCACTCTGAACTGAGATATTAGCTTTTGAATTTTAAGCCTAGCCTCGCTCATCATTACTAAAGTCGGTACCATAAAAATCATAGTCTTGATTATCCATTTTGGATTTAATCATCAATGAGCATTGAGCAACAGATTAGATTAAATCCAGTGAAAATCTGATGCATAAGATGTCATCGAGAGTTGATTATTGTCTGGATAGGTTAATTAATGTCTAATTAATAATTTAGATAACATTTCTGGCCTTAAGAAAGACCTGCAAAAGCCAGATTTAGCTCTTTCATAATGTATGTTTAAACTTCGTGAACTGAGTGATAGAAATATTCATTTAATGTACTGGTTGTTCTTTTTGAATCTAGTCGACTGGCGTTGTTTCTAATCCCCGATTGTACGTGGTGACAAGGAGTAGGGTCGCCTCTCCAACCTCGTGGGTTTTCTCCGGGTCCTCTGGTTTCCTCCCACTGCTAAAGACCCCTATGCGCAAGTGAATTATTGAAATAAAATTAAACCACATGTTAGTCCTGAAATGACCTAGTTGTGTCTAGTGGACGTTAAACCCCATCTCTCTCTCTCTCTCTCTCTCTCTCTCTCTCTCTCTCTCTCTCTTTTCATCCCTTACAATCTAGAATATTGTGATAACCGAATCTCTAAAGTGAATATCAGTTTAATCCCGTTCCATATTTACCAAGATATAATGACAAAAAAGCCAGTGTCACATGTAACTATTGGCTCAAATATTTTGATAGGCCTCTTTAATTTAGTTAAAGCCTAGGCGAGAGGTTTATTTAACGATATCTTGTTTACTTGATTAAATATTAAATAATAATATTGTACGTTTAATACACTGAACTCCATACACTGAGTATAGATGCTCATATTGCTACAAACATAATGACATTATGGTTTATACATGCTATGACAATATTCTTTATAACACGTGAAAATTTACATATTGTCTGAAAAATAAGTAAACACATTTGACTGCCAATTCTGTCTAATGATGATTCATGCACCACTCTGTTATAACTAGTGATGACTCCATTTTACACCAAACCAAGTCTGAAGACAGAAAATTTTTACATCACCCATGTTTTTCACTAATTTCTGACAACTTTAGACTACAATTCGATACGGTGAACAATAGAAAGTAGCTGGAAGTCCGTATAAAACATGGGTGAGGCAATTAATTTGAACGAGAATAATATATATATATCACATACCACTGTAACCCAGGTATCATTTAATCTTGTGTATCTAGCACTAATTTCTTTCACATTGTTAAATATCCAATCTTTGTTCAAAAATTCGTAAAAAAAACCTATTTAAAATCACCATAAATCGTTTAATTTGTAGTTATGTTCAGTTTAAAGCTGACCATTCAATTTTGATAATGAGTTTCCAATTTACAAGTGTTTAATTTCTCAATCACTGTTAAAAAATAAACAACCCAATTGATTATAGATGTATAATGATTAATATTTGAACAGTGGTCATGAAATTAAATACTTGTAAATTGGACACTCGTTATCAAAATTAATCAGGCAGCTTTAAACTGGACACAAGTACAAATTAGATGATTTTTGGTGATTTTAAACGATTTTTATGAATTTTTAAACAAAGATTTGATATTAAACGAATGTGAAATAAATTAGTGCTAGATACACAAGATTAAACGATACCTGGTTTACAGTGTACCAATTTGTATGAATCTCGATTTTAACTGGCATGTTGTCAATTCACTGATTGGTTCAACTTTTGATTTGTTGGCAGAAACAGAAAATACAACAGCATAAAGTGCAAGGTGAAGGTCAAAATGGTGAACTGTTGAAAGGTCAAGGGTTGTTACCAATGACAACAGGTGATGGTGACACGGGTAAAGATCAAGTTCTTGACATCAGTGATGAAGATGCTGATATGTCAGATGTCATGAAAGGTGATGGACAAGTGAAAATGGAAGCTGAAGGTAGGCTGGCTATGTTGCTGATCAGAATCAAATGGTTTCTCCTTGGACTTTGATAACTCAGTCTGATTAAAACACAGATCCTATTTCGTCTCGTTTCGTTTTTTTATAGTTCAAAATTTCCATTTACTTGTCTTTACTATAATAGGATCTGGAAGAGTTGTTGTTATATAACCAATGTTCTGGTTGATGAGAGGGATTAGCCAATCAAACGGTCTGTTACAGCGAGTTCTTGACGTTCCATACATGGAACTGTGGGTATCCTACTAGAAACATCAATTCTGTTTAGTTAATCAAATGACATCATAGGGTCAGATTTTCATATAGTGTAGGCCATCGAAAGCATAAAAAAACGAAACGAAATATAGATGTGTATTTTAATAATATTGTTTGATAGCCATGGCAATGTTTGGTAGCCTTGACCTATTGACTTCCTTCCCTTGCACCGTCATAGTATTACAGACATCATTAAAAGGGCATACTAATAAAACAACAGTAGCGATACTTGACTACATCCCAATTTCTATTGGTCAAAATTAAACACTTGTGATTTATTGTAGTCTAATCAGTTGGTCGCTTGGTAGGTGGGTAAGACACCGGCTCGCCAGACCAGAGGTTGCATGTTGTATCCCTGCATTGGCCGAGTTCATCAGGATTTTCCGAAATAAGAGTAGGCCATGGCGTTACTGACCAAGTAAAATTCCCCTTATAGCACACTGTAAAACATGTGCCCGTCTTTATAAGCCCAGTAAGAGCAAAACAGTAGCAAGTTAAACACCATTTCATTTCATTTTGGTCGCTTAGTAGGATAGAGGACCTGTCAAGGACAACTGTCAAGCCGTTTGAATTGGCACTTTGAATTTGATATAAGAGTAGGCCATGGTGACGCTGCCCGGGCAAAACTCCCCTCATGGGACACTGTATGGTGTATGCCTGTCTTAATTCTTCAAGCCGGAGCAGAACAGTAGGACATTAAACCCCATTTTATTTCATTCCCAATATAAAATATATTTGCTTTCCTTGTATTGTGCATGTGATAACAGAAAAATATCAATGACTTTTTAGATTAAAGATGGCCCAAGTAGATTAGAAAATCTATCTGAATTACAATTGTATTTATTTCAGATGATGATGACTTGAAATCTATCCCATCTTCCCATAGATTAGCCTCACAACTCGGTGTCGGACCACAGAATATGCAGGTGATGAAAGCATCATTCTTTACGGAAGATGATTACGGGGATCTGGAGAAAGGTACAAATCATTCTATTCAATAAAAAACGTCAAGCTTACTTTCCAGATCAAGGCAGGATAACCACAGGGGAAAAAGGGCTATGTGAGAGAATGATGGCCAAATATTGTTTGATTGTTGGTAAACTGATTTAATTCCTGTGTTCTTCAACAAGTACCTCAGAATCTAGTTTCTCCTTGTCGCGGGTCAACCTATAACGTCACTGTTCAGGCAATATTTCCCTCATAGGACACTACATGGCGTATGCTGATTTCCATTAGGCTGGTCAGAGCAGAACTGTTAAACTCCATAACATTTTTATGTTTGTGTCGAGTTGGCATTAAACCCATCTCTCTCTCTCTCCATTAGGCCAGTTAAAGCAGCAACGTAAGGGATTAAACCCGATTTCATTTGATTCTATGAACAGAAATTTGTCTGATGTAGAGACCGTTGAAAGTATAAAATAATCTGTCTTATGATGATTCATGCACCACTCTGTTAAAACTAGTGATGACTCCATTTTACACCAAACCAAGTCTGAAGACAGAAACAAATGATTAAATAATCATATTGATATTAAAACACTGGTTGACTTGACCCTATGTTTATAATTAAAACAGATTAACAGGTTTTATATCTGTTGTAAATTACACTCTTGTGAAAGTTGAATCTCTACACGTCAAAATAAATCAATCCATTCAGTATTTATAATAGTCTACAGATATAAATAAGCCATGTGACCTATAGGTGTTGTGTAAAATGTTCTGATTGACCTGTCATTACTCCATCCTACAAGATTACCAGGGGTTATTATTTAAGTTTAGTTTTCAAATTAAAATCATTTTGAGTATATTTTAGTGCACTAAGTTATGAAACATTAGATATTGGCCTTTTAAAACCCTAGTTTTTATACACCCACATTGAATTGTCGTCGCCCCTGCCATCCGGCATCCACAATTGCTTGTGAATGCCTTAGAGGGTAAAGTTAATATCTGATTGGCCTTAAATTTATACACAGTGTTTAAGGTCATGAGACGAAGAAGCCTATTGATTTTCAAGAATTTCCAATGATTATGGAAATTGATATTAAATGTTTTGTATGCTAAATGTTAGAATAGGGTAGAACTAAAGGCCAAATGGGTTGTTACTCGTAATCAGTTTTTAATGTGTTGTAAATGTTTTCATTTCTGACAAAAGAAAAAATATGGGTCAACCCTTGTTGACTTCCCGGACGACTTAGCTGCTGTGGGCGTATGTTTTGTTGCCTGGCAACCTATCTTTTTTACTTTTCAGGAAAATTATCAACTTTCACAAAATCATCCGGTCACGCCTCCCCACTTTTAAAACAAGCTGAGAAAAATATGCCAAGTCTTTTTAACCAATCACTGATGTCCAAATATTCATCTCCTTTATCAATACCCAGATCTCCGTTACCAACAGATATTGAAATGGAATCAAAAGGTAATCTTATAATTATAGGTTCAAATCTTTAGAATACAATTATTCCTTATTACTGAGAGATTCGGCTAGTCTTTACTAACGCTGTAACCCAGGTAATCTTGTGTATCAGGAGTAAAGAGTAATTATAAAAGACTATTGGTTCCTTTAAACATACATTATGCAAATCTGCCTATTGCAGGTCTTTCTTTAGGCCTGAAATGTTATCTAAATTATTAATTAGACATTAATTAACTGATCCAGACCATAATCAACTCTCGATGGCATCAGATTTCTCCGATATTAAATAGATTAGAATGCTTCAGCGATACTTTGATTTAATCAAATATGGAGGACCGAGACTTAGCTTCGATCAACCAGTACGGTGGTTGAAATTATTGCACGTCTGTCAAACCTTCAAAGGCTAATATCTTCGTTTGCAATAGAGTAATTTGAATGAAATTTTCAAATTATTCATTTTACATCATCTACTTTCGCACTATTATAGCAAGAATGGCTAGTTCTTTATCTAAATCTTACATAAGTATCTTTAATTGAATTGAGTACAATTACTGAGTAATTTGTCTAGTTGTTATCCCCCAGTAATACACAGTATTTGTGTATCTACTGTGACCTGTGAATCAATTATAAAACACTATTGAAAGAGCGGGGTTGGATGGCCTAATGGTTAGCACGTCCGCGCTGTATTATACGGTCTGTCATTGAGTCAACTGGCATGGTTTTGATTCCCCGATTGTACGTGACAAGGAGTAGGTCACCTGTCCAACCTCATAGGTTTTCACTGTTTCCTTCGGTTTCCTTCCACTGCTAAAGAACCATGTGTTAGTCCCAAAATGACCTAGTTTGTGTCAAGTGGACATTAAACCCCATTTCTCTCCCTCTCACCATTAAAAGATTAGATCTTTACCTTGTTGAAGTGTTGTATGTAGATTCAACTAAAGACCAATGTTCTGTTTGTCGGATCACATTGATTTTGACCATCATAGCTTTTCATGAGAGGAATAATGTCTACACAGTTGACAAAATTGTCTATTAGTGTACTGTCATTAACTGTGTACTTCAACGATCCCCACAAAGTTAGCTTTCAGAAGATCCCCCATACATTTGATATATGAAAATTCCTGATAATCAAAGTATAAAGATTGTCAGTATATGAACTATGACCACAAAACCTCAATCTAGAGTCTTCACAAAATTCTCTTTAAATTTGTAAATAATTTCAAGATGCCTCTCTTTTATAACAGATTAATCCTTTTTTCTTTTTCTTTTTTTAAAAACAAAAAAAATATTTTTATGTCAATTGATGTTATATTTTCAGCCAAAATTCAGAAACTTTTTACACCTGAACCCCGTAAAAATATCCAGCATTTTATATCAACACCACATCCAGAATATCTTCACATACATAGTGGTATGAAGGAGTCGGATTATCCGAGGAGAATCGTAGGATCTCGGATCCAACGAGAAATTCCACCAGTAGAAGAATCAATGGTTTATAATCAACAGAAACTTCTGCTGGATTCTGGATGCTATATGGGCCGATCATTCCGTGTAGGATGGGGTCCAGGTTGGGCGTTGGCTCATAGCGGTACCACTGTCTACCAGTCTATCGAAGGTGGGTGCTCAAATACATTTTACATAAACTGGTATAGCTCAGTGGGCAACTAAACCATGTCCGATTGCCAGAACTGCTTCTCTTCCAATTTTGTAAAAAGGGCAGTTCCTAGCTATTAACGGTTCTCTATAGAATTAGTACATCCAGAAGACATTCCACATGATCTTTTAAATTCTGTCTAATGATGATTCATGCACCACTCTGTTAAAACTAGTGATGACTCCATTTTATACCAAACCAAGTCTGAAGACAGAAAACTAGAACAATCAAAACAACGTGTTATTGAGTAGGCTACATAAAATCTTGTTAATTGTTACCGTTTTAGTCAAGTGTCACGGTGACTCAGTAAGTAAGGGACAGACTCACGAACCAGGAGGCCCAACGTTTGATCCAAGTGTTGGTTGTAAATGTTTCTCAGAATTTACCAGCTTTGTTTCATTTTGCGAGTTGTGCAAGATGGAGAGCCTGTCAAATTACAGTCATTCATCCGTTGGATGGTACAAAAACATTGACATTCACTTAACAAACTTTATCTGCTGCCTAGGAAAATTTTCCTCTTAGTTTATTACATGAAGCATGTCCATCTTAATTGGCCTGGTGGGGAAATGAAGTAGGATGATAAACCCAATTTCATTTCACCTTTTGTATCTGCTGTATATGGCCGGATAATACATAGAGGTTATTTGTCGTTTTAGAGTGAATAACATATTTTATTTCATCGAGAAGCAAGAAAACTTTTCTTACTTAGAGATGAAATAAAATATGTTATTCACGACAAAACAACAAATGTTCTATTTATTTTATGATTTTACAATCATTTTAGGTAAAAACAACATGGACTACTGCTAGCCAGTGGAATAACACTTTTATTTCACTGATAAAACGCGGTATTCCACTACTGATCATAAAATAAATGTATTCATTCAAAATATCATAATGTTCATATCACAAAATTACAAATTTATTTTCACAGATAAAGCCATCAAACAAGCTCCATTTTCACTTCTGCCATCAAACAAGGGAAATAATCAAGTTAAATCTAGTGGTAGAGATTGGTTGGTTGCCATGGAGAAGGTAGACGTAGCAGACTACTTCTCACCAGAAGATAAACAATTTATTGTAAGTTTATATCGTGTATATCATCGTGGGACTGGTGGTGGCTCAATTATTTAGACGTTGGCTTACTTACCTGGAGGTCCCATCTTCTTCAGGTTCACCCTTGTCTGTGGTGCAGTTACAGTTTCTAGTGGCTTGGATTGGACTAAAAACTGAGGTCCTGTCTGCACGTAAAAGAACCCTTGACAGATGGAATTCTCTCTCATAGCACACTGTATGGCGTATGCCCGTCTTCATTAGCTCAGTCGGAGCAGAACAGTAGGACGTTAAACCCCATTTCATTTCGATACGTGACAAAGAGGTTGGTAGCAGGTTCCACCTCATAGGTTTACTGCTGGTCCTCCTGTCATGTTGCTATGACTAAATGAATTATATTGGATTGTTATTATATAAAATGAAAGTAGAGTTTATGTTTATTTATAGAATCATGAAAGAGAGATGTTATCAATACAGTTAAAGAATAGTGTTAATACTATTGATAATGGCTGTCCTTTATTTGCTACACAACGTGGTGTAACGGCTTTACATGAATATTCTACATTAACAGATAAAACATTGAAAGATCTCAGTAAGTTAAATATCTACACTGTATACAGGCCTTAAATATCTATACTCTATACAGGGTTGGATGGCCGAATGGTTAGAACGTGCGTGCTGTATCATAAGGCCTGTCATTGAGTCATCTGGCTTGGTTTTGATTCCCTGGTTATACACGACAAGGAATAGGGTCGCCTGTTCAACCTCGTGGGTTTTCTCCGGGTCCTCCGGTTTCCTCCCACCGCTAAAGACCCCTATGCGCGACCGAATTATTGAAATTAAATTAAAAACCATATGTTAGTCCCGAAATGACCGATTTTGTGTCGAGTGGACGTTAAACCCCATCTCTCTCTCTCTCTCTCTCTCTCTCTCTCATATAGACCTTGTGTAATGGATCAAATGAGATAACTAGTATTTCCATAACAAGATAGAAGTATGAAAACATATCAAGTAATCTAAGAAGATGTGGTGGGGTTGGTCTAATGTGTGCTCTATAAATCACAAGTCAAGTGACATGGTTTCCATTGTACGTGACAAGGAGTAGGGTGGTCTGTCCAAACTCGTGGATTTCTTTCAGGTCCTCTGACTGAAATAAAAGTGAACCATTTGTTAGTTCCGAATGAACTAGTTTGTGTCAATTGGCCGTTAAACTCCGTAAGAAGCTAAGGGAAAGTACATGGATGTATTACAAATCCAAACTGTCACTCCCATTAGCTACAACATTTCACATCTCTTTCTCATTTGAAGATTTCACATAGCTAATAAATTCTGTAGTATTTAAACATGCATTATGCAAGAGCAAAATCTGCTTATTACAAGTCTTTCTTTAGGCCTGAAATGTTATCTAAATTATCAATTAGACATTAATTAACTTATCCAGACCATAATAAACTCTCGATGTCAAGGCTAGCCTTCGATGTTGGCTGGATTAGATTCCTATATGCCGCTTAACGGCCATTGATAATTAAATCAAAACAGTGGATAATCGAGACTATGCTGTTTATATTAATGATTTTAGTAATGATGACCGAGACTATGCAAAAATTTCACCCACTTTTTTCTCGGCTCATAGTGGATCAATTTGACTGAAATTTTCAACAAATTACCTTTACACTATCTAGTTTTTAACTATTATAGCGAGAACTGCCAACTCTTTATCTAATCTCCCATAATGTATCTTTAACAAAGAAACCTTTTGTACTCTTTTGATAAAATGTAATAGTTTAATTAAAGTGATATGATATATTTATAGAATGGCATCCAGATGAAGGTACAATACAACATATGAGTATGGTATTTAATCTGTGTGTAGCATTGTGGGGTAATATGCCTGGTTATCAATATCATAGTAAGTTATAGTTTTATATATCATACACTCTAATATCTTTCACATTCGTTCAATAACAAATCTTTATTGTGTCCATGTTAGTTTGATGAGTTTCTTGATTTCCTGATCATTGTTCAATAATAAACAACCCAATTGATGTATAATGATTAATTGGAACTTTATTTCCTTTAAAACACAGTCGCAGAAAACCAACACATTAAACTTGGCTCGTTTGTTTATCTCTGGCAAAACTCACCAACTTTTCTTAAATCGGTTCCTAAACTCCTCCCCAAGTGGCTTCTGATTAGCTGAATTTATTTGAATGAAATGCTGCCTATTTCTCAACAGTTAGGTATCGGTTCGTTACATCAGTTACATATTAATGATCTTTGTAACATTTTCCACATCTTGACATCAGCAGTGGATTTGATGATTTACTGGGAACTATTTTTAGCGTGCAATGTGAGTGATTTGGCAATGTGAACATAAAATACGTGAAATTTCGGAAGAAATGGGAGTTTGAGACGCATCTTGGATCTTTGTGAAACAATTGGTCGAAAGGATACATCACATGACATTCAAAATGGCCGGCAAGTTTTCCCAGAGATAGATGAAAGGTAAACTTCTCTGGGAGCCGAGATTGCTATGACATTAAACATCATGTATGTTTATTGTTTTAGGTGAAGATGTGTACGCTATACATCAAGCGAGAAGAGAAATGTTATCACAATGGTTATCTAATACTGGGGCTGATAAAATATATAGAGAAGTTAACGAATCAAAATTTAAGGTACATCAATACTGGTAGCTCTAATTAAGGTTAACGGAGGGCGTGGATGTCACTGAATGGTTTAACACTTGTGCATTTAGATCAAAAGATCTCACATTGAGTCAAATACCATGGTTTCCCCACATGTCCAACCTTTTGGGTTTTCTCTGGGTCCTCCAGTTTCCTCCCACTGCTAAAGACCCCTATGAACTAGCGAATTGTTTGAAATAAATGTGTTAGTCCCAAAATAATCTAGTTGATGTCAAAGGTTGAATAGATGATCTGATTACACTAGATATAGGAAGCCACGATGGCTAAGTGAGTAAGACGCTCAGGATTTTCGAGCTTCGTTTCCTCTTGTCAGTGGTGCAGAACAGAGAGGGGCTGACAGGGACAGCTGTCTAGTTGTTTGGATGGTACGAAAAACTAAGGTCCCGTATACACATTGGTATTCATGTAAAAGATCCTCTGGAAGTTGGAATTCAATATAAGAGTAGGCTGTAGCTCTACTGTAGGGACAAAATTTCCCTTATAGCACACTGTATGGTGTATGTCCGTCTTCATTAACCCAGTCGGAACAGAAGTCTGACATTAAACCCAATTTCATTAGATATATCTTTTATTTTATTGTGTTTCAGACAAACGCCCATCTTGAAGCCATATTTAGTCATTTAACAGGAGGTCAGATAGCGGAAGCATGTTTATTGGCCCAGCAGTCAGGTGACCATAGACTAGCGTTATTATTGGCCCAATCAGCGGGTAGTTGTATATCAAAACAATTACTAGAACAACAATTACAAGATTGGAAAGAAGTCGGGGTAAGTCATTTTATATACATTCGGTAATTAAGCAGGGTGTTATGTATGCTTTAAGTGATAAGGCCTGTCGTCGAGTCAAGTTGTGTGTTTTCAGGGTTGCCTGTCCAACCTCGTGGTTTCTTTCTCTCTTCCGACAATTTCTTGTTTTCTGAATAAAATTGTAACGATCTGTGTCTTTCTAACTTGTACAGTGTAATCTATCTTTCAAAAAGAACACGACATTCTGTACAGCTTCAGGTGTGGTTAATATATATTTACCATCCAGATTACCCATACATCAGAGTCATTTGATGTGTAGTCTTGATCACATGAACATTATCTCTATACTTGCACGGCTGACAAAGGTTGATTTTGTCTTTTGGTATGAAATATGAAGTCCTTGATGATATTTTGAGATTAAATCAAATATACTCTGTAAACAATATTCTTGTTCATGGGTACTGTCATATTATTTAAAGGCCTGCATGACCTGCTGTTATTCTAATTTATTACCCAATGTTTATTGGGAGAGAGAGAGAGAGAGAGAGAGAGAGAGAGAAATGGGGTTTTAAGTCCACTCGACACGAACTAGGTCATTTCGGGACTAACACATGGTTTAATTTTATTTACATAATTCGCTTGCGCGTAGGGGTCTTTAGCAGTGGGAGGAAACCGGAGGACCCGGAGAAAACCCACGGGGTTGGACAGGCGACCCTTCTCCTTGTCACGTACAACCGGGGATTCGAAACCACGCCAGTCGACTCAATGACAGACTTTATGATACAGCGCGCGCACGCTAACCATTCAGCCATCCAACCCCCCTGTTTATTGGGAACATACAGTTGAATGTTGAGTCAATCAACTGGCACGTTGTTATGAAGAAATGTTGACCGTTGATTTGTCTGTAGTTTTCGGTTGTACGTGACAAGGAGTAGGGTCGCCTGTCTAACCCCATGGGTTTTCTCTGGATCCTCCAGTTTCCTCTCACTGCTAAAGAACCCTACGCGCAAGCAAATTATTGAAATAATATTGAACCATATGTTAGTCCCGAAATGACCTAGTTTGTGTCAGGAGTGGACGTTAAACCCAATTTCTCTCTGTCTGCAGTTTCTTGTCATCCTGTTAAAGATAAAATAAATGTGATTGTATTTATTATTTTAAAGGCTAATGAATTTATAAAGAAGATGAGATTACGATTATATATATTGTTGTCTGGACAACTAGTATTGTCAACAACGGATGATGACATCATCAATATCTGTGAAGACTTAGATTGGAAGAGAGCTTTCGCTTTACATCTATGGTAAATATCATCGCTACATTGAATAGGGCTGTAGAGTCCATTAATGGTTTGGAGCCATGGTGGCTAGGTGGTTAAGACACTGGCTCGCTAGCTTGGAGGTCGGGTGTTCGATCCCTGCATTGGCCGAGAAAGTTCATCCCGATTTTCCGACGTGGTTTCCCCTTGTCAGTGATGCAGGACGGAGGGCCTGACAAGGACAGCTGTCTAGTCCTTCAGATGAGACGAAAAACCGAGGTCCCGTGTAAACATTGGAATGCACGTAAAAGATCCCTTGGCAGTTGGAATTCGATATAAGAGTAGGCGATAGTGCCGCTGCCCAGGCAAAATTTCTCTCATAGCACACTGTATGGCGTATGCCCGTCTTCATTAGCCCTGTATAGGAGCAGAACAGTAGGATGTTAAACCACATTTCATTTCATTTCCATTAATGGTTTAATTCATGAACTTTCGATTATAAGGTCTGCCATTGAGTCAATTGGCGTGGTTTCGATTCCCTGCTTGTATGTTGCAAGGAGTAAGGTCACCTGTCCATGGGTTTCCTCTGGTTACATCCCATCTGCTAGTGCCAAAATGACCTAGTTTGTGGACTTAAATCTCTCTCTCTGGGACTGGCTAGGTGTAGTTCATTATGTAACGTCTTGGACAACTGCCACTCACTGTGTGTAGGGCGTAATACAACGCCTTGGAGGTGTTTTCCCGAACCTATTCTTAGTACATAGTTCTTTGTCACTTTGTCAAATTAATTACACAATAGGAGTTAGTTAAAGTTTTAAAAACGTCGTGCTTAATGGGTTAAAAGCACATAACAATTCAAATTCTGTGTTGATTGATTTTAAAGTTATGTCCATTTTTATACGCCCGCATTGAAATGTGGTCGTATATTGTCGTCGCCCCCGTCCGTCCGGCGGTCCGGCGTCCACAATTGCTTGGGGACGCTCTAGAGGCTAAAGTTAATATTCGATTGACTTTAAATTTACATACAGTGTTTAAGGCCATGAGACGAAGAAGCCTATTGATTTTCAGCGATTTCCGATAATTACTGCCAGAGTTATGGCCCTTGATCACTTCAAAAAATCTTGTGGACGCTCTAGAGGCCAAAGTTAATATCCGATTGACTTTAAATTTATACACAGTGTTTAAGGTCATGAGACAGAGAAGCCTATTGATTTTCAGCGATTTCCGATAATTACTGCCGGAGTTATGGCCCTTGATCACTTCAAAAAATCTTGTGGACGCTCTAGAGGCCAAAGTTAATATCCGATTGACTGCAGATTGATACACAGAGTTTAAGATATTGAGACAAACAAGTATATTGATTTTCAATGAATTTTTATGACTTGGAACAGCTAAATTCATGATACAGTATTAAAATTTTTGTATACAAAACGTTTGCATGGGGCAGAACTTTATAAAAACCAAACAAATTCTAGTGGTTTTCTGAGTAGTTGCTCTTAATCAGATTTTAGTGTATTATAAATGTATAAATTACCGAAAAAAGTAAAAATATGCGACAACTCTTGTTGACTGCCCGGACGATTTAGCTGCTGGGGCGTATGTTTCGTTGCCTGGCAACCTATCTTTATGTAATGTGATATTTCAACAATTTTTTGTATTTTTGTCCAGGTTTAAATGTAAATCAAACGCCCTAATAGAAGAAGCTTTACAAGAGTATGACGAGGCGTTCCAGGGTTCTGATCAATATCGTAGTTACGCCCAACCTCCTTTACCTCCATATTTAGAGAGTATGAAAGATAAGAGCGGTGAAGAGGAAGAGATGATTTACGATACGTGTTATCATATATTAAAACTATACAGTGATCATATGCACAGATTAGAGAAAATATTAAATCCAGTAACATCTACATCACAACAATTAGATTATAGATTAAGGTAAATATTACACCTACGTCACAACAGGTAGATAATAGATTAAGGTAGATATTACACCTACATCACAACAAGTAGATTACAGATTAAGGTAAATATTACCCCTACGTCACAACAGGTAGATAATAGATTAAGGTAGATATTACACCTACATCACAACAAGTAGATTACAGATTAAGGTAAATATTACACCTACGTCACAACAGGTAGATAATAGATTAAGGTAGATATTACACCTACATCACAACAAGTAGATTACAGATTAAGGTAAATATTACCCCTACGTCACAACAGGTAGATAATAGATTAAGGTAGATATTACACCTACATCACAACAAGTAGATTACAGATTAAGGTAAATATTACACCTACGTCACAACAGGTTGAGTCAAGTGGCGTGGTTTCACTACCCAGCTTGTACATGACAAGGTGTAGATTCATCTATCCAACCTTGTGAGTTTTCTCCAAATTCTCCAGTTTTCTCCCTCTGCTAAATGAATTATTGAAATAAAACTGAACCATATGTTAGTCTGAAATGATCTAGTTTGTGTCGTGGACGTGAAACCCCATTTTTCTCCCTCGCTCTTTCTTTCACACTGAGCAATAACAATAGTTTGTGTCAAAGGGACGTTAAACTCCATTTCTCATTCTCTCTCTCTTTCACCTGGCTCAATAACAATAGTTATTTTGTTTAAACAATGCTTTCTATCAAAGTAAGCACACCATATCTCTCCACACAAATCACACAAGATGTGAGTTATAGTGGAGACAAAGTGGATCAGTGAGTGTACATGGTGCTAGATCACTAACTAGGAGTTGATTTCATTTTTCACAGAAACAAGAAAATGGTTGTAAAAGTTGAAGTAATGTTTAGTGTATGTTTTATATTTTGTAGCTGGCATCTTCTACAAGTATTACAAGGATTAAACTACCATCATCTCTCACCTTATCTAACAGCCGCCATTCACATCAGTTTCTCCGCACAATTAGAATCAATAGGATTATGGGAATGGGCTGTGTTTGTTGTTCTACATATCCACGAAGCACAGAGGTAAAATTTATATCAATTACTGATTCAATAGACGTCGAGCACACGTATGGCGAGCTTTTGTTTTCTTTCTCCATCAAATTCGGACAATCTTCCAGTATTCACCCAGTCCTCCTTCTATTGAGTGTTTTCAATCCAGATTTTCAATCAAGACTTAAAACATACCTTTTTAAAGATACATTATGGGAGATTAGGTATAGAGCTGTCAGTTCTCAATATAATAGTTAAAAAGTAGATATGTAAAGGGAATTTGCTGAAAATTTCAATCAAATTGATCCACTCTGAACCGAGAATTTAGCAATTGAATTTTTGGCCTAGCCTCGACCATCGTTACTAAAGTCGGTACAATAAAAAAACATAGTCTCAATTATCCATTTCATGATTAAATCATGAATGAAAGTTGAGCAACAAATCGGATCCTAATCCACTAAATATTGCAGGCTAGTGATGACATCGTGAGTTGATTATGGTCTGGATAAGTTAATTTATGTCTAATTAATAATTAAGATAACCTTTAAGGCCTAAAGAAAGACCTACAATAGGCAGATTTAGCTTTTGCATGATGTATGTTTAAATGTTATATTTAATTTAAAATTGTGTGTAGCAGGCACATAGACCATGCTTTAAATGTGGAATTTGGGCTATACATATGTTCATATTATCATTATTAAACTACGGCTGACTAGAAATCAAAGTATACATGTAAATCAAACTTTGATAATTAAATATCAAGAAGCTGAAACACACATGCTCCGGCAATATTCTCACGTAAGAATAGAATTTGAAATGACCAAAATATAGTGTTATATGGGATACTAAATTCCATTGAATACCAACTAACCCCAACAGTATTTATATTACAAGGTTTAACCTAGACAACTCAACAAAATACAGCTGAAACCTGAATGAATTATGTAATATTTTCCATTTTGTCCCATCGATTCCACGTCCCTGTTAGTATTGGGAATAATATTGAAGTATATTTAGCAGTGAGTTCTCTAAGGCTACTGTGAGGAGGTCGGGACATGATGCAGGTAGAGAGAGTTGTCGGGACATGATGCAGGTAGAGAGAGTTGTGGGGACATGATGCAGGTAGAGAGAGTTGTCCCCATTTGAATATTTTTGATTTTTATAAGAACAATAATAACTTGTTGTTTTCAGTCGTATCGAAGCTGTGAAGTCTTTGTTAACCAGACATGTTGAACTGAGTACTGATAACGATTATATAGAAAAAGAAAGTTTTATATTGGAAGAGTTACTGGTCCCTTCGATCTGGATACATGAAGCTAAGGTAAGTTACTGGTCCCTTTGGTATGGATGCATAAAGCTAGAAGTGAGTAGGAGATCGGGTATTTAAGTGACAGGCCACTAGCTGACTGGCCTTTCGAATAAACTCATATGTAGGAATGCCTGCATGAGCGAAGAAGAAAGTCAATCAAATGACGCACAAATGCAAAATCCAGCCAGAATTTTTAAAAAAAATTCAGCAAAATCGCACACGTAACCATAGAAACATCATTTACCATTATAATCTCAAAATACCAATTACAATCCAGAATGGTTAAATATGACAGGTGTGCTACTCTTTGATTAGCTATGGTTATATATGACAGGTATGCTACTCTTTGATTGGCTATTGTTTAATATGACAGGTATGCTAGTCTTTGATTGACTATGGTTATATATGACAGGTATGCTAGTCTGTGATTAGCTATGGTTATATATGACAGGTATGCTACTCTTTGATTAGCTATGGTTATATATGACAGGTATGCTAGTCTGTGATTAGCTATTGTTTAATATATTTAAATTGTATTATATAATACAGGCTGTAAAAGCGAGATATGAACGAAAACACGATGAAGAAGTTGATTATTTATTACAAGCTGAGAAATGGAATGAAGCTCATTTAGTTATATTAGAACATATTGCTTCTGATGCTATTATTAACGGTAAAACATCCTGGTTATCTTTATAGTATTCTATCTAAACTATCTCTGTTCCCACAGAATTGTTTACCGTTCGTTTCTCTCTGGGGAATCACACCAGCCATTAATCAGTCTGAATTTGGTTTCTAAGCTCCTCCCCCAATAGCATCCCGATTGACTGGATTTGTTTGAATGTAATGCTGCCGATTTCTTGATAATTAGGCATCAGTTCATCTCATGAGTTGGATCAATTTCAACATCGTGACATCAAAATTTCATTTGTAAACAGCCGATTTGATGATTTCCCCAGAGCTAAATGAATGGTAAACTTCTCTCTGGGAGCCGAGATTGTATGTGAGAGAATCCTCATAGTAATTGTATATCCATAAAATGGTACCTTGCAATATTTCAGTAATTGTTGATTTACACAGATTGTTTCAATTCAATTTATTTATAGAATTATTTGGGTTGTTAATTACCCTGTTGAAGATTTAATTCAAATTATAACATAAAGTACGATCAATGCTGAGTGGCAATCATATCCAAACTTCTTGAACATATATATATATATATGTGACAAAATAGTGGAATTCGCTAGAGCAACATACCAATGTTACTAGCATTCTCACAGCAAAGTTGTTTTAAAAACTGTAATAATACTCTCCCCTGTGTATGATACCTGTTGCTATAATAACACAGTAAAGTTGTTATAAACCTGTAATAATACTCTGCCTTGTGTATTTATATTTTAAACAGAGAATTACGATTATTTAATGAAGTTTTTACAAGAGTTATGTTTTGGTAGTAGAAGTTGTTCTGTGTTAAATTGGTCGACTGGTGGAAAAGTTTTTTATGATTATATAAATCTTTGTTATACACTGGAACAACTCAAACAGGTAACATAATCAATACATATTCATCTCGTCACTCACCTGTCATCATTGCAACACGTCTCTGGTTTGTCTCCCGGTATTGATCATGAAAGTCCCTTAAGATTTTCTGGCTGTGGTGCCGGACGGAGGGCCTAACAAGGAACGTAATCTAGTTGTTCAGATGGGATGAAAACCTGAGGACACCCAAGGTCACCCTGCGTAAAAGAACCCAGCCGGAATTTGATATAAGATTAGTCTGTAGTGCAGCTGTCTGGGCAAAATTTGCCTCATAACACACTGTATGGTGTATGTCCGTCTTCATTAGCCCAGGGGGAGTTGGATGGCTGAATGATTATCATTAGATCTGTCATTGAGTCAGCTGGCGTGGTTTCGATTCCCTGGTTGTAGGTGACAAGGAATAGGGTCGTCTGTCCAACCTCGTGGGGTTGCTCCGGGCCCTCCAGTTTTCTCCCACTGCTAAAGACCCCTATGCACAAGCGAATTATTGAAATAAAATTAAACCATGTGTTAGTCCCGAAATGACCTAGTTTGTGTCAAGTGGACTTTAAACCCATTTCTCTCTCATTAGCCCAGTCGGAGCAGAACAGTAGGAAATTAAACCTCATATCATTTCATTTTACAAGAGATTAATTTTGTAGAGGATTTCACCAACTCCACCACCTTGTTATAGAAAACCTGATTGTTACCTGTATAGGCTATATATATATATATATATAACACCTGATTAATACCTGTATAAGCTGTATATATACCTGATTGTTTATAGGATGAACAAAGTATCTGTGATTTAGATAAACTACAGTTAGATGTTCAATCATTATGTGTTCGTGTTGGTGGATTAAACTGTAGAAACGCTCGGGATAAGTAAGTACAGCTATTTTAACACTTGAATAATTTATATAAGTAAAGACTTGTCACAGGAATATGTGAGATATACCACCAGAATAAGTGAGGCATGGTACAAGAATAAGTGAGACATGCTACGAGAATAAACATATTTAACTCATTCTGAGAGTCATATGCTATTATAAACCTTGATGGAGCTACGGTGGCTCAGTGAGTAAGATGCTGGCTCGTTAACCCGTCTCCGGTTCGCTCCCGGTGTTGGCCGAGAAAATTTGTCAGGATTTTCTGGTGTGGTTTCCTCTTGTGATGCACGTAACAGAATTCTTGACTGTTGTAATTCGATGTAAGTGTAAGCCGTAGCAAAATTTCTCTCCTAGCACACACAGTATGGCTTATGCCAATCTTCATTAACCCCGTCGGATGACATTAAATCCTATTTCATTTATAACCCTTAATGATTTATGATACCACTTTGAATGTAGGTACAGTCTGTTGTTAATTATAATGTTTATATATCAACAGGTTATGTCAATGTGAAATGGCCAAGAAATCAGCCAATCTATTACGCACTCTAGTTACTCTACAAGATCCTACTGGAATAAAATCATTCAGGTAGTAAAATATATAACCTTTCACACTCCTAGTCCATCAAAAAAAACTGAATTATTATAGGTTTATGTGCTTCTCTCCCCTTTCCACACAAAACCATAGTAAAACGACTGTATGTTAGTCTTATACTGGCTCATTTAGTAAGGCCTTGGCGCACTGTCCAAAACCACAAGGTTTTCTCTGACAATAGTGCCTCACCATTTTGCGCTTGGTTTCACCTAATCATTGGTAAACAATAGGGGTCCTAGTAAGAAAAGTTGTTGAAGTCGTTTTTGTTGGATCGATAAACAGACGTCGTGTGTATAACATTGGCTGCCCGTTAAAAATCCCTTGTACCTGACAAGGAGTAAGGTCGTCTGTCCGACCTCTTAGGTTTTCTCCAGGTCTTCAGGTTTCCTCCCACTGCTAAAGACCCCTACCATGTGTTAGTCCCAAAATTACCTAGTCTGTGACCAGTGGATGTTAAACCATCCCTTTCTTTAACCCATTTGGTTCCTAAAATAAGTCCTTAAACCCATTTTAATTCCAATGTAAATCTAGCACCATATTTATATAATTGTATTATTTCAGCACCCTAGCACCGTATATCTGTAAATTACCATTACCAGAAGATGATTGTTTATTGGAAGTCTCTGAACTTACACAGGATTATTTACGGGAGAAAATGATTATTGACAGATAGAAACAGATGATTGTGATATATTCTCGTGAAACGTCTTTAGGACGTGACCTGAATAATACAACCACTACAGCTGGCTTGTTGATGGTCAGTTTATGTATAGCTGCGTGATAAATAATGGCCGCTATTCGTCTGTGGTATAATATCCACGGCCCACCTTTACTGTCATCCGTCTTCATTAGCCCAGTCGGAGCAGAAAAGTAGGATGTTAAATTTCTTTTCATTTCGATCATATTTGACTGACTGGTATTGAAATAAACCAACTTGCATGTCGGACAGTTTGCTTGCCATGAACCTTACAACACAATAATCGATAGTTTTGATGTATAAAAACATTTAGAAATGTAATTTATAAAAAAAATAATTTTGAAATAATGCTAAAAATTGATATATTCATTGGAAAAATAGCGAATTACGTCAATAATTGTCTGTTTGGCAATATGTCAGAGGGAAAGTACTGATCATACAGATTAAAGATGATTGTTGTCTAATCAGTTCTACTGTGGTTCTAATCTCATTGTGTGCAGTGTTCTTATGACATTCAATATCTACTTAATTCGACAGTATGATAATCAATATCTACGTTTACAGTATGACAATATCTACGTCAGTACTAACATCAATCTACAGCATGACATTCAATACCCATGTCAGTACTGATGACAATCTACAGACAATGATCAAGTTGTGTGATGATATAGATATTGTATAAATCCACTTTAAATATCGTACATGTGTGTAATATCTGATTTAACATTATGTCGTACATCTACGTAATATCAGATTTAACTGATATCTATAAAATAGATCTACTGTATAATATCAGATTTAAACATAACGTTGTAAAACCTGTCTTTATTTGACAGTGTATAAATCAACTACAAGTTGAGATTTATATTGTTATATTATAACTGAGACTGATAACATCATCCTATTTCTCTTGTATAACAAAAACTATGTAAAATATGTTACCATGGAACACAAAGGTTTAATTAAAAGGTTTAATTAAAAGGCTGAACTACTATAATATATTAATGTGTGTAAAAAGTTTCATCAAAGAAAGGTTTATAAGCTATGAGGGTGGGTTGGGTCTTGATAATTGTATATTTCTCTTGTAAATCCCTGATAATAAAGATGTGAGGGGCTGGGGTATTGTCTCAGAACAACTGTTTGTTACTAGATTCCTCTTGTAAAAACCTGATTGTGCCTGTATTCCACAGAGTTTCCGTCTTGATTAGCCCAGTCGGAGCAAAATAGGACGTTAAAAATTATTTCACTGTATAGCATAGAATTTTTCCTCATTCTATCATGTTTAACATGTAGAGAAGTATAATCAACATCCCAATCATTGTTTATATTCTATATATCAATATTTATAGATTACCTACTTGTTTACAAATAACTCACGGTTGAATGACACTGGGTGGAGAGAAAACATTAAATGTTGGATATTTAATATAGAACCATGAATAGAAATAATGTTTTACTTTGTCATGCTGGTGGATTGTGATCTATCCACAGGTAGGTTGAGATCTATCTACAGGTGGGTCGAGATCTATCTGCAGGTGGTTTGAGATCTATCTACAGAT
The DNA here is from genome assembly GCF_932274485.2 of Patella vulgata. Classification (NCBI taxonomy): domain Eukaryota; kingdom Metazoa; phylum Mollusca; class Gastropoda; family Patellidae; genus Patella; species Patella vulgata. The sequence goes on along the minus strand of NC_065886.2, from coordinate 2,097,396 downwards.
GGGTCGAGATCTATCTACAGGTGGGTTGAGATCTATCTACAGGTGGGTTGAGATCTATCTGCAGGTGGGTTGTGATCTATCCGTGTGTTGTTTTTTGAACGCATGTTTTGAATTTATCGAGGATCCCTCACTCTTAACATTGCAAGGAGTGTTTATAATCAATATTTTTACCATTCTGATATGAGGTTGTATGCAGCATTTCTTATTTTGGTTATTACAAGATTTGAAAGTTATTTTCTTACAGAAAACTGTGTCTCGAACTAGTATAATTCTAAAAAGAAGGGTTAAAATTTAAAAAAACATAAACGTTTGACATGAACAGTTAGTGTTAAGTAAGTAAGCTGCATATAGATCTTTATAGCAGGTGTAGTAATAATTATATTGCCCGCGTTGTATCTGTTTAATGTATGTTTATTATATATAAATAGTTTGCTGTATAAAATGTTGACTTGATATCATTGTAAATAAATTATCATAAAATATCAACACAATATAACATTTCTCCATTTATTCTCTTTGTTTCTCCATTTCTTCTATGGAGTCATGGTAGCTCTATGACAAAGATGCTGGCTTCCTAACCAGGACGTCTCGGATTTGTTTCCAGTGATGGTCAAGAAAGTTACTTGGGAATTTCCGCCACTGTTTCCCCAGTGTAACTGGTGCAGGATGGAGGGCCTGTGTTAACATTGACGTGCAGGTAAAAGAACCCTTAACAGTTGGAATTTGGAATAAGAGTTGTCCATAGTGACGCTGTTTGGGCAAAATTGCCCTCATAGCACTCTGCATTATGTAAACCTTGGCCCTGTTTCTCGAAATTTTAACTAAAGATAAATCCAAATTTTAATAGATACTTCAATTTTGATTGGCTAAGCACTAAAATCAATCAAATTACTAAAATTTGAATTTTATCTTAGTTAAAATTTCGTGAAACAGTCCCCTGTCTTCGTAAGCCCAGTTGGTTTGGAAAGTCCTGAAATGACCCAAGTATTGGCCTAAAATCAACACCATTCTATTGTATGATGGTGCCTCGTTAGATCTTATCGTTATTGGAGTTAATAGACCTTATGGTGTCCCTTTAAGCCCCATCGTGGTTTCCCTTTGTCAGTGGTGCAGAACGGAGGGCCTGACAAGGACAGCTGTCTAGTCCTTCGGATGAGACGAAAAACCGAGGTCCCGTGTATATATTGGAATGTACGTAAAAGATCCCCTGGCAGTTGGAATTCGATATAAGAGTAGGTGATAGTGCCGCCACCCGGGCAAAATTTCCCTCATAGCACACTGTAGAGCGTATGCCCGTCTTCATTAGCCCAGTATAGGAGCAGAACAGTAGGACATTAAACCCCATTTCATTTCATTTCCTTAAACCCAATCGTTATTGGAGACCTTATGCCGTCCCTTTAAACTCCATCGTGATCCGTGAACATTTCTCGGGGGAACTAGGTTTGACGATGGTTTCTGATATAAGGGACCCTAGTGAAGATATTTGTAGTTTGCTACATTGTTGGTGAAGTGCCCGTGTAATATATCATTTTGGGGTTTTATTTCCCCGAGAAATGATCACGTATCTGGGTGTTGTGCCCGATCTTTATTGTGGAGATAAGAGACCTTATGGTGTCCCTTTTATACAAGTTATTAACATACCCAATGGTGTCCCTTTAAACTCAACTGTTATTGAGAGCTGACTGCGTCCCTTTAAACCAACCGTTATAGAAGTTATTAACTTACCTGATGTTGCCCCTTTAAACGCAACTGTTATAGAAGTTATTTAAAGATACATTATGGGAGATTCGGTAACGAGTTGACAGTTCTCATTATAATAGTTAAAAACTAGATAACGTAAAGGCAATTTGCTGAAATTTTATTCAAATTGATCCACTATGAACCGAGAACTAAGCGAATAAAATTTCTGCCTAGCCTCGGTCATCATTACAAAAATCAGTAGGATAAACAGCGTAGTCTCAATTATCCATTTAATCGTTTAATCGAGAAGGAATGTTATGCAGTAAATTGGCTCACAATCCACTTAAGATCGAAAGTTAGCGATGCCATCTAGAGTTGATTATGGTCTGGATAGGTTAATTAATGTCTAATTAATAATTTAGATAACATTTCAGGCCTAAAGAAAGACCTGCAATAAGCAGATTTAGCTCTTGCATAATGTATGTTTAAGGGACCTGATGGCATCCCTATAAATGCCAAAGTTATTAACTTACCTGGTGATGTCCCTTTAAACCCTATTATTATAGAAGTTATTAACTTCTGGTGGTGTCCCTTTAAACTGTTATAGAAGTTATTAACGTACCTGGTGATGTCCCTTTAAACTGTTATAAAAGTTATTAACTTACCTGGTGATGTCCCTTTAAACCCTATTGTTATAGAAGTTATTAACGTACCTGGTGATGTCCCTTTAAACTGTTCTAGAAGTTATTAAGATACCTGATGTTATTAAAGTAGGATTAGATTGTGTTGTATATTTAATCTTGGTTAGTGAAATCAGTAGAGTATATTCAATAATATCAGTTAATCTTATCTACTTATATTAACTTTATATACTCTCTACTGTATATTATATACAGGCCTATAATCACTGGCTTCAGTAATACTATTGTAAAAAGGCAACAAAAATATGAAATGAATTGGGGTTTAACGTTCTACCAGGGGATCGTTCAGGAATTTGAGTAGTAGTGGGACTGGGGTAGAGACAACGCCAAGTTTGGCGTGTGGTCTGGGAAATTACCCCGCGAATTTGATCAAATCAGAACCTCTGAGACCATTTCTGCTCATACATGTACATGACTAGCATGGAATGAGAAACAAAAGTTGCTCTGCGCGCGCAAGGCAGACACCGGACTCCTCCAGACATGCGCCTGCCAACTTGTCTGCTCCGACCGGGTCAGAGAGTCTGCCCAGTGCCGTCATGGTTGCCATATTTTTATCCAATTTGTACGGTTAATAGATCAGCATTTGAAAAAAATCAAATATAGATGTCGGTGAACACGAACGGAATGATAGATCCCATTTTGTTTGATTTTCGTCGTCATTCTGGCATCTGATTTGTCTATAGATAGGCCTACTTATTACTGATTAATTCATACTTCAAACATATCAATTCTATACAATATAATTCATACTACAACCATATCGAGTTTATATTTTGACATGTCTATCAGTATTTGATATGTTAACAACTGGACAGTTAGTGGTAGTTATGATGACATGGTCATATTAATAAACCATTGTTTGGGATACCGCTGTACACACTGACGTGAACGTTAAAGAGCCTTCGACACGTAAAAATCAAAGATATATATAGAGAGAGATGGGGGTTAACGTCCACTGGACACAAGCTAGGTCATTTCGGGACTAACACATGGTTCAGTTTTATTTCAATATTTCGCTGTGGTCTTTAGCTGTGGTGGGGGGGGGGGGCGGAGGTTGGACAGGCGACCCTACTCCTTGGCACGTACAACCGGGAAATCAAAACAAGGCTACTTGTGATTTCACGCACACGCGTTACAACACCCTAAAAATCAAAGAAGAATTTGTGTAAATGCCATGTACAGCCCTAGCAAAATTCTCCCACTCTGCTTTGAAATAACATTACCATATGTTAGTCTCAAAATGACGGTAGTATTGTACTAACGAGATAATAGAGCCTGGCTCACAATCCGCCGTCACGTACGGGCAGTCTACGGGGAAATGATTTTTAGTAAACCCGTGCGTGCGACTTACGCGTTACTTGCCCGTTTCTTACGGCTGGTCTGCGAGCTACCAAACACTACCACCCGTGCGTGTCATAACACATACGGCAGGTCGTGAGCGAGGCTTTAAAGATGTATTGCGTAGGAGTCGCGGCGGCTCAGTGGTGTTGGACGGAAAACCTGAAAAGAGGCGATGTAGTCGTTCGGATGGGACGAAAACCGAGGTCCCGTGTATACATTGGCGTGCACGTAAAAGAACCTGGTCAGTTGGAATTCGATACAAGAGTATAGGCCGTAGCCCCGCTGACCTGGCAAAATGTCATTCATAGCACACTGTATGGCGTATAGCCATCTTCATTAGTCCAGTTCGGAGCAGAAAAGTAGGACGTTAAACCCCATTTCATTTAATTTCGTGTATAGGAAATAATGTTGCCTATTTAGTAAAATAGGGTTGCTATTGTGATAGTAGGCTATTAAAACAGGATTGCTATTTTGGCCATAGATGTGAATTGAGATGTGTCCTTTTTGTACCGAGCTCACCAACAAATCAGGTATGATGATCGGTGTACACGCAATAAGCCTATCAAAACACAATAGATCAATTCTCATATAAATAACAAGTTGTATACTCGTCATTCAGAAACAATATATCTCGCAAACACGGGCGCACAACAAGGGGTGCGCCCCCCCCCCCCCCGAGCTTAGTCCAGATGGGCAAATGGGCCGAATTTTTTGCCGAGTGGGCCGGTTTTTCGGAAAATGGGCTTGTTTATTAGAGTCTCTTAACATTCAATCAAACCAAAATAGGCCTATAAATTAATAATTAACTGATTCATTTAAAAATTACATGGTGCTATACTTACTAACTACATTTCGACCTAGCTGAGGGTAATATTTGATTTTCTAATGTTGTGTGGGCCGATTTTATGATGACACGCCCCCCCCCCCCCGATCGGGAAAAAATATGTTTGTGCGCCCCTTTACGTGACTATATATTAATGCATGAATACAGAAAAGTTATTTAGTACATTGAAGAATGTGTAATCTAATAAATAAAAAAAAAGTCATGTTCCATAATCTTAAAACAAAAAATCTGCCCGTTTTCTCTGGCATTAATATGTTTAATTATAAAAGTTATTGAATTTTTTATTAGTTGTGTATCGTGCCCCATAGTTTAAACAATCTATGTGAATGTATTTGTGTATGACAGTTGATTGAATGAAGAAACGTCAAGTCAGTACTTGTAGTTAGTATATCATACTATATCGTTGGGTTTGTCACGATATATCATAGTATAATACACGCTCGTGATAAATTGTACTATTCAATACATAGTATATTCCAATTAAACACTGAATCACGCAATATTTATCACGGCGATTTTATATATAAAATATCCAACTGTATAAATGTTGAAACTGACTTGAGCTACACAAATACTTGGACTCCATGTAGCAATATTCCTGGTTATGCCCGGTTGAAAAGTTTATAACCCCCGCAGTCCTGTCTGAATCTTTAGCTGTGATATTTGTTTTAAGTTCAGCTTATGAATATTGTTTTGTTTTATAATTTAGCCTGTCTCCAAGTTTACCATATATTTGGCGCAATATAGCCCGGTTGCGGCTGACGTGTCATAAAACAACATTTTATTCATTCATTTCTATCTGAAGAATAAAACCAAGATTTCTGTTGGGATTTTGTTTTTCCAATAGTTAATATCAATATTGTAGCATTGGGCAGTCAGATTTATTTCTAAAGAAAACCACAGACCTCGATTAAAGGTCATGACAGCTAGGCTTGCTAACTAATGTACTACCAGTGTCGGATTGAGATAAAAAGAGGCCCTAAGCTATTCCATTATCAGATACCTCATGAGGGATTAGCCAATGAAACGGTCTGTTACGGTGAGTTCTTGGCGTGCGATGCACGGAACTGTGGGTAAACTACTAGAAACGTCAACGCTGATTGATTAATCAATGTCTGACGTCATAGGGTCAAAAGCCGCCCGTACGTGACCTTCCACTACAACCGGTCAGATCTACATGTAGTACAGGCCATTGAAAGTATAAAACGAAACGAACTATAGATCTGTATTTTAATCAGATTGGTTTAAAATTGTACCCATAAGATACCATCGATCCAGAGTTGTTGATTATGGAGTTAGAAAGTTAATAATTGTCTAATTATTAGTTTAGATAACATTTCAGGCCTAAAGAAAGACCAGCAATAGACAGATTTAACTCTTGTATGTTTAATATAAATCTCCGCTTCATTACGAAAAAAATATTCATTTTAAAATATTAGTATACACAAAAATATAATGCGTTGAAAACCTGTCTTCAAAACATAGATTGTTAAACCCCGCTTCATTTTAGTTCGTGTTGAAAAGCCCTCGTTAATTGTTTAACGAATTGGTTGTAGAGAAATGTCTGGAATGCGGACCGTCCTTTTACAAGCCACTTGAAGTAACGTCAACTTTCTTTTGATATGTGGAGACTTTTTCCGGGAATAAACATATCATTAATAAAAGTTAAAAGTAAATATTGGCGATAATATTGAACATATTGAATATTCATGATCTTATATTGACATAGTAATGATTTGATGATACGTTAGTATTAAAGGGAATATAACACATCACATCGTCGTGGTATATAACACAACATATCGTCATATATAAGTATTAAAGGCATATAACACCACATGGAAATGAAATGAAGTTTAACGTCCTACTGTTCTGCTCCTAACCTGGGCTAATGAAGACGGGCATACGCCATACAGTGTGCTATGAGGGAAATTTTGCACGGGCAACGGCGCTACGGACTACTCTTATATCGAATTCCAACTGCCAAGGTGTCTTTTACGTGCACGCCAATGTGTACACGGGTCCTCGGTTTTTCGTTTCATTCGAACTCCTAGACAGCAGTCCTTGTCAGACCCTCCATCACTGACAAGGGGAAACCACGCCGGAAAATCTGAATGAACTTTCTCGGCCAATGCAGGGATCGAACACCCGACCTCCAGGCTAGCGAGCCAACGTCTTACCCACTTAGCCACGTGCTCCCCCAACACCCCATCGTGGTAATATGTAATTAATAAAGAGCATATAACACCACATGGTCATGATAAGTAAATATGAATGGGTTAGAACACACCATATCGTCGTGATATATATGGGGACGTTAAACCCCATTTTATTTTATTTCTGACTTCTTCCCTTTCAATGTTGGTTATGTGTATTTAACCTTGACTTTAATCACAGGTGTTTTCTTGTTTTGTATTTCACCTTAACTTTAATCACAGGTGTAAATGATTTTTATGATAATTAGTGATATATTATTGATATACGTATATATAAGTATAGTTTATGATATATTAAATACCTATCGATATATAAATATGATATTATGTTATATTAATACATATATAAATATAGTTTATGATATATTAAATACCCTGAACAGCTCCCCTTTATTTGATGAGTCGATGATATTAACACCTGGGTTTATGTTTATGGCTATTTAACAGATATCTATCAACTGTGTTACCCCTTCCATGGTGGCTCAGTGAGTAAGACGCTGGTTCACTAACCTGGGCACCCGGTATTGACCGAGAAAGTTTCTCGGGGTTTTCCAACATGGTTTCCTTTTGTCAGTGGTGGATGAAGGGAGGGTCTGGCAATGTCTAGTCGTTCGGATAGGACGAACAAGAAACCTTGGAATTCGATGAATTGTAGGTAAAAATCCCTCGTTGAAGACTGAATGGCGTAGGGACAATAACATACCAAGTTAAACTTCATTTTATTTAATCCTATTATAGACAATGGTTTAATCCTAGACATTGGTTTAATCTTTAAGATAGATTGCTTCGTATACAACATTGGTCACCAATAGAATTAGAAAAGATGACTGCCTTCAACACACGAGGTCTCATCATGCGGCGTCAATCATTGAGTGAATGGCGCCTGCATTGTTTACATAAGACGTTAATGATTCGAGCAGAATGGCTCATTTTAATACCCATTTACACTAAATAGGAAATAATTTTTACCTACAAATACTCGAAACGTCTTTATTTATTTTTCTAATACATAAAAAAAGAAATGTTTTAGAATTTAATTTGTCGGAGGAAAAAGGTTAATATTTGTGGCTCATTAAGTCGCATCGATGTCATCCTTATCAGTAATTGAGGGGGCCTGGCGAATAGTCACTGTTGATCAGTGTGCTAAAATATCTGAGTTAAAACTATATTTGGAATGTGTTTAACCAGTTCTATCACATTAAATAATATTGGTGGACACCATATTGCCCTTTAAGTGTTTTCTATTATATTTCACTTGGGTCACTCTCTTACTTCCAGCTAGTAATATTTCTATATTGTATAATAATAGTAATAGTGTATATTTCTATATTGTATAATATATGTCTATATTAATAGTGTATATTTCTATATTGTATAATAATATTAAACATCAAGAGCTAAATCTTCCTATTACCGGTCTTTCTTTAGACCTAAAATGTTATATAAACTATTAATTAGACATTAATTAACTTATACACACCATAATCAACTCTAGATGGCATAGGGTTTCCCCGATATCAAATAGATTAGAACGGTCCAGCCATTTGATTTAAGCTAAAAATGGAGGAGCGAGACTTAGCTTCGAACAACCAGTGTGGTGGTTGAAATTATTGCACACGTCTTGTCAAACATTCAAAGGGTAATATATGGTAATTTGAATTAAATTTTCAAATTATTCATTTTACATTATCTATATGTTTGAACTATTATAACAACTATTATAACAACTATTATGGCCAGCTCTTTATCTAAATATTACATAATGTATCTTTAAAGGGTTAAACTGTTAGTTGTATATATATAATAATATGTATTGTATATTATAAGTTTTATAGTATAATAATAATGTGTAGTATTATATAAAAGATCTTGTTGAGGTCACCAGGTAGTTGATTAAATATTCTATTCTCTCTCTATATATATAATACAGGTATTATACAGGTATTGTATATATATCTTTATAAAGCACCTATCAAGTCAGTGTAGTAATGTTAAATCTATTATGATAATAGACCGTGTGATTTGATCTATTGGCTGTATTGTGTAATGAACAATCGAGACTTGTTCTTTAGACAGTATTAAACAGTCTTAGCTGTGTTCAAGCCCTTCACTTGTTTACTGTAAAACTTTTACAACTATACGGTTAAACAATAATAACATACTCGACATAGTGGGGCAGGAGAGAGAGAGAGGGGGAGAAATGGGGTTTAACGTCCACTCGACACAAACTAGGTCATTTTGGGACTAACATATGGTTTAATTTTATTTACATAATTCGCTTGCGCATAGGGGTCTTTAGCAATGGGAGGAAACCGGAGGACCCGGAGAAAACCCACGAGGTTGGACAGGCGACCCTACTCCTTGTCACGTACAAGTGGGACAGGAACCGGATTATATATATATTAAGTATATTGGTCATCACAAATAGAAATAAGATATTAGTTTTTCGGCGGTGCTATTAATCACCGATAAGGACAGACAAGGGGCGTGTTTTGGTCTAAGCGTCCAAAATATAGCAAAACGTGACCGAGAGAGAGAGAGAGAGAGAGAGAGAAAGGGAGAAATGGGGTTTAACGTCCACTCGACACAAACTAGGACATTTCGGGACTAACATATGGTTTAATTTTATTTACATAATTCGCTTGCGCGTAGGGGTCTTTAGCAGTGGGAGGAAACCGGAGGCCCCGGAGAAAACCCACGAGGTTGGACAGGCGACCTTACTCCTTGCCACGTACAACCGGTTATTCGAAACCACGCCAGTCGACTCAATGACAGACTTTATGATACAGCGCGCGCACGCTAACCATTCAGCCATCCACCCCCCACCCCCCCCCCCACAAAAGTGACCGACAAGGAAACGATATGTTATAGACATGTATAGTCTACATATCATATCCATTAATGATTTTATATATAAAAAATGACAAAGTTATGAGTAAGTGATATTGACCAAAAACGCTATTGCCCGTCCCTGTCGGTGACTAGTAGCACACATTTTTGAGTATACAAAATTTTTGACAAATTGTTAACTGGAAACTGTTGTCGTTTCAACAACACAAAGAAATGGAATTGGGGAGGGAAGGGGGTTTGGGGAGGTAACGTTCTACTTTCCTGCACTGACCGGGATAATAAACATGGGCACAATGACCAATATTTCTGTGATGCTATTTGATAATCTGAATGCATTACTATACTTCATAGTGAGGCGACATCATCCTTTGATGTTGGCGTACCATTATTTCAAATAATAGTACGGGCAATGTGCCAGGGGTACTACTAGTTGCAATATTGGACCCGCGTGACGTATTTCATTGAAATGCACGTGCTGGATAGTGTCTATATTTTAAGATGTTTATTGATCTCGTGCAAGACATTGTGTGATATATAGATATAGCCCTTGTACAATATCAATATATTACTTTATGTCTCGCACTCGACCATTAAACTACACTTACATTGTAATTTGATCGGTCAATTATGTAATCTTCAGAATCTTTAGAGGAAATAAAGACATGTATACATAAGTTATCGCCCCTGGTGTTAAAATATCCCAGCCCTGGAGAATTTTCCCTTACTCTTTTACACCATCCATGCCCGGTCGGAGCAGAACAGTTAGACCACTATTTCATTTCATTTCTTTTACACCATGTTAAAATATCACAACCCTGGCGAATTCCTTCCCTCTCCTTATCATCGTGGTAAATGAAATGAAATGGGGTTTAACGTCCTACTGCACGGCTCAGAACTGGGCTAATGAAGACGGGCATACACCTTACAGTGTGCTATGAGGGAAATTTTACTCGAATAACAGCGCTACTGCCTACTCTTATATTGAATTCCAACTACCAAGAGATCTTTTATGTGCACGCCAATGTGTACACGGGACCTCTAGACAGCTGTCCTTGTCGGGCCCCCCGTCCTGCATCACTGACAAGGGGGGGGGGGGGGGGGGACACGTCGGAAAATCTGAGTGAACTTTCTCAACCAATGCAGGGATCGAACACCCGACCTCCAGGCTAGCGAGCCAGTGTCTTACTCACGTAGCCACCGTGATCCCTAAGACACAAACGTTAAAAAAACCCGTTAAGCCTTCGTTATATATATTATTCGTAGCAGTCATATCGCAGTCAATAGAAATTTGGGTGAATGTTAAATAAATTATTTTATCCGTCTGATATTTGGTTTATGTAATCCAGGGGGTAATAATATTAATAAAAATATAATAATAATGATTTTAATCTCTCTAATGCTATTAAAAACAATATAATGATTGTTATTATAAGAGGTCAGGATTACAATTAATCCATTATTTTTAATTCTTTAATTCTTGGCTTTGTTGTACTCACTCGAGATAATAAATATGATTTGTTTGTCAATAGGTAGGTATTTTAAACAGGTAAGTATATATATATATATATGGTAGACTAATTAATTAATTATATTGTTCTCGAGGACAATAATTAATTAGTCACCCTGTGTTTTTTAAGTAGATAAAGTAGCTCAGCAGTAACTAAGATTAACTTTACCTATGTGTATATGTATATATATACCTATATCCCCCGCTCTATATATCACAGTTACTATCTGTCTCTCACACATATTCCACAGGTAGATTACCGTTATAACGTCACGTGACACTCATATATCACAGTAGTGTATTACCGCGTGCAAGTCGCGATCTGGTCTCGCAACAAGTCGAACAGAAGACAGGACAGAAGGAGAAGAGAAAATGTCGGAGTCGCTACGTCGCTTGGTGAATATTGGAACATTTACAGTTCTCCAGGAAAAATTAGAAAGATGGCTGGGTGATTATTACGTAAGTGACATTTTATTTTACTGCTCGTTATTTATTTGCTTGTTTCACGCTGCGAGTTGTCGTGTCATTCCCGTTCTAGAATTGTCGCGCTCAGTGCGTCCACGTCTCCATGACAACTGACAATGCGACAGGTAGTTGATTGTTAATGGCGGGTTTATGAATGCTACACTTTGTAACGTTATTTCGCTATCAATGATAAATAAATAGTAAATATTATTGAATATATGGAAAGATAATTTTGAAATATATCAGTATAATATATCGTAAAACATGTCGATGAATAAATTATAAAATTTAAACTGAATGAATACCTAGCAGGTAAAAACAGGTGCGTTAAAACAATTCAAGTCTGTACTAGTTGACTAAGATATACTAATAGTTATACGCCACTAATCTCAAATAGTTATAACTTATATAAACAATATAACATCAGTTTTTGGTACCATCCAAAGGACTATTCCTTGTCAAAAATCCCATTTTCTTAAAAACTGTTTCTTTTAATTTTTTTTTTCGTGTTACATACCCGTTTTTGTAAATTCAATCTCCAGAGATCAAGTTGAGTTTTGTTGTTCTAAAATGGTTGACACAACTTTTTAAAATTCGGATTATATATTTTATATATCAGCTCAGATTAATTGGATTAATATTTATATAACAAATTAAACCGCCAAGAAAATAAAAGTTTACTGTCAAGAGAACAAAAGTAATTAAAAGTAAAAGTCTTTCTATATAATGTTTGTCTATATAGAGTGGGGCCACAGTTGATCAGTCAACTGGTTCATTAACTGTAAGACCTTGAAAATACACAATTCTCTGAAATGCAGGTTTATTAGAATTTATGAAACCCTGGGTTTAATTCATGACTTGGTTGAGAAACTTTCCCATGATTTTCCAGCGTGGTTTGTCTTTGTCAGTGCTGCTCGTATCCAGTCATTCGGATGGTACTGATAAAAAGAGAAAGAGAGAGAAAAATAGGGTTTAACCTCCACTCTACACAAACTAGGACAATTCGAGACTAACACATGGTTCAGTTTTTATTTCAATAATTCGCTTGCGTGTAGGGGACTTTACTAGTGGAGAAAACCTACGAGGTTGGACAGGCGATCCTACTTCTTGTCACGTACAAGTTGGGAATCGAAATTATGCCAGTTGACTCAATGACAATTGACAGCACGTTAAAGATCCCTTTACAATTAGAAACCAAAATAAGAGTAGACTGTTATATATGACAGTTATGTAATAGTGTATATTACAGATAAACCTGTTATAAATCTCTGATATAAGCCTTTATATTGAACGAGACAAGTTTATTATATATTAAATGCTTAGCTGGCAGTTCCCCCGCCAATTATAGTCACTAGTCTAAACGTATATAGTAGTATTTTACCTGGCATAATGCCAGGTATTTAAGTCCTACCTGATCTACAGGTGTATGTATAGGTATATATATAAATCATTAGATTGAAATGATTAGTAGTAGTAGGTAAATATATAATACACTTTAAACCATTTACCGTAAACTGTTCAATAATATACCCCTAGATATCATTACCGTAAACTATTCAATAATAGACCATTGAATTAGATTTCATAAACTCATTGATATGTAGTCCCAAAATTACCTAGTTTGTGTCATGTGGGGATTAAACCCATGTCTCTCTCTCTCTCTCTCTCTCTCTCTCTCTCTCTCCCTCTCTCTCATTGAACTGTTTGAATAGAATGAAATGGGGGGGGGGAAGGTAACATCCTACTTTTCTGCACCAACTGGTCTAATATATTACATGACAGTATTAGAAGTTGAATAAAAAAACCTGACCGCCACACCAATTAAAAAAAAAATAATCTAAAAAAAAAAAAAAAAATGAGTTTCCCTTTTCAAAAGTTTTAGTTTCAAATATTTCAATCGTATAATTTTAACCAAAACCTTGTTCATTGGATTCACTAGGATATTTATATTTATCAAGATCACGAAGAAATGTAAATTAACTGAGTTTTGTCTTATTAAGACCTTGAAGAAATAAATTGTTTTGACCTATTATAGGTATATAGATTATTGATAAAGTGGGGTATATTTAATACAACAATAATATTATCAAGGGTAATGTGTTCTATTTATAATATTATTATAAAGTCATGGGTCATTACATACACAAATTAATCAATAAAAAACATCATTCTATAATACACTATAATAGGCCTGTGGTATAATCGTTACTACTGTCAAACTACAGAACTAATTATAACATCATAGTACTTGAACATCATTGATAAAACATCATTGATAATATCATCCACCACAAACAGATATCTAATATTATATATTATTAATTACAACATGTACAAACTTTGATCTGTGACAAATATAAATATAATGATAGCTATACATGATTAACAACTTTATCAGCAGTATTCTCTTAAAAAAAAAACATTGTTCATTTGTTATATGAATAAGACATGTCATAAATGCCCTGTTCACTTTGTACAATATTGTTTATATTATCATTATTCACATTAGATACACATTGTTCATATTGATATAAATGGTTCTCATTAGAATAATTGGTGAATGAAAAACTATAAGCCACCTGCCCATCCTTATTCTGTTTGGGACTGAAGGTATCCGGGCGCCAGCAGGTAATCAGGGCCTAGCCCGGGCCTAGTTTACATGACTGTATATGGTATATGATATGTTGTGTTAAATCGCAGTGTAGAAACAAAGTGACCCCAAATTATCCCACATGTATGCCAAACATTTTTCTAGCCCAAAGAAGAGAACCTCCGCGGAAAACCCAGACCCCCAACCCCTCGCCGAGTTTCTTGTCCTGGGACCCTGCGTTAAATATAAGCTGTATTATTAACCTGTATATAGAATTATTGTTATATATAAATACAAGTATATTTTTATTTCAGATTAACACGTGTGATCAGAATGTAGCAAGAGGCTGTGAAATTATTGAGTTGAATGCCAAAGTTCAAGGTCAACTGTTTAAACTGCTCAATGTTTGTGCTGCTGAAGGTAAATTAGTTTTTTAAATAAAAATACAATCTGATTAAAACACAGATCCTATTTCATTTCATTTTTTACAGTTCGAAATTTCGTTTTAATTGTCTTTACTACATGAGGATCTGGAAGAGTTGTTATTATTGACTTGCTCTGGATTACATGTATATGAGGGATTAGCCAATCAAACGATCTGTTATGGCAAATTTTTGGCGTGAGGTGCACGGAACTGTGTGTAATACACTAGAAACATCAACACTGATTGGTTAATCAAAAGTCTATCATCATAAGGTCAAAAGCCGCTCGTATGACCCCTGACACTATCTTCCACTATAACAAGTCAGATCTTTATGTAGTGTAGGCCATCGAAAGTATAAAAAACGAAATAAAATAAAGATCTGTATTGTAATCTGATTGTTAAAAATGCTGTTTTAAAGATTTCCTTCATAGCACAGTGTATGTTCGTCTTTAAAAGCCTAGTCGGTGTAGAAAAGTAGGACGTTAAACCCCATTTTATTTTATTTCATTTCATCTTGACTATCCTTCTTCAATAGGATTTATATTTTATGATTTTACAGGTGGTCTATATGGTGGAGCGAACATCATTAAATCTCGACTCCTACCATGGCTAGGACAAAGTTTCTTCGCTACTGGTGGTAATCTGTCCACAGATACAAGTCTCACCGTTCTAGCAGAATGCGCCGCAAAGGACAGGGAAATGAACCATCTTCAAACTATGTATGAGACATCCCTTGATGACCTTGAAGCTGATCTGAGGTCATTTAGAAGTGAAAATCAAGATCTCCGTGACGAGTAAGTAACTTGACCTTTTTACTCTCTTTAGATAGAACTAAATTTTAACTCTCTTCTGTATACAATTAAATGTATTAAAGCATAAATTGAATAACTCTGCGTGTTGCATGATAAAAACACAATTTGGAGAATTGAATCTACATATTAAAACTGCCCTGATTTTACAGATTACGTGAAACGAAGGATGAACTAGACTACAAGCTTAGATCGACCAGTAGTGAGAAAATGATGATGGAAGCTGAATTAAGGGAGTTAAAACGAAAGTAAGAGTTTTATGTATTTGTGTTTCAGATCACCTTGTTATAATATTTCTCTATATTAAATTGTTTACAGAATAAAACGAACTAAAGCCATTTTAAATAGAAATTTACGAGCTTCAACAACTGATTACTTACTTACAGATATGAGATTTGATCACTGGGATAGAAAGTAAGATTATAGTCAGATAGTTAGGTTTATAACATTACCAGGATTATAACGTTACCATAGTAACAGGTTTATAACATTACCATAGTGACAGGTTTATAACATTGCCATAGTAACAGGTTTATAACATTACTATAGTAACAGGTTTATAATATTACCATAGTAACAGGATTAGAATTATAACATTAGCATAGCAACAGCATTATGACATTACTATAGTAACAGGATTAAGACATTACTATAGTAACAGGATTAAGACATTACTATAGTAACAGGATTAAGACATTACTATAGTAACAGGATTAAGACATTTCTACAGTAACTGGTTTATAGTATTACCATAGCAACAGGATTACAGTCAAATAGTTAGGTTTATAGTTAACCAGATATTTTTCAATAATAAAACATCAGTAAAAAATTTATCATTAGCTTCTAAAAGCACAATTCAACTAACTAAACCTTTCAGTATTAGTAGTAAAATTGATTAAACCTTTCTGTATTAGTAGTAAAATTGACTAAACCTTTCAGTATTAGTAGTAAAATTGACTAAACCTTTCAGTATTAGTAGTAAAATTGACTAAACCTTTCAGTATTAGTAGTAAAATTGACTAAACCTTTCTGTATTAGTAGTAAAATTGACGAAACCTTTCTGTATTAGTAGTAAAATTGACTAAACCTTTCTGTAGTAAAATTCAAATATATTAAGAACTAAATAATTTTAATTTCAAGAGGATTTTTTTTTATAACATAACATTTTATCATTAGCTTTTCAAAGTACATTTTCTCTTTTTTTTTTTTTATAAAAATAATAATATAGTTTATTAGATAAATTTACTATAGAAGCAACGTAAACATCACTGTAAAACTGTTATTTTAGATTCTTTGTATGAATTCTAAATAATGGTGAACTATGGAACCTAGAACTTTCTCTGTATGGATCGTAGAATATTGTATTATAATGTCCATGGATGGATGGACAGGTTACGGTTACACCTGCAATATTTGGAATTAATGTTAACAGTCTAATTGAAAGTTGTGATTGGTTGTTTTATTGAGACCTGGTTATCGATAGACTACTATAACCAGACATTTAACAGATAAACCATGATATGTAACAGACCTTCAGATCTAAAGTGCATGTCTTAGACCATTAGCATTAGCCCCCCCCCCCCCCCCGACCATTAGTTCCCACCCCGCCACCCCCCATCAATTGTAACAAGACTAAAGTATTTAATAGCCCTAGTTATCTGAAGATGTAGTATAAAAAAAAGGTTTATTTTTTTTTTATTGTTTCTCTTTTTATTTATCTATTCTTGTCGACTTCTATCCTCCATCTTCCTTATTTGTCAGTCGTTCTATATTATTTATAACTTCTGTAGGTGTCATCCATAGCTTTGTATTTTAATGCAGCTCAAAAAATCTTGTCCAGGGACCAAATGGTAACATCTGTAAGGGCCATCCGTAGCTTTGTATTTTAATGATTAAAACATTGCAGCTCACCAAATCTTGTCGAGGGACCAAATGATAACATTATTGGCGAGTGATCGAGACAAATTTAGAACAAACATATATAAATTAAACTTTTTTTCTTCCAACAAATATTGAGTTCTAAGGCGTAAATATTTTGAAAACAAAACTGGGGAACAATTCTTAGCAAGAATAATTTATAAAAATGGAATCTGGAATTTGTGGAATTATTATTTTTCTCAGACTTGGTGATTGTGAAGGAGAACTGAAAACTTTAAGAATGAAGGCGGGTATTTTAAACGAGTATCACAACGAAATTAGTCGCCTTAGAGAAGATATTTCATTACTCACATCCAGAAAAAAATTCCTAGCAGGTCAAATAGATGCTAAAGTTTCTCTCAAAAATACTGATAGGTAAGAAATTCTTACCTTTTCATCTTTAGATTCAAAATAATAATGTTCAAATTTTATAGAGAATGAAATAATATTTTTGGACAATAAGATAATTTTTGTAAGTTAAGTAAAACAAAAAATATAAATCTAAAATCAATTTGACCAGTTTTAATTTTTGAAAGACGTTTGTCTGGTGATTTAAAAGTTTTGCCCTTCCGTATTATAGAAGTTTGAACCACGAAATGAATTTTATTCATATTTTTAGTTGTAAAAGTTATTCAGAATTTTAAACTGTAGTGAGATAGTTTTTGATCTGTAATTATCAAATGATAGGCCTATAACATCTACTGTATCTTGTGGAATGAATTTAAGGTGATATAACCATATCTTTAGACAATATTCCAATCACTTTCAGCGTATAAATTTTACTTGTGGATATTGGTTAAGTATAAATACGTATTTGGTACCAATTATAACAAGCCTGCCTTTCAACACTTGTACGTCATTATAACACTTCTATTATCATACACTACAGCGTCGCTTTAACACTTACCTACACCCGCATTATAGCTATATACCTGATGGTTGTCGTTCACTGACTACAACCATGTTATTGTTAGATCCTTGTATATAAATAAGGGTGGAACTATATGTTTAGATGTTAGTCTTTATTTCGTTAACTTCTGCTTCCCCAAAAGTGATATCGCAGACACATTAGTCTTATACGAGAGAGAGAGAGAAATGGGGTTTAACGTCCACTCGACACAAACTAGGTCATTTCGGGAGAGAGAGAAATGGGGTTTAATGTCAACTCGACACAAACTAGCTGATTTCAGAACTAAGGTCTTATATGGAAACTTGCCTTATAGTAGTAATTCGTGTTATAGTGGCAACCTACTGTAGAAACCCTTACCTCTACTATCTTTAATTTCTTTCTTTATTTCACTTTTATTCACTTTTGACTTTATTTTCACAATTCTGTATTTAAGATAGACCTAAAAATTTAAATATCGGTAGTTAGTCTTCCTCCGCCCCCCCCCCCACTCTCCCCCCCAATACCTCTTTCTTATTCTAACCCCCTCTTTATTTAAGATATTAAAAACCATCATTGTTTATTTGCTTTCAATGATGACAAATGTATTATACAAAATAAGAATACAGGCAAAACAGAAAAATTGAAATAAATAATTGATTAATTTTAAAATTGTATACATGGTTGATAAGTTGATAAAAATATCATAAGATGTTGTATTTTTAGATTTATTACAAAATTCAATACAGATACAATAAAATATGAAATGTTGATTATAAATTATAACGTTATAAAATCATCATTAGAGATGGCGACAGACGTGGATGTTAAAGTTGTTGATTCTGATGAAAGAAGAAATAAAACGTGACATCTGGTTTATGTCTAATTATTTGTGTATTTTTCAGACTCGCAGATGCAGAAGAAGAAGTAATTAGATTACGAGCTAAGGCAGGATTAGTTGATGATTACGAACGTAAAATAAGGAATTTACGCGATGAAATCACCTATACTCCTGTAAAACGAACAACTTTCGCTGATAAGTAAGTTTTATGGTTTGAAGAGTTACGTGAAACACTGCATGCTCATAGCTTTAACATAAGTTTTGTAATTTGAATTCTTCTACCGTAGTCTTATAGTCTGTATTGGTTTCAGGACCCCACAATGGCTTATTGTTGCAAGGGGGTGGGGGTGTTAAAGGACACGCTCCATGAAGATGGACCGGTCCAAAATCAGAGGATTTGGTAAAACCCATGAGGTCAGGCAGGCAACTCTATTCCCCGTTACGTACCAGACACGTGTTAGACCACTCGACCACCCAACTTTCTGGGACACATTTGAGATTGGTGTTTATAAAAGTTGTTTTATTTTCAGGGATATAACTGATTCCGTTTCCTTGTATCGATATGTTCCGAAGGTCAACTCACCCCTGGCTCTCGATGACCCCGTTCAGAGAGTACGATCACAGAACCTTATTTCAAGATTTAACGACATGTTCGCTCAAGATCGTCTCAACGCCATGGATACCTTGAGACGCTACTCAGACGACAACGAAAACACACAAAGAATTATTTTCACTGCCTTACAGGTAAATTCACTGCCTTACAGGTAAAATTTAAACCCCAACATTGGAATAATAATGGTAGAATGAAGCCATAACATAAATAAAAAGTTAAGATCTGTAGTGGTATCAAATACTAACAGGGTTATTGTAATTCTGTATGTCATGTGATTATATGAGCCGAGCTGTAATGGTGCGAGAATAAAGACAGTCAACAAGATTATGCCTATACTTTGTTATACCCATCCTCTTATTCAAGACCAATCGATCATGTAACAAGATCAAACATACGTCTTCCTGAACACTTTTTTGGGCCATTTAAAGTTTACATTGATTTCTACTGATTTCATACTGTCTTCATGTAGGCTATCTTAGACCAGTAAAATAGTAATATGTGCTTATATATCTTTTGAATATGAACCAATCCATCCTTTATTACAGTTGATCACATAATATCAAAGGTCTATAGGCCATCCTTCATTACAGTTGATCACATAATATCAACAGTCTTTAGACCACACTAATTGGATTGTGAGTTCATGATATTGATAAATAAATAGCCATGTGGAACTAAAAGCCTTTGAACAGTACAGTCAAGTACTTTTGGTTTTTAAATAAGTCCTTTTCCCCCAAAGAA
The DNA here is from genome assembly GCF_932274485.2 of Patella vulgata. Lineage (NCBI taxonomy): Eukaryota > Metazoa > Mollusca > Gastropoda > Patellidae > Patella > Patella vulgata. The sequence goes on along the minus strand of NC_065886.2, from coordinate 2,076,971 downwards.
ATAAGAAGGACGATCTTTACAAGTGCTCATGATGAAGAGAGAATCAAATAGTACATATTTTACAGTTTACACATAAGTTTTGAAATGAAATGAAATGAAATGGGGTTTAACGTCCTACTGTTTTGCTCGAACTGGACTAATGAGGACGGGATACACCATACAGTGTGCTGTGAGGGAAATTTTGCCCGGACAGCGGCACTACAGCCTACTCTTATATCGAATTCCTACTGTCAAGGGATCTTTTACGTGCACGCCAATGTGTACACGGGACCTCGGTTTTTCGTCTCATCCAAATGACTAGACAGCTGTCCTGGTCAGGCCCTCCGTCCAGCATCACTGACAAGGGGGAACCACAGCGGAAAATCTGGATGAACTTTCTCGGATCGGCCTTTGCAGGGATCAAACACCCGACCTCAAGGTTAGCAAGCCAACGTATTACCCACTTAGCCACGTGATCCACCAGAAGTTTTGATGGGATATATGTATACAATCTGTACCAAGATTATTGTGTGAATACAATATCATTTTTTTAGTAAATTATAATTTTGTTTTATTCATTTTGTAGGAAGCATTCAGTACTGCCAAGCAAGCTTTCCGTCAATTTAAGATGAAAGTTCGTTCTAATCTCCTTAAGACCCATTTTGGTCCCGAGACCCTTGAAGAAGCTGTTCAAGACTACATCAATCGTAATACAGACCTTTACGATCTTCCAGGCCTTGTTGCTGTAAGTAGTATTGAAGTAATTTATACATGGTTAGATATCTACCAGTAAATGAAATGAGGTTAATGAAGATGGGCATACACCATACAGTGGGCTATGAGGCAAACTTTGCTCAAACAGTAGTGCAGCACTGCTACCATATCTTATATTGAATTCCAACTGTCAAGGGATCTTTTACATGCACAACAATGTGTACACAGAACCTCGGTTTTACGTCCCATCTGAAGGACTGGACATTTTCCTGAGTTTCACTATTTTACTGACAGTGTTAGATTGGAAATTAGATGAAATGATTGTGTGTTTAATGGCATGTAAGCACCAACCGGGCTATATAGCGAAAGAGTCTTAGATTGTAACTCTTTATAATATTTTTTGGCTCTTTTTTAACAGGATGTTATTCGAGCTTTAAACAGAAATCCGAAAATATACCTGAGTCCCGATAATACCTTCGCTATTATCCAGCCCTTCATCCGAGAATCTGTGAAACTAGCATGGCAGATGTCAGCCCTAGCTCATCCATTGGATATCGCCATAGCAACAGACGCAGAACTTTTCGATGATAACAAGTAAGTAGGGAATTTCACCTTTCTTAAACCCCATAAATTTGAAACAGATCGAAACCACACTTGACTCAGTTCACATAATAATTTGTGCCTACCGCTGTTTTGAAATTTTTAGAATTTAATAACTACAAGTTACATCATAAAGAATATTTAATAATGTTTCCTTATTATATATATAAGTTTTTTTCTTATTATGTTTGTTTCATCGTCGTCATTCTACTTTCAGATATCGTCGTAGTTATGATTCCGAGTATACTGCTCCTTTAGTCAATCACCATATATGGCCATGTCTACAACAAGGTATTCGTGTTCTAGTGAAAGGTGAAGCTCTCACACGTCGTGGTGCATCTTTAGTAAGTCCTAATTTCATCTAATCTTTCCTATCAGTAACAATGTAACATCGGACATTAATTAAATGAAATAGGCATTAAATGTCTAGTAAACACCAGTTTGGTTTTTCTGATCAGTAAAGTATATAACAGGGCTTGACAATCCCGAAGACAGACAGAGAAATGGGGTTTAACGTCCACTTGACACAAACTAGGACTGACATAATATGGTTTAATTTTATTTCAATAATTCGCTTGCGTGTAGGGATCTTTAGCAGTGGGAGGAAACCCGGAGGACCTGGAGAAAACCCATGAGGTTGGACAAGCAACCCTACTCCTTGTCACATACAAGTTGACTCAATGACAGACCTTATGATACAGCGCGCACATGCTAACCATTCGGCCATTCAACCCCCCAAAGAACACCAAGTTAAAATATAACTGAAAACTAACTTATAATTTCTTCTGTTTATCAGGGATCACCAAGAAGAAGTCGCAGCCCAGTTAGAAGTTTGAGTCCATCCTTGAGAACCCGATCCAGGAGCCGTTCCGTAAGTCCAATGAGACGAGCCCGTTCAATCAGCCCACGTCGTTCTCTAAGTCCGATGCGATACTCACGATATTAAACAACAAATAGACACAAGTTATTTTATTTATTTAAACTGTTTTACATCAATAGAGATAAAGAAATAGATGTTTTTAACATGTTTGGGGTGATAATACGAACTCGGAAGAAGGATAATTTCAATCTAGAAAGACCACACTTTATTTGAACTTCAGTTTTTCGGGAACATTTGTTACTTCTTGTTTCATGTGGTGAAAAAAAAAAAAAAATTACTTGTTGTCTTTTCTCATAATTCTACATCTTTTAAGTTTTGAAATTTTAAACAAAAAATTTAGTTCAAAAGAACTTGTGGGACTATTTATTTAGATTGGCCTAAAATCATCATAAAATAGTTTTTTTTTTTTTAAAAAAAGATTGAATAATTCCTAAGCTATTTAATTAATAAAAAACGTCTGTATTTTAATAGATATGAGTTTCTAGATAATTATATTAAAAGTGTGTTTAGTAGATGTTAGTAAAATGAGCATAAGAGAAGTATAGATCTATTGTTTATTTATTTTAATATTATTATATTATTGTAGTCTATATTAAGATATTTTAATATTATTATATCTATGTAGTCTATATTAAGATATTTTAATAGTATTATATCTATGTAGTCTATATTAAGATATTTTAATATTATATTAATGTAGCCTGCCTATCTATATTAAGATATTTTAAAGGTGATATTTAGGTAGATATCGTACTAAATGATTTTGTACTCATTTGAAAATTTATGGAAAATCACTTAAGGATATACAGAGTTTTAAAGTTAACAAAGGGTGTACATTGTAGATTTCATTCTGTGCCTTTATTAATGATTTCAGTAAGGTTGTCCAGTTATTTTATTTTATCATCATCAATATCTCAGGGTATACAATAACATCTGTATTTGTATCAATATGGCCACCTTCTACCCTATAGTTCTAGTATTGTCTCAGCTAAATCCCATAATAACAGCGTCTATTTTACAGAAAATATAATCAACAAATGTCTCAATACATATTGTCTCTGAATATTATTACAACTGCTGTATTCAGGCTCCGAGTACTTCACAAAACGTTTAATCAATATTGTTCACCTTATTTTTTTTATCATACTTTTGTTGTTTTAATGTATCACATACATCAACTATAAACTATGTGCATAGATAGGTCAATGGTATTTCTCATAAACAGTGATTGAAAGTTAAGGAAATTCTTAATTTAATTCTGAGAATGTTTTCTGATCATTTAACCAGTATATCTCCCTGTTAAACTTATATTTAGAAGGAGAAGACAACTCTGATTTATGTTGATATATACAACAGTGAACTCTGTAATTGAGAAGTGGTTAAGGCATCATTACCTCTAGCCAGTTGGAGCGATAGTTTCATCTTCGATACCATTTTTGGGTCCATCGATTAGATTAGATTAGATTAAATTAGTGTTTTAAGAATAAAATGAACTTCTCCTTACTCTTAAAATTAAAATAAATCTACAGAACTTGTTCCATTATTTGTTTCAAATTAACATCTTTATTTGGACCCAAAAATCAAAGAAGTTCTGACACTTCATTTATTATTATTTATTTTAATAAAAAGTATTATTTTAATAAAAGGTATTATTTTATTCATATTATATAAACAATATAGAAAGCATATAAATAGCTTATTATTATTCTACATATCAAATTACCGTCCTTTATATTTTGTTGTTTTTAAAACCCCCGTCCTCAGGTGCAGATTCAAGCCGTTTGGTGACTTAGTTGATTGCCTGTTAGTCTGCCCAATGTGGGACGGGCTTTGCACTCCCAAGTGGGGGCAGCACGCCACCCCCCTTTCTGAAAATCCTGGATCTGCCCCTGGTCCTATATATATTGTTGTTCATGCAACTCCCTGTCTATATATTTTGTTTTATCCTATATATTTTTATTTATTTATAAATATTTATTTTGACGTCCATTACGTGAGCGAACCGAGCAACTACTGTGATATTTTAGTTGAAGTTATTTATTTAGTTAACTGATATATTATTTAGCTTTAGTTTGGATTTTGAATTATCTTATTATTAGATGAATTTTTTTCACTGGGTGTAGTGGAATGTGGTTCTCCCAGAAATAAATGTCACCCCATTTTCATATTCATGATACTTAGGCTACAATTAGATTTTTGTTTCGATAATAGCGCAGTAATTTGTTAGCTAATAGTTTCGCACATTAATTCAGTTTTAAAGTTTACAAGTTAATAGTTTCATGCAATCACAACTTAGATGTGTGCATTTCGTTTCTCAAGATAACACCCGATTTTAGAAATGGGAGAACAACCCCCTGGGGTAACATGCTTGTTTTCTCAAATATTAGAAATAAGAATTCAATAATTTAATGATGTAAATTTTTTATTTAGTGTGAAATGTAGTAAAATATTTGGTACTGTCGAAGTGATATGTACCCAAAATTAAATTATTTAGAATATTATTTGAAGTGTGGAGATCTAAGAGTATTATATTATTGTGTATTTGGGGTGGTGGTGCTTCAAGTTAAAGTGTTAACATTGAGAGCTATCGAACAGTGAATCTTAATTCTGGGGAATTTATGGAACAATGAACCAAATGATTCATAATTAATTTAAAAACTGATTGTTATTGATTAATGTGGGAAATCACTCTTTCGACACTGTAAATGACGGTAAATTAGGATTAAAACTGATCGATTTTGAAGAATTTGGATTAATGGTGTTAAAGATTGTTGAATACTATATATAGATAGTTGAGAGATACCAATATTGTATTTATATAAATATTCTAGTTATTTTAGTATATATTTATATATTTTATTATTGTCAATATACGTGCATTCCGTCCTTTTTAATCAGTGTTTTTAACCTTATCAAATAATCAAAATAAAGTTTGTATATGAAAATAATTTTATTTATTTATTATGAAAATAAAAGACAATGTTTACAAGTGGTCAAGTATAAACCCCTGCTGTCCTGTTCTTATGCTTGACTTCACCAACCCCTGCTGTCCTGTTCTTATGCTTGACTTCACCAACCCCTGCTGTCCTGTTCTTATGCTTTACTCCCCCAACCCCTGCTGTCCTGTTCTTATGCTTGACTCCACCAACCCCTGCCCCCCCCCCCCCCCAAACCCTGCTGTTGTGCATTTCGATAACTAGTTTCTCCATAAAAACATAAGAAAAGAACTACATCTAGCATAGAACAAGTACAGATCAATCATCCTGTTCTGATGTAGGTATTGTACAGTGACCAAGCCCAGAGTGATATATTGAAAGGGAGGTAACCTTGCTATAAACACACAACCTTGGTATTTAGATTATTTAAACAGTTTGAGGTGACCAAGGATTGTTTCTGATTGTGCGGAGATATTCCACTATAAAACATATCACCTTTCACTCCTTTTAAAAAGAAATGAGCTAAGTCGAGGATGATGACAGGTGTTAAACACTAAAATGCGTTTAAGAAAGCCTCAGGACAGTGTCCAAAATATTATACACCTTGGCCGGAGCCCCCCTAGATCTTGAGAGTTCCCCTTGATCTTGGAGTTCCCCTTGAACTTGAGATTTCCCTTGGATCTTGAGAGTTCCCCTAGATCTTGAGGATTCCCCCAGATCTTGAGAGTTCCCCTAGCTCTTGAGAATTTCCCTACATCTTGAGGACTCCCTAGGCTTCAGTCTGCCAAGCCTGTAGAGAAATCCATCACGACCATCACCCCAAGCGATACCCTATTCCCACAGAAACATACAACGACATGAATATGAAACAGGAAGGTAGTGTTACTTTATAATTATTTATTCTATTTACATATTTCTATCAGGTAACCATAGTTACTCTAATCCTAGAGTCCAGTTTATACCTTGAACTATTAAAATAATAACAGGTTGCCAGGCAACTAAATAACGTATCCAATCTAATAGATTACCATACATAACATGAGGTCGATCCCATCTGTTTATATCGTCAAGGAAACTAAAGTTTAATATCCAATAAAAACAATGACAAATCTACAAATGATCTACAATCTTGTAAAATTTTCAAATCCTAATAATTTTAAAGATTTCAACCAATGAATAAGAGAGATATATATAGCGCGACTACAGAGGTCATTTTGGGACTAACATGGAGTCTGTCTTATTTCAATAATAATATTACATGTGTGTGTGGGGGGGGGGGGGTCTTTAGGAGAGGAGGATCTCAGAGAAAACCCACGGAGGTTAGGTAGGTGTATTTACTCCTTGTCATAGAGTAAACCCACGGAGGTTAGGTAGGTGTATCTACTCCTTGTCATGTGTTGGCCGAGAAAGGTCATCAGGATTTTCCAGTGTGGTTTCTACTGTCTAGTTGTTCAGATGGGACGACAAACACATTGGATTGCACGTAAAAGATCTCTTGGCAGATGGAATTCGATATAAGAGTAGGCAGTTGCGCTGCTGTCCAGGCATAATTTCACTCATAGCACACTGTTCGGTGAATGCCCATCTTCATTAGCCCAGTTGCAGCAGAACAGCAGGACGTTAAACCTCATTTCATTTGTGAAAACATGTGACACAACTCAATGACTAACGTTATGATCTACAGTATCCACGTCCCAGTACTCTGTTACGTAACTCCCTTCGACCAAATAACTACCATATAACAGATGTATGAAAGTATTCCTTCTCAAGACCAACAATGGTGTAAATTGAGATTTAACCCAATCAGATACACCCACATTTTACAAGAGATGGACAGAGAACAAGCTCAAAAAAAGAATGCGATTTTTATTACAATCAGGGGCCATAATCTAGGAAGTTGATGTCCGATATGCACGAATATCGAAAGGAACCAATATCTTTGGGATATATATATATAAACATATATTTTAAGTTTTATCAAAATCAGATCAAAATTGTGACATCTAGAGGGCCCACAACAATTAACACTATTTGCGTACAAGGAGCGATAATTTTGTCCAGCAGTTTCGGTCTGATTTTTCTGAAAATGACTAAATACCACTGCCTTGGCATTATACAAAGTGTATTTGTTGGATTAATAGAATTCAATTCTTGAACGATAACTCATTTTTTTTAAACAGGGTTTAATTTAACGTCCTAATGTACTGTTCCGACTGGGCTAATGAAGACAGCGTAAATACATCATACAGTGTGCTATGAACAGCAGTGGCGAAACTGCCTACTCTTACTTCAACTTTCAACTGTCCAGGGACCTTAAATGTTCTGCTCATGTTTTGATCCCATCCAAATAGCTAGACACATTTAATTAAAAGGTCTTACAACCATCCTATGGTGGTAACCGGGCCTTACAACAATCTTATGGGGACAACCAAGCTTGAATGGCCGTACAACCATCCCATGGTAGTAACAGGGCTATGAAATTCTGGAGAGATGTTTCCGCGAATACTGGAATGAAAAGTAGAAAATCTTTAATTGTAAGCCAGCACCATATTCATCAAAACATTGTTGCTCCTATTGAAGCGAGAATCTACCCTGTAAATTAAAACATAAAAACAATTTGTCATATTTATTTATAAAGGATACGGACTGGGAAACATTCTCTTCAGATCAACCTTTTCTTTACAATACGGACAAGTTTCTTTTTTACCCACAATACACCAACCACGGATACAAAACTCATGAAATCTGAAAATATCTCGTTAAGGACAAAATTATATTATCATTATTCCCATTATCATTGATGAGTAAGAATAACCTCCACTCAACATCAATTAGGCCATTCTATATCCCTCCCTGATCTAGGTGGCTACCAGCCATTCTATATCCCTCCCTGATCTAGGTAGCTACCAGCCGTTCTATTTCCCTCCCAGATCTAGATAGCTACCATTCTATTTCCTCCCTGATCTAGATAGCTACCAGCCATTATATTCTCCCTCCCCCCCACGGGACCTACGATCTAAGTACCTGTAGCTACCGGCCATTATATTCATCCCTCCCCCAACCCTGATCTAGATAGCTACCAGCCATTCATGTTGTTTCCCTCCCATTATTTGTTTTATAAAAGGATACAAATGATCACATGATAATTTACATGTTTTTTCTATAATGGCATCTTCATTGTTGATAACTAGAATCTGATTACCACATACAGCACATACATTAGGATCTAATCTTTTACCTGGTAAACCAGTTGTAGTATAATACTAAAAATATACAAATATAACAATATTTATTGAATTATTCCACTTTAAATAGTGTACTCATTATTATTGGGGACACTAAGGGTGTATTCGAAACAGTGTTCGTGAACCATGGAAGAACGCGAGAACACGCGCACGAGTGTCGAACATGAGAGAACGGTATCCATGGTAACAAGTTGAATTAAATTTATACAATCTATTACTATAACTTGAGAAGTATTGTATTACGCATAAATGACTTCGTTTTACCTGGTGTTATGCTGGCAACATACTACATGCAGTTTTCGACGGTATTAAACTTTTAAATCAATAAATGCACCCATGATACTGTTTTCTCGGCAGTTGTCGACGCATCGACTATGTTTGTTCTCGCCTCGTACCAGCTAACGAGGTAGTGTGGGATTTGAGAACGCGAACGTGTTCGCGAACGCATACCCGACTGTTCGAGACCGACAAGAACCCAATCTCCATCCGTTCTCTGCACCAGAACACTGTTTCGAATACCGTATTTTTCGGTGTATAAGGCGCATGCGTAGATAAGGCGCAGGGCGACTTTGGCAGAGGTGTTTCAGGAAAAAAAAAAATATGCGTGGCTTAGGCGCACCCTTTCCCAGCGCGTGTGAAACTCGTGCCATAACATATGTGACTCAAATCCACCTGCGATCTCCAGTAAATAGGTCAAACTCTATTGTTTACAGTTATAATAATTACCAATATTTAGCCGTATCAAGCTTTATATAATTATATTTCTTTATGAAATAAATTGCTTTTGTTACATTTGTTTATATTAATTATAACACGCAATTGCATTATTGCATAACTTTCAGCTGTAATTCTGTTGCTCGTACGGTAGTGAAATTGTCATTCAAGTCCCGCCCACAACAAACATGGCCGTCTATTACATCGTGTTAAATTCGTGAGTAATTGTCTGTGATAAATGAATCGGTTTTGATGATAAACAAATTAAATAATACCTGTAGAAATAATATATCATGATCAGCTACTCACAACTTAAATCCTGACTACCGGTAAAAGAGAAACAACAATTCCAGTTTACTCCAAGTTATGCAAACAACTGACAAACGATAGCGTCTGTTGCCCCGCCCACACCACGCGTCATGACAATACCCAGATTGTAGCCATTTAGATCTATCAGTAAAATAATACAATAGCATTTTTAATACCAATCAAAAAAACAATGATTTTGTCAACTACAAACAACTTCATAAAGAAAACGGTAACAACTCACTGGTAGATAATTAACTATACCGGTAAAATAATACAATAGCATTTTTAATACCAATCAAAGAAACAATGATTTTGTCAACTACAAACGACTTCATAAAGAAAACGATAACAACTCACTGGTAGATAATTAACTATACCGGTAAATTATAACAATGGGCCAATCACTGAATCCATGTTGAATGAAAACCGTCGGTAACTTAAAACGGTTACTAAAAGACAGTCTTGCTCAAAGAAAACACCCCGATGTATATAAAACACCAGTGAACATTCCATCATTCTTAAAAATTATTTATTCAGAATGGCTACGAGACGAACCGCTTATACTGCTAAGGAGAAGTTGAGGGTAATTAGTTACGCTGAAGCACACGGTAATAGGGCCGCGGGTCGTGAATTTAGTTTGGGGGAGTCAAACGTGAGACGTTGGAGGGCGATGAAAGGGAAACTTACCGACATGAAACCTAGTAAAGAAGCGAATAGGTGGAGCGCCGCACATTATCCTCAAATTGAGAGAGAATTGGTATTCTGTCAGTTTAACTGTAATCCCGCCCATTAACGCTGTCATTGTAACAGATAATACCCATAGCCTATGGTATAATGAGCGTGTGCTCAATGGAAATTACCCTTCTAATAGCCAATGAAAACTTTTTGTCTGTCGTAAGCCCCGCCTTTTCGTCAACTTGACTGATATCACCGTTGACGACACACTGTTTGGATTGCCGACAGTGGCTAACTGTACCGGTAAACGGATTAGCAGAAATATATGTCATCAAATACGCAGGAATAATAGAAATATTAACGATAATTTTGCAGATATTGTTAGCACTGTCGTTTATGACTAACGGTATACGGAAAAGCCGGAATAATAGAAATATGACTAACGGTATACGGAAAAGCAGATACCGTATCTTAAATGGCCGCCATATTTATTGCACGAAAAATGACGACATCGGAATGTCGGAATAGCAGAAAAATATGTCATCTAATTATTTACGATATCTTTGCAGATATTTTAATAACACTAAACCGCTATTGACCCATATTGTTGCCACTGTCGTCTATGACTAACGGTATACGGGATATCGGTATGGGAAATGGCCGCCATCTTTATTGCTGTTGTCGATATGATCAACTTCAGACCTCGATGTTGACACACAGAAAAGCCAAGATTTGCTTAATACTATGTATTAGGCGCACCCCTTCTAGAAAATAAAATACCTGGTAAAAAAAGTGCGCCTTATACACCGAAAAATACGGTACACCCTAAGTATGGTTGCCTATGACCAAACTTTTTTTTTTGAGCCACCCGATATTGTTGCCTATAAGCACCATCTGATTACAATACACATCCATATTTTGTTTCGTTTTTTTATAATTTCGATGGCCTACATAACAAGATCTGACCAGTTGTACTGGAAGTTCACGTCAGGGATCGTATGAGCAGTTTTTGACCCTATGACGTCAGACATTGATTAATCAATCAGCGTTGACGTTTCGAGTGGTTTACTCACAGTTCCGTGTATCGCATGACAAGAAGTCGCCGTAACAGATGGTTTCATTGGTTAAACCTTCACACCATCCAGAACGCCTGTTATATAACAACTCTTCCAGATCCTAGTGTAGTACAGACAAATAAAACAAAATTTTGAACTGTAAAAAAAAGGAACGAAAGAGGATCTGTGTTTTAATCCGATTTCTACGAGCAAACATTTTGCTATGAAGTTGGATGCTGATGAAGATTTATATACTTACACCTATATGAGCTGCCATAGAATCAGCACAAACTTCCGCAAAATCTCTTGACACAACGCCGAAATATAAACCATAAAATAATATAAGTAGGCCCATATCCATGGCTGTTTGTGGTTTGATTAAAAATAATAAGTTGAGGCCGAAAATGGTGAACATGATGATGATATAACCAATAATACCTGCTGCATAACTAAGTTTATATATTAATAAAAACCATTTATACACCAACCTGAAAATATACATACATACCAGTATACTACAGTTCTAGTTAAATGAAATGAAATGGGGTTTAACGTCCTACTTTTCTGCCCCGAACAGGGCTAATGAAGACCGGCATATGCCTTACAGTGTGTTAGGAGGGAAATTTTGCCCGTATAGCGGCACTAAGGCCTACTCTTGTTTCAAATTCCAACTGGCAAGGGATCTTTTACGTGCGGCTTTTGACCCTATGTTGTCAAAAATTGATTAATCAATCAGTGTTGACATTTCTAGTGGTTTACCAGTGCATCAAAAGGTCAAGAACTTGCCATAACAAAACGTTTCATTGGCTAATCCCTCACATCATCCAGAACACGTCAATGATAACAACTGTTCCAGATCCTAGTGTAGTAAAGACAAGTAAAACAAAATTTCGAACTATAAAAACAAATCGAAATAAGATCTGTGTTTTAATCAAATTGCTTTACCACGATACTGGTTATGACAAACAGTTTCAACGTTCTACTCTTTGAGCACCAACATGGTTAATGGCGACAATTTCATATTTTCTAAGAAAGTCAAAACATAATTATTTCTGTCATTTGCTCAATAGGTTATCAACCCACTATTATACGATCATAGGTGTCATTCTCACACTTAAAACTCATTTACATTGGAAATAATAACACAATTACCTCCCTTGTTTTCTATTCTCCACCATGGAGTAGCTATCTTCAAACGTTTGAATTTGAAAATGATATTTTTGCCAATTTCTCAACTGGCAATAGTGAATTATAGGATTAATAGGATTATTCTTTAACAAGTTGACCGTTTAATTTTGATAATGAATGTCCGATTTACATGTGTTTAATTTCCTGAACATGGTTGAAAAATTAATCATTTTATATGGATTATCAAATTTAAACTGGACACAAGTACCAATAAGATGATTTTTGGTGATTTTAGTTTATTTTTACAAATTTTTAAACAAAGATTTGATATTGAATGTAATTTGAAAGAAATTGATGCTAAATACACAAGATTAAAGGATACCTGGGTTACAGTGTAACATACCCATATCTAAAATTAAAACTTTCTCAAATATAATATTTAACTAACCTTGGTGTTGTTCCGACTAATGGCTTCTGTGTCGCCCGGAATGTAATATAACCAGTGGCAACAGAAAATATTGACCAGATCACTAAAAATCTGATCCACACAAATTTGATACAAAATGCTACCGGTATTAACCACATTCCTAATAATGTCGCTCTCTGAAAAAAACACAAAATGTGCTGGAACTATTTTGTTGTGGTATTAAGTAAATCATAACATTAGAATTATCTCCCTTTGTTTAACCTCGGCAAGCATGGCCGCTACTTCAGCGGAAACTTATTTTGTTTATCCTGTGCAATTTACAGTCTTTTTACCCTTGAACATGTACGTTGGTTTGTTTGACAGTCATACTCGTCACTCAGCTAGCTTTCACAGAGAGTTTTCATTGGAATAAAGGTCATTCAAACGGATATTCGTCTATCTTACTAGGGTGAAGAGAACTCGGGGTTAGCTCACTGTAATTCCTCCCTCGTCCCGAGCGCAGTGGAAAGGCAGTTTAGTAAAAAGACTAGTTTGCACATGTAAACACGGACATCATAGCTTCAATCACAAGCTATAGGAACAAAATATCAACGTGAGACAACCTCTCATTGTCTGATATAGGTGCTTGGTACACTTGTAAAACAAGTCACGCCAAAAATTTCTGGAAAACTACGGTGGCCCGGTTCAGCCATTTGTAAAAAACAACGATTGCAGTTTTTATTACAAAACATTCTAGGAACTTTTTCGTTTGTTCTATTGACAATAACGGCACGGTTTAACATATATAACATTAAATTTATTTGTATGGAACACTATTCCTGCCAAAATAAATAATAAAAGGCATAAATGACAATAAAAGGATTCTTGAATATTTACATTCTTTTAACATTACTTACTACATATTCATTGAATAACGGTGAATATTATCACGGCAAGGTAAAACTATATTTGTATGGACAGCACTTACCGCAAAATATTAATTTTCCACATACAAATATGGCATCGGATAATGGACGTGACAACGACTTACAAGGCCCCTCTAGGTCGATGATTACAGTGTCGCGAGCGGCTGGAACAAGCAGATCGGACTCCAGCTCTATGATATTAGAAAAACAGACCAAAGCAGAGACAGCTCGTGCTAAGGCCCAATTTGCGGAACAACGAAAAACTGTTCGTCTAAAGCATGCTAATGCAGAATTGGATGCCGAATTAGAATTTATTCAACAGCAAACTGACGTCGCTATCGCTGAGGCTGAAGTTCGTGTTTTTCAATCACACAAAGGCTCAAGTTTTAGATCATGCGAATCAGAATTACGAAGTTTACCAAGGGAAAATACAATGGAACGCACACAACAATTTGTCGATCAGAATCAAGATACACTATTTGAAAACAACCTAACCGATTATCAAAATCAACAATATGACCCTTACGATAATTATAATGAACAACATTATGATTATCAATCCCAGTGGTACCCGTCTAATCATCAGTATGATTATTACCACAGACCATATTATCCTGAAGTTGATAGCCCTCAAACACGGGTATTGGAACCTGCTGCTCAGCACACACAACTTCCCAGGCAGGCGCCTCCTCTATTACAGGAACGAAATAGGACTCAGGTACAACGTGGACCACCCACCAATGCACCATCTATAAAAACTGACGCAACTGCATTTTCACAACCTAGTTCACTTCCACACGCAACTTTAAATAGTAACACCACCATAACAGGTGAACTTTCAAGGTTTTTACTTAAGAAAGACTTACTCCTTTCAAGGTTTACAAAGTTTAATGATCAACCAGAATCCTACGCAGTATGGAAGTCAGGTTTCTTACATATTAAGTCGGAACTCCAAGTCACAACCTCAGAAGAAATGGATTTGCTGATCAAGTGGTTAGGATTGGAATCGTCTAGAAATGCTATTAGTCTTAAGGCAGCTAATGTCAGCAACCCAGCTCGCGGATTAGCACGGATATGGGAACGCCTTGATGAAAGGTATGGAAGCCCAGAACTGGTGGAAGCATCACTCAAGAACAAACTTGCTAACTTTCCGAAGTTATACACTGATAAAGACAATAAGAAACTCTTCGAGTTGTCCGATATTATTTCTGAAATCGAATCGGCCAAGGAAGACCCGATGTATGCTTCACTTTTGGCCTACTTTGACTCTTCATCTGGAGTTATCCCCATAGTAAACAAACTTCCCCGGGGAATTCAAGAGAAATGGACCGGCCAAGCTGTCAAATATAAGAAGACATATCAAGTACCATTTCCACCATTTTCCTTCTTTGCGGAATTTATACGAGATGTAAGCAAGACCAAGAATGATCCAAGTTTTGCCTACGACCGCACTTACAATCAACCAAATAATCAACGGGATAGGCTCCCTTCAAAGGTATCAGCTCCAGCTTTAAGGACGAATATTTCCACACGGAAAACAGAAGTTAAACAGCAATCTGAGGTCACGGATAATAGATCAAAATGTCCAATCCATCATACTAATCACTCGATTAACGAGTGTAATGCCTTTAGATATAAACCCATCAGTGAACGGAAGGCATATTTAAAGACTATTGGGTTTTGCTATAGGTGTTGCGCAACAAAAGAACATTTAATTGCAGCTTGTACAGAAAATATCAAATGCGATATTTGCAATAGCAACCAACATGCTTCTGCTATGCACGTGAATTCGGATTCAGTTACCAGTGGAACCTCTTCAGCTCCAGTCAACCACGGCGGGGAGCGTACGGAACCAAAACAACTTACATCAAAGTGTACACAAGTATGCAGCGATAAGTTTAGAGGCAAGTCTTGTGCGAAAATAATTCAACTAAAAGTCTACCAAACTGAAAATCCAGTTAAGACAGTTCAAGTTTATGGCATCTTCGATGATCAAAGTAATAGGTCACTCGGAAACAAAGGCATCTTCGACTCACTCGAAGTTCAGGCAGAACCATTCTCTTACACACTATCATCGTGTGCAGGCACGTTTCCTACGTCTGGCAGAAAGGCAACAGGAATAACTATTGAATCTTTGGATGGAAGCGCGAAATTTGAACTTCCGCAGTTAATTGAGTGCGACCACATACCGGCAATTAGAGATGAAATACCTTCTCCGGAAGTAGCTCTTCATCACTCTCACCTACAGGACATAGCTGAATTCATACCACCAGTGGATGATTTGGTTAATATACAGCTGTTAATTGGCAGAGATTTGATTGAGGCTCATCACGTCTTAGATCAACGGATAGGACCGCGTAATTCACCTTACGCTCAACAACTCCCATTAGGATGGGTAATTATTGGAGAGGCTTGCCTAGGCAACATACATAAACCGGAAGTAATCAATGTGAACAAAACTCACACTTTACCAAACGGTCGAAATACATTATTCGAGCCCTGTCCGAATAATTTGGAATTAAAGGATCTACATCCAACAAGGTACGATGTCTTCACATCACAGGATTCATTCAACGATGGAATTGGGGAAGCCGTATTTAGACTCTCCCGCAACGACGAAAAACTAGGACCATCGGTAGAAGATCGCGAATTTCTCGTTATCATGGATCGAGAATTCCAGCGTGATTCAAGTGGTAATTGGGTTGCTCCGTTACCCTTTAAGGAAAATAGACCCCGTCTACCAAATAATCGAACTCAGGCAGCCAACAGAGCCAAGTCGTTAGATTATAGTTTAAGAAAGGACTCAACTAAAAGAGCCCACTTCTTCACATTTATGAAAAGGGTATTCGATAACAATCATGCGGAATTGGCACCTCCTCTTAGAGACGATGATGAGTGTTGGTACTTACCCATTTTTGGAGTCTACCATCCTAAGAAGAAAGACCAAATCCGAGCAGTGTTCGATTCTTCAGCTCAGCATGAAAATATCTCCCTTAACAATGTAATGTTGACAGGTCCTGACCTCACCAACAGCTTACTTGGGGTACTTCTACGCTTTCGCAAACATGAAGTCGGCATCACAGCGGACATCCAGCAGATGTTTCATTGCTTTTTGGTACAGGAAAACCACAGAAACTTCCTGAGATTTCTTTGGTACAAAGATAACATATTCGAAAATGAAATTATCGAATACAGGATGAGAGTACACGTCTTCGGAAACAGTCCTTCTCCAGCAGTGGCTACGTATGGACTGAGACGGTCTGCACTCATAGGACAGGAAACATTTGGCATCGACGTCAAAAACTTCGTAGATAGGAACTTCTACGTCGATGATGGTTTGGCCTCACTTCCCACATCAGAACAGGCCATTGATCTTATGAAAAGAACTCAAAAAGCCCTTCTCGTTGGAGGCAATCTTCATCTTCATAAGATAGCTTCGAACAGCCCAGAAGTCATGGAAGCATTCGCTACCGAAGACCTGGCAAAGGACTTGAAAGAACTCAATTTCTCTACGGACTCGCTACCTATTCAAAGGAGTTTAGGCTTAGCTTGGAACTTAACGTCTGACACATTCACCTTTCAAGTATCACAGGAAATCAAACCTTTTACACGGAGAGGTATATTGTCTACCATAAACAGTCTGTTTGACCCGTTTGGATTTGTCGCTCCAGTCGTCATCCAAGGCAAAATTCTATTGCGGAATCTTATGTCGTCAACTACAGACTGGGATGAACCTCTGCCTACCAAACAACTCACGGAATGGGATAAATGGAGATGTTCATTACAGCATCTTGATAATCTACGTATACCTAGAATGTATTCTGATACTTCTTATGGCATTGCTCGTAAGGAACTGCATATCTATTCAGATGCTTCCGAAAAGGCCGTAGCAGCAGTAGCTTACATGAGAACTACATACACTGACGGAAATCATCATGTTGGCTTCATCCTTGGAAAGGCGAAGCTAGCACCAACTTCTGGTCATACTATCCCCAGGCTCGAACTCTGTGCTGCTGTCTTAGCAGTCGAAATCCACGACATTATCCAAGAACATCTTGATATTACTCCGGATGTCATCACGTTTCACACCGACAGCAAGGTTGTGTTAGGATATATCTACAACAGAACACGTAGGTTCTATCTCTATGTCACTAATAGAATAGACCGCATTAGGAAGTCAACCATTCCTCTACAATGGCAGTTTATCCCTACGGATAAAAATCCTGCAGATCTCGGAACCAGGTCCGTTCCGGCATCTGATCTGGAACATTCGGTATGGCTTAAAGGTCCTACTCACCTTTACCAGAAACAGCAATTCGAAGAAGATGACTTCTACGAACTACGGAATCCAGAAGAGGATTCTGAGGTACGACCAATTGTAACAACGTTACTCACTACTATCAACAAAGGCAAGCTGGGTATTCATCGGTTTGAGCGATTCTCATCATGGAAAACACTTACTTGGACAATCAGTAGATTAATTCACATTGCTCAAATGTACCACAGTTCAGGAAACTGTAAAGGATGGCATGTTTGTAATGAATCAAAAAATACTGAAGCCCAGCTTAATTCGGAACGGTTCATAATCAAACAAGTTCAACTCGAAACTTATGGAAAAGAACTGATCAAAATAAAAGCTGACAAACCGTTACCAAAGGACAGCACCATAATCACACTAGATCCAGTCATCGACGAATATGGCTTGCTGCGCGTTGGTGGAAGGCTGTCAAAAGCAGAGTTACCCTTTCAAGAGAAATCACCAATTATTTTACCGGCATCTGCTCACATATCAACTCTAATCATCAGGCATCATCACGAACTGGTACAACACCAAGGCAGACATTTCACCGAAGGAGCAGTTAGAGCGGCAGGTTTTTGGATAGTTGGAGGTAAACGTCTTATCTCCTCTATCATCTTCAAGTGTGTTAAATGTCGAAAACTACGAGGAAAACAAGAGTTCCAGAAGATGTCAGATCTACCTGGAAACCGCCTAAAGCCAGCACCACCCTTCACGTACGTTGGTGTTGACACGTTTGGTCCTTGGTCAGTTGTCTCAAGGCGTACTAGGGGTCACCAGGCAAACAGTAAACGATGGGCGATCATCTTCACCTGTCTTACCATGAGAGCTATTCATCTGGAAGTCATTGAAGACATGGGGACTTCAGGATTTATTAACGCTCTCAGAAGATTCATCGCAATTCGAGGCAACGTATCCGAGTTCAGATCCGACAGAGGAACCAACTTTATTGGTACAACTAATGAACTCAACATGGAAGTCATTATGGACGAAAACGGTCCTGTTATTAACTTTTTGAATAATAGGAAGGCTAAATGGATCTTTAATCCACCTCATTCATCACACATGGGAGGCGTTTGGGAACGTATGATCGGTATAACCAGACGCATCCTAGACTCTATGTTAGCTGAGGTATCTTCAAAATATCTCACACATGAAGTATTGGTAACTTTCATGGCAGAAGTTACAGCTATAGTCAACGCTCGACCTATAGTTCCGGTTTCAACAGACACACAGTCACCAGCCATTCTCTCACCACAAACTCTCCTCACTCAAAAGGTTGATCACATCACACAACCTTTAGGACAATTTAATATAAAGGACTTATATAAATCACAATGGAGAGCTGTTCAATCTATGGCTGATACATTCTGGAACAGATGGAGACGTGAATTCCTTCACACTCTACAACCTAGACGAAAATGGCAGAGTACACAACCAAACCTCAAACCAGGAGACGTTGTTCTACTTAAAGATAACCAACTTCATCGCAATGATTGGCCTATTGGTATGGTGGAACAGATTTTCCCTGGAGATGACAACAACGTCAGGAAAGTTACTCTACGGATCATAAAAGATGGTGAACCAACTGTTTATACCAGACCAGTTACTGAATTGGTATTACTTGATTCGGAAACGGACAATTAACATTTTGATAATTTAAAGTGACTCTTCCCAAAGATTGGACATTTTATTTTTAAGTGTTTTATTTCATAAAGTGTTTTAATTTTATTCATTTAAGTGATATCCAGTACAGGATATCAGACGGGGAGTGTGCTGGAACTATTTTGTTGTGGTATTAAGTAAATCATAACATTAGAATTATCTCCCTTTGTTTAACCTCGGCAAGCATGGCCGCTACTTCAGCGGAAACTTATTTTGTTTATCCTGTGCAATTTACAGTCTTTTTACCCTTGAACATGTACGTTGGTTTGTTTGACAGTCATACTCGTCACTCAGCTAGCTTTCACAGAGAGTTTTCATTGGAATAAAGGTCATTCAAACGGATATTCGTCTATCTTACTAGGGTGAAGAGAACTCGGGGTTAGCTCACTGTAATTCCTCCCTCGTCCCGAGCGCAGTGGAAAGGCAGTTTACAAAATATGTCCTTGATAATACAAGACAGGAGAGGAGAGAGAAAAGGGTTTGACTAGAGGTCATTCCTAATAATGTCGCTCTCTAAAAAAAAAAAAAATATGTCCTTGATAATACGAAAGAGGGGTTTAACTATTTCAGTCCTAATAATGTTGCTCTCTGAAAAAACACAAAATATATGATTGATAATATAATAAATTGAAGGAGGGTGTGAGGGAGGGAGGGTGTGAGGGAGGGAGAGGGAGAGAAATGGTGTTCAACATCTACTTGACACAAACTAAGTTATTTTGGGACATTTCAATGGTATTTCAATAATTTGCTTGCGCATAGGGATCTTTAGTTGTGGGAGGAAATCGGAGAACCTAGAGAAAACATATAAGGTTAATGAGGCAACCCTACTCCTTGTCACGTACAAGTTGGGCATCGAAACCAAGTCACTTGATTCAATGATAGCCCTTACAAGAGAAAGTGCAAGAGGTAAACCATTTGTCCCTTAGCCCTCTCCTCCTTTCCCTCCTGAAATACTAACAAGGGTGAATCACGCCGGAAAATCCTGATGCAAGGGTTGACAAATTAAAGCCAGGTTAGTGAGCTAATGTCCTACTAACTGAGTCACTGTGGCTCTGCAGGTTTAAGCCATTTCAGTAATATATACGTGTAGCCTTCATTCTAAATGGACTTACCTGATAAGATCTAAAATGCCTTAATTTCCACTGGACTAGTACAATCTGGGCTACAACTAATGTAGCCAGTAATATCAGGGCCATTTCAGCATGCATTGCTTCATGGCCCTTGTGTTTTTCATGTAACCGCTGGTGTTCGATTCTGAAAGGTGAAAAAAAAAATTAAATTTCTATATTATTTTTAAAATATCATATAAATGTAACAAAATAAAACCGGGATTAAAGCCTGATTGGGCGACCAGACTACTCTTATTCTGAATATCAACTGTCAAGGGTTGTTTTATGCACACTCCTTGAAATTGTTTGTCCCATCCAAACAACTACACGCTGTCAATACCAGGTATATAAAGTCCATACAAAATTCTCTTCTGTAACTAACATGTAATAATTTCCATTTGTATTAAGCGTGCTACCCCGGGGGTCGCGTGTTCGAGCCCGGCATTGGCTGGGCAAAATTTTCCTCATAGCACACTGTATGGCGTATGCCCATCTTCATTAGCACAGTTGGAGCAGAACAGTAGGACGTTAAACCCCATATCATTTCTTTTATGCGTGCAATGAGAATATTCACTGCCGTGTAACCCAATTATCATTCAATCTTATGTATTTCCATGCAGCGCTAATTTCTTTCGCATTCACTCAATTTGAAAAAATAAAATACTTGTAAACTGAATGGTCAGCTTTAAACTGGACACAATATTAATTGATAACCAGGCTACAGAGATAATTGGACAGGGGGTTTTACCGCCTACACTTCTTTCAATTCAAATGTGTACAGGGGTGGATCCTGGATTTTCGTTCCATACGAAACTTGGGGTGGATCCTGGATTTTCGTTCCATACGAAACCAGGGGTGGATCCGGGGGGGGGGGGGGGGGGGAGGGGGTCCAACACCCTCCTCCCTGCTCAGCTACATAATTGAACCTGGCAAACCCCCTCCTGCAAAAATTCCTGGATCTGGCCCTGGAAACACTAGACACAATATCCTTGACAACTTCACAAGCTCCACTATTAAGTTTGACAAATCCTGCCGATTCTTCCCACCCTATATCAGGATTTGTGTGGGTGGGGAGATGAGAATAAATATATATTACCTCCATCTTTCTTTCTCTGATAATTTGGATAAATCTATACCAGACTGTAAAATATAAAATTACATTGTCTAAAAAAACAGGTTGCCAGGCAACAAATCATACCCCTACAGTTGTCCAAGCAGTCCACTAGTTTTTAACCAGCACCACTGCCACCATCTTTTCTCGGTGATATTTTATAGAAATAACGATTCATACAGAAAATTCTGTTATAGTGAATCAAAGAAAGATTATATTGAGCGTGATTTTGTTTGTGATCCACGACAGAAAAATAAAGTTGTCTTTATTAATGTCTATTAAAAAAAACGCTTTTATGTATACATTCATAAAAAAAATGGGTAATGGTAATTAATTACAAATTTTAAAAAAGATATTTCGATTACCATGGAACATATAATACATTATATTATAAGGTCCATGATATTACCACAAATTTTAAAAAGATACGCTTTTTATACGATAATATTATCACAAATTTTAAAAACATACGCTGATTACCATGACATTATCACCCAATAAAAAAACCTCAGATAGATTTGCTGATTACCATGATATTACGATGTCTATCTCGGTCGTTTGTCTACATGTTATCAGTAGATTGTCGACAGTAAATAATTTGTCAATCAATAACAATGTTTTATTATCAAACAATGTTCTATAATTTGCCAATCAATAACAATGTTTAATTATCAAACAATGTTCTAAATTAATTATAATATTAATGGAACTCATCATCTATTTTAACAACATGGTATATGTGTCTGATAACAGGATATATTTTGTTTGTTGTATGTTTATAATAATCAATACACATATCAAATGGTCTGCTGTAACAGGTGGTTTCATATCAAATTTAATATCTACATGTACTGTTCACATAAATATCTCAATAATTTCATCTCTGAATAATTTTTCCAGACTATACTAGAAGATCTTGTAATATCTGTTATCAATAATATAACATTTATATTTGTGTCCTACACAAACATTTAGGTAATATAAATCAATGTTATGTAGTCGATACTATTCAAACATAAACAGATATAGAAAATACATCGATTTTCACATGTCACAGTCTCTTAAAATATGACAGAATATTTTAATAGAATTTGAATAATGACATGGAATCGTTGAATAGTAAAAGCTATATTTCATGATATAAGCACCACTCAAAAGATTTCTACGAAGGCTGACATATGTTTCTGGGCTCAAACAATCATAACACTAAGTATTTACATCGTGCTTCAAAGTTCAAGGTGTTTGTAATCTAATGATCATTTCTGAATGACTTAATATTTTAACTAAAATTTTCTGACTGGTAAATCAGCTTTTAAATTTCAACATGTGGTTTACATACATATAGTTGAAATTTTTTTTATTGATGGCCCCCTGTGAAATCTGTGGAATACAGAATTTGAGAAACATAAAGAACCAATAATTATATAGTACAATGTACTGGTGAATATATAATGATTAATATAGTCCCTACATAGATTATATAACAATGTACTGATTATACAGATATGATGATAATCATAGGTTATGTATGTATGTGATTATATCATTGAGATCTATGACCTTTTATATCACTTAATATTACCCAACGTATGTACTAGTCACTACTACAGTATGTATATAATATAGAGAGAAAGCCAAACAGAAAACATCTATCTGACTGAAAAAAAAACCCACCTCTGATTACGGTTATCCAGGGGTGAATTTTGGACGGGGGTAGATCTCCATATGTCACAATTTGCGAAAAGCACACAACAGGAGATCTGCGGGGTCAACGCTCATAAATTTGAAAAAAAAGAGCCACACTGCAGAGATGCCATTTTCGATTATTTCAGATTCCGATTCCCCATAACTGAGCCTGTATCCATGCCTGTTAACAAGGGTAGATTGTGCCTGGACCCATGCCTGTTATCGAGGGTAGATTGAGCCTGGATCCGTGCCTGTAACCGAAGGTACATGTAGATCAAGCCTGAATCCGCGCCTGTTACCAGGGGTAGATTGGGCCTGGATCTGGTCTGGATCTGTGCCAGTTACCAAGGGTTGATTAGCTAAACTATATACTAGCCTACATGTACATGCCAATACCATAACCATGTTACTATAAATAGTTCTGATATAATTAACCACCACCTTATCAATAAAAATCATGTACAATTACCTCAATCTTATAATGTGAACTAGGATAACGTGGAAACCGAATGGACATTGTCAAAAATTACGGATCATTTACTAGACTTTATTCAATGACATTGGTTTTATTCTTTCTTCAGATTCAATTTTCCTGTTTAAAATCAATGATTGTATTTTAATAGTATGTTATTACATGTACATGTGGCTAGGAAAGTTTTAAAAAAAAAACCCCACCAATATGTCAGAACACCTAGAAAAAACAAGTAAATCATCTATGGGTTTATAAAATAATTCTTACAGAAAGAGAGATAGAGAGAAATGGTGGTTAACATCCACTTGACGTCATTGTGGGACTAACACATGGTTCAATTTTATTTCAATAATTCGTTTGCGCGTAGGGGTCTTTAGCAGTGGGAGGAAACCGGAGGATTCGTAGAAAATCCACGAGACTGGACAGGCGACCTTACTCCTTGTCACCTATAATCCGGGAACTGAAAAATTCTTACAGAAAGATCAAATTTTCCCCTACTGTGCGTACTCTAAAAAGAATAGTTTTAAGTAGAAAGTACATATAAAAGCTACATATAAATTTATTTTTTTGTGTAGAGATTACATCGTTATCTTTCAAATGTGGTGGCAGACAATGGACTATGACTTGGAAATATTACCCATCATTCTGTGACAAAAGTCAAAAAAAATTAAACAGATATCAATGAAATGAAATGGGGTTTAACGTCCTACTTAGTCTGCTCCTAACCTGGGCTAATGAAGGCGGGTATACGCCATACAGTGTGCTATGAGGGAAATTTTGCCCAGGCAGCGGGGCTACGATCTACTCTTATATCGAATTCCAACTGCCAAGGGATCTTTTACATGCACGCCAATATGTACACGGGACCTCGTTTTTTTGTCTCATCCGAACGACTAGACAGCTGTCCTTGTCAGGCCCTCCGTCCTGCATCACTGACAAAATTTCTGAGCCGACACCTGAATCGAACACAGGACCTCCTGGTTATTATAATGAGCAGGAGCTAGTGCCCAGTGTCTTCTTTAAATTCTTATACACTGAGCAACCATGACTCTGTATCACAAAAGACCTGATCGATGTGCATGTTATGTCACAGTACGTAATTCTACGACTACATGCTTAATTAGAATATACAATGTCACAATGTGGTGTGACCCAACATTACATCAGGCTATGTGCCTCGGTGTTTACTGTATAGTCACTGTATTGCACGTACATGTAATAGTATTGACAGCAATTTACTATTAGCAGACACACCTACATACAAATCATAGTCTAATAGTACTGAAAGCAATTTGTAGACACATAATGTGATGTGTGACGTGACATATAATATGATATACCGGTTTTCCGGTACCGGTACATATAAATCATAGGAAAAAGTGACAAATTCAAAATGACTGATTGGCGTCCGCTACATGCAAGATCAGAAGGACCCACCGTTTACAAATTATAACATTATTATTGAAGGATTTCGGTCATTAATATAAACTTCCGAGGAACACAGAGAGAGAGAGACTACAGAAGGTGAGTGATGCCGATGGATGGAATCAAAACCTGATCCAATTCCAAGAGTTGAAAGAGCCGAAATTCATTACCATTTTAAAGCTAGTTTGTTACTGATCTTATGTGTAACATCTGAAAGGTTGGAAAATATGGCAAAAAATAAACCTGATATTAATTTCAATTCAATTTATCGCTGCATACTTACCGTATTTATCGGCGCATGAAGGTTTGCGTGATGATGAATATTGACATTGTTGACGTGGTCCACCATATTGAATACCCATTAGCTGCGCCACCTGGTGTAATTATCTCCCCTTATTGCAAATTAATGAGACCTTACAAATTGTTGAATTATTTCATGGACTTTTAAGTTATATATCCATGATTTTTTTAAAATTATGACTAAATTGTTCATTCAAATTTTTTGTTTGTTCATATTGTAAGTTATGTTTTATGATCATTTTTGTGTCGTTTCGTAGGTAGTTTTCCTTACGAACAGTTTACTGTACCAGTGTTATTTCGATGAAGGCTGTAATTAGGGGTAATATGATGACAATATGGAAAAATTGACTATCTTTGGCGACATGAAGATGTCATTATGCACCGCACACGCCCTCAAGTGGTTCAGTTGGTTATGTGTCATGGAGTTGCGCTGAGCAGGGTTCAGCAGTGTGAGATGAGAAGAGCTTCGACAGAAGAGAACATCTGTCTCACTTCAGGTGACATAATGAGGAACACTTCGTGCACAAGTGAAATAGATTTGGCCGAAAACTGGCGCTTGAAGAATGGCAATTCTTGTTCCAAGTCCTGATTCAGATCTAGATACGTAGAAACAAGCTCACCATCATCTGGATATAAATTTGAAAATCTGTCATGGCGATCAAAATCATGGGGGGGACGGAGACCTATTTGTCCCCCCCCCCCTAAATTCACGCCCATGTCCGTGGGTGTCTGTATGGTGCGGTTGTTTTGTCCGAGGGTGTGTCTGTGGTGCAGTTGTTTTGTTCATGTGGTGTGGTTGACTAGTTTGTGGGTTTGCCTGTGATGCAGTTGTCTTGTCTGCGTGGTGCGGTTGTGCGACTTTTCGTTGCAGAGTTTGTCGAAAACGTTGTGAATGTGATGGAGACCACAGTTTTTAACAGATCTTTTCCAAATTTCATGGGCGAATGAATCCTATTAATATTCAGCATTTCATGACCTTTTTTAGACAGATCCAGCGATGGCAATATGGGCGTAGAAAAACAGAAATAACAAAAATCACCATTATAATATAAAATTTATTTTACATAAATGATAATCTAAATCTTGATAACAATAAATTCTTTGTGCTGGTGGTTTTAATTAAATATGGCAAGTACAGAATATCTGTCAATTGCTGTTTAAACACATGCTAAAATATAAACATCTCATTTACCGGTTTAATAAATTTTTACATATTCATTTTCTACTTCAAAGTTAAGGATACGAATTCAAAGTCTTCAATGTTAGGTTAAACTGTTCTTTATCGCGTGTGTGTAAAGTATCTTTATTTAACGTCCGCTTCCACGGAAATGATATTGCTGACTATAAAATAGGGGGGATCTTGGATCTAGCACTAGTAATAAAACATGCAACATTGAATATCAAGGTTAGATAACACCGGTGACTACAGACAAGGTGACTACAGACAAACGTAACGTAACTTTAGAGATATATTAAACACCAGTGACTATAGACCACATTTTAGAGATAAATATTTAACACTGGTTAAGATTTGAATCTAATAAAGATATATAAAATGGTTGGATGTCGTAGGTTATATTTTAATACCCAATGTACTGAAATGCCTGTAATAACAGTAGATATAAACCTACGCAATCATATATTAACCTTCTAGAACGATGATATCTGAATTCAAATATCATTATTATGTTGTACAAGGCAGAGACATTCTATGGTTCTACCCCTCCTGATTTGAGATTTATTTTTTAAAAGAAAGACAAATCAGCATCAAATGGGCTATTATTAACATATTGTTTAAGTACCCAAATAAAAACAGAAAAAGGATACTCCAAACCTAATATAGGTTTATAAAACATTTTTAATAATCAACGGATATATTTAATAAACAGATGAACACACACACATTACCCTAACTACTATCATACCTGTTAAAATCAAACATAATCCCCTTTATCTAAAGTAAAAACAAACAAAAATAATCAATATAAAATTATTTATAAAGTAATGAAATATACAGCCTGAATCCACGTCCACACATCTTGCCTGGGGCTAAAAGAAATCTTTTGTACTTGAATAACGTTTTTTTTCGAAATTTGAAATATTATCTTCCAATATGTTATGTCAAAGTTTATAACTGAAAACCGCATCATTATCACAACATTGAAACAAGATATTATTTCAACACAATTGATGTGTTCATTCTTAAGACATGTCCAAAAAATTTTGATTCAAATTCATTTTAACCCCAAAGCAAAACTTTATTTTAAAAAAAAAAACAAAACACAAGTCCTTCCTGATAAAAATTATGGAAACACAGAGGGAATAATTTGAGGCACTGACAATGTATATATACATAAACATACACAACACTCTATGATTTTAAACATGTCTAGATACTGTCCAGTTGAGCTCACACAAATATTGAAATATTCCAATTTCAATATTTTTTTCATGGCTATTTCATCTAATTTTTTACCATGGTTATTCAACATTCAGTAAAAGTAAAGGAATCTTTTTTTTTCTTTTGTTTTTGTTTTTCCTATGAAATATTTTTTCAAATATAAAATCAAACTAATGTTCTTCAAACAGAATCCATGAATATGAAAATACACCCAGATTGGTCTATCAATTATCATTTTAAATAATTTAGAATACTGGACTTATAAAATCAGTATTTGATGTGAACACTATGTCGAGTAGATGACATGAGGTCAGGGCAAGTATTTGATGTGAACACTATTGTCGAGTAGATGATGCGAGGTCAGGGCAAGTAATGAGATCACTGGCTATAAAATGATGATATTTTAAACATTTGTAAGACACCAGGGGGTCCACTACACACTTCTTTTGTTCATTTTTAATGCCAAGTAACGCCAGCCTCACACATTTTGATGTTCTGTGAGACAACATTCTGTCGATATCACACTATGGCTTTTTATTATGGTAGGTAAGAGTCAACGCTTCCCCAGTAATAAGCAGCTACTCTAGATCTACAAATGTCTTAAGATCAACGCTCATACGATTCTCTCCACGATACGTAAAAAAATCATTGGAGACGTTCTCATAAGCTACTACCTTTTTTTTATCAAAGGTTATAACAGTGAAAATTACAGTCTGTGAGGCTAGCTTAAGGTAGTTTTTTTTGTTAATTATGTCAAATAATAAAGTTTCATTTTTCTTCACTACAACATAATGAGATACGAGATGTAACAAATCAATAAAAACTTTATCATCAACAACTAATATATTCTCATGTTTCCTCTATAATCATTTATAACTAAACCAACAGGTATATTGTTACCTGGCTTGGGTACAACTAAACGAACAGGTATATTGTTACCTGGCTTGGGTACAACTAAACGAACAGGTATATTGTTCCTCGGCTTGTTACAACCACATGAATATAGCACGAAAAACCCCATCTAGAGTGATGGTCATATTCCTTGTCAAAATTCAGCCATATCAACTCTAGATATCCCTCAATCCATGGAGTCAGTCATGTTGACAGACATGTATTAAAAGGTATCGAAAATAAAAACCCAGGTAATAAAATGAAATTTAACGTCCTATTTTCCTGCACCGATTGGGCGAATGAAGATGGGACACAGGGAAACAGTAAATGACATGTACAAAAGGAATTTTGACTGACAGTCCTGACATTTTCAGTGACAGAGGAATTTTGACTGAAAGTCCTGACACTGTCAGTGACAAAGGAATTGTGATTGACATGTAACATATATCCAAGCTTGATACGTCTGTACAAAAATAAAAAAAGCTGTATGCGATTAAATATGAATATATATATATATACATAAAAAACATGATCTTTGTGCTTGAAGGTTTGCGATGAGACAAGTTATAAGGACTAAAACAGTGGGGGGTGATCAGTTTTTATGTACAGATATATTTTAAGGCTACTATGATACATGAGGTTGTTCGATGAATATGAAATATTAAATCAGACATAAAAAAAGAAACATGAAAAACTCTGCTCGTTACATTTCGAAAAGTAGACTCCTGATCACTGTTCCCTCTTTAAAGTGTTTTTGCATCGGGATCACAAATGAAATTAATGTGTACACAAAATTTGGGCCAAATAGGAAAAAATTCTGATAATGAAACATCCCTTAAAAATTACTTGATGATGTGTTTTTAATTGCCAATAAAGCTTGATGAGTTGCTAGAGATAATTATAAATACCTGCAATCAAACTTGAGGGAACATTGGTCAAAATTATTTGTAATTTCAGAGTCTTTCTGTCTGGCATAACATATATAATAATATAACATTTATAACAACTGATCTATACTATATATGATAGTTATTGATCTCACAAACATATATATAAATTATATATATAATAGTTATTGGATCACATCAATAACAACTGATCTAAATTATATATATAATAGTTATTGGATCTCACAAACAAATGATCTAAATTATATATATATTAGTTATTGGATCACATCAATAACAAGTGATCTAAACTACATATATATGTAAAAGTTATTGGATCACATCAGTAACAATCGCTCTAAATTTCTAAAATCACATAATATAAAACTCTCCTCTTTTTACTCACGACACGAAAGCATACGAATATAAGAGAATATTTTGTTCGTACAGAAAACATGATTATAATTAATAAATCATTCTTAACAAATCTCTCTCATAATTATATCACAAAACCTCTTTATCAGGATTTCATCAGAATACAAAAAAATAAAATCCAATACATTTGATTCTTGGACCAGAAAAATCAGAATTTTCTTGGATTAATTCTACGATTTCCTGTTCTCTTGGATTATTTCTATGATCTCCGTCATTCTCAGCGTAAACCATGGATGCTGTTTCGTCCATTAATGTGATGCACGAGTCGACCAACATCCGACCAGGATCGTACACTACATAAAAAGTATTTGTAGTTGAAGTCTCTTAATAAAGGGAATGGAAGCTTTTTGCTGACCCTATTAACCCTGATTAAAAATGTCGGACAAGCAAAACAGCATCCCTGGCCAGCGAACATCTTATCACAACTGATATGTTCAAATTATTTATAGAGTACAGAAATTACCTAACGTTAATTATACGTCATGGACAAGGTATATAACCTAGTTCCGGCATCGTGCTGTTTCTACCCATTCCCATAATGCTACAGTTGGAAGACGGATTTAGACTGGATAATTTTAGTAGTCCGTTTTGTCGATCAGACATGTAGTCTTCATCATCTATGTCATTTTCTCCTAATATGAACTGGGGTCGTGGCTTCTTCTTTCTCTGCGTAGTTTTCGGTGCTTCTTCGTCTTCTTTTTCAGTATTTTCTACAGCAATCAGATTCTCTGTGAAAGTGAAACTCAACTGTGCCAAATGTTGTCGAACATAGTCTGTAATACTTGGGGAAGAGGCAGATACACTTAGAGTGTTGCTTGAGTTTATTCTTGTATCCGGGTCTTCTTTAGTCTGTTGATTGTCGCCATAAAGAACTGAAAATATTAATATCAATGATAATATCTATTAATAATAAAGAAATGGGGTTTAACGTCCAGGTCATTTCGGGACTAACATATGGTTCAATTTTATTTCAATTTCAATAATTAGCTGGTGCGTAGGGGTCTTTAGCAGTGGAAGGAAACTGGAGGCCTCGAAGAAAATACACGAGATTGGACAGGCGACTCTACTCCTTGTCACGTACAAGAGGGAAATCAAAACCACGCCACTTAACTCAATGACAGACCTTCTAATTAAACTGCGCGCGCTGTATCATAAAGTCTGTCATTGAGTCGACTGGTGTGGTTTCGAATCCCCGGTTGTACGTGGCAAGGAGTAGGGTCGCCTGTCCAACCTCGTGGGTTTTCTCCGGGTCCTCCGGTTTCCTTCCACTGCTAAAGACCCCTACGCGCAAGCGAATTATGTAAATAAAATTAAAAACCATGTTAGTCCCGAAATGACCTAGTTTGTGTCGAGTGGACGTTAAACCCCATTTCCCTCTCTCTCTAATTAAACACACCCCCCCCCCCCCCCCGCACCTAATGAAGTCAGGTGTACTCCATACTATTCGTCAAATTATAAATGCCAAGGCTTTGTTTACGTGCATGCAAACAGGTTCCTCGGTTTTTCATATTATCGTAACAACTAGACACTGTTCCTTATCAGGTTCCTAGTCCTGTACCACTGACAAGGGGAATCCAGTGGGAGGGGAAAATTTTCAATAATTAAAATACTGCTGTTACAAAGTTAATAATTACAAACCTTTCCAATCATCCACAGCTGATCGGGCTTTTATTTCATTCAATCGGAATTGGGCGTGTTCATTACCAGCTTTAGCTGCTTTATCATATAATTCCATGGCAGAAATCTTGTCTTCAGGTAAACCTTGAAACGAGAAAAATAACATGTAAAAATGTGCGAAGAAGACTTCAGCGAATCAAGATTAAGTTAGTCTGTAGCTATAATCATATAGTTTTGTCCATGATACATCATGTCCATGGTAAATCACATGATGTATTATGTCCATCAAAGAGAGATAGAGAGAGAAATGGGGTTTAACATCCATTCGACATAAACTAGGTCATTTCGGGACTAACATATGGTTTAATTTTATTTCAATAATTCTCTTACGCGTAGGGGTCTTTAGCAGTAGGGGGAAACCAGAGTACCTGGAGAAAACCCACGAGGTTGGACAGACGACCCTACTTCATGTCACGTACAACCGGGGAATCGAAACCACGTCAGTTGATTCAATGACAAACCTTATGATACAGCGTGCATGTGCTAACCATTTGGCCATCCAACCCCCCATCATTGTCCATCGTATATGACATGATAAACGATTGATCCTTCATAACAAAAGTAAACAAAGTAATTATTATTTTTTTTAATAGAAACCTTATTTATTGAAGTTGATTTATTTAATTACAATAATCCAGATTTTAACGCATTTTTTAGAATCTGTGGTATACCACCAGTACAAGCAAAAAATACTGTTATACTACTCACCACCA
This sequence comes from Patella vulgata, assembly GCF_932274485.2. Lineage (NCBI taxonomy): Eukaryota > Metazoa > Mollusca > Gastropoda > Patellidae > Patella > Patella vulgata. Next base: position 2,044,335 of record NC_065886.2, on the reverse strand, counting down.
AGACCATGCTCATAAAAAACTGCCAGATTATACATGGCGCCATCATTCTCCGACTGAGCTGCTTTATGATAAAGTTCAGCAGCTTTACATTCGTTTACCTCTACTCCCAAACCTCGTTCATAACACATCCCTAAAAAACACTGGGCCTCGCTATCCTGAAATATACAACATCATAGGTACATGACTAAATGTAAGGTATGCAATTTAATGTGACGATCCTTCTTGATTTAACTAGCTGAACTTTTTTAAAATAAAATTGTTTAACGCTGCCTCTTATATTCTACCAGACTGAAACTTCCAGCGAATTATCAAAAGTGAATTGTCCACTGACTGAAGCTTCCAGTGAATTGTCCACAGACTCCTCAAGGGAATTATCCACACACTGAAGCCTCCAGTTAATTGTCCACAAGAAGAAGGAAAAACATTTATGTAGTCCGTTATCATTTGGAAATGAAATGAAATGGGGTTTATCGTCCTACTTTTCTGTTCCGATTCGGCTAATGAAGACAGACAGACAGACATCATACAGTGTGCTATGAGAAAAATTTTGCCTGGACAACTGCACCACAGGCTACTATCAAATTCCAACTGTCAGGCGTTATTTTACGTTGACGTTCTATTCGGATGTTATGCTTTGTCAGACACTTCATCCTGCACCACTGACATGGCCAATATTTTAGATATCTCGTAAAGTTTTGATTGATAAACAGCCACTATAAGTTTTCCTCATCGTACCACAATCATTGACACGAAAAACAATTATAACGATTTAATAATCATATTGAACATATGTGAACCCAGATAGCAAGATGAGTCAGAAGTCGAAAGCATTTTTAGTTATCATCATGAACAATCACAGGTCACATAGAGTTAGATGACTTACATTTTGATCAGCTGCTGATTTAAAGAACGCTGTGGATTTTTCTACGTCTCCAGTATCGGTGGATTCTGAATAGTAAACACCCAGATACTTCTGTGCCTTTAAACATCAAATAAATATCAAATATATAACAAACATCCACTTGACACAAACTACATCATTTCAGGACTAACATATGGTTCATTTTTATTTCAATAATTTGGTTACACACTACTAGGGTCTTTAGCAGTGAGAGGAAACCGAAGGACCCTGAAAAAAACCCAAGATTGTACAGGTTATCCTACTCCTGGTCACATACATGCGCAAAATCGAAACCATGCCACCTGGCTCAATGACAGACCTTCTGATCTAAAGTAGTACACTGGTGTAACCATTCGGTCAACCTTTTTCTCTCTCTCTCTCTCTCTCTCAAAGTCTCAAAATGTCAGACACTAGTTGATTAGTGTTTGATGCGAATTAAGATCAGTTGTTTATATCAACCTACCTGCGACAGACCATGGTCAGCCGATTTTTCAAGGAGTTCAATCATGGTATCTTCATCTTCCTGTAAAAGGGCTAGATTGTACAAGGCTTCAGCATGTCCAGATTCTCCAGCCTTCTCATAGTACTCCATTGCCTGAAAAGTACAAATGGATACAAATATAACGTTCACTTGACACAAACCAGGTCATTTCGGAACTAACATTTGGTTCAATTTTATTTCATAATTCGTTGCCTGTAGGGATCTTTAGCAGTGGGAAGAAATCTGAGGACCTGGAGCAGAGAGCCAATGGGGCTGGACAGGTGACCTCACTCCTTGTTACATACAATGGGAAATCGAAACCATGCCACTTAACTCAATGGCAGATCTTGTGCTTTCAGGTGTAAACAATCCCATGACTATGGGTTAAAACAAATGTTACAAAAACATAAGGTAAAAAAACCCAATAAAATATTTACCTTATCTAAATCTTTTTCCACACCATCTCCTACTTCATAACATAAACCAAGATTAAACTGAGAACTGGAATGACCAAGACTACTGGATTCCTTTAAACAGGAAACAGCTGCGGACATGTTACGAGATTCTATATGTTGCAGACCAATGATACTTTTACCAAGCGCCGAGTAGTTCTTGCACGATATCTGAAAGTCTTTCATTACTTTATCGAGATTACTGGTGGCAGAAACATTTGTCTACAAATAAAAATGTTATTAAATACAGGTTAATGACGTGTCAGCCCCAACAGGACCATAATTAGGTAGATCCTTATGGGTTAACATGTCAGCCCTAACAGGGCAATGATTAGGCGATCCTTACCAAATGTAATACAGGTTAATGATATGTCAGCCCTAACAGGACCATAATTAGGTGGATCCTTAGTCAATGAAAATGGAAATAGTTATTCATTTACACAAAAAGGACTGTATTCACTTCTAGCCTTAATGAAGTATAACTGAATTTATTAATTGAGCTGGAATTAAACAGGACACATGTCTGTGGAATAAATTTACTGATCATTTTTATAACGTGACTCAGGTCATCTTCAAGGTAATATTAGTGGTGAGTCTCCGATTCGACATTATTAACAAAGTATAGTTTTTACCTGTACATAATGTCCTATTATATCTTTTCATTCCTTGATAAAGACTGAAGAATCCTAGTGATAAACATCGCGCAGTAATAAAGAGTAAATTGTCTTCCATCGAATAATATTCTGTCCAAACGTCGCTCAGTAATAAACAGCTCTTGCGTTTCATAAATAATGTCCTGACTAAACGTCGCTCAGTAATAGATAGTACTTGTCTTCTATAGAATAATGACCAGGGTTCTGTTTCTCCAAATTTTAACTAAAAATAAAATCCAAATTTTAGTAGATACTTCAAGTTTGATTGGATAAGCACTAAAATCAATCTAATATTATCCAATCAAATTACTAAAATTTGGATTTTATCTTAGTTAAAATTTTGTGAAACAGACCCCTGTCCAAATGTCGCTCAGTTCCACAACGCAAAGTTCTCGTATACCACAAGATTATGTCCTGTCTAAAGCAATGATAAACCTTTCTCACCTTAATGTCTTCACGCTTCCCTCTTATGGAATTTTTAGTTGTTATAGATCCTGGAAGAGCAAACGCCACCTGGTAGAGAAAACTACTTCGTCTGTGTTCCGTTCCATCGTATAAATAACGGTCACGCCATCTTGGTCTTGATAACTGGATACCAAGAACAACTGCTGCACCCTGTAAATATTAACAATCAAGTCAATAATCTTAGAAAGAATAATTTCTCTATGGAAGATTCTGTCACTATTTACACTATGGTCAAATTTCTAACTGAAGATTAGACAAGAAGCTGGAAGTTCTCGCTATACACACAAGATAGTATCGAGAGTTGATTAAGGTCTTTTCATGTTAATAAATGTCTAATTAATAGTTTATATAACATTCAAGGCCTAAAGAAAGACCTGCAATAGGCAGATTTAGCTCCTGCATAATGTATGTTTAAACAACTTTCACTGAAATGTTAAAATCTTTTAAAGATCTTCAAGGATGGAAGTTAGCCATGCTGCATTTGTTGGAGCAGTTATAAAATCGGTGAATCTGCATTTATTACAGGTACACCATAACTTTCCTGAGGAGTAACCTAGGGAATCATGACAGGTGCACACGTTAAACCGTTTGGCCACTGAACCCCCCGTAATGTAAAACAGCTGCCGTCATCCAATCATTTGTGTTACAGCATGTTCAATTTTAAAACAAACTAAACTTACCCAAGTAACGGCCTCAAAAGCATTGTGACTTCCATTAAAAAATTCCCAGAAATCATTTCGACAAGAATGGCGTTTCCACCAGTCTTTTTCGTCCTGATCAGCTTGCTGCCATTTTACATGGGGGCCACATTCTTTCTCCTCTCTATAAAAACAAAATTAAGATAACTTAAAATCTTGGACCCCTGTTTTTTACAATTTAGTAGAATGGCGGGCTGTCATATTATGGAGCCATGATGGCTCAGTCAGCATGACGGTGGCTTGCTAATGATTAGGTCTCAGCCAGGTTAGCTCCCTGTGTTGACTAAGAAAGTTCCTCAGTATTTTCAAACAGGGATTCCTGTGTCTGTGGTGCAGGACGGAACGGTCCAACAAGGGACAGAGTCTAGTCATTTGGATGGATAAAAAAACCGAGATCTTGGGCACATTAGCATGCACGTAAAAAAAACCTTTACAGATGGAATTCAAAATAAAGAATAGGTCAAAGAAACATTCGATGGTAATGCCCGTCTTCGTTATCCCAGTTCATGCAGAGAAGTACAACCATATTTTTAAGGGGAATTTTAGCTACTCACCTTTTAAAATTACAAATTTGATTTTTCGATTCTTTTTCTGACGAGGTACATGTATTGTCAGTATCTAAATTGATTGCTTCCTCTTCCACACAATTTGCTCCTGTTGCTGCACGTGGGCCATGAAAATGTGCCCGTAATGCTGAAATAAATTATAGATTTGATGTTAAAAATTTTGTCCCATCATCATAAGGAACAGGTAACATTTGCGAACCCCCCAAAAATGAGAGAGACAAATGGGTTTTAACATCCACTTGACACAAACTAGGTCATTTCGGGACTAACATATGGTTCAATTTTATTTCATTAATTCCCATGTGCATAGGGGTCATTAGCAGTGGGAGGGAACCAGAGAACCCGGAGAAAACCCATCAGGTGGACAGGCGACCCTTCTCCTCGTCACGTACAACCGGAAAATCAAAACCACACCAGTTGATTCAATGACAGACCGTATGATACAGCACGCACGTGCTAACCATTCGGTCAACCCTTGACATGTATGAACTGGCTTGGCTATGTCTACAATGCTTGGTAGAAGAATTTTGCCCGGACAGCGGCGTTGCCATCACCTCTTCATCAAAATCCTACTGTCAAGGCTTTATTTACTAAAGTATGTACGAGGATGTATCTCCATTAATTTTGTCCATCCTGAATGAAGAGGGGGGCATCACTTCCAACCCATCAGATGTTACCCCAGACAAGGCAAAACAGGATTAAAAAATGCAAAGGTTCATTCTGGCCCAAGCTGAGAATTGAACCGGGGGCATTTTAAAGTCAGTGCTCTCTACCTTAAAAAATAATGGGACCCAATACTTTGATACAAACAATGTGCAAATATGCACCGAGCTACAATAAAAGACAACAGCTAGCTATAGCGGCGACCAGTCCAATGCATTCAACTTTAAATTTCAATTCTGCATACCAGTATTACATGTTATTTCAACTCATTAGTCAGCATATATGATATTCCCTATTACTGTACTGGGTCTATTTTTAATCAATAATTAAAATACATGCATGTGTCACAGAATTACTATGACACATATTATTATTATAAAGTATTCATTTTATATAATTTACCATCATCTAAAATCTGATCCAAACTTGGAAAACCCATGTCAAATCACCGCTTGTCTTAAACTATGCAACCTCAACTGAACTATCTACATAAATATTTGCAAGGGAATTCCCGATTTTGTTACTAAATATAGTAGTGACTCAATACTTCCGGTGGAAGTGCGCTTGAGCAGATATATAGATCATAACCTTCACGTGTACTTCAAATCTTGACAACAAACAATAATAACAAAAGCCAAAATGTCGTAACTACCATGTATTACCCCATTATTGTCTCACAATTTGACAAATTAATATAAATAGCAACTCTATTAGTCATGACAAATGTGTACGCACAAGCCTGGGCTATAAATGTTAACAGCTGCAAATACAAAGTCAAAAGCAGTCCACTCGATCGTAATGGAAAATTCCAGTTGTTTTGTTTACAGTTCTACGCTTTTATTTTGACATTAAATCTTTGTCATTTGTTACTGGATAAAATCAATCAAATAAACTCACCTCTTGGTATTCCATTGAATATCCTCCACATGTTTCACGGCGCTTGAAGATCCTGGCTGCAAGAAAAATCCCCTTTTAACCGCAGCCAAGAAACTGCCCTGTCCCATGGGCAGCCATCTTGAAAAATTGCGTCATTACAATATCTCGTTCTGAAAGTCCGCGAAATTTGAACCCATAGATTTTCTTGCTGTTGTAGCAGAAGTGGTTTATAGCGGGGGATCGAATTGATATTTTTGAAATGGTGGGGTTTGTGATACAGGTGTATGCATTATCTATAACAAGTGCATCATCACAGCTTGGTCAGTTGGTGACCACCCGTCCGGGCACGTCGCAATTAAGACTGTCCCGCAAAATGCTTCCAACAAATCCAAGTCCGTCGCGTCCTGAAAACCAGCCAACGAAATGAAATGAAATGAAATGTGGTTTTATGGCACGTCAGCTCCAACCGGGCTATATTGCGCCAAACATAATAATGATTCTTTGAGACAAGCTAAATCATATCACAAAAATTTTATATGCATAAATAAAAACAATATCACAGTTTTATCAAATTTAAAAATAAAAACAATCTTTTATGCATATAAACAATAAATATTACATATATATATATATTATAAACAAATTAAAATTTATAATAAAAACCTGTCTCTTTTAAAAAGTTTAGCATTTCGCAATATAGCCCGGGGTGGGCAAATAAGTGATGTAGTGACTGGCAACGATAATATCGTGATCTTGTATTCTTGAGATGATTACACTCAATCAAAATGTGCTTCACTGTCAAGGGAACATGACAATGTTCACATTCTGGTTGAGGCTCTCGCTTTAAGATGAAAATATGAAATGAAATGAAATGTTGTTTAATGGCACGTCAGCTCCAGCCGGGCTATATTGCGCCAAACATATGGTGAATCTATCAAGACAAATTAAAACAATATCACATAATTGAATTTATATATGTAAATAAAAACAAATATCACAGAAAATATATTAATTAAAAATAAATATAACAAATCTTTTACATATACAAATATTTAAAACAATATACATGATCAAATATATACAATTAAAATTGAAAATAAAAGTTTGTCTCTTTTAAAAATGTTAACACTTTATCATATAGCTCCGGTTGAGCAAATAGCTGACGTACTGACTGGCAACGGTAGTATTTAGATCTAATATACTTGAGATGTTTGCACTCAATCAAGATGTGTTTTACTGTCAAAGGAACATGACAGTGAACACATTCCGGTTGAGGCTCTCGCTTCAAAATGAAAATATGAGTTAAAAAGGTATGACCAATGCGAGAGCGACACAAAACAACTTCATCCCTCCTGTTGGTTCTATAGGAGTTGGGCCAATCTCCTAGGAGAGGCTTAATGTAATGAAGTTTATTTGTGCCTGCAAGATCCCAAGACCGTTGCCAGCGGTCATAAATGAAATAATTTATACATGCTTTAAAATCTTTATATGGTATTAAAAAGGGTGATTGGGGAAGATCTAAAGCAGCTTTGGCAGCAAAATCTGCTTGATCAGTCCCCCTTATATCAACGTGACTGGGGAGCCAGCAAAAGACAACGTCTTTGCTGCTCAACTCGTAAGATAGTAGCAGACGATAAACATCTGCTACCAATGGGTGTTAAAGCTGTTTTTTGTTAATTGCTTGAAGCGAGGACAGAGAATCAGTAAAGATGATATGCTTTAAAGATGAAGAGGATTGTATGAACTCCCAAGGCCTGAAGAATGGCCTGGAGCTCCGCTGTAAATATTGAAGCAGCAGGTGGAAGACACACAGAAATGGTCTCAGATGGCGTCACGGTAGCCGAAGCTACCCGGTCGCCATCCTTAGAACCATCTGTGTAAATAGGAGCATAATCACCATACTTAGACCGTAACTCTCTAAAGAGAGATTGGAACACCGTAGAACTAGTATCTCTCTTTTTATGTTGAGTAAGATCGAAATCGATCTTTGGGGGAGATATAGCCCACGGTGGAGTCCTAAAGACAGGGGTATTCGCAATACTGTCAAGGCTGATACCAGCCTCAGACAAAAGGGGTTGTATGCGAATACCGAATGATGGAATAACATTAGTCTTCACTAGATACAAATGCTCATGAAGAGGTCTAAATATGGTGTTAAATGAAATGTGATTCGGAAGTGATGCTATTTTCGTAGCATACTGCAGGGCCAGTTTATTACGTCTGTTGTGCAGTGAGGGCTCATGCGCCTCGACGTATAAACTGTCCACTGGAGATGTACGAAATGCTCCTAAACTGATTCGAAGTCCCTGGTTGTGTATGGTGTCGAGCTCTTTGAGATAAGACTCGCGGGCAGACCCATACACAATACACCCATAATCGAGTTTGGATCTGATCAGTGCTCGATATAATCTGAGCTGTATTTGATAAGACTCAATATGTTGAGGGCTTTCAGACATTTCTTTTTTAGGTTTTTAATGTGGGGGATAAATGATAATTTCTTATCAAATATCAGCCCCAGAAATTTGGTTTCATCCACAACTGGAAGGCGGCTGCCATCCAAGAAAAGTTCTGGATCAGGATGCAAACCTCGTTTCTGACAGAAATGCATGCAGACAGTCTTGGATTTCGAAAAACGAAAACCATTTTCGGTTGCCCATTTTTGAAGTGAATTCAAACAAAGCTGCAACTTACGTTCGATTATCCGCATGTCTGTAGAACCATAGCACATCTGAAAGTCATCAACATAGAGAGCCCCGTTTGTACCTGGTTTAAGGCACGCTGGGATAGTGTTAATTTTAATTGCAAACAATGTTGGAGATAAAATACTTCCTTGGGGAACCCCCATTTATGGGTCAGAGAAGATTGATCCCAGTCGTACCTTAAATGACCTATCTTCCAGGAAATTTTTAATGAAGATAGGTAAGCGACCTCGTAAGCCGAGATTATGGAGGTCGCGCATGATACCATATTTCCATGTAGTATCATATGCTTTCTCAAGATCCTTTGGGACCGAAATCCAAATTGGAGGTCAGTAATAAGGTTGTTGGACTCGAGGTACCAAACCAGCCTTCGATTGATCAATCTCTCCATGGTTTTGCAAATACAGCGAGTTAAAGCGATCGGATGATAGTTGGTAGGATTCGTATGATCTTTACCCGGCTTAGGGATGGGAATTATTGTGGCTTCATGCCACGAGGGAGGAAAATTCCCATCAATCCAAACCCGGTTAAAAAGATCTAATAAAATTAAGAGAGTTGGAAAAGGTAAATGTTTTTGAATTTGGTAGTGAATTTCATCTAGACCAGTTGCGGTATCGCGAGCTGTTTAAGTGAGTCACGGAGCTCTGCAATAGAAAAAAGATCATTGTAACATTCATCATTACGGGACTTGAAATTAAGTCGCCTTTTCACCTGTTGATGTTTAATGACCCAAAAGGCATTAGAGGGGAAATTGGATGATGAATTGAATGAAAAAGTACTGGCCGGTGAATTAGCAATATCAGGAAATGTTGTTAGGGTGGAATTATCAACATTGAGATGGTTAACTGATAATGCACTACTTTTACCTTTAATCCTACGAATCCTATCCCATACCGATTTTGATGTGGTACGGGAATTGATCCTTGAGACATAACCTTGCCATGAAGACTTCTTTGCTTGTCGTATGGTTCTACGGGCCCATCCATTTGGTATGCCGCAATATTCTCCATGGAAGGATGGTTCTTTAAACGTCTCAGGATACGATCACACTCTTTGAGAGCGGATTTGCAATCGTCATTATACCATGGTTTATTGAAACGTTTTGGTTCAGTTGTGGTCTTTGGAATCGCCTGCTCAGCTACATCTTGAAGAATTGAAGTGAATAAGGCCATGGGCTCGTCTGCATCTTCTAACTCTTTTGCGTCAAAAGAGAAGAGACACAAAGATTCAAACAGAGCCCAATCAGCCTTATGCAACTTCCACCTCTAAGGTCTTTCGACTGGAGAGGGACCATTATTATCAATTAAGATAGGAAAGTGGTCACTACCACAAAGATCTTCATTTACTCTCCATGTAAAATCCTGAAACAGGACCGGAGAGCAAATGGTAAGATCGAGGGAAGAAAAAGAAGCTGTGGCAGGATGTAGATAAGTAGGCGAGTCATCGTTTAATAAGCACAAATTATTATTGTTAATGAAGTCTACTATTTGTCTACCTCTTAAGTTATCATCTGGACTACCCCAGAGTGGATGATGACCATTGAAATCTCCCATAAGAATATATGGGAGAGGAAGCTGGGCAAAAAGGTCATCAAGATCTCTGGGGTTTAAATTAAGGCTTGGTGATAAGTATAGCGAACAGAGCGTAAAGGGAATGTGTAATGTCACCCGAGCGGCTACTGCCTGCAAAGGAGTATTCAGGGTGACTTGACTCTGTGGAATGTCTCCATTGACAATAATGGAAGTACCACCATGTGCTCTACCATCATTAATTGAAAAATGATGGTAGGAGACAAAATGCCTGAATGACAAACTATCAGAATTTTTAAAAAAAGTTTCTTGTAGACAAATAGCTAATGGATTTTTATTTTGAATTAAAAGTTGAACTTCATTAAAATTTGGCTTAAGACCACGACAATTCCATTGTATTGACCATATTCAGGGTGGTTTTACAGGACTTCTAGGAGGTTTGTTATGGGGAGGGGCGTTGTGTTTTTCAACAACAGTAATACCCTCCTCCATCGACTCTACTCCAAATCGATTATATAAGTCTATGGAAGTGGAACCTTTCCGGTTCCCTTTTCTATATTTATCTAGAGAAGAGTCTATTTTTTTATTTGGCTTCTCGGGTAAGGGATGTTTTTGGGTATTACCTGCTCCCTTGTTGTCAGTGTTTTTATTTTTAGTATTATTATCATTATTGGTATTATTTTTTCCCGAGCCGACATACGTTTGTGTTAAGCTCGTAGTACCCGTAGAGGCAGTTTTATCCTGTAAAACCGGTGTTTCTCCTTTTAGACAGGATTCCGATGTCTGGACGCTAATAGATCTCATCTGGACTTTCGCTTTACTAGCGAAAGACCCAGTAGGTGGAATAAGTGTTGTTACTTCCACCTGTTTTTTAGCGTCGTAATAAGGGATCTTCCTTTCAGACATGACCTGTTGAATTTTCTTTTCCTTTTGCCAAACGGGGCATTCTCTAGAATATGCAGAATGCTTGCCCTTACAGTTAACACAGCAAAAATCAGCAGCACAGGTAGAGCTCTCGTGACCGTCAAGGCCACAACGCGCACACGTTTCTTTACCTCTGCATACAGTTTTGCTGTGACCGTATTTTTGGCATTTGAAACATCTCAAAGGATTAGAAATGTAAGTGTCAACAGGAATATTAAGATAACCTGCCTTTATCGATTTCGGAATGTCGGGACGATTGAAAGTGAGGATATATGTATTAGTGGGAACTATTTTTTCACCACGTCGAACACTAATTCTTTTAACATGTGTAACATTTTGTGATGATAAATGTTCAACCATTTCTTCCTCACTGCTGCCTTCAAGGTCCCGGCAGCGAATAACACCTCTAGATGAATTGAGTGACCTATGTGGAGTCACTTTGATAGAGTAATTAGCAAGCATGTCAGATTTAAGTAACATAGTTGCATAATGCTCCACTTTTAAGTTTCTTGATACTTTTGGGCTCTCCAGCCAAGCCAGAGATACCTTTCGATATCAAGAAAGGTGACACTTTGGAAAAATCTACATTTGAGGTGCTCTCAATAAGGAGAAACCTCGGCCAAGATCTAGATACCTTTACAGGAATATCAGGATCTTCGTCTGTCTTCCTTCTTTTCGTATTGGGGATTGGGGGATCCATGAAATAATATCTTGGATATTCACCCTTCGCCACCCCCAGGTTACTTTCCTGCCTACTAGGGGAGGACCAGCGCGGATTGCCAGCGCATTGCCTCAGGGCAAGGCGAAGGGTATACTCAAGCAAGATGTATACAAGTATATATCAAACTTGATTGACCCAGGCCACGCGTCAAAGAGGGTACCTAGGACACAAAGGTTAATCAGCTTAGTTCAAAAACAAGCTTGAGAAAAAGTACCCTCTTTAATGCTGAAATGACCATAGCCGATTGATCAGAGTGGGCCACTCTGACCTCCCGTCTTGGTGAACCATGGGCCAAAGTAATGTGTTGCAGAGAAAAGGCTCGCAAGCCAAATCCCCACTCAATTACCAGGATTCCACTCTCCACCGACACAACGCACGGCAAACACGTTGCCCCATTACAGGGATCCTTTTAGTCGCCTTTTACGACACGCAGGACATACGAAGGGTATATTCTTATCACCCCCTACACCCCAGGGGGGTACCAGCTTAAGGAGTGTTTGTGTCTCAACTAATTCGTTACGCGAGAGCTTGTTCATTTTATTCAGATTTTTTAATGTAGATCGAGGCATTTGTCATCTAAGCTTCAACTACAGGGATACTTGCGAACTAAACTTATTAAAACCTTTAAAAAGTTTTATGGCCGTCATATTGACTTGATTGGTAAATATAACATGTCTCTCTCGGCAATTATTCTAGATATATTTAATTGACGCGTGTACTATCTCCCTGATAATGTCTGTCTACTACATCGTTAACACTGTTCATCACGTGCATTTTGCATACGGATAGTTCATTGGCCAATCACGCTATTTTACCGAGATTTCGCCTAATAGTTTGGATGCAGCTATGGCGCCAGGCAGGGTAAGCTTACTCTTCCGGACACCTGTTACCACTGTTTGTCGTGTATTTTGTACACGGTGAACAGTCCATATGCTGATTACACTATTTGCCTATACCTTCGAATTTTGTCTAATGGTTTGGATTGTTCGTACTTGATTTTATTTGTATTACTGTTTCAGAAGTCTAACATTGTTTGAAGTGTATTTGTTTGACACGATTCTTTCTTGAAAAGGTTTCCCAAGTACCCAGTGGGTCAAATCTGACCCCAATCCTAAATAATGGTTAATTTGAATAAAAACTTTTATTTTGGTGTTAATCGAGTCTATGGCTATCACTTTTTAAGGAGATCATATTTTTCTTGTGGAAAAAAGGTGTCTTGGGTTCTGCAGGGTTAAATTAAAAATAAACATCAAATACTTTATGAATATAAACAATTAAAATGAAAGAAGACGGGTTACATATATACAATTAAAACTTATAATAAAATTTTGTCTCTTAAAAAGTTTAGGACCTTACAATTTTGCCCCGGTTGAGCAAATACATGGTTTAATGTCTGACAACGGTAATATTTTGATCTAATATTTCCAAGATACTTCCACTCAAACAAAATGTGCTTCACCGTCAAAGGAACATGACAGTGTTCACATTCTGGTTGAGCCAGACAAAACAACTTCATCCCTCCTGCTGAGATGAAGTTTATTTGTGCCTGCAAGATCCCAAGACCGTTGCCAGCGGCCATAAATGAAATTATTTATAATAAAGTTAAAATCTTTATATGGCGTTAAATATTCAGATATGGGAAGATCTAAAGCAGACTTGGCAGCCGAGTTGTGTTAGTAAAGTTGCTGTCTTTACAGGGCTAGAAGCAGAAGCCCATTGGGCAGTAGATTTGGAGGAAGTTCAGTTCCTGCCTGGATGAAGACGTGTATGTAATATGTAAAGATATGTGCAAATAAAAAACAAATAGTTGTTAAAAATGTTTTGTTTTTTTTTTTGGGGGGGGGGGGCGCACAGGGCTACGGAAAAAGGTCTGGCGTGTATCATCACCGTGGTCCCCATTGGTCGGTCGCACAGAGCCTCAGAAAATGTCATGCAAGATTTAAGTGCGAATAAAAACAATGCACATTTAGACAATTTTTTTAATCATTATTATATGTCTACAGGATTAATCAATAAACCACATTCAAATTCTATTTTGTACCATATTGAGCCAAATATTATTTTTATTTATCACAAATAGGCCACCTTTGATTATCAGTTATGGGCTGGCACAAGTAGGGCACCTTTGAAATACGCTGATGTTTTTTCGTCAAGTTATACAGCATTATTTTAATTCAAATACCTACATGTGTTAGTAAAGTTGCTGTCTTTACAGGGCTAGAAGCAGAAGCCCATTGGGCAGTAGATTTGGAGGATGTTCAGTTCGTGCCTGGATGAAGACGCGTATGTAATATGTAAAGATGTAATATATGTGCAAATAAAAAAACACAAATGGTTGTTAAAAATGTTTTTTTTTTTTTTTTTTTTTGGGGGGGGGGGGGGGCGCACAGGGCTACGGGAAAAGGTCTGGCGTGTATCATCACCGTGGTCCCCATTGGTCGGTCGCACAGAGCCTCAGAAAATGTCATGCAAGATTTAAGTGCGAATAAAAACAATACACATTTAGACAATTTTTTTAATGATTATTATATGTCTACAGGATTAATCAATAAACCACATTCAAATTCTATTTTGTACCATATTGAGCCAAATATTATTTTTATTTATCACAAATAGGCCACCTTTGATTATCAGTTATGGGCTGGCACAAGTAGGGCACCTTTGAAATACGCTGATGTTTTTTCGTCAAGTTATACAGCATTAATTTAATTCAAATACCTACATGTGTTAGTAAAGTTGCTGTCTTTACAGGGCTAGAAGCAGAAGCCCATTGGGCAGTAGATTTGGAGGATGTTCAGTTCGTGCCTGGATGAAGACGCGTATGTAATATGTAAAGATGTAATATATGTGCAAATAAAAAAAACACAAATGGTTGTTAAAAATGTTTTGGTTTTTTTTTTTGGGGGGGGGGGGCGTGTATCATCACCGTGGTCCCCATTGGTCGGTCGCACAACGCCTCAGAAAATGTCATGCAAGATTTAAGTGCGAATAAAAACAATACACATTTAGACAATTTTTTTAATGATTATTATATGTCTACAGGATTAATCAATAAACCACATTCAAATTCTATTTTGTACCATATTGAGCCAAATATTCTTTTTATTTATCACAAATAGGCCACCTTTGATTATCAGTTATGGGCTGGCACAAGTAGGGCACCTTTGAAATACGCTGATGTTTTTTCGTCAAGTTATACAGCATTATTTTAATTCAAATACCTACATGTGTTAGTAAAGTTGCTGTCTTTACAGGGCTAGAAGCAGAAGCCCATTGGGCAGTGGATTTGGAGGATATTCAGTTCGTGCCTGGATGAAGACGCGTATGTAATATGTAAAGATGTAATATATGTGCAAATAAAACACAAATGGTTGTTAAAAATGTTTTGGTTTTTTTTTGGGGGGGGGGGGGCGCACAGGGCTACGGAAAAAGGTCTGGCGTGTATCATCACCGTGGTCCCCAGTGGTCGGTCGCACAGAGCCTCAGAAAATGTCATGCAAGATTTAAGTGCGAATAAAAACAATACACATTTAGACAATTTTTTTAATGATTATTATATGTCTACAGGATTAATCAATAAACCACATTCAAATTCTATTTTGTACCATATTGAGCCAAATATTATTTTTATTTATCACAAATAGGCCACTTTTGATTATCAGTTATGGGCTGGCACAAATAGGGCACCTTTTTTGAAATACGCTGATGTTTTTTCGTCAAGTTATACAGCATTATTTTAAATCAAATACCTACATGTGTTAGTGAAGTTGTTGTCTTTACAGGGCTAGAAGCAGAAGCCCATTGGGCAGTAGATTTGGAGGAAGTTCAGTTCGTGCCTGGATGAAGACGCGTATGTAATATGTAAAGATGTAATATATGTGCAAATAAAACACAAATGGTTGTTATAAAAGTTTTGTTTTTTTTGTGGGTGGGGGGCGTGCACAGGGCTACGGGAAAAGGTTTGGCGTGTATCATCACCGTGGTCCCTATTGGTCGGTCGCACAGAGCCTCAAAAAATGTCATGCAAGATTTAAGTGCGAATAAAAACAATACAAATTTAGACAATTTTTTTAATCATTATTATATGTCTACAGGATTAATCAATAAACCACATTCAAATTCTATTTTGTACCATATTGAGCCAAATATTCTTTTTATTTATCACAAATAGGCCACCTTTGATTATCAGTTATGGGCTGGCACAAATAGGGCACCTTTTTTGGAATACGCTGATGTTTTTTCGTCAGGTTATACAGCATTAGTTTAATTCAAATACCTACATGTGTTAGTAAAGTTGCTGTCTTTACAGGGCTAGAAGCAAAAGCCCATTGGGCAGTAGATTTGGAGGAAGTTCAGTTCGTGCCTGGATGAAGACGCGTATGTAATATGTAAAGATGTAATATATGTGCAAATAAAACACAAATGGTTGTTAAAAATGTTTTGTTTTGTTTTTTGTGGCGGGGGGGGGGGGGGGCGCACAGGGCTACGGAAAAAGATCTGGCGTGTATCAATGATACTTGTGTAGTACGATATCAGAACCCGCTACTCGGATTAACTAGACATCTTGTATTTATATCTGTTTGTATTGTATAATAAAATGTTAAGGATGACGACTGGGAAATGTGGATCCATGATTACTTCAAATGACGACTGGTTCTGTGTATTCACGCGATCGTTGTGGGTGTATATGGAATATCATTTGCCCCCGTAATGGTTGGGCTACAGAATATGAATTTGGGTGAAGAACAATTTGGCCACGGTTGGTGATAACTCTGCTAGAATCAGAGGAACGGACCAATGATGACTAGGTTGGTAGGGGAGAGGGGGGTGACATGGGACGGAGGTAAAGTGGGACAGGCCTTATATCTTCAAATATTTTCATCCAATCAGCATGAATTTACACCATTTGTGCAGTCATTGACCTTAGATGGGTCCATGTGTCAGGCCATCCTTTTCTGATTGTTCTTTCGAATTTTATAGTCAGAAGTTGTTTTTTTACTGATAAAGGTAATATTTTTTATTTTGTTATTGTGAACCCTGTACATGACTTAGCTTTTAATTTATGAGATTTTTAGATAACTAATGTGTTCATTGATTTTACCATGACCTCAAAAAGATTTAATTAGGTCAACATTGTAAGCCTAGCATAAATTAGATGAGTCAATATTGGGGAGAACTGGGACTCCTTTTTATATGTACCACTTAACTCACTTCTTTTTTTCTTGCAGAATATGCCTAGAAAATATTCAAGAAAAACAGATATTGGTTTAGTACCTCATGCAGCAATGTTAGAGGCAGTAAAACAGTTAGGAAAGTCATTACGAAATGTTGCCGTAGAAAGAGGTATAAGTAAAAGTACTTTGCAGAGATATATGAAGAAATATGAAGCAAATGATGAAGCCAGTTTAGTTCCAAATTATCAGCATAGATCTGTTTTCACAATGAATCAAGAACAGACCATGGTTGAGTATATAAAAACAGTTTCGAAGATGTTTCACGGACTTACTTCAATTCAGACAAGACAGTTGGCTTTCCAAGTTGCACAGAAGAATAACATCTCTATGCCTAAACAATGGAGTGAAAACAGCATGGCTGGAATAGAATGGCTGAAGTCTTTTCTTTGTAGACATCCATCATTGTCCTTGCGCAGTCCAGAAGCAACATCTTTGGCCAGGGCGACTGCTTTCAATCATCATACAGTCACCAATTTTTTTGATCTTCTCGAGCAAGAGCTGAAAGTAACCAGTGTTGTTGGGGGAAGAATATTTAATCTCGACGAAAGTGGTGTGACAACAGTGCAGAAAGTACCCAAGGTCATCAGCAAGAAGGGAACCAAACAAGTTGGACAAATTACTTCTCGTGAACGTGGGGGAGCTTGTCACTGTCTGTGCCGTTGTTTCAGCAACCGGAACCTCTTTACCGTTGACGTATGTTTTCCCCAGAAAAAATTTTCATTTCATTTCATTTCTAACAGGTGCTCCCGAGGGATCACTTGGACTTGTATCAGATTCAGGGTGGATGAATTCTACCTTATTTTTTGATGTTATGAAGCACATAGTACAGAATACCAATTCTACTAAGGAAAATCCAATAATTTTGATTATGGATAACCATGAAAGCCATCTGTCCTATACAAATTTAGAGTATGCCAAAGATAATGGAGTTCACATCATAACTTTACCTCCACATATTAGTCACAAAACTCAACCACTAGACCGATCTGGTTTAGGACCATTTAAGACATATTTTAATTCTGAAGCTAACAGTTGGATGATGAAGAATCCTGGTAAAACCATAACCATTTACCAAATGGGCCAGTTGATAGGGACTGCATGGTTAAGAACCTCCACACCTTGTAACATAATTGCAGGATTTCGAGCATCAGGAATATGGCCATTCAACAAGCATATTTTGGTCAAGATGAGTTCTTACCATCTTCGATTACAGATCGACCAGATCCGACTCAAAATGCAGACCATGCTGGACCTTCCCATAGTCATGGTAACATACTTCAGCCTAACGTTCATGAACTACCTGGATCTTCCCATAATGAAGAATTTTTGACTCCAGAGAAGATCAGAGGTTACCCTAAAGCTGAAGAAAGAAAAGGGGAAAGACGATGGTAGCAACATCAACTCCTGAGCTAAAACGTATTCGCGATAATTTAACAGATGAAGAAGAAAAAGAACGACATTGAAATGAAATGAAATGTGGTTTTATGGCACGCCAGCTCCAACCGGGCTATATTGCGCCAAACATATGGTGAATATTACAAGACAGGCTAAATTATATCACAGAAAAACATTATATGCATAAATAAAAACAATATCACAGTTAAAAGAACGACAAAAGTCAATCAGGGATGCAAATAAATCTGCAAAGAAAAAGTTAAATATGAGCTCTGGTAAACAGAAACAGAAAGTTTATGAAAGCTCTTCTTCATCTGAGGAAACTTTTAAACTTAATGATAATGATACAGATGAATACGACAGCGAAGAAGATGTCAATGATGATATTAACAAAAGTAGTTTGATGATTAATAATTATGTTGTGGCATTTAAAGGTGTTGGGAAATATGATAAATGTTGTGTGTATTCTGTTACTCAGATTTTGTCACTCGATGAGGATGATGGTAATATGATTGAAGTTGAGTTTTTCAGAAAAAGTTCTAAAGTTAAGGGCAAATTTGTTAAACCCCAGGGGGCAGACATTGCCCATGTATTGCCTAGTCAGATTAAATCAATTCTACCGAAACCAATTTCTAGAGGCACAACCACCAGAACAAAAGATGGAGTGATATTTCCCTTAGATTTTGGAGGATTAGATGTTCGTTAAATTAAATACAGAGCTATGTTTATTAAGTCAAGATTTATTTCTTGCGTTCCATGTAAAATGATTATGTTATGGTTGAGTTATGTTTGCTTACATTAGTGTTTGAGGTTCAAGTAATGACCTTTAATTTTATTTATGTGCCAAATTAAATGAGAATAATAAACCGTTAGTTTATATAATATCTGATATTTATTTATTTACAGATAATACTAGTTTTATTTGTAGGCTGCATTGAAATTAATCAATATATATGTGATGTCCCAATTCTCCTTGCATAGTCCCAATTCAACCCATGGCATGATGTCCCAATTGACCCCATATTTAAGTGCATTGTTTGATTGCCCATAAAGTCATAAATTATGTCACCACCATTAATACATACAACTTATAGCCAATATATTATGCTATATTATGGATCAAAGTTTACTTCTCTGACTAGATTCATCTCTTAGACTTAAACCTTTATCTACAAAGAGTCGAAAATTGTCCCACTTCACCCCACTCTCCCCCTACACAAGTTTGGAGAACAAATTGGTGTTAACTCTACTAGAAGCACAAGAACGGATCAATGATGACTTTCAAAAGATAACTTGGTCGGTGTATTCGGTACACATGGAATATTATTTGCCTCGATATTTTGTGGACTACAAAATAATATTACTTCGCTCGTTCAGTTTAAATAAACTTTAGTACTGAAGGAGTAACGAGATATTTTGAAAATGCTAAGAAATGACAAAGATTACTTTAGTGCGAGGTTATAAATGGATTTAAATCATGGTCACGAATTAAAAACTTGATGGTGGGAAATAAATGAAATGGGGTTTCAAGGAAAGGTTGGATGTGACAGGGCAGTTCCCCCCAGGAAGTGCTGAACCACATGACATCCCCAAAATCAAGAAAGGTCGTTTACTTTAAGTGTCTTAAATCAGTAGATAATACGGAGATTAACATGGGGAAGGCGTCAAGTGAAGTGAAATGGGGATTAACGTCCTACTCCGACTGGGCTAATGAAGACGGATATACGCCATACAGTGTGCTATGGGAGAAATTTTGCCCGGGCAGCGGCACTATGGCCTACTCTTATATCGAATTCCAACTACCAAGGGATCCACGGGACCTCAGTTTTTCGTCTCATCCAACTAGACAGCTTTCCTTGTCAGGTCCTCTCCGTCGTCCTGCACCACTGACAAGGAGAAACCAGGCCGGAAAACCCAGATGAACTTTCTCGGCCAATGCAGGGATCAAACACGCGACCCCCAGGCTAGCGAGCTACTGTGGCTCCCTTGTCGGAAATAAAAGCTGTAGGTAACGTGTATGACCATGAATAGTTTAATCACGCCCCCATCCACCATCTGTATAATTATTATATTACTTTAGCTGATGTTATACTAGAAGTGAAATTAATGTTGGTATATGTTTGTCATATTGCCGTATGAAGATGGAAATATGCCGATTGCCATGGAGGGAAAATTGCCACGCTGTTCACGCGAACTCTTCATTAAATTCTAATTGTTCTGTGTCTGTTCATAATTCAGCTGTAAATATGAACGAAATACAGAAAGTTGCAGATTCACACGAACAGGCCCAACAACATGTAAATTTCTGTCCATCCTGTACAATTAAATATAAAACCGGAATGCGTTGTTTTAATATTCTGAAGTTTTGTCATAATCTCCAAAATGATCTCTATTTGGTTGCTAAATGGTGTGAAAACAATGGGATAGTAATCAATCCCTCGAAAACAAAATCAATGCTGATGTCGTCAAAACACAAAAGAAATCAGAAAACCCCAACTTTATCACTGCATGTTGAGAAAATTGAGACGGTTACTACCGCAAAATTACTTGGAATTCAAATTGATCAAGACCTTAATTGAGAAGCATAGATATGTCTACAACAACTTTCATCAAAAAAAAGTATTTCTCCTAAATAAGATAAAAGATCATTTACCTTACGAGACAAGAATTTTGTTTTATAATAGTTACATACTACCAATATTTGATTATTGCTCTATTATTTGGGGAAATGCTACCAAAAGTAGATTAGACATTCTTTTAATATTACAAAAGAGGGCAGCAAGAATTATTCTTGATGCACCATTTGAAACTCCGTTTCCAAAACTGTTATCTTGCTCGGTTCACAGGCCAATAAATCTCTTTTCCTTCAAAAATGCAAAACGGAATCCATGAACCGTACTTTTCATTATTCTGCATGTCTTTATGGAACAATCTGCCTTTTGATATAAAAATGTTGAAAATTTTAAGATTAAACTAACTGAGCACTAAAAAACATAATATTTAACTGATGACATACTTATTTGTCGTGTATATTTAACTTGCAACTGCATTCTATCTTATTTTGTGTGCAATTATAGTGTTCTTCCTATATTCTACTTGTATAATGTATTGTAGTTTAGGAGTGACTTCCCACTTTAAAATGCCATTGCATTTCAAATGATTTTGAATTTATCCTGATATTACATCTATATATATATGTCTTTGTAGCTTAGGAGGGACATATGGAAGATTAGGGGTTTTTTTTGCAAACCAAATAAGTTACCTCATTAAGAAAAGTTTTTGTTATTATTCAAGCAGGGTGAATAACGACAAACCTTACTTTGCTGGTCTGCTATGATGAACAACAGGGTTTACTACATGGTCCGATTCCTCCTTATTGAAGCCAACCCAAATCATGATGAATTAGCAAATGCCATCTATATTTATAGGGTCACCCACTAAAATAGAACAGTACTTAGTGGTTACTGCAAGTGGCTCGTGATCCCAAAATAGGCATTAACAGATTGTGAACAAGAAAATTATTAGAATTTGCTTGGCCAATGCTTAGTATACAAAACATTTAATATCATGGATTTAACTGTTCAAATTAACAAAAATCATTGGTTTAGCTGTTCAAGTTACAAAAATCATTGAATATCAAAATACTTGTTCGTATATTTATATTTAGGCGTAACCACGCTCTGACGGTGTATAAATATAAAATCAATCAGATGATGACTATGATCTGTAAAGCATCCACACGATGTTTCAAAGTGATCAAGGGCCATAACTCCCGTAGTAAGTATCCTTGTCTCATGACCTTAAACATTGTATAAATTTAAAGCCAATCGAATATTAACTTCAGCTTCTAATGCTCCAAAAAAAAAATTCATAGTTTTAAAGGGGCATAACTCTGGAAGTAATTCTTGGAAATTGTTGAAAATCAATAGGCTTCTTCGTCCCATGACCTTAAGCACCGGTATAAATTTAAATAGGAATCTAGTTTAGCCTCGAGATGACCACAAGATTTTTCAAAGTGATCAAGGGCCATAACTCTGGAAGCAATTGTCGGAAATCGGTGAAAATCGATAAGCTTCTTCGTCTCATGACTTAAAGGAGCTATATCGCTAAATTCGTGTACCAATGGTAAAATGTTTATTTTTGTCTTAAATATTGGATATCAGAAGCCCATCTTTTCCCGGTAAGATCACAACATCAATGTTCATTTAAATTGACAAATAATTATTTTCAATGTCGAAGACATTTGATGATATTGAGTTAGAGACTTGGCTCCTTTAAACACTGTATAAATTTAAAGTCAATCGGATATTAACTTTAGCGGGCGGGGGTGACGACGGTATCAGCAAATAGACAGAAAATGAATCATTTGTGCGATTGCAATACAGATTCAACTACTTCTTGCTGGTCCGAGACAGATAATATATCACCCAGACATGGTGAACAGTGTTTTTATTCACCCCACAAAAACAGGAATCCGTGCCGTGTGTAACTGTAAGCTATAGGATAAGAAAGGGTCACGCGATTGCGGTATTATAAATATTAAAAAGGGAGGTAATTCAACTTTATGTGACCTAAAAAGAATTACAGCTCATAATTCAAACACTGAGAATGTTTTAAGGCTACATTACAGTATTATAATTATTTTATTACTTTATGAAACTAAAATTGGTAATGATCTGCTTTTATATAATGTTTAAAGCTGATTGACCTATATTTGTAATGCAAGTACTGTTACGGCAGTTTGTAAAGAAAGGGAGATAACCTCGGTTGCAGTGACCTACATAAACTGCGGGTACAGACTACAATTATATCTGATTGAAAGTATTATTTTGAAATGTCCATTATATTGAATTACCGTAGTTATTTGATTAAATAAAGTTTTGTGAGCTGGCGTATTTGGTTAGAGTAACCATTAGTCAATTGGTTTTTTTTTCTTTCATATTGCTCTCAGATTGATTATTACCATTTACTTAAAAACAAAATCGAAACATCAACACTAGATCGGGCCCAACCGGGTTTATATGTTGACCGCCATGGAAAACGCATCACTTTTTTTCCCCAAATATTTTATTACTAGGTGGTTTTGTACGTATAATATTATGCAATACTATGAACTATCGTTTCACACAATGCTCCCAAACGCAAAAAATATCGGCCCGTGTGCACAAAAAAAAAATGCACGAGATGCACATGAAATGTCATGCGCAGATAATACGAGAAGGCGTATATGTTAAATGCCATTTAAAGACATGTCTTCTATTCACTTATATTTTTTAATGGAGCCAGGTTTTTTTGTTAAATTATGTCTAAAAATATAATATCATTTATTTATTGTCCCCCCGCCTTTCGAAGAAAACAGGGGACTATTAAAATGGGTTCTTATTGAGCTAGATTGTTCAAACGTAATGTAGGTGTTTATTATGTCATGGCCTTAGTGGAGTTCAAAGATGAGCATTTTCTGCTTAGGGTAAGGAGATAATCCATTTGATTGGATGAAGCTTTGCGATAACTTAAGTTCTAATTAAGTGAGAGTGATGAAACTTGGTGTGTAGTTTCATTACATCAATTATACCTTGACAAAGGTCGATAATGAGCATTTTCTGCTCCGGGTAAGCAATTTGATTGGCCGATACTTTGGAAATGAAATGAAATGTTGTTTAATGGCACGGCAGCTCCAACCGGGCTATATTGCGCCAAACATATGGTGAATCTAACGAGACAAATAAAAACGATATCACATAATTGAATTTATATATGTAAGTAAAAACAAATATCACAGAAAATATATTAATTAAAAATAAATATAACAAATCTATTACATATATAAATATTTAAAACAATATACATGATTCAATATATAAAATTAAAATTTATGATAAAAACGTCTCTTTTAAAAAGTCTAGTATATTACAATATAAACCCGGTTGGGCAAATAGATGACGTAGAGACTGGCAACGGTAATATTTCGATCTTATGTTCTTGAGATAATTGCCCGAGACTTTGAAATTGAGGTGGAATGTTCAAACTTAGTTTAGGCGTTTATTAGGTGAATGCCTTGATCTAGTTCGATGATAAATATTGTCTGTTTAATGTAGGCAGAGGTAAGCAATCTGATTGGTTGATGCTTTGGGGCACGATAACTTTGGTTATAATTAAGTGCCAGTGATGAAACTCAGAACATAGATTCATTGTATCATTACCTTGACTAAGTTCGATGATTAAAATTTTCTTCTTAGGCTAAGGAGAGATAAGCAATTTGATTGGTCAAGACTTTGGAACATAACAACTCTGCTTTCAATAAATGTGCGATAAATTCAAATGTGTGATCTATTTATTTTGGGATTTCGGCGTGGGACATCAGCCTCACTGTTGGCTTATTTTTATTATTTACATGCTTTAAATCAGAATGCTATAGTAAAAGTTCAATTTTATCATTTACTTAGTTCATTGTGTAACGCATTTCAGAATTATTTATTTAAAAAAATGTTTAGTAACAAATAACATTAAAAAACACTTTCCGATTTCCGCAATTACGGAAACACCCGATAATTAATGAGTTGAAGCTAAATCACGTGCCAGTCGATGTATTTTTCAATATGGCATCGACAGTAAATGACAGCTTGGCAGACATTCGTCTATATCACCCAGAAAAATATTCTACAAATTTTAATCTGGATGCGTTGTCAACATCCGGTCTTTCACATTATCATAAACAAAGTCTAAGGGAGGTAACTAGTCTAAAGATGTCGACGTCCATGAAATTAATTTAAGAATGCCATTCCCGAAAATCCATTTGATTGCATTACCAGTTCAATATCCAATATTCTTTATTTTATTTTTTATTATAAAATTCACTCTTTATGGACCATATCTATTTTCTTTTTTTTAATTAAACCTAATTCGTCGTCACGATTCATGTTTGTTAATATTAATGCAAGAATTGTGGGATTTATTGAGGGAAGGGGCACAACTCTTTACTTAACTTGGTGAAAAATACTGGATAATCAAACACACCCGGTTACGCATGGGCAATGGAACTTTTCGTCAAATATGGACAATGATCCCAGACAATCCGTACGTTGAAGACTATGATATTCTGGTGACCAATTAGAAATGAGAGCAACAACGGTGACGATGGTGGTTCGGAACAATCTACCAATTCTAGTGAAGAAGAATAATCGCCGCAGACTGTGTTTGGATTAGATCCGAGTACCTTGTCCTATCATAGTCCTTTGATTCTCAATGACGTTTCGCTTCATTTATTTATTGATTTCAAGAGAGAGAGAGAGAGAGAAATGGGGTTTAACGTCCACTCGACACAAATTAGGTCATTTCGGGACTAACATATGGTTTAATTTTATTTCAATAATTCGCTTGCGCATAGGGGTCTTTAGCAGTTGGAGGAAACCGGAGGACCCGGAGAAAACCCACGAGGTTGGACAGGCGACCCTACTCCTTGTCACATACAACCGGGGATTCGAAACCACGCCAGTCGACTCAATGACAGACTTTATGATACAGCGCGCGCACGCTAACCATTCAGCCATCCAACCCCCCAATATAACGAGAAATATTATTAATTCCAATAAGTTTAACCTAGCTGTAGGGTAATATTTTATTATATGTCCTAGCCTACTTTCTTTGTGCATCTATTGAAAAACGAGGGTCAGGTATAATAGGCCTATCGCTGAAATTTTTTTCTATCACAGTTAAATCTGACGCACTTCCTACATCTAGGCCTATATATGATCGACTGCAAAAGTCTGCGTGTTGCCCACTTAGAAATTTAAATTGGTGCTATTAGTACACCCCAAGCAACGCAATTAGTCACAATGACGGGATGCAGTGCTCGGTTGCAATAGCCTTCTAGCTAGGAAAATTCACAACGTATGTCGTCTCTGACGTCACTCACGGAAAAAATCAAAACGAGGCTGTAGATATACGTAAATTATGTCAATTCGTGTTTTTTTCGGGTATATTTTTCCTTTGTAAAAATATTCAGAATCACTTTTAAAATTTCGCTTTTTGCGGTAGTATTCGTGATATCTTGTTTTTTAACATAGGAACTGTGATATTTATTTTTATATTTAAAAGAGAATGCTACAGCAATAAGTTGTTTTAATATGAAAAATAAGTTTAATATTAGCATATTGTGGGCCCCACGAAATTTTAAGTCATTCTGAATATTTTTACAAAGGAAAAATGCATATCTACAGCCTCGTTTTTATTTTTGCCGTGAGTATAAACGTCAAAGATGACATAGGTTGAAGTAATATTATTGAAACAAAGCACTGCTCTTCGCCACCTCTGTTCTAAGGCTAATTTGAAATCTTTACCTTCTCTTTTTCACCGCGATTCTTTATTTATTTTTCGCCAAAGGAAATCATTTTTCGCCATATCTGACACAAATTTATAATAATTCAACACTATTTTCAAGTAGAATTGTGCGATTAAAAAAACATGCGGTCTGTGCATGTTCGAGTCTCGTAATGGCTGATCAGTTCAAACGTAGTGTTGAATTATTATAATTAAGTGTTACATGTATTATAAGACTATGTTTTATTGAGGTTATGGTTAGCGTGTGCGCGTTGTATCATAAGGTCTGTCCTTGAATCAACGGGCGTGGTTTCGCTTACCCGGTAGGGTCGCCTATCCAATCTCGTGAGTTTTCTCCGGCTCCTCCAGTTTCCCCCCAGTGCTAAAGACCCCTACGCGCCAGCGAATTACTGAATTAAAATTAAACCATGTGTTAGTCCCGAAATTACCTAGTTTCTCTCTCTCTCTCTCTCTCTCTCTCTCTCTCTCTGTACATATTGAACCGAACAGAACTATTGGGAGATTGTTATTCTCTTTAAGATATCAACTCCCCCCCCCCCCAAAAAAAAAAAAATAAACCCGAATAACCCCATGTCTCTCTCTGTGTATTGAGGTTAATGAAACGAGAAACGGGCATCTGTTAGTTATAAATATTGACCTCACGTTAAGCGGTTATAGCAACATGCAACTATGACGAAAATGGTTCTAAAAGCACACAATGTAATATGAATGTATATAAATATAAATAGTACAGCAACCAATACCATGTGTTATTATAGTACAGTAACCAACACATGACTTAATGGTAATATTGACCACCCATTCACAAGTTGTTGTTATCCTGGTGACTCGTCACCAATTAATTAAATAAAAAACATGGAATAAAACAACAACATTTGTTTAAGTTTAAAGGAGCTAAACCTCTAACATAATATTGGAAATTAAAAACACGAATTAGAATTATATATGTCAATCAATATTGATGTTGTTATCTTATTGTGAAAATAGGTGACCCTAATATCCAATGAACAGAATGAACCATTCGGAAATCCCTCACGACTCGTGTAGTTCATGATAGTAATAAAAATGGCTGATTCACAAACGACCAAAAATAACGTGTAGTATGGGCCTAGCAGGCGCATATGGCTGCCGTTTAATTGGGACTGTTCGCGTATTTCACCAAATATAATTGGTTAGAAATTCCAACAAAAAAATTCAAAATTGGATATAACTCGCTTTATCACCCAATAATACATTCTACAGTAGATATCGCTTGTGTGATAAATTTCATAATCTACTGCGATATCTCCTTAGCAGATATCGCTTTACATGAATTTGATTGATCAATCAAAAAGGAACTACATTTTTTATTTTCTTATTAAAAATGAAATATTTTTATTTAATTGACCTTGATGGAAACACTGGGTCAATATATATTGAGGAATTTGCAATGGTTGAATTGCTCTCAAAAAATGATGTATCACTACGCCGTAATGTAACCAGGTTCAGTAAAATTTAAATCTATAGCAAATAATTATATTTATTTATTTGTGCATGTAAGAAAGGATTGAGTGATAAATAAAATCTCATACTCGTCTTTTTTTTATATCAAAAAAATCAACCCTCGTCGATAAAGTAGAGCCGAGTTTTATTTACTTTATCGACGAGTGTTGATATTTTTTTGATATAAAAAAAAGACGAGTAGGAGATTCTCTATTTATATACATTCATATTACATTGTGTGCTTTTAGAACCATTTTCATCAATTTTAAGGTTCCGAAGAATATAGCTATACCCCCTTTAATTACATCACCAATAAGTACTAATATCAGATACAATATAAGTACTTGATAGTACACTAATATTTAATACAAACACTCTCCATTGATTATACCACCCCTTGTTATTTACATCATAAAAAATGTCTATATAAAATCCAGTTCTTGTCCCCATCTCTGCTTTGACGTTTTCAAGTTCGATCTAGATATGTCACAATTATACATTTTAAAAAGAGAATAGATGATTACAAGAAAATAAAAAAATATTATTGCTTTTTAATCAAACGTATGTGTAGTCAAACCCCCCAATCAATGAACAGTTTTTATCAATAGGTTCCCGATCCCATATCTTAACAACAAGTACATTAAACCTGAAATTAAAGGGGCATTGTCACGTTAACAAGAAAATAAAACCCCATTTCCGGTCAATTTGTAGGAAAATATTTTACACTTGTGCCTAATTAAACATCCATTATGCATGAAATAGATCTGCCTCTTGCAGATCTTTCTTTAGGCCTGAAATGTTATATCAACTATTAATTAGACATTTATTAACAACACGAGACCATAATCAACTCTCAATGGCATCGGATACTCGAGATTAGAACAGTTCTCCATATAAAAATTTAATTTAAAAATGAGAAAGCGAGGCTAAGTCTCGAACATACCAGTGCCCTGGTTACCACTATGCACACATCTTGTAAGAACTACAAACAGAGATAACTTGGCTCAGAATGAAGTATTTTGAATTAAATTTCCAATATTTTCATTTTACATTATCTATTTTTGTTAAAGTGAACCACCCCTTAGTTGATTTAGCAAACCCCCACGCTCTCAATCACCACTTCCGCTCATTGCGATAAAACATAATTTTGGCGATAAAATCTTTATATAATCTGGCGAAATTTTTGACGATAACTTTTACCTGTAGCCATTCATTTTTTTAACAGTGGCCAAAGTGAACCTCCCCTTAGTTGATTTAGCAAACTCTCACGCTCTCAATCGCCACTTCTGCTCATTGCAATAAAACATAATTTTGGCGATAAAATATTCATGTAATTTGGCCATTCTTTTTTTAACCGTAACAATAAGTTTTGTTCGCGGAGTTCATTGTTGTGCATTTTCCCCCGCGAGACGAATAAAAAATCACATGAAATTGAAAATTTTCTCTTAAAAAGGACAAATAATTTTTTAACTCTCTAGAACAACGAATGGTCGTGATTTTTAATGGATTTAAACACGTTCTTCATTTAATAATTGTATATAGAAATGGATAATCGAGACTCTAAGGTTTATCGTAGCAATGAAAACCGAGACTTATCAAAGCATTCATAACTTTGCCCAGAATAAATTAATGTGACTGAAATTTGAAATGTTATTCCCTTTTCATGAAGTGTTTTGAAATTAGTATGTTATCAAGAACTGCCAGTTCTTTATCTAAACATTACATCTTGAACGAACGGTCATACAAATCAACATTTTCTGTGCTTCGAATTTTCTTTATTAATTACGTTAATTTTCTCAGTGGAATTGACACGCCCCTTTAATTTTCATCATTTGAACTTGGTGTGCTATGGTGTTATGTAAATATTTATCTATAACAAAATGTCTGCTTTATAAAGACTTGTGAGTATTTCCACCTCAGATGAATGGTTTGAGACGGTGTTTTTATACCAGGTAAGTAATTTTTATTCAGGTGAAGTCAATCGTTGGCTCGTTAGCCTGTAGGTGATGTGTTCGAACAAGTTCATCGGTATTCCCCCTTCTCAGCGGTGGTAAGGGACAATGTATAGTCGATCGGGTGTTACGAACAACGAGGTCCTGTGTACATATTGGCGTACATGTAAAAGAACCCTTGACAGTTGGAATTCGATATAAGAGTAGACCGCAGCACTGTTGTCCTGGCAAAATTTCTCTCATAGCACACTGTATGGGGTATGCCCTTCTTCATTAGCACTGGTGAAGCAGAATAGTAGGACGTTAAACACC
Source organism: Patella vulgata (assembly GCF_932274485.2). Lineage (NCBI taxonomy): Eukaryota > Metazoa > Mollusca > Gastropoda > Patellidae > Patella > Patella vulgata. The sequence goes on along the minus strand of NC_065886.2, from coordinate 2,013,995 downwards.
ATTTCATTTACAAATGTGGCACCCTGCCTCCAGAATAGCAGTGGATTCACAAATGACTGATATTGAAATTTGAATTTTTATGTATTATTATTTTATCATTATTACACCCGTGACCCAGGAGGTTGTGTACTGTGTTTGTAAAATAACCTATTAGGATTTGGTATTGCTAGAAACGCCGCTGCCCAGCTCAAATGTCCCCCATAGAAGACTTCATGACGTATCCTTGTCTCCATTAGCCCGGTTGGTGCAGAAACGTAGGACATTAAACCACATTTTATTTCCAGGGGTTGAGTGGCCGACTGGTTAACGCGTGCGCGTGCATTGGATTAGAAGGTCTGTCATTGAACGGAGTAGGTAGGGCTGCCTGTCCAACCTCGTGGATTTCCTCCGGTTTCCTCCCACTGCTAAAGAGCAATACGCGCAAGCAAATTATTGAAATAAAATTAAACCATATGTTAGTCCCGAAATGACCTAGTTTGTGTTGAGTGGACGTTAAAACCCATTTCTTTCTCTCTGAATTATATACAACATTTATTTATGTTTGTGTTTAGATGGCAACCTTTTATTTCAAGTCGATGATCGGCATTTTTATGACAATATGTAAGTTTTGCACCTCGTAATTGCGAATTAAACCTTTGATTTATGAATTCATAATCAAAATATAATCGGTCGATTCAGTGGGATTAACAAGAGACCAGTAAAAAGATATCAACCAAAATTATGGGTGGTACAGACTGGTTTTTTTAAGACTATGAATATATATCGTCTGCAGAGGGTGGAATATCTGGACAAATTTTCAATTCTCCCCATCTTCCTAAATATTAAACCGAAACAAACTATTGAGAGCTTTTTATACTTTCACAATAGTGTAGTTAGCAAAAAACGATCAAAATACAGTGTTTGCTTTGTTCGTAGAATATCATCGATGCTGTAATTTTCTACAGTTATTGATGTTAAAATAAGGATGAAGTTGGTCAGATGTCTGGTGGTTCTGTCATTCCTACATCTTTATGGTAAGTATGCCTTTCAATCTTACACCCTTTAGGTAGGTATATATTTGTTCATCTTTGTGTAAGCAGTTCACCAGTTATATATATTAAACAAAAACAAGAAAAAAACCCAAAACAAAACAGTATTGATGTGTGTAAAATGTCTGCGTCGTCTATCACCAGATTTTAGTTACGCTAGTTTAGGTGTTGTTTGAGGAGCTACGTTGAGGTGTTCCAACTCTGATTTCCCCTGTCCATGGGGCAGGACTGAGGACGTGGCAATGGAAACTGTTTGAATGGGATGGATACCGAGGTCCCATGTACACGTTGGTTTACATATAAAAGCATCTTTAACAGTTGGAAACCCGACTCTTTGGTGGTCGTCAACTAACATCGTAAAGAAGGCTAACCCGGACTCTAACTCTGTGGATTCAACTTCAGTTGCCTTAGCCTATGTGACCTTAACCCCAATGGCCTTAACCCCAGTTACATTCAATGTGCACTCGGGTTCCTGAAGAAGCGAATGCGCGTTTTACAACATCTGGACGTTGCTAGATTACTTCACAATTCCCGAACTTATAGGTACGTTATCTGAAGACACGTGAACAGTAGCGTCCAATCAGAGGTTGTGACATAGCGACCTCCGCGGAGATCTTGACATTGAACGAACCTTGAACTTTGCAACTCGATTATCACAGGTAGACATTTTAGCCGGAAAGGGCAAGACTTGGTATTCGCAATTTTAGAGGAACCTAATAGGCTCCCAAGCAGAGTGAACACCCAATCGAAATTAGTACCGAAATATGCAATGTATTACGTGAAGGCCTTGATAAGATGTATAGCGTTAAAGCTAGATCAAGCTTTCTATTGATGTACACTTAGATGTTTTTTTGTTTCCAGCATGTGACTTTCTGAAAGTAAACAAGGTATTGTCATCAGAAGTTGGCAGGATAAAATGTGAAATTCTAGGAATGGAATTAGCCATGATGTCAACCAGACATGAATATGAAGCTGTTAAATCTCTGTATGATGTTCACAATCCGTAAGTTACATTGTACTATAAACCACAAGGACAACTGAGGCATTCAGTGGGTACAAGTCGTTCGGAAGGGACGTAAAAAGCGAGGCTCCGTGTACACATTGACAGTTGGAATTCGATAAAAGAGTAGGCCTTAGTGCCGCTTTCCGGAAAACAATATACCTCATAGAACATTGTATAGCGTATGCCCGTCTTCAATAGCGCAGTTAGAGCCGCAAAGTAGGACGTTAAACCCCATTTTATGTAATTTGTCGCCGCTAATTATCATGTACATATTCTTCCCGGCTCCATCACATCACGGTTTTGGCCGAGACAGATCTTCGGGATTTTCCGGCATGGTTCTGACCACAGTGATCCGCAGTGAATATTCGCTTGGCCGCTACAATCACTGATAAGGATGACAACGATGCGACTTAATGACTACAAAATATTAACTTTTTTCTTTCGACAAATTAAATTCTGAAACATTTTTTTTTTAGTATTAGAAAAGGTGTTTGAAGTATATCTTGATAAAAAATATTCCATATTTAGCGTAAAATGGGTACAGAAAATAGTACGCGGAGGCGTAAAATGGGTAAAACGATATAATTTTGCCCGTACCAGTTCATATTACTACGTTCGATGTAAACAATGCACGTGTGACCATCAATTTGACGTTTTTTTCTCTTTGTTTACTCTGAATTCTTTCAGAAGTACATTTTTTACCGTCTAATCTGATTGACCTGCTCGTGTTTGTTTTAAAACAACAAAAACAAGCCACAGAAGTAATCGTTTTTGGTGTTATCGATGCCACCCTGCTTTGTTGGTAAACATCGTGATGTGACGTCACCCTTAGAACTACAGCAGTCTGACCTTTTAAAGGTCAGTCATCTTGGACAGAGATAAAAGACGGATGTCGCATTAGGTCTGTAAAACAGATTGGGTTCTGACTTGTAGATTGAACAAGAGTGCGTCGTAGCACCGTTGGCAGCGCAAGTTGTTCCTTATAGAACGTGGTATGGAAAAATACAAATGGCGCATCGAACCGTTAATTGGTGTAATAATGAATCGCTTCCTGTATGTGTGGTTAAATGGTCTAGAGAGCGAGAAGTTAAGAAATATATTGAAGCAACACAATTTCACATTTTATCATTACTTGATAATAACTAGAGAAGCCTAGTGGAAACGTCGCTCAGTAATAAGCAGTAATTTTATTCCATAGAATGGTGACCTGTATATACGAGGGACTTTAGTCCCGAGTTGTTGTTTCAATATATACTCTTAAAAAAAAGTAGGGGATATTGAAATGCAAATACCCACGCAGGTTGTGATATGATAGATAGTCATGGACACTTGACATGCTTTGAGAGTATGTTCACAGATGAATAACTTATCGCCCCAACAGAACCACTGAGCCGCATGTGCGACACGCAATGGCGCTATACACGTGGGAGGGGTTCATTGTCAAATTTGACACTTCAAGGAAGGGTTGATGAGAACTGCCGCTTCCTGGTTTATCCTATCCATGTTTGCTTTTCTATCGGTTCTTGCATAAGATTTACTGTTTAGCGTATCTTTGCTTCAGTGTCTTACGTTTAATTTGATCGGGAGACGTGTTCGTCAACGTCAACCGACAACACTGCAAGAATTGGCCGTGGCACTGCAAGAGGAGTGGGCCAGATTGCCCTAAATCGTGATTGGGCGGTTGACTAGGAGTATGCCACGACGAATTGCTGAATGTCTGAGAATTGGTGGAGCAATTACTCATTATTAAGACAAAAATCAAAAAGGTCCATTTTCACTTTTGACAGTGTATCTCTTTGCGAGTGAAATGGGGCCGTCAGAAAAGCCGCCCATATGAACTCTTTATGTTCATGTGTAGGCAATTGGCCTGTTATTAATATACACTGGTTATCTCTAATAAAAACAGCAGTGCATTTCCGCATTTTTTTTATTGTTTCCGAATATCCCTTACTTTTTTTACGCAATACTCTAAGCTCGAGACCATTAAACAACTAAAATACAGACACTTGCACATGCTTTGGAATGAAATACGTCACTAGTATAAATACCATACGCTTGGCACATTGTCCGTACTATTATTTGAAATAATGGTACGCCAACTTCAAAGGATGACGTCACATCTGTATTTAATTCTGTTTATTATACAGAGATAAAGTATTGATAGGTCTACGATGGAACTCAACTGTACAGAGTTATCAGTGGTATAATGGTAATGTACTGGGTAATGTCAACTGGGCGTCTGGTGAACCACGACTTCAATCGTGTGTAGCAGTACAGCCAGATGGTAATTGGTATACACGACCATGTTCGACCAAAATGGCGTATGTGTGTAGGACAGATTCAGGTATAGTTCGCTACAATATTTACACTTATTCAAGGATGATTAATATTTAGGTAAAATAGATAAAGGGTGGTACCCCCGTCCCCACCCCTACCTCCTCCTCTTCAAAATCAAACACTGTGGCGTCAAGGGACCACGGGTAACAGCAATGTTTGGTTTAACTAATGTATCATTTATACCCCTTTACCATAGAATCACATCATTTACAGATTTGCAAGGTCCCACCCCACTGAATTAAACACGTAGATCAACCAGCATGCAGACAGATAGGCCAGGAAAAAATATGAAAATTCCGAGAAAAACTCATCAAAAATAATTATTAAATTCCTGTCTTTATCATGGTTAAAATTACATCAAATGTACACCTTCGTGTTCTAGGATACGTATAGATTCATAAAACACTATGGCACAACATTATACATCCTGCTACAGCTTCTTTTACTGCCCTCGATCTCTCCGTTGCTGTCCGGTCCTGTTTCAGGATTTTACATCGAGAGTAAATGAAGATCTGTGGGGTAGTGACCATTTTCCTATCTTGATTGATATTCATCATGTAAACACATCTGAAAGACATTAGATTAAATCCTTACATCAATTATTGGCCAACCGGGTTTATATTGTAAAATACTAGACTTTTTAAAAGAGACATGTTTTTTTATCATTACTTTTAATTGTATATTTATCATTTCAATTTTGTATTTTTTTTAAAAATATTTATATGCATAAAAAAATTATTTTATTTTTTAAATTTTATTTACTGTGATGTTGTTTTATACCTTTCTATGATATATAATTTAGCCTGTCTCGAAATAATCACCAATATAGCTGACGTGCCATAAAACAACATTTCATTTGGTGTCCTAGCCATGCCCTCCGTTCTACACCAGAGAAAGGGGGAAAGGGGCACGCCGTAAATTCCACGGTTACTTTCTCAGTCAGATAACATCAGTATGTCATATACATATAATTTCAGGTATTATTAGTGGTAACATGTACCATATATACATTGTATTATCAATGGTAACATCACGTAACATGTGTATTGTACTGTAACTCACTTCTGATCAATCTTCCGGCAAAATCTCTTCGACAATTAAACCTTTTTTTTAAACGAAACTTTCGTGATTCCCCGGTGTGATCTTTAAACCTTATTTCAACGTGATCTTTCTTTTTCCCGGCCATTATGAACACTGTAACAGCGCACCTGAGCAGCTAATCTAGCTGTATGTTGGCGCCCTATAAATGTCCATTATTATTATTATTATTATTACATTGTATTGTCAATAGCAGCATCACATAACATGTGTATACCATATATAAATTATATTCCAGGTATTATCCATGGTAACCAGAATGTAGATTTCTATACAGCTCATCAACGTTGTACTGGTATTGATGGTATATTACCTGTTATAATCTCTGGACAAGATGACAAGTATTATAATGATCTTTCAATGTAAGTCGACCATCCTACTGTTCTATTCCGCCAGGGCTAATCAAAACGGGCATACGCTATGCAGAGCGCTATGGGAGATATTTTATCCAGATAGCGGCGCTTCGGCCTATTCTTATATCGAATTTCAACTGTCAAGGATTCTTTAACGTGAACGCCAACATATACACTAAACCTCGTTTGTCGTCCCTCCTGAACGACTAGGCCCCTCCGCCCTTCACCGGTGACAGGGGAAACCACATTTCACAAAAGCGGGAACTTTCTCTGCAAAAACCGGGTTCGAGAGAGAGAGAGAGAGAGAGAGAGTATTGGGTTTAACGTCCAATCGACACAAACTAGGTAATTTCGTGACTAACATATGGTTCAATTTTATTTCCATAATTCGTTTGACCGTAGGGTCTTTAGCAGTGGGAGGAAACTGGAGGACACGGAGAAAACCCACGAGGTTGGACAGGCGACCCTACTCCTTGTCACGGGGAATCGAAAGCACGTCATTTTGACTCAATGACAGACGTTATGATACAGCACTCGTGCTAACCATTCGGCCATCACCCCTCCTTCCTCCAAGTAAATGAAATGAAATGGGGTTTAACGCCCTACCGTTCTGCTCCGAACTGGGCTAATGAAGACGGGCATACGCTATACATTGTGCTATGGGGGGAATTTTGCCCGGACAGCGGCACTATGGCCTATTGTTATATCGAATTCCAACTGTCAAGGGATCTTTTACGTGCCCTCCGTCCTGCATCGCTGACAAGGGGGGACCGCGCCGGAAAATCTGGATGAACTTTCTCGGCCAATTCAGGCTAGCGAGCCAGCGTCTTACCCACTTAGCCACGTGATCCCCACCTGAAGTGGTATCCGGAATTCTAGAAGTAAGCCTTATACAAGACCCATGACCATGAAACCTACTCGGAACTTGATGACGTTAAATCAACTATAAGTTAGGGTGGTATAAAATTTTAATCATATATAGGTGTATACTTTAGGTCTAATGACGTCAGGCTAGGGCTGTATAATTATTTATTTTTAGGTCTAGTGAAGTATGGACAGGGTTGTATAAAAATGGCGAAGTATTTGATTATAATCCAAATAGTGTGCATATGCTAAACACAAAGTTCTCGATGAATAATCCCAGAGCAAATGTAAATATATTTCATTATATATTTTTTAGGTCTAATGAAGTATGGATAGGGTTGTATAAAAATGGCAAGACATTTAAATGGTTGACTGGTGAAGAATTATCTCCATCTTTTACATGGATGGATAAAAACAAACATCTGGGTGAGGCTCATATCGAGGGGCCATTTAACAAGATCCACGTGGAAGTAAAAGATCACTCTGTACTTTGTCAATCGAGGAGCATGCCAGGTAATCATTTGGGTCTTATCAACTGGGCTCTATACAGGTAATCATTATATCAAATGGCCTTTATATCAAGGTAATCATTGATGTCTCATTAACTGGCCTCTATATCCAGGTAATCAATATATCAACTGGCCTTTATATCAAGGTAATCATTGATGTCTCATTAACTGGCCTCTATATCCAGGTAATCATAAAATCAACTGGCCTTTATATCAAGGTAATCAGGTATTAATAATTTATATAACATTTAAGGCATAAAAGGTAAATTTGCAATAGGCAGATTTAGCATCTATACAATCTGTATTAAAATACAGATCTTTATTTCGTTTCGTTTTTTATACTTTCGATATCCTACACTACATGAAGATCTGACCGGTTGTAGTGGATTTGATTAACCAATCAGCATTGATGTTACTAGTGGACTACCCACAGTTCCGTGTAAAACACGCCTAAAGCTCGCCGTAACAGACCGTTTCATTGGCTAATCCCCCACACCATTCAGAGCACGTCAATGATAACAACTCTTCCAGAGGCGTTGTGCGACCGACCAATGGGGACCACGGTGATGATACACGCCAGACCTTTTTCCGTAGCCCTGTGCGCCCCCCCCCCCCCCAAAAAAAAAACCAAAACATTTTTAACAACCATATAAAGATTTTAAAGCATGTATAAATTATTTCATTTATGACCGCTGGCAACGGTCTTGGGATCTTGCAGGCACAAATAAACTTCATTACATTAAGCCTCTCCTAGGAGATTGGCCCAACTCCTATAGAACCAACAGGAGGGATGAAGTTGTTTTGTGTCGCTCTCGCATTGGTCATACCTTTTTAACTCATATTTTCATTTTGAAGCGAGAGCCTCAACCGGAATGTGTTCACTGTCATGTTCCTTTGACAGTAAAACACATCTTGATTGAGTGCAAACATCTCAAGTATATTAGATCTAAATACTACCATTGCCAGTCACTACGTCAGCTATTTGCTCAACCGGAGCTATATGATAAAGTGTTAACATTTTTAAAAGAGACAAACTTTTATTTTCAATTTTAATTGTATATATTTGATCATGTATATTGTTTTAAATATATATATATGTAAAAGATTTGTTATATTTATTTTTAATTAATATATTTTCTGTGATATTTGTTTTTATTTACATATATAAATTCAATTATGTGATATTGTTTTAATTTGTCTTGATAGATTCACCATATGATTGGCGCAATATAGCCCGGCTGGAGCTGACGTGCCATTAAACAACATTTCATTTCATTTCATATTTTCATCTTAAAGCGAGAGCCTCAACCAGAATGTGAACATTGTCATGTTCCCTTGACAGTGAAGCACATTTTGATTGAGTGTAATCATCTCAAGAATACAAGATCACGATATTATCGTTGCCAGTCACTACATCACTTATTTGCCCACCCCGGGCTATATTGCGAAATGCTAAACTTTTTAAAAGAGACAGGTTTTTATTATAAATTTTAATTTGTTTATAATATATATATATATGTAATATTTATTGTTTATATGCATAAAAGATTGTTTTTATTTTTAAATTTGATAAAACTGTGATATTGTTTTTATTTATGCATATAAAATTTTTGTGATATGATTTAGCTTGTCTCAAAGAATCATTATTATGTTTGGCGCAATATAGCCCGGTTGGAGCTGACGTGCCATAAAACCACATTTCATTTCATTTCATTTCGTTGGCTGGTTTTCAGGACGCGACGGACTTGGATTTGTTGGAAGCATTTTAATTTTAAAAAATGTAATAAAGCAAAGTAGATAAATAATCAGGGAGATCTTAAAATTAGGGATTGATTGCTTTATGTTGTTTAAGCTCTGTTGGTTCAGAGAGAGAAAGAGAGAGAGAGAGAGGGGGGGGGGGGAGAGACTACGATATAGTTCAATTTTTTTATTGTTATATTCCGCTTGCGTGTGGGGTGGGGTGGGGGTCTTTAACGGTATGAGGAAACCGGGGGACCCGGAGAAAAAACACGAGGTTGTACAGGCAACCCTACCCTATCAGTCAATGATAGATCCCTCCCCTCCAAACGTGTATGCCTAGTCGTTATTATGCATGTCAAGATCCCTTGACCGTTGCAATTCGAATAAATATAGGCGATGACGCCGTAGTCGAGGCAAAACTCACCTCTCTAGAAATTAACAAGCGATAATAGAAACTAAAATTTAACTATGTGTCACTCTCAATCCGACTAAAGTGTTGACGAGGCTTAATCGCTTCTCCTGGCATTTCTATTTTCGACTGTCAATTATCTCCCCTGAATAGATGTATGCAGGGATAATGTCGGTGACTACTGATATACCTGGTATAGATGGCTTACAGACAATATATATTTTTATTCCAACAATTTTGATTAATAGATTAGGGAGGGATGAATTTAAGTAAAATCTCCTGTCATTATGATATTAATCTGATAGAAATACTCTTCCAAAATATTTTTATAGTGCTGGTTACCTTTCTAATTCTTCATGACTTGGTATCCATCAGTCTGATTCTGTGAAGCATCATAATCAGCGCTTATATATAAATGATTCTCCATTATTTCCATCTCTGGTTTCGTCTTCACTCCGTTTCCATCAGTCTGATTCTGTGAAGCATCATAATCAGCGCTTATATATAGATGATTCTCCATTATTTCCATCTCTGGTTTCGGGGAAGCATCTTTAGTAAATTAAACAAAATGACCTTGATTACAATAAAATGTAAATAAATGATCAAGGGGACATCACAAATTGTTACTTGTGTAATGTGCATTGTAATGGTTCAATCTGAATAAACATTCTTCCTTTGATTGATGTTTAAACATACATTCTGTAAGATTTAGATAAATAACTAACCATTCTTGCTATAATAGTTAAAAAATAAATAATGTAAAATGAAAATATTGAAAATTTCATTCAGATTACTTCATACATTATGCACGAGCTAAATCTGTCTATTGCAGGTCTTTCTTTAGGCCTGAAATGTTATCTAAATTATTAATTAGACATTAATTAACCTATCCATACCATAATCAACTCTAGATGGTATCGCTAGCCTGCGATCTTTAGTGGATTATGAGCCGATTTACTGCATAACTTTCCTTCACGATTTAACGATTAAATGGATAATCGAGACTATGATGTTTATCGTACTGACTTTAGTAATGATGATCAAGGTTAGCCGAAAATTTCAACCGCTTAGTTCTCGGTTCATAGTGGATCAATTTGAATGGTATTTTCAGTAAATTGCCTTTACATTATCTAGTTTGTAACTATTATAGTGAGAACTGTCAACTCGGTATCAAATCTCCTATAATGTATCTTTACTTGTAATTTCAAAATCAACTAAAAAATGTATAATCCAATTTAATCCATGTTTCATTAATCTGGGCGGATTAATCAATAAATGTTGATAAACTATAAAAAATGTTAATGTGAAACGAGCATACGTCGTATCTTCTTTCAAATTCATTATTTTACAAACCACTTTGATATGAAAATACTATTCAGACATGCCGTCAATGTCTGTTATGGTAGCTTTGTAGTTTATATCAAATTACATAATAATCAAATAAAATTTCTAGAAATTACCTTTACTCGATGATTTTATAGGGTTTTTGTTCGAAGGGTCATCATCGGCACTAACATATAAATGATTCTTCAGTATTTCCATTTCTTGAACTGTAGTATCTTTAGGCACACCTAGAAAATATTGTAAATTTGGGTTGATTATTTTGTAAGACATCAACTAATAATTAACTGGGTACTATACATTTAGCTTACTGGTAGCTCCATCCAGTGGTGAATTCGTCCATCAGATTTTCTTCAGATAAAATTTGTATAAAACTGATAAAATTTTAATGTGTTTATTATGTCTAGAGAACGAGTGAGCACAGCTAGGTCAGGTATTCAGGTCAGCAAGCCAACTCGCACCCCCTGGAAGGTAGTCTTAGGTCGCCAAACCGCTTTTGATAGTCAGCCCACCTGTACTGAGATGAAAAGCGAATGTCGATATGGTAGTTACAAGACTATTTGAGTCAGGCTAATGTTTCAGTTTTATCATACTGGGTTTAAAATGTAACACAGAGGTGCCTCTGTATATGCTTTTTTGATATTAAAGTGGGGGTGGGGGGTGGGGGTACTGACTATAAATGAAACTATTTAGCTTTACCCCTAGCTTTAAGAATCTTGTCAATCTCTGCTGTCGGTGTATCACCACTAATGTATAAATCATTCTCCATAATCTCCATTTCTACAAAAAAATATTTAAACAGAATACTAATTCATCGAATTCTAACTGGACGAATGACTAGACGAAGTTCCTTGTTAATAGTTCATGCCACTTCCTCCCACCCAGGCACCCCGTCTTAAACTGATGACAAGGAGTGCCGCCCTGGAATATCCTCAGGCACTTTGTCGACCACCACTGAGATCAAAGTCCGGAACTTCTGCTTTGTGAGCCAAGGCCTTACACATTGAGCTACAGTAGCTCCAGATAAAAAATACTGGGACTCTTAAATAACCCTAAAATATTAATTATAAATAACATATTCCAATCAAACATACTCTAATCATCAATCAAATCTACTATGGTGATCAATCAACCAAAACGACTATGGTGATCAATCAATCAATCAATCAAGCAGTTTCTGGTGATCGTTGACATGGATGGTTCGAAAACAAGACTTGAATGCTCGACCAATTGCAAAGTCCGAGCCGCACGCCATTCTGGCTCAACCCGATTGTTCGAAATAATATCCAAATGTTGAGAACCATGTGTGTGTGAAATAGCTTTATTTATCGTCCGCTTCCACCGAGGTTATATCGCGAACTATATATCACCATTTGATTTTATACCAGATATATCTTTCGTTTAATTAATTAATTCCAATGGTCTGTTTTCTATCAATCTGATTGAAATACAGATCTATATTTCATTTCGTTATTTTATACTTTCGATGACCTACACTACACGAAGATCTGACCGGTTGTACTGATAGGTCGCGTCAGAGGTCATACGAGCGGCATTTGACCTATGACGTCAGACGTTTGATTAACCAATCAGCATTGATGTGACTAGTAGATTACCAAAAGGTGCGTGCAAATCACGCCTAAAGATCGCCGTAACAGACCGTTTCATTGGCTAATCCCTCACACCATTCAGAACACGTCAATGATAACAACTCTTCCAGATCCTAGTGTAGTAAAGACAAGTAAAACGAAATTTTGAACTATAAAAAACGTAACGAAATAGGATCTGTGTTTTAACCAGATTGTATTTCTATTGAAAGACGTAAAGTGTTACCTGTTTGTTTGCGTCGACGTTTTTTAACAACTACAACAATAATGATGATGACGATGATGATGATAAACAAACCAGCCGCCCCACCAGCACCAATAAATACAGATATATCATCCTGTTTCCCGTTGTTAGGAGAATCTAAAAATTACAAGAGATGTCAACAAAACTGACTTAGGCCAGAAGAGTGAGGGAAGAAAATATTTCAGTTATCATACGGGGGCTTGTTAGGTATACGGAAATGTTCACCAGCAGCAAAGTCGTCGGTGAAAAAATAAATTCCGTTCAAGTTTAATAAATAGCAATATATAGAATATGTTATTTTTGATTTCCTGGGCTTTACGAGTCCAAATTGTAATCATCGAGATAAATCCAAGACTTAATCCCCTAAATATTGAAAAATTTCATAGAAGACTCTGATCTGTATCAAGGTCACAAGATTTAAAATTCCAAATATTATTTACGTAGATATAATTCTTGAAAACGTATTCGGAATTTGCGACCCGACAATTCTTAAATTCTCGACGTCCTACTAAACAACCCTAGCTTCACAAACCAACCCTTGCTTTTTACATCGTGTGATCAAACTTTGTTATGTCGGGCCATGGGTAGCTTACTCATGAAATATCAACAGGACTTCTGAGAGAATATCATGAACATACTTTTGTTGTGTATAATTATATAATTTACCCCAGAGACTGTGGAGCGTTTTCCATTCTCAGGAACCTTTTGTTCTTCTTTCATGGGCATTAATATTTATATGACCATTTTTTCTTCTGTAAATTAAGGGGCTGTTCAATACGATAAAATGGGAAGTGTTTTGTATATGACGAGTTACAGTTAAATAGTAGAATACAGTGTCAGTGCTCGGGGCCAGCTGCTTGATTGTATGCTTCCGAGTTCCAAGACTCAAGTATAGGGCCTACTACTCCTTCCAAGACTCAAGTATAGGGCCTAGTACTCTCAAGGCCCACGTATAGGGCCTAGTACTCCCAAGACTCAAGAACAGGGCCTAGTAATCTCAAGACTCAAGGACAGGGCCTACTACTCATGTATGTGAGTAGGGAAGACGTTTTAAATATGCAAAAAACAGATGAAATACACAAATTAAATAGGACATCTTGTACATTTCAAATGTCATAAAACTTAATTTAGTAGGGCATCCTGTACATTTCAAATTTTAAAAAAAAAATTATTTGATTTAATCCCCTCACCCCCCACCGTCCAACCTGAACTTGACACCCCTTTCTCCGTGCTACTAGATGAAATTAAAATGTTTAACCTGTAAGGGAAATTGTAGTATTTGCTGTATAAGAATAAGTCTGTCCATTTCTGCTATGACTTACGGTACAAACATAAACTCCTCTGTTTTTATATAACTGAGTTGGGATGTTGAGGTAGTAGATAGAATTATCTCCATTCTCCAGATAACCTTCGACCTCTCGTATCAATACGCCATCCAAGTAATGTTTCCATGGTGAAAATATGTAGTTATTCGGTCGACCATCTACTTTACATTGTAGAATTATTTTATTGTCAGTGACGTTATTCACGTGTAATGACATTGTTGTCGGATCTTAAATATAAAAAATATGAGCACGAGCAGGAGATTGTAGTTTGCCTCTATTATAAAAAGCATATTCGACATTAGAAAGACACGAGTTTCTTATAAGGGACAGAAGTTTCTCATCAAAGGTTTGTGGGGTGACGTTTCTATTGCGCAAATCTATGAGAACACATGAAATGTATTAAGAACACGTCCACTGCTATAAGACTATGTGCAGTACTATAAGACTATGTGCAATACTATAAGAACAAGTGCAATGCTATAAAAGCACATACATTGCTATAAGAACACAAGCTATTTCACACATATAAGAACACGTCCAATGATAGAACACACTGGCGTGCATACATTGGCGTGTACGTAAAAGATCTCCAGGCAGTTGTAATTCGATATAAGAGTAGGCCATGTCCCGAATTGACAGGATGGCCAGTCCAGAATATCCCGTATTGACAGGATGACCAGTCCGGAATGTCCCGAATTGTCAGGAGGTCCAGAGGGGAATGTCCCGAATTGTCAGGATGGTCTTTCCGGAATGTCCCGAATTGTCAGGATGGTCTTTCCGGAATGTCCCGAATTGCCAGGGTTGCAATCGAGTTAGGTTGAATTCAGTCCTGTCACAGTTCTGTTTGTACCAACAATACAATATTCGTCAAATCTCATATAAAAGTGTATAAATGAAAAGAGAATATTAAACTGTAAATCTCCTGGTATGTAAACTATATCCGGAGTAGGGTGGGTGGAGGCGAGTAACACAATAGATAGCTCCATTACTAAAATAACACATGAACTATCCATAATTATATCTGATATAATATTAACACGTAGACATGCAATTAAAACTTGTAAATTTCACATATCTATTTCCTAAACTTGACACACTGACGTCACTGATAGTTTAACATCCACGTTTACGTATGATAATATAGGACTAAGACTAGTAATTATTTCCCCTTATTTCATGATGGACGAATGTAGTTCTTCCTGCATTTTTGGGTTGACTTTTTGGTCTAGAATTGGAGAAAAGGGATCAAATTTGCAATTTCGTAGCAGTTTTGGGTAATACTGATGATATTACAACGGAGGGATAGGGGGTGTAAAGTGTCCTTCTGCAGAGCAAATATTGTGTCGGAAGTGAGATTTTCACCCCAGTCAACTTCAAATCGGCGTAGCAAAAAATCTAAACGGTCAACCTCCTACAAAATTATGATGAGGAGATTGCCAAATGTTGTCCCCATTGTGCCTATAAAGATTGGAACCAACGGAATGTTGAGAAAAAAGCTACAGCCTGTGATGTTACAGCCATTTAACATTGAAGTCAATGGGCAAATAATTGCTAGTCTGAGTCCTGATAACACCGATAGTTCCTCCACGCCATCATTAAATTCAATTAATGAACTTAACTTCGGGCCCATGCAGTGTGCTATTTGGGAAATTTTGTCCGGATAGCAGGGTGCCCTCCTATTGTTTTCGTGTTCTCTTAAACTCGATTGGAACAACTAGATGGGCGGGAGGTTTGGGGCTGAGGGGTTGGGTTTGGAAGTTGGGGGGGGGGGACGCTTAAAAATCGCAGGAACTTTATCACAAGGCTTTCACAAGAATCACGATACAACATTCTACAAGATTTTTGACTTATAATAATAGAGGTGTATTGTGAATACTAATAAGGCTTACCTAATACTTGCATCTTTATATAGGTTGATATTTCAACGCGTTTACTATTATTAGCTTTACAGTACAATGTTGATCCATTCATCTCCATGGTAACAGTTAAAGATGTCTCCAGGTAATCGCCTGTGGTACGTTTAAGTATATCAAAAGTATTTTTGATATAATACAAACGAATGTCTGGTGCTGGCGAGGCGTCATTATTGGGTTGACAGCCTATCAGTAAATTTGAACCATTTTGAATCTGTAGTGTGTTGTTGATAAGTTTATGGGTGTATGATGGAAAGCTGATAGACACGTCTGTAGCAGGTACTGAAAAACAATTAAAATAAATGTAACACTATCTTAGTGACGTTGGTGCTGGCGAGTCGTAAAACTTCACTGGTTAGAATTGGTAGTGTATTGATGGTATTTCGATGAGTTTTTAATGTAAAGCTGGTAGAGCTATGGTTGTAACATGTACTGAAAATTTATATGTATTCATTAATTTCTTATTGGTTTACATTCAAAACCCAGATATAGTGTTGTTTGCCTTCTCTCTCCCAAATAAACAACCCCATCCCTACCCCCCCCCCCCCTCAAAAAAAAAAGAAAACCAACAACAACAAAAAATAGGGGCATAGGGGCGTGGTCCAATTCCCTGGTTGTCCAACCTCGTGGGTTTTCTCCAGGTCTTCCTGTTTCGGCCCACTGCTATTGAAATTAAATTGAACCATGTGTTAGTCGAGTGACCGTTAAACCCCATTCCCCCACCCTCTCTCTCTCCCCCGATAGTCCAAGAATTATTGATACAATGAATACTCTAGTGACCCAGGTGAGAGATCATAAATATATTGGTTAGTGTTGTTATTATTATGGTTACCAGTGGTCATGGTTGTGGTTCTCGCTTTCATCTATATTACTATGGTTAATAACACATGACACAATTATATGGAATACAAGTTACTAAAAGAGTTTATTACAGCGACGTTTCGACGAGGGTCCTCCCGTCTGTATCAAGCAAAGAATGACCATCATAGTGCAATGAAGATATATATATACAAAATATGGAAGAAAGACAAACATCTATATACAATCAGAGATAATCATTTGGAAACCATCAAAGGGGTGGGAAGCCATAACGGTGGGTATAGTGAACTATGTACAAAGGAAACATATAATAAAGACAGCTAGATTGGTCGGTGACTATGCTTTCACAGAACGAACCATATAGAGAAGCCATATTGTGAAATAACATGAGATTATCCGGTACAAATCAATGAGGCATTTAAAAAAAAAGTTAAATGCATGGTTTTAAAAAAATTCGATATACATAAATTGTCTTTAAAAAATCCAGATTTATGAATATGTTTAAGAATTTTTTAAAAATAATTTAGAAACAAAGTGGACATTAAAAAAATATATATGAAAACTATAACATTTAAAGGATATACAAAAAAGTTGAGTGAAATTGTTAAGATAGACGTGTAAAGCATTGGGCGTTAAGAAATTAAATAAGTAAACATAATTAGGGTTGTTGTGACTATCATGTATATTACTATAGTTACCAATGGTTAGGGTAGGGGTTATATTTCTATCATCTATATTACTACACATAGAACATGACGTGTAAGCCTTTATTATCGACTTTCTACAGCATGTAATAAAGATGATATAAACGATAATATATTCATGATTTCCTCACTTTGACATAACCGGATTTATTAGATTGGTTAAACAGACCCATTGTTATATATTCAAATACCGGATCCATTTGTGCAATTAGACTTTACATCACAAAACATAACAATATAATACATGAAATACAGAACAGAAACCCCAGACATGGCTAGAAAGCGGCCATGTTCGATCCTCATTATGTGGTAAATCGTATGAAGGACTATTGGTATCAATATTCCCTATAAAGCCCCGCCCCACATACTGTAATAGTAAATTCAGATGAACCTGACTGTTGTGCTGTTATAATATATAACAGGTATTGTCTGAACCTGACTGTTGTGCTGTTATAATATATAACAGGTATTGTCTGAACCTGACTGTTGTGCTGTTATAATATATAACAGGTATTGTCTGAACCTGACTGTTGCGCTGTTATAATATATAACAGGTATTGTCTGAATAGAACCAAACTGACTGGTGTCAAATATAAAACCTTCATAATTAAGCTTATCACGTGATGTAAAAATGTTCGTTTCATGTGAAATCCCAAAAAGTTTTTTGAATTAAAATTGTATGATTTTGTTGAAGAAAACCAAGTGTGATGACGTCAATGACTAATTTGGTAAGTTGCGTAATTTCGCTTTTTGCGAGATATGCGAGAGGTGAAATGGCTCTGACTCTGTTGACATGCGCATTGCCTGTTTTGCCTAGTATATCCGGTTCGGGAATTAACTTAGTTTAAGCCATCAATCTATGACAGTTTCGATATTAATTAGTTACTTACTTCCGGTTTTTATTGTTAAAGTACCGCCATATTCTGGATTCTGTGTAATAGAATATCTAAAGTTATGACATTTCCAGCTAACACCATCTTCAGACGAATCAACAGATTTAATGGTAAGCTGATGTTGTTGACAGTTTAATTCATATCTGTCACGTTGAGAACCGTTATTATTGATCATTCCGCAAAAATCCCCATCTGCTGAAGGATTCGAACCAGATCTAGCTACCAATACTTCATTTCTATACCAATAATATCTAGTTCCTTCATTAGCTGCTATATGACAAGTTAAAACATATTTCTCGCCTTCAAATGCTATATCAGATCCTGTAAGTTCTGAGAAAAAAAAAACATGCACAAGATTATATACAAGCAAAATATAACTTGTTACTTCTTTATATGTAATATATATGAGAATTAAACACTACTTATATTAGAAAGGACATGTCAAACCAATATAAACCTACTAGAGCTAACGAATTCGGTGCTGTGAATAAAGGCAAAGAAATTGAATTGCTCTGGCCAAAATGGAGATTTTAGAGAAGGCGTTTCAAGGTGAAACATTACGTTAGGTACAGATTTTTATTCACAGCGACTAATAAACTGAGAATAAACCATATTCCTTGCAAAGTATGAAAAAGATTACTTCTTATATAAAGTAGCAAGCAACACGACAACAGTTGACACTGATACATAAGATTCGATCGTGGTCAAAGAAACTTGTGGTAATTTTAGAGATAGATTTCAAAGCACACATCCACTTCACTATTGGTCGGAAATCTGTTTAAATTTTAAACGTTTTCCTAATATGAAGCGGTATATTGTTGTGTTTGTTTCAGGGGGTGGGTCATAAATATGCCCCGCCCCCATTTTACAATTTGACTGATAGAAGAAAAAAGCATGGGATACATTATGTGTTTAAGAGTAGTTGAATGGCTAAGTATATTGATAGCTAAAGTAACAAGTCTAGCTGCAGTATTCTATACTTATTGTAATTTATCTATAACCTGTCAAGGTGAACCAACTAAAAGTGAATTAAAGTTATCTAATCGAGAAGTGACCAGAGAATTAACAAGTGACTTAGTGGCCTCTCTAGTTAGAAGTTTACGTATATTCCCGATATTAAAATAGCACAATTTACAAATATTATTTACTTGAGCTCCCATATGCATAAAACTATCAAAGATTGCGCCAATATTACGGGCAGAATAAGATATAAATTACCAATTACAACAGGGGAGTTATCATGTACAAATTTAATTAATTGATGTCTTGAGCCTAAACACAAATATTCATTCAATTTTAGAAAGTTCTTTGACATTCATTTTCTAATTTCATCTTCTATATAATTATTTGTGACTGTCGTTTGTCTGTCTGTCTGTCTGTTCGGGTTTGGCGGCTACACTAGGTCTGCCCCGTGTCTGAAATTTGGGGTATAGGGGTAGCTCGGACCGGGGAGTAACATAGGCCAGAAGGCGTTAGTCTACCACTTCCGGTTTCGGAGTTATGGCTCCCGAGCGAAACTGGTCTGTTCGGGGTTGGCGGCTACACTAGGTCTGCCCCGAGTATGAAATTTGGGGTATAGGGGTAGCTCGGACCGAGGAGTAACATAGGTCAGGTGGCGTTAGTCTGCCACTTCCGGTTTCGGAGTTATAACCCCCGAGCGAAGCCGGGTATCCTGCTAGTTAAGTAATATTTGATAAATTGAAAGAAGATGGACAATTAGGTGTAAACGGAATATATAGTTGAGTATCATCGACATACAAATTAAAGCCGAGACCATATGTTCTGACAATATCACCTAATGCTGACGCAACAAGGGTCAATAGAATACTTTGCTGGGAAAGTATCTTTAAACGGATAGTATTATATCTATACATAATAAATCTTATACAATTGATACCCCACTGTTCAAAATATTAAATATCATTGTTCCCTTATAAAGTTATATCAAAAACTCACAAACACAATGCCCCTCATACACATTAATCAGTTAGGAATACCATGTACGGGGCATACTATGCTTACATTACAAAGAACATCCCCAACCTACAACTACCAAAAACCAACCACCAAAGACAATGGGTTGATTTTACACTTCAACAGGCACAACACTAGACCAAATAATACATACCTACTTGACATTGAGACAACTTGAACATTGACATAAATATTATAAGATATAGACCATTAGCCATGATATACAAACTATTAAATGATTGTTATATTTCATGTATATTACTCATATTGTAATGTATATAACTCATATCCTTGTTCATGATATAGCAACAGGAAACAGGGAATAATTTAATTATCTCTAATAACAAAGTTGGTCTATCGTTATTTTGATACGCCCACATGTTAAGGGTTTCGCATTCTGTCGCGCTTTCGTACAAATTTGTACTGTCTAGTCCTTCGGATGAGACGGAAAACCGAGGTCCCGTGTATAAATTGGAATGCACGTAAAAAATCACCTGGCAGTTGGAATTCGACATAAGAGTAGGCGACAGTGCCGCTGCCCGGGCAATATTTCCTGTATTGCGTATGCCCGTCTTCATTAGCCCAGTATAGGAAAAGAACAGTAGGACGTTAAACTACATTTCATTTCATTTCATTTTACAGGCCATATTTCTTCTCACCTTTTCATCTACAAGTTGCCAGAAACTTTATCCTACAATTGGTAATGACAAGAATTGTTTGAGATCTTTTTTTAAACTTCGCTTGCGGGCAGGGGTCTTTGGCAACGAGAGGAAAACTTGGAGAAAACCCTCGAGGTTGGACTGGCGACCCTACTCCTATGACAGACCTTGTGATTTCACGCGAACGCGTTAACTATTCGACCATTCCTCTCTCGTAGTGTCATAGAAACCGTTTAATCGCGCAATACTGGCTTGGTTTATTCAGGTACTCAGTAAATGTAATCAGCTGAACTACAAGAAGACGAAATCTCGTGGTACGATAACACACCTTGTAAATAAAATGGGGTTTAACGTCCTATTTTGCGGGGTGTGGGGGGGGGGGGTTGTTGAATGTTAGCGAGTGCGTGCTGTATCATACGAGCTGTCATTATGTCAACTGGCGTGGTTTCGAATCCCCGGTTGTACGTGACAAGGAGTAGGGTCGCCTGTCCAACCCCGTGGGTTTTCTCCGGGTCCTCCGGTTTCCTCCCACTGCTAAAGACCCCCTACGCGCAAGCGTATTATTGAAATAAAATGACCTAGTTTGTGTCGAGTGGACGTTAAACCCCATTTCTCTCCCTTTCTCCATATTAATATCGTAATATTAAACACACTCAATTGATCATTTACTAAACACTTAACAACAGGAACGTAACTAGCTCAGAGCAACGAGAGGGGTGGGGGCGAGACGTGTTCTCAGGGAGTGCTGTAAAATTGACGGACAATGTTTATCTATTGTTTTTATGGTCGACAATTTTTTCACAAGGAATTCGCCTGCGCCCCCCCCCCCCCCCCCCCAGTTACAGGCCTGCTTATCAATTGGCAAATCCACAATTTCTGACATGGAGTGGGAGTTAAAGACATTCTGACATGGAGTGGGAGTTAAACACATTCTGACATGGAGTGGGAGTTAAAGACATTCTGACATGGAGTGGGAGTTAAAGACATTCTCCACACAGAGATTCATCTACTTCATACTTTGAGAATAAATCTCTTCCCTAAATGGCAGCCATTTCCAAAAATTACTATATTGTTTAATAATGCAGTTGTCTCAGTTTCACATCTGGCATACACACAGAGACTAAATAAACCCTTTTCAATTCCACTAAATGGAAGCAGAATGAATACATCTCAAAATTCTCGAAGAATACTTAGTGTTTTCGACTAAGTTCGTCGATGTAGGAATTAAAATGTCGGTAAACCAGCCCAGTGTCTGTTTTCAAGCGGAGTAAACTGTAGACAGGCAGCTTGAGTTTAGTATAATTTATAGGGGCAATATTGATGTTGACCATGACTGAGACACAACTATTAGTTTGGTTGGTAAGATTAGTTCCAGCAGTGGGAGTAGGGGTGGTTATATAACCTAATGTAATGTCTATTTTCTGTTTACTAAACACCCCCCTTCATAATATAATGTGTGTGTGTGGTGGTGGTGGTACGGTGGCTCAGTGAGTAAGAGGTTGACTTGCTAACCTGGATGTCCCGTTTTCAATCCCTGCGTGGGCCGAGAAGGTTCACCGGGATTTACCTACGTGCCTTCCCCTTGTCAGTGATGCAGGACAGAGGACCTGGCAAGAGACAACGTATATTCGTTCGGATGGGACGCAAACCCGAGGTTTGTTATGTACGTAAAAGATCCCTTGGCAGTTGAAATTCGATATAAGAGTAGGCCGTAGTGCTGATATCCGGACAAAATTTCCCACGTAGCAGACCGTATGGCGTATGCCCGTCTCCAGCCGCCTAGTCGGAACAGAGTAGTAGAACGTTAAGCCCAATTTCAGTTCTAATATAATATCTGTTTTATTAAACACCACAAATTGATGTAATTAAATGAAGTTGATTCTAATGTCTTCTTCGGTTTACGCAACAAAGAGTTTTATCTGTAATAATTATTTTGTGCTTCAACAGCTAGCGATTTGACCACTTCCTGCCGCCCGTGACGGAATCTGCGCCGTAAAGCACATTTTATTTCAAGTGTCTTAAGCAATATTTATTCATAAAATAACAAAATATAAGATAACAATAACAAAGGATATGATACAAAAACAAGCTAAAAGATTATATAAATTTCCTTCACATGACTCTTCATTTCCTGATTTTTTCAAGAATCTATATTTTACATAGTAATTTTGAAGGTAAGTACTTTATGACGAGGACAATACTTTCAATAAATAAATAATTATTAATATGATTAACTGGCCGTTCTTACCACTACATCAATTGCTTAATTTACATCAATGATTTGCTTGCATGTAGTGAATTACTATTAGTGTCATTAAGAATGTTAATATTTTAGTAAGACGTATTCCAGTCATTTCGGGGGGCGGGGGGTTGGATGGTTAGCACGTGCGCGTTATATCATAAGGTCTGTCATTGAGTCAACTAGCGTGACAACCCTCGTGGGTTTTCTCCGGGTCCTCCGGTTTCCTCCCACTGTTAAAGACCCCTAAGCGCAAGCGTATTTTTGAAATAAAATTAAAACCATATGTTAGTCCCGAAATGACCTAGTTTGTGTCGAGTAGACGTTAAACCCATCTCGCTCTCTCTCTCTCTCTCTCTCCCTCTCTCTCTCTCTCTCTCTCTCGTCATTTCGTGATAGATGAAGAATATTATGATTAAGGGGAAAGAATGCTTCTGATTTGCCAACTTTATGGCTTTATGTGAATTATACATTATTTAATATCATATGAAATACAAACAACAATAATTTAAAACTATTAAATCAACAAGATATACTTTAATTGAAATGAAATCGACAATGAGTGAAATGTTCAAACTCCTATTGTGCCTGTTTCACAATAACCACCCGTCTGAAATCGAAACAGGTAGTGTTTATCTCATTCTGGGGTAATAATACTTAATAAAACAATTCTATATGAAATAAAATCAGTAATTGAAAATGTTTAAAACCTGATATAGCAAAATATAAAATATCATGTAATAATAGCTAATATAATATATGTATAGCACAAATATCATATACTAAAAGCTAAAATATCATATTGTAAAAGCTAAAATACCATATACTAAAACCTAACATATCATATACAAAAAGCTAAAATATCATATACTAAAAGCTAACATGAGATATTTTATACAGACAATGTCTCATCAATTTCCGAAATAAATTGCATTTGTATATATATATATGTATAGGTACATTGCTTTACATAACGCATCATGACTTCGTTTAAAACATTCTAAGTATGTGCAGTATCATAATCAGCACTAATATACAAATGATTCTCCATTATTTCCATTTCTGGTTTCGTGTCGTCTTCACTCCGTTTCCATCAGCCTGATTCTGTGAAGCATCATAATCAGCGCTTATATATAGATGATTCTCCATTATTTCCATCTCTTGTTTCGAGGAACCATCTTTAGTAAATTAAACAAAATGATCTTGATTAAAACATAATCTAAACAAGTCAACACAACAACTATGATTATATCTATATCAAAAAACACTTGAACTCATCGGATAATCTTGCCAGGGCAGCGACAGAATATTACTTTTTAGTCCAAATATATTTGCCAGCATCACAGGTGTAACTTGACAGTGATAACTGGGAAATTATCATTCCTAACCCGTTTATCATTAGCATTTGGGTTCTGACAAGTTGTAAAATAAGTACTGTTGCTATGGTAATCAACGATCTACGCTATATCTTCAAACAGCCATAACTTCGCTCAGAATAAAGTAATCTTAATCAAATCTTTTTCAATATCTATTTTTGATAATCTTTAAGTGGCATTTATCGATTGGGAAACACATTAACAGAACGCAGTTTTATGGGAAACAATCACTGGTTTATTGTAAAAGCACGAACTATTTTTGAACTACTATAGCAAGAAAGGCCAGTTCTTTATCTAAATCTTACATGGGACTGGAACGTTTCGACAAGAACACGATGATCATCGTCCCAAGTATATGAAATGAAGTAAAATGACGGACATACGCCAGGCAGTGTGCTATGAGAGAAATTGACTTTTGTACATAGCTCTGAAGACACCATAAGGCCGAAAGATCTTGGCAAATATGTAAATGTAATTAGAATATAGATTTTTCCATCCAAAGTCATAATGATGTCTATATATATATATATATATATATATATATATATGTGTGCAACTGACTAGTGTCTGTTAAAATGAAGTAGCGGAATTCTTCCAATCTTGTGTTTATATTATGTTTACAAATTACTATAAACATAAATAACCATTACTATGGTTACCATTCTATCCCATAGACTGTCCCAATCAGTTGTATAGTACACATGTAGAGTATGCTCCTTTCCCAGTACACAACATAGGCGAATTTCTATATAAATAATTCCCATTTCTATGTGTTCAATTATAGACCGACGATTTTATTTCTATTACAAAATCTTACCTTTTGGTTTACGTCGACGTTTTTTAACAACTAATACAATAACGATGATGACGATGATGATAATCAAATGAGCCGCTACACCAGCACCAATAAATACAGATATATTATCCTGTTTCCCGTTGTTAGGAGAATCTGAAAATTACAAGACAGAGAAATTTGTTCCAAGGTTCACTCGACACATACTAGGTCATTTCAGGACTAACATATGATTCAATTTAATTTCAATTATTCGCTTGCAAGTAGTGGTCTTTAGCAATAGGTGGGGGGGGGGCGGAGGACCCAGAGAAATCCCAACACCTTGTCACGTACAACCGGTGAATTGAAAGACCTTATGACCCCCCCCCCCTATTATTTGTTTAGCTTGATTACAATGTGTATAACTATAACCAGGGTGATTTTTATATTCGTTTACTGGTTTTATATAGACGTAATGTTTTTTTTACAGATTGTCAGAGATCAAAACAATTCGACAATCTTATTTTTAAACCAAATCAATTTAGCTAAAGAGCTGGACATTCGTTCTATAACAGTTCAAAAATAGATAATGGAAAATGAATATATCGGTATAGGTAAACTTTTCAATTTAACACACATTGCCACAAGACAATTCACAACGGGAAATCAAATAAATTTGCCAAATCAAGGTAGTCTCGTAATTTTAAGTTTAGATGGAGTTTTAAAATTACCTTTATCCGCATCTTTAACCTGATCTTTATCTTCAACTAAAAGATGAAAGGATGAATTACTACAGTCGTCATGGTTACATATGAAACATTGATACCATCCTTCATCAGATACCTGTACAGGTGTAATTGTTATCAATGTTCGACTGTATGGTATTAACACAGTTTGGTTGTAGTCGTGAGGAATATTAACTTCTAATCTTCTAATACCAATACGACTGGATAGTTCTAGCCTAGTGTTGTCTTTAAACCACGTGATGTTACTGTTGCTTCCAGTGATAAATATTTTACTTATGTTATAATCGGATCCTGCTCTGACAGTCTCGTTCATTGTTTCAAGGTCATTTTTATAGAACTTGGATGGAGCTGAAACATAATAGGTCTCTACAACAAGAAGTGTTAGGCTATATATTTCTATATTTGACGCCTTTATAAACCTAACAAAACCCACAAGAACACTAAGTTAGGCCTTAAATAGAACTAAAAAAGTTAGGTAATTATGTTGTTAGAATTGTTTGTATTGACAACATATGCGAGAGTGAGAGATAGGTAATTTCGGGACTAACACATGGTTCAATTTTATTTCAATAATTTGCAGCGCTTAGGGGTCTTTAGCAGTGGGAGGAAACCGAAGGACCCGGAGAAAACCCACGAGGTTGGACATACGACCTTACTCCTTGTCACGTATAACCGGGGATTCGAAACCACGCAGGTTGACTCAATGACAGAACTTATGATACAGCGCGCATATGATATCATTACAACGTCAATAAGCAGCACAAAAGGTGTCATTTTTAACTTTTGTTGTCTGGATAACCATTCCTAAAATGTAATATTCTTATATATTATGAATATGTCCTGGATCACTATATTTTGTAAAGGCTAGATGGGGTTTACGTCTATTCGACACAAACTAGGTAATTTCGGGACTAACACATGGTTCACATGTATTTCAATAATTCGCTTGATTGTAGGTTAAGAAACCGGAGGAAAACCCACGGGATTGAACACACGATCCTACTCCCTGTCACGTGCAAGTGGAGAATCGAAACAACGCCCCCGCCCCTGATCGTCTAAAGAGAAGACTATGAAATTAAAATGTTTAACCTGTAACGGAAATCGTCGTAAAAGCTGTATAAGAATAAATCTGTCCATTTCTGCTATAACTTCCGGTACAAACATAAACTCCTCTGTTTTTATATAACTGAGTTGAGATGTTGAGGTAGTAGATAGAATTATCTCCATTCTCCAGATAACCTTCGACCTCTCGTATCAATACGCCATCCAAGTAATGTTTCCATGGTGAAAATATGTAGTTATTCGGTCGACCATCTACTTTACATTGTAGAATTATTTTATTGTCAGTGACGTTATTCACGTGTAATGACATTGTTGTCATTGTTGTCGGATCTTAAATAAAAACGAATAACAGAATAGCGTTGGTCCCTTGTACAATTGGAATACAACTCCTATCCGGGTAAAATTTCCTTCTTAGCACACAATCCGATCGATGTAGAACAGAGGGACGTTAAACCTCAATTCATTTGTGTATGTAATTAATTTTGATTGTCACTCAATCCATCTAATCGTTATTTGATATATTTTTATTCATATTGTGTCACACCAAGAATGTGTTCAGAATGTACATTAACCGTCATAAGCGAACTATAAAATAACTACCAAATTTAGTTTTGTTATTTATCGAGATTTACATAACACGGATGATAAATTGACAACACCTTAAATTAATTAATTTTTACAAGACAACAGTTAGGCTGATGTCCCCCGCTGAAATCACCTAATAAATAGATGACACATATTAATAAATTTTACATTTTTCTTTTTCAAAAGTATTGGGCAATCAAACTGATTATCTATACTCAGTCTAAGCATAACATGTTCACGGGCAACTCAGTCAAGGTTTTGAACTATCCGGTAACTATACACTAAGTTTTATCACTCTCTATCAGATAGAATCATCGATCAATGAAATTACTTAGCTCTACTTAGCTTTAGCGGGAAATATTAATCATTGAACTCAGTCAAGATATTCACCTAATGGACACCTAAATCAAGTTTAAACATTCTACCTAAATGTTATGTTCCAAAGTCTCGACCAATCAAATTGCTTATCGCTACTTAGTCTAAGCAGGGAATTCTTTTCATCGAACTTAGTCAAGGTATTGATATGATGAAACTGTACTCGGAGTTTCATCACTCAACCCAGTAAGAACCAAGTCGCAACCAATCACTGATTATCTCTGCTTAGCCATAGTGGAAAGTGCACATGATCGACGATTGGCAAGGCATGCACCTAATAGACACCTACGCCAAGTTTGAACAATCTACCTCAATTAGAAGGGGAGTTATTGCATCCAAACTCTCAACCAATCCGATTGAAGTATCTACTTTGTCTAAGCAGAAAATGCCCAGCATCGAACTTTGTTAAGGTATTGATACAATAAAACTATACACAAGTTTCACCACTATCACTCAATTAGAATCAAAGTTGTCGAGCTCCAAAGTCTTGACAACAAATCAAATTGCTTATCACTCTGCTTACCCTGGGCAGAAAATGCTCTGTATAGAACTTAGTCAAGGTATTGATGTAATGCGGGGAAAATAATTGTTATCAATCACTGAAAGTATTTAAAGTTCTTACCACTACATAATGAGTCATAATCATCACAGCAGTCTTTAAATCTTTTACAGCGTGTATTACATTGACATGATTTACTGCGATCTAATTTACTACCACATCTGCCTTGACATGATCCAACTACAATATCAAATTAAATTTATAAAATTAAATTGATGCCAGGACTTGATGATACAGACCAAGCACCCGCTTCAGTCACCAGCAACTTCAATATACTTCCTGAAACTTATTTAATTTTATCGACCATACGTGTTTATTACTGTGAGTCGTGTAGATAAGACCCTCAGTGCAATTCTTTCTGTAGGCAGCCCAAGCCCACCCATCTACCCAGTGCACTGGTTTACCCGTGTGTGTGTGTGTGTGGGGGGGGGGGGGATTGTCTATAACCCTGTTAAGACGGCCCTGGCATATACTACGTTACAGTGATGAATAAAATTCACATTACTTTCTACGGGTTTCACGAAGATATCCATGCACATCGGGGCCAAGATTGTATCGTAATTAACCGCCTAGCGTGCATCAACTTGAAAAATCAGCAATTATTAAACAAAATAGGTTTATCGGGGAATCAGAAGACGGACTGCACGTAAATAGACTGAGACAAAGCTCCCCAAAAACAGCTCGCCAGCAAGGTCACACTGATCAGCAGTGAATATTCGCTGGGCCGCTACAATCATTGAGTGGGATAATATTAGTGCGGCAAATTAAGTTCTAAAACATTTTTTTGAAGTTCTAGAAAAAATAAATAAAGGTATTTGAAGTATATCTGGATAAAAAAATATTTCCTGTTTAGTGTAAATGGGTATATAGAATGAGTAAAAGGCGCCATGAACGCAACAACGTCTTATGTAAACAATGCACCCGCCATAGAGCCAATGATGGACGTCACGTGATGTGACGTCATAGATACAAACTTACAAAGGTCACTTACCTAATACAGAAAAAAGCCTTTCACAATACCTTTGCGATATCACACAAGGTAGAAGGCGAAGTAAAACCATACGAACGAACCTCTGTGAAACAGACTGAACCAAGGCCGTGAGAATGAGTGAACCCGCCACTGGCGGTTTGAATAAAAAAAAAACGGTGTATCTCAGAAGAGCACCGTTACCAAAAAAAAATAAAAAAAATAATAAAAATAATAAAATAGGAAAAAATAAAAAAATAAAAAAAACCCCATTAGTGTAGATCTTGATAAACGAGCACAAGAAACTTACCTGATACTTGCATCTTTATATAGGTTGATCTTCGTTCAACGCGTTCATTATTATTAGCTTTACAGTACAATGTTGATCCATCCATCTCCATGGTAACAGTTAAAGATGTCTCCAGATAATGACCTGTTGTACGATTAAGTATATCAACATCATTTTTGCTATAATGCAAACTAATGTCTGGTGCTGGCGAGGCGTCATTATTGGCTTGACAACCTATCAGTAAAACTGAACCATTTTCAATCTGTAGTGTATTGTTGATAAGTTTACGGGTGTTTGATGTAAAGTTGATAGACAGGTCTGTAACAGGTACTGAAAATTAAAATCAACTAATATATATAATGACATTATTTATGAATAGTCCCAAGACGGACGAAAAGTACTTTAAAATGTTAAAATGTTATTAAACCAGTGTTGAAATCAGTTTGTATCGGCATACCTTTTTTTTTTTTTTTTTTTTATCTTTTCATCATTTACCGTGAAACAAATTTATTAGCAACTAAGCTGCACTACGGTAAATGATGAAAAGACAAAAAAAAGGTTAGCCGACACAAACTGATTTCAACACTGGTTTAATAACATTTTAAC
The DNA here is from genome assembly GCF_932274485.2 of Patella vulgata. Classification (NCBI taxonomy): domain Eukaryota; kingdom Metazoa; phylum Mollusca; class Gastropoda; family Patellidae; genus Patella; species Patella vulgata. The sequence goes on along the minus strand of NC_065886.2, from coordinate 1,983,599 downwards.
ATTTTAAAGTACTTTTCGTCCGTCTTGGAACTATTCATAAATAATGTCATTGATATATATATATATATATATATGCCCCATTGTATTTGTTAGTATATGAAAACAATATATATCTAAAACCCATTGATTAAAGCAAAGTATCCAGCGGTTCAAACTATAGGCGTACGAACAGGTGGGGGGGGGGGATTTGGAACTTTTACTGACCATTGTGTGGGTCGATGTTTTACTGACCATTGTGTGGGCCGATGTTTTAATAAGATGTCTACTTCTCAAACTCAAAATGCAGTTCAAGAAAATTCGCTCGTTTTTTTTTGGATATTTTACTGGTTATTTTGTGGTTATTTCAGGCCTGTTTCATATATTGAAGTGGTTAAACAAATGGGCTGTTAAATGAAGTCCTCTGACGTTAATGCGATGTCCCTGTCACCATTTATCTCGAGGCGTTAAAAAAATATACGTTACGATAAGACATTACACGGAGTTCCTAGGCTTAGAGGCTAGGGCGAAGACATCATTGGGGGTTCCCTAGGAAGACATCATCCGGCGCTCCTAGCTGTACGACTAGCCAACATGCGCTAAGGGATATAATGCGGACAGGATATAGTGTCACATTTTTTCGTGCAAAAATAAAGGAAATTCAATCTTGTATATTCCACGGTAACCAAATACTACTACTACCATCGATGAGGTAGGTAAGTGAAACCGAACCGTGCTCTGGATGAAACGTGGACTGTGTTGTTCTCACAGTGGTCATCAAATGAAAGTGAGATGCGATTCTAATTCCCACAGTTCTACACCAACCGGGCTCATGGAGACGGGTTGACAAACAACCCTTCATATACCAAGGTAAGTAAATCAAATAATACATACCGTCAGTACATTGACAAACAACCCTTTATACCAAGTAAAGCAAATAATACATACCTATTTGACATTGAGACAATTTGAAAATTGACACAAATATTATAACATATAGACGCCTGGCCATGATGTATGAACTATTAAATGATTATATTATAGTTTATACAACTTCCATCCTGGTACATGATATATATATTTATATTTATATATATATATATATATATATATATAGACGACTGTCCATCGAGATATTATAATTCATATCCTTATTCACGATACAGGAAACAGACACGTCACGTTCAGACAAATTATATCACTGGAAAATAAATACAGGTTTCCCCCCACTGCTAAATACCCCTACGTGCAAGCGAATTATTGAAATAATATTGAACCATGTGTTAGTCCCGAAATGACCTAGTTTGTGTCGAGTGGACGTTAAACCCCATTTCTCTCTCCCACTATAAAAGAGAGTGGGGGAGGGGGTAGTATTCGGCAGAACTCACACCGTCTGTCATATCTGCTATATACTTATTTGAGAACGAGGAAGATTTGTGACTAACGCTAAGCGATTAACAATCTGATTAAAACACAGATCCTATTTCGTTTCATTTTTTTATAGTTCAAAATTACTTGTCTTTACTACACTAGTGTTCGGAACCGTGTGTTCGCATTCACGGTGGACTGTATGTTTTTAAGGGTCTAAGGGAACTAACTCTGTGGGTTTAGTGACGTGTAAAAAAATGCCATGTGGGAGAATTTGTCTTTTAGATTGAACCATCGAACTGAAATATTTATATTGTACATCGTTTAAATGTTCGTGAAACTCTGCAATAAACATCGTCTCGAACATTTTTGGTAGCAGAGCGTAGTTGTACGGCCTGTTATACATCGTAGAATTCGTCAAAGTCAAGTAAGTGTTCAAACAAGTCGATGAAGAAAAATGTCGGAATCGGAAACGAGGCCCGGTGTCACTAACAGAGAAACAGTCATCGATCAAGCCAGCCAAGAAGGTGAGACGAGTAATCAAAATGGATGTGAGTTAAGACTTAAAAAGTTGTTAAAAAAGAAAAGAAATTTAAAGGCCCAGCTGACTAGGTCGCGTATTAACCTAACTGCTTTATTTTCGTGTAAAGACGATATAAACAAACATGAACTTCGCAGTGCACTAAGTTACTTAGGGGATACTCGATTGAACGTTCCGGAATTAAATTCTCTCAATTCCGAAAATAGTGTCAATCGAGTGAAAAGCAGTATTTCGGAGTACAACGCATGTGCCGACTGCATTAAAAATATCTCAACCAATCATGGCAGCTAAAACATATGTGTTACTTAAAATACGTCACGATTCTACTCACACCACCTCGGCTGTCGGGACTGGCAGAACTGTGACAGGACTGAATTCCTTATCACTTGATTGCAATTCTGTCAATTCGGGACGTTCCGGACTGAGAATCGAGTACCCCTTATTGTCATGTCAAGAACAGGTAATGGACGTCTTAGAATCCTTGTGTGATATCGATTCAGATAAATATGAAACCGAATTAGATCAAATTAGTGAATATTTATCGTTGTTGAAAGTAAACAATCGCAATGAAGGGCCCAGTCCGGTAGAATTAGGTCAAAGGGAGACAACTCCAAATAGTCAATCTACTCCTCCAATTACAGAAATCGACCAGAACAACGTTTCAAATTCCCTTAATCCTTCGGTAAATCCACCAAAATATGAAATCGAAAGAGATATGCACCATCAATTACAAAGAGTCGCCATTCCCAAGTTCATGGGAAATAAAAAAGAATATCCTTTGTTCAAAGATACCTTCGACCAATGCATAGATAGGTTAAATTGCTCTGATGGTTATAAAATGTTGCAGTTACGCCAATATTTGGATGGAGAGGCTCTTAAGGCCATAGAGGGATTTCCTGCGACTACTTTGGGATATACTTCAGCAAAAAGAAGATTAGATGAAAAATATGGTGGTAAAAGGCGAATGGTTTTATTACATCTTGATGCAGTTAGACAAATGAAGCCAATCTTGTTCAATGATTTAAAGAGTGTCGAACAATTTACAGATATTTTGGAACTTTAGATAATATCGCTTAAAGAGGCAGGTCGTACGAAGGAATTTGAAGAAAATTCCATGTTTTATAGTGTAGCCAAATCAAAGTTATCTCCAGTTAACATAGCACACTTCAAGAGATGGTCAGCGTCAGAAAAGAAAGAAGAGAATTTAGTTACTTTACATTTATGGTTATCGTCAGAAGTGAGATATCGTATTGAACCCCAAGAAGAAGCAGAAGGTTTCTGTTCCCCAAAAGCACCTTCGCATAATAAAAGTAGATTTGATCCACCAGACCGAAGATTTCGAACATTCGCTACAAATAATACAAATTCGAGTTTTAATTTAAAGTGTCCTTTATGAGGAGAATATCATTGAATCGCAGATTGTTCTAAATTTAAATCAGTATCTGTATATCAGAGATGGAGAATTGCTAAGGACAATAATTTATGTTTTCGCTGCCTAAGTTTATCTCATCATGGTAAGAATTGCAGACATGTTCAACAGTGTGGTATAGATGGTTGCCCGCGAACCCATCATCAGCATGGCGGGGGATACTATCACCTAGAACGAAATGAGCCGAATACAAGTGGTGCACGTAGTAATGATCGCAGCTTACCTGATCCTAGAAGTCAAAATGAATCTTGTCATAACAGTCGAACTCATGCAAATATGAACAGTGATTGTGATAGAGTAGCCATGAGGATATTACCTGTAATCGTACGGAACAGAAATCGTACTATTCAAGCAAACGCTTTATTAGATGAGTGTTCTACGGACTCTTACATTAATCAGAACTTAGCCTCAGAATTGGGTCTTAGTGGATCTTGTGCCAACCTTAACGTATCCGTCCTTGGAAGAAAAAAAAATAGAATCAATAAAGTAAAACCAAGTACGAACAATCCAAACCATTAAGACAAAATTCGAAGTCCTAAAAAACGGTATAGGCAAAATAGTGTAATAAGGCAAAATAGTGTAATCAGCATATGGACTGTTCACCGTGTACAAAATACACGACAAACAGTGGTAACAGGTGTACGGAAGAGTAAGCTTACCCTGCCTGGCGCCACACCCGCCATAGCTGAATCCAAACTATAAGGCAAAATCTCGGTAAAATAGCGTGATTGGCCAAAAGACTATCGGTATGCAAAATGCACGTGATGAACAGTGTTAACGATGTAGTAGACAGACATAATCAGGGAGATTGTATACGCGTCAATTAAATATATCTAGAATAATAGCCGAGAGAGACATGTTATATTTACCAATCAAGTCAATATGACGCACATAAAACTTTTTAAAGGTTTTAATAAGTTTAGTTCGCAAGTATCCCTGTAGTTGAAGCTTAGATGACAAATGCCTCGATCTACATAAAAAATCAGAATAAAATGAACAAGCTCTCGCGTAACGAATTAGTTGAGACACAAACACTCCATAAGCTGGTGATATTGGAATGTTACTACTAATAAATGGAAAGTTAACAATCGGAAAGTCAAAGTCATCACGTTTATCGTACAATTTAACACTAAGTTTATGGCAATTGTCAAAATCGAGACGCAGATCCAAGTAGGAAGCGTAATTGTCACTGTCAGTAGTGTTTTTAATTTCGAGCTCATCAGGATATATGAATTCTACATAATCACTAAATTTTGGATTATTCACTGATAGAACATCATCGATATATCGATAAGTGAAATGTATTCGTTAATTTATTTAGCCTCGATGGTAGAACTCACATCAACCTTGATGCATTTACGGTGAAGAATGTCACAGGTGATCTTAATATCGTCGATTGGAATAAACACGCTTATAATTGGCCGCATTTATCTGGCATTGAATTTCCTAGGGTAGGCCAGAGAGTGCATATTGATATTTTAATGGGGCTAAATGTTCCAGAATTACATCGTTCGTTAACAGAAATTAGTGGTCGATCCGGCGATCCTATAGCTCGCCTTACTCCGCTTGGTTGGACATGTATCGGACCGTTAAATCCAGTTGATAGAAGTACTCATAAATTTGTTCATTTCGCAAGTACCTTTTTCGTCGATCAAAATGATACTAATAGTTTATAACGTAAGATGTGGGAGATCGAATCTAGCGGTGTAAATTCCAAATCGCCATCCTTAACAATAGACGAAGCTAAATCATACAAGAAACTAAGTCATCTTTGAAATTTGATAATGATCGTTACCAGGTGGATATTCCATGGAAACCAAATGAACCTGATATCATAAATAATTATGAACTCGCCTATTCACGCTTAGTAACTTTAGAAAAGTCATTGGCCAGACGACCTTCCATAGCAGTAGAGTATCAGACAATAATTAAGGACCATAAGAAATAAGGGTATATTAAAGAGATTCGTCCACCTGAAAAAGAAGCTCCAGATATATGGTATCTGCCACATTATCCAGTCGTTCGTCTCGATAAGTCGACCACAAAGGTGCGTCTCGTAATGGGTGCCGCTGCGAAGTCACATGGTAAATCGATAAACGATTGCATACATCAAGGTCCTAAGCTTCAGAGAGAGTTAGTTGACGTGCTCCTTCGATTTCGTCATCGTTTAGTTGCTGTTGCTGCTGACATTAAAGAAATGTTTCTGCAGATAGAAATGACACCCGAAGACAGGAGATACCATCGGTTTTTATGGCGAGATCTTGACGATACAGTTCCAGTTAGGGAATACGAGTATCAGCGATTGGTTTTTGGTAACACATCGTCACCTTATTTATCTCAGGCAGTAATTCGTGAACACGCTGAAAAGCATAATAATAACTACCCGATTGGTTCAGATTCCGTTTTGAATTCGATGTACGTCGATGACTTACTAGACAGTTTTGATTCAGTAGCTGAAGCGACGCAGTTGAGACAAGAGATAACCGATCTTCTTCGAACAGCGGGATTTGAAATTCGTAAATGGCTTTCTAATGATCCAGAAGTATTATCTGAGGTACCAGTTACAGATCGTCTTCCATCTTTAAAGACGTTAGGCATTTTGTGGATAGCTGAGAAAGATTGTTTTTCGTTCGAAGTGGAAAAGCCGAATGGTGATGTACTAACCAAGTGATCCATCGTCAGTAAAACTGCTAAATTATTCGATCCTCTTAATCTGTTAGCGCCATTTACTGTGAGAGCCAAGATCGGAATTCAGCAAGCTTGGGTTAGAGGACTTGATTGGGATAGCGAGTTACCGCCAGACTTAGCTAAATTATGGGAGAACTGGTTAAGTGAATTATCGCAACTTGATTTAATAAACATTACTCGTTGTCTTTTGAAGAATCACTCAAAAATCTTAAATAAAACTGTCCATACATTTGTTGACGCGTCGCAGAATGCTTATGCAGCAGCCTGTTATCTTCGTTGCATCTATGGTGATCAGAGTATAACAGTAAAATTGATAATTGCTAAAACTCGTGTTTCGCCTCTTAAAACGTTATCGATTCCGAAGTTAGAACTTTCTGGTGCCGTTTTAGGTATACGACTAACGCAGACCGTTTGTTCGGTATTAAATGCTCGTCATCAGAAGTTACGTATTGGAGTGAGAGTCTTAATGTATTATATTGGATCAAAGGAGAATCGAGAAGATACAAACCATTTGTTTCACATCGTGTTGGGGAAATTCATTCATCGTCAAATCCGACACAGTGGAGGTATGTGCACTCGCGAGAAAATAGTTCTGATTTAGCTACAAGGGGTGTATCGGCTAAAGATAAATCTCAACCGCCGTCACCTGAAGCGTTACAAGAAGTCCGTTCTAGTAATCATTCGTTGAATAGTAACACTTTCGTCATCCTTACTTCTAATCAAGAATTAGGTAGATTGTGCCCATCAAGATTTTCGAATTTTACCAAGTTACATCGGATAACTGCTTGGATCTTTCGATTTATCAATAACATTCGTAATCTAGACAATCGTGTTGCTGGTAATGTACTTACATCGGCAGAGATGGATAATTCTGCAACCTTTTGGTATAAGGTCGCACAGCGGGAAGCATTTCTTGAAGAAATCAGAGACTTAGAAAAAGACAAGGGTGTTAAGAACAATTCGAAACTGTTATCGCTTAATTCGTTTATAGATGATCAAGGTGTTCTTCGCGTTAACGGTCGTTTGGGTCGAGCTGAGACTTTATCTTATAACGCCAGATATCCTATTATCTTGCCTACGAAGGGAGACAACTCGTCTTATCGTTTATAGTTATCATGAAAAGGGAAATCATAAAACGGGTACGTCTTATCTACTATCGGAACTTCGAACTAAATTTTGGATTCTTCGTGCTAGATAGACAATATCTGTATTTGACGTAAGCGAAAACCTTCCCAACAAATGATGGCTCCTTTGCCTAAAATGAGACTTGGTGAACCTATGCGTGCCTTTGCCAGCGTTAGCGTAGATTATGGGGGACCTTTTCTTACCAAGCAAGGAAGAGGGAAAGTTCGAACTAAAAGATACATGTGCTTATTTACTTGTTTAGTAACGCGCGCCGTACACATCGAAATGGCTTGGAGTTTGGATACCGACTCTTTTTTATATGCTTTCAATAGATTTGTAAGTCGTCGTGGTAAACCGGTTCAGATGTTATAGGACAATGGCACTAATTTCGTTGGGGCCAGCAGAGAACTCACAGAGTTATTACAACGGTTGGATCAAAGTAAAATTGTCAAATATGGGAATAGACTGGCAGTTCAACCCACCTATCGCGTCTCAATTTGGTGGAGTATTTGAAGCTTTAATAAAGTCCGCTAAACGTGCTATGAAAGCTGTTATCGGAGACGCGGATGTTACAGATGAAGAACTTATCTCGGCAATGGTAAACGCGGAAGGTCTTTTGAATTCTCGTCCATTGTGTTACCAAGGAGAAGATTCGAATGATGAGCCAGTGTTAACGCCAAACCATTTTCTGATAGGTCGACTTGGTGGAGAATTGGCGCCAGAATCTACAGACTTAACTCCGCATAAGCTTCGTAATCGATGGCGCAGGGTACAAGATATAGTATTACAATTTTGGAGACGTTGGTTGAGGGAATTCTTACCAACTTTAAACGCTCGTAAGAAGTGGCGTACTACACACAGAGACTTTAAAGTAGATGATATGGTTATTATGATAGATCCTCAAACTCCAAGAGGAAAGTGGCCATTAGCTCGTATAGTTAAAACCTACCCAGGAAGTGATGGACATGTGCGCGTGGTAGATGTAAAAACAGGACAGAACACATACAGGAGCGCAGTGACTCGTCTCTGTCGTCTTGACAACGCCTCTTGACAACGCCTCTTGACAACGAATAATCGTATAGAGACATTGTTCGTGTAGATTACATTAAAGTGACCTTTCATCGAAATAGGTTTTATAGACAGTAATGGTTGATAGAACTATAATCGTAGTTCATAAGTTTCATTTATTGTATATCGTTAACTTCATCGTTTTTTTGTTGATGTTCGCATTATTTCTCATCAAGGAGAGGATATGTTCGGAACCGTGTGTTCGCATTCACGGTGGACTGTATGTTTTTAAGGGTCTAAGGGAACTAACTCTGTGGGTTTCGTGACGTGTAAAAAAGATGCCATGTGGGAGAATTTGTCTTTTAGATTGAACTATCGAACTGAAATATTTATATTGTACATCGTTTAAATGTTCGTGAAACTCTGCAATAAACATCGTCTCGAACAACTAGGATCTGGAAGAGTTGTTATCATTGACGTGTTCTGGATGATGTGAGGGATTAGCCAACGAAACGGTCTGTTACGTCGAGTTCTTGGTCTTGTGATGCACGGAACTATGGGTAAACCACTAGAAACGTCAACGCTGCTTATTTAATCAATGCCTGACGTCATAGGGTCAAAGGCCCCTCATTTGACCCCTGACGTGAACTCCAACTATAACTTGTCAGATGTTCATGTAGTGCAGGTCATCGAAAGTATAGATCTGTATTATAATCAGATTGTAAGTTTTTATACAATAAAAACAGAAGAAAAACAAGCCAACAGTGAGGCTGATGTCCCCCGCCGAAATCTCCAAATAAATAGATGACACATATTAATTAATCGCACATCTATTTTTTCAAAAGTATCGAGCAATCAAACTGGTTATCAACTATACACTAAGTTTCATCACTCTCTATCAGATAGAATCAAAGTTATCTTTGCTTAGCTTTAGCTCAATATGTTAATCATTGAACTCCGTCAAGACGAACATCTACATCAATTAGAAGCAGAGTTATGTTCCAAAGTCTTGACCAATCAAAATGCTTATTGCTCCTGAGCCTAAGCAGACAATTCTAATCATCGAACTTAGTCAAGGTATCGATGTAATAAAACTATACACCACGTTTCATCACTCTCATTTAATTAGAACTAAAGTTATCGTGTCCCAAAGCATCAATCAATCAAATTGCTTATCTCTACTTACCATAAGCAGAAAATGCTCATCTTCGCACTCTATCAAGGCATTGACCTCATAAACACCTACCCCATTTAGAAGGAGGGTTATTGTGTTCCAAAGTCTCGGCCAATCACATTGCTTATCGCTCTGCTTTACCCTGAGCAGAAAATGCTCAATATCGAACTTAGTCAAGATATTGATGTAATGAAACTATACACCAAGTTTCACCACTCTCACTTAATTGGAACTAAAGTTATCGTGCCCCAAAGTATCAATCAATCAAATTGCTTATCTCTACTTACCCTAAGCAGAAAATGCTCATCTTCACACTCCATCAAGGCATTGACCTAATAAACACCCACACCAAGTTTGAACATTTTAGCTCAATTAGAAGGAGAGTTATTGTGTTCCAATGTCTCGGCCAATCAAATTGTTTATCGCTCTGCTTACCCTGAGCAGAAAATGCTCATTATCGAACTTAGTCAAGGTATTGATGTAATGAAACTATACACCAAGTTTCATCACTCTGACTTAATTAGAACTAAAGCTATCGTGCCCCAAAGCATCAACCAATCAAATAGCTTATCTCTGCTTACCCTGAGCTGAAAATGCTCATCTTCGAACTCCATCAAGGCATTGACCTAATAAACACCTACACCAAGTTTGAACATTCTAGGTCAATTAGAAGGAGAGTTATTGTGTCCCAAAAAGTGTGACGGACAGACAGACGGACGGACAGGCAGACGGACGAACCCATTTTAATAGTCCCCTGCTTTCTTCGAAAGGCGGGAGACAAAAAACCCGAACTGTAGTTATATTTTAGTCACGGAAGTGAAGGCAACGTGAAGCTTAAAGACGGACATGCGCCATAAAGTGTGCTGTCAGGGGAAAGTTTGCCCGGACAGGAACGCCTCGGCCCACTCTTTTATCTTTTACGTGCACGTTAATATGTACACTGGGCGACTATACATAGACAAGGAGGATCCGCGACGGAAAAACCCGATTAACTTTTTTCGGCCAACGCAGGGATCGAACACGGGACTCCAGGTTAGCGAGCTAACCTCTTACTCACTGAGCCACTGAACAAAAGAACACATTTGCCGAATAATGGCCATTTAGAAACTTCATTGACGATTTCAATATACACAAATGTGATTGTGTACTTTTTCTAAAGACTTTTGTAACATGTTCCACTTTTCTGTAAGATAGGGGTGAAGTCAATAGACATCGTGTGCACTGACAACGCTCTAGGCATACTCTTTACTTCGAAATCCAAATCTTTACCGTGGCGCCATTGATATAAACGAAACGTCGAATTTACGAGACCCCTTCTCTTGCTAAAAGACTGAAGCCGAAAGACGTGAGAATAATGACTTGTTTTATCTTATATACAGGTCGGGGAAGGCGGGAGGGGGGCGAATGGTTAGAGCATGCGTGTTATATCATAAGGTCTGTCATTGAGTCAACTGGTGTAGGCTCAGTAATTGCAGTATTCCACAGAACTGTGACCTGTATATTCCAGTTCTATTAAAGTTAACTTTCTTTAAGAAAATACTTGGAGTAAGAACATCAACATGCAAAATGCACTAATTTATCACGAATTGGGTCCACTTCCAATTTATAGCAAATTATGTATGATAAAATATTGGCTTAAATTGTTAAAAGGTAAACATATGTTACTCGATTCATGTTATAGCCATATGTATGAATGTCTGTTAAATCGTAAAAGCTATAACCCCTGGGGATCACGTGGCTAAGTAAATTTTGTAACTGCGAGTTTCATGCTCTGTTAGTTTGTCCATCTTATAAGTATATCAGAGAAAGGTATATCGAAAAATACTATTGGTTAAAACCATCAATGTATAAATTGGCATTGCTATTAAAAAATACCAATATGAAAACTGTAAATAATTTAGGTCGATATCTTTACTTAATGCTACAAAAGAAATAAAACAATAGAATATGAATACAATTACTAAATGCCATTGAAACAATTTTATTATCTTGTATAAATAAGCGTACAACATTCAATATACTACTTTCGATTAAAATTTGTCTCTTTTAAAAAGTCTAACGTTTTACAATATAGACCGGGTTGGGTAAATCTTTCTCAGTTTTAAATATCTGTGATTTTTATTTTACATGATTTAATAGTCTGTGATATTTGGTTTTGTTTATATATATATATAACTACAATCTGTGATTACATATAGTTTGTCTCGGTTAATTTTACCATATGTTTGTTTGGCGCAATATAGCCCGGTTCGTGCTGACGTGCCATTAAACCATATTTCATACGGGGGAGGGGGGAATGGTTAGCACGTGCGCGCTGTATCATAAGGCCTGTCATTGAGTCAACTGGCGTGGTTTCGAATCCTCAGTTGTACGTGACAAGGAGTAGGATCGCCTGTCAAACCTTGTGGGTTTTCTCTGGGTCCTCCGGTTTCCTCCCACTGCTAAAGACCCCTACGCACAAGCGAAACATTGAAATAACATTAAACCATATGTTAGTCCCGAAATGACCTAGTTTTTTGTCGAGTGGACGTTAAACCATCGCGCTCCCTCCCTCTCTCTCTCCCTCTCTTTTTATTTCATACATTCAATGTATAAATGAAAGCGGATTATTTAACAGCCTAGTAGTAGTAATTGGGCAGCTAGACACTACATGAATCATTTACCTACCAGGAAGGTATGTATATTATTGTTATTTACCTACCAGGAAGGTATGTATATTATTGTTATTTACCTACTAGGAAGGTATGTATATTATTGTTATTTACCTACTAGGAAGGTATGTATATTATTGTTATATACATTTAAGGATACATTATAATATATTCAATTGTGGTAACTTATACGATCTTCAAATTAACCAGTCCAATATATTACGCGGTAATGTGTGGTCACTTCTGTAAAAGTTAAGATAGACGTCAATTGGTCTTGAAGTATCTACAAAGTCTAGCCAAGAAATCGTGTGAACTGATCATTAAAGTCTCTACACAGACTAGGGCAGAAATCAAGTCATGAATTCTTTTGTTATTTTTATTCTGTTTGGATTTATAACAGGTGAGTGAGTAAGTTGTCGTTTTTCTTGTAAAACCAATAACAAGTGGTTGTCATGGAAGGTACTACCACATTTGGCAAGAAATGGAAGGCAAACTAGAAAAATCTTTAGGACATATACTCTCTTATGCTTCACATAGATTTTGTAAAAGAAGTTGTTAAAATCTTTAGCCTCTATTGCGGGTTTTATCATATGAATTTGCTATAATTTGTTAAAGAGATAATTCATGACTGTTGTTCTCCTGTTAGCCTTTTACGTCCACCTCCACCTATGGTGGAGCGGGGGTGGAGCGGGGGTGGGGGGGGTGGGGGGGCGAATGGTGTCTGTCATTGAGTGGTTTCGATTTCCCGGTTGTACGCGACAAGGAGTAGGGTCGCGCGTCCAACCTTGTGGGTTTTTTCCGGATCCTCCGGTTTCCTCCCTCGGCTAAAGACCCCTACTCACAATTGATTATTGATATAACATTGAACCATATGTTAGTCCCGAAATGAACTAGTTTGTGTTGAGTGGACGTTAATCCCCATTTTTTTCTCTCTGCTTATGGTGATACAGCAGATAAGTCGTCTTATTTTTATAGCGTTCGATTACTTGCTCAGAGCTTACTCGACCAGGATCCTCGAGTACGTTTGGACATGCGCATTGGGAACGGGTAATCGAACGGCGCGGCGCTTTGTTGAGGTACATGTATCAACACGGAAGATAAACACCGCCATGCAATCATGCTCAGTGTTCTAATAAATATCGACGAGCAGGCAATAATCCACCAACAAACTTAAATTGATAATGATCTCTTTTTTTTTATTGACATCTTATTGCAACTACGAAATCCGGAGAAGCGAAATAAAGCTCCAAGGATAGTATAGTATGCAGAACATACAGTCCCTCTACAATCCTTAGAAGACTTTAAATCACACTTTTGTTTAACCGATGTAACATTTGTTAACCTTGTTAACGAGCTCCATGGGTTGCCAGAATTGATGTTAAGAGGACAAGGATATGGTCACACAACTCCAAAACAAGCAATGGTGTTTCTGTGGCATATTGCAACCCCAGATCCATTTCGCTCACTATCCGACAAATTTGGAATATCTGAATTTTAATTAAAAAAAAAAAAAAATGAAAAAAGACGCTGGCTCGCTGGCCTGGAGGTCGCGTGTTCGATTCCTGCGTTGGTAAAAGAAGTTAACCGGGTTTTCTGGTCAGTCGGATGTGACGAAAAACCGAGGTCCAGTGTATTGGCGAGCACGTAAAAGATCCCTTGGCAGTTGGAATTCGATATAAGATTAGGTCTTAGTGCCACTGCCCGGGCAAAATTTCCCTCACTGTGCACGCCAATGTGTACACGGTACCTCGACTTTTCGTCCCACCTGAACGACTAGTGTGACGAAGTGAGCTATACCTTTCTTCAAATTGATCGATCATTTAGGTGCATAGAACTTCATGACCTCTGCCAGTTTTGATAATATATGATATTGACGTTTCACCTATGTATAAACTTCTAATTAATTCAATATTTCCTTTACAAGCTACACAACGCAATGCAGTTACAGATACCATAATCTGATAAATAAACAATACCATATATGATGATCACTTTTTCCTAATTATCGTTCGCTATCGCATGATGACCGATTGTTTAGCACGTGTTCATTGTATCATAAGGTCTGCCATTGAGTCAACTGGCTTGGTTTTGATTTCCCGGTTGTACGTGGCAAGACGAAGGGTCGCCTATCCAACCTCGTGTGTTTTCTCTGGGTCCTTCCCACTTCTAAAAACCCCTACGCGAAAGCGAATTATTGAAATAAAATTAAACCATATGTTAGTCCCGAAATGACCTAGTTTATATCAAGTGGACGTTAAACCCCATCTCTCTCTCTCAAACTTTCCTGTCGGAGGAAACCAGAGTTCTCGGATTAATCCCAGTCGGAATTCGAATGTACGGAACAGAACGTTAAACTACATTTCATTTCCTATTTGCAGAATGCCAAGCACTGCCGAGCACGTAAGTATACACAACTCAAATTAATTAATTTCAGTATTTTGCACCCTGTGTATTTACTGTTTTTACATATAATAGGTTAAAGGTAAATATAGCTCCTGTGGTGTGGGTGTGCCTGTGTGTTGGGAGGCAAACAAGGGACTTGTCTCGCAAAGGTTGGAGACGGTTACTCTTCCAATACTCTTCTAAGTCCTTTATGGGATTTAAAACCCCTTAATATGAAAGAATCAAAGCCGGTTTGCATTTTTCAAAACAATACTGAAACCCATCTGTCCATACGAGACTGGATAAAATGTAACCAAAATGTATAACTTCGCAAGCGCATTTATAACTCCTAATACGAGCATTTATTACGCTATAGAAATTGTGATGTTATGTATTTATGTTATGTAAGCCATAAAGAGACCTTATCGCTTCCGTTGGCCCCTGTCGATTTGGGTACAGAAACAACGATAGAGGGTAAATTAGGAATCAACTAGTCTCGGTCACCCAGAACCTCCTAGTCTTCAACGTACCTATATTGAACTGGATATTGAACTGGCAACGTAATCAAATTGATATTCTGAAATGACATTCTTAAATTAATTTCATGGACATCGACATCTTGTTTTGGGACTAGTTACCTCCCTTAGACTTTGTTTATGATAATGTAAAAGACCGGATAATCTAGCCAATGACCTATATTCTCAAATGTTGACAACGCATCCAGACTAATATTCGTAGAATATTTTTCTGGATGATAGAGACTAGGAATCAACACTGATAGTTAATTATACTTACGTGCTGTCATACCACCGTTTTCATAGCTATTCGGGGGATCACGTGGCTAAGTGGGTAAGGCGCTAGCTCGCTAGCCTGGAGGTCGGGTGTTCGATCCCTGCATTGGCCGAGAAAGTTCATCCAGATTTTCCGGCGTGGTTCTCCCTTGTCAGTGATGCAGGACGGAGGGGCTGACAAGGAAAGCTGTCTAGTCGTTCGGATGGGACGAAAAACCGAGGTCCCGTGTGCACATTGGCGTGCACGTAAAATATCCCTTGGCAGTTGGAATTCGATATAAGAGTAGGCCGTAGTGCCGCTGTCCGGGCAAAATTTCCCTCATAGCACACTGTATGGCGTATGCCCGTCTTCATTAGCCCAGGTTAGGAGCAGAACAGTAGGACGTTAAACTCCATTTCATTTCATTTCATTTCATAGCTATTCCTATCTTTAGGTATATTCATTATTTCTTGGGCACAATGTATATATATTTTTTGTTTTAAAACGGACCAAAGTTAACTACAATGTGTGCGTACTAAACTCTACTGAGAGAGCGAGAGAGTGGGTGGGGGTGGGGGCGAGTATTTAAAATGTCCAAATAAGGGTTTTAGTACTAAATTCCAGTTATCGTGCCATACATCACTGGAAAGTATGGCGAGTATTTACAATGTCCAAATATGGGTTGTACTATTAAATTCCAGTTATCGTGGAAGTTATGTTTCTAGGACTCTTTGAATCTATCAGGTATTTCCTGGCACATTCATGATTACGTACTGTAGGAGATAAATATGCTCGTTGTTTTGTGGAAAGAAATAGGTCGCTGTCCAACAGTAATATAATTACTAAAGATAGACTGTACTTTCAATTTATTGACAAGGACAGCTGTCTAGTCCTTCGGATGAGACGAAAAACCGAGGTCCCGTGTATACATTGGAATGCACGTAAAAGATCCCTTGGCAGTTGGAATTCGATATAAGAGTAGGCGATAGTGCCGCTGCCCGGGCAAAATTTCCCTCATAGCACACTGTATGGCGTATGCCCGTCTTCATTAGCCCAGTAGGACGTTAAACCCCATTTCATTTCATTTCACTTTCAATTTATCTGATTTGTCGAAGGCTCTGATTAGCCATACCAATCACGTGATTTTATTGCCAGTCACTGTCGTGCAGCTTATCGTGTGTTAAAATCCACCTAGTTTGCTGGCTTATAGTGTGCCAGGTTGATCTCGGTATATTGTTGTGAACGTAAACACTGCGGCTTAGACTGGTTTGTGAACTATTTTTTGATTGGTTCGCAGGATCAAGCTGCGATCACGTAAAGTGTACAAAATGCACGTTTATCTCACCTGTTTTGCATTTTTTTTAATACTTGTGTTGAGGTCAATCATTCCACTCTATGAAACATTACCCTGGCACCTGGAATGATAGAAAGATGGGAATAAATATGCAATAAAAAGGTGAGAAAATAAGAAAGAAAAAAATATGTATTTGAATAAGAAGGGAGACCTGCTCCATGGTTTCAACTGGAGATAGAAATAATATGCCTCTTTATTTCTAGCGAACATTCCATCAGTGGAGATAGAAATAATATGCCTCTTTATTTCTAGCGAACATCCCATTAGTTGCCCTCCAACAAGAAACCAGTTAACAATCAATAAAAAGGTAAACCTTAACTACCCCATAAGTCTAAGCCAATCTCAAAGGTAGACACTATGTTTAGAGGTTAGGTCTAAATATTAAGGCCAACTGTAGATTTGGTCAAAGGTCACAACATGTAAATTGGGTTTTGACAAGATTGTGGGTTAGGGCTAAGTTTTGGGTTAGGCCTAGGACATGTGCTTGTTAACGAGATTGCGGGTTAGGGTTAACGTAAGGGCTAGGTCCTGGGTTAAGTTTAAGGATTTGGAGGAGAGGTTAAAGTCTCCACATAAGCACTGACCTAGGATGATAATGGCTAATTTGATATCAACTAGTCACAAAACCTACTTCTGAGCCATAAAAAACAGTATTCTTACCATTTCGGACACTTTCCATTCAAAACTTCAGGAAATAAGTGGCTGAGAAAATATCTACCTTCCAAGCCTGCCGCCATATCAGGACTAGCAATTATTTGCCCATTGACTTCAATGGTAAATGGTTATAGCATCACCAGGCTGTAGCTTTTTGCTAAACATTCCGTTGGTTCCAATCTTTATAGGCACACAGGGGACCGCATTTGGTACTCTCCTCATCATAATTGTGTAGGGGTGTGATCGTTTAGATTTTTTTTGCCAGGGGGATGCGATGTTGATTGGGATGAAAATCTCACTTCCGACACAATTTTTGCTCTGCAGAAAGACACTTTTCACCCCATCCCCCCGCTGTAATATTTGAAATTGCAAATTTGATCCCTTTTCTCCAATGAGATACCGAGGATGTCATTAGCCCAGTCGGTGCAGAATAGTAGGACGTTAAACCCCATTTGATTTTGTATTATGATTGATATGATGCAGTAATCACTTTCTAAAGACCTAAGATTGTAATTATTTATATTGAATGAATTAAATGTGGTTTAATAGCACGTCAGCTCTAACTGGGGTATATATACATGTATATATATATCACAGACACGTGTTATAAGAATAAATAAAAAACATGTATGTTTATAAGTACAAAATTTAAATGATAGGTATAATGGGGTGAGACGATTTACCCAATACTACCCAATACTATCCAATACCACCCAAATACCACTACAATATAACCACATACTAAACAATAATGTATACAATTAAAAGTTGTGATATACACATGCCCCTTTTAAAACGTCTACTATATTACAATATAGACCCGGATGTGTTATTAACTGACGTAGTGACTGGCAACAGTGACATTTCGATATAATGTGCTTGAGATTATTGCACTCAATCAAAATGTGCTTAACTATGACAGAAACACGACAATGTTCACATTCTGGTTTAGCCTCTTGCCTTAAGATCTAGGTATGTGGCGTGTGTGTGTGTGTGTGGGGGTGTGTCGGGGGGGGGGGGTGTTATAATATAACCATTATTTAATTAATTGTTTAAAACACACCTCCATCTTCATCTAGTCGTGAAGGTGGGGGGTTGGAAGGGGCATCATAAGGAGAATAGCCTAGGGTCTATCTTCGTCTAAGAAGCAAAATATTGTCACTATCGAGCATTTTTCCAAAAGTAGTTTCGGAGTTTTCGTCTCTGATTGATACAATTGTTGACGAGCTAGAATCTCACCACCGCTAGTCATTCGATCAACAAAAGCGTTACTGGGCAGGTTGTCTGGTAATGATACATCATCGATATCCACACTGGTCGCATTCCGTTCTACTTCACTAACTCTTGGGTTAATCGATTTCGGAGGATGGGGCGGTCATGTTTTCGAGTTATCTGTCCTTGATGATTGTGCTATTTTTATAAACCAATCCCATAAATCGTTAATTGTAAAGGAAGTTGGCAAAGGGGAGTAACTCTCATCGGTAAAGTAAGCAAATCGCAAAGGTTTCCATTCAAGAGACAAGGTTAGGAATTGGGGGGATACCGAGGATAGTAATAATACCGTAGATGGGTGTGTTTTTTTTAAGGAATCCAGCATTTTTCGAGTAAGATTGGTTAACTCTAATTTCCCTATTGCTATTACATCAATCAGTTACTTGACATTATTCTAAATGAATAATATATCAGGGGTATCTCTACAAAACAGGAAGCTGAAGATATATTGCTAGCTATATGCTGCGATAAAGTAGGTGGATTTCGGAATTTACATGAATTTACCTACCATTTCAGCCTTGAGGTAATCTTATCAAAAAACAAGTTAATAGTTGTCGGGAACAAAGGACTACTGTGTGACGATGATAAATGGTATTTGAAATAAAAGAAAATTGAATGTGTTACTAGCCGTGACTGAACTGGTCTAACGGGTTTTAGATTTTGGGTCTTCTGCTGTAGATCTCTTATAAGTTTAACTTTGTAAGTTTAATTTACGTGTCCATATGGAATGCATCAATGGATTCGGCCTAGCCCTATAATACGCATAAGTTAAAGGAGCTAAATCATTAATATTTGGGACCTAGAAATTGAGCCAAATGGACCGCAACGCATATAATAATGTAATCTGATTGTATATAACTGATTTACATTCAATTGTTTCCGTTCTGACTCTTATTTTAAATCAGTTATCTCCAGCAAAATACGGCATGAGTCTCAACCGAATCGCTATTTCTAGCGTCTGGTTATTCCAGTCTATTGCGCATGCTCTCATGGCGTCACCGTTTTACATGAGTTGTGGGATATGTCTAGCCTCGTTCTTTCTGGTCACTTGTTACAAGTTACGCTGAACCACACTGATCCGCAGTGAATATTCGCTTGGCCGCTACAATCACTGATAAGGATGACATCGATGCGACTTAATGACTACAAAATATTAACTTTTTTCTTTCGACAAATTAAATTCTGAAACATTTTTTTTAGTATTAGAAAAATAAATAAAGGTGTTTGAAGGATATCTTGATAAAAAATATTCCATATTTAGCGTAAATAGGTACAGAAAATAGTACGCGGAGGCGTAAAATGGGTAAAACGATATAATTCTGCCCGTACCGTTCATATTACTACGTTCGATGTAAACAACGCACGTGTGACCATCAATTTGACGTTTTTTTCTGTTTGTTTACTCTGAATTCTTTCAGAAGTACATTTTTTACCGTCTAATCTGATTGACCTGCTCAAGTTTGTTTTAAAACAACAAAAACAAGCCACAGAAGTAATCTTTTTTGGCGTTATCGATGCCATCTTGCTTTGTTGGTAAACATTGTGATGTGACGTCACCCTTAGAACTACAGCGGTCTGACCTTTTAAAGGTCAGTCATCTTGGACAGAGATAAAAGACGGATGTCGCATTAGGTCTGTAAAACAGATTGACGCTGAACCGCACTATGGTACACGATTCGTGTACCAATGGTAAAATGTTTATTTTGTCTAAAATATTGGATATCAGAAGCCTATCTTTTGTCGGTAAGACCACAACATCAATGTTGATTTGAATTGACAAATAATTCGTGTTTTCAAAGTGTAAGACTTTGTATGATATTGAGTTAGAGACTTAGCTACTTTAAGCTATAACCTTACCGTAAGCATATTTTCAGGAATTAGGTTAACTTGGATTCCGATTAAATTTGAAAGTTTTCGGAAAAGAAATTTATTCGGATCATTATTTACAATGTATTCAGATGCTCGCCACAGAACAATCGACACTTTACCTCCGACACAGCAAAACATTAAAGTGCTACTATATGGATCGCAAACATTAACATACGACGAAAACGTGTCAATATTTAGCCAAATTTAAACAAACCGAAAGATTTAAATTTAAAAAAAATAGCTGATTTTAATTATTTCAAATTTATGTTTACATGTAAATATTTTTATGGTTTCCCATTTATCTATTGCTGTTTTCTTCTTTGTTTTGCAATCTATTGTAATATTATGTAATTTATTTGTAACCGGAAGAGGGGGTTTATATAGGGTTTGCCTGTTTCCAAATATCCACAGTTTCTAAATAAATATTGTTTATAAAAAAAATGTATAATGAATGCACACAATCTTAAAAGAGTTCACTAGAAAAAAATATATTTTGAGTCGTAGTACATGTCAAGATGCTAGTACATGTAGGTAAATGTATAACAGTGGAACGGTTAAAGCAAATAAAACGTTAAGCTAACACTTTACTGCCGTAAAAACAGAATAAAGAACGGGATTTTTTATTACAATTTACAAGCCCACCCTTGCCCATAACAGCCAGATTACTTAAATGATGTATTTGTGTCGTTAATGTTATATTACAGGTCCACCATCTTAGCGGTAGGGCTTCCTTTTGGAGTACTATTTATAGTGTGGATGATATTTATTTGCTATCGCATATATACCAAACCTACTGAAAGAATTGTATCGTCTAGTGTTACAACTGTTTCTAATAATGGTAAGTGACACTTATATATATATTCCATTGGTAAATCTATTTACAACACAAAGACATAGTCAAAACAGTATACCCACTTTTATGACTTTCGATTTTTCACAACTCCCTGACTTCTCGGTTATGTCAACTAAAAATGTTTTTCGTTGTCCCCCCCCCCACTCATACAACATTTATTCCCATTACCAAGGTCCTGTGTACGATTGGCCGATACGGTTTCATCTAGTAATTCGGGGTGGTTCTATCTTGTCAGAAGTGTGTACTAAAGGACAATGTATTAGAAACAGAGGTCCCGTGTACACATTGACAGAATTCGAATAAAAGTAGTGCGTATTGGTGCGTATTGATACTATTCGGTCAAAATGCCTCTCAAAGCACACTGTTGGGTCAGAAAAGTTGGACGTTAAACCTACGCGCAAGTAGAAAATATATCAATTTTGGTATTTATCTAGAGACCCAGTCATAGGGAGATTTTGGTATTTATCTAGAGGCTCAGTTATAGGGAGAATTTGGTTATTCTTGCATTTTTTTAGTCCTAATACCTTAAATAAAGTCGATAAGTAGCATTTTCTGCTCAGGTAAAACATAGTCGTAATTAATTTCCGTCTTTATTTGCCCAGTCGGGACAGAACAGTAGGACGTTAAATTGACAAGGCTTCTCTAATCATTATCAAGTAATAAGCAGTAATTGTATTCCATAGAATTGTGACGTGTACAGCTGGAACAGAACAGTAAGACATTTAATCCCATTGGCTGCTTATGTTAAGCAGATTTATAACTTTGGAGCACAATAACTGTGGTTCTAATTGCGTGTAATTGATGACACTCGGGGCATTGTTTCATTACATTAATAACGTGAAAACGTTATTAAGAAAAGATATCGTCATGGTATCGTGTATTGATTATATGTTTCAGGCCAGATGTCTACAATTTCGTACAGCGATCCAGCTTATCCACAACAGCCGCTAGCTTATAATCCACAACAACCACCAACCTATAACTATGCACAGCAACCACCTACCTATAACTATCCACAGCAATTACAACCTTACAGTCCTCAAATTCCTGGATCGGAGAACACCGCACCCTACCCGATTAACCCACAACCAAACGATACGTCACAAAATAGCACCCATAATCCTAGTATGTCACAACCACCAAATCCATTCAGTAAAGCTGCTGGAATACAATAATAATTCTGTGTCCAGTAAGATTCGTAGATTATGATAGACGTTGATCATTCTTTAGTAACTGATAAAGAGTAGAAACTGTATGTTTACAACGTCATTAAATGTGCATATATGTAAGAGTGACGTGTAAATCTGCCTATTCTAGGCCTTGTTATATAAATCATTCTTTAGAAGTTTATTCATATGATACACCAGGGGGGTTAGGTGGTCTCCGTGGGTTAAAGCATGCGCGTCAAATTGGAACGTCAGTCGTTGAGTCAAATGGTGCGGTTCCGATTCCTCGCATGCACGGGACAACGTGTAGGATCTCTAGTTCAGCCTCGTGGGTTTTCTCCGGGTCCTCCGGTTTCCTCCAACAGATAAACACTCTTACGCGCAATCGAATTATAGAAATAAAAATAGAACTGCATGTTCGTCCCGAAATGACCTAGTTTGTGTCGAGTGGACGTTAAACCACATTTCTCTTTATGTGTATATATATTTGATCAACCTGTAATTAACTCTCTAGATCATCGGATGGCGGCGATGTAAACGGATTGAAACAGGATCGCCATTGAATGATTTAATTAAAAAAATGTAGAATCGGGTCTGAGTCTCGATTAACAAGCACAGTTGCTACGATCATAAACAATCTATGCCACATTTTGTGAAGACTTCAAGCAGCATAAGGTAGTTTGAGTGAAATTTTCAGCATATTCATTTTTCATTATCTGTTTTTAATTATTACAGCAAGAACGACCAGCCCTTGATCTAAATCGTACACAATGTATCTTTAAATGAATATTATATTGTCTATATTTCAACCAATATGAGACATTCGTTCACAGACGCTGGCTCGCTAGCCTGGAGGTCGGGTGTTCCATCGTTGCATTGGCTGAGAAAGTTCATCCAGATTTTTCAGCATGGTTTCCCCTTGTCAGTGGTGCAGGACGGAGGGCCTGACAAGGACAGCTGTCTAGTCGTTCGGATGGGACCAAAAACCGAGGTCCCATGTACACATTGGCGTGCACGTAAAAGATCCCTTGGCAGTTGGAATTCGATTTAAGAGTAGGCCGTAGCGCCGCTGCCCGGGCAAAATTTCCCTCATAGCACACTGTATGGTGTATGCCCGTCTTTATTAGCCCAGGTTAGGAGCAGAACAGTAGGACGTTAAACCCCATTTCATTTCGGATTCGTTCATTTTGTTTCTTCTCAAAATCAAAATGATGTTATTAAAGATTTAGCCACCACGGCTCCTATGAATTAATAAAAAAAAATAATTCATGCTTTGTTTCAACTTGTGTATACTTATACTTATACAGGTGATACTTATACAGGTGATACTTTTAAATAAATGAGATCTTAATTGGAGGTCAATAAATCCACAATAAGTACTAGATATTTAATTAAATTTATATTTAAAGTGCAAATTATTTTTTAACTATGATCAGACTCAAATTCAGAAGCTGGTCAAAATTCCATTAGCAGAGAAGTGAAATAAATTGATAATATCATCATAGGCCTATGGCCTATGGGCTAAAGCCTATAATAAACAATGGAAATTTCATTACCTTATTAAAATATACAATTAATCAGGACCATATATGTAGTAGAATTTCACGGATATTGTTGTGTTTTTTTTAGTGTCGGATTATAATGTATATGGATCCATGCACAATGGTTTGTTAAGCAAAGAAATACAAGCCAGAAAATTTATTTTGACACGCCAAGCTTGAAAAAATGGCTACCGATAAAATCGACTACTTTCGTTTCTTCAATCGGCTTGGCCACGACGATACGTTAATTAGCCTATTGATAAACTACCTTTTTATTAACAAATCTTAAACTTACCTTCACAAAAAAACCAGAACTGTATTACGAATACAATGTATTTTTTCGTTTCTTTGCTTATTTTCTTTGTACCGGTACTAATCTCCAACACACTTGACTAAAAGTAGTCTCGAACACGCTAGAGTCTATAGAAGTCTCGAACAATTTTTGTGGGGCCTATATCCTTCCAGCTTCACCCGAATAGTAGACTCGAATGTCAATGAACATCCACGATTCTGAGAGATCGTCAGAAATGCGGTATGTGGTCTAAGGGGAGACAACTATTGGAAATATCGATATAAAACCGAAATATGCACCAGTTGTTAAAAACAACATATTTGGGCTGTAGATCCAAAATAAAATCAAGATAAAAACGAGGTTTTATATATGCCCCATAATTTTTGAATACCCCACAAGAAAGGTCTTAAGTGGAAATATGCCCCGTATATTACCAAATATATCTTTTTATATATATATATATATCATTTCATGTTTTATTTTGAATATTTATATGTAGTTCTATTTATGTTTTATTTTAAAACTCTGTGATATTTGTTTTCATATCCATATGAATGTATTGATTGTGAAATAATTTATCCTGCTTCACCGTATGTTTGTCACAGTACACCCCGGCAGTTGATATTTCGGTCTTTATTCTGTTCAACTAGGATCATTTCTTCAATAAACTTTTTGTCCTGTCATCTTATAACGAATTACTACTCGTAATATAACTAGATATAAATCCATGCAACAATGTCTATATATAGGCCATGTATAATTTATTTATGTAACGATGTCTATTATCGTCCCCCGACTTTCGAAGGAAACAGGGGACTGTGAAAATTGGTTCGTCCGTCTGTCTGTACGTTACACATTTGGGGACACAATAACTCTCTTTTATATAATTGAGCTAGAATGTTTACACTTGGAGTAGGCATTCATTATACCTTGATGGAGTTCGAAGATAAGCATTTTCTGCTTAGGGTAAGCAGAGCGACGAGCAATTTGATTGTTCTAGAATTTGGAACACAATACCTCTCATTCTTGGCGTAGGTGTCTATTCGGTGAATGCCTTGATGTATTTCAAAGATGAGAAATTTCTGCTTAGGGTAAGCAGAGATAAGCAATCTGATTGGTTGATACTTTGGGGCACGATAACTTTGGTTATAATGAAGTGAGAGAGATGAAACTCCGAATATAGATTCATTATATCATTACCTTGACTAAGTTCGATGGCGAGAATTTTCTGCTTAGACTAAGGAGCGATAAGCAATTTGATTGGTCAAGACTTTGGAACATAACAACTCTGCTTTTAATCGAGGTAGAATGTTTAAACTTGATGTAGATGTTGATTTGGTGAATGTCTTGGCTGATTTCAATGATTAACATTTCAAGCTAAAGCTAAGCAGAGCTAATCAATTTCATTTGTCAATGGTTTGGGACAAGATAATCTTGATTCTATCTGATAGAGAGTGATGAAACTTAGTGTATAGTTTGATTGCTCGATACTTTTGAAAAAAAAACCCCATAAATGTGCGATTAATTAATATGTGTCATCTATTTATTTTGGGATTTCGGCGGTGGACATCAGCCTCACTGTTGGCTTGTTATATAATTTATTTATGGAACGATGTCTATAATTATATTAATTATTTATGTTTCTTTGTAAGTATTTTATTACGTCTGTTTTAGATAAATTATTTTTATTACTTTTCATTTATTTCTTTCATAACTTTGTCTGCTTCATTATTGCAAAAAATCTAGTGTAGCTTTCTTTTACTGGGTTTGAAGGCCGCAGTGGCGTTGTTCGGGGAAAATGTCCCTCGTAACACACTGTATGGCGTATGACCGTCTTTATTAGCCCGATCGGTGCATGCCAGTGTGTACACGGAACCTCGGGTTTTCGTCGTCCTGCATCACCGATAAGGGGCGTTGGGGAACAACGCCGAATAAAAAACCTGGGATCGAACACGTTATCTCCAGCTTAGTGAGCCACCGTGACTCCTCCGATTCAACGGAAGGAGTTGTGAAACATTACGACTTTTAATTTACGAAATGGGTCCCTGATTCAACGAAAGGAGCTGTGAACATTACGACTTTTAGTTTACAAGATAGAAATGAAATGAAATAAAATGGGGTTTAATGTCCTACTGTTCTGCTCCTATGCTGGGCTAATGAAGACGGGCATACGCCATACAGTGTGCCATGAGGGAAATTATATCGAATTCCAACTGCCAAGGGATATTTTACGTGCATTCTAATGTATACACGGGACCTCGGTTTTTCGTATCATCCGAAGGACTAGACAGCTGTCCTTGTCAGGCCCTCCGTCCTGCATCACTGACAAGGGGGAACCACCTCGGAAAATCTTGATGAACTTTCTCGGCCAATGCAGGGATCGAAAGTTTACAAGATAGTGCCTTAAGCTAGCAAAATATGTCTCGATTGAAACAAATTAATTTAACCGTTCATTCCGCCTTCCCCAGTCACTGGCGGTAATTGTCAATGGTAATTGTAGTTTGTAAGTTAAAATGGAGCTATTATCTTTATGGTACACTAATACACAACACCACTGCCTCCAAACCGATCGAGACATTCTTCACGTTGATAAAAAGACGAATGAATCACAAAGCAACAATTTCATCACGAGTTTTATAGTTTTATTGAATTTTGTCCATTATGTGGATGGGTTCCATTGTAATATTCGATTTTGTGACTCGGGGTTCATTACACTGTATTCAAGAGCTAAATCCGCATATTCTTTGGCCTTAAATGTTATATGAATTATTATTTAAACATTTATTAACATAATCAACTCTCCTCCCCGTCAGTCGATTTCCTCCTACTACTAAAGACCACTACGGACAAGCCAATTATTGAAATATAATTGAACCATATGTTACTCCCGAAATGACCTAGTTTGTGTCGAGTGGACGTTACACCCCATCTTCTTTTTAGGGTGACGCTCTTCGAAAAATCCGAAGGCTCCGTCAATGTTAATCCAATCGACATGAAAATTGGCATGCTTGTTCTTTGAACAATCCTGCATGGATTTGGTGAATTGGAAATTTGAATTTCCCGAACAACATGGTCAAACTCTGGTTCATAGTACGGTCGTACTTGTTTTTTTTTCTGTCGTTTATTTTACATGTATAATGTATTTAGTTTTAAATGCATTTTATTTTATTTTCTGTCCTTTATTTTACATGTATATATGTAGCTGTTTTAATTTGCTATTGCAGCCTATTTATAGCGGAAATCCGTTAAATCTTTAACGTGCATGAAAATTGAAAATTGGCCATTAATTTTCAACCAATGTCTTAAGATTACATTTTTGGATAACCGGAGACATTTCTGGGCACTTTGTCGTTCTGAATTTTTGTTTGAATAGTGGAAAAATTTCAAAATCTTCAAAAAAATTGTATTTGATGACAGGTTTAGGCCTGCGATATCACTTCGGTGGAAGCGGGTGTTAAATAAAGCTATTTCACACAGTTTATTTCACTTCGGTGGAAGCGGGCGTTAAATAAAGCTATTTCACACAGTTTATTTCAACACTTGGAGCTTCTCCTTTTGATGAAATTCACCCTATAAAGAAATTGTGTCTTATCCAAAAAAGCTGGATCAAGCCTATTTTTTGGCTTCCTCTGGCAAGTTTTTTTTTAGGAAACGTTTGTCAACGATATCATTCCAGGTTGAAGTGTACGTAAAGCTCCAGGAACGAATGAACGACTTATTTCA
Organism: Patella vulgata; assembly: GCF_932274485.2. Taxonomy (NCBI): domain Eukaryota; kingdom Metazoa; phylum Mollusca; class Gastropoda; family Patellidae; genus Patella; species Patella vulgata. Next base: position 1,955,762 of record NC_065886.2, on the reverse strand, counting down.
TATCTACAGTCTAATGGAATACTGCATTCGTTATAGACATTCCGATAATGCTGAAAAAAATCTAACGTGTTTCAGTTATCATTAAGTTTTTACATATTAGAGGCGTAAAATCTTTAACGTGCACCTAAACAGAAAATTTCCGCAACGGTCGAAGGTACTCAGCGAAATGTGATTAATTTATTAGTTTTTATGAATTGTTTCTAGTTTAAAATTGTGTTTTTTTTTAATATTATGTACTGAGAAAACTAGGTTTATGCGCGTACTTTCTGCATTACTAAGCTTCTTCAGGCAACCTTTACCAATTGCCCGAAGAACCTTAATAAAGCGGAAAGTACTCGTAAAAACCCAGTTGTCTTTCCAAAAACAACTTTATTTCTAATATCTACCACCCGAGCGTGGCTTTTACTATAACCTTTTACTGTATATATATGCACAATTTTAAAATTCACGATAAAAACCCGTCTCTTTTAAAAAGTCTAGTACTTTACAGTATAGACCCGGTTGGACAAATATTTGAAATAACGATTAACAACGGTAAAAATGAGATCTAACACCTTTGAGGTACTTGCACTCAATCAAAATGTGTTTTATAGTCAAACGAACATGACAGTGTGCGATAGCAACACAAAACAACTTGATCCGTCCTGTTGGTTTGAAAGGCGTGAATGAAATATAACTGAATAGAATGTGATCACGTGATCAATATTTATATAGTAATATACTTGATAACATTAACCTACAAAGAGCTGTGTTGACAACGTGACGTATGTTCACTGAGAAACCAGTGGACCGATTATTGTACGTTTTATTTACTGATGTGATGTATTTATTGACGAGTAAATGCGTGTTATTTAATTCTAGTTTTACCTAATTAACTATACCTTGTGAAGGTGATAGTTAGTAATGGCCGCGACTATCAATATAACGCTATACCTGGCCTGTTTATGGTCGTTTATACAAGGTAAAGGTTCATGTTTACACTCAGTTCGACTAAAAATAGATTCACAACTAGTAAGTTAGACTTAATTCAAGTCCAGTGGCTCATGAAGCATGGCCACCCGAGACGATGATTTATTGGATGAAGTTTTACTACATCAGATTTTATTTTACGTAGATGTGGTGTTTTAAACAATATTTTTATTCAAATACATAAAGATTATTTACAACACTCTTGTAATGGATTAGAAATCAAGCCGAGGCTTATACAAATTCCTCTCCATGTAAATTATACATATCAATACAATTACTAAACTATACATAATGTACAAGTATATATTACATATTTACATACAATAAATAAATAATTCATCATCATCATCATCATCACCGTCATTTATCATTAATCACGTAGATGTGGTTTCTCGGCGGTGATCTTACGCGGGGTGGGTGGTTCCAATGTATATACTTGGGTGGAAATGTGTTGATATTGTTATAAATGATGCTCATCTAATAAATCAATTAAAAAATGTATAGGTTCCCCTTGACCAACTGTTATGCTATACTGGTTATGTTTGTGTGTGTGTTGGGGGGAGGTGTGTGGGAGTATGTGTGTTTGTTGTGGCGGGGGTGGGGGTGGGTCTAAAATTGCCGGTAAATGTGACAAGGTGATGTTCATTTTATAGACCAATATGTATCGTTTACCTTCCATATTTTAGCATACCAGAACATAAATAAACATATATCGCCGCGCCTTACAGTACTAACGGGCCAGTTACTACACTTAGTAAGGGATCCTAACTAGTGAATACCATCAATGTACAATTTTGTTATATTTACGGAAAATCAGATAACAGGATAAAAGTAAATGTTGCAATTAAAACTGACATGGCGATAGATGAACTGGCCAGTTGATCTTAAAGTGGTTAATTTAAGAAACATTAATTATTATATTATAATTTATAAATGTGGGATTTTACATGCATAGTTCGATTTTCGATTGTCAACGTCTTGTGATATCGCACACAAGAGGGGCGGAGGTGTGTATCTGGATCTGGACGTGTGGAAGCATGGGCCCGGATCTCCTGGCCTATTATTTGGGTGGTGGTGGGGGGGGGAGGCACGCCTTAGTTCAAACCAATTGCCTGAGAGAGAGAGAGAGAGAGAGAGAGAGAGTATTTACACGATCGATTAACTACAATTTTGAAGAAATGTAAAAGGAGGATGTTTACAAAGTAATATACCAGAAGTATTTTCTGGATTACTTTGATTTTTTGATGTAAGAAAAGTGATTCCTGCTAAATATTGTCATAAGACTGTTCGCATAGTCTAGCTATAGTCTTGTGGACTTTTGATTGTGGAGGATAAATAATACATTCTACAATGATCTGAAAATGATCAAGTTAATATTGTTGAATTTATCTTGCCACACCCCAAGAATTATTCAAAGAACAAGTCAGTTCAAGGCATTTTTTTTTTAGTGAAAACGGGGTGGATGATTCCCGAAAACAGATGTGGTGATAGAGGAAATGTACATTTTTGCTAAGGTGCTTGGTCGTAGAGTATTATCATACTATTTTGTTTGACAATGCCTTGTTGCCCTATAATCTGGTGATTACTCAGTAGATTGACTCCTCTTGAGGGACGGAAAGGATTAGGGTAATTACACAATAACCTGAGTTGAGCACTTCCGCTTTCTGTGGCACATCGCACGCATTCTGACCTGATGATAAAATATCCAGAGGGTTGACAAATATTTTGTTTGTTTAATTTCAAGTTGTTACAGCCGAGAACTGTTCCTATTATGATCATGGATTAAGTTTGAACCAAACAAAGTATTGTTTTTATGGATGCTGTATTACCGGAATTGGAGCCACCATTAGCAACGTATGTTGCTATTCCTATGAGGACCATGCGGACATGAGGTAACCTGATTTTTTAGTTTAGGAATGTGTCTGCCAGGGAGAGAGAGAGAGAGAGAGAAGAGAGATGAGGTTTAACGTCCACTCGACACAAACTAGCGCGTAGGAGTCTTTAGCTGTGAAAGGAAACCCGAGGACCCGGAGAAATCCCACGAGGTTGGACATGCGACCCTACTACTTGTCACGTACAACTGGGGAATCGAAACCACGCCAGTTGACTCAATGACAGACCTTATGATGCTACGCGAACGCGCTACCCCCCCCCCCCCCCGCGTCTTTTAGGATCATAGTTTGATGTATAATTGTAAAGTGTTTGAGCATGTGTCAACATGGAGAAGATGCTACATAACCCTCATTATTATTATTATTATGTAAGTAAAAAGGTAGGCAAAAGTGAAGATCCCTACGCGCAAGCAAATTTTTGAAATAAAATCAAATTATATGTTAGTCCCAAAATGACGTAGTTTGTGCCGAGTGGGTGTTACACTATTGTTAAGACCATTTATTTTTTATACGCTCGTTGAAAGTGTTGAAGTGTTGAAATCAGTTTGTGTCGACATACCTTTGATCTATATATATATTACTCTATTAGTAAGTGCAGGAGGACCGCACTACACGTAAAACAAAAATCTACAAGATAAACCTTCGGACAAGACAGAAAATAGACATTGCACCAAATAAACAAATATCAAATGGATCCGGGGGCCAGCCGTAAGCGTCCACTGCGCTGTACAGTCCCGGGCCTGTAGTGACACAGATTTCACTCAAATTTGAAAACAATCAGGAATACAAAAAAGACGTAACAGAAATAATGCGACCGATCTTGACAGTGGTTGTCTCCTCAATGGCAATAGTCTGCCAGTTGACGTCACGAGTTAGAACGTCAAACAATTTTAACAATAAGGGCGATAATCCGGATAGAATCCCGGAAAACGCTAAAATAATAAGTTTAATAGTAAAATACTTGTTTTTCAGGACCATAACCATTATCATCATAGGAATCATAGCAGGTGTAGTGGCATTAATTATCATTATAACAGTGGTGATAGTTATTATTGTATACTGTTGTTATAAACGACAACCAGCAACGCAGGGTAATGTTATTATAGCCCCAAACACAGCTGAAGTCGTATATTCTAGTAAGTATATACAAACAGGTACCTTTCGTTCAGGTGTGGGGATCACGTGGCTAAGTAGGTAAGACGCTGGCTCGCTAGCCTGGAGGTCGGATGAGACGAAAAACCGAGGTCCCGTGTATACATTAGAATGCACGTAAAAGATCCCTTGGCAGTTGGAATTCGATATAAGAGTAGGCGATAGTGCCGCTGCCCGGGCAAAATTTCCCTCGTAGCACACTGTATGGCGTATGCCCGTCTTCATTAGCCCAGCATAGGAGCAGAACAGTAGGATGTTAAACCCCATTTCATTTCATTTCGTTTAGGTGTGTATCCGCTTATATGATAGTTTACAAAGTGTAAAAATATATCTATGAATTACTCCATTCGGTCTCTTTAAATATGCATCGAGTGTCACCAGCTGTCAGGATAATCTATCCTTATTGAAACTGGATAGACAACATTTATATTATACAATAATGCCTTAATCGTATGTAATCATTAGACATCATAATGATTTCGTAAAAACAACTAATATCACCCAACATGTCATACGGTTACTGTTACAGTATTGAGTCTTTATGTTAGGTTCTTGAAGACAACACTTCATTTAATACTTTTATTCTTCTTTAAACCTGTCTGGTCCCAAGTTAAGACCGGGCATCCGTCATGTAAGTTAGTTGGGAGTTGGCACCCAAGGGTATCAAGCCGAGCTAGGTTAAGTTAATTACGGAGTCTTAAGTTTTGTAAATATGTGTCAGACCAGTGCCAATGTCATAATTTTTGTACATAATCTCCAATTATGTAACATTATACACCAGGTTGTGAGATCTAAGACTAAAGATTATACAAGACTTATCTCTGTAAGTAGTTGTGTGTTTAATTATCTCCTCTTGGGAATTGTATTTTACAGATACTGTTAAAACAAACACGATTCGTCCAGGAGTTGCATGTTCTCCACAAACAACTGGATCTGTCGGTCCACCACCATCTGGACTAAGACTAGTAATTATTTCCCCTTATTTCATGATGGACGAATGTAGTGCGAGTTATAAATAGACAATTTTTCCCTTAATTTTTTTCTCCCCTCTTCCTGCATTTTTGGGTTGACTTTTTGGTCTAGAATAGGAGAAAAGGGATCAAATTTGCAATTTTATAGCAGTTTTGGGTAATACTGATGATATTACAGCGGAGGGATAGGGGTGTAAAATGTCTTTCTGCCGAGCAATCATTGTATCGGAAGTGAGATTTTCACCCCAGTCAACTTCAAATCCCCGTAGCAAAAAATTTAAACGGTCAACCCCCTACAAGTTTATGATGAGGAGATTGCCAAATGTGGTCCCCATTGTGCCTATAAAGATTGGAACCAACGGAATGTTGAACAAAAAGCTACAGCCTGTGATGTTACAGCCATTTAACATTGAAGTCAATGGGCAAATAATTACTAGTCTGAGACCTGTATATGATACGATGGTCGAAACATAGATTTATTCTCAGTCACTTATTTCCTGAATTTTTCAATAAGAAGTGTCAGAAAAGGTAAGAAAACTGCTTTTTTTATTGCCCAACAGTAGGTTTTTTGACTATTTGAGATCAAAATAGCCCTTATTGGGGGTATTCGTTGGCTGAGTGTGAATTTGGTGTGTAAATGTTAACATTTCGTTCACTATGATGTCAAAACATGGTTAGGTCTAAATATTAAGGCCAACTCAACTGCAGATTTGGTCTAAGGTCCCGAGATGTAAACAGGGCTAACCCTAACCCTAACCCAAAACCGAGGCCTTACCCTAACCCTAACCCACGACCTCGTCAACAAGCTTGTGCCGCGGGCCTAAGGCAAGACGTAGTCTGGCCCTAACTCTAACCCACAATCTTGTCAAAAAATCGTGTGCCCACAACTCTAGTTACATGTTGTGACCTTGAACCAAGCCTGCAGTTGGCCTTAATATTTAAACCTAACATGTTTTGACATCATACAATGAAATGTTAATGTGTACACTCCAAAATTCACACCTGTGTGACTTTTGACCAAACCTGCAGTTGGCCTTAATATTTAGACCAAACCTCAAAACATGGAGTCTGCCATTGAGATTGGCTTAGACTTATGTGACACTCAAGGTTTACTTTTTTTTAACTGAGTGTTAACTGGTTTCTTGTCGGAGGGCCAGTGACTGGGTGTTCGCTAGAAATAAAGAGGTTTAATTCTATTTCCATTTGAAACCATTTTTTTTTTTTCATTCTTATTTTCTCACTGTTTTTTATTGCATATTTATCCCCTGCTTTTCTATCATTTCAGGTGCCAGGGAAATGTTTCATATACAGTGAAATGATAGAAAGCTGAACACAAGTATTAAAAAAAAAGAAGCAAAACAGGTGAGATAAATGTGCATTTCATACACTTTACCAAGTACATTCAACCTGATCCCCACTTCTGCTCACTAACGGGCTGCAAATTTGGTACTGCACAGGCCTTTCCTCTAACCTTGGCATGTAACTGAATGAGAGAATTCCACATTTTGACCATTTTCTGGATGTCAATGATCAGTTTCCCTGGATAGTATTCGCCCCAGAATTCTCATTCTCATCCAAATTTAACATTTCAGGTCTACATCTCAAAACCGGATGACGTCCTGGACTGGCTTTAGTAGAACGATGATGCATATCAATTTCATCCCAGATCTCTATGACACACCTATGGTGGAAGTGCAAGGCAAATCGTAATCAGTTTGGGTTCCAGTCGAGGACCTCTGTAAACTTTGCTTTCTGGTGATGACTTCATTTCCGAGCTTGGAAAGGACACCCTTGTGTTTATCAACGCCTCTCATATTGGAAGATAACAGAAATGGCTTATGTGTTGACGGTTGTGCATATCTCTTGGTCAGGAAAGTTGTAGGCACCATTGCCATTGTAAATCATTTGACAGGCCAGAGTGAACAGGAAGACCTATGATTGGTCAGCCTTGTATCAGATTCCATACTGGGGGGTGGGGATGAAAAAACTGTTGTAGTGTTACCTAATCAGATTATTTCAACTTACTTATCCTGTGGAAATATAGCTATATAGGAGATATTTTGAAATTCATAGACACTGCATGTTTCAACATCTTAGATTTGACCACAATTTGGCACTTGAAACTATGTTAACAGAGAAAAACTGTGTGGTTTTCGATGAAAGTGTTCAAAAGTCTAATGTTGCATCATGATTACTGTTTTAAAGTATTTTCGTGTTTGACTTATATTGAATTCATCTCATCTTTTTACAGAATGCATTTATGTTCAAAAATAAAAATGTTCTGTGGAATTCAAAATTCATGTGCTTTTAAATTATCAGATTCCATACAGGGGGTGGGGGTGAAAAAGCTGCTGTAGTGTTACATAATCAGATTATTTCAACCTACTTATCCTATGGAAATACAGCTATATAGGAGATATTTTAAAATTGATAGGCACTGCATGTTCAACATCTTAGATTTGACCACAATTTGGCACTTGAAACTGCGTTAACAGAGAAAAACTGTGTGGTTTTCGATGAAAGTGTTAAAAGTCTAATATTGCATCATGATTACTGTTTTAAAGTATTTTCGTGTTTGATTTATATTGAATTTATCTCATCTTTTTACAGAATGCATTTATGTTCAAAAATAAAAATGTTCTGTGGAATTCAAAATTCATATGCTTTTAAATTTCTGTCTGAAATTCCACAGTTTTCTGATGTATTATAGTGTTTGCAGAATGCTGCACTGCTCATCTGAAAATGCATGGATTTTCATACTCTTTGGCCAGGGCATTGCATATATGTTTGTTTATTAGATAACAACAGATTTGTTCAAACAGCAAGACCATGTGAGGTATATAAAGACTAGTAATCCTCAGAGCACATTATTTATGCATCTAAGTCCTATCTTGTTCACCTGTCTTTGATATTAACTGTCCTAATTACACATGGTTATTCACCTCATAACTTTGTATTGTCTACTATTATATCTATTCCAAAGAACAAAAAACGGTCCTTAAACTCCTCGGATATTTACCGTGGTATAGCCCTCAGCAGTATAGTTGGCAAGCTTTTTGACAGGATAATCCTTGAGAACAACTACAACATATTAAAGAGCTCTGACTTGCAGTACGGTTTTAAGCCAAATCATTCCACAACACATTGCACTTTCATTATAAATGAAACCATACAGTACTACAACAGAAGAAACTCTTCTGTCTGTGTCCCTCTTTTAGACGCCAGTCGCGCGTTTGACCGTGTGAATTACATAAAACTGTTTAAATTGCTTCTGAATCGAGGATATGCCCTTTAATTACTAGATTTCTATTGTTTATGACATTAATCAAAAAATACGAGTTAGATGGGGTAACTATATAACTGATTCATTTAATGTCACAAACGGTGTTAAGCAAGGAGGGGTTTTGTCACCCATTTTATTCACAATCTACATAGACGAGCTTTTAAATAGGTGTAAGAGTAGCAACTCCGGTTGTAAGATTGGGACTGTTTACGTAGGGGCTATAGCGTATGCAGATGATGTAACTTTCATAACGCCTAGTAGGAAGGCATTATTGAACCTTATAGATATAGCAAGTAGTTTTTCAAATGAATATAATGTAAAATTTAACCCCGAGAAGTGCAAGTTAGTGGTTTTTAATCCTAAATCTTGTGGTAATGATGTAATTAAAGATATTTTTCTTGATGATCAACTCATTGAACATGTCAATTCCGAAAAACACTTAGGAAATGCACTCAGCAATGTATTTAGTTCTGAGATTATTGGATCTTTTATTCCCCATTTCCAGACAAAAGTAAATGTAATGCTTAAGAATTTTAAAGTTGTTTATCCATGGATTCTATATAAGTTATTTAAGTCTTACTGTATGCCCCTGTATGGGTGTCAGTTAGGGGATTACTCCCATAACAGCGTTGCTGTTTTCTTTTGTGCATGGCGAAAAGCCATTCGAAAAATATGGAATATACCACAACGGACACACTGCAATTTATTGAATCTAATCTGTTCTGATTATTCTATTGAAGCACAGCTTCATAAAAGGTTTTTGGAATTTGTCAAAAGTACTGTCAATAGTAAAAACATATGTACAAACATTTATGCTAAGTTAGCTGTACATGGCAGTCAGTCAACTTTGGGTAACAGTTTAAACTATATTTGTCATAGATATGGTTTATCAAAATATGAACTGACTAATATGTCTCTTAGTAAAATTTTATCTGCAGTAAATAAAATCGACATCAATTCAAAATCAGAGAATGATAAAATTAAGGCAGGCGCCATCAGGAATTTAATATCTTTAAGAGAAAACGATGACAATTTAAATGATATACTTAATGAACTTTGTACAAACTGAATTTAAAATTATGTATTTATTAAGGCCAGATTTATGTGTGTATTGATACTTTTGTAATTGTACTTAATTTTGTACGAATAAATTATTATTATTATTATTTAATTTGGACTCTTCGCGAATTTCGCCGAATATAACTGATTAAAAATTACAGTAAAAACAGAAATGATTGAATGTAAATAAACTTATATACATTCATTTTACGTTATTAAATGCGTTGCGACCCGTTTGTGTCTATTTCCAGTTGCCAAACAATACAGAATTACCTTTGTGATTAACATATAATGGTTTATTATATTAACTGTATATAGACAGATAACGGTTGGTTATATTAACTGTATATAGACAAAACGGTTTATTATATTAACTGTATATAGACAGATAACAAGTTTATTATATTGACTGTATATATATAGACAGAAAACTGTTGGTTATATTAAATGTACATCGACAGATAACGGGTTTATTATATTAATTGTACATCGACAGATAACTTATTATTTTTATATTTTGGGGATATGATTTAACTAATTAACCATTTATGATTACGTTTTGTTATTAACTGTATAAAAGAGATTGTTTTATTATATTTTATATTTGCCCTTGATGTGAGACTTCACAGTTTTTATTTGCATCTGACATGAGGTCACACAATGGACGAATGTCTTGTTTGAGTAATTGTTAAGCAATAATTACTGTCACTATTATCAAGCGACTCAATAGTGTACAACTCAGAACCATAAAATAAAAAGGAGTTTTCCAGGAGTTATTTACCAGATTCCAGGAATCCCTGTATAGAATTCTACATCATAATGTATTTCTTTTATGCTTGACGAATATTGTTCGACTGACTCGAGTCAATTTACGGCGACGACCTCATAGTTGCAATAATATTATTTGGATTATTTACTGGGTGACAACTTCAGATCAACGACCACGAATCAAGTCTAAAATATCCCATTATATGAAAGTACAAGTAATGTCCGTCTTGTGTGTTTGAACTTTCTGTAACATCTGGGGTGTGGCTTGGTATCACTTGTCATATTGGCCTGGGGATGTGCGTGGCCACGTCGAATCAAAAGCTCCCAGCATCCTCTTGAATGTTACAGTGTTTACTCCCATCGCAGATTTATTTTGTCTTATAAACCTATAACGGTAAATCCCTTTGATCTTTGGGGCATATTCTATGCCCGGAATAACTTGCGGTCTAAAAGTCGGAGGCGACTTTGGATATATACAGGGGAACTTGGGGTTATTCTTCTGAAAGTTTTTCTTTAAATCTGTAACGGGTTATTCTTCCAGGTTAGGTTTTTATTTTCCTTAAGAAAACATGGTCTTAGGGTTTTCTTACTTTAATTCTGGGATATTCTCATTGTACGTACATGTAAACATAGACGGTTTATAAGCAAGATAAAGTCCTCGACTTCGATTATGCTGGGAAAGAAAGACTTCAGAAAAAAAAACCTCGACAGAAAAACCTCGGCCTGCTGGCCTCGGTTTTGTCTTTTTCTCCGGTTCTTCAGTCTTTCTTTCCCCGGCATAACCTCAATCTCGTGCTTTATCCTATACTTAAATCGTAAATCCCGAACACTGGATATTTTTAAATTCCTTTAAACCATTAAACAAACCAGTCATAAATTGAATTGAAATGGAATGATGGCTTGATAAAGTTTCCTTTATTTTGAAAATAATCTTAATTTGAAAATCCCCCGTGACACTGTATAGACAAACCCCGCCCACTTCTACATATTAAACACAATAACATAACAGTAGGATGTTAAACCTCATTTCGTGGTTTCCCCTTGTCAGTGGTGCAGAACGGCCCGACAAAAACAGCTATCTAGTCCGTCGGATGAGACGAAAAACTGAGGTCCCGTGTATACATTGGAATGCACATAAAAGGTCCCTTGACAGTTGGAATTCGATATAAGAGTAGGGGATAGTGCCGCTGCCCGGGCAAAATTTCCCTCATAGCACACTGTATGGCGTATGCCCGTCTTCATTAGCCCAGTATAGGAGCAGAACAGTAGGACGTTAAACCCCATTTCATTCCATTTTATTTAATTTAAACCTCATTTTATTTTATTTCAATAGCATAATAAATATGGAACACAGTTACTAAATTAAAGCAACATGTTGCTGTGGGTTCTCTCAAGTTTAATTTCGTCTTCATTAGCGCAGTCCTAGCGGGTTGGGGGTGGTATGTGGCCGAATGGTCAGCGCGTGTGCGTTGTATCATAAGGTCTGTAATTGAATCAAGTGACGTGGTTTTAATTCCTTACTTGTACGTGACAAGGAGTAGGTTCGCTTGTCCACTGCTAAAGACCTCCTACTAAATAAAATTAAACCATGTGTTAGTCCCGAAATGATATAGCTTATGTCGAGTGGACGTTAAACGCCCTCCATTCAACTCATAACATGGGTTATAAAATCATTACACCTATTATTTGCCCAACTGGATCTATATTGTAAAACACTATACTTTACATAAAAGTCAGATCTTTATTATAAATTTTAATGATATATATCCATCATTTCATGTTTTATTTTAAATATTTATATGCATAGTTCTATTTATTTTTATATTTAAACAATTTTTTATATGAATTTATTGATTGTTAAGTATAATTTAGCCTGTTTTATTTTTCACCATAATATGTTTGGCGCAATACAGCCCGGTTGAAGCTGACGTGTCATAAAACACATGTAACGATGTCTATGTATAATTGTATTATGTACAAATTTTTAATAGATGTTTCTTTATATGCCCTTTACTGGTTTGATATTTCAATGTTAGTTTAATACGTCTGTTTTAGATAAATCATTTTAATCATCTTTCATTTATGTCATTTTATTTCTTCCCTAACTTTGCTTCATTATTTCAAAACTGTAATGTGGCTTCTTCTTGCCTGTTTTGTAGACCGTAGTGCCGCTGCCCAGGCAAAACGTCGCGATCATAACACACTGCATGGAGTATGACTGTCTTACGGCCAGACCAGTAGGAATTGCATGCCAATTTGTACACGGAACGACTATTCATGTACATTGACCCTTGCCAGGCCCTTCGTCCTGTATCACAGACAGTGGAAGACCACGTTGAAAAAAACCCTATGACCTATCTCGGTCAACACACTGAGCCACCGCGACACCCCTGAACCAAAGGAAGGAGCTTCTAAGCTACCAAGCACGTCTCGGATGATAGTTCTTGTCTTGTATATGAAACAAATTAGATAAGCCTTAGAATTAACCACTGCCCCTCCCCGCCCCAACTGACATTGTTAGTGAGATAAGTATGGGACATATCTTTATTGTACAAAACACCACTACTTCCACTCCGATCGAGGTATTCTTCATGTTGATAAAAACAGACAATCAATCATAAAGTAACAATCTCATCACAAAATGTATACATTTATCGAGGTTTGTCCATTACGTCTATTGGTTCCGGGGGATTGGTTGGCCGAATAGTTAACGCATGCTCGTTGGATCAGAGGGTCTGTCATTGAATCAAGTGGAAGAAATCTCGTAACGTCTGGGCTGCGCTTTGCTACGAGTAACACCGCGATGTCACGAGGCAATAAATGAACAAGACGAAGCGAAGAAGTGACCCGACTTCTTACTGATTATTCTTGACTTCTTGTTACTCGTTCTGATCGAAGACAGGAATGAGCGATATTAGGCCCATTTGTCGCGTCTTCACACATCGTTGACCCAAACGCAAGAAGGGGTAAAGGGATACTTACCAGCTTCCATAATTTTGCATTATCTATTTGTGAACTATTATAGCAAGAACGACCAACTGTTTTTCTATGGGGGGTCACGTTGGCAAAGTGGGCAGCCTGGAGGTCGGGTGTTCGATCCCTGCATTGGCCGAGAAAGTTCATCCCGATTTTACGGCGTGGTTCCCCCTTGTCACTGATGCAGGACGGAGGGCCTGGCAAGGACAGCTGTCTTGTCGTTCGGAAGGGACGAAATACCGCGGAACCGTGTACACATTGGCGTGCACGCAAAAGATCCCTTGACAGTTGGAATTCTCTATAAGAGTAGGCCGTAGTGTTCTGCTCCTGGTCAGGCCCTCCGTCCTGCCCCACTGACAAGGTGAAACAACATCCGAATATCCCGATGAACGTTATCGGCCAATGCAGGGATCGAACCCGCGATCTAAAGACTAGCGAGCCAGCGCATTACCCACTAAGCTACCGTGGCTCCTAGTATAGAAAATAGCGCCTATATAATTAAATAGAACATATAAGATCTTTAATCACACCTCTCTCTTTTTTCTAACCTAAACAAAATGCTCGAGGTGTTGTCCGGTGGTCTATAAAAAGTAACCACACACCTCCCGGGGGGGGGGGGGTAGTGTGGACATTCAGATTGTTAACCATAATCACACAAGCCCTGTGGTTCGTGGATTGGAATTTCGGGTTGATGGTACGACATCGGCCACGACATACAGGTTGGTAATTATAACCACACTATTCCCTGGTCGATGGTAATTTATTTAGGTAATGAAATCCATTATACAGTTTTATTTTCGAGGATAAAACAATTAATATTTCCATTTAGCTCATAGTTAAACCATTTATTCTATTAATGATGAACATCGATAATAAAACAATTAATATTTTCATCTAGTACATCGTTTATCCTATTAATGATGAACCTGATTTAGCATAATAACAAAAATGTAATTTGTGCTGGTGGCTTCCACCATCATCAAAAGGGTGCGCTCCTGTATCTTTGTCGTGATTTTGGGCAGGGTAATCATCCCATATAATATATTCTTCAGCCACTGACATACCCTTTACTCGTTGACATTCCCGGGTATATTTAAACAGAAAAAAGGGTTTTTCTATTGGTAGCGAGATTGCTCCGGTTGGTACTCCATCCTTTCTGAAATTATGAACGATGAAAATGAGTAAAAAAATGTCACTGGACAATAGTCGCTTAATTGTCACTCAGTCAAGAGAGCTGCTCAGTCGAGTAGCTGTTATGGGTTACAGCTGACAGAGAGCTGGGCGGTCGAGTAACTCTTATGAGTTACGGCTGACAGAGCTACGTAACTGGTACGAGTTACAGCTGACAGGGAGCGAGTCGAGTAACTGTTATGAGTTACAGCTGACAGAGAGCTGGGCGAGAAGGCTATGGTGTTTTATGTTCACGCATCACAGAGTAAGTTATTCACTAGCCTTGGAATCTTATAATCAATAGAATATTTTACCTACAACAAAGGTATCGCACGGGTATTCGTGCGTCACTATTGTATTTACCTGGTTATGTGTTGATATCATACTGATATGCTAACTTGCAACACACAACGTACTGGTGTTTACCATGTGATATTAACCAACATCACAGAACTGGTCCTGTGTTGGTATCGTACTGGTATTTATCATTGGATACTCACCTACAACAAAAATCTATTCTTGTATCTGCATCGTACTGACCGTCTGGTAACGTTCCTGACTTAGAATTATGATTGTTCTTGTTTTCATCATCCCATAAAACGGAGCCTGTTTGGAAGCCTGTGGAAAATATAAAGCACGCATAAATGTATCAGGTTGGATGTGTATATACGTATAAGATGTGTGTACTCAAATATCCAGACATAATGATGTTCGTTGTCAGTTAATATATTGTTTATTACGGATTAAGGTCGGCGGTCAGGTAAGACATGGTATAGATAGATTGGTAATATTACAAATAAATATATATAACAATAACATAATAGATGATACATGGAGTTAGCTTACTTTATCAACAGACTTGGTGTTTTAGTGTATTGAGACCATTCTAGTGCAAATTATCAATAAATAGACATCAGGGCTTGGGTTTTTGATAATTCATTTCTTAATACCAATATCTTATCTATATGAGAGGATAATTCTAACAAAGGTTGTTCATCTCATGTTAATAATAAATAATAAATCCATTGTCTTCACTAATGTAGTCACTTAAATATTGAACTCGTAGCTTATGGCGTGTTTTACATACAATTCATATATGATCTAAATCTGCAAGTGGTTTGGTGTACAAACCATGTAATTCGGATGTTTGGCTAATTTGCTCTTATACAAATTTGCTGCTATGGAGAATATGTTTAACCGTAATTCTGTAACATTTCTTACACCTGCTTAGGGATTTTACCAAACACAGATTCAGTTTGCAATTCTTAAAGACTTTAAGACTTTCCGAATAACTTATTCTCTCAGACCAGTCTTATAGGTGAAACCTAGAGAACTTAACTAAATTCGTTAATAATGCATTATTTAAGAGCTAAATTTCAATATTGAAGGGTTTTATTCCGGTTTCCGGTGTTATTTATCGTATTATGTAGACGTGTATTCACATAAATTCCCGTAATCAACTCTCTAGATCATCGGATGACTTGAATAGTAATTGACCAACCTCGCAACTCAAGTTGGAGGATACGATTCTTAAACTATTAACAGGACCAGGACAAAGGATGCTATTACTTCTCGTATTTCCTCCCTCGTTAAATATTATGCACGCACCAGAACACTGAAACTAAAATGGCACTGTCGCGTGACAAAGCGCGCATTGTGACGCGATGTGTAAAGATTGCTCAAAAGCAGTTGTGGCCAGGACTAAATCTATTTAAGGCCAGCTCAATTTTCGTCATGGTAAGGACTAGGGCTAGGTTTAGGGTTGGGATTAGTGCTAGCTCTGTTTATATCTCGTGGAGTTATGGAATATATCTAACCCTGTGGCTAGAGTTGTTTTTTTACCATGACCTGATGGCCGCAATAATGGAATATAACAGTGATAAGTGTATGGTCAATTACTATTTTAAGCTATCCGTTATCATTTAGTTTTGTCTTTATTCAACTTATCCGATCATCTCAACAAAACGTCCGTATAATAATTTACCTTTAGGACAATTTCCATATTTGAGAATACAATAATCTCCAGCTGGCCAATCAGTATCATACTGGGTAATTTTATTATCTCCCTTCATACAGAAACTCACGGTGATATCCTGGCCTTTAGTACCTGAAACACATTGAACTGGTTATTTCAAACAGTAAATCGGTAGTAAAATGAATGAATAAAATGTTGTTTTATGGCACGTCAGCTCCAACCGGGCTAATTGCGCCAAACAAATGGTGATTATTTCAAGCCAGGCTAAATTATATCACAGAACAAATTACATGCATAAATAAAAACAATATCACAGTAAGTAACATTAAAAATAAAATCTATCTTTTATGCATATAACTATCTAAAAGACAAACAATGAAATGATATATAAATACAAATTAAAATTTGTGATAAAAACATGACGTAATAATTGACAACGGTAAAAATGCGATCTAATATCCTTGAGACGCTTGCACTGCATAGGTGTATAGTTGTAGTATAGGTGTGTAGTTGTACTATAGATGCGTAGTTGCAGTTCAGGTGTGTCAGACATACCTTATTTTGACCTTATGGTGATGGTGATGGTGTGTAGTAGTGGTAGTATAGGTGTGTAGTTGTAGTGTAGTTGTACTATAGATGTGTAGTTGTAGTATAGGTGTGTAGTTGTAGTATAGGTGTGTAGTTGTAGTCGGGTTGATGGTGATTACCTGCTATATGGTTAGGCTTAGACCACGAATTTTTATTCGGGAAGCTATTAAATGGTGGACGAACTCTATGAAAGGTGTACCCGTCTTCATGTCTCACTCCTTCATGCCAAGTGACTCTACCAGCGGGGCATCCAGAAGTAGTTTTTATAAGACCATATGTTCCAGATGGCCATGTGAGAGGAATCCGTAGCTGAGGATCTAAAAAAGAAAAAAAGAAGTTATTTTGAGACCATGTTTCCCATGAGTGGAATCCATATAAGAGGGTCTAACAAGCGACAACATAAGATAATCAATGATAGAGAGAGAGAGAGAGAGAGAGAGAGAGATGGGTTTAACATCCACTCGACACAAGCCATGTCATTTCGGGACTAACATATGGTTCAATTTTATTTCAATAATTCACTTGCGCGTAGGGGTCTTTAGCAAGGGGGGGGGGCGGAGAAAACCCACGAGGTTGGACAGGCGACCCTACTCCTTGTCACGTACAACCTGGGAATCGAAACCACGCCAGACCTTATGATACTGGCCATCCAACCCCCCGATAACCAATGAAGTGAATAAATAGTGTTTCAGCAGTACACAAACTCCGTCGTATACTGTGATGTCTTTCTAATTAATTCAGCTTGAGTTCGATATTAATTTACATGCACGTTACTACATTGAGTTAGGATAAGATAAGTTTAAGGGTTAAGACTAACCTGTGGGTGGTTTAAATAGTTTGTATTTAGCATAACCATTTAAGGCCTTGACTAGGTTGATTTGTTTAAAATGTAAATAGGTCAATGGATGGCCACATGCATTCGCCACTCCCTGTCCCCACCAATAATCATAATTCAGAGCTTCTGCTATAGTCTTGACCTTGAGACCAATTGGTTCAGGTTGATTGGCGGTACCAGATGTAAGAGTTGATTGATAGGTTCCGAACTGAAGCTTATATGCACTGCTCGCTTTAAAAGTTCTGAAATCTACACTAAGAAATCCAGCAATTGACAATCCAAAGCCTCCCTAAAATCAATAATCGGACATATATAAGACTGTATACCCCCCCCCACCCATAACACTTCGGTTCTAATAGGTCGTATAGAATTCAAACGGCAATTTTGTTCATTGTTGAATTGACGAAAAAAAGAACGTAGGGAATCTAAATGAGTCATGTAAAAGACGTGTAGGTAGTCTAATATTTTCACATTTCAGCTAATTAGGATGCTCATCAAAGGAACAAGAGAACAAGCGTGTACACACCCATGGGAAATAACTCTTAATTGCAAAAGAAAATTATGGATTAAGACTAGAGTGATACCCCCATTTACTTTAATATTAAATCCATCACATTTCTTAGATCATTTCGTAGATATTATACGCCAACAATTCAGCGTGATCGTATTATGTCGTCAACCTCTTCGCTCGTCAACAATTGGCTTGTGGTAATAATGACTGGACGGCCTTTATCGATATTCAGCGTTCATAAGGTTTTCGGCAAAGCGGAGATAATTCATGCACGGAAACGTCTCTGATCTCCACAGTGCTTTACACCAAATTGTAAAGCATCACAAATGTGATGATTGCAAAAAGCATTGAATACCAACCACTAACGTAAATGTGGGTTTACTTACACTTTTCTGTACGTGGTTTATAAATTCTGTCATAGATGATTCATATCTTTTGATTACTTTTGTACCAAAATCAACCTGCATTATCACGTGCTGTAAGATAAAGACAATACGTATCCTTTTTTTTAAAATACAAATATAAGTTTATGAAAGTAGTATATTCAAATAACTTGAAAGAAGGAAACAGTACCCCTAATCTCTTCCAGTTACAAACACACTCGAACTGATCTTTTTACAAAGCCCCGAACAATCACATTGCTTCTCACTCTTATATTTCTACCTCCCTTAGTACTTGTGTTCCAATTAGAGGATCATGGTATCTAAGTGGGTAAGACGTTGTCTCGCTAGGTTGGAAGTCGAGTGTTCGATCCCTGCATTGGCCGAGAAAGTTTAACCAGATTTTCCCTTCGTGGTTCTCCCTTGTCAGTGATGCAGGACGGAGAGCCTGACAAGGACAGCTGTCTAGTCATTCGGGTGGGCCGAAAAACTGAGGTCTCGTGTAGACATTGGCGTGCCGTAATTTCCCTCATAGCACACTGTATGGCGTATGCCCGTCTTCATTAGCCCAGTTCGGAGCCGTGCAGTAGGACGTTAAACCCCATTTCATTTCATTTCGTGTTCCAATTTTGCTCAACTTGACCAAAACAGAAAATGATCACCAACGTATATAAATGAAATGTGGTTTTATGGCACATGAGTGTATTTGTGAGGGTGGTGGGGGATGGCCGAATGGTTAGCGTGTGAGCGTTGTATCATAAGGTCTGTCATTGAGTCAGTTGGCGTGGTTTCTATTCCCCGGTTGTTCGTGACAATGAGTAGGGTCGCCTGTCCACCCTTGTGTGTTTTCTCCGGGTCCTTCGGTTTCCTACCATTGGTAAAGACCCATACGTGTAAGCGAATTATTGAAATAAAATTGAACCATGTTAGTCCCGAAATGACCTTTTATGTGTCGAGTGGACGTTAAACCTCATTTCTCGCTCTCTCTGATTTATGTGTGTGTGTGAGAGAGAAATCAAACAGATAAAAATAATAAAAAACCAACCGTTCCCCAGTCATCCAGGAACGTCATGTACTTAGCTTCGTTATATAGTAGAGGAAGAGAACAAACAACAGCTGCAAAGTTACTGGTTATATGAAATTTATGCTGTGATGACAGTTCCTCAGAGAATCTAGCTGTTCCCAAGTTACAAATATTTTCATCATCGAAGATAACGTTTCCTTCTTTATTGGTTTCACTGTATGCTCGTTTATACCCTGATAAAGTTCAATATAGTATTAAAGATTATGTTAACATTATTATAGTAACAACCCATTAATTGTAGACTGACATAGAAAAATCTTTAATGTCTTTCAGGACAATAATGAGAGCGACGTGCTGACTTACCTGCACTTAAACTGAAAGCTGCACCCTTAACTTGGCCATCTCCTTGTCCTGCATCAGATGATATACAAATACATATATACATATTAGATTTAAAGTAACATATCAGAGAAAGAGAGAGAGAGAGAGAGAGGGGGTCCATTCGACACAAACTAGATCATTTCGGGACGAACACATGGTTCAATTTTATTTCAATAATTCGGTTGCGCGTAGGGGTCTTTAGTAGTGGGGGAGGGGGGGGCGGAGAAAACGAGATTGGACAAGCGACCCTACTTCTTGTAACGTACAACCGAAGATTCGAAACCACGCCAGTTGACTCAATGACGATCTTGTGATACAGCGCGCACGTGGTAACCATACGCCCCCCCTCCTCATCGTATTTGATATGTAAAGTTACCACCATACCTGAAGAAGTTACACCAACACCAAGCCTCGACTGGTAAGATTTGGTTCCATAATAAACATATGTTGACTTGACATGTAAGCAGCTTTGTCTCTTCTTGTAAACAACTTCTCTTGGGATGGTCCCTGGAGATAGCTGCAATATTTTTCTGACGCCGTTCAATCCTGGATCCACACCGCCTGCACCTCCAACTCCTCCTTCGGGATTAGCTTTCAATAAATTGTATCCAATTCCAACAAAGTCTATCCCTGGACTATATCCCTGAACAAGATGTCCGACGAGCACCACTATTGTTAGTCCCAACAGCTAAAATTGAGAAATTCGGATAAACAGATGTTGCCAATATTTTCTAAAAGAACATTCCCTATAATGCACCGTTACTTGAATCTCTTAAATACCTACTATATTTGAGTCATTTAAGCAATTTTGAATTTTTGTTTTGGTCTTAGACTTTTTTCTGAGTTGTTTCTTTTAATTGTGGATCTACCGTTTAACCTAAATGTTCTTTATAGATATATATATTCTTTTTTTACCATGTGTGATATTTTATTTTATTGAATTTCTCTTTATGTTGTACCGGCTATTGAGATCTATGTTGATGTAATTGGCGTTAAATAATAAATATTATTATTTTAAAAATTAAATTATAAACACTTATATAGATGTTTGGCGCAATATAGCCCGGTTGATGCTGACGTGCCATTAAACACCATTTCATTCATTCAGTGTGTTGTCAATATTTTCGAAAATGGAATTCATAGGAATGGAAATCCATACCAACTAATTCACGAGATTATTACAAAACATTATTAAAACATTGTTTAGCAATTAACTAATATTTGCATGTATTATACTATGTACCTATCTAGCACGTACGTGACGTTTTAAATATTCGTCGTTTCTATACTAAAAATGATGCAATGTTTTTTTTATGTTTGTTACAAGGTTTTAATGCCCATTGCTATGTGCGTGGTATTAATGTCCACTGTAAGGTGTGTGATTTTCATGCCCATTACTATGTGCTTGGTTTTCATGCCCATTACAAGGTGTGTGGTTTTAGTGTCCTATACCTGGTGCGTGGTTTTAATGTCCTTTAAATTGTGTGTGGTTTTCATGCCCATTGCAAGGTGGGTGGTTTTAATGCCTATTACTGTAATACTATATGTCTGTAGGGGTTATTTTAGTTCTGTGAATGTTGCTCGGTTTAAATTGGTTAAACAAATGGGGGTAACAAAGAGAACTGGGCTCAGTAGGCACCTTGCATTATTCTACAACTCACTGTTCTGCCACAATCTATTTATAGAAGTGTGTTACTGTTGTCCAGAAATCTGGTTCACAGCTAAGTCCAATTATAGAAAACAAGGTGGACGAAACCGGGTGCCCAAATGAAACACTTACCCAAATATGGTAGAAAGAGAGAAATGGGGTATAACGTCCACTCGACACAACCTAAGTCATTTCCCGACTAACATATGGTTCAATTTTATTTCAATAATTCGCTTGCGCGTAGGGATCTTTAGCAGTGGGAGGAAACCGGAGAACCTGGAGAAAACCCACGAGGTTGTCACGTACAACCGGGGATTCGAAACCTCGCCAGGCGACCCTATCCCTTGTCACGTACAGCCTGGGAATCGAAACTAGCCTAGTTGACTGAATGACAGATCTTATGATACAGCACGCACGTGCTTACCATTCGATCATAGCACACTATGGCACATGCATGTCTTCATTAGCCCAGTCGGAGCAGAAAAGTAGGACGTAAAATCCCATTTCATTTCATTTCATAAACGTATAAATACATTCATGTGTTTGCACCACAACCGCTGATTGGATAACATTATTGTTTATTTGTCTGTGCTAAAGGGAGATAACGTACCTAAATGTTCGGTGATTTAACACTAATCTAGCAATGGCTAGATGTTGTAAACCTCGCGGTCCTCACGAACATGTACAGTGAAATTCCCCTTCTTCAAAACCCACCAACATATGACTTGGTCCACTAAACACAAAGACATTAACAAAACTTACATGCATGGTGCTAACCAACTTATACAATGAATAAAACGACCCAGATAAAATTACTGTTATCTTTATAATTCGGATTAGTATATCTTATCAGTGATATAGATTGACACGATCTAAGGTTGGTTGCTTATAGCACACAGTTTCTATGCTAATTGTACGGTCTAACCTTTAATGCAATGAGTTGGTCGCTTATTACAGTTTATATGGTCTAATGTTTTATAACATTTAATGAGTAGGTTGCTGATTACACAGTTTGTATGCTAATTGTAAGGTCTTACCTTTTATGTAATGAGTAGGTTGCTGATTACACAGTTTGTAAGGTCTAAGGTTTTATAACCTTTAATGTAATGAGTAGGTTGCTGATTACACAGTTTGTATGCTAATTGTAAGGTCTTACCTTTTATGTAATGAGTAGGTTGCTGATTACACAGTTTGTAAGGTCTAAGGTTTTATAACCTTTAATGTAATCGGTTGGTTGCTGATTACACAGTGTGTATGCTAATTGTACGGTCTAAGGTTTTATAACATTTAATGTAGCCTTATGATAAAACAGTCACCGTGTATAAATTACAGGTGTTAAAATTTGTATGCGTCAAATAAGTTTGTCAATCAATTTAAGCACTTCAATTATAACTAGCTGCAATAGTAAAGGAATATCTATTCTGATTTTGAGGAAGCCTCTGTTAACATAAATTTAACTTGGAGTGACCGCATTACACATCTTTCAGAATACAGAATCATGGAATTGGTTTAAGCTGGCATATCACTACTAATACACTGGTGATATATAGATGATCTACTTGAATTGTGTTGAATACCGAAGTCTAGACAGGGTAGTTAGGTATTGTGTAAAGTTACAGTTATCTATTTCTTCAACACATTCCAGGTTATAAGGCTTACCTTGTATTTTTATGAAAAATAAAATGTTTTGTTTCGTGAGCTCAATAGGATTATAGTAAAAAAGATCGGTGATTAATTGTACGTCCACACCTAATGGTCTATAATTACCACAATAACATATTCATACATAAAAATACAATTAAATATAACACCGTCTTTGATTTTCTATGAGTTTAATTATGTTTTTTCAATGATAAATATTCAGGAATTTGTTTCTCCTTGTTCTTTTGAAAGAACAGACGCATATAAGGCGTGGGGGTAATTTATGATGAATGGATTTTCGAAACAAAAAAACAAAAAAAAACAAAAAATAGCAACCGACATCCTTACAAACTAATTGTAATAATATATTCTATTGAAAATACAAGTAGTTTTTAAGGATGTCGGTTGCTAGTTGTTTTTTTTTCTCGAAAATCCATTCATCAAAAATTACCCCCACTATATGCGACTGGTCTTTTAAAAGAACAAGGAGAAACAAATTCTTGAATATTTATAATTGAAAAAACATAAATAAACTCCCTAAAAATTTAAAAGATTTGCCAATTAAACATACATTATGGGGGATAAGATATAGAGATGGCAGTTCTCGCTATAATAGTTAAAAACTAGATAGTGTAAAGGTAATTTGCTGAAAATTTCAGTTAAATTGATCCACTACGAGCCGAGAAAGAAGCGGGTGAAATTTTTGCATAGTCTCGGTCATCATTACTAAAATCATTAATATAAACAGCATAGTCTCGATTATCCATTTTTTCTGATTTAATTATCAACGGCCGTTAGCGGCATATAGGAATCTAATCCAGCCAACATCGAAGGCTAGCCTTGACATCGAGAGTTTATTATGGTCTGGATAAGTTAATTAATGTCTAATTGATAATTTAGATAACATTTCAGGCCTAAAGAAAGACTTGTAATAAGCAGATTTTGCTCTTGCATAATGCATGTTTAAGATATTTGAATAAATCAATAGTTTTATATTTTCTTCTTTTCAAGTATTGGTTGTGGAGTTCTCCCACTCCCATGATAGTTCCTCAATAGGATCCGGAACGACAATTCTCCTGTCCTGCGATTCCAACATCAAAATCTCTCCATCCTCCTTTACATGCATCAAGTTTATCCTCTCTGGAATTAAAATGACCGTGTTCGGGTATTGATGGAGATGCCACGAGGGTTTTACTCTGAACGTTCAGTTTGGGTGGCAAAATATCACCTAGGTTACTATATTTCTGGCTCATAATAGTAGTTTCTATTAATATAGAGGGCAGCAATGCCGTCTGCCATGAGTGGCTTTTTTAAGATTTTTGTGACAAGTCGAGCATTGATTTATCCTACTGTGGAGGTGTGTACCTTATGCCAATGGTTGAAATACTTCCTCAGTCAACTATAATGCTGCGGATCACAGGCAGGCACATGACACAACATTACTTGGTCCGGAAAAAAACCCTTAAGTTAATTCTGGAACTGTTGCGGTTCATCAACGGATATCTCTAACTCCATAAGAAACACTGTAAGATGAAAATACTCAGTAAACAAGAAAATACGAATAAATGATTTAACCCGTTAATCTACTGTTTGTATTGCCTACCCTTTAACCTGTTTGTTTATATTATTATGGGAAATAAGACTCTGTTTTAGAAGTCGATGAGTTCGATTCCACTACATCCCCGTCCTAGCTATCAGTCTTCTAGCCAGTTACAGGGCGCATCTAGACTCGCATATTGTTCCAAATGATTGACATGAACCGAAATACAAGGGCTAGTATTAAATTTTTGAATTCTATAGGTAAGATGACTTAATTTAGCCACTATTAAATAGGGTCTAGTCCAACCTAATGATAATTTACGAGCGGCATGTGGAGGATACCAACGCCACACCCAGGTTCCTATCAATCTTTATCATAGTTTTTCTTTTGTTTAACAGTTCCCAGCATATTGCATGCAAATTCAAATGTTGTTTTCATTGTATTTTTCAGCCATTCTACATATTTGATTGGACAAGTGTCATTTTGTTCCAAAGGGGTACCAAACATAATATCTACTGGACGAGATAAGTCTGTCCAGCATTTGTAAATTTGGTGTACATTGAGTAGATTTTTTAACGGAGCTATGTAAGCCATGAGGGGAAAAGGACACGAAATCATCCCAATCTGTCCGATTCTCATTACAAAAGATTCATCTAATTGTGGATGATAAGGGGTTGTAAAGGATTTATTAATATCAAGCTTTTCGTACATGGTAGAAAACAACGTTGACTCGAATTCTCGCTGCTGATCTGTATGAATTTACTCTCGGCATCCAAATCTACAAATAATAACGTTATGTTATATACACCTGTTGACAATAGGTAATTGTATATAATTTATCATATATTCCGTTTTAAATATTTATATATGTAAACAATTTGATTTATTTGTTTTTATTTACATATATAAGCACATCTCTCTGATATTGTTTTAATTTGCCCCGTGAACTCTCCATATGTTTGGCTCAATATTCCCGGTTGAAGCTAACGCGCCATTAAACAGCATTTCAATGTCCACAACGTCCTTTAAACATTCTGAAATAGAAAACTTAGCTGATGGTGACATGACATCAAACGGGTTCCTCCGCTTGGTTGGATCAACTTTTGGTGTGGACTGGCATACTGGCACCATATCTTCACCTGCAAGTGATGGCTGTGTTTTCATTTCATCTATAAACTGCCGACGTATACTATTTTCTTCGAGTTGTCGGTTTCTTCTTTCATTTCATCCATTTTTTTTCTCGAATTCTTGGGCAGGTTTATTATCTCCTGTGCTTTTTTTTTAGATAACTAAAATCTTATTCTATTTCTTTTAGCTTATCGCTTGAATCATTATACAGATTTTCTACATCTTCTAATTTTCATTCAAACGTTATTATTAATTTTTCAATGACGAATTCCTTTAGACCTATTTTTTCAAGTTCCGCTTCCTCCATCTTGAAGTCTGAAATGACACCGCTTCTATAACGACGACTTTCCCCGCTAAAGAATCACGATTGCTTATAGGCATACCCTGGGTGTACACTGAATTGAATGTAATGTTTGTGTTAATTGTTACAATCTTTTTACAGCAAGAAGTGGGAATGCCAGAGAATTAAAGGAGGCGAGCTCAAAACATTAAAGATTTTCTTTAGTTTTGCCCTCGGGCTTTCAATCACATGGGCTTAGGCCCTGTCGCGACGGTTTCACATGAGAACTTTTTGATAGTTCTGACAGTTCAGTGGTTGTTTGTAATGGCCGACTACGCGTTTTATCTCTGTCGTGATAGCGTTGATTCATCGGAGGATGCCATGGCAGAGATAGAAATGGATTTAATTTTCAAAGCTGGAAACTGCGACTGCTTACATGGTGGAGATAATGTTGTTGAGTCTGATGGTAAAAGTGAAATGAAAGATGTTTCTTCTTTGTCAAGTTCAAAGGCGAGACGTTGCCCTTTTGATAGGGCTATACCTTGTCTAAAAGATGCTGGCATAAACTTTCACATTAATTAGACAGGTGGTGATGAAATTGCTGGTGTTGACTAGCATGAACCCCCCTTCACCACGGATGAGGTGAACCAGTTGCGTCTTAGGGCCTATATAATGATGTAGTAACACTTTGGAATTGATTTGGTCAATTATATAAAGCAATTCATGTTCAACCAACTGCCTTATGACATGTTTTCTTTGTCTTACAGGAAGGAAAAAGATTCATTTCAAGAGAGTTTTGTTTCCGGAAAAGAAACCCCATTAGTAAGGTACAAATTCTATTCACTTCGCATTGCCTATTCCATCAACGAACAAAATTTTATATATTTATTTCTTAACGTGCAAATGACGATACAAGAATCAAATTTGGCACAATTGTTCTCCAAGGGATGCTAATCCAATCTGCCCGATTGGCCAATTGAAAATCCAAGATGGCGGCCATTTTTCAAGATGGCCGCCAAAATGGCCACCCGAAGTTGATGTTTTGCTTAGAAATATTTGTAGTTGTCCGATTTGCATGATCTAAGTGTCATGATCTAAGCCTGCTGAACTACATTTTCCTGTTCAAAAAGCATCCGAGACATATTTTCACAGGAACGGCACATATCTATTTTAATTTCTATAACAAATTTACATTAAAAACAGGATTGTTTGTCTTTCTTCACACTCCGAGACATATTTTTCTCACTTCGCATGTTTATTTATAAGTTTCATACGTTTGAATGTCTTTGCAATGTATGGGGTGTAGTGTTAGAGGTAGTACCTTTGTACAGATCGCACGGGATTTATGACACTGGATGAACGATCTGACTAGTTGTATCCCATACAGGAAAGTGCCCATTATAAATTACATATTGTATAGCGTACATCATGTATATAGTGTACCTAGTGTATAGTTCTATAGAGTACATACATAGTAGGTAATTAGTGTACATACATTACATACATATACATAACAGGGTCGTAAAAGAATAATCCCTCGAACCTGAACGTCATCGTGGCCATGGATGCGAACCCTACTGGAAATTTGTGGAAAACAGACTGGACTAAGTGTTGCCTTTGTCAGGAGGTAAAGGAGGTAAACCCTGGCAGAAGACGGGATGGTGGATATATGAACCTGGCAAAGCATATTCTTCTGTTTCACTCACTCAATGCACCACCAATCAATCTAGACACTGCAAGACTTGACGAAGGTTCTGGGATCGAGAAAACTACAGATCAAGCGCAGCCACTGGTGTGGACGAAGCAAGACTAGATCTGTTTGCCCGCAAGCAGAGGCCGTACAACTCAATTCCACCAACAGAGGCAGCCCTCAGAGAACATGCAATTCGTGCAACCTACCAGACTAGGATCATTTGGGGCCAAGCAACCAAATGTAATCCAGATAAGAGCAGTCCAGCTGAATGGGAGTGGACACAGAAAGGAGAGGCATGGCAGATACATTGGACAACACTACCACCGATTGCAGTTCCTGTAAGAAGGTTTGCAAAGGAAGGTGCAAGTGCTCTCAGACAGAGCTCCCTGCACATCACTCTGCAGCTGCGTATGTGAACAGTAGCAGATCGAGGACCCGCAGCACAGATATGTACATAACTTTGAAAACGTACTAGCTGGGACAAAGCTTTTATATGTGAAAAAAGACGTCTTCAATGTAAATTTGTTATAGAAATTAAAATAGATATGTATATTGTGTGTATATATATATAAAAAAGTAGGGGATATTGTAATGCAAATACCTATGCAGGTTGTGATAGGATAAATAGTCATGGACACTTGACATGCTTTGAGAGAATGTTCACAGATGAAGAACTTTTCGCCCCGACAGAACCACTGAGCTACAATAGGGTTGGTGAAAACTGCCAGTGCTGGTTTATCCTATACATGTTTGCTTTCCTATCAGTTCTAGCATAAGAATTACTGTTTAGCGTATCTTTGCTTTAGTGTGTTACGTTTAATTTGCAATGAGACGTCTTCAACATGATGAACGTCTACGTGCTATTGGCATGCTTCAAATGGGTTCTTCACAGCGAGCAGTAGCCAACATGCTTAATGTGTCACAGTCTGTGATCAGCAGACTGTGGAACCGGTGCCAACAAACCCACAATGTTGATTATAGACCTCGTTCGGGTCGTCCTAGAGCCACTACACAAACTCAGGATTGATACATTCATACACAGGTCCTGCGAAATCGAGGACAAACGACGTATAATTAAAAGGAAGACTTATTATAAATAGAAATGAAGCAATTATTAAAGCTATTAAAAAACGTACACAATTTACGAAATCCAAACACAGGCAGGTTACAATTGAAAATATTTCAAAAATCCAAATTAAAGATACATACATTATCGGCGATTGGATAGAGAGCTGGCAGTTCTCACTATAATAGTTAAAAACTAGATAATGTAAAAAGAAATTTGCTTAAATTTTTCAGTCTGGATAAGCTAATTAATGTCGAATACATAATTAAGATAATATTTCAGGCCTAAAGAAATATTTCAAAAATCCAAATTAAAGATACATGCATTATCTACGATTAGATAAAGATCTGGCAGTTCTCGCTATAATAGTTAAAAACTAGATAATGTAAAGGGAATTTGCTGAAAATTTCAGTCTGGATAAGCTAATTAATGTCGAATTAATAATTTAGATAATATTTCAGGCCTAAAGACCGACAATAAGCAGACTTAGCTCTTGCATAATGCATGGTTAATCTTCATTTGTAAATGAATAAAATCACAACATAGGTTGGTTTATGCTGCACCCATTTGGCCATATCTTTTAAGTTTTTCTAAGAAGTAATTGCAAAATAAAAAGATAGTTATGCTCTATCCAGGCTTTACTGACTTCCAATGTGGATTTCGGTCGCAAAGTAAGGACGAGAAGACGATCAAGATACACGTTAAGCCAGACTAAAGAAGTACAAACAGCGTTCTTTATGTTGACGACTTTCGGAAGTGCTATGGTTTTACAGACATGCAGATAATTGAACACGAGTTGCAAATCTGCTTGAATTCACTTCAACAATGGGCAACGAGGTTTGCATCCAGATAAAATGAACCCCTATACTAGGATGGCAATCGCCTTCCAGTTGTGGATAAAACCAAATTTCTGGGGTTGATATTTCAGAAGCATTTATCATTATGAAATACTGACTTATATACACATCAAACTATTGTGTATTAACGTTAAACATGATAATATTTGTTAACTTGTGCGTCAAGATCAGGACGCGAGGAACATTGTGTTTACAATATAGTTAAAGGGACACAACTCCATATGACATTGTGTAGAATCTTATAGATGAGCGGGAACTTTTGTAAAATACAAGCATGGCAGTATAGTCACAGAATATTTAAACAAAATGTTACTGGTATTTTACTCTAATGAGACCACAAACAAGTCGCATGTTCTAAGTTTAAAACATACGCCTAACATCAGAGACCTTTCGCACTGATGTGATTCTCGCAAACTTCATAGCTGACATTTGGGATGGCTATTCCTTAAAATGGTTGACATATTGATTAGACAGGTCTATGTGCAACGTTATTGTATTTGAAATGAAACCATTTTGGTATCTAACAGAGCCATTAAAGCTGTTCAAACTAATTATTTGATTAATATTTATAATTGTCAACTAAAGTCACTGATTTACGTATACACCATTGGTTACAGGTGGCGCCAATATTTGATAATTGTTCTCGGAAGATCTATTCACCATGACGGCATACGTAGGTTGAACGTCGTCAGCTGTTGCGTTAGAATCTTGCACGGGTGACATTTCATACTGGTGATTATCTTCTCTTGGCGTCATGACATCGTACATGTTTTCAGGGTGGTTGACGTCAGATCTACGACATGTACATTTAGATACGTATTCAACATGTGTCTTATCCTTTCTTCGTATTATACTGAAATAATTATATATATTGTGTGTTTTAATACAAATAACACCATATTTATTCAATATAGCGTTGCCGGGGCAACAACAATACATCCACTATCGTCCTTGAAAACGAAGGCAATAAAAGCGTCAAATTATCGTGTTCATAACTCTTGAGTTTTGAAACATTACACAGTGTTGGTAAAGGGTGCGTAAGTCTGGTTGGACACTGGACCCTTTGGTCTGACTCAGGTATTCAAGCGAACTGGGAAAGATTTTGGCTTGGCCATTATTTAGATAATTTAATATATCCTGTTGGATGTCTATTCTAACTGAAATACTTTTCCCACATCGTACAACGTATTCCAGTCAATGCAGCATACCCCATTCACACCAAATAAATATTACATAATCCATTGGCCTGTTGTGGATTTTTAAGACAGATTGCCAGGCAACGAAACATACGCCCGAAGCAGCTAATTCGTCGGAACGATCAACAAGGCATGTCGCATATTTTTTCTTTTGTCGGTAAGAAAAACATTTACAACGCCCAATTACCAATAACAACCCATTAATTAATTGTCAGACTTGTTTGGCTTCTAGTTCTGCTCTATACTAACGTTTAGTACACAAGACATTCAATATCAAGGGTCACAGATCTGGAATTAATTAACGGAAATAAATAGGATTTTTCGTCTCATTACCTCAATTGTTTAACCCCCAAAGCGCAGACGGGAGCGACGACAACATACGACCTGGGCCTATAAAAAAGTGTCGAAAACCTAAAATCAGCAAATAGGCTTAAATAACATTA
Organism: Patella vulgata; assembly: GCF_932274485.2. Classification (NCBI taxonomy): domain Eukaryota; kingdom Metazoa; phylum Mollusca; class Gastropoda; family Patellidae; genus Patella; species Patella vulgata. Next base: position 1,924,336 of record NC_065886.2, on the reverse strand, counting down.
ATCCGCATACCAAGTTTCTTTTAAATTGTATTTCAAAAACCGGGCATTGGAATGATCAGATTTGTATGCATCACAAATAAACAGGTATACACCGGCTATATTCATGTTATTGGGCCCTTTGATGATGATTACTTACCATATAAGTATGACAATGATTATGATTACTTACCATATAAGTATGACAATGATGATAATTAAGACAAGAAAACCAAATGATACTCCAACAGCTATACCTGTAACTAGATACACAATGGTTGATATAAAAGGGGTTTAGTTCAGAAGTCGGTCCAATTCGTTGATTATGAAAAGAGATTTGCCCAGTTATCAGGAAATAAAATATATCATTATTAGCGATCGAATACAATATATAGATGTGTTATTAAAAATGTTGCCCATAACATATATGCTACACACATATATGAAATTGTCAATCAAACCTTATAAATCAAAAATATCGAGTAAATGCATCATTCCATTAATTTAGACTTATATTACCCATTCTTAATCACAATTATAAGTTTAGCGTCCACAATGTTTTCTTATTAGGAATAAACAAGGAAAGCAAAGACAAGACGCAATTCCACAAACGACTGCTTTGTGGGGGGAAGGGGTATTGTCTCTGTTTACCCATTGATGGCATGGATTAGAATACAATTAATGTGAACCCACAAGCCTTGAAGACCAAAGGTCTCCAATGACTAATATCGGGAAGGAAACTTCTCCGTGAAAGGTGGTGGTATTGGCCTGCATTGTATGGGGGGTATGATGAGGTATAATTACTATCCCTGAAAGGTGGTATTGGCCCACCTAGTATGGAGGATATGATGAGGTATGAAAGGTGGTATTGGCCCACCTAGTATGGAGGATATGATGAGGTATGAAAGGTGGTATTGGCTCGCATAGTATGGAGGATATGATGAGGTATGAAAGGTGGTATTGGCCCACCTAGTATGGAGGATATGATGAGGTATGAAAGGTGGTATTGGCTCGCATAGTATGGAGGATATGATGAGGTATAATTACTATACATTTCATACTTTACATACTAATAATATCTTAACCTGCAGGTAACACGTTATTTGATGTAAGTGTTGCTGGTTCCGTTGAACCAATTATAGATGTGATGCCACTCACTGCCGTTCTGTCCGTGGATGCCTCACCAAGAGCTACCCCACCCACAGATGTCATAATTTCTCTTGATGTATTAGGAATGGTGGTTGCTTGTGATGTTGGTTTAGGATTGGTTCTTGCTTGTGTTTCTGGTTGAGGGCTTGTTGTTTCTGTGGTAGTAGCATCGTTACGCCAGCAGGTGATGGTAAATGTGTTATCTAGAACAGAAACAGATAGTATAAATTTGATAAATATGTCATATTGTATAAATGTGATAGAACGTCGATTACACGTCTCACTGATGTTGGTAAAATATCTGTAATTGTCCCGTGTTTTTATACGCCCACATTTTCATGTGGACGTATTATGCCGTTGCCCCTGTCCGTCCGTTCACAATTGTTTGTGGACTCTCGGCAGGTCACAATTCTTATCCGATTTTGACGAAACTTGAAATATAGGTTTATCCCCAAAAGATCTCGACTGCTTTCGATATTGGCATGTATCGGGTTGAAACTTCATGGATTATGGCCCCTGATTGTACGAAAAATCACGTTTTTAGCTTGTGGACCCTATAGAGGTCACAATTTTTATCCGATTTTGTTGAAAATTGAAATGTAAGTTTATAACACAAAGATCTCAATTCCTTTCGATATTCGCGCATATTGAATTGTAATTTCCTGAATTATTGCCCTTGATAGTAGGAAAAATCACTTTCTTGTTAGCTTGTTCTCTATCCATCTCTCGAAAATGTGGGCGTATTCTGCCTGGCAGCCGCTGGTTACTAATGATCTAGTAAATGATTCAGCTATATGCCAATCATTCCAATAAACACATGCACTCAATGCCCAAAGTGCGGTAAAAACGGCAACAACAAACCCTCGGAACACAGAGCTCAATTATCAGGCCCCAAGCACCAATTTAAAGCTTTGTGATACGGTTTCAAAGGAATGCCAACATCCTGATGTTAGATAAGACGAGCTTTTTGGCACAACCTTTGATGAAGCGAGGAGTGATATTCCCCCCTGATCCCTTTTCATTTAATTGAAATCAACAACAACGTAAATAGGCTATTTCTTCAAAGTGTGATTTCGGAGACCAGTTGAAAACTTGGGTTCCACAGTTAAAAAGTTTACAAGTACAACCAACAGCTCTTTTCCAATGAACAATAAATACATCAATGTCAGTTTCTGTGTTAATTATAATTTGAGTTAAGTTTAAGGCATTTACATTTTTAAACTGTAAACGGTATGTGTACAGTCCGTCGTGTGAGAACCAAATATAATTATTTATTAGTCCACTCCATACATTAAAACACTTTATATATAAATGTTATGACAATGTCAATTTGTTTCGTTTTGTGCGAACTTACTTGTATCAATGTTGAAGATTGTCGTGGTTATATGTAAACAGAATCCAGTAGAAGTTGGTTGTGTTGTTGAATCTCTGGTAAATGTCAACTGGAAGGATTCATTTAAACTCAGTCGATAGTATACTATCTCATTATCAGAACACGTCCAGCTATCATTGTTAAACGTGTTATAATTAACCACTTTATATCCACATCCTTTTACACCCTCTATATTGAATACATTAACAAGGTTACTGCCAGATGACTCTGCTCTAACCATCGTGACCTTACATATACAACCATCGGCCATGCTACCATTAACAGGTATATTCATCTGTGTATAACTGTTGGTACTGTTGGTACATACAGGTACTGAAACATCAATATCACTTTGATTATTAGTATAATACTTATACTAAACCCATTGCATCCAAAATATTTAATTACAGAAACGCATTATCTGACATCAATGCAAAAGACTTATATAATAACCCTCTACCATGTTCTTGCTCTACGTCGTCCTTCCTTTACCCACCAGCTGGACATGTGGTCACTGGTGATTTGAACATAGTCCAGAATATTAAGCTACGTGAAATTGTGTCCAAAGGACCCAAATACCGGGAACCGCAACCATTTTCATGGGATCAAAATTTCAAACTTATTATGGATGCCGTAGAGGACTACGCTAGATCATGGGCCAAGAGGGAAGATGTTATCTCGGATACTCTCTCTGATTGGACTAAGTCTATCAGTCGTTTACTTAAACGAAGAATATACATGCAACGTTTGTCACGCGTAAATTTTAAACAGATTTCTTCGATTATGAACAAACTACTTAACTTTGGTTATTATAAACTTACCTGTGTGTTTGTAATGAACTCCCGTTCGATAAAATCCATTGCACAACTAATTATCACAACGATGAGAACAAGTTCTCTCTTGAAAAATTTGAAAATTTACTTGTAATTTCGACAGAGTCGATGTCAACAATGTCTTCATGACGTATTGGTCGAATCCAATATACCTGTTGCGGGGGTTGGTTAACATTGAAAGATATTTTGACAGCGCTATCATTTTGATCGTATATGTTTTTGGGCGAAGAAAAATATCAATTGAAGGCAATTACATAGGAGATTTATATGGAAACCATTGATCGCCAGTCTATCAAATTTTCTTCACAATTGCACGGATACTCGTAAAAATAAAGTCATGTATAAACTATATATATCCTATCTTCTTTATGTTATAAATAATTTAACAAGGATCATGAAGCTTACCTCCGAATTCTCTGAGTGTATTTTTAATTTTATACGCATTCTTTCGATCGAATAATAACCGCTTCAGTAACATATATAATGGTATATAATGCTACTAAGCCCGTATGACCCCGTAAGAAACGGAACATTAATTCTCGATTCGACAGTTTTGACCGAAGTGTGATAAAGCCCGTAAAACGAATGTATAGTTGTGTTTGTGCGGCATGCGTGTTCAAAAGTAAATAATCCCATCCGAGTCGCTAATCAAATAATTAGAACAAAATATTTCAAAAAGTAAAGCTATAAAATTTGCAGAGATTTTACTAGAATGTAAAAGACGGTAACTAAATACAGGAATGCGGGTAGTTATGTGTGCGGACGCTCAAACTCAATGCCAATTGTCGTAGGTATCCAGACCACTCGGACCAAAGACTACTCGGACTAAGACCAGTCGGACCAAAACAAGACCAGTCGGACCAATTAAATTATATTATAAGGCTAGACAATATGCTATTTATTTATTATTATATCACAATACAAAGAAGAAAATAATTCTTATACGGAATTCTTATATTTAGAGTTGTTTAGTTCAATTTTCTGTACGGAAAATAAATCAACGATTAGTTTTAAAATTAATTAATAATGGTGCCAAAAAAAATATCAATCTAATTTTTCTTATTTACTCTTGCAGTGAGACTCGGTATGTCCAGACTTTTGACAGTTTCTACATATACGGGTATACTGTTCTTGTCTGATAGCCTAATTTTACTTTTTCCACATTCGCGGTATCCCCAGTGGTTTCATTCCGTTCTACCCCACTAACCCCTGGGTTACTATATAGGGGGGGGGGGGGAGACACGTTTTCAAGTTATCCGCCCTTGATGCGTTAATATAAACAGCACATAATAATACGAAGACCGGACGTTTATATGCCCCTTTTTAAACGTGACTACAAGTGTGGTTCTCGATATTTTGCGATTTGGAATACAATTATCAATTTATTCAAACAACACGTTATTATTAGTTCGAGTAGTCATATTAAAACACACACAATTAGAAATTTATTCAAATAACACTTTATTATTGGTTCGAGTAGTCATATTAAAATAAACACAATTATCAATTTATAAAAATAACACTTTATTATTGGTTCGAGTAATCATATTAAAACAAACGCAATTATCAATTTATTAAAACAACACTTTATTATTGGTCCGAGTCGTCTTTCTGTTGGGTCCGAATAGTCTTTTTGTATGGTCCGAGTAGTCTATCAGTTGGTCCGACTGGTCTTGAACCGAGTGGTCTTTGGTCCGAGTGGTCATGGATTCTTGTCGTAATTGTACTTGAATTTCCTATGCTGTCACCCCTAATACGAAATGATATCTTCCGCAGAGTGACGTAACCATCTTCCATATTGGTATTTTTCTCTGGGAAAAGTTTGTGATATTTCAATTTTTCAAGAGAGAACTTGTTTTCATCGTTGTGATAATTAATTGTGCAATGGATTTTATCGAACGGGAGTTCATTACAAACACACAGGTAAGTTTATAATAACCAAAGTTAAGTAGTTTGTTCATAATCGAAGAAATCCGTTTAAAATTTACCAAGACTCAGACAGTAAGTCTATTTTCAATGATGTTAGCATTGTTGAAAATCTCAATGCCTTGCATGACAAGTATGTCATTGTTCCGGCTGACAAGGCGTCCAATAACATAGTGTTTATATGTAAACGACATTATTTTGACTGTCTGTTCAAAGAACTTAATTTCGGGAAACCAATCGACAGTGCTACATATAAACGATCTACTCTTAGTAAGGATGAAGTTATATCCAATCACAAATCTGTACTCACTTCATTTGGTACTCCGTGTGGAGATACCTATACAGATTTGCCCTTGTTATATTGGATACCTAAACTACATAAAAATCCCTACAAGCAACGTTTTATAGCGGGTTCATCCCGTTGTTCCACAAAACCACTTTCAAAAGTATTGACATCTATACTAACGGCTGTTAAAGAGGGTATTCAAAAATACTGTGACAAAATATACTCTTGTAGTGGTATAAATCAAATGTGGATGTTGAAAAATTCCAAAGAATTACTTGATGGTTTGCAATCTAGATCCCTTGCTTCAGTCTCATCTATTCAAACGTTTGACTTTTTTACTTTGTACACTAAAATTCCCCATAGTAAATTTAAAGCCCGGTTGAAAGACATTATTCACAGTGTCTTGTCGTCTAAATCAGGTACTGCTAGATATCAATATTTAGTTGTAAATTACAATTCCACATATTTCGTTAAGAATCACAGTGATTCCAAAAACAAATTCACGGCCATCAAGGTAATTCAGATGTTGGATTTTTTAATTGATAACATCTTTGTTGAATTTGGAGGGGAAATATATCAGCAAGTGGTTGGCATCCCCATGGGCACCAACTGTTCACCTTTGCTTGCTGATCTGTTTCTCTATTCGTACGAAGCCGATTACATACAGACGCTCGTAAAAACTAATAAACGATCAGTCAGACTTTTTAATTTCACTTATCGATATATCGATGACGTTTCATCACTTAATAATCCTAAATTTAGTGATTATGTAGAATTCATATATCCTGATGAGCTCGAAATTAAAAACACCACTGACAGTGACAATTACGCTTCCTACTTGGATCTGCGTCTCGATTTTGACAATTGCCATAAACGGAGTGTTAAATTGTACGATAAACGTGATGACTTTGACTTTCCAATTGTTAACTTTCCATTTATTAGTAGTAACATTCCAATATCACCAGCTTATGGAGTGTTTATGTCTCAGCTAATTCGTTACGCGAGAGCCTGTTCCTTTTATTCTGATTTTTTAAGTAGATCGAGGCATTTGTCATCTAAGCTTCAGCTACAAGGATACTTGCGCACTAAACTTATTAAAACCTTTAAAAAGTTTTATGGCCGTCATATTGATTTGATTGGTAAATATAACGTGTCTCTCTCGGCTATTATTCTAGATATATTTAATTGACACGTATACTATTACTATATCCCTGATAATGTCTACTACATTCATCGTGCATTTTGCATACCGATAGTTCATTGGCCAATCACGCTATTTTACCGACATTTCGCCTAATAGTTTGGATGCAGCTATTGCGGGTGTGGCGCCAGGCAGGGTAAGCTTACTCTTCCGGACACCTGTTACCATTGTTTGTCGTGTATTTTGTACACGAGGAGCAGTCCATTTGCTGATTACACTATTTTGCTTGAATACACTATTTTGCCTATAACGTTTTTTTAGGACTTCGAATTCTGTCTTATTGTTTGGATTGTTCGTACTTGGTTTTATTTTATTTATACTAATATTACCATCTTTTAACAACGAATTAACCCATTATTCTAATGTAATATGTTCTTTCTCTTTCAAGTTACTTTTTATCACCTTTAGATGTCCCGTGCTCGCTATATCAACATTTGATATATGACTACTGTTTTGTGTCAGGGAGCAACGTCATGTCATAAAAAAAATCTAGCATAACATGCATTGTTTGCTTCAGGGGTAACAGCATAACTACATTTATGTGTTAGCAAAATCAACTCGCTCCAACTAAGCAAACCACTCAGTTTTTTGAAATTATGTAATTATTTGACCTAAATGCCAGAATGTCGTTTCAAGTACAACAGCATTGTTTTAGCTATTGGAATCATCAAATAATTCCAGAATATTTAAAGAAACACCAGAAGTCACAGACTCGGTGGTTTAATTCTATATATTTGTGAATTCATCAAATGATAAGTGTTTGCCCTCCCATTACCCATTACCCATACGATACCCATCATCAACTGGAGTTCTTACATTTGCTCAATCAGAGTTTCATGATGAATTGCTAACATTTTTAAAAGAGACAAACTTTTATTAAAAATTGTAATTGTATATATTTATCATATATAGGGTTTTAAATATTTATGTATGTAAAGAAATTGATATATTTATTTTTAATTATATTTTCATATATGGATACATTCCTGTGCTATTGTTTTAATTTGTTTCGTTAGTCACCATCTATACTGATGTCCAAAAGAAAGTATACACACTAAAAGTAGGACTAAGTTTTGTTTAGATTAAAAACATTTGATAAAGCATTACTGAGGTTGTCTCTTGCGTCCAAACTCAACATTTGTAAGCAAAATAAAAATGTGAAACAAATTGACATTCTACCCAAATACCGTATACCAAGGAAAAACGACTTTGGTTGATGCAGCACAAAATGCACAGTGTATACTTTCTTTTGGACATTAGTATATATGTTTGGTGTCATTAAACAACATTTCTTTTCATTTTCTTACCTATATTGGTACTAGATGCACATTGACCATTTGCTGCTGAAATAAAAATAAGTAATTCTAAGCCACATGATCTGAATCTGAGTGATCCGAAACCTAAATTGATAACTAGCCCCAGTTCAGCCCGGTACGCCCAAATATGAATTAAATCGTTGAAATAACAATTACATTTCTGTGATTTTCCTTGGCCCTGAGGGGGGCATATGGTTAACGTTTGATCACATGGTATGTCATTGAGACAAGTGACGTGGTTCCGAATCCCCGTTTGTTTGTAGCCATTTAGTAGCACCTAGTATTAATTCGGTGTCTATGTACCCGGCGACTGCAAGTACGCAACTGATCGTCAACTGGCAGCAGCTAGTTGGTGGCTCAATACAACGCACGTGCATCAACATCGATGAAGCAGAACATAAGCGCTTCAGTGGGGCATGGGCTTTTTTTTTTCAAAACCACGGTGACTAAGTGCGTAAGACGCTGGCTCTCGATTCCGGTGTTGGCCGGGAAAGCTCATCGTGGTTTCCCCTTGTCGGTAGTACAGTTAGGAGGACCTGACATGGACAGCTGTATAGTCGACCGGGACGTCCCCGCCCCTTGACAGTTTGAATATGATGTAAGAGTAGGCCGTAACACAGCTGTCCGCCAAAATGTCCATCATATCACAATGTATGGCGTATGCCCTTCTTCACGTATGCCCGTATTCATTAACCCAGTCGGAGTAGGACATAAAACCCCATCTCATATCATTAGTAGCAAGCGTGCATGTACCCCGGGCTTTTAAAAGATGTTAAATTATAAACTTACCTAAGGTATAAGACATAATTTCTATTGTCATTATTATCCAAATAACATCCATGGTGAGTGGAAATGTTTATGTATAATTTAATGTTGACAACGTACAAGTATATATACCTAGGTATATAAGATATAACTATTCAGTTCACATGATTGCATTTGAATACAATACAAAGATATCCCTGTTGAACGATTAATGTATTCTTATATGCGTATACCTGTATGTTGTATTAATATTAGGTGTGTTATATATCGTGTTAATAGTGGGTAATATACGTCTCCAGACAAGGAAGTGCATATAACTGGTGTAACAATATAGAGAAAGATACTTGTACAGTTGGGTCAAAGCTAATTATTTTATCTTTACAACGTGACTTATAACAACCGCTCTATTCTGTACTAAATATGGCCTACAACTGATGATATCATATTTCTTAGTATTGAGGCGTCTTCTTTTACTGTAAGACTTGGTTCAGTCAGTGACGGAATTGTTCAGTAATCCAAATATGAAAAATATGCTGATGGTTTTGCTCAGAAGGAAGGTGAAGCAGTATGTAGACAATTAGGATATCCCCGAGCTACATTTCCTTATAGCACACTGTATTGCGTATGTCCGTCTTCATTAGCCCAGTTCGGAGCAGAACAGCACAGGAAAGGGTTTTAAATGCTAAATGTCAACTGTATTCAATCTAATTTGTCTTAATAATTGGTGAATGACGTTTCATTTACAATATTGGGTGACTTTTCAAGTAATATATCTGCCAAACGTATATTATATTATACGACATAAATATAGTTATTATGAAAGGCTAAATTTACAAATAGGTTGACTGTATTCAACCTTCTTGTCTTAATCGCTTCTACTTTAGTATACAAATGAATATGGTATATGAATACAACCCCTTGTATATTGTTACACCAGTTATATACTTCCTTGTTTGTAGACGTATATTGCCTACTATTAACACAATATACAGGTATGCCATACTAGTTTATGTACCTGATATTATACAGGTAGATGTACTTGATCATCTTTAAACTATACCTAATAAATTCCACTGACTTATTTTATACATCATGGCTGTGTTTTGGATAATAATGATAATAGAAATTATGTTATATACACTAGGTAAGTTTATACTAATTTATATACAGACTATTAGTATACATGTATATAGGTATATATATTTGTACGTTAGCAACTTTTTGGGGTCATGATGATTAAGTGGGTAAGACGCTGGCTCGCTAGCCTAGAGTTCGGGTGTTCGATCCCTGCATTGGCCGAGGAAGTTCATTCAGATTTTCCGGCGTGATTCCCCTTTGTCAGTGATGCAGGACGGAGGGCCTGACAAGGATAGCTGTCTAGTCGTTCGGATGGGACGAAAAACACATTGGCGTACACGTAAAAGATCCCTTGGCAGCTGGAATTCGATATAAGAGTAGGCCGTAGCAAAATTTCCTTTCATAGCACACTGTATGGCGTATGCCCGTCTTCATTAGCCTGTTTAGGGACAGAACAGTAGGACGCTAAACCCCATTTCATTTCATTTCATTTGTCCTCATCATAAATAATTGAAAAAAAAATATCGAAATATACCATGAAGCAATATTTGGTTAGTATGATTTATAATATAGAACACTCAGTTTTAGGGAATGATAATTCGATTCGTTTTGGCATTTCTTCATTAAAAACTCTGCTACAAATATAAAGGGCCAAGGAACAACATCCCAGAACCTTTATTGATATTTATTGAGGTGCCGGATCATTCAGATTCAGATCATGAACATTTAGTTATGTAGACTTAGAATGACTTATTTTTATTTCAGCGGCAAATGGTCAATGTGCATCTAGTACCAATATAGGTAAGATCACCAGTTGGTGACGGGTATAGTATGGGTAAGATCACCAGTTGATGATGGGTAACGTATAGGTAAGATCACCAGTTGGTGACGGATATAGTATGGGTAAGATCACCAGTTGATGATGGGTAACGTATGGGTAAGGTCTCCAGTTGGTGACGGGTATCGTATGGGTAAGGTTGGCGCTGGTGGGGGGGGGGGCGGAATAAAGGGGAGGGTATGCGTTACGTTTCTTAAACACTTTGTAACACTTATCATTTGATGGATTCACATAGGCTTCTGTGGTCATTAAATAAATACAAATAAAAAAAAACAATTCTGTTATACTTCAGAGCCAGTCACTTTTGGTGTTCTGTAGTCCTATACCTCTGAAATTCGGATTAAGATGTGGGTAATGCTAACTGCTGTATCCTCGTCTTCCTCGGCAATACTGTAGTCTTATTCCGATCAGCTTGTGGTGTCATTCAAGCACACGTTGCCTACATAGAAAACAAACAAGACATAACACAAGCAACATAAACAAGAATTGTAGAATGAACTGACATAATTTCCAGCCTTATCCTGTTTAATAATGTGACTGTGTAGTTTGCTTGGTTGGTAGGAGTTGCGAATACAGAAATTTAGTTCTGCTGAAAACACCTCATCAGAATAATAATTAAGGATATATTCTTGTAATAAATCAAAACAATTCAAACTAACCATATGGTCAACTCATTTTAAAAAGATGATGTGGCAGAGTACAGTGTTCTACCGATTTAATCACACCTTTTATTTATGACCGCTGGCAACGGTCTTGGGATCTTGCAGGCACAAATAAATCACATTAAGCCTCTCTTAGCCAAGCTCCTATAGAACCAACAGGACAGATGAAGTTGTTTTGTGTCGCATTCGCATTGGTCATTCGTTTTTAACTCATATTTTCATCTTAAATCGAGAGTCTCAACCAAAAGGTGTTCTCTGTCATGTTCCTTTGACATATTTTGATTGAGTGCAATCATCTCAAGTCCATGAGATCAAAATATTACCGTTGCCAGTCAGTACGTCAGTTATTTTCCCAACCGGAGATATATAGCAAAGTTCTAACATTTTTAAAAGTTTCAAATTTTTATTCAAAATTTTATTTGTATATAGTCATATATTATATTATATTTTATAAATATGTAAAGATTTTGATATATTTGGTTTTAATTATACTTTCTGTGATATTTGATTTTATTTAAATATATGAATACAAGTCTGTGATAATGTTGTCATCACCATATAGCCCGGTTGGAGCTGACGTGCCATAAAACTCCATTTCATTTAATTTCTACCGATGGGGGGGGGGGGGAGGCGTAGGGTCCGTCAGTGAGTGACGTGTTTTCGATCCCCCGCGTGTACATGACAACGAGTAGGGTCGCAAGTCCAACCCTCGTGGGTTTTCTCCGTCCAGCCCCCCCCCTCTGCTACCCCTACGCGCAAGCCGATCGTTATAATTAAATTGAACCATGTGTTAGTCACGAACTGACCCATTTTGTTTCGAATGGACGTTACCCCCCGCCCCCTCCCCCATCCTTTCTCCCCCCCCCCCCCCGAATCTCTCTCCAGTTATATTATAACAATAATCAAATTGCTATTGATGTTTCAGTACCTGTATGTACCAACAGTACTGACAGTTATACACAGATGAATATACCTGTTAATGGTGGTATGGGTGATGGTTGTCAGTGTGACGTCACGTTGGTTGAAACACCCACATCTGGTATTAACAGTGTTACTGTATCCAATGTAGAGGATGTAAAAGAATGTGGATATAAAGTGGTTAATTATAACACACTTAATAATGATAGCTGGACTTGTTCTAATAGTGAGATATTCCTCTATCCACTGAGTTTAAATAAATCCTTCCAGTTAACATTTACCAGAGATTCAACACCAGAACCTACTTCTACTGGATTCTGTTTACATATAACCACGACAATCATCAACATTGATACAAGTAAGTTGGTTATAAGTAAAATATATCCACTTATATAAGACGTTGGCTCGCTAAGATGGAAGTCCCGTGTTCATCGGAAGTACCCGGCGTGCTTTCCCATTGCCAGTGGTATAGGACGAAGAAATGTGTACATTGGCGTTCACGTAAACGAAGAGCTGGGATTCGATATAAGGGTAGACTATAATTCCGCTGTCCGTATTTGTTTTCCCGGTCGGTGCAGCAAAGTAGGAGGTTAAACTCCATTTCATTTCATTTCTAACAGGTGGACTTTGTTGTTTCTTTGAAACCGTATCACAGCGCTCTAGATAGTTGCTTGGGGGTAGAATAATGAATACTGGATATATTATATTGTCTATGTGCACTAACATACATATACGGAAAATCCAAATTCGATGGTGTGCTTGTTCGGGACTAACATGGTTCAATTTCATTTCAATAATTCGCTTGCGCGTAGGGGTCTTTAGCAGTGGGAGGACCTGGAAAAACCCACGAGGTTGGACACGTACAACCGGGGAATCCAAACCACGCCAGTTGACTCAATGGCAGACCTTATGGCACAATGCGCACGCGGTAACCATTCGCCCTCCCCACCCTGTCTATATCTGGATGTTGGTATTCCCTTGGAACCGTATCACAGTGCTTGGGGCAAGAGCCTTATAATTAAGATATTTGTTCCCGGGGATTTTATTGCCGTTTGAACATACTGGGTAAATTATATTGTGAGGAGATGCACAGTGTATATTGGATCATTTACTACATCGTTAGTAATAACACAGGACAAACGCATTTAAGATACAAATATTAATTTTAGTGTACAGATGACGGAATACAACAACAAATGAAGAAATTAGGGACTATGAATTAAGAATTAAGGAGTAAGAACACTCAATACAACGTTGTTTGATCTTCCCTACAATAAATGGGACGTGTAATCGAGCTTGTGTCAAATTTATGCAATATGGTATACTATACTATCTGTTTCTGTCCTAGATGCCAGTTTCACGATCATCTGCTGGCGTAGCGATACTACTACATCAGCTACAATCAGCACGGCATCAACCCCACAAATGACAATAGAACAAACAAGACCACCACCAACAACCAATTTTAAAATAACCTCAAGAAAAAGTACGACATCTGTTAGTAAGGTAGCTCCTGACGGGGGGTCCACGGACAGAACACCGGTGAGTGGCATGACATCTATATATAGGTCAACGGAACAAGCAAGTACACCAAATAACGGTTTATCTGCAGGTAAAAATGTTATTATTATGTTAAAGATGCATTATTTTTTGATTATTTAATACTTGCTGGGATGCTCGAGAAACATTAAAACGGGGACGATTACGCTTATTTGCGTATATCTCTCTGTTAGAAAACCTGTGTTTTTGAAACGATTTCAAATGACAGAATGTATGTTCGAAGCCTGTATGTGTATATATCTATTATGAATAACACATTTATATATTGTATTCAACCGCTCGATTGCTAATAATTATATATTTTAATTCCTAATAACTAGGCAAATCTCTTTTCATAATCAACGAATTGGGCCGACTTGCGAAATAATCTTCTCTTACATCAGCCATTGTTTGTCTAGTTACAGGTATAGCTGTTGGAGTATCATTTGGTTTTCTTGTCTTAATCATCATCATTGTCATACTTATATGGTAAGTAATCATCATCATTGTTACACTTATATGGTAAGTAATCATCATCATTGTTATATGATGACTAGTAGTTGTCTAAACACATGTATTTAATTGTAAGTAGAACTTCTGGTATAGTCTTATATGGTGAGTAATTATGCATAGTTATTACTTCTTGTATAAATAGAGAATCTCCTACCAGTCTTTTTTGATATCAAAAAATATCAACACAAGTTGATAAAGTAACAAAAAACGAGGCTCGTGAGTATTACTTTTCTAAGCACATGTGTTTAACGTCCGATTGTTCTACTGCGACTGGGCTTATTACTTCTAGTATAGTCTTATGGTAAGCATTACCTCTGTAGAAACATGTATCTATTTGTGATATAGCCTTACACTACATTCTTTTAATTATTTCAGTATAATACGAAGAAAGGATAAGTTACTTGATGAATACGTATCTAGATCTGACGTCAATCACCCTAATAACATGTATGACGTCATGACACCAAGAGAAGATAATCACCACTATGAAATGTCACCTGCGCGAGATTCTAACGCAACGACTGACGATGTTCAGTCTACATATGACGTCATGGTGAATAGATCGCCCAAGAACAATTATCAAACATTGGCGCAACCTGTAAATAACGGTGTATACGTCAATCAGTGACTTTATTTGACAATTATAAATGTTAATCAAATAATTACGATTTAAGTTTGAACAGGTTTAATGGCTCTGTTATGTTCGGTCGGTTGTCAACACGGTTTCGCACCATGGACAATAACGCTGCCGATAATCCTGTTCTAATCTTTTTACGGTATGATTTCCCCTTATCAGCAGTGCAGGACAGCTGTCTTGTCGTTCCGAAAGGACGAAATCCAAGTTCTCATGTATATATTAGCCTGCGCGTAAAAGATTAATTGGCAGTTGGAATTCGATATAAGAGTAGAACGTAGCATCACAGTCCGAGCAAAATTTCCATCATAGCACATTGTATGGCGCATGCCTGTCTTATTAGCCCAGAGCAGTAGGACGTTAAACCCTATTTCATTTCAATTATTTGTTCTAATCTTGTCGGTTTGGACACAGGTGGGTTAAACACTATCCTCATGTTTAACGTTAAAAAGAAGTTTCATCAGTGGATTGTATTAGTTGATTGTTTTACTAAAATGTTCACCTGTCACATCGCAAGGGGCCGCTTTGAATTAAGTCACTATATTCGATCATTGGGCCCGAATCAACCCACCATCTCTTCCCTCGAAGCTGATTCCTGGCGCAAGGTTTCTTATTTGTCCTGTGCTTATGGTATATTGTCTACCGATTAACGAATGAAGTGTCCCTGTGGCCCGGGGGTCAGTTGCTAGTTGAGCCAGAATATGGGGCACTTCCCGCCTTTAAAAGGCAGAACCTGGCATAAATTTCCCAGAATATCATTCAGATCATAATTTGGATTGATCCAACAGTTGGCCACAACTTGGTGTGGGGAGCAGTTATTATTTTTATTTCATTAAGATCTACCACAAACGTTACGACTTTAAATTGTTTAATCTAACGGTGTAATATGATTTATTGGACGTGATATAAACATAACATTTAAACCATGTAAATTGTTTAATCTGACTAAAAACATAACATTTAAATCATCTAATTTGTTTAATCTCACTATTGTATTTCTTGTATTGAATTACTGAATGTAAGATAAATATAGAAAATAAACAATGTTTTTACTAATGTGACAACGACTATCGGTATTCCTTAAACACAACGTGAAGTCAGTATTGAAGTAAAAATATCCGTTTTATTTTCTCTCCTATTGGCGGCGAAAACATTTTTTAAAAGCCACTGAGTCAACATACTCCTCGCAAACACTGTTGGACTGTCTGATGATTCATGTCCCAAATTATGACTGGCTAACAGGCGGGTTAACAACCAATCTATTTCAACGTAAATTTAAAACAAACAATCGCGATTAATAGGAGCTAAACATATGTAAAATGTTATGACAATCGCGGCTACATTACGTCACAACCCTGGAAATATGAGCCATTATCCAGAGAATAGCAAACTATTGCAGAAAAACTCATTCTGTGATAAAGTACCCAGTTTGGTAATCGCCATATGCAGAATGAATCGTGTTATCATCTGTTGAACCACTCTGCAATATTTACACCATCTTTTAATACATTTTATCACTGTCCGAAGTTTTAGAGCAGAACTCCGATCAAAGAGATGAATTGTCGTGTTACTTATTACCTTTATCATTCAGATAAATATTCTATGGCTGAATTGGTAATCAACATTTGATCATATCTAGGTCATTCGCTCCATTATCCGATCTTTTATAATGCTCTCATGTTTGAAGGGGGGGCGTGGATGGCCAAATGGTTAGCGCGTGCGCGCTGTATAACAAGGCCTGTGATTGAGTCAACTGGCGTGGTTTCGATTCCACGGTTGTACGTGACAATGAGTAGGATCGCCTGTCCAACGGTTCCCCCCACTGCTAAAGAACCCTACGCGCAAGCGAATTATTGAAATAAAACTAAACCATGTGTTAGTCCCGAAATGAAATGGTTTGTGTCGAGTGGACGTTAAACATCATTTCTCTCTCCTATTCCGCGTCCAGGCTTACATCTGGCGACGGTGTATTTACAGTCTCCTCAGGGGGATTGGGATACGTCATATCGTAGTCTTTATAGCCCGCGGATGCGGCTCCCACACACACACTTACGTTCTTTTCTCTTTTTTAACTGGACTTCTACGTCCACGTCCCAGTCTTCAACCGAGGATTCCTCTGGATCCAGGACAGGTACTGCATTAACTCTCTCGGGGTCCATATTTTCTGTCTGCGCCGTTCCCTCCCATTAAATAAGGGCAGTTCCTCTAAAATAATTACAGAATTCCCCATGCCTAACCGGGTCTAAATGATTCAGAAGAATTTTCATGCATCTCCTGTATATCAAACATACCGAAAAACTGAGAGAATGTTTACCGGTGCAGCTGAGGTCACCCCCTTAATTTACAAGTTATGCGTAGTGCTGGGAACGTGTTTGTTCTCCGCTCCGAAGTTTCCGGTAGCCATGACCATACCTATCGGGGTACTTCCCATATTTTTGCATAAAGTTTCCAAAGCTTCTCCACTATAAACGGGTCGGCAGATCTTTCCTTAGCGGAATGGGTGTAAATGTGTCCTAAAACAGTGGAATTTTATTTTCCGGTCTATGACTGGACAGCCAATTAAAGGACATTTTTTATTACGATTTTGTGTTCTCTATGGTAAGAGAATGGCGTGTTTACTAGCTCTGTTGAAGGGGTAAATAGGATTTAACGGGGATGTTAGCATAGTTGCTGGTAGTTCTCTGATCTCCATACTCAGGCGTCGGAAAATCAGAGGATTGCTCCCTACTACGCCATAATTGCGGCCGAGGACCAAAATCCCCATTCCCTACTGTTGGCAATGCGTATTATCGCTGACTTATCCCTCGTCTCACCCTCGGGTCTAAGGTACCCCTCCTCCACCCAGTCTGATGTATTAAATGGGGAATTCCACCCATATTCAATTAAATTATCCATGATGTACAATAAAAATGAACTATCAATGCCGTTACCGTTTAAGAATCGGTAAAGACAGTAACTTATTAAATAATACAATCGCCGGTACAACGGGGGTAAATATATTCAGTGTCATCCTAATCGGAACTGGTAGGGATACCCATACAATTAAAGTGATACCATTGATTACAATGATTACAGCGAATCATTGGATTCCCATTGTCGGGTTTCCAGCAAATGCAAAATCTTCATTCCTAGACATTGTTAATACAATGGTTTCAAATTAGTGATTTTATGGCCAATTTAGCTAAAATATTAAAATATGCACAGGCCATCCCCATTACTACAGCCTTTGTAGAACGGGGATTTCAAACCCAAAACAGAAAAAAAGTCCAAGTTGAAAACATCAATGAATAAAACAAGTTTAATTGTATTGATGCCGACTTCCGACGATGGACCAAAAATGTTAATAATTTGATTTCAAGAATCGACTGCTATTTTAACAATATTGTAAAACAGATGAATGATGCAGACGATTTAATCGGCTTTGGTCGTGTTTAGCTGACGAGTAAGCGCATCTTTTCCAGAAGTATGTAATGTATTTATTGCATTTCTACCTTTGTGTCCTGAGTGCCTACTCTAAATCAGCGGCATGGGTCAACTGGATAAAATAAAAATATTAAATCTTTACTCTGTCTAGGTATATCCCTGTCTGTAGCCTGCATGGATATTCCAACCCATTAAACCACATTTCATTTCATTTCTATTATCCAAATAACACCGATGATGCTTCTAGTTAGTGGGAATGTTTAAACAAATTGATAAGGTAAACGCATTTATTTATATCTACTAGTATATCACAACAGTTTATATGCCTAGTTTATATATCTACTAGTAACATAATGAACTAGACATATAAACTGTTGTGATATAAGGCCCCAGACAAAGAAGTATACGACTGCACTTTAAAAACACCTGTGTTGAAGCGTGTTCTGGTTAAACTTTAATATTTTATAAATAATATAAGATTTGTTATACATGTCTGTATGTTATTTTAATAGTAGGTATATAAACTAGTATTAGTATACACATCTCCAGACAAGGAAGTATATAACTGGTAACAATATGGGAGATATATTATTCACATACCATACTCTGTTGTACAGGCTAAGCAATATCATCTATGCAGACAGATACGGTACACAGATTTGGAAAATAATACGTTATTTTGTCAGCGTGACTTATAACTATTGTTTGCAACCACACCTATTCTGTACTAGTCGGGGAGGGGTAGCCACCCGAGCTGTGAATTTATGAGACCAAGTTTTGCTAGACCAGTTTTTTGCGTAGATTCCGAATCTGGGTGGTGATCGGGCGTTTGAGGGGGCGTTTTTGAGATATGGGGGTCCAATGTCTACAATTGGGGGAAAATGTGGTTATGTTAACATAGTAATGATGATCATGTTATATAATTATTAATAAAACATAAATTTCTAGAACTTTCGATCTCTAAATAAGTGTTTATGATACCCCTGGGCAACTGTTTTGATTTGTGGCGAGGTGGGGTGGGTGGTTGCAGGTGTGCGTGTGTGTATGGAAGATGGGGAGGGGGGATAAAATTGGCGAGAAATGAGTTCACGTCGATTTAAATAATGATTTTCTTAGAGCTTGATGAAACATCTCTAAATATGTTTATAATATTCCAATTGAATGGGGATGGACGCCGGGGTGGGTGCTCGCGGGGGTAGGCGGGTTATGGAGGGGGGGGGGGGTAACATGTGTTTTTGTGGACAGAAATCATTTGGTTCAAAATTGACCTTAAAAGTGGTTTCTCGTTAGCTTTTCCATTCATTACCTATTTCGTCATTCAATATATTAAATTATAATGGTACTATTCAAGAGATCTGGAAATGTACATAAAATACACAGTAAATTAGAGACATGTTTAGAGCGGATTTTGACACTATGGCGTCAGACATTGATTAATCAAATCAGCGTTGACGTTTCTTATAAGGGTTTACACCACAGTTTCGTACAGAGCACGTCAAGAACTCACCGTAACAGACCGTTTTATTGGCTAATTCCCTCACATCAACTAGACCGCCTGTTATATAACAACTCTTCCAGATCCTAGTGTTGTGAAGACAAGGAAAACGAAATTTTGAACTATAAAAAACGAAACGAAATAGCATGTGTGTTTTAATCAGATTGAACGAAAAAGCTAACGAGAAAACACTTTTCAGGCCAATTTTGAACCGAATGGTTTCTGTCCCTAAAATTACATTTTGCCCCCCCCCCCCTCCTCGCCCCATACAACGGGAATCTTACACACATATTTAGAGATGTGCAGCGGAATTAAAAAGTAATGTTTTTACCAAGCTCTAAGAAAATCATCATTTAAATCAACGTGAACCCATTTCCCGCTAATTTTACACCCCCCCCCCCCCCATACACGCACACCTGCTACCCCAACACACCTCCCCACAAATCAAAACAGTTGTCCAGGGGGGGGGGGGCATAATATACACTTCATTAGAGATGGACAGTCCTAGAGAAATTTATGTTTTAGTAATATATAAAATGATCATCATTTATATCAACATAATGACATTTCCCCCAATTGTAGACATCGGACCCTGATCACCACCCAGATTCGGAATCTACGTAAAAAACTTGGTCTCATAAATTCACAGCTCGGGTGGCGATCCCCCCCCCCCTTCAGCCACCGGACTACAGGGTTCGAATTCCGTCGTGGATCGAGGAAAACTTCGGGATTTGTCAGGTCATGTTACAACGTCCGGTCAATAGCATTGACCATAGAAAAATAAATAATAACCGCATGTTAGTCTCAAAGCTACGCTAACCACTCTTAATTACATACCCAGAGTGTCCGGCAACTTTCGTCACACCCAAGGCCCCCTCCCCTCCCCGAAGTGCTATTGAGTATAATACTTTGTAGTGGGGCAATGCAGCCAAACATCATGTCTAAATATCTGGTTGATTCTGTGGTGGAGCTCGAGTTAGACAGCATCGTTGTAAAATACTTGTTTTTATATATGTATATTACTACATTATTGTGATTTCATATAATTTATCTCTAGATGACACCATATGTTTGGCGCAATATAGCCCGGTTGGAGCTGACGTGCCATTAACCCATATTTCATTTATACCGCATCGATATGCTTGGCTGTCGCCTTCTACATCTTCTTTGGTCTCGGATTTTTGGAGCCATAACAAGCTGTCTCATATCACTTTCATGTTAATGACCCCCACCCCGTCTCTGCTGACCAGCTGTGTAGGAATTACTAATATGTATCTGAACAAAGTTACCTAAACTACCGGTAGTCAAGCATCCGGCACGCCAGCCTTGTTAAAGTTGGGTTGTGCCCACAAGCATCTGATTAGATATGTAAAGGGGTTAACAATCGCGATTTTATTTTCGACAGGCGTCATTTTTGTAGGTGATTTCTCTGATTCTCATCACCTTACAGTGTTCAATTCCAAGACAAACGGAGGGCGGGGAGATGGCCGAATGGGTGGCCTGTGCGCGCCGTATCATAAGGTCTTTCATTGAGACTACCGGCGTGGTTTCGATTCCCCGGTTGTACGTGACAAGGAGTAGGGTGGCCTGTCCAACCTCTTTGGTTTTCCCCGGTTTCCCCCGACTGCTAAAGATCTCTACTTTCAAGCGAATTATTGAAATAAAATTAAACCATATGTTAGTCCCGAAATGACCTAGTTTGTCCCGAGTGGCCGTTAAACCCATCTCTCTCCCTCTCCCTCTCTCGAAACCAAACAGTCAACCATACAAACACTGTGTTAACTTGAGGATTGTCCAGCGTTAATTAATCTCGTTCATGTCGTTTATGGAACTGAACTAAACCTGCCAGCAATCGGGGGGGGGGGGTATATTATGGTGTGCATAATGGGACATTACTCTTATTTCACAAATGTCGTTAATTTTCGGCTCTGTCATTTTCCTAAAGTTTTGATGTGCGAATGATTAACAGGTGCAGAAACATGTGACAATGTCTTGTGCGAAAGTTTGTGTCGGAGGAGGTGGTACAGAAAAAATAGATGATCCTAAACCAAGACAAGACTTTATTTGGAGGCTGGGCTTGGGCCTACAGAGAGAGAGAGAGAGAGAGAGAGGGGAATGGGGATTAACGTCCACTCGACACAAACTAGGTCATTTCGGGACTAACATGGTTTAATTTTATTTCGATAATTCACTTGCGCGTAGGGGTCTTTAGCAGTGGGAGGAAACCGGAGGACCCTGGGAAACCCAGGGGGTTGGGCAGGCGATCCTAATCCTTGTCAAGTACAACCGGGGATTCGAAACCATGCCAGTTGACTCAATTACAGGCTTTGTGATACAGCGCGCACGTACTAACCATTCGGCTTACAGGCATTTCCGTGGCGCACTGTTTCTAATATGGGATGCGGGGTAGTTAAGGAGGTAGAGTTGGTCAAGGAAGTAATTAGGAAGTTAGGTGGTCAAAGAAGTATAGTTGGTTAAGGAGGTGGAATTACAGGCTAGTAATGTTAGATTGTCGAGGAGGTAGAGTTGAAGATAGAGATGACCAAGGAGGCTAGTAATGTTGGGTTAAGGAATAATAAAAGCAGGGTAAAGATTAAACACGGTTAGCTCTGTCCAGGATTATTTTAATTTTTGTAAAAAAAATAAAACCTTTCGTTACAGAAACTCATTTGCCACGGGTTTTGAGCTCAGATATCAAATTTTATATCAAAATGGAGGTAATTAGAATTCTAGCAGTTAGTGTTTCCAGGGCTTTCTTTATCTTCATCCAATGGCTTTTTATTGCCGGACATTATACATTTTGTTAATGTTCTGATGGTCATCAGAAGTAGAATCTTTTCCCTTTTTCCACCATTGTGGGTTTTCGCTCTGCCCCGTCCAGTATTCATTCAACAGTCATTCACGTTTATCTTGAGAAAACCCAGCGATTTGCCTTGGCGGCACAAAATTGAACGTATACACGGAAATGAAATGGTGTGAAATGAAATTTAACGTTTTACTGTTCTGCTCCGACTTGGCTAATGATTACAAGCATACGCCACATTGTGCTATAAGGGAAAGTTTGCCTACTCTTATATCGAATTTCAACTGCCAAGGGATCTTTAACGTGAACGCCAATGTGTACACGAGCCCTCAGTTTTTCGTCCCATTCGAACGATTATAAATTATTCATTGACAAAGAGGATCCACGACGTAGTTCACCAGCAAGGACATTGTCCTTTTTCGGCGACCCAGTCATACGGATATGAACGGGAAGCATAAAACAGTTATTTAAATCCATTATTATTAATTTTATGTATGACCAATACCAAACTCATATAGAACTAACAGGGGAGATGAATTTCTCTGTGGCTCTCTCGCATAAGTTATACTTTTTTAACGCATATATTTTCATCTTAAAGCGAGAGCTTAAGCAAGAATGTGTACACTGTTATGTGCCTTTGACAGTTAAACACATGTTGATTGAGGCTACCATAGCCATTGAGAATGTTACTTGATAATCGAGAATATGTGGGTGGAGTTATCGTCTGTCAATCAAACTATCGCCAATTCTCGTAGATGGTGCGGACACAGTTGATGCCTATTTCTAGTCCAACCTTCCAACAGTTACAACTCCGTTCAGAATAAAGTAATTTCACTGAAATTTTCAAATCTTTCTTTTTTTCATCGCATATGGTTGAATTGTTATAGCAAGAATAGCCAACTCTTTATTAAACTCCCAACTAATGTATCTTCAAGTAACGATATAAGTGAATCAAACAAAACATAATGGCTGTACTGTGTACTCTGACTTTCATGATCGTGTGATCAAGTGACTCATACCTTATGTAAACTGTTCACGTACGTTTTGCATATAAATGTATAATGAAAAGATGACTATATGTATTTAAGGCCTCACGCGTCTTCACATAAGCCCTTCCGCATCAGCTTAATTCGTACAGAAAGCACACATAATGTTTGCGCTGTAACCGTGTAGGTTGTGACTTTCATCTCCACGAGCACGGATCAATCGTGGTTATTTTCCGAATTAAGATATCTTATGTAAGGGTGTAATCTAACTTTAGATTATAAAAGTGTACAAAAGTTTCCACTACCAATTCATACAGGTAAGTAATGCATGTTCAATTTAGTGTTCATACCGCTCTAATCAGGCCCGTAGCCAGCTTGCTAGCTTCGGAGGGGCAGTGGAGTTTTTAGGGGTGGGGGGCACCCATGGCACAGTCTACAGTAGGCATTTTAGAGCTATGGTCGGCAGACACTACGGGCCTGGCTCTAATGTGATTAATTATATCTGGTACTTAGCAAATGACATTTGTTATCCCTCTGTAGAAAGTTCAGTTCAGGGCGTAACGCCAACCCCAAACTTTTCAAAGTTTGTACATCTTAGAATGAAATTCGGTCAAACGTATCTGTTTGTAAATCTTTAATGTTTTATATAATACAGGTGATGATCAATACGTTTTTAAAATTTTATTATTAAACGCCCACATTATAATGTAGTTACCCCTGTCCGCCCGCCAGTGTTTCTGTTCACATTTTGCTTGTGGATACTCCACGGGTCGGACTTGTTCTCCGATGTTGACGAAACTTAACATAAATTTATATCCCAAAAATACTCAGTTCCTTGCAATGCTGGCACATATCGGATCGTAACTTCATGGATTATTGCACTTGACAGAATCAAGTTTTTTTTTTAGATTTGGGACTGTAGTTTTCAAGTTTTTTTTATCCGATATGATGAAACTTAAAATGTTTATAACTCACGGATCTCCGTTCTGTTCAATGATTGGTACATATAGGACTATAACTCCCTAGGTTATGGCCCCTGATTGTACGACAAATCACACTGTTCACATATATCACCGTTACACCATAGTTACGGTTCGAATTTTGTGAAACTCGGAACAAAAATGGCCATACTTGTCATGCTTCTCGCAGTGTTTCGTCTGATTAAAGTTAATCCCACTTAACACTGCTGTAAAGGAAGCACATTTCTTTTCCAAATTATGACTAGTCAATAGTCCGATTAACAACCAATAGCTAACCCTTTAAACAGAACACCAAATTGGACCAAATATGTTTACATTACGTTACGTCATGACTCACGATTTTATTATACCCAATTAACCAGTGCATAGCAGAATATCGCAAAAATTTGCTTGACAAACGAGGCTATCAACATGGATACAGTGTAAACAATACTGTTTGGAGACGAACATACTTTCATCCTTTTTAATAGCTTAAATCACTGTCCAAAGGTTTTGGGAATACCCTAGATTAAACGAAGGGCTGTCATGTTGCTGTACTTGGGATAGATTTTATTAACGGGAAGAATAGACCCACTCCCTCAAAAGCTCAAGTATCAGAAGCCAATCCAGCAATGGCCAGATATGGATTTCTCGGGTCATTGCTTCAGGAATATGCATACATGTGGACACTCTAGAGGTCACAATAATTCGATTTGGATGAATCAAGGAATGCATGTTTATATCCCAAAATCTCGGTTACTTTCAATTTTGATGCAAGTCGGATCGTCACATCCTGGATTATGACCCCGCACTGTACGACAGATCGCCATTTGAGCTTGCTCTCTGTCCATCACTTACAAAATGTGGACGTTTCAATTATCCCATATTTATTTTTATTTCAATTATTTTATGTGTAAAATTTAATTCATCGGTAATATTGGTGTCTTTGGACAAATATATCCTAATAATGTTTATAAATTGTTCGCATAGAACTATAACAGTTGATTTTAAGTGTTATATTAAATCCATATTATAGCTATTCAAATCCATTGCCCCCGTGTTATTAACGACAATACTATATACCGGAAAACACCGGAAAACAACCGGAAAACACCATTTTATACTGAATACCGGAAAACACCGGAAAAACACTAAATACCGGAACATCCTAAATACCGGAAAACACCCTAAATAGGTAACCCGGAGCCTGGTCCTCTGTGTGCGGTTTTGGACCAAGTGAGCGCCGATGAAGGAAGGTCAAGGTCATTACGATATTCGTTTTACAAATAGCCCCCCCCCCCCAAAAAAAAAAAAAAAATAAATAAATAAATAAAAAAATTTCCGATTTTTTTTCTCCAAAATTTTGTTGATGCCTATTATGTTTTGAATGTTTTAAAAGACGCAATCAGTCTACCTCAATCATTGACCATATTTTATTTTGTATTTTAATTTTAGTTTTCAGTAAATTTCAGTAGATTTAAGTGTTTTAGTATTTCAGTAGATTAAACACTGCCCTCGGAGGGCCCCATTATATGCCGGTTGCGCCGGTCTCCTGATTCTTACCAGTAACGCTGGCATCAGGGTGATACGAATTAGTGGAAGGCACGACTAGGCCAACTCCTCCCTAGGTAACAAAAATCGCATCATAAAACAGCAAGTATCATCAAAAGCGAGTTAATAAATCTCTGAATAGTTCGAGTTGAAGTTCCAGGTTTAACCGCTATGTGTCCTAATCACCAAACGAAATGGATGCCACGCAATTCTCGGACAGGCTGTAATCTGAAAAGTGTCTATCCTTTCCAAGAGCTATCCATCTCGTTGGAAGTGCTAAAAATCTACTTGTTTCTGAGCTTACTTTTATTCCAGGGTCAAATATAATCACTTGAACCATAATAATATTCAACATATTCCATCAAATTCGGGGTGCCGCGCACCGGATTTTTTTCTGGATTACTTTTCGAGCTTTTTTCCCCAACTTGTTGATCAGTTTTCCTTGAGAAAACCCCAACTTTCGCCCAATTGTCCATGAGAAAACTACATATTCTATCTTACTGCATTGACGGGAAGTGGTAAGCTGGACGTCTGTGAAAAGGGTTGATCGATAAATTTTCAAGGAAGCAATTGTTGTTTTTGTTTGTGAAATAGAGGACTCTAGCCGATGAGGCTACTTTTCCCCCGAGAACCTCAGGCAACCAATTTGTTTTATGTACTACTATCGTAATAAAACAGTACTATGTTGACCACTTCCTGGTGGCTGAAGACTTACACCGAACGCGTATTCGGAAAAAAATGTCCCCGAGAAAATGTTTTTTCAGACAATCGATATTCGAGATGTCTTCTGTTGCACAAATTATGCTGCACTGTGTAAGAACTTGCATCCTTTGATCTGACGATTGTAGATGGAAAAGTATTATTTGCACTATTTCAAAGTAAACATGCATTTTCGTATATCATCCCGTAATTTGTGATTAATGACAATGACTGGAAATAATATGGGTTGAGGAACGGAAGATCTATGTTCGTCACGTGACTGGACAATTCCACCTCCGTCCCACTCTGACGATGACCCCTTCCGGAGCGGCGCGCTCTCTAAAAAAATCTCAGGCACAGTTTACTCTTCTAAGTTTTCCGGTAGCTATTTAGTAACCCGGAGTTTGGTCCTCGTGTGTGGTTTTGGACCAGGTGAGCGGTGAAGAAATAAGTTCATTAACATACAAGCGAGCGATCGCCCACGGTCAAAGAAAAATTTCTTTTCAGATTTTTTTTAACAATTTCTCCCAAATTTCTCTCAAAAAAATAATTCAAATTTTTTTTCCAGTATTTTTGTCTGTAAAATTATTTTCTACGGAATGTTTTTTTGTAAAAACCAATTTTTCGGAAAAATTCAATTTTTTTTTGTGGCAGAAATTCTTTTTCGTCAAAAAAATTTGGGAGAAAAAAAAATTGGAGATTTTTTTTATGGGGTGGGGACCTTCCTTCATCGGCGCTCACTTGGTCCAAAACCGCACACAGAGGACCAGACTCCGGGTTACTTATTTAGGGTATTTTCCGGTATTTAGGGTGTTTTCCGGTATTTAGTGTTTTTCCGGTGTTTTCCGGTATTCAGTATAAAATGGTGTTTTCAGGTTGTTTTCCGGTATATAGTATGGCCCTGTTATTAACGTTAATTCCGAAACGACAACCACAGAATCACAATATTTTAAATAAATGTACAGAGCTAATATATTTAACAATGCAGTTATATCAGCCGCAAAAACTATAATTTTTATGGATTTTATTTAACATGATCTCCAATAACAATTGGAGGACTTGTCAAACGCTCCAAAATAAGGGACATTAACTCCATGGTTTATTACACAACAGTTGTTATTCTTGTAAAATCAATCTCATAAAATTATGACCGAAACCGTACGACGATCAAGTTTGTATTTAAAATTATGATTTTATGTTACACAATGGCTTGTTGGAAATCTATAGCCAGTAAGTTCTTACCTATGGAAGGGCATCGCTGCCAATATTAAATGCTCAGCTACAATGTCTTTTCCATTGATTATATGTAAAAAGTACAATGTACAAAGCCCTATTACCGGTAATGATAAAGTCAAAACACCTCTAAGGCAAGAGTTAAATGTAAAACGTCAAATGTTAAGTGTTAAATGACAAATGTTTTGTGGGAAGATGATTTTTTTGACGTGTCTACATTTTACATTTCTCTCATTACATTTTACATTTGCGGTCTGCCACTTCCAATTGGTACTTCACGCTTTCTACATAGCACCTTTCGCACAGCATCAACTTCCATATGCAAATGTAGGATATCACGTGACTTATTAACATATACGGAAACCCGGCACACTATAAGGATATTCACCGCACGATAACAGTAAATCAAGCTGGCACACAATAAGAAACTATCTAGACGTCCGTGCGTAATATGCCAGGAAATAATTGATAGATTTAAAGAGCCAAAGAAACATACTTTCCAGTTATTTATAACATAATAACTGGAATTTCGTATTAATACCCGTATTTTGACGGTCTTTCTAAAAACAGAGTTGAGCACAGATTAATTAATTTTGTTCCATTAAAAAAAACCCCAACAATATATAAGCATTGTGCCCAACAAATAAATAATATATTTAAATAGAGGAATGACTATACATCTAAATTAATAGTTAGACGTTATAAATCATTGTAATTTTCTACAGGCCAGGATTGGCCCGGATGCTCTGACGTGGACGATAGCCTCAAACGGAACGAGGACAGACAGGGGCTCCACAGCGCGATGGTCTGGGGCCTGTTGCACGAAATTTTAACTAAGATAAAATCCAAATTTTAGTAATTTGATTGGATAATATTAAGATTGATTTTAGTGATTAACCAATCAAAATTGAAGTAACTACTAAAATTTGGATTTAATCTTTAGTTAAGATTTTGAGAAACAGGCCCAGGACAGTTTTTAATTTACCAAAAAATTGAACTGATAGTCCTGTTCTAGTCTTACCAATACAAATGGTTTCTTCTACTTTACGATAAAGTAACACTGTTTTTTTTATTACTTTACACCAACAATTTGTATTGAAAGGCCCTGATCGTGCTCCCCTTTACTGAAAACCTTTGAACGCGATAAAGGCATTATTTGCGATGTCGAACCCTATCGATAAACAGTGTTCCGCGAGTTATGAAACCTATCGATATTCAGCGTTCCGAAAACTTCCGTTCTGCGGTTACAAAACATACACATTGTCGAAAAGTCCATTTTAACGCGATAGAGACACTAGTTAGTTTTTAATGCATTTATTTCAAATTTGGCGCGAAATATTGGGGCATGGAAGGGCGAACACTGTCGATATACAGCGATCCGTGACATTCTGTTCGACAGTTATCTCCCTTTTCCGAAACCGTCTTTATTAGCCCTGTGGATGCAGAACAGTAGGACGTTAAAATCCATTTCATTTCCTTTACCGAAAGCCTTGTGAACGGGATAGAAGCTACAGTTTTTAACATGTTTATTGATAATTATATTTGAAGCATTGATACGATGAAAGGATGATTCCTTTTTTCACAGTTCTCGCGGGGGGGGGGGGGCTGAATGGTTAGCACATGCCATGAAGTCTGTCATTGAGTCAACTGGCGTGGTTTCGAATCCCCAGTTGTACGTGACAAGGAGTAGGGTCGCCTGTCCAACCTCGTTGGTTTTCTCCAGGTACTCCCACTGTTAAAGACCCCTACGCGCAAGCGAATTATTGAAATATAATTAAACCATATGTTAGTCCCGAAATGTTATGTTAGTTTGTGTCGAGTGGACGTTAAACCCCATCTCTCTCTCTCTCTCTCTCTCTCACAATTCTCCGGCCATCTATTGCAAAATGTCAGCGTATCTTGCACGTGTGTTTTATATAATACAGGTAGTTATCAACACGAGTTTTGTAGTGTAATATGTATTTTATGCAATACAGGTGGTGATCAAGATGTCTTGTTATTCTTTTCTTCTCCTGTCGATGTGTTTGATCTCAACCACTGCTATAACATCTGATGACGGTGAGTATTTTAATTTGTAGACCGACATCCTTCCATGATGTCAATTCGTATGTGAACTCACTGCACATTAGTTCGAACCCGACATTTCTTTCACAGATGAAAAATAATAAATTTATAGAAAATACCCCTGTTCTGTTCTAGTGGATCACGTGGCTAAGTGGGTAAGACGCTGGCTCGCTAGCCTGGGGGTCGGGTGTTCGATCCCTGCATTGACCGAGAAAGTTCATCCCGATTTTTTCCGGCGTGGTTTCCCCTTGTCAGTGATGCAGGACGGAGGGCCTGACAAGGACAGCTGTCTAGTCGTTCGGATTGGACGAAAAACCGAGGTCCTGTGTACACATTGGCGTGCACGTAAAAGATCCCTTGGCAGTTGGAATTCGATATAAGAGTAGGCCGTAGCGCCGCTTCCCGGGCAAAATTATTTCCCTCATAGCACACAGTATGGCGTATGCCCGTCTTCATTAGCCCAGGTTAGGAGCAGAACAGTAGGACGTTAAACCCCATTTCATTTCATTTCAGTATCGCAACACCCCTATATAGTGCTAATGTTTTTATGATCTAGAAGGTATACAATCCACCCAGGGGAAACACTGAACCAGCAAAGAAAGACAAAAAATGAAGTTAAAATGCCCTGCCTGTGGGATTTTGAGATATTTCTTGTATATTTGTGTGAGGTGCAGTCCACCTGCACTTACTATTGACATATTTTTGTTGTAGTGGGCTGTCGAGGTCTCATTGTGAGCAGTGAAATTAAAATATGCTTTTCATGACGCAAGTGGTTATGCTTTCCTTGGCCGTAGGTCTGTTATGGGTATATATGTAGGATACAATACGTTCGATTCTTAAAGGGACTATCCCGATTTGAACATAGTCTTAAAAATAAAAGTCTGAGCGCCAAAATATAGAGGAATGCTGCATTTATCTTGTCTCAAAATTTCAGCTCAAAATATTGAATCGTTTGGACGTGAACGTCAAAATTGCTTATCCGGACAAGTAACCCTTTTAAGATTTCGGCACAATTTTTTTGTTGGGTGACCTGATGATCGATTTGCGTTCCTTTAGAGGTCTATACAATGAATTACCCATGTGCTGTACTTCATAACGAAAGGTAAATTTCACCTACACATTATTTTTATAAAATGAAGGTCTGGTTTTATCCAGACATTGCATAATACAGCTTGGGACACCCATCTCCATTTCCAGATAAAGACTGACGGGTTTAAGTTGTTTGAAAACGTATCACATATGTTGAGTTAGTTGTTCGGCCTTAAGGTAGGGGGTTTTAAGGGATTTTAACACAAAATTAAGCAGTTTTATTCTCCAATATATTATCGGGATTGCCCCTTTAAACTTTACCAAACGCTGCCAAACAATGTACATGTCATTGTAATTATTTTTTTTTAGTTCGTCATACATTACAACTGTGTGGAACGTATCACGAAATCTTTTCATGTTGACCCTTATATTATGTCATACAATAACATCCTTGATATTTGATATAATATTTTAAATTAAAATTCACAATCCAGTATATTGTGCTTTCAAGTGGTGTACATGCTTTAGGTCGTATACTTAAAGATGAATTATGTAAGAGGCAAATCGGTATATTGTAGGGATTATTTCTGCCTTCAAGTGTTATATAAATTATTATTAAACATTTATTCACATGACACGCCCATACTCAACCCTCGGTTGGCCGAGATATTAAATTGATTAGAACATCCGCACAACTTAATAATTGAATGTAAAATAGATAACCGATACATTGTTCATTATCGTATCAGTGGTACTTGACAATTAAGACGATGCTACATTCGGCCAGAACTTCAAACACTCATAACCTAGCTCAGAATAAAATAATTACGATATATTCATTATCTATTTTTGAAATAGTATAGCATCTGCATGCAAATTTTTTTATGTTTTCACAAGGTTCACATCGAATGAACTTGAATTTGTATAGCTATTGTAAGACAGGTGTTGGACACTGGTGTGTATTCATGTATATATTTACTGAAAGGGGTGATTTGCACGTAACATAATATGTAAAGAATTATATTTTATTCGTCTATATGCATGTTTTATGTTGATATTAGATAACATCTTGCTGGCGACACTAATGAAGTCGCAGTAAATTTTCTGATATAAGTCACATACTCTTGTTCCTCAATTCTTTTCAATATTTGGAGAGTAAAAAAAAAAACCCCGTAAGACATAAATATGTAATATGTAATTATATCAGATAATTCAGTGTAATATGATGCCTAGAATCTGGTTTCCCGTCAAAGATGAGTGAGTTTGAATAGCAATTAGACAAACATAGTTATCATGTTTTGTATCGTGTTAGTTACAGGCGCATACATAGCTATCGTCACTGATCATCTACAATGACACACTGCAACGTTACACGTATGATTACAAAATTAGATATCTTAATCTTGCACGAACACTAGTCCACCAACTTAGATATACTAAAGGCTCCTTCCCACTTAACGAAGACCTCGCTTACTACGCGCAAGCATTCTATAATGCGTGGTGAGGTCGCAATGGAATGTGGAAACCCCTTAAGTGTGAACGAAACTACGCCCACAATTCGCTGTCACTACGTAGTCACTTGGATTTATTTACCATCACGACTACGCTACGCGTTTAGTGTGCATCTAGGCCTCAATATTTCTTTTACACTGAATTGGTCTGATATAATAACATTAGCTCCTAAGCCTCCTACTTTTATATCTTACACAGATGGATTATTTTTTCAAAAATTGAAAAGGATTGAGGAACAGGTTGGACTATATGACCTCTCTCTCATTATTGTCTGGTATATACAACTGTTACATTGACTATATAAAAAGCACTTAATTTACTACAGGGGGTCTTTGTTATTAAAATATTAAAGGACAATATTGGTGTCAGTCATTATCACATGTGATAGAACTCGTTAATCACATTTCAAATATAATTTTAACAGGGATAATTGCCACGATATATGCGTAACAAGAGTTATATAACTGAGTGACAACAGATACACGGCCGAAT
The DNA here is from genome assembly GCF_932274485.2 of Patella vulgata. Lineage (NCBI taxonomy): Eukaryota > Metazoa > Mollusca > Gastropoda > Patellidae > Patella > Patella vulgata. The sequence continues at coordinate 1,891,085 of NC_065886.2, read as the reverse complement.
TTCAGCTCACTGATAATTCCGTTGGGGTGGATGGCCGAATGGTTCCCGCGTGTGCGTTGTATCATAAGGTCTGTCATTGAGTCAACTGTTGTGATTTCGATTCCCCGGTTGTACGTGACAAGGAGTAGGGTCGATTTCCTCCCACTGCTAAAGACCCCTACGCGCAAGCGAGGTATTGAAATAATATTGAACCATACGTTAGTCCCGAAATGACCTAATTTGTGTCGAGTGGACGTTAAACTCCATTTCACCCTGTCCCTTTCCAGATAACACGACACCCCCTCTCTAAGGTATTACCGACTAGCGTTAACCATCTGGGTGATCACTTTTAGATCTGTTAAAGGAGGCAAGTCGCTAACTCAATATCCTCCACGGTCTTCGACATTGGTCAATGCAAATCAACACTAGTGTTATTATCTTAATGGGCTTCGGTTATCTAATTGGCACATGAATCGCGTGCCAGAATGTTTTCGAACGTCTTACACTCGATGAACGAGTCTAACATATTCCACAGGAGAATACTATCAGTGTAGACTGGAGTAACTAGACGCCAAAGACTGGCGTTCCATTTGGAATCTTGGCGTATTTTGCCGAACTGATCAGAAATTACGGTAAAAAACAATCGATTGAATGTAAATCATCTTATGCGTCGCGACCCATTTGTGTCCATTTCTATTTGCCAAAGACTTGCGAGTTAACCTCAACCCGTCACAGCGTAGGACATTCATCATGTCCCGCTAGGGTCAAACCACAAGGTCTTTGATACCAATCAAACTCGTTTCTGTTCACCTCAGGGTAGAATAGGACGGGAACATTGAGGGTCATGTTAGCCGAACATTGTAAATATATCATCTTGATTTTCATTTTAGATATTTGCGTACATGAAGTTGTGATTTGTATTTTTAATCATTTAATATTCTGCGATATTTGTTTTTATAGCGTATAGTTTGTCGCAATATAGCCCGGTTGGAGCTGACGTGCCCTAACACTCTATTTCCTTCATTCATTCCCACAACTAAAGACCATTACGCACAAGCGAATACTTGAAACAGAATTAAACCATGTGTTCGTCCCGAAGTGACCTAGGTTGTGTCGAGTGGACATTAAACAACATTTATCAGTGTATGTCAACAACACGTCATGTCGACCATTTGCAATCTACCGGAACCTAATTAATTGACAGCTAGATGTTGTCATAATATACTAAAGAGCCAAAAAAAAAACGTCAGCACGATTTCAAAATCAGAGAGGCACTTTAATCAAATCATTCTAGAAAACGACTTACTAAATGGATCAAAGCAATTTTTTGTGAACAGTATGTTGACACATTGGTGATTAATTCATCACAATTCCAAGACATTACGGAAAGGTTTAGTGTCTGTACACAGTCTATACATCAGTATCTGGTGTGTCCACCGCGAGTGTCAATAACAGCAGCGCAGCGTCTGTACATAGAAATGGACCAGATGATTGATGAACGCCATTGGCACCTGGAACCACACTCTCAGAAAAACCTGGAGCAATCCATCGGCTGTGTTTGGTCTCAGTACGACGTTATTAAATCTCCTCTGAATATCATTCCAAAGATGTCCAATCGGGTTTAAGTCCGGGCTAAGGGCTGGTCAGTGCATAACGTTGAACCCGTTCTGCTGTAGCGAGTCCCGAGTAACTCTGGCGGTGTGGGCACGGGCGTTGTCATGCTAGAAAACGTTGTTTCGATGACGTGCGAAATGTGGTATGACGTGGGGTCTGAGAGCTTGATCGATGTAGCGCACTTCTGTTGTGCCGCCTCCTCTCCCTGGACCAAAATTTTGGAACACCACAGGACCCACTCTCTGACACATTAGTCAGAATAACGTTGGCCACGTCGACGCCATATTCTAGTCCTGCCAGTTGATACGCAATACCGACTCTCGTCTATGAACAGAACAGTTCTCCATTGCCTGTGTCGCCAGTTCTGGTGTTGTTGGGCAAACTGTAGACGTTCACGTCAATGGTGAGGACCAGTCCACGGTAAGGTCTACGGCAATTGGTGTTCTCTCTGGTGAGACGTCGACGCACTGTATCGGTACTGATGGGTGAGACGTCGACGCACTGTATCAGTACTGATGGGTCTTCCGTGTGTTTCCAGTCTGATGTGCGGTCTCAGATGCCTGTGTGAAGGGATTCTGCACGTGCTGTTGCACAACATGGCGCGATCTTGTCGCCTTGCGGTAACCCCTGGTCTAACAGTTAGGGGGCGATCATCGGAGGTGTTGGTGGCCCGAAAGCGTTGCTGAAGCCTTGGTAGTGTGGCCAGCGTCGAGTCTTCCAAGCGCCTGGTTCCTCTGAGCTGTCGTGAGTCGTGGAATGCTGCTGATGCTGTAGTGTGAATGATTCAACCGGGTATAGGGGTGAACAGCACGTGCAGCCAGCATGAGTTTCATGAAAATCATGGAGAACACATTACCATCTCAGAAGTCAGGTTGCATTTTTGAGAACATTTCCTTGGTTCAGTTATCGTTTTGGGAAGAAGCCTTATTGCTCAGGTAAAGTTGGAGATGTGGTCACAAATATACAATAAAAACATTTGCAAGTTTTATGCAATGCGTCTATTCAGAGTAACATACCAATCTGACGTTTCTTTTGCTGTTTAGTATGTAATACACCACCGCCATCTGTATGTTTAGAGGCATCAAATATCTTGATTCTGTATTCAATCTGAGTACAAATATGCAAATTACACATAGTTAGATATATAATGGCGAAATGCTAATCTAATGTACACTATAATAAATTAAAAATAAAAGGAATTGTTTATCTGTTGATTTTAAGATGCTTTTTACTTTATTGCAGTTCGGTTATCAGGAGGAGTCACAGCGAACCATGGAGCGACACAAGTTAAAATTGATGGTGTTTGGAGATATCTGTGCAACACAAATACTCGGGAGTATTATAACTCACTTGAAGGAGATCTGGTGTGTCAAAATGTGGGTTATAAAGCCGTAAAATTTTACCAAAACTGGGATTCTCTTCATGAATATCGTTGTGGAAATACATTTGGATGGTTTGATGAAGCACCTCTGAAACCTGGGTGTCCGTATTATTACTCCCGATATCACTTTGATCCAGATGCCGTGTATATCAACTCGACGGTTGGATACTGGACCTCTAATATTACATGCGACGACGAGGATGTGAAACTAATGAATTGTAGGAATACGGGATGGGAGTCTACAACCACGTGTGCCACATATACAAATACCATTGTTTATTGTACAGGGGAAGGTAAGAATTATTGATAGTCAAATGGGTAGATAACCTCTCAGTTGTTACCACTACAATACCATCAAAATAAATTTCGTTTTATTCCCCAGGTTATACTATAGATTGTAAAAATAGTAGAATTGATGTTTTCAGTTGGTTCAAAATTTGCCAAAATTGAAGATAATTTCGTCCCAGTTATTCAGGGGGTGATAGGAATATACCCTTAGTATGTCCAGCGTGTTCTAAAAGATGACTAAAATGATGTCTTAATAGGGCAACGTGATTTCAGTGCGTTGCGACCCGTATCCTGGTTATTGAGTGGGAATTTGGCCTGCGGGCCCTTTTTTCTGCAACATATTACTTTGGCCCATGGTCCACCTAGACGGGAGGTCAGAGTTGCCCACTCTGACCAATTGGCTTTGGTCGTTTTAGCTCTGTAGAATGTACATTTCTCAATTTCAATGCTTTATTTTTTTATACTCAGCAAGTTTACCTTTGTTTCCTGAAGCAGTGGCTTGGGTCAACCAGGTTAGATAAGTATATTTACTTACTGGCTTGAAGTATATTTACGTACTGGCTTGAAGTATATTTACTTACTGGCTTGAGTATTATGGTCGTAACTCACTTGAAGGACGTCTGAATGGATCATCTTGGAACTTGGCATATGTTTTCCTTATAGCCTAGGGGTGGCAACTTGGTTTTGGTGCATGTCTCGACCCCCAGGGGCAGAGCCACGCCTAAATTTTTGTTTTTAGTCCCTGAAGCCCTCACTTCTGAACGGATTATCTGTATATCTGTGTACTAATATGGACATGTGTATTTTAAATGGTCGGACTTTAGGTGATGTTTTGGGTTCTACGACATGCTATAACGGTTGTAGTACCGATTATATTTTAGTTCTACATTCCATATTTAATGAAATTACTTCATTTAATATACTTATCAACGAATTTTCTGATCATTGTCACATCTATTGCGAAGTTAGTCCAGGTCAAACCAGTCACTACACTCAAAGGGATAAACCCAGAAGGTCAACATGCGATAACGTATCTGTAACTTCAATAAATAAAGACAACAATTTCCATGCTGCTAACTTTGTTCGAGCGTCGGGCTCTGACGAGGCGTTTAAATTCGGTCTAAAACAATTGGACTCGGTAAAACACCCAAACGATTTCCTCCTTTCAAACTTCGACAGCTCATTAAACGGGATAAATATTGCTACAGAAATGTTTAGTGATATCCATATAAGTGCGGCCAAGACCAGTCTTAAACTAATGAAACATAAAAAGAAAAGAAATCAAAAGAAGAACGAATGGTTTGATAAGGATTGTAAACGTCATCGGGCCGATATGATTAAAGCCAAATGGCAACTTCAAAAATATTTAAATGATAAAAGTTTATTGAGAATATATTCGGACAGACGTAGGGCCTATAAAAAGATAACCAAATTTAAATCTCGAGAAGTAAAAAATAAAATTTTAGATGAAATTAATGCATTAGAAACCAACAACCCAAGGGAATATTGGAAGCTTCTAAATCAAATACTTGAAAATAAAAATCCAAATATTTCCTGTAGTGAATGGGAACAGCATATTTCTCAAATATTAGCGACGGGTAAAGACTCAAGTTCACCTCCCCACAGGGAGATCAGAATTAGAACTGAAACTCTTTTAGAAACTAAAAATATAAACCATGACATAAATAAACCCATCTCTGCGTTTGAATTTAGAACAACCATAAGAAATCTAAAGAACAACAAATCCAGCGGACCAGACTTGATATTTAATGAAATGATTAAACATTCTTCTAGTATCCTTATTGACCACTACCGCAGGTTCTTTAATCGCATTCTATCGTCTGGACATTTTCCGGACAAATGAACAAAGTCATACTTTATACCTGTTTATAAGAAGGGAGACATTAATAATGTTAATAACATTCTTGATAAATCACAAGTAGGATAATTTATTTATATAAAAGACTATGATTAACCAAAAATTATACGAAAAGAAAAATCTGTATTTGTCTATTTTAAAAAAATATTTAATTCCGTATGGTGAGCCGGACTTCTCTACAAATTAGTTAAACATTATATAAACGGTAATGTATGCAATATTATACAATCGATGTATTATAAAACAACTTATAAGATAAAATCTAATGATAAAATAAAATGAAATGAAATAAAAAATGTGGTTTTATGGCACGTCAGCTCCAACCGGGCTATATTGCGCCAAACATAATGATTCTTTTGAGACAAGCTAAATCATATCACAAAATTTTATATGCTTAAATAAAAACAATATCACAGTTTTATCAAGTTTAAAAATAAAAACAATCTTTTATGCATATAAACAATAAAAAATAGAAAATATTACATATATATATATTATATACAAATTAAAATTTATAATAAAAACCTGTCTCTTTTAAAAAGTTTAGCATTTTGCAATATAGCCCAGGCTGAGCAAACAAGTGATGTAGTGACTGGCAACGATAATATCGTGATCTTGTATTCTTGAGATGATTGCACTCAATCAAAATGTGCTTCACTGTCAAAGGAACATGACAATGTTCACATTCTGGTTGAGGCTCTCGGTTTAAGATGAAAATATGTGTTACAAAGGTATGACCTATGCGAGAGCAACACAAAACTACCCCATCTCTCTTGTTGGTTCTGTAGGAGCTTGGCCAGTCTCCTAAGAAAGGCTTAATATGACGAAGTTTGTTTGTGCCTGCAAGATCCCAAGACCGTTGCCAGCGGCCATAAATAAATGTATTTATGATGGATTTAAAATCCTTAAAAGGTATATAAAATTCAGATACGGGAAGATCTAAAGCAGACTTGGCAGCCGAGTCTGCTTGATCGTTTCCTTTGATATCCATATGACTGGGGAGCCAGCAAAGGACATTGTCCTTGCTGGTACACTCGAATGATAGTAGCAGACGATAAATGTCTGCCACTAATGGGTGATCAAGCTGTTTGTTGTTTATTGCTTGTAGGGAGGACAAAGAATCAGTAAATATTATATATTTAAATATAGATGATGATTGAATGAACTCCAAGGCCTGTAGAATGGCCTGGAGTTCAGCTGTAAAGATGGAAGAAGCAGGTGGAAGGCGGACAGAAATTGTCTCAGATGGTGTCACAGTAGCCGAAGCTACCCGATCATCATCTTTCGAACCATCTGTATATATTGGAGCATAATCACCATATTTAGACCTTAGCTCTCGAAAGAGAGACTGCAACACCGTCGAGCTAGTATCTCTCTTTTTATGTTGCGAAAGATCGAAATCGATCTTTGGGGGAGATACAGCCCACGGTGGAGTCTCAAAGAGAGGGGTATTCGCAATACTGTCAAGACTGATACCAGCCTCAGACAAAAGGGGTTGAATGCGAATACCGAAAGATGGAATGACGTTAGTCTTAACAAGATACAAATGCTCATGAAGAGGTCTAAATATGGTGTTAAATGAAATATGGTTTGGAAGTGATGCAATTTTCGTAGCATACTGCAGGGTCAGTTTATCACGTCTGTTGTGCAGTGAGGGCTCATGCGCCTCGACGTATAAACTGTCCACTGGAGATGTATGAAATGCTCCTAAACTGATTCTAAGTCCCTGGTTGTGTATGGTGTCGAGCTCTTTGAGATAAGACTCGTGGGCAGACCCATACACAAAACACCCATAATCGAGTTTTGATCTTATAAGTGCTCGATATAATCGGAGCAAGACCTTACGGTCTGCTCCCCAGTCAGTATTTGATAAGACTCTCAATATGTTGAGGGCTTTCAGACATTTCTTTTTTAGGTTGTTAATGTGGGGGATAAATGATAATTTCTTATCAAATATCAGCCCCAGAAATTTGGTTTCATCCACAACTGGAAGGCGGTTGCCATCCAAGAAAAGTTCTGGATCTGGATGTAAACCTCGTTTCTGACAGAAATGCATGCAGACAGTCTTGGATTTCGAAAAACGAAATCCATTTTCGGTTGTCCATTGTTGAAGTGAATTCAAACAAAGCTGCAACTTACGTTCGATTATCCGCATGTCTGTAGAACCATAGCACATCTGAAAGTCATCAACATAGAGAGCCCCGTTTGTACCTGGTTTAAGGCACGCTGGGATAGTATTAATTTTTATTGCAAATAATGTTGGCGATAAAATACTTCCCTGGGGAACCCCCATTTCCTGAGGAAATGGGTCAGCGAAGATTGATCCCAGTCGTACCTTAAATGACCTATCTTCCAGGAAATTTTTAATAAAGATAGGTAAGCGACCTCGTAGGCCGAGGTTATGGAGGTCGCGCATGATACCGTGTTTCCATGTAGTATCATATGCTTTCTCCAGATCAAAAAATATTGCAACTAAATGTTGCTTCTGGATGAAAGCGTCCCTGACGAACGTTTCAAATCGAACGAGATGATCAAGAGTGCTCCTTTGGGACCGAAATCCACATTGGAGGTCAGTAATAAGGTTGTTGGACTCAAGGTACCAAACAAGCCTTCGATTGATCAATCTCTCCATGGTTTTGCAAATACAGCTAGTTAAAGCGATCGGACGATAGTTGGTAGGATTCGTATGATCTTTACCCGGTTTAGGAATAGGAATTATTGTGGCTTCATGCCACGAAGGAGGGAAATTCCCATCAACCCAAATCCGGTTAAAAAGATCCAGTAAAATAAGAAGTGTTGGAAAAGGTAGATGTGTTAAAATTTGATAGTGTATCTCATCTGGACCAGTTGCAGTGTCCCGAGCTCGCTTTAACGAATCACGGAGCTCTGCAATGGAAAAATGATCATTATAGCATTCATCATTACGGGACTTGAAATTAAGTTGCCTTTTCTCCTGTTGATTCTTAATGCCCCGAAAGGCATCAGAGGAGAAATTGGATGATGAATTGAACGAAAATGTACTGGCCAGAGAATTGGCAATATCAGGAAATGTTGTTAAGGTGGTATTATCAACATTGAGATGGTTAACTGATAATGCACTACTTTTACCTTTAATCCTACGAATCCTATCCCATACCGATTTGGAAGTGGTACGGGAATTGATCCTAGAGACGTAACCTTGCCATGAAGACTTCTTTGCTTGGCGTATGGTTCTACGGGCCTTCGCCCGTACCATCTGGTATGCCGCAATATTCTCCATGGAAGGGTGGTTCTTTAATCGTCTTAGGATGCGATCACGCTCTTTAAGAGCGGATTTGCAATCATCGTTATACCATGGTTTATTGAAACGTTTTGGTGCAGTCGTGGTTTTTGGAATCGCCTGCTCAGCTACATCTTGAAGAATTGAAGTGAATAAGGCCATGGGCTCATCTGCATCTTCTAACTCTTTTGTATCAAAAGAGAAGAGACACAAAGATTCAAATAGAACCCAATCAGCCTTATGCAACTTCCACCTCTGGGGTCTTTCGACCGGAGAGGGACCATTATTATCAATCAAGATAGGAAAGTGGTCACTACCACAGAGATCTTCATTTACCCTCCATGTAAAATCCTGAAACAGGACCGGAGAGCAAATGGTGATATCTAGTGAAGAAAAAGAAGCTGTGGTAGGATGTAGATAAGTAGGCGAGTCATCATTTAATAAACACAAATTATTAAGGTTAATGAAGTCCGCTATTTGTTTACCTCTGTTGTTATCATCTGGACTACCCCAGAGTGAATGATGACCATTGAAATCTTCCGTAATAATAAACGGGAGAGGAAGTTGAGCAACAAGGTCATCAAGATCTCTGGGATTGAGATGTAAGCTTGGTGGAAGATATACAGAGCAGAGTGTTATAGGAATATGTAAAGTCACCCTAACTGCAACTGCTTGTAAAGGCGAGTTGAGGGTGACTTTACTCTGAGGGATATCTCCATTAAGAATAATAGAAACACCCCCATGAGCTCTACCATCACCAACTGAATGATGATGGTAACCAACAAAATGTCTAAAAGACAAAGTGTCAGAATTCCGTAAAAAAGTTTCCTGTAAACAAACAGCTAAAGGATTATGCTTTTGAATTAAAAGTTGGATTTCATTAAAATTTGGTTTTAAACCACGACAATTCCATTGAATAATGGAATTTACCATTGTCAGGGATAATTAATTTTTGGCGGCTTACCGACGGAGTCCATATGGACGTCCGCTACGGTAATACCGTCTATCGGATCAGCATCCCCATATTTATTGTGGAGAGAAATAGCGTCATTGCTACCCTTTTTCTCCCACCCTCTTAACTTCGCCAATCTGTTCTTTTCTTTTTTAGAATCATTCTCTTTTGATGAAGGTGAGGGGCTGGACTTTCGTCTGTCCTTTCCTCCATCAGATATCTGGGAAGATGGCAAAGAGCTTGTTCTACGTCCGCTCTTCCCTGTGGGAATAAAAGACTTCTCATTTGCAGAAGAAGTCCCTGAAGATGTTGCAGATGAAGAGGGGGGAGACGAATTGCTCATTTCATTTATTGTGATAATTGAGCTCTCAGATGTCTGAGAAGAGCTCGAGATCCCATTATTTATTTGCTGACGTAACCTTGCCATGAAGACTTCTTTGCTTGGCGTATGGTTCTACGGGCCTTCGCCCGTACCATCTGGTATGCCGCAATATTCTCCATGGAAGGGTGGTTCTTTAATCGTCTTAGGATGCGATCACGCTCTTTAAGAGCGGATTTGCAATCATCGTTATACCATGGTTTATTGAAACGTTTTGGTGCAGTCGTGGTTTTTGGAATCGCCTGCTCAGCTACATCTTGAAGAATTGAAGTGAATAAGGCCATGGGCTCATCTGCATCTTCTAACTCTTTTGTATCAAAAGAGAAGAGACACAAAGATTCAAATAGAACCCAATCAGCCTTATGCAACTTCCACCTCTGGGGTCTTTCGACCGGAGAGGGACCATTATTATCAATCAAGATAGGAAAGTGGTCACTACCACAGAGATCTTCATTTACCCTCCATGTAAAATCCTGAAACAGGACCGGAGAGCAAATGGTGATATCTAGTGAAGAAAAAGAAGCTGTGGTAGGATGTAGATAAGTAGGCGAGTCATCATTTAATAAACACAAATTATTAAGGTTAATGAAGTCCGCTATTTGTTTACCTCTGTTGTTATCATCTGGACTACCCCAGAGTGAATGATGACCATTGAAATCTTCCGTAATAATAAACGGGAGAGGAAGTTGAGCAACAAGGTCATCAAGATCTCTGGGATTGAGATGTAAGCTTGGTGGAAGATATACAGAGCAGAGTGTTATAGGAATATGTAAAGTCACCCTAACTGCAACTGCTTGTAAAGGCGAGTTGAGGGTGACTTTACTCTGAGGGATATCTCCATTAAGAATAATAGAAACACCCCCATGAGCTCTACCATCACCAACTGAATGATGATGGTAACCAACAAAATGTCTAAAAGACAAAGTGTCAGAATTCCGTAAAAAAGTTTCCTGTAAACAAACAGCTAAAGGATTATGCTTTTGAATTAAAAGTTGGATTTCATTAAAATTTGGTTTTAAACCACGACAATTCCATTGAATAATGGAATTTACCATTGTCAGGGATAATTAATTTTTGGCGGCTTACCGACGGAGTCCATATGGACGTCCGCTACGGTAATACCGTCTATCGGATCAGCATCCCCATATTTATTGTGGAGAGAAATAGCGTCATTGCTACCCTTTTTCTCCCACCCTCTTAACTTCGCCAATCTGTTCTTTTCTTTTTTAGAATCATTCTCTTTTGATGAAGGTGAGGGGCTGGACTTTCGTCTGTCCTTTCCTCCATCAGATATCTGGGAAGATGGCAAAGAGCTTGTTCTACGTCCGCTCTTCCCTGTGGGAATAAAAGACTTCTCATTTGCAGAAGAAGTCCCTGAAGATGTTGCAGATGAAGAGGGGGGAGACGAATTGCTCATTTCATTTATTGTGATAATTGAGCTCTCAGATGTCTGAGAAGAGCTCGAGATCCCATTATTTATTTGCTGACGTAACCTTGCCATGAAGACTTCTTTGCTTGGCGTATGGTTCTACGGGCCTTCGCCCGTACCATCTGGTATGCCGCAATATTCTCCATGGAAGGGTGGTTCTTTAATCGTCTTAGGATGCGATCACGCTCTTTAAGAGCGGATTTGCAATCATCGTTATACCATGGTTTATTGAAACGTTTTGGTGCAGTCGTGGTTTTTGGAATCGCCTGCTCAGCTACATCTTGAAGAATTGAAGTGAATAAGGCCATGGGCTCATCTGCATCTTCTAACTCTTTTGTATCAAAAGAGAAGAGACACAAAGATTCAAATAGAACCCAATCAGCCTTATGCAACTTCCACCTCTGGGGTCTTTCGACCGGAGAGGGACCATTATTATCAATCAAGATAGGAAAGTGGTCACTACCACAGAGATCTTCATTTACCCTCCATGTAAAATCCTGAAACAGGACCGGAGAGCAAATGGTGAGATCTAGTGAAGAAAAAGAAGCTGTGGTAGGATGTAGATAAGTAGGCGAGTCATCATTTAATAAACACAAATTATTAAGGTTAATGAAGTCCGCTATTTGTTTACCTCTGTTGTTATCATCTGGACTACCCCAGAGTGAATGATGACCATTGAAATCTTCCGTAATAATAAACGGGAGAGGAAGTTGAGCAACAAGGTCATCAAGATCTCTGGGATTGAGATGTAAGCTTGGTGGAAGATATACAGAGCAGAGTGTTATAGGAATATGTAAAGTCACCCTAACTGCAACTGCTTGTAAAGGCGAGTTGAGGGTGACTTTACTCTGAGGGATATCTCCATTAAGAATAATAGAAACACCCCCATGAGCTCTACCATCACCAACTGAATGATGATGGTAACCAACAAAATGTCTAAAAGACAAAGTGTCAGAATTCCGTAAAAAAGTTTCCTGTAAACAAACAGCTAAAGGATTATGCTTTTGAATTAAAAGTTGGATTTCATTAAAATTTGGTTTTAAACCACGACAATTCCATTGAATAATGGAATTTACCATTGTCAGGGATAATTAATTTTTGGCGGCTTACCGACGGAGTCCATATGGACGTCCGCTACGGTAATACCGTCCATCGGATCAGCATCCCCATATTTATTGTGGAGAGAAATAGCGTCATTGCTACCCTTTTTCTCCCACCCTCTTAACTTCGCCAATCTGTTCTTTTCTTTTTTAGAATCATTCTCTTTTGATGAAGGTGAGGGGCTGGACTTTCGTCTGTCCTTTCCTCCATCAGATATCTGGGAAGATGGCAAAGAGCTTGTTCTACGTCCGCTCTTCCCTGTGGGAATAAAAGACTTCTCATTTGCAGAAGAAGTCCCTGAAGATGTTGCAGATGAAGAGGGGGGAGACGAATTGCTCATTTCATTTATTGTGATAATTGAGCTCTCAGATGTCTGAGAAGAGCTCGAGATCCCATTATTTATTTGCTGATCCTTTAATATTTTTGGGTGTTTCTCTTTTTTAGGCCAGGTATAATCTGTCTGAACGGATATACTTTTGGTGGATTCTTTTACAACACTAGAAAACGACTTGCCGCCTTGCGGGGTCGAAAACAGTGATGTAAGTTCCACTTGCTTTCTTGCATCAAAATAAGACATTTTCCGTTCAGATATAACCTGTTGGATCCGTTTCTCTTTTTGCCATATTGTGCACTCACGAGAATATGCGAAGTGCTTGCCTTTGCAATTAACACAGGAAAAGTCTGCAGAACAGGTAGCACTATCGTGACCAGAAATGCCACATCTAGCGCAGGTAGTTTTACCTTTGCAGACATTTTTACTATGTCCAAATTTTTGGCAATTAAAGCATCTGAGTGGATTCGAGATATACGATCAACAGGTATATTCAAATAACCTGCCTTGATAGATTTCGGCAAATCGGGACGGTTGAAAGTGAGAATGTAAGTACTGGTCTGGATAACAACATCGTTACGTCTCACACTAATTCTTTTAACGTGTGTGACGCCTTGTGATGATAGGTTCTCCACCATTTCCTCCTCACTGCTGCTTTCTAGGTCCCGGCATCGAATGACACCTCTTGAAGAATTTAATGATTTATGTGGCGATACTCTGATGGCAATGTTAGCCAAGAATTTGGATTTTAAGAGTAAATCCGAATGTTTTTCTTTGGCACATTCCACCAGAAGTGTTCCATTTTTCAATTTCTTAACTGATTTCGGTTCACCAGCCAAGCCAGTGATAGCTTTAGAAATTGCAAACGGTGATATTTTGGATAAATCAACTTCAGAGGTGCTCTCTATCAAGAGAAACCTCGGCCATGTTCTTATATTTTTAGATGAGCTACATGGATTGGGGATCCATGAAATAAGACTAAAAATTCACCCTTCGTCTTCCCCCAAGTTACTTTCCTGCCTACGATGGGGGGGGGGGACTAGCACGGATACCCAGCGCGTGGCCCCAGGGATAGACGAAGGGTATACTCAAGCCAGAAATATGCAAAATATATATCTAACTTGATTGACCCGAGCCGTTGTTCTCCGATAAGGTGACTAGGACACAAAGGTTATTTTGCTGGGTATAAAACGAAGCAAGAAAAAGGGTAATATGTCACCTTATGGAGAACAAAACAACCACTGCCGATTGATCAGAGTGGGCCACTCTGACCTCCCGTCTAGGTGAACCATGGGCCAAAGCAACCACAACCACTGGAAAGATGCACCTACTCGTCAGCTAAACACGACCAAAGCCGATTGATCAGAGTGGGCCACTCTGACCTCCCGTCTAGGTGAACCATGGGCCAAAGCAATGTGTTGCAGAGAAAGGGCTCGCAAGCTAAATCCCCACTCAATTACCAGGATTCCACTCTCCACCCAATACAGGGATCCTTTTAGTCGCCTTTTACGACACGCAGGACATACGAAGGGTATATTCTTATCACCCCCGACACCCCAGGGGGGGGGGGGGCTAATGATAAATTATCCATGGTCATTTCTTCGACGGTTGGTGTCAAGCAGGGTTGTAACCCTGTTTAATATATATGTTAAATATCTACAAAACTACCTTCAAAAATCAGCTAGCACCCCGCTGCTTAATGGTTAACCGTTATCTCACCTTATCCCCCCCCCCGGGTGTGCGGGTGATAAGAAGCTTCGTATGTCCTGCGTGCCGTAAAAGGATCCCCGTAATAGGGGAACTGGCTTGCCTTGCGTTGCGACCCGTGTCCGTGGAGAGTGGAATCTTGGTAATTGAGTGGAGACTTGGATTGCGTGCCCTGTGTCTGCAGCACATTACTTTGGCCCAGGGTTCACCTAGAAGGGAGGTCTGATCAATCGGCTTTGGTCGTTTTAGCTCTGTAGAATGTACCCTTTCCGGTTTAATGCTCAGCATATTACCTACCTTTGCGTCCTTAGTACATTCTACAAAGCGACGGCTCGGGTCAATAATGTTGGCGTAGTATTTTTACTTTCTGGCTTGAGTCCCCCCCCCCCCCGACAGGCAGAGAAGTAACCTTGCGTACGACGAGGGGTGAATTTGAAAAAATAACTTTCATGCATTCCCCAGTCTCACCCACCATGATCAAAGGAAATAATAAACAGAAACGTCCTAATACAGAGGACATTTCAGAATTATTTAATACAAATAAAAAAAATCAGAAGGCATGGCCGATTTTTCTCTTGATTGAGAGTCGCTCTACCGACCTAAGTTTCGCCTTTTTGTATAGCTAAAGGCATAACCGGCTTAGCCGATGAACCCAAAGCTATCAAAAAAGAATAAGAATACAATTTCAAAGGCATGGCAGAGGTTTCTCTTGATTGAGAGTCTCTCTACAGACCTGTCCAAAGTTTCGCCATTTTCAATCACCAAGGGCATTGCTGGCTTAGCCGGTGAGCCCAAGGCTATTAAAAAAACTTAAAAATGGAACACTCTTTATATAATGTGCCAAGGGGCAGCATGCAACCATGCTACTCCAGTCAACGTCCTTGGCAGACATTGCTATCAAAGTGTCACCACATAGATCACTTAATTCAAGTAGAAGTGTAATTAGATGGCTAGATCTTGAAGGCAGCAGTGAGGATGAATGGTAGAATACATTTCATCTCGAGGTGTCTCTCATGTTAAAAGAATTAGTGTACGCCGAGGAGATAAAGTAATTCAAACAAGCACCTGTATCCTCACTTTCAATCGTCCCGACACTCCAAAGACTCTAAAGGCAGGTTACTTAAACATACCTGTTGATTCGTATATTTCAAATCCTCTTCGCTGCGCTCGATGTGCTCATGATGGCCATAAGAGCGCTACCTGCCAGGCGGAATTTTGTTGTGTCAACTGCTCTCGCGAATTCTCCCCATTTGGCAGAAAGAGACGCGAATTCAACAGATTACGTCTGAACGAAAATTATCATAATTTGATGCTAGGAAGCAAGTAGAGCAAGTGAATCTTTGTGTCTCTTCTCTTTTTATGCAAAAGAGTTGGAAGATGCAGATGAGCCCATGGCCTTATTCACTTCATTTCTTCAAGATGTAGCTGATCAGGCAATTCCAAAAACCACGACCTAACCAAAACGTTTCAATACACCATGGTATAAAGATTGCAAATCCGCTCTTAAAGAGGGTGATCGTATTCGGAGACGATTAAAGAACCATCCTTCCATGGAGAATATTGTTGCATACCAAATGGTCCGGGCGAAGGCCCGTAGAACCATACATCTTGCAAAGAAATCTTCATGCAAGGTTACATCTCAAGGATTAATTCCCGTACCACATCTAAGTCGTTATGGGATAGGATTTGTAGGATTAAGGGTAAAAATACTGCATTATCAGTTAACCATCTGAATGTTGATAATACCGCCTTAACAACATTTTCTGATATTGCTAATTCTCTCTGTCCGGTATATTTTCATTCAATTCACCATCCAATTTCTCCTCGGATGCCTTTCAAGGGATTAAACGGCAACAGTAGAAAAGGCGACTTCATTTCAAGTCTCGCAACGATGGATGCTACAATGATACCTTTTCCATTGCAGAACTCCGGGATTCGCTAAAGCGAGCTCGGGACACTGCAACTGGTCCAGATGAAATACACTACCAGATTTTAAAACATTTACTCTCTTAATTTTATTAGATCATTTTAACCGGATTTGGGTTGATGGGAATTTTCCTCCTTCGTAACATAAAGCCACAATAATTCCCATCCCTAATGATGAATGTTATAATGACAAGTTTTCTATTGCTGAACTCCGTGATTCTCTTAAACGAGCTCGGGATACTGCAACTGATCTAGGTGAAATTCACTACCAAATTTTACCTTTTCTTTTTCGGCACTCTTAATATAATTGCCATCCCTAAACCGGGTAAAGATCCCACGAATCCTACCAATTATCGCCCGATCGCTTTAAATAGCTGCATTTGCAAAACCATGGAGCGATTGATCAATCGAAGGCTTGTTTGGTACCTCGAGTCAAACAACCTCATTACTGACCTCCAATGTGGATTTCGGCCCCAAAGGAGCACTCTTGATCATCTAGTTCGATTTGAAACGTTCGTCAGGGACGCTAACATCCAGAAGCAACATTTAGTTGCAATATTTGTTGATCTGGAGAAAACATATGATACCATGTGGTAACACGGTATCATGCGCGAACTCCATAACCGCGGCCTACGACATCGCTTACCTATCTTCATTAAAAATTTTCTGGAAGATAGGTCATTTAAGATACGACTGGGATCAATATTATCTGACCCATTTCTGAGGAAATGGTCCCGTCTTCATTAGCCCAGTTTGGAGCAAAACATTAGGACGTTAAACTCAATTTCATTTCATTTCTCAGGAAATGGGAGTCCCACAGGGAAGTATATTAGCTCCAACTCTTTTAGCGATAAAAATTAATACTATCCCCGCGTGCCTTAAACAAGGTACACACGACGCTCTTTATCTTGATGACTTTCAGATGTGCTATGGTTCTACAGACATGCAGATAATCGAACGTAAGTTGCATCATTGTTTGAATTCACTTCAACAATGGGCAGACGAAAATGGATGAAACAAAATTTCTGGGGCTGATAGTTGATTAAAAGCCTAAAAAAGAAATGTCTGAAAGCGCTCACAATATGGAGAGTATCAATTACTGACTGGGGAGCAAACCGTAAGTTCTTGCGCCGATTATATCGAGCATTAATAAGACCAAAACTCGATTATGGTTGTATTGTGTAAGGTCTGCCCGCGAGTCTTATCCCAAAGAGCTCGACACCATACACATCCAAGGAGCATACACAGTTTAGGAGCATTTCGTACATCTCCAGTGCACAGTTTATACGTCGGGGCTTACGATCCCTCTTTGCATGACAGGCGTGATAAACTGGCACTGCACTATGCTACAAAAATTGCATCTCTGTCTCATCATATTTCATATAACACCATATTTAGACCATATCATAAACATCTGTATTTACTGAAAACTAACGTTATTCCATCATTCGGTATTCGCACCCAAATCCTTTTGTCAGAGGCTGGCATCAGTCATGACAGTATTGCGAATACCCCTTTGCTTAGTACTCCACCCTGGACTATATCGCTTCCAAAGATCGATTTAGATCTAACCAAAAACAAAAAGAAAGATACTAGTTCCACGGTGTTCAGTCTCTCTTTCGGGAGTTGAGGTCTAAATATGGTGATTATGCACCCATTTACACAGATGGTTCCGAAGATGGTGATCGGGTAGCTTCGGCTACCGTCACGCCATCTGGAGTCATTTCTGTCAGACTTCCACCTGCTGCTTCCATATTTACTGCTGAGCTCCAGGCAATCTTTCAGGCACTGGAGTTCATTCAATCCTCTCCATCTTTAAAACATGTTATCTTCACTGATTCTTTGTCCACTTTAGAGGCAATTAACTTGTACACCCATTAGTAGCAGACATTTATTGCTACTAGACCTTTGCTGGCACCCCAGTCATGTTGATATTTTAAAGGGAATGATCAAGCAGACCTTGCCGAATTTCGGCGGTCTTGGGATCTTGCAGACACAAACAAACTTCATCACATTAAGCCTCTCTTTGGAGACTAGCCAAGCTCCTATAGAACCAGTAGGAGGGATGAAGTTGTTTTGTGTCGCTCTCGCATTGGTCATACCTTTTTATACGCCCACATTTTCATGTTGACGTATATTGTCGTCGCCCCTGTCCGTCCACAATCGTTTGTGAGCACTCTACGGGTCACAATTTTTATCCGATTTCAATGAAACTTGAAACATAGGTTTATCGCACTAAGATTTCGGTTCCTTTAGATATTGGCATGTATCAGACTGTAACTTTATGGATTATGGCCCCTATGGACACCATAGATCTCACAATTTTTATCCGATTTAAAAAAAACGTTTGAATATATCACCGTTACACCCTCGGGGTGGTTGAGTTCGAATTTCGGAAAAATTGGACCGAAACTGACGGACAAAATGGCCGCCCCTCGTTCGCATATAGTGTCAAAATATTGTGTCTCAAGGTTGTGAACCATATGGAGGTCACAACTTTCATCGGAGTTTGATGAAACTTGAAATGCATGTTTATAACTCACAGATCTTGGTTCCTTTCGATATTCGCGCATATTGGACCATAACTTCCTGATTTATGGCCCCTGATTTACGAAAAATCTATCGCGTTTTTAGCTTGTTGACCCCATAGAGGTCACCATTTTTATCCGATTTAAAGAACCGTTTGAATATGGTTGAGTTCGAATTTCGTACAAATCGGGCCAGAACTGACGGACAAAATGGCCGCCCCTCGTTCGCAAATAGTGTCAAAATATTGTGTATCAGGAGGTCACAATTTTCATCTGATTTTGATGAAACTTGAAATGCATATTTATAACCCACATATCTTGGTTCCTTTCTATTTTCGTACATATCGAATCGTAACTACCTGAATTATGGCCCTTGATTGAACAAAAACTTGTGATCCCTGTAGAGGAAACAAAAACGTGTGGATATATCACTATTACACACTAAGATCTTGGTTCCTGTTCATAATCACCGGTACCCGAGCTTAACATCCTGGATTATGGCCCCTGATTGTTCGAAAAATCGCATTTTTAGCTTGCGGATTCTCTAGAGGTCACAATTTTTTTTCCGATTTTAAAAACCGTTTAAATACATCACCATTCTACCATAATGTAGGTTGAATTCGTATTTCGGGAAAATCGAAATGAAACTGTCTGACAAAATGGCCGCTCTTTGTACGCAAATTGTGTAGAAGTGTGTAATACGAAGGTTGTGGACCCTCTAGGAGTCACAATTTTTATCGGATTTTGATGAAACTTAAAACATATCTTAATATCCCAAAGATCTCAGTCCCTTTTTACAGGGATATACCTAGACAAAGTAAAGATTTAAAATTTTACCCTACCTAGTTGACCCAAGACACAAAGGTAGAACTGTAAGTGATATATTACCGAATAATTGGAAAGATGCACCTACTCGTCAGCTAAACACGACCAAAGCCGATTGATCAGAGTGGGTCACTCTGACCTCCCGTCTAGGTGAATTGTGGCCCAAAGCAATGTGTTGCAGAGAAAGGGTTCCCAAGCCAAATCTCCACTCAATTACCAGGATTCTACTCACCACCGACACAGGTCGCAACGCACGGCAAACACGTTGCCCCATTACAGGGATCCATCGAGTCGCCTTTTACGACTAGCAGGATATACGAAGGGTGTATTCTTATCACCCCCTACACCCCAGGGAGCGTTTACTTTGGAACGTCGAAAAAGATCTTGCATAATAGAATCAAAACACTTCGAAACCTGTTTCAAAAATACGTAAAAACTGTCAAATATCCCTGATTTAGTTTAACAACGATTGTTATACATAATGAAACCAGTTGTCCGAAAAACAATTGAATAGTTTCATGGTTGGAATCCAGCCTGCAGGCCGCGTGGATTTCCGGGAATCCCAATCTGGGAAAACCGACGTTAATCTGTGACGGGAAAACACGTATCAGACTACGTGATTAAAGGTTCGCAAATCTTTTTATCAGTTTTCATGAATTTTGCCGGAACATGGACACAGATAAAACCAACGGATGCATTGCATATAATATAAATGCCGTATTGGTAAATGTTACCGGGTAAAAGTTTGGCAGACTTCGTGACGAGGCCTGCAGACTGGAGTTCAGCCATGAAACAATTCAATTGTTTTTTCGCACAACTAGTTTCATTATGTTTAACAATAGTTGTGAAATTAAATCAAAGATATTTTGATTTGACAGTTTTTAAGTATTTTTGAAACAGGTTTCGAAGTGTTTTGGTTCTGTTATGCTAGATATTTTTTGACCTTTGAAAGTTAATGTACGGTGCTAAAACCACCTAAAGATAAGTTTTAAATGTTCCTTTTATTAATTAGAACAGGATTAGCTTTATTGATTTAAATCTTCCAAGCGCAAAAACTGACAAAAAAAAAACAAAGGTAAATTTAGCAAGTTAACATTCTTATTGAAAGGTTGATTACTTTCAACCATTTTCAGCATGTTTTCGTGATACAAGAATGGCTGCACATTCACTTTCAGTGCAAATGACCTCATTTGACCTTTGACTCCGAATATCTCAAACACGCCCCAATAGCGGACTGATTACCACTCTGCATCGTATTCTACACAAAGTTCTACACTAGAAAAGTTGGTCTGGTTTTGTACCAATTTGATGGACATCCCTCCGCACTGAGCCTCCAGACTACATAGAAACAACGGGGGTGAATTTGTTTTGTGTCTCTCGCATTGGTCATACTTTTTAACAGATATTTTCATCTTAAAGCGAGAGCCTAAACCGGAATGTGAACACTGCCAAGTGCCTTTGATGGTTAAGCACATTTTGATTAATTGAAAGTATATTAAAGACATTACCGTTACCACTCTTTACATCAATTCCTTTGGTTAAATGGTAAAGTACTAGACTTTTTAAAATACACAAAGTTTTGCAGAAAATTTTAATTGAATACTTTTCATTTCTTATTTTTTAATTAAAGTGTTGTGATAATTGTTTATAATTGATATTTACTGTGGTATTTGTTGATCGCGATCGTCATTTTATATATACTGAGCGCCATGGAAAACGCATCACTTAGATTTTCGTATAACAAAATGATCCTGTAAACATAGCTTATTTATTTTGCTTCTTATTGTGAACAATATTCAAATGGGAACACATTAATAACAACACATTTGTACACTTCTGGATGTTTAATCTGTAATCAACGGTACAAAGTCAGAGGGGTCAAAACCAAAAGTACAACACAGATGTCAGTAGCGCGTGTGTCTTCCACGGGCTCTTACGCACGCTAGAGCAGCTTCTAAAGCAGCAATGGTGTGCATCTGTGGTCTCCGATACAGACGGCGTCCAATCTCATCGGTGCCATGTCCGGAGACATGGCTGGCCAGTCCAAGACATTGATGTTGTTAGCAGCCAGGTAGTCCATACTAAAACGGGCGGTATGCGGACGTGCATTATCCTGTTTGAAGTGCTGAAGTTGTGGGTGCGCTCGAAACATCGGAACAACAATTGGTTGTAAGACATCATCACGGTAGGCTACAGCATTAACGCGACCCCTGCAAATGTGTAGGGCGGTCAGGTGGTGAAATGTGAAGCCTCCCCACACCATTACACATTTCCCCCACCCCATTGATTCGTTTCAAAGACGCAGCAGTCTGCAAGACGTTCCCCAAGACGTCTCCACACACGTTGACGGCCATCAGCGTGATAAAGATGAACGCGACTCTCATCACTGAAGAGCACACTTTGCCAGTCTACTCTTCTCCATGTCTGGTGTCCTTGAGCCCATATCAAACGCCGCTGACGGTGATGATCCCTGAGGATAGCTCCAACATAAGGTCGTCGTGCACGGAGTCCTACTTCTCTTAGACGACGTCTTACGGTGTTGGCACTTACTGGTCCTTGTCTTCCGACGACTGCTGCACCTGTTCGAGTCGCTGCGCCGATGAGTGACCCGGATGTAGCGGTCTTGAGCCTGGGTTGTAACGCGTTTTGGACCAGGACTTTGACGGCCACGTGTTGATCCAGTAACTCGAACACGTTCCACTAACCTTATTATACATACAAAACCACCTAGTAATAAAATATTTTGGAAAAAAAGTGATGCGTTTTCCATGGCACTCAGTATATATTATAAAAGTAAAGAATTTAGCTCTCAGTATTAAATATCCGAAAAACAATAGTATGGACTGAACAACTATATCACTATTAACTATATCACTGTCTTAATAATGATATATTTGTTCAATTCATGCTATTGTTTATATATACTCTTCAAAAAAATTAGGGGATATTCAGAAACAATACAAAACTGCGGAAATGCACTGCTGTTTTTATTAGAGGTAACCAGTGTATGTTAATAACTGGCCAATTGCCTACACATGAACATAAACAGTTTATATGGGCGGCTTATCTGTCGCAAAGAGATACACTGTCAAAAGTGAAAACGTTTGTGATTTTTGTCTTAATAATGAGTAATTGCTCCACCAATCCTGAAACATTCAGCAATTCGTCTTGGCATGCTCCTAAACAACCGTCCAATCACGATTTGAGGCAATCTGACCCACTCCTCTTGCAGTGCCACGGCCAATTATTGCAGTGTTGTCGCTTGACGTTAGCATGACGCTCATTTACACGCCTCCAAACGGTGAAATCCAGGGTAAATCTGAACACATCTGATCCATGAGGATATTACACGCACCCCTCGACGATTACTCCAATTTCTACGCTGCCTACCACGGTAACATGCATAGTGTGTAGAACTGAGCTCTGATTATTGACCAACTGTCCTCTGCGTTAGAATATCCGTCAAAAGTGTAGAAATGATTAATTGTGGTTACTATTCATGGAAACTCGTGTGAAATATACGTGTTGTCAGTAGTCGCTTAAACCCGTCAGTACTTGCACCATACGTCAGTATTCCTATAAATGGTCAGTAATAATCATAAGGCGAGTATTTAAGTCAATTGGTTAGTATTCCTTACTTGTGTCAGTATACAAAAATAACGTGAGTTTATCCGAACATATCACTAGTCAGACGCGTGCGGGAGAAATTGGATAAAGCGTGACTAATTAAGAAACCGTCAGTATTTAGGCTACCGCTCACTACCTGAGTGAAACCGCCAGTTATCTTTGATGTGCGTCAGTAAGTGGAACCGTCGCCAGTAGAGCGTGAAATAGTTAACTATATAAATTTCTGGTGAGTATTGTTACTTAAGTGATTATAAGTATCCTTAATAAATGAATTATTATATATTAATATTTTCGAATCGGAGGAAATTTTGTAAACAATAATGGATGGCAGTGACCAATAGGACTATTTGTCGGCGATTTCGATTACACTGAAGATGGTTAGATAGATCGTTTCTATTATAAATACCTTCATATTTAAATATGAATTTAAATGCTCCGTGGCAAGGTTTGGTTCTTCACACTATTTGTACCCGTTTCCATTCTTACAATGGGTTCCCCATGAAGAATACGGCACAATTGATATTTGTTCCCGTTACATGCGGATTGGCACATGTTTTGGGGCAGGCGGTACTTTGCTATCTGTATGGATTAAATTTGGAATCACAACTAATGGTTAAAAAAAGATCATCAACACCAATCTGTTTTCGCTAATTTTATTGAAACAGATAATATAATAGCAGATAACAGAAATAATGAATTTCATTCACATACATATATACAAGCATAAATTCTGAGCACCGAAGAATCGTGTGAATATCTATTTACATTGAGAAATAATAACTATTAAACAATATATATAACGATGAAAATAGTAATAACATATAATAAGGCACGGTATACAGTGTTAAAATACAATATGATCGTACGTTACAGAAAAAAAAATGAATTTCATACATACAAGTAAACCGAAATTATGAGCAGGGAATAGTCTATTGAGTGTGTCATTGAGTAATACTAATCAACTGTCACGGGTCAGTGATAAAGCCGTCGATAACTCATTATTTACTCTGAATAATTAATCCAAATGGTGATTATTTGATATCTCATATCATCTTTAAAAAAATAATTTATAGGCCTTGTATTGAAATAAACAAAATGGCCAACAATTTTCTTTTCGAAGAGAATTTTATTGATAGCTGAATTCCGTTTACTGTCGCTTCTTCATACGGAATGCAAAGTATGGAATGCATCTTGGATATTATTGTTTAAAATTCTCTTATCACCATGGGTCGAAAAAATGCGAACGACCAACGAACCGAAATGCGACGATTCTCGAGTCTGCCATTGAGTATCTTCTGAATAATGTTGATATTTACATCAAAGCCAAAATGCACGAAAGTGAACGTAAGCATTTCTTGACTATGAAATTGATATTTCTATAGGGACTCATATTTTGATAACGTCACGGTACCTGAAAATAATAATATACCTATCGTACACGCAAAATCTTATTTTAATTCACGTGTTAAATGAACACGCTTACAGCTGTGGCGGCTTTTTTGATGATTATCCAATCAACAATCTTAATCTCCTGACCACTAGCTGGCACTAAGGTGCTAATTAATTGATGAGATTAACTTATAATATACATGTGCACAACAGACTACTAATGTATAGATTGTTCTTTAGTATAACACTATCATGTGAATATTATGCCGTATGTGTTGTGGATGTTTCGTTACGAAAGGAGTGCATTTACTACGATTTTCGTCGCCAGCACCCTTGAATTCCTAAATAAAAAACATTAAACGACAAAATAGCAAATAAATTGCGGAAATCGTCGGATCAAATTTTTACTACGATTTTCGTCTTCAGCACCCCTGAAAACCCATGGAAAGATATATTCAACGACAAAAAAGCAAATAAATGGCCTGGTTGCTATGGGATTTTGTTTTGGAATATACCAAATCTGACTTGCTTTTTCTCAAAACTTACTTTTGTGAGTTAGGTGTAGTTTCTAATGGACACAGCTCAGTCAATGTTTGCCCAATTTAAACAAACTATACACCAAATTGAAGGTAATGAGGTGGAGAATGCGAAAATAACAATAACTCAATTTTCCTGTTTCATTGGTTTATTATACTATTCAAAAAAAGTAGGGGATATTTGATTTTGGGGGCATAATACTAAAATATGCAAATGACTACGAAAAAAGTCACTATAGAACCTAACAGAAGAAACATTTCCAGTTACATGTGACGCCCAAACGCACCAATAGCTACCGCATGGAATGCAGGTGATGCTTGGGATCATCATGGGGGTCCAACCCAAGATTTGCACGACTCTGACTTTGAATGTTACAGTCATTGTGGCATTGAATTCCAGGGTGGAAACATCAGTTTAATTGTTTTAGTGACCAGAAAACAAATTTTGATATGCGTCGGCTTACCCAAAATGAAAGGTTACGTGCCCTTGGCATGCTACAGATCGACACAACACAGGCGGTTGTGGCGCGGACGATGAATGTTTCTCAGTCTGTCATAAGCAGGCTATGGTCCAGATACACAATCTGTACAGGACAGACCACGCTCAGGTCGACCAAGGGCAACAACTCAAGCCCAGGATCGATTTATCCGTACCTTGGCCTTGAGAAATCGTGTCATCACAGCAAATCAGATCAGCGCTCGTCTTTAAACAGACACTGGTGTGAGAGTGAGTGGCCAGACGATTCGGAATCGACTGCATAGGGGTCACCTTCGCGCCCGACGTCCTCGCGTGATCCCTTGTTTGAGAGATCATCACATTCAGGCAAGACGTCGTTGGTGTAGGGATCGTCAACACTGGGATAATCGACGCTGGAGCAATGTGATGTTTTCAGATGAGTCAAGGTTTACTGTTGATTTTTTGGACAGACGTAGGAGGGTGTGGCGTTGTCGAAACGAGCGCTTCCAAGACGTTAACGTCATCAGACATGATCGATTTGGGGGTGGTTCTGTTATGGTGTGGGGAGGCATCACTGTTGCTGGAAGAACGGCTTTACATGTTGTTGCAGGGCGTGTTACAGGCCAGTACTACCGGGACAACATCTTGGCAGTCCATGTTGTGCCGTTCGCACGACGTCATGGCCGCCGTTTCATCTTCCAGGATGACAACGCAAGATGTCACAGGGCCAGGATCGTTACAGGTTACCTCCAACAACAGAACATGCTTGGACAGAGGTTACGTCAACGTCAACAACGTCCTGCCAATGTCCAAGAACTTGCTGCTGCGTTGCAACAGGAATGGGACAATCTGGACCAAAATGACCTTAGACGTCTCATTAGGAGTATGCCAAGTCGGATCAATGCTTGTTTGGCAAACAGAGGAGGATTTACCCGTTACTGACTTGGTTGTGATGCTGTGGTAACTTTGCTGTTTGACCCCGGGTATCATTTTACCCTTATAATGGTCAGTCTGTGCCTTACTTAGTCTAACGATCATTTGGAATAAATCGATGAATGTGATCTTATTTCATTTTGTCATTTGTTTCTTCGTCAGTTTCATTAGGTGACTTTAATAACACTTAAAAATCAAATATCCCCTACTTTTTTGAATAGTATATATAAAAATAGGAACAGCATATTTGTAATTAATAATTTTCAAAGACCTAAAATACAATTATTGATTTCGCTCCGCTTTGAACTTGGCTGTTTTTCAATTCTCATATCTCTTTGTTGGAAATATTGTGTGAACATATGAAACTGCAACAAAGAATGTAACAAACTCTTTTTATGCGACGAATGTCATTTCTAGTCGACTTTGCCTTGTGTTTTTGTCTCTACACAATCGCTTGAAAGTGTCACCAAATAATATGCTGTCCTCGATACGCTCGACGAGACTTTGATTTGGCTGAACCCCACCTTCAATCCTTGTGAACAGCTTCGTTCTGGACAAAATACCTCGTTGCAAAAACAGGGCAATAAAAAAAAAAAATACGTTTTGGAACTCCAGACAAACGTGGCATTTTGTTTTTACCACGTTACAACGTGGCAAAAATTATAACACGTTTTTGCAACGCTTGGGCAAAAATGCCGAACGGGACATTCTGGGGTTTATAGTGATATATTTGTTAATTTGTGCTTAATATTTCTCTCGGTGTTATAATTTAGAATCAAAGAGAACAGTCCATACATTAGTAATGTAGGTCTTGTATATTAAATCTTTTATGGGAATAAATTCTGTTAATCTCACCACTTAATTGGCACCTTTGTGTTATAGTGCTCAAGAGGTTAAGAATTTTGATTGGGTCAGTAGAGCGTAAAATCATTAACTATATAAATTTCTGGTAAGTTTATTGATAAACTGTATCATTAAAAGAAAATTTGTTATCGGTGTGACTATTGTAGAAGAACTCAAACGAAAATTTCGGATATGTAACTGGCAAATTTTAAGACATAAAAATGCTCTATTTGTTGAAAATATTTTAACAAAATAAGTTTCGCTATAGTGTTCGTAATTTCTTGTAACTTCTCGTGTTTTGAATTGTCTCAGTTTTTGAATATATAATATAGTGTAGTTATAAATGTGTGTTTTTTGTATAATTTTCAATGTGCTTTTATATGTATTTCTACAGCCTTAGTTTAATAAAAAATTAATCGTACGGGATATCTACATGACACAAGAGAGATATCCCAACATCGAACGTTGTACATGGTTTTACTATTTCACCGTTGCATGCAAGTTATATTTATCGTGTGCTACATAAAACAATTTCTAAAATATTAATAGACTCTTCCGTGCTTATAATTTCGGTTTACTTGTATGCATGAAATTCATTTTTTTCTGTAACGTACGATCATATTGTATTTTAACATTGTATACCGTGCCTTATTATATGTTATTACTATTTGCATCGTTATATATTGTTTAATAGTTACTATTTCTCAAATGTAAATAGATATTCACACGACTCTTCAGTGCTCAGAATTTCAGCTTGTATATATGTATGTGTATGAAATTCAATATTATCTGCTATCATATTATCTGCTTCAATAAAATTAGCGAAAACGGATTGGTGTTGATGATTTTTTTTAACCATTAGTTGTCATTCCAAGTTTAATAATCCATACAGATATCAAAGTGCCGCATGCCCCAAAACATGTGCCAATCCGCATGTAACGAGAATAATAAATTGTAAATTAAATAACAACACACATTGTGCCGTATTCTGCATTGGGAATCCATTGTAAGAAAGGGAACGGGTACAAATAGTGCGACGAATCAAACCTTGCCACTAAGCATTTAAATTCATATTTAAATATGAAGGTATTTATAATAGATCGATCTATCTAACCATCTTCAGTGTCTTTTGCAAACTACGGCGGTAATCGAAATCGTCGACAATAGTCCGTTTGTTCACTGCCATCCATTATTGTTTTAAACATTTGCTCCAATTGGAGAATATTAATAAATAATAATTAATTTATTCAGGATACGCATAATCACTTATAGTACAAATGTTGTTGTTAGTTGTTTTTTACGTCCCTACTGGCGACGGTTTCACTTACTGGCGCACATCAAAGATAACTGTTACTGGCTGTTTCACTCAGGTAGTGAGCGGTAGACTAAATACTGACGGTTTCTTAATTAGTCACGCTTTTTCCAATTTCTCCCGCACGCGTCTGACTAGTGATATGTTCGGATAAACTCCCGTTTGTTTAATAAGTCACGTTATTTTTGTATACCGACACAAGTAAGGAATACTAATCAATTGACTTAATACTCACCTTATGATTATTACTGACCATTTATAGGAATACTGACGTACGGTGCAAGTACTGACGGGTTTAAGCGACTTCTGACAACACGTATATTTCTCACGAGTTTCCATGAATAGTAACCACAATTAAGCTTTTCTACTTGCTTGATGGATATTCTAACGCAGAAGCCCGTTATTAAACGTTCGGACACCAGTTCTACACACTATGCATCTTGTAGTGTACACCATTGACGCCTGTTTGCCATGTGCTGGCGAGTTAATGGAGGCGCAACACGCGGTCGTCGCGCAGGCAAATGGGCTGCATGTACCCGATTTCTAATCGTTTGGGGTGTAACTCGGATTCCTTGAACAAGTTTACAGAAAGCTGATTGGCCGTTTGTCCTCGATTTCGCAAGACCTGTGTACTAGCTCTAGGAGGACCTGAACGAGGTCTATCATCAACATTGTGTGTTTGTTGGTCCCATTTCAACAGTCTGCTGATCACAGACTGTGACACATTAAGCATGTTGGCTACTGCTCGCTGTGTAGAACCCATTTGGAGTATGCCAAGTTCATCATGTTGTAGACGTCTCATTGCAAATTAAACGTAACACACGAAAGCAAAGTTACGCTAAGCAGTAAATCTTATGCAAGAACCGATAGGAAAGCAAACATTAAAGGACAATATTGGTGCCAGTCATTATCACATATGTGATAGAACTAATTCAACATGTTCCAAATATAATTTTAACTCAGAGATCATTGCTACGATAGCTGAGTAATACAGGATTCGCGAATCGGAAGTGACGAACGCCAAAGGAAAACACGAGACATATACCTCTATATAACTGGCTGAAGTGCCGACTGATAACAGATACATGGGCGAATTTCTGCTCACTAATAATTCCTTCGAAGACTAAAAGTTGTTGTGTGAGACTGCGAGAGAATATCTAACAATTTATAAAAAGAATTGACTGCCAGTGGATAAGAGAACACGACAGAAAAACAGAAAAAAAAGTCCGTGCATTACCATGTTTGTATAAGGAAGGGGAAAGCGGGGTTAGTCCGACCCCATTCATATCTCGCGCCCACTCGGCCAAACCTCAGCAGATTCCAGTACCCTACATCTAGCCTCGGCTGTATGACGAAGTCCGCCATTGGGACTACTTTCAAGTTCCGGATTACCAACGCCGTTGCCCATGACGACGCATTTAAAGAATGTTTTACCATACACAGATTTCAAAGTCTGAAGCTGTTTTTCTTTCCAGTTTATCCTATTTCCTTTAGACACGGACCAGTTTGAACTGAAAAGTCTACATACGCTTCGAACGACGCAGTTTTGAGAACTTCTTTCTAAAAGCGGCAAGTTTTCCTAATAATACCCCCGTCAGACCGGGGTAGCGTCCTTACTTCGCTGCTACGGCGATGGAAAATAGTTTTAGAGCGCGTTAAGATCGCCATAAGCGTAGTGGAAATGCCAGCTATCGTGCTGTAGTCGCCAATGATCGCCGAGTCACCGCGTTTATTTTGAGCATGTTCAAAGCAAACGCCAAGGTTCTATGAGAACTATGAGAATACGACTTTTTTTCAAATTTGTAGTTTTTGGGGACATTTTCGCGCGTTGTGTTCACGTTTGCCGGCGACCTTGTGCATTTTCTGGTCGCCGTACGATCGCAGAGGCGCAGTAAGGACGCCACCCCGGTCTGACGGGGGCATAAGTAAACCGGTGCCGCATCGCAATTGTATAGGCGTAGGTACATATCACTTACTGTCATACAGCCGAGGCTTGATGTTCGCCTTAATATATATGAAAAATATTTGATTTTTTTTGCAAAAAAAAAAACATGGCAAATCATAGACGGCATACAAATTTAGCCACAGACTAGTCATAGACACATAGTATGGCTCAAACTAAACGGCACACATAGGAAGATCTCACTGCACACCCGTGTGCCGCGAAACACTGGTTGGGAATCACTGGTCTACGGTAACGTAGCTTCAAAAGTTATCGAGATATGTTGGTTTCATTAAAAATGGTGCGAACTAGCCCCGCTCTCCCCTATAGAATGAATATAAACAAGGGATTGTACGGACTATTTCTATTTTTCTCGTGTTCTCTTATCTAATGACATTCAATTACTGTATTGAATTGTCAGACAGTCCCATACAACAACTTTTGGTCTTCGAAGGAATTATTAGTGAGCAGAAATTCGCCCATGTATCTGTTATCAGTCGGCACTTCAGCCAGTTATATAGAGATATGTCCCGTGTTTTCCTTTGGCGTTCGTTACTTCCGATTCGCAAATCCTGTATTACTCAGCTATCGTAGCAGTGATCTCTCTGTTAAAATTATATTTGGAATGTGTTTAACCAGTTCTATCACATATGTGATAATGACTGGCACCAATATTGTCCTTTAAGTTCTTCATCTGTGAACATACTCTCAAAGCATGTCAAGTGACCATGACTATTTATCATATCACAACCTGCATAGGTATTTGCATTTCAATATCCCCTATATATATATAATATACTATTGTGCTTATTATTTGATTTGTCTCGTGTAAATCACCATATATTTCGCGCAATAGAGTCCGATTGGTACTGACGTGCCCTAAACCAACATTTCATTCATTCATTTATTTTTAACGCAGTTGTGGCATTTTGCAGTTTTGGCAATTGACACTCTTACGAATTGACACCGGTGAAATCTATAATAATCTAATGATACAAATTGTTAATCAATTTCTTGTGTTTCCAGTCTTCTAGTGTGTCTTCTTAGTTCTTCATTTAATTTGCGGCTTACCTTTCCTTTTAGTGACCTTTGGTTTGGTACCACCCCCAAAAGATGAGTCTCCCATCTTAGTATATGATGATAAATTGGACAGATACGAACATATGTGTGCTGATGACTTCGATGAACCAACTGCTCGAGTGTTCTGTAAACAGATGGGTTACAAAACAGGAGCTGTGACGTCTTATTATCTTCTTGTTCGTGAGGTTTTTTCCGCGTATAACTATATTGATTTCACAGTGCTAAAAGAATCGTATAACTGTAATGGTACTGAGGCTCGTCTTGCTGACTGTAAAACAGTTGCAGCAAGATCTAACTGCACAGATATAGCTATAGCGAAATGTACAGGTCTCGTATATCGTGCTGGTAAAGGTAAGATGAACACTATTATCTAGTCAAGGAGATAGAAATGGGGTTTAACGTCCACTCGACACAAACTAGGTCATTTCGGAACTAACAGGGATTAATTTTATTTCTATAATTCGCTTGCACGTAGGGGTCTTTAGCAGTGGGAGGAAACCGGAGGACCCGGAGAAAACCCACGAGGTTGGACCAGGCGACATCGAAACCACGCCAGTTGACAAAATGACAGGCCTTATGATACACGTGCTAACCATTCGGCCACCCAACTGCATAATATCTTGTAAAGGATTGTAAAGATTTGAACCGAACTTGTTAAAGGGGGGGAATTAGGTACGATAAGATAAAGAGCTCACAGTTCTCGCTATAATAGTAAAAGAATAAAATATGCTGAAAATTCCACATTGCTTCTCTCTGAACCGAGAGACAAATTTGCATTTCGAAACATATTTAACATTCCTAAATTTGTATCAACCGCTTTTACCCCTCGTCGCATTATACTTACTCCGATTGGGTTGCATACAAAGGCACATCGTCGTATGTTACAGGCAATGATATTTATTTGTAGGGGAAACATTCCATTTTACTTACCTTACACTGCCTTGATCATATTTTGTATGTGCCTGAAATTATTTAGGAGTTTGGGGAGAAGGTGTCAATTTTAATGTTATGTAGGTTAATCAAGGGGAGTTAAGTCTTTTTCATGATTAAAGTCGATTTTTATTTACTTCTTATTTAAATAAGTATATATTGATATTATTTATGTTTCAAAATCTTTAATTGTATATGCTTTAACTATGTTTATTGAGTTTTATGTGAGACGTGGGTTCGTTTATTTTATTAGGTGATATTTATTTAGGGACTGTACCATTAAGGTATTTATAACATATGATTGTTATATGTGGCCATGTATTGTATGGTAAGGGGGGTGGGGGTATCAAGTAGAACGAAACTTCATAGATAATTAGATCACAGATGGATCATTGTCTACCGGTACATTGTCTTCAGATATAATAAATTTAGATGTGAGGTGGGGATTGTTTTTACTGTTCATTGGAAAGGTGAAGGTATTCGATATGTGTATTGTTCTTCCTCTATAAGTAGGTGAATGGTAGATGCTATCCTTAATTTACGTCTGCGTTTAAACCGCTCGTGTCGCAATTTTTTGTTAGTATTGCGTGTAACAATTACTAACGTTAGTACGATAATAAACAAAGTCTTGGGTATCCACTTTAACGTTAAATTATCCATCACAGTATTCTAATCCACTAAATATCTCAGCCTAGCGACGGCATCGTGTGTTCATTATGGTTTGGATAAGTTAATTAATGTCTAATTAATAATTTAGATAACATTTCATGTTTAAAAAAAGACCTGCAATATGCGGATTAAGCTCTTCTTGCACAATGCATGTTTATGTAGGAATAATCCTTCATATAAATTAAAGGCGACAAACCAATTTGATTGAATTTGCTTGATCTGATGTTTTATTTCGATTAGTTAAAGCTGAACTCCGGTTACAAAAATACCGAAATAATTAAATAAAAAAAGTTAACGCCCCCAAACCGTCATACTTGTTTCCAATTTGTGAAATAAATATGGCGGACATGGAGGCTTATGACCTGGAAAGGTTAGCCGCTCTCACTTCCAGTTTGTTTCTTGTCAGCCAGCTGTACACATCCGGTGTATTTCTCTACACACGCTTCACCGATTGCTCTATTTTTTCCCAACAGTATACCAAATTATTGAATATTGCAAAATATCTGATCAGGTAAGCCTGTAAATAATTATATGAACTGCGTCTACTACTATGTAGCCTAAGCTTTACTCTAAAACAAAAGATGCAAAAAGATGGCTTACCCCAACCTGAACTTTTCAAACAAAAATATCACCTAGACAAACTATTGTCTTCTTCATATTATTATTGCCACATCTTCTTGTGAATATCTAACACATATGCAGAACACCATAAAAGTTATCGCAGCATATGTCCAGTGTAATTATAACTAGTACTATGCAATAAACAGATAGTTAAGATTAGATTTCCACATGTCGCCATGTTCGATGTTGTATGTTGTTCAAACACTCCCCCAATGAGAGCCACCCCCCAAAAATGTAGTTATGTCCCTTTCAATTACACTGGCCATTATGCTGCGATAACTTTTTGGTGATTTACATATATGTGTAAGATATTCAAAAGAAGACTTGGCAATAATAATAATAATATGAAGAAGACAATAGTTTGTGTAGGTGATTTGTTTTGGTTGAAAATTTCAGTTTGGGGTAATCCATCTTTTTGCATCTTTTGTTTTAATGTAAAGCTTAGGCTATATGGTAATAAACGCAATTCATATAATTATTTACAGGCTTACCTGGTCAGACATTTTGCAATCTTCAATAATTTGGTATACTGTTGGGAAAAAACAGAGCAACCAGTGAAGCATGTATAGAGAATAACACCGGATGTGTACAGGTGGCTGACAAGAAACAAACTGGAAGTGAAATCGGCTAACTTTCCAGGTCATAAGCCTCCATGTCCGCCATATTTATTTCAAAAATTGGAAACCAGTATGGCGGCTTGGGGGCGTTAACTTTTTTTAATTTAATTATTTCGGTATTTTTGTAACCGGTGTTCAGCTTTAAGGGCAAATGTCTATACGAATCAATTTTGATTCGACATATTTAGCGAGGGTCGACTTGTTTACTGTGCAATATAAAATCGCTTATAAGCCCAACTCTATGCTGCATGTATATATGTTTTTTATACGCCCACATTTTCATGTGGACGTATATTGTCGTCGCCCCTGTCCGTCCGGACGTCCACAATTTGTTTGTAGACTCTCTACAGGTCACAGTTCTTGTCCGATTTTGACGAAACTTGAAATATAGCTTTATCCCAAAAAAAGCTTGGCTGCTTTCGATATTGGCATGTATCGGATCGAAACTTCATGGATTATGGCCCCTGTTTGTACGAAAAATCACGTTTTTAGCTTGTGGACCCTATAGAGGTCACAATTTTTATCCGATTTTGTTGAAACTTGAAATGTAAGTTTATAACCCAAGGATCTCGGTTCCTTTCGATATTCGCGCATATCGGACTGTAACTTCCTGAATTATGGAACCTGATTGTACGAAAAATCGCGTTTTTAGCTTGTGGACCCCTATAGAAGTCATAATTTTTATCCGATTTA
The DNA here is from genome assembly GCF_932274485.2 of Patella vulgata. Taxonomy (NCBI): domain Eukaryota; kingdom Metazoa; phylum Mollusca; class Gastropoda; family Patellidae; genus Patella; species Patella vulgata. The sequence goes on along the minus strand of NC_065886.2, from coordinate 1,855,858 downwards.
AAAAACCGTATTATTGTATCACCGTTACACCCTAAGGACGACTGAGTTCGAATTTCGTGAAAATCGGCCCAAAATTGACAGACAAAAATGTCCGCCGTTCGTTCTCAAATAGCGTAAAAATATGGTATATCAAGGTTGTGGACCCTATAGAGGTCACAATTTTTATCCGATTTTGTTGAAACTAGAAATGCAATTTTATAACCCAAAGATCTCGGTTCCTTTCTATATTCGCGCATATCGGACCTTAACTTCCTGAATTATGGTCCCTGATTGTACGAAAAATCGCATTTTTAGCTTGTGGACCCTATATAGGTCATAATTTTTATCGGATTTAAAAAAACGTATTATTATGTCACCGTTACACCCTAAGGACGACGGAGTTCGAATTTCGTGAAAATTGGCCCAAAATTGACAGACAAAATGGCCGCCGTTCGTTCTCAAATAGCGTAAAAATATGGTATATCAAGGTTGTGGACCCTATAGAGGTCACAATTTTGATCCGATTTTGATGAAACTTGAAATACATATTTATAACCCAAAGATCTTGGTTCCTTTCGATATTCGCACATATTGGATCATAACTTCCTGAATTATGGCCCTTGATTGTACGAAAAAATCACTTCTTTTTTTGAGCTTGTTCTCTGTCCATCTCTTGCAAAATGTGGGCGTATCTTGCATGGCAACCGATTGTTATCGAATATGATTGTCTTCCCATGTAACAAGCCAATACATACAAATTTGATTATTACTTTTTTAAATAATTATAACTTTAGTTGTTCGCTTTGATGATGTGGATGCTGGATATGGGATTGTTAGAGTTTACGACGATAAAGGTGAAGCAAAAGCAGTGTGTGCCGATGAGTTTGATTCGAATGCGGCTAAAGTTGCTTGCAGAGGTAGGGGACTTGGAGATGATGGTCGACTGTTACCACCAACAGCATTCAGATACCTCAACCCCAGTCTATACACAGGGAGATTGAAGAATTCCTTCAACTGTCAGGGGACAGAAGTCAGATTAAGAGACTGTGATTCGGAAAACATAGCTTCTTGCTCAGGGACAGATGTTGTAACAGTTGCATTTAAAGCACCTTCAAATTCTACAGGTAACGTTATCTATGTATGAGCAATGAAATATTCAAATATAAGCTCTCAAATTCTTTCCTTATGGAAGGGTATCACTGCCAATATTAAATGCTCTACTAAATTGTCTTTTCCATTGATTATATGTAAAAAGTACAATGTACAATGTCCTAAAACCGGTAACGATGAAGTCAAAATACCTCTAAGGCCAAAGGTAAATGTAAAACGTCAAATGTAATGTGTCAAATGACAAATGTTTGATTGGAAAAGGCTGTTTTTTGGCGTGTCTACATTTTGAATTTCCCTCATTACATTTTACATTTGCGTTCTGCCGCATTTCGAGCTTTGCTTTCTACATAACATCTTACGCACTAAGATATGCAAATGTGGTATATCACGTGACTTGTTAACATATATGGAAACGAGGCCGATGTTAACGGGGAAATCAACCTGGCACGCTATAAGAAATTTACTTACCTTGAAAAAACGATCAAATTTGGATGGTACTAAACTATATTACCATGATTACGGATAGGAGGAGGGTATGCAATGTCAAAATACGGATCATAATACGATATTCACGAAATCATGTTACATATCAGTGAAAAGCACGTTGATGTATACTCTTTCCTCTCTTTAAGTAGTCTACATGTATATTCATTATTTGTTGGGCACCATGATTATACTTTTAAAAAAGATGGATTTAGCCTGTACTAAAACTTAGAGAGAGGGTGTGGGGGCGGTGGCGAGTTTTTAAAATGTCAAAAATACGGGTCTTAATCCTGTTATCCTGTTTTACATCACTGGAAAGTGTGTTTCTATGGCTCTTTGAATCGACCAGTTATTTCCTGGCACATTCATAAATACGTACCGTAGAGAAAGAAAAGCCATCCTTGGTTTGTCGAAAGAAATGTGTCGCTGTGTCGACAGTAACTTAATTGCTAAATATAGACTATACTGTCAATTTATGTTATTTGTCAAAGTCTTGGATTAGCCATACCAGTCACATGATTTTACTGCAGGCACGGTCGTCCCGTGGATTTCTTATAGGTTGCCATGTTGATTGATTGCGAAATAGCTTTATTTAACGCCCGCTTCCACCGAGATGATATCGCAGACAATGTAAATATCTTATAGTGTGCTGGCTTATAGTGTGCCAGGTTGATCTCGGCCTCGTTTCCGTATATGTTAAGTCACGTGATATCCTACATTTGCATATCAAACTTGGAGCTCTGCGTAAAATGTTATGTAGAAAGCGCGAAGGACAAATGAGATGCGGCAGAACGAAAATGTTATGAGGGAAATGTCAAAGGTAGACACGCCAAAAACAGCATTTTCCAGAGAGAGAGAAATGGGGTTTAACGCCCACTCGACGCAAACTAGGTCATTTCGGGACTAACATGGTTTAATTTTATTCCAATAATTCGCTTGCGCGTAGGCGTCTTTAGCAGTGGGAGGACCCGGAGAAATCCCACGAGGTTGGACAGGTGACCCTACTCCTTGTCAAGTACAACCGGGGATTCGACACCACGCCATTTAACTCAATGACAGGCCTTATGATACAGCGCGCACGTGCTAACCATTCGCCCCCCCCCCTAGCATTTTCCAATAAAACATTTGACACATTGCATTTGACGTTTAACATTTTACTTTGGTCTTAAGAGGTAATTTGAGTTTATCATTACCGGTATTAAGACTTCGTAACTTGTGTAGGGTGCTGATTAACACAAGCTTGTGTTGCAGCTTGAGTAAACACATCACTTGTGTCCAATTTAGCATGGTATAACTCGCGTTCTTTGCATACACAAACTTATTTTTGTATATGATATTATGTTTAAAGAAAAATAATGTATTATATGAAGTTTAAACCAGTGTTGTCATCCACACACGATTCACAGAACGAAATGTGTCACAATACTTCTAAGCTTTTAAGCTTGATTATCATTGTAACGAGACGTTTTACGACGTCACACAGAGACAAAAGTATCGCAATACTCGTTTGTTTATGCTCTCAATAGCAATGACAATAAAATTTTGACGTATTCCGTCCAAACTACATGCTAGTGAAAGCTGCAAGCATGTAACGGGGGAAACGCCTTAAGGAAAGCATGGTTGAACATACACATCACGTATATACAAACAGACGGTTGCGTTATTGCCCGATATGCGCAAATATCAAAATAAATCTCTGAGATATAAACATATATTTTAAGTTTTATCAAAACAAGATCAAAATGCTGACATATCGAGGGTCCACAACCTTGGATTACGTACTTTTACACTATTTGCGTCCATTTAGACGGGATGTGTCAGTCGGATTTTTACGAAATTCGAACGCAACCGTCATTAGGTTGTACCACTGTTATAGTGAAACGTTTTTCTTAAAATCGGATAAGAATTGTTACCTCTAGAGGTTTCCACAAGCTAAAAACCGTATTTGTGTACAATCAGGGGCCATAATCGAGGAAGGTACGACCAGTTATGCGTGAATAGCGAAAGGAACCGAGATCTTTGGGATATAAACATATATTGTACGTTTGTGACCTATTACATACTTTTACACTACTTGCGTTAAAAGAGCAGTCATTTTGTCGGGCAGTTTCGGTCCGATTGTTACGAAATTCGAACGCAATCATAATCATGGTTTACCGGTGATATAATTAAAGGATATACATTGTGACCTATAGAGGGTCCACAAGCTACAGTCGCGATTTTTTGCGTACAATCAGGGGCCATAATTCAGGAATTTATGCGCGAATTCGAAAGGAGCCGAGATCGTTGGGACTTCAACACATTTTTTAAGTTTCGTCAAAACCGTATCAAAATTGTGACCTATAGAGGATCCACAACCTTGATATGTCATACTTTTACGCCATTTGTCGGATTTTCACGAAATTTGAACTGAATCGTCAATCATCATCATGGTGTAACGGTGACATATCTCAATGGGTTTTTTTTAAATCAGATAAAAATTGTGATCTTTAGAGAATCCGCAAGTTCTAAAATGGTATTTTTCGTACAATCAGGGACCATAATCCAGGAAGTTGCGATCTATATACACGAATACCGACAGAAACCGCGATCCTTGGGTTATAAACATACATACGAAGTTTCATCTAAATCGGATAAAAATTGTGACATCTAGAGTGTCCACAAGCTAAAAACGTGATACATGTCAATATCGATAGGAGCCGAGGTCTGTTGGATACAAACTTATATTTCAAGTTTCGTCAAAATCGAATAAACATTGTGACATGTAGAGTGTCCACAAACACATTGTGGACGGACAGGGGCCACGACAATATACACAATTTTGTGCTAATGCATTAGAACGGAAGATTGTTTCTTGTGTACAAAAAGTATGTCAAAAAATGTTGACCAGCTTAAGTTTCAACACAAGTTTCATAAATTTTAACGGAAGTGATGTGTAGATTTTCACACAAGTTTCATAAATTTTCAACACAAGTGATGTGTAGATTCACAAGTTTCAACACAGGTTTGTGTTATTTGATAAAAATTTAACTCAAGTTTTGTGTTGTATCAACATTTAAAACAAGATTGTGTTGTTTCAACACAAGATTGTGTTTTTAAATAGAGAAACCTTTTGGGTGTATAGTAGTCACGTGTCCCCATGTGGCCTTAAAATGAAAGGCAAGTTTTTGTTTGCGCAAAAGGGGTTTGGTATTCATTATTTCAATATCTGCTCGTGTGTGAACAAATATTGTTCTATCACCAGAATTTTAAAATGTTATATCTTTTAATAAACACATAGATCTAGTATACTGTCTTATATTTTATGTTACAGTCGAAGGCACGACCAGAATACAAGACGACGGTCGAGTAGAAGTATTTTATTATGGTTTGTGGGGTACAGTTTGTCCACGACACTGGGATGACAATGCAGCCAAGGTGGTTTGTAAAGATTTAGCTCAGCATGCCAAGGCTGGTGTTATAGCGATGAAAGAAAAAAAACCTAGATGGGTATTTGACGTTAATTGTACTGGTGATGAAGATAAATTGGACTCGTGTCAGATAACCCGAGATGATCCTAACTTTGAATGTGATACATCTGATCAAGCTGTAGCATATTGTTACAATAATGGTAAGTTTAGTCAATTATAGTTAGTACAATCAAGCATTGGTTAGCCATCCATAGTAAGTTAGTGCGTATCATCTCTTCACACTTAATGTCGCAGTCACTTTGAACATCCATGCGTTATACATTTTGACCATAGTCACAGGATGTCCTTATAGACCCAAGTTATATTGCAATTCGATAAATTACAGTTTCTCATATTTAACAGAGACTTGGTTTTGAAGGCTTTAGTCCCCCTGGGGTGTAGGGTGTGATAAGAATATATACTCTTGGCATGTCCCTGGTTTTGAAGGCTTTAGTAACAATGTGACCTGCACGAATTTATGCCTAACGTTAAAATATTTGCAACATTATATGAAGTCTTGTTGAACAAGTAATGTGATGTCTATTTTTAACGCAGGTTCATGGCGAATTCCGTTTCCATGTTTGGTCCCCTTATCACCCCAGTTTAGGAAAACGACATTTACGGTGCGATGACATAGTGATACAAAACAGTATTTGAACTTACATGACCGTTTTTTTTTCAGGTTTTGACTTCCGGCTTACTGGAGGTGGACGTAATTACGGATATGTGCAATTATCGCTTGCTGGTCTAACTGGCTATCTAATGGTACCAGAGTATTACCATCATTTCGGGCTTACTGAACATTTGTCAACAGCTGCATGTAACCGACTCGGCTTTAACGGCGGCTTGGAGTACACCATGCCGGAACTATGTACTCTCTACTGGTGGTACGCAGCTACAGACGATGATTTTCCCGATTTCCCCCTTCTTTCAATATATAATAGACAAGCCGTAAATTCAACAAAAAACATGACATATCTCTCTGTTTTCTGTTACGACAAAGGTTAGTATACCAACGATCCCCTGCTTCTATTTGCATACCGTCTTGTCTTATCCAAAATGAAATGAAATGGGGTTTAACGTCCTACTGTTCTGCTCCTATACTGGGCTAATGAAGACGGGCATACGCCATACAGTGTACTATGAGGGGAAGTTTGCCCGGGCAGCGGCACTATCGCCTACTTTTATATCGAATTCCAACTGTCAAGTTGCATTATTTTATTCAGTCTCTAGTGCGGAATTATTCGTAAGTTCAGGGATCATGCCACACAACGCATAGTCCAATGAGATTAATTAGTGTCTTTTATATCGAAAAATGTATTGTGTAATGCATATGGCTGAATTCCCTAGGTAACAAAGAACTAGTAATGACAAATTATAAATATACCAATATCAAGGGGTCGACACGTCTGAAGTAAGGATCATGAAATCTAATCTAATGTCGTGTCAATACATGTGTACTGTTTACATTTACCAATAACTTAACGTGAGATTTGTTACTTCTTACCTAAACATACATATACTGTAAAACATGAAATTATTGCGAAAATTGCGAGCGAGGCCCTATCGCAATAATTTCATGTTCGCAATAATTTTGTGAAAATTCGTTGAAATGTCGGCCATATTGAATTATCCCCCCTTCATTACTCTTCACAAGAAAGAGTCCCAATAAGTACCAATATCGCCATTTTGAAAGTAATAAAAATGTCGCATGCCATGTGTTTTATAGTCGCTCGTCAGCTTGGAGTTAATCAAGGGATTTAATTTAACAATAATTATTTAAAAATTGAGTTTGATAACAGGTATTTAAAATGTCGCATGCCATGTGTTTTATAGTCGCTCGTCAGCTTGGAGTTAATCAGGGGATTTAATTTAACAATAATTATTTAAAAATTGATAACAGGTATTTAATTTTCTTTGATCTGTTGAATACAGTCTCAAAGCCATAATCCTCAATAGTTGTTTATTTACTGTTACTAATGATCACCAATCAACCGATGATTTGAAGAGCCGACTGTCACCTCAAAATGAACAATCTACCACATTTTATAGACAAATTTACTAAAAAATTTTATTTAAATTCGCAATAATTTCATGTCGCAATAATTTTTTCCCCACTATAGAAATTCGCAATAATTTCACGTCGCAATTATGTTTCACCACCCCAACTCGCAATAATTTCATGTTTTACATGTTTTCAATGTATGTACCTGGCTTTGTAACTGACGATAAAGCCCATTCTGTTTAAAATACTAACATATTATATGGCCTTAGGAGTATGTGGCTGGCCGGTGTCTGGCCGGATCGGTGTGATATATAGTGTTTAGTAATTGCAGTGTCCTCTTTTACAGTAAGACTCGAGTCAGTCGGTGACGGAATTGTTCTGGAATACAAATATAAAAAATACTACGCATATTGTGCTGATGGTTTTGCTCAGAAGGAAGGTGACGCAGTATGTAGGCAATTAGGATATCCCCGAGCTACTAATGTTACAGTTGGAAATTCCAGACCGGATAAAAGGGAGATTGGATTTCATAATTTTACCTGTCCTGAAGGAGCAAATTCAACAGACGAATGCTCATCAACGTTTACCGGTTTTATACAACTTATCACACTCTGCACATTGTTGTCTAGCAAGACATGTCCATGTAGGCGTTTATATTGAGAATATCATGGTAACAAAAAAGATATACCATGATTATTTTTAATTTTAATACATTAAAGTATGTTTAGGTAGGGTCGGAGCCCAGAGGCGTGTTGGCCTACCCCTTTCCCCTAAATGCAAAAACGAAAATGGTTAATAACCCTCTAATTATTAGATGATATTTCTTACCAGGGTACAGGGGTGTGCGAAAAGGTGCCCTCATTTCGTTTAGGTCTTGGTTGTAGATAACTGTATTCATGTTAAGATCTTCAGGACTTAATCATAATCCCTCAACCAGTTTTATTCTATGGTATGTCATGGCTCAAATTCGTCAATCGATTCTAGCATGTGCCACAGAATCACAAATGTACCCCTAAAGTGCCCTTTGGTAGACTCTCAGCAGTTAAAAGGCCCAGGATTAGAAACCTGGTCAAATTCTTTTCATTTTACAAAATGAAATGAAATGTGGGTTAATGGCACGTGAGCTCCATCCGGGCTATATTGCACCAAACATATGGTGATTATTTCGAGACAGGCTAAATTATATCACAGAAAACATTATATGCAAAAATATAAACAATATCACAGTAAGTAAAATTTAAAATAAAATCAATCTTTTATGCAAACAAATATTTAAAAACAAAAATGAAATGATGCTAAAATCCTGTCTCTTTTAAAACGTCTAACACGTTGTTATATAAATCCGGTTGAAGAAATCAAATGAAATGAAATGGGGTTTAACGCCCTACTGTTTTGCTCCGAACTGGGCTAATGAAGACGGGCATGCGCCATACAGTGTGCTATGAGGGAGTTTTGCCCGGACAGCGGCACTACGGCCTACTTTTATATCGAAATCCAACTGTCAAGTTGCATTATTCTATTCAGTCTCCAGTGCGGAATTATTCGTAATTTCTCGGCCAATGGATGGATCGAACACCCGACCTCCAGGCTAGCGAGCCAGCGTCTTACCCACTTAGTCACCGTGACCCCCCCCGGTACAACAAACATGTGATGTAATGACTGACAACGGTAAAATTGCGATCTTATATCTTTGAGATGCTTGCACTCAATCAAAATGTGCTTAACTGTCAAAGAGCTTTTCATTTTAATGAGAAATTAAATATGGTATTGTGCTGTGACCGTTGTTATCTTTTTTTCAGTGTTGTTGATGCTAACTACAGTGTTACTGGTACATGGTATTATATCTCTCTTTAACATGTGAACCACAGATTAAAGTAAACATATATTCCGATTTCATTCCATTTAAAAAATTTAAACTTAATAACTTTTAAAATACAGATATGACGCCATCCTTTGATGTTGGCGTATCATTATTTCAAATAATGGTACGGGCAAATTGCCAATCGCACATTATTTATACTAGTGAAATACTGGACTCGCGTGAAGCCTTTAATTGCAAAAGCATGTGCAATGTGTCTGTATTTTAAGTCGTTTAATGGTCTCGAGCTTAAGACATTGCCTAATTGTAGGCTCTCTTGTTGTTACAATATATTACTTAATGTCTCGCTCTCGACTATTAAACAATACATAATCACTGACAAAAAGCCATTACAAAAGTTACTTTTAAAATTTATACATATTTAGTGTCCACGTGGGCGTCTGGGTTAAATAATTCGCAATGTAGGCATGGCGGAGATAAAAGGTATGTTTAATATGTAGTAACATTTAACGGAATATCCTAATCGAGTGTGTACTCAATGAGTAATAATTATTTAAATTGATATATTTGGTTATTTTTTAAACTACAGAGAATTTAAATAGAAAGTTTATATAATTGATTTGATATCTAATTAGTATTCTATATTACCCCGATATATATTTTGATGTCTAATTATTATTCTATATTATTCTGATATATATTTTGATATCTAATTATTATTCTATATTATCCTGAGATATATTTTGATGTCTAATTATTATTCTATATTATTCTGATATATATTTTGATATCTAATTAGTATTCTATATTACCCCGATATATATTTTGATGTCTAATTATTATTCTATATTCTTCTGATATATATTTTGATATCTAATTATTATTCTATATTACCCTGAGATATATTTTGATATCTAATTATTATACTTTATTATTCTGGTATATATTTTGCTATCTTATTATTTGTATAATAGGCCATACAAAAAATGTTCTGGTTCCGAGACAATTTTATTTCTGTGTTTCTATTATATTGTAAATGACTCCACTTAAAAATCACATTTCAAGGCACCACATTTATCTCATTATATCTTTAATATAATTTATGATTATCAATTATAATTATTAGGGTTGCTATTTCATAATTCAGCTCCCTCAACCTACGATTGTTTTGATAGTTACTTTATGTATTAATCCCAAAATGACCTAGTTTGTGTAGAGTGGACGTTACCCCCCCCCCCCTCTCTCTCTCTCTCTCTCATGTAGTAACCAAGGGAAAACATTTACGTACGGTAATTAATGATAATGAAACGGTTTTTATTTTTTGAAATAAATAAACACAGGCCATGTGGCTCTTTTATGTAACGCGGAAGTATCTTAAGATCCAGGGCATTACTTTTATGTGGCCTAATTGATTGTGGAATATATTGTAATTCACAAATATATCTTTGAATGAGTAAAACCTATATATCAGTTATTAAAAATAAGCATTTCAGAAAACAACAGGGTGGTGTTTGCGAAACATGTAAACAAACAAAGGCAAGATTATTGTAAATTTAATATTTCAATTACTCATGTCACCGGCCTAACTGATGTTTTTTAGTAATTTTTTTTTGTTCATTTTATTGTTATATGTTCAAATTTATTTTATCATAATTTGCTTATATTCTGAGAATAAAATATTGTTTATAAAAAAAAAACTGATAGTAGCAAAATTAAGAAGGAATTATGTTTCTTTGACTGAGCAAAATCGTGTGTTCGTCTTCGTTTAGAAAGCTGATCGTTGGGTTATTTTGTTTCCTGGCAACCCTATATTGATTATGCACATTCATCTAATAGAATGTCACCTCCGCGAGATTCTAAACGCAACAGCTGACGAAGTTCAGCCCACATATGACGTCATGGTGAATAGATCTTCCGAGAACAATTATCAAACATTGGCGCCACCTGTAAATAACGGTGTATACGTAAATCAGTGACTTTAGTTGACAATTCTACATGTTAATCAAATAATTATAATTGGAAAGGTCAGTAGTGTTAGACCTATGTTTCAAAATTAGAACGTTCGTCGCGTCCTAATCTTGGGGGATTGCACAATTAAGAGCCAGGTTAAAATCTATTCTCATGTGTTACGTTTACAAGAAGTTTCATCGGTGGACTTCATTAGTTGATTGTTTTACAGGAATTCTGTCAAATCGCAACGGGGCCGTTTCATATTTGGTCATACTTTTTCCATTATCTCCTCCCTCTAAGCTGTTTCCTAGAAAGATAGGCAAGGTTATTATTATTATTATTCGAGTGCATATGGTATATTGTCTGCAAACTAACGAGTAAATCACACCCTTGTCAAACCAAATATGCAATGGCATAGTCTGTTAGTTTAAATTGTATAAACAGATAGAAATTATAATAATACATGGCGATATAAACCCCATCTGTCATATATTCAGGTCTGCTGCCAAGACGTTTTGAGGGGGGAAAGTCGCGGTGTATCTTACCAATACACGACGTAGCCTACATTGCAGGTAGCGTACTATATATATATATATATATATATATATCATAGTATAAAATATAAAAATAACACCGATTTGCTTCTACATGTTTCAATAATGTGTTATGTACATATTATATTTGTTTATTCATTCATCACTATTCATTCATTCATGCAATGTAATGTACCTCTATTGTGACGTCACGAGGGTAACCTTGCAACGTTATTAGTATCAATGGCTTCCTGATGAAAATATATTGAAACATGTAGAAGCAAATCGGTGTTATTTTTATATTTTATACTATGATATATGATACTGTACATTAGAACAACAACTCACTACAGCTATATATATATATATATATATATATATATTCAACTATTGGAGAACCATTGTCACTCACTCAGTGAATCATTGGGTCCATAGGCTACCTCCTGGAGTTTGTTAGTAGTACAGTATGACGGGCCTGACAAGGAAGATGATCTAGTAGTGTGCAGTAGGGAGGGGCTAGCAAGGAAGATGGCCTATGTAAGGCGGGTCTGACAAGGAAGATTGTGTTAGGCGTGCAGTATGGAGGGGCTGGCAAGAAACTTGGATTGTGTGTACACGTTGACGTCCACGTAAAAAATCGATTAACAATGGGAGCAGAAGCGGACGACGATAAACACCATTGCATTCCATTACAATATTGGGTAACGTTTACAGTAATGTATATATCTACCAAACTATATACCACTTATTATACAGTCCAATTTTCTTAATAGGGGTAAGGCGTTCAACCCCATTTCATTTCATTTCATTCACAATATTGGGTGACTTTTCAAGTAATGTATCTGCCTAACTTATATTATACGACATAGACATAGTTATTATGAAAGGCTAAATTTACAAATAGGTTGACTGTATTCAACCTTCTTGTCTTAATCGCTTCTACTTTAACTGCAAAAAAATTGAACCATGTGTTAGTCTCGAAATGACCTAGTTTGTGTCGAGTTGACGTTAACCCCCCTCTCTCCCTCTCTCTCTCTCTCTCGATCTCACCAGAAAATGAATCTACGATATGCAAACGCGTATGCTGACGTAGTAAAAGTAGCCAATTATTACACAAGAAAGCACTTAGGCCACACCTTGATAATTTTAATTACAACAACGCCACCTCACTACCGCCTTCAGATGCCGATGTTCTGTGTTAGAGACCATTCGCTAGTTGTTTAGAAATATAAAGCGACTTTACAAATGCCATAATGATCACTAAATGACTTAGCCTGTGCTTTAATTTATCTGAAAGCTGTTCTCGTTATAACGTATTATCGAAAATAAACTTGGTTAGTATGATTTATATTGGATTTGTTTTGACATTTCTTCATTAAAATGCTGCTACAAATATTAAGTGGCAAGAAACAACATCACAGAAACTTTATTGCTATTTCAACTATTTAATTTGTATGAGAGCATGAATTGAAGCCAGGTAGCAATTGAGTTGTCGGATCATTCAGATTCAGATCATAAACATTTAGTTATGTAGACTTAGAATTACTTATTTCTATTTCAGCAGCAAATGGTCAATGTGCATCTAGTACCAATATAGGTAAGATTTCCAGTTTGTGATTCAGTACCGTATAGGTAAGATCACCAATTGGTGATGGGTATCGTATGGGTAAGATCACCGCCAAATGGTGATGGGTATCGGATGGGTAAGATCTCGAGTTGGTGACGGGTATCGTATGGGTAAGGCCTCCAGTTGATGATGGGTATCATATGGGTAAGATCACCAGTTGGTGACGAGTATCGTATGGGTAAGGGGTGGATATGCCTACTGTTTCTTTAACACCTGGTACCACTTATCATTTGATGAATTCATATAGCTATACAATTAACTTCTGGTCAGCGGGTTCGGATGTATCAGTTTACCACACATTTCATGTGGCACGGCTTCGGATCTTAATTACCAACTGATTCCCGGAAGTAGCCAAATTGGTTATTACTCTGTGATATTATTGATAATATCATAATCTAGGTTTCATGGAAATCGGTTGATAATTGCGGTCTGCAGTCGTGCCACATAGAATATCTGGTAACCAGATATCTCCAAAATTATGCCCACTCCGAGATAGTATTAATGTTATCATAATATGAACGTTTTATTGAAACCGGTAATCATTACATGAAATATGGGGTAAACTGATATCTCGAAACCCGTTAACCAGAGCTATTACTAGTTTAATCATAATCTGTAAGTTTCATTGAAATCGGTTCATTGTTGCGATCTACAGCCGTGCTCACATAACATGTATGGAAACCCCATATCTCAGAAACTGGTAATCGAAATTGTGGCTACTCTTGAGTCATGTGGTAGGCTCTTGAAACGACTAACCACTCTTGCGAACTACAGGTGGTAAATAGCTAATGCCTACAATTAAACCACAGCGCATGTGTAGTGATTCCTGGTGTTTCTTGACCATAGTATTCTAAAATAACTTGAGGAATGCACATAGACATTTGAAATTTAGGTCGAACTGCGAGTCATGCAAAATCTACATAATGTACAGACATCATTTTAAAAAAAACTGAGTCATTTGCTTGTTTGGAGTGAGTTGATTTTGCAAACACAGTATGTAGTTCTGCTGTTACCCCAGACATGGCAATAAGTATTAGTGTTTTTCCTGGAGCGAATAATGTGATAAAAAACTAATTTGAAAGAAAACGCCACATAATAGCTGTGGGTTGATTTATTGTTAAAAGATGCTGATGTGACAAGGACAAAGTAAAGTATTCTATGTAGATATATTATCAAGTATTATATGATTTGATGTAAATATTTCAGTACCAATATGTACCAACAGTACTGTATACCCGTTATTGTGTTTATATTTCAGTACCAGTATGTACTAACATTACTCTCAGCTATACACAGATGAATATGCCAGTTATTGTTTGTATTAGAGTACCAGTATGTACCAACAATACTGCATACCTGTTAAAGTGTTCATGTTATTGTTTAATTATGTTACAGTACCAGTATGTACCAACAGCACTGTCAGTTATAAACAGATGTATATACCTGTTAATGGTGGCATGGCTGATGGTTGTCAGTGTGACATCACGCTGGTAGAAACACCATCAGAGACCGGTCAGAACATTGTTCAAGTATCCAATACGGTGAACCAAACGGAATGTGGATATACAGTGGTTAATTATAAAACAACCAACAATGATAGCTGGACGTGTTCTAATAACGAGATATCCCTCTATCAAGTGAGTTTAAATAAATCCTTCCAGTTGACATTTAGCAGCGATTCAACACCAGAATCAACTTCTACTGGATTCTGTTTACATTTAACCACGACAATCAACAACATTGAAACAAGTAAGTTGGAACAAAACGTAACAAATTGATATTCAAACTATTGAACAGGTTGAAATGGAATCATTTAACGGACCAATGTATAATTCGCTGAAATAGACAATTCTATCTGGTCCCAACTGATGAGGTTTTCACATACCGTTGATTGTCTTTAAAGTTATAAGCGTTTGTCTGTGATACATAATATAATTAATCATTCGAAACACAAACAAATATTACTGAGTGCATTCGGAAGAAAAAACGTGAATTGTATTCCAAAGCTGATCTCACTTTTCTGAAAAAGGACACTTGTATTTCTTAAAGAAACAGACACAACGTCAAAATTATATTACACAGACCTGACAGCATATATTTATACAAT
This sequence comes from Patella vulgata, assembly GCF_932274485.2. NCBI lineage: Eukaryota > Metazoa > Mollusca > Gastropoda > Patellidae > Patella > Patella vulgata. The sequence continues at coordinate 1,840,796 of NC_065886.2, read as the reverse complement.
AAATAAGAAAATTAAAGATTGCAATAGTTGTATGATCCCATATTGTATGTTGTGATAAGGCCCACCGTTATGATATCATGTTGTTTGCTTTTTATATTCAACACAAATATATATATTCAACTTTTTATCCACATGCATAATCCAATAGTGACCAGTTCGGAACTTAAGAAAACTATAATGTGCTTGGTAACAGTAGGAACATACTGACAGAAACGTCGTGCCTATATTAAAGCAGGGCTAGCTTGTGTTAACTGAGAAGTAGCCTACTGTCGATTCCGTGACTGTCTGTCGTTTTATATGATTTCCAAATACACGTGAAGTTGTATCGAACAGAACAAGTACATAATAGATATAAATACCCCCTGTGTTATCTGTAGCCTATTAGTTCCCTTTCAGATGTTAGATTTATGATCACCTGTTGGCGTAACAATGCTACTACAGCATTTACAACCAGTGCCCCATCAACCCCACAATCTGAAACACAGAGCACAGACCTAGGATTGAAGGACAGTACACCAACAAGTTCTGGGACATCTATATGCGGATCGATGACACCAAATAACGGATTGCCAGGTAAAATTATTATGATAGGTAATTGGAATTATGTCTTCCGTTTGCCTCATCAAGTAATGATTTCCCGTTCTAGAGGACCTTTGGTTATTCCAATCCAGAAAACCATAGGGGACGTCACACTAGTAGTGCTGATTATGAAGAGGTAACGCGGCTTGAACATAAAGTTTAAATTATCGAAGTTATATTTGAATGACAACTCTGAACAATACGGTTTATTATATTTATGTAATGATATATAAGGTCGATCTGCTACCAATAACATCATACTTATGTCGTCAGTTAAAGCGTAACCAGGGATCTCCCCACATCTGTTTAATATATTTTTCTCATTTTGTAAGCTTTTACAACAAACTTTATTGAAATTGCTTGTATAGCTGTTTACGATAAAACTAGCTGAACTGATTCAACAACTTATTCACCTGACACCTGCTGACGAAATTGTTTTCGAAATTACACTCTTTAAAATGTGGACGATTAAGCTTGTTGTGGGCGTATTTTTTGTTGCCTTGTAACCTATGTTTTGAAACAATAAAAAAAAACAGTATTATACTAATATATTTTAGGCTTTTTGGACGTGTGTGACTTAACAAAAACTATTACAGAAAACCATTACTCGGAACATCCTCTTATTTTATTTTTAGTGGAGCGAACTGACTTATGAATTACAGCCCCTTTATATCAACCATTGTTTATCTAGTTACAGGTATAGCTGTTGGAGTATCATTTGGTTTTCTTGTCTTAATCTTCATCATTGTTATTCTCATATGGTAAGTAATCATCATCATTATTATATGGTAAGTAATCATCATCATTTTTATACTTATATGGTACGTAATCATCATCATTGTCATACTTATATTATGGTGAGTAATCAGCATTATTGTTATACTTATATTGTGAGTAATCATCATCATTTTCATGCTTGTGTGGTGAGTAATCATCATCATTGTTATACTTGTATGGGGAGTAATCATCATTGTTATACTTATATGATAAGTAATCATCATCATTGGTATACTTATATGGTAAGTAATCATCATCTGTGTTATACCCCCCTGGGGTGTAGGGGGTGATAAGAATATACCCTTCGTATGTCCTGCGTGTTGTAAAAGGCGACTAAAAGGATCCCTGTAATGGGGCAACGTGTTTGCCGTGCGTTGCGACCCGTGTCGGTGAAGAGTGGAATCCTGGTAATTGAGTGGGGATTTGGCTTGCGAGCCCTTTCTCTGTAACACATTACTTTGGCCCATGGTTCACCTAGACGGGAGGTTAGAGTGGCCCACTCTGATCAATCGGCTTTGGTCGTGTTAGTTGATGAGATGATAGTTTTTCCCCTTACTGTGTTATTAGTTTATAGTGCAGTTATACCTTTGTGTCCTGTAGCATCTTCTCTGAAACAGCGGCTTGGGTCAATCGGATAAAGCATAAGATCTCCTCTTTACTTTGTCTGAGTATATCACTGGCTGTTCTCGTTGGGCGTGAGCGCTGGATATCCGCGCTGTGGCCTGTACGGATGTTACAATCCTTGGTGATCGGAGACCAGTCAGTGATGAATCTTAAAAGCTGATAAATGGCTTCCCAAACAAAAAAACTTTGTCCGCCGAAACACGGACCGACAGATGATATTTCAAAAATATCAAATAAAACTTCCCGAACATGGTATAGGTTTCTGGTTTTTGAGAGTACCAATGAAACCATCTTAAGTAAACAGTCTCCTTTCTTAATTGCTAAAGGTCTCGCCGGGTTATCAGGTGAACCAAAAAAGCATTAAGAAAATGAGAAACGGTACTCTTCTGGTTGAATGTGCTAAAGAACAGCACTCTTTATCTTTATTAAAGTCGACATCATTAGCTAACATCCTAATTAAAGTATCACCTCATAACAGTCTAAATTTTTCTAGAGGTGTTATCCGTTCTCCGGATTTAGAAGGTAGCAATGAGGAAGAGATGCTTGAAAATCTCTCCTCGCAAGGTGTAACGGCCGTAAATCGCATTTCCATCAAGCGTAACGGTAACGTTATACAAACAAACACCTACATCCTGACATTCAACCGACTAGAACTGCCCAAAACAATAAAAGCTGGATTTCTCTTAATTACAGTTTCTCCTTACATACCTAACCCATTGCGGTGCTTTCAGTGCCAACGCGTTGGGCACAGCAAAAATGTATGCAAGGGAAAACCAATTTGTGCACGATGTGGCCAAGATGGCCACAAAACTGAAACCTGTCAATTGAAACATCACTGTGCAAATTGCAAAGGACCTCATTTTGCTAATTCAAGGGAGTGTCCTTTGTGGAAAAAAGAGAAACTGGTGCAACAGAAAAAAATATTTCTTACCCTGAAGCGCAGAAATTGGTTGAGCTTGCTACACCATCGCCCATATTTGCAACTTCGTTTGCAAATGTAGCGAAGCCAAAAACCATTTCCGTTGCTTGTCAGACGGAGTTGCCCCTGCCAGCTTCTGGGCAGACAGGATCATCTTCCCCAAAACCCCACTACCTCAGAAACCATTATTGATTGCTCTTGGCACCCAGACAAGTTCGTCGACAGTGCCCGGGGCAACTGAGGAGATTGTGCCAGAAACTCCTCCCGCATATGGTGGAAAGCCACCTTCTTTAACCTCAAAAGGTGGAAATCCACCCAAAACCACTCACGACCGACCTTCAACTTCGAAGGCCGGTTCAAAACTTGCATCTTTCCGAAGTAGGAAAGGCGAAGATGATCCTGTCCAAACCTATAACAGGTTCGGGAATCAGGACAATATGATGGATGTTGTTTTGGAATTTCGCGACCCCAATTCCAAGCAACATTCAAGAAGTCCTGTTCAACATCCCTGACAATGGTCAATTCCATAATTCAATGGAATTGTCGTGGAATTAAGCCAAATTTTAATGAAGTCCAAATTCTTATACAAAAATGTAATCCATTAGCTATTTGTTTACAAGAAACATTTCTTAAACATTCTGATAAACTATCATTTAAACATTTTGTTGCCTATCATCATTTTGCCAATAATGATGGTAGAGCACATGGTGATGTGTCCATTATTCTTAATGGAGATATCCCACAGAGTCAAGTTCCCCTAACCACTCCGTTGCAGGCTGTGGCGGCAAGGGTGACTTTACATATCCCTATTACTCTATGCTCTGTGTATCTACCACCAAGTTTAAATCTAAACCCCAGGGATCTTGATGACCTGATCGCACAATTACCTTCCCCGTTTATCATTTCGGGGGATTTCAATTGTCATCATTCACTCTGGGGTAGTCCTGACGATAATATCAGAGGTAATCAAATAGCTGACTAAATAATGATTCGCCTACTTATCTACATCCAGCAACTGCTTCTTTTTCTTCCCTCGATCTAACCATTTGCTCTCCAGTCCTATTTCAGGATTTTACGTGGAGAGTTAATGAAAATCTCTGTGGCAGTGATCACTTCCCGATTTTAATAAATAATAATGGACCCTCCCCGGTTGAAAGGCCGCAGAGGTTGAAGTTACATAAGGCTGATTGGACACTGTCTGAATCTTTGTGTCTCTTCTCTTTTGATACAAAGGAGTTAGAAGATGCAGATGAGCCTATGGCTTTATTCACTTCCACTCTTCAAGATGTAGCTGAGCAGGCGATTCCAAAAACCACGACTGAACCAAAACGTTTCAATAAACCATGGTATAATGATGATTGCAAATCAGCTCTGAAAGAGCATGATCTTATCTTGAGACGATTAAAGAACCACCCTTCCATGGAGAATATTGCAGAATACCAAATGGTCCGGGCGAAGGCCCGTAGAACCATTCGCCAAGCAAAGAAATCTTCATGGCAGGCTTATGTCTCAAGGATTAATTCCCGTACCACTTCCAAATCGGTATGGGATAGGATTCGTAGAATTAAAGGTAAAAGTAGTGCTTTATCAGTTAACCATCTAAATGTTAATAATACCACCTTAACAACATTTCCGATATTGCTAATTCTCTGGCCAGCACATTCTCATTCAATTCCTCATCAAATTTCTCCTCTGATGCCTTTCGGGGTATTAAACATCAGCAGGAGAAAAGGCCACTTAATTTTAAGTCCCGTAATGATGAATGTTATAATGAAAAGTTTTCTATTGTAGAGCTCCGTGATTCGCTTAAGCGGGCTCGGGACACTGCAACTGGTCCAGATGAAATTCACTATCAAATCTTCAAACATTTACCTTTTCAAACGCTATTATTATTATTAGATCTTTATAACCGGATTTGGGTTGATGGGAATTTCCCTCCTTCGTGGCATGAAGCCACAATAATTCCCATCCCTAAACCGGGTAAAGATCCTACGAATCCTACCAATTATCGCCCAATTGCTTTAACTAGCTGTATTTGCAAAACCATGGAGAGATTGATCAATCGAAGGCTTGTTTGGTACCTTGAGTCCAACAACTTAATTACTGACCTCCAGTGTGGATTTCGGTCCCAAAGGAGCACTCTTGATCATCTCGTTCGATTTGAAACGTTCGTCAGGGACGCTTTCATCCAGAAACAACATTTAGTTGCTATATGTTTTGATCTGGAGAAAGCTTATGATACCACATGGAAATATGGTATCATGCGCGACCTATGTTCATAAAAAATTTCTTAAAAGATAGGTCGTTTAAGGTACGCTTGGGGTCAATATTCTCTGACCCATTTCCCCAGGAAATGGGAGTTCCTCAGGGAAGTATTTTATCTCCAACATTATTTGCTATTAAAATTAATACAATTCCCGCGTGCCTTAAACGTGGGGTCGACGGCTCTCTATATGTTGATGACTTTCAGATGTGTTACAGTTCGACAAGTATGCAGACAATCGAACGGCAGTTGCAGCTTTGTTTGAATTCTATTCATCGATGGGCAAATCCAAGATGTATGCACTTCTGTCAACGAAGAGGTTTACATCCTGATCCGGAACTTACACTGGATGGAAGCCCCATTCCAGTTGTAGATGAAACAAAATTCTTGGGTTTGATATTTGATAAGAAATTATCATTTATCCCCCATATCAAAACCCTCAAGAAGAAATGTCTGAAAGCCCTCAACATATTGAGAGTCTTATCAAACATTGACTGGGGAGCATACCGTAAGGTCTTGCTCAGATTATATCGAGCTTTAATAAGATCTAAACTCGATTATGGGTGTATTGTGTATGGGTCTGCCCGCGGGTCGTATTTTAAAGAGCTCGACACCGTACACAATCAAGGAATTAGAATCAGTCTAGGAGCATTCCGTACATCTCCAGTGCAGAGTTTATACGTCGAGGCGCACGAGCCCTCATTGCACGACAGACGTGATAAACTGGCACTGCAGTATGCTACAAAAATTGCATCTCCACCTCATCATATTTCATATAACACCATATTTAGACCATATCATGAACATCTATATATGCTGAAAACTAACGTTATTCCACCATTCGGTATTCGTATTCAACCTCTTCTGTCAGAGGCTGGCATCAGTCATGACAGTATTGCGAATACCCCTTTGTTTAGTCCTCTACCCTGGACTATATCGCCTTCAAAGATCGATTTAGATCTAACGAAACACAAAAAGAAAGATACTAGTTCCACGGTGTTTCAGTCTCTCTTTCGAGAGTTAAGGTCTAAATATGGTGATTATGTTCCCATTTACACAGATGGTTCCAAAGATGGTGACCGGGTAGCTTCGGCTACCGTCACGCCATCTGGAATCATTTCTGTTAGACTTCCACCTGCTGCTTCCATATTTACTGCTGAGCTCCAGGCCATCTTTCAGGCTTTGGAGTTCATTCAATCCTCTCCATCTTTAAAACATATTCACTGATTCTTTGTCCTCTTTACAGGCAATAAACAATAAACAGCTTGTACACCCATTAGTAGCAGACATTTATCTTCTGTTACTATCAAATGGATTTAACGGCAGGGACATTGTTCTTTGCTGGCTCCCCAGTCATGTTGATATTAAAGGGAATGATCAAGCAGACTTAGCTGCTAAGTCTGCTTTAGATCTTCCCATAACAAAATTTGTTTTACCATTCACAGATTTTAAATCACCCATAAACCTTTTTATATATGACCGCTGGCAACGGTCTTGGGATCTTGCAGACACAAACAAACATCATCACATTAAGCCTCTCTTAGGAGACTGGCCAAGCTCCTACATGAGAGATGAAGTGGTTTTGTGTCGCTCTCGCATTGGTCATACATTTTTAACTCACATTTTCATATTAAGCATCTCAAAGATATAAGATCACAATTTTACCGTTGTCAGTCATTAAATCACATGTTTGGCCAACCGGGTGTGTATAACAACGTGTTAGATATTTTAAAAAGAGACAGGATTTTATTATAAATTTTAATTGTATATATATATATATCATTTCATTTTTGTATTTAATATTTATATGCATAAAAGATTGATTTTTTATTTCTAATTTTACTTACTGTGATATTGTTTTTATTTATGCATATAATTTTTTCTGTGATATAATTTAGCCTGTCTCAAAATAATCACCATATGTTTGGCGCAATATAGCCCGGTTGGAGCTGACGTGCCATAAAACCATATTTCATTTCATTTCATTTCATCATTGTTATACTTGTCGAGTAGTACTTGTCTAGACACATGTATTTAATTGTAAGTATTAATTATGGTATAGTCATATATGGTGAGTAATTATTCAGAGTTATGCATAGTTATTACTTCTAGTATTATATTCTCTGATTGGGCTTATTACTTCTAATATAGTCTTATGGTAAGCATTACTTCTCTAGAAACCTGTATCTAATAGTGGTATAGTCCTGCATGGTAAGCATTACTTCTGTAGAAACATGTATCTAATAGTCGTATAGTCCTGCATGGTAAATATTAGGTCTCTAGAAATATGTATCTAATTGTGGTGTATATGGTAAATGCTACCTCTCCATAAGTATTATCTATTTGTGATATAGTCTTACACTATATTTGTTTTAATTATTTTAGTATAATACGAAGAAAGGATAAGCTACTTGATGAATACGTATCTAGATCTGACGTCAACCATCCTAATAACATGTATGACGGCATGACACCAAGAGAAGATAATCAACAGTATGAAATGTCATCTGCGCGAGATTCTAACGCAACGACTGACGATGTTCAGTCTACATATGACGTCATGGTGAATAGATCTTCCGAGAACAATTTTCAAACATTGGCGCCACCTGTAAATAACGGTGTATACGCAAATCAGTGACTTTAGTTGACAATTATAAATGTTAATCAAATAATTATAATTTAAGTTTGAACAGTTTTAATGGCTCTGTTATGTTCGGCCGGTTGTCAACACGGTTTCGCATCAATGACAATAACGCTGCGAATAAACCTGTTCTAATCTTGTTACCGTATGATCTCCCCTTATCAGCGGTGCAGGACGGGGGGCATGACAAGGGCAGCTGTCTAGTCGTTACGATAGGACGAAACACCAAGGTCCTTTGTACACAATGACGTGCACGTAAAAGATGAATTGGCAGTTGGAATTCGATATAAGAGTAGGGCGTTGTGCCACTGTCCGAGAAAATTTCCCTCATAGCACACTGTATAGGGTATGCCCGTCTTTATTAGCAAAATAGTAGGACCTTAAACCCCATTTCATTTCAATTATTTGTTCTAATCTTGAAGGTTCGCGCAAAGGCAGGTTAAAACCTATCCTCATGTTTAACGTTAAAAATAAAATTTGACTAGTTGATTGTTTTACTAAAATGTCCGCCTGTCACATTGCAACAGGGCCTCTTTGAATTAAGTCACTATTTTCGTATATTTGGCCCGAAGCAGACCACCTTCTCTTCCTCTAAGCGGATTCCTGAAAGATAGACACAAGATTTCTTATTTGTCCAGTGCTTATGGTATATTGTCTGCCGATTAACGAATGAAGTATATTACCTTGTGGCTTGGTGGTCAGTTGCTAGTTAAGCCAGGATATGTGGCGCTTCCCGCCTTTAAAAGGCAGACACTGGCATAGCGTTTTCAGAACATCATTCAACACGACTTTAAAGTGAATAAATTGTTTAATCTAGCGCTGTAATGATTTATTGGATGCGATAAATCATGTAAATTGTTTTATCTGAATATTGTATTTCTTGTATTGAATTACTGGATGTGACATAAATATAGAAATTAAAAACCAGTGTCGTCCAGAGTTTTAACTAATGTGATAACGACTACTGGCGACGAAAAAGTTTTGAAAAATCGCGGTGTCAACATACTCCTCGCAAACACTGCTGGACTGACTGGTGATTTCTGTCATAAATTATGACTGGCTAACGGTCAGGGTAACAACCAATCTATTACAGCGTAACAATCAATCGGACTAAACATATGTCAATGTAACACGTTATGACAATCGCGGCTACATTATGTCACAACAATGAGTCATTTTCCAGAGAATAGCAGAATATTATGGAAGAGTATCGCTGCCAATAGTAAATGCTCTGCTACGATGTCTTTTCCATTGATTATATGTAAAATGTACAATGTACAATGTCCTATTCCGGTAATGGTCAAGTCAAAATACCTGTAAGGTGAGATTTAAATGTAAAACATCAAAGGTTAAGTGTTCAATGACAAATGTTTGTGGGAAAATCCTCTTTTTGACGTGTCTACATTTTACATTTCTCTCATTACATTTGCGCTCTGCCACATCCCATTTGTCATTCACGCTTTCTACATAGCAACTTTCGCACAGCATCAACTTTCATATGCAAATGTAGGATATCACGCGACTTATTAACATATACGGAAACCTGGCACACTATAATCCAGAACAAGTATATTCACGACACTATTACAGGAAATCAGCCTAGCACACAATAAAAATTTACTTACCTTGACACTTTGGATGGTACTTTACCATGATTACGGGAGCTGGGTGTGGGGGCTGTGCAATGTCCAAATACGAAATTCCAGGTATCATGTTACATATTAGTGAAAAGCACGTTCATTTCTGTTTGTAAATATATAAATATTTTTCTGGTACAATCGTATTTTATAATTCAAATCCAATAAATATCACACTATTAAAGGGGTATTCAAGTAAAAATACTTGTCTAAATACGAAATTCCCGATACCATATTACGTACCACTGATTGCTCTTTTCAATGCAAATAATTTTCTGGCACATTCATATTTGCTTAACTTTACAAAATAAGATTAAAGTTGAAGTGACAGAAGGGTGGGTAGAGGACTAAACAAAACTAAAGTAAAGATACAGGGGTTAATCAAACATTCTGTATGTCCATACTAAAAAATGTATAGTCATTCCTCTCTTTAAATATATTATTTATTTGTTGGGCACAATGCTTATATATTGTTGTTGTTTTAATGGATCAAAGTAGGCTACTCAACTCCGTTTATAGAGAGACCGGAAAGAGTGGGGGTGTTTAAAATATCAAAATACGGGTATTAATACGAAATTCTAGTTATTGTGTTACAAATTACTGGAAAGTGTGTTTTTTGGCTGTTTGAATCTATCAATTATTTCCTGGCACATTCGGGGATCACGTGGCTAAGTGGGTAAGACGCTAGTTCGCTAGCCTGGAGGTCGGGTGTTCGATCCCTGCATTGGCCGAGAAAGTTCATCCAGATTTTCCGGCGTGGTTCTCCCTTGTCAGTGATGCAGGACGGGGGGCTGACAAGGAAAGCTGTCTAGTCGTTCGGATGGGACGAAAAACCCGAGGTTCCGTGTACACATTGGCGTGCACGTAAAATATCCCTTGGCAGTTGGAATTCGATATAAGAGTAGGCCGTAGTGCCGCTGTCCGGGCAAAATTTCCCTCATAGCACACTGTATGGCGTATGCCCGTCTTCATTAGCCCAGCTTAGGAGCAGAACAGTAGGACGTTAAACTCCATTTCATTTCATTTCATTTCCTGGCACATTCATGATTACGCACTTTCGTCTAGATGGTTTAACCTCACTTTCCCCACATTTGATTGTTTTGATAGAGGATTAGGAGGTTAGTAGACCGTGGGTGTAGGACTATAGTCTGTTTTAATTAATTAGTATCACTGGTGTAAACTTCTCACTCTAGCTATTGTTACTGGTGAACACTTCCCACTATCAGTAGATTGGGCAAATTAGTGAAATCGGTTTACTAATAAATTTACATTGTGAGCTGTTTTGATGTTATAATTAATTTGAAATAAAAACAAATAAAGTTCTGATATTTAATCACAGCTTATCAGTTAATATGTAGCTCCTCTGAATCGCAAATGGTCATTCCAAGATGGCGAACGCTCTGGTTAACTTTAAATACATTGCTAATACTTGAACAGGAATATGTAGAACTAACCATCAGCCAAATAGAATCTGGGCGCAGACTTGCTCCCAAAAGAAGAAAGTACCACCGCCTTGATGAGAGAAGCGTAGAAGAGAAGAATTTTTTAATAACTGGTGCCAAGACCCCCATTGAATACCTTAACACTGTTACGAATTTTGTTGGACTGTGAATTGTCATGTTTATCAAACTGTTTATAAATATTTATACTATAAAAATGTATTTATTTATGTATTTACTATGTTTAAGTGTCACAAACTTGTTACAGACTATACTTTAAATCCCCTTAATTTACTATGTTTAAGTGTCACAAACTTGTTACAGACTATACTTTAAATCCCCTTAAACCCCCTTTGTTGGTTAATTAGTCATGACCGGGTGGACTTTGACTCTAGACAATAGATGTGGGGAAAGTGAGGTGTCCCCGTCTAGATAGTTTCTTATGGTGTCCCAGCTTGATTTACTGTTATCGTGCATTTAACACTTAACATATGACGGTTTACATTTAACTCTTGCTTTAGAGGTATTTTGACTTTATCATTATCGGTATTAGAACTTTGTACATTGTACTTTTTACACATAATCAATGGAAACGACATTGTCGCAGAGCATTTAATATTGGCAGCGATACCCTTCCATAGAATATTGCAGAAAAACTCATTCTGTGATAAAGTACCCAGTTTGGTAATCGCCATATGCAGAATCGCTTTATCATCTGTTGAACCACACAGCAATATTTACACCATGTTTTAATATGTTTAATCACTGTCCGAGTTTTAGGGCAGACCTCAGATCAACGAGACGAACTGTCGTGTTACTTATATACCTTTATCATTCAGATAAATATTCTATGGCTGAATTGGTTGTCAACATTTGATCATATCTAGGTCATTCGCTCCATGATCCGATCTTTTATAATGCTCTCATGTTTCAGCCCTAAAACAAGATGTCGACGCTCATGTAATTAATTCAAGAATTGTCATTTCAGAAATATTTATTTTCATTGTCTATTCAAAGTCCAATACGCTTACGCTTTTTATGGTACAATTTATCTCTTGAAGGATCACATCTATGGTTTCAATTAATCCTAAGCCGTGGTCACGTTTCATGTTTATTTATAATAATGCATGAACTATGGGATTTTATGTCGGGAAGGGGTGCAACACTTTCTTGACACTGGCCATAAAGTTGCATTACACGTTCGTAACCGAGGGATGTTTCTTGTGCTTGCTTACCCTTTAAACTAGCGTTGCTTACCCTTTAAACAAGCGAGGAAGACTTAAACGTCCTGGGCGTCCGAGACTACATTCTGGGTAGAACTACGACTTCGAACAAAGATACACAGAAAAGATTTGATTGGACGATAAAAAAAACACTCCATCAAAACCCCAAATCTTCGCCCCTAAGTACAACAATGGATAGACGGGGAATTCTCGTGTTATTGCGTCAGGAATATGCCTTGTTGAAATATTGGGTAGTCCTGGTGATTCATTGCGTCAGATATTGGCACACCGTCAGGGAAATGAAATGAAATGAAATGGGGTTTAACGTCCTACTGTTCTGCTCCTGTACTGGACTAATGAAGACGGGCATACGCCATACAGTGTGCCCGGGCAGTGGCACTATCGCCTACTCTTATATCGAATTCTAACTGCCAAGGGATCTTTTACGTGCATTCCAATGTATACACGGGACCTCGGTTTTTTCGTCTCATCCGAAGGACTGGACAGCTGTTCTTGTCGGGCCCTCCATCCTGCACACCGTCAGGGAGATCTTGGGTTCACTCTCGGTGTTTCTGGTGATTTTTAGCAATGTTGAGCGTTTAGTGGTACAGTATGAAAGGGGTGGCAGGAACCCCATATAAACGTAAAGATGACTTTACAATCGGTACATCGGGAGAGAGAGAGAGAGAGAGAGGGGGGAGAAATGGGATTTAACGTCCACTCGACACAAACTAGGTCATTTCGGGACTAACATATGGTTTAATTTTATTTCAATAATTCGCTTGCGCGTAGGGGTCTTTAGCAGTGGGAGGAAACCAGAGGACCCGGAGAAAACCCACGAGGTTGGACAGGCGACGGTACATCGGATTAGGACGTTACAATATCTACGTAGCTATAATGTATACCACTTATATAATATATATTAAACATTCAACTCCACTGTCTTAATAATAGGACGTTAAATCTTATTTCATTTCATTTAAAATATATCTTGTCACATTTATATATTATACTCTACCGCATAGAAACAGTTATACTTCATAGCTTAATTTAGAAATCAGCTGACTATTCAACCTTCCTGTTTTAATACCTGGGTACACACATGACTATGTTATATGAATATAACTCCTTGCATATTGTTACACCAGTTATATACTTCCTTGTCTACTAATACAACATACAGGTATATACGAATATATTAATCTTTCAACAGGGGTATTATACTCCCATTAATGTTTGTATTGTATTCATATACAACCGTTTAAATTGAATTGATCTATTTTGTTTACCTTACCCGGATCATGTGTTATGTTTGACAGAGTTTGACGATCTTCAGACATATATGTCAGATGTGGATATTCGTGTCGTGGCGTGATCGTTAGTTGGTCTGTACAAGATACTTTACAAGTGAATATTTCACACAGTTATTACGAACTGGTTTACAGCTACCGGTGTTGCCTTCACAGTGATGAACCTCGGAGAGAGCAAGTGTAATTGACTGAGTTTATACTTGTAACCGTATCACATCTACACACATTCATGACAAGAAGATGTGTGTTTATACGCTATATGTGTTTTACTATTTGCGAAAAGTAGTTGCAGTAGACATAAAAGTTTGAATGGTAATAACTAGATTGTATAGCATATTATATATAAATAATTTCTAGGGTCTAACTAGTTAAAGTTCATTAACAATCTTATAAAATAAATGATAATTATAGTTGGTTGAATGAACTTGTGATAAATTTCTTTTAAATATAACGCAAAGGTGTTTGTGTTAAAGAGGTTTTAATATAGTTCGATATAAATCGATTTTTGTTATTGCATTTAAAGGCATTGTCATACGTTTAGTGCTCACGTGGTCGTATGACTCACTCTTCTAGAACACCCGATACCACTTGTTATTCGGGGAGTTCACACACCTAACTATTGTACTAATTTTACTGTTTTAATATATACAATATGGCTGTTATTTGGAATATAATGATAATAGAAGTTCTTTCGTATGGCCTAGGTAAGTTTATATATAAATTTCTTGCACCAAATTTAAACCACATCTACTACAAACATGTAAGATTAAGTTGCCAAATTGAGTCAAAGAATGATTAATAAAGTGTCCGAATAAGTTGTCATACCCTTGCCATGGATCGTGTTCAATTTGGCAATCCTATAGCAACTTGCCCATTAAAAATTACGACACAAATACTATAATGAACCATGTAAACAGTGAAATTAGGAATCAGTCCACACGAAGTTAACTCACAATCTCTTGATCATGTCGATTGACCAGCTGTTAATATGACAATAAAATACGTATTCACGTAACGCCCATTTTAGTGATATTTTGGTTTGACCAATGATCTGAGAATCCAATTCATTTAAATAGAACAAGAAGTGCATCATGAGCAAACTTCTTTTCTGAAAGAGACCAACTGGTTCTAGATGTCTCCAGAACATGTTAATTCGAAAAGTTTTGCAAACTCTTAATTAAAACAAACACCTGCAAAATGCAAAGTTAATATTGGCGTCGCAGAAAATTAATTGCCATTACAGTGATTTTAGTGGTAGAGGGACGTGTTAACCTATTTGAACACAAGAAAGCATGGACATTTAATAATTTAAAAAAAAAATATTTTGCTCAATTCAGAAGAATATGCTAAATTTCACTCTGCTCTTCCGAAATAATAGATTGACATATCATTGTTCTTGCCAGGTTAACTTAGAACTTTTTCCCCCCTTAAAGTAAAGCCAGTGCTAAAAATTAGCCTAAAAACTACCACTTTCCGCTGAAGTCTTTTTATTTTATAAATGAAATACTTGTTTTCGTTTTCTATTTCAGCAGTCGTAAATGGTCAATATGCATCGAGTACAAATATAGGTAAGACTCTTATACCTCTCTTGGTGTTGATGGGTGTCGTATGAGTATGGTGGAGGGAAGGGGTATTTTTATTGTTACTCTTACCTAATGCCCCTTCAATAATTAAATTGATGTTTATGTTATAGTACCAGTATGTATCAAACGTACTTCAGTTATAAACAGATTAATATACCTGTTATCTGTTATTGTTCATTGTTACAGTACCAGTATGTACCTACAGTACTGCATACCTGTTGTTGTGTTAATGTTTCAGTACCAGTATGTACCAACATTACTGTCAGTTATACACAGATGTATATACCTGTTAATGGTGGTGTGGGTGATGGTTGTCAGTGTGACGTCAAGTTGCTTCAAGCAGAGTCATCTGGCAGTAACCTTGTTAATGTATCCAATGTAGAGGGTGTAAAAGAATGTGGATATAAAGTGGTTAATTATAACACAACTAATAATGATAGCTGGACGTGTTCTAATAGTGAGATATTCCTCTATCCACTGAGTTTAAATAAATCCTTCCAGTTGACATTTACCAGAGATTCAACACCAGAACCAACTTCTAAAGGATTCTGTTTACATTTAACCACGACAATCAACAAAACTGTTACAAGTAAGTGTGTTTCAAACCATAACAATATAAGTACTGTGACGTCAAACAAAACAAAAACAGTTTATGAATGCTTAACACAGGACTCAAGAGATGGATGTTGAGTGGAATTGTATGTGGCATATTTGAACCCTTACATGCTCAAATCTCTGCATACTTGATAATTCTCATAGCAACTGACATGTGCTTTAGATTACTTGGCAGAGTTTTCACTTGGTCTCCGATATATTATCGATTCGATTGGTAATTATTGACAAAATAAGTTTATTTGGGTTACATAACTGTTTTACATGGCTTACCTCGATTGTTTTTAATGGGGGTGGGGGACTCAATGAGGGGTTCTATCCCGGTGTTGGTCGAGGAATTTGGCCCTGATTTTCTCGTGTGTTCTCCAACGTGTACTGGAGACCTCGGTGTTTCGTCCCATCCGAGCGACTAGACAGCTGTCCTTGTCAGGCCCTCCGTCCTGCATCACTGTCAAGGGGGAACCACGCCGGAAAATATGGATGAACTTTCTCGGCCAATGCAGGGATCGAACACCCGACCGCCAGGCTAACGAGCCAGCGTCTTATAAACCCACTTAATATTTATGAAAAGTTTACCTGCTAATTTATACTTATTTAAAAAAAAACGGTAGATGGACGTGTGGGCCTTATTCACGAACAATTGAACTAAAATGTGACCCCCCACAGCATACTGAGTCACAATGAGGAAATTTTGAAAATTGAGTTATTGTTATTATCACATTCTTCAACTCATTACCTTCAATTTGATGTATAGTTTGTCTGAATTGGGCAAGAATTGACTGAGCTGTGTCCATTAGAAGCTACCCAACTCACAAAAGTAAGTTTTGAGAAAAAGCAAGTCAAAGATTTGGTATGTTCAAAAACAAAATCCCATAGCAACCAGGCCATTTATCTGCTGTTTTGTCGTTGAATATATCTTTCCATGGATTTTCAGGGGTGCTGAAGACGAAAATCGTAGTAAAAATTTGATCCGACTATTTCCACAATTTATTTGCTATATTTTGTCGTTTAATATGTTTTTTATTTAGGATTTCAAGGGTGCTGACGAGACGAAAATCGTAATAAATGCACTCCTTTCGTAACGAAACATCCACAACACATACGGCATAATATTCACATGATAGTGTTATACTGAAGAACAATCTATACATTAGTAGTCTGTTGTGTATAATATAACTTTAGTGAGATTAACTTAATCTTAATCTCATCAATTAATTAGCACCTTAGTGCCAGCTAGTGGTCAGGAGAGTAAGATTGTTGATTGGATAATCATCAAATAAGCCGCAACAGCTGTTCATTTAACACGTGAATTAAAATAAGATTTTGCGTGTACGATAGGTCAATTATTATTTTCAGGTACCGTGACGTTATCAAAATATGTGTCCCTATAGGAATGTCAATTTCATAGTCAATGCTTACGTTCACTTTCGTGCATTTTGGCTTTGATGTAAATATCAACATTATTCAGAGGATACTCAATGGCAGACTTGAGAATCGTCGCATTTCGGCTCGTTGGTCGACCCATTGTGATAAGAGAATTTTAAACAATAATATCCCAAATGCATTCCTTACTTTGCATGCCGTATGAAGAACCGACGGTAAACGGAATTCAGCTATCAATAATATTCTCTTCGAAAAGAACATTATTGGCCATTTTATTTATTTCCATTTAAGGCCTATAGATTATTTTTTAAAGATGATATGAGATATCAAACAATCACCACTTGGATTAATTATTCGGAGTAAATAATGAGTTGTCGACGACTTTATCATTGACCCGTGACAGTTGATTAGTAATAGTATTACTCAATGACACACACCCGATTGTCGATCAATTTACATCATCAACCACGTGGTTTCGATTAACACTCAACACCAATCTATACGAACAGAATTAATTTTTTTTCTGCCACTTATCAGAGTGAATCGCATGTAGGTGCCCAAAACATTGCCAAAACCAAATATTTATCGATAATGTCTTGCACGCGGTGTCTGGGCCAATCAGCAAAGGAGTTATGTTGACAGCATGGCAACAGGCGGAGTTTATTTATATTTTTGGAGTGTTTTAAAACTCGATTGTATCCGTTCAAAATCAATTCATCGACAATATTTTGATCATATTTATAAACTAGAGATGCTCCGCCAATTATTATGCAGGAGGAATGACCGGTCGTCCCACTGCAAGCGAAGAACAAATAAATAATTTCGCCGAGAATTTTAAGAAATAGGACAGATTTAAGAATACGGTACTCTTACAAAACGTTCAAATAAAGGACTGTATTCTTAAATATTTTAGTTTAAGTTTTTGTGAATAAGGCAATATGACATTAAATAACTTTATGGAATAGGTATACGGAGACTGATTTCCCAAATAAATGAGATGGTGAATAGAACACGCTGAGAGAGAGAGAGAGAGAGAGGGAGCGAGAGAGAGAGGCTAATTCGCTAGCGCGTAGGGGTCTTTAGCAGTGGGGGAAACCTGAGGACCCAGAGAAAACTCACGGGGTTGGACAGGCGACCCAACTCCTTGTCACGTACAACCGGAGAATCGAAATCACGCCAATTGACTCAATGTCAGATCTTAACTATTCGACCATCCAATCCCGCATCAGGCTCATAACTTGTATTGCATTCATACTAAAATGCCTTGTTGTGCATGTACGCTATTGGTTTTTATTCTAGATATTTCTTTCTCCATCACTTGCTGGCGTTACCATAATACATCAGCTTCTACTAGCACAACATCAACTCCCGGGACACAAGAAAAAACAACAAAACCAACAGAAACCAATACTATAACAACATCACCAAATGTGTCATTGACAAGTTCAACACAAGAACCAACACAAACTAGTCCTGTAACAACATCACAAATTCTGTCAGTGACGAGTGATACAACTTCAGGTGGAACTCAATCAAGTTCTGAGACATCTGTACAGGGGACAACTGAAAAGGTAACAGGTATACCAGGTAAGAATTTATGTGAAGTTCGAGAAGTATGGAATTTTTCAAACTGTTATAATCAATCGTGTTATAAAGGGGTAGAATGTAAGTGCTGTATTCTAAATATTGGCATTGTAAATATAGACGAGATTATCCACACATTTACATACGAGGCAGTTCATCTAAAATCAGGTGACGTCACGCTAAAGTCTTCAATTGGCGTAACATAGGCAGTTATATATCTTTTTCCTGTGCGATATTTTATAGCCGTCCGTCTTAAATTAGCCGTGTTAAACGAGAATTCATATCAATACTTTCATAGGTTTGGGCTGTTGTGCTTTCAGTATGCATTGTACCGAACAATCAAATATATTTAGCATGCTGTATAGTGTTGATGGTTTAATGATATAGTTGATCTATGTAATTTGTAGATGCTGCTATAATTGGTGGAGGTGTAGCCGGATCATGTCTGTTTCTTTTTATAATTATTGTGATTATTGTTTGGTAAGTATGAAAACCATTGGAAAGTTATTATTTTAAAACTGTAGAATATACATGTATATACATACAATGTATGTAGACAATGCTATTTATGTAAAACGTCTTCCATATCGTAAATTATAGATATTTTCTTTATTATATGTACAAATAGTCATCTGTAGCGAATGGAATGCAATATAGTTTAAGGTCTTGTCAAAATATTACTTCATTTATCTTGTGACTACATGCTGCCAGGTTTCCCATGGTCATAGGTGCAATGCTTGGACTGAGAATGTTGCAATGGGAACTTCGATTTCGCCTACTGTTCTTCAAATTCAACCACCCGTGGGTTCATTTACTTGTATACCAGCGCGTACGTGGTTGACGTTCCATGTCAACAGCACAGACGATTCTCTTACCACGCGTTTCAAACAGTTTTGGCTGACAAGTCCATTGCAATGCAATTTAGTGTGATGCTATTTGAAATATCACCCCAATGCTGGGTAGAAGCACACTATTCAATTCACAGTTGAAGTTACTATAATGAAGCTATTAACCCAGGATTTGGTGTTTTTCCAGTTTAATGAAACGACGAAAAAACAACCAATATAACAAACCATCCACTAGAACTAATGGAGATACTGGTTATGAAAACGTACATCCTGAAGAACCGATAATGATGGAAAACAACAGGGATTCACAACTTACACAAGGTAGAACCAATAGTAACAACACAGATCAGACAAGGTCACAAATACAGGATGAAATGATTTATCTTGAGAATGACCTGTATGTCAGTGCGGATTCAGTTCCCGACAATTCTACTCCAACTTCACGTTCTCCTAGCAGTCCAGATTATACCGATATCGATGACTTCCCAGGACGAAAACCTGACAAAGCCCATGCAATTGCTCCAGCAGACGTTTCCTTGGACAATACTCCGAATGTTAATAATGTTTATGCTGTGGTCAACAAGAAACCGAAGATCGAAAGGGCAGACGACGAAGCTAGCAACTACAAAGACGAAAATCAGCCGGACACCTTTTCCATTGGTCAAAGTCCAAACTCTAATAACGTTTACGCTGTTGTTAGCAAACCCCCAAAGAATGAACAGAAAGATAATTCGTGTGAAGAACCCAACCCCCAGGCTTCCGTCCACAATGGTGAAAGTCCACCTGAAATATTTTCCGTCAGTCAAACTCCAAACCCTAATAACGTTTACGCTGTGGTGAACAAAAAACCCAAAGTGACTGATAAACCTTCTAAGCCAGAAACACCACCCAAGCCAGGTAAGCCGCCTAAACCTGAAAAGGCTGTTAAACCGCGAGTTCCAACAAAATCATCAACCAAGTTGTAATGAAACAAACGGTACCCAGTCGCTTCGGATCACCGTATTCGGCTGTGTTCATTAACTGGAAAATATATGAAAAAACTTCACTGTTTTATCTGTGATACATTCATTGGAAGCTACCACTTAAGCTGATTTCTTTAAAACTATAAAATGACCTAGAATCTAGCGACAGGAAATACAAACTCATTGAAGATGAATTCCGTTATATTTTAATCTCTGATTTTTTTTGATGAATTTGATAGTGTGTAGTTCCGCAAATGTGGAATGACCTAACCAGTTGTTATAAAGTGCTCAATATCTATTGCTCAGATTAAATTTAGAATTAAGTTATATATGTTCATTATATATTATTATGTGTTATTATTATAGTCATTGTCGTTATACCGCGCTTGGAGCATTCAACTTGGATGGATTAAATGCCCAGTATTGTTATCAAACCCTACTTTATACCTAGTCTGATTAACTTAAATCCAGTTATTAAGTACAACTTCAGCGAACGAGCTACTGAATTGATCTAAATTTCTCATTTCTGCCGGTAGGACAGAATCACTCTATGTAAGATTGAGCTGACTGTTATTCTATAACAGTTCAAACATAGGTTATGAATAACGGATATATAATGAATATATTAAAAAAATTCAATCAAATTACTTTATTCTGAGAGAAATTACGTCTGTTTGCAGTATAGCCGAGTCGCGATAGTCATTGCTACCGTTGTTACCATAGTAAATACAATCTCGATTATCCATTTTTTTAAAAATAAATTGAACGACAATCTTCTTTCACTTCAATGAAAACGCGAGCATCCGATGGTCTAGAGAGTTGATTATAAACTTGTGTAAATAAATGTCTATATATAACATTTGGTGCCAAAGGAAAGAGCTACACTGCAGCTTTAGCTCTTACATTATACATCTTTAAATATTAATTAAATCAACTCTGAATTATGCATCTTTAAATATTAATTAAATCAACTCTGAATGAATGAATAAAATGTGGTTTTATGGCACGTCAGCACCAAACTGGGTTTATTGCGACAATAAACGCACCCTAGCACATAATCTAATGTTAATATTACTATAAAAATGCCTTCTGTTTTTTTGTGCTTTGTATATGTTTGTTAGTTTGTAGTTAATTATCCCCTCCCTTTCGAATATAACACTTAATTGGGCTAATGTTAAAAACTTGGTGTAGGTCTTTATCAGGTAAATGACTTGATGGAGCTCGAAGATAACATTTCCGGTAAGCAAAGAAAAAGCAATTTGATTGGTTTGTACTTAGGACACGGTGACTTTGGTTCTTATTAAGTGATAGTGATGAAACTTGGGGTGTGGTAGTTCCAATACATCAATACTTTTACTACGGTCAATAATGAACGTTCCCTGCTCAGGTTGGTCGAGACCTTGGAACACAATAACTCTCCTTCTAATTGAAGTAACATTTTCAAACTTGATATTCAAACGATGAACATTTTCCGCTAAGGCTAACCAATTTCATTGATCTATGCTTTGGGACAAGATAACTTTGATTCTAACTGATGGAGACTAATAAAGTATATAGTTTCACCATCAGGTACTTAGAAACCTTGGATTGAGTTTGATTGTAATCATTTTATGCTTCGACTAAGTATAGATAATCCGTTTGATTAATCAATACTTTTGAAGCATTTGCCGCCCCCCCCCCCCTGCCCCTTGTGATGTGCGAAATAGAGACGTTTGTCCGTATAGCCGTTTGTCTGTGATAGCGGAGCAGATGTTACGCCCCGCAACGCAAGGAGAGAGAGTGAGAGAGAGATAAATGGGGATTAACGTCCACTCGACACAAACTAGGTCATTTCGGGACTAACATATGGTTTAATTTTATTTCAATAATTCGCTTGCGCGTAGGGGTCTTTAGCAGTAGGAGGAAACCACCAATATCTAGTGTCGGCATGTCGTGCGCTATACCCCCGTTAACACCGAGAGTGTTACAAGCAGCTCGTGCTAAATCAGTTCCTTGGGGGTAGCCAGTAACACCAGTATGTGTTAATTGGACATATCCATAATATCTTCCACCTCCAATAAGACGAAAGTCCAATGCTGAAAAAAAGAAAAGGTCCCGGAAATAAGTGTTATTCATGTTAATACTTAGTTCTGTCGCTAGCCAGAGCTTTACATGCTGCGGGTTTGATCAAATGAAATGAAATGAAATGGGGTTTAACGTCCTACTTTTCTGCTCCGACTTGGCTAGTGAAGACGGGTATGTGCCATACGATGTGCTATGGGGGGTATTTTGCCTGGACAGTGGCACTACGGTCTACTCTTATATCGGATTCAAACTGCCAAGGGATCTTTGAAATGCACGCCAATGTGTACACTGAATATGACGTATTAAAGATGTATTATGTAAGAAGTAATTCTGCCTATTACAGGTTTTTATTTTGTCTGTTCATTCTTTAATACGTGTCTTTGCAACAGTACGACGCCCGTAATTATTTTTAGAAATGAAATGAAATGGGGTTTAGCGTTCTATTATTCTGCTCTGATTGGGCTTATGAAAACGGGCAAACGCCATACAATGATGCTATGAGGGAAATTTTGCCCGGGCAGCGGCACTGTGGCCTACTCTTATATTGAATCCCAAATGCCAAGGGATCTTTTACGTACACGCCAATGTATACACAGGATCATAATTATTTATAGTCAATTGGGGTGATGGATTCTGACCCGGATTCGGAAGCAGTGGCGGCGCCAGCCGTCGGTGATTGGAGGGGCAAAGCTGGGGCAAAGTCCAAGGTTAAGGGGGAAAAGGCACGAGCTTCAACTAGCGGTAGGGGGCCTCCCCCAGAAAATTTTGAAAAACAGGTTGCCGGAAATGCAGCCTGGCAGTATTTTACCGTAGTTTAGCTTATATTACGAGAAAGTTTATCTGATTTTGACGCCATTTTGTTTGTTGGCTATTTAGACTCGAATAACAAGACAGGGTTAGGGTTAGGGCTAGCCCTGTCTACATCTTGAGACTATGACGAAATCTACAGGTCCTAGCCCTTACCCTAACCCTTATCCTAACCCACAGACCACATATGACGTCATTCGAGCCTAAATAGTCAACAAACAAAATGGCGTCAAAATCGGATAAATTTATCTCTTATAGAAGCTAATAGCCTAAAATTGAATCGCTAATATCGCGGTTCAGAGTGAAGCAATTTGACTGAAATCTTCAGCATATTCTGTTTTAATTATCTTTGTTGTAACTATTATAGCGAGAACTGTTAGCTCTTTATCTAATCTTACCTAATGCCCCTTTAATAATAACATTGATATTTATATTACAGTACCTGTATGTACCGACAGTACTGTCAGTTATAAACAAATGTTTATACCTGTTAATTTTATGTTACAGTACCTGTATGTTCCAACAGTACTGCATACCTGTTAACGTGTTATTGTTTATGTTACAGTACCTGTATGTACCAACAGTACTGTTAGTAATAAACAGATGAATATACCTGTTAATGGTGGCATGGCTGTCAGTGTGACATCACCTTAGTTAAAGCACCCTCATCTGGCATTAACCTTGTTCTTGTATCTAATGTAGTGGGTGTAAAAGGATGTGGATATAAAGTGGTTAATTATAAAACAACTTACAATGATAGCTGGATTTGTTCTAATAACGAGACATTCCTCTATCCACTGAGTTTAAATAAATCCTTCCAGTTGACATTTACCAGAGATTCAACACCAGAACCAACAACCGACAATCAACAACATTGTTACAAGTAAGTCTTTAAATCCATAACAATATAACTAGTGCAACAACAAACAAAACAAAAAACGGTTTATGAATGCTTGACACGGGACTGAAGAGATGGATGTTGAGTGGAATTGTATTTGATTCCTTACATGCTCAAATATCTGTTTAGTAGATAATTGTCATAGTAACTGACATGTACTTTAGTACATTAGAAATAGATTACTGGGCACAGTTCTCACTGGGTCTCCAATATATCGATTTGGTTGGTAATTATTGACAAAATAAGTTTATTTGGGTTACATAACTGTTTTACATGGCTTACCTCGGTTGTTTTTAATGGTTATTTACGTTATCTATTTTTTAACTATTATTGCAAGAACTGTTAACTCTTTAGCTAATCTCCCATAATGCCCCTTTAAGCCCCGTCAGACCAGGGTGGCGTCCTTACTGCGCTGTTGCGACCGTACGGCGACCAAAAAAATGCACAAGGTCGCCGAGAAAATGTCCAAAATAATTGCAAATTTGAAAAAAAAGTCGCGCTCTTACCGCGACCTGTGCGATTATACCGCTCGCCACGATCTCTCCGCGCTTATGGCGTTGCTATTGAGATCTATTGGCTTGGCAAAGGCGATCATCGGCGAACCCTCGGCTCTCTAACCACGCTCATGGAGCTCTACGTGTATCGCTAGCGCACGTGCCTTTCTACTACGTGATCACGGCCACTATATAAGCTGGTCAGATTTTTGGAAATTCAAGATGACGACATACACACTGTTCGTCAATAGGCAGACGAAGTGACTTATCTTCATACCGTACCTATTGACGATAAGTCACTTCGTCTGCCTACCGACGTGTTGTATGAACTTTGAATCACCTGTTTTTATAAGTCGTACATGAAAAGAATGGTCCCCATATGAACGTAATGCAAGCTTGATAACCGCGGCATGGTCGTATAAAGAACTCCATGAACGCAGTGGGAACCACATAAGATCACCTATTGACGCACTGGAAGACCCATGAGGACGTGGCACAATCATCGTACCATCGCCATGACAACGCCCCAACGCTTCGTGGGGTTGTGGCAGACACGCTTATGGCGACCCTGTCGCGCTTTGAGACCATTCTCCGAAGCCTTAGCAGCGCAGTACGGACGCCACCCCGGTCTGACGGGCGTATTAATGACAGTACCATTATTAAACGCATTCAATGTATACACATTAACGAAGTAAATGGAAACAAAATATGTGAACATTTTCATTATAGATGTAATTATAGCGAGTTTACTTGCTAATTCATACCTATTTATACAACGATATATGGGTGTGCGGGCCTTATTCACGAACAATTAAACTAAAATAGTTGAACGATGCAGACTTTTCATTGATTGAGATTTTAAATCCTAGTACAAATTGTAACTTTATTTTAAGTTTTTTTGTGAATAAGGCAATAGGTATCTGGAGAATTCCCAAATAAATGAGACGATGAATAGAACAGGCTTATAAATTCTATTGCATTGATAACATGTAAACTATCCTGTTTATTCTAGATAACACTTTCACCATCACTTACTGGAGTTACCATACTACATCAACTACAACACCAACACCAACTAATCCCACAACAACTTCACCAAATATGTCATCGTCAAGTTCAACAAAAGAACCAACATCAACTAGTCCTGTAACAACACCACAAAATGTGTCAGTGACGAGTGCAACAACTGTGGATGAATCTACATCAACAAGTTCTGAGACACCTGTATATGGGTCAACTAAAAAGGTAACAGGTATACCAGGTAAGTATGTATATATACTATTCAAAAAAAGTAGGGGATATTTGATTTTTAAGTGTTATTAAAGTCACCTAATGAAACTGACGAAGAAACAAATGACAAAATGAAATGAAGTTCACATTCATCGATTTATTCCAAATGATCGTTAGACTAAGTAAGGCACAGACTGACCATTATAAGGGTAAAATGATACCCGGAGTCAAACAGCAAAGTTACCACAGCATCACAACCAAGTCAGTAACGGGTAAATCCTCCTCTGTTTGCCAAACAAGCATTGATCCGACGTGGCATACTCCTAATGAGACGTCTAAGGTCATTTTGGTCCAGATTGTCCCATTCCTGTTGCAACGCAGCAGCAAGTTCTTGGACATTGGCAGGACGTTGTTGACGTTGACGTAACCTCTGTCCAAGCATGTCCCAGACATGCTCGATGGGGGAGAGGTCGGGACTCAGTGCTGGCCAAGGTAATGTGGTGATGTTCTGTTGTTGGAGGTAACCTGTAACGATCCTGGCCCTGTGACATCTTGCGTTGTCATCCTGGAAGATGAAACGGCGGCCATGACGTCGTGCGAACGGCACAACATGGACTGCCAAGATGTTGTCCCGGTAGTACTGGCCTGTAACACGCCCTGCAACAACATGTAAAGCCGTTCTTCCAGCAACAGTGATGCCTCCCCACACCATAACAGAACCACCCCCAAATCGATCATGTCTGATGACGTTAACGTCTTGGAAGCGCTCGTTTCGACGACGCCACGCCCTCCTACGTCTGTCCAAAAAATCAAAAGTGAACCTTGACTCATCTGAAAACATCACATTGCTCCAGCGTCGATTATCCCAGTGTTGACGATCCCTACACCAACGACGTCTTGCCTGAATGTGATGATCTCTCAAACAAGGGATCACGCGAGGACGTCGGGCGCGAAGGTGACCCCTATGCAGTCGATTCCGAATCGTCTGGCCACTCACTCTCACACCAGTGTCTGTTTGAAGACGAGCGCTGGTCTGATTTGCTGTGATGACACGATTTCTCAAGGCCAAGGTACGGATAAATCGATCCTGGGCTTGAGTTGTCGCCCTTGGTCGACCTGAGCGTGGTCTGTCCTGTACAGATTGTGTATCACGGTATCTGGACCATAGCCTGCTTATGACAGACTGAGAAACATTCATCGTCCGCGCCACAACCGCCTGTGTTGTGCCGATCTGTAGCATGCCAAGGGCACGTAACCTTTCATTTTGGGTAAGCCGACGCATATCAAAATTTGTTTTCTGGTCACTAAAACAATTAAACTGATGTTTCCACCCTGGAATTCAATGCCACAATGACTGTAACATTCAAAGTCAGAGTCGTGCAAATCTTGGGTTGGACCCCCATGATGATCCCAAGCATCACCTGCATTCCATGCGGTAGCTATTGGTGCGTTTGGGCGTCACATGTAACTGGAAATGTTTCTTCTGTTAGGTTCTATAGTGACTTTTTTCGTAGTCATTTGCATATTTTAGTATTATGCCCCCAAAATCAAATATCCCCTACTTTTTTTGAATAGTATATGTGACGTTCGAAAAGTATGGAGTATTTGAAACTGTTATAATCGTGTTATAAAGAGTAGAATGGAAGCATTGTATTCTAATTACTGGCATTGTAAATATAGACGAGATTATCCAGGGTGCAGTTTAATGTAGAATCAGGATGTTATAGGTGACGTTACGCTAAAGTCTTCAATTGGCGTAACAAAGGCAGTTATTGGGGAGAAGGGTTTGATATAGGCTATGCCTGTTCCCCAACCCCTATTCAGATACAAATCTGAATAGAAATATTGCTTATATATATAATCTTTTCCTATGCGATACTCCATAGCCGTCCGTCTTAAATTAGCCCAGTTGTTGAAGACAAGTAGGCCGTTAAACCAGAATCCATGTCAATATTTCATAGGTTTGAGTTGATTTGCTTTCAGTATGCATTGTACCGAACAATCAAATATATTTAGCATGGTATATCGTGTTGATGGTTTAATGATATAGTTGACCTATATAATTTCTAGATGCTGTTATAATTGGTGGAGGTGCAGTCGGAGCATGTTAGGTTGCCAGGCAACGAAACATATGCCCACAGCAGTTTAATCGTTTGCGCAGTCAACAGGGATTGTCGCATATTCATTCTTTTGTAGGTAATGTGGGCATTTACAAGAAAATTTCATACAAGATTATAATTTTCGTCCTTTGTGGGTTTACAAAGGTTCTACAAACTGAAACAAGGGCCTTAATTGTTGAAATTTGACAGATTTTTTTGTTTTGTGTTTTACTAATTTAAATAATGCATACAATTTTCATACAAATCGGATGATAATTTTGTTGTTCGTGCGTTCACAAGGTTCGAAAAAGTGAAACAAGGGCCACAACTCTAGACATAATTCATAGAAATCGCAGAAATTTAATAGACGTCTTCGTTTCACTAATTTAAAAGATTCAAATGAATTTCACAAAGTGAAACAAGGGCCATAACTCCAGAAGAAACTAACAGAAATTATTGAAATTAAATAGGATTCATCTCATTAAAATAAACAACATATCAATTTCAAAATAATCAGTTCTGTAGACGACGGACAAACCTACGGACGAGGGCGTAACAAAAGGTGATGTAATCGTCATCCAAAGAATTGAAAAGGAGTAAAACGGTGTCATAATTTATCAAAATTATGCTTAATAGCGAAGTAAATACTAAACAAGTTATCGTAACAGATTGTATAAATTTAATTCATCTTGTTACCATGGATACCGTTCTCTCATGTTCGAGACTCATGAAAGTGTTTTCATGTTCTTCAGCCGTTCTCGAACCTGCGCAAACACTGTTTCTAATACACTCCTACGGTACGCGCAAGCAAATCATTCAAATAAAATTGAACAATATTAGCCTCGAAATTACCTAGCGCCAGTAAGTATAAAGGATCTATCCGACAAACACTAACAACAACTCTAGGTTGATTACATGTCATTTGGGACTCACGTCATTTGGGACTCGCGTCATTTGGGACTCAAAAAAATATGACCACGACATTTGGGACTCCGGTATACGACGTTTGGGACTTTGGTATACGTCATTTGGGACTCGGGTTAACGACGTTTGGGACTCGGGATAATTTATTAGAAATAGGCCAATTCAAACAAAACACGAAAGAAAATATTTATTAACATGAAACACGTGGTTAGTAAAAGGCTCAACCAAACGATAAAACATTAGTTGCACTTACGGTTCTTTGATAATCATCGTTTCTCATAAAATTTTTATATTTATTTAAAACGAATAATATGCTGATGAATTTATTTGAAAATGACCTACACAAAAAACAAAATAAATATTTACACGACATGCAATCTTTTTTTTACAAGCCCCTAGAAATTGTTAACGATAATCCGTGAGCTGCACGTTGACATGCTTGTCGTAGATGGCAATACCAATTGATAAATTAGTGCGTACAAGGCAAAGTTTTTTTGTGGAAAATATAAGAAATGGCAACGATCAAAGCGGGATAATTAAAGCTGATTAACTGATAATCCCAATGTTATTACAGTATGTTCAAAGAAACCTAACGGTTCTTTGGTGGATGAGGAAAAACGTGAGTTGTCAATCATCGAGAATGGCGGCCGTGTGTTGATTGCAGTTATACCGTTTCACGAAAAAACATTAGCAGTGGTCGGTCAATCAAGCTCGTTTACTATTTATAACGCAAATTTTTCCTATCGGTTAAAACAAAATATACGTCCATTTTAATTGGCCGAAGGATGTGTGACTAATAGAAATATGGCGGGCGGACAAACTGACCAAACAGTATATTTCGAGGTATTTGAGGTAAGCTAATTTAATATTATATCATAACTGCATGTGCATACTTGTGTTTCTGTGTGATTAAATATTCAAAAAATCATTCTTAGGATACAGCCTCGACACCAGTCAGCCCTGAATTATAATGTTTGTTTTGTGTTCTGGGCGCCATTTTGAAAAAAACTGACATGACCTATATAATACAATCCAGCGATAGTGCAGTCAATTTCCTTTAAAAGGGAATCCGAATTTGTTAATTTTCTGCAATATCACTTCGGTGGTAGCGGACGTTAAATAAAGCTATTTCACGTACAAAGACCTACAATAAAATCCAGGTGAATTGGGAAAAATATTCATGTATTTTCTTGATGAAGAATAGCTATTTCAATTTGTAAATGCCCAGTCATCTTAGACAAATAATAATTCCAACTTCAAATCAGTTGTATTTATTCAAATCATACTATGAATAATTGTATTTTTCCACTTGCATAATAATAAAAACTTGACTTTTATCATTTTATTTCTTCAGGCCAAGAACATGGAAAATTGGTAATTGCCTTGTATCACTGCTAACTATAAGGCACAGGGAGCCTTGGGCAGAAATGATAATAATATGGTTCTCAGATATGTTACTGTGTACAGACTGAACAAAAAATATATATACACTTGCTATTACATGTACATTATATCATTGGCAATAATAAGATCCAATTTTAGTTTTTAGTTACACACTGTTAACCACCAATAGATGAAACTAAATCATAAAATGTATTCAGCTCGACGTAAGACTTAAATAAATAGATACAGTTGGTTTAACTTGAATAGAAGTTTTAATTATCTATGCTGCATATATGCATATATCACCTTGCAGCTGAATCACATTACATATCTTTTTAGTTGATGTTCATATCGTCTTACGTATTTGTCAACATCAATGTGACCTTGTTCTATGTCACATTAGCCTATTCACACTTGTTACCACGAAATTGACTCACCACACCCTCGCATAGTTATGAATTAATTGTTTCACTTGACTAAAGAAACATTTTGTAGGAATGTATGCTTTTATAGATTGGACACTTGTTTGCAATATCATTGTCGGTGGAAACTGGCACTATACCTAAAGAATGACTGAACAAATAGCGGAGACGGGGTTTCAGCCGGCTGATTTAAATTATTTCTTTAAATACAGTAAAGCTTGAAATATGTCAGTTTTCCCTCTTTAGAATGTTTTTGTAAATAAGTTTTTATTGTAGTTTCCGTGGCGTATTCCCAATAAGCGTTAGAAACAAAGATATACACCCTTAATCCCGGTGCCGATAAATGTTGGGTTGTGTGGAACATGCTAACAAATCTCAGGTACGATATATGTTTGATTCTGGTTGAGAACAGCATGAGAGCAACATGATTGTTTTCATTGGAGATGAGACGCAAATATTCAAAGGGGTCAGACAAACTCTAAACCAACTGCGTTCCCTTCACTGAGTCCCTTCAAAGGAGGCCCTGTCTGTCTACCTGTGGAATAACATGCATTTGTATCTGTTAAATTTTTGTGGTAGACAGATTGATATTATTTATATAACGTCTTACCCCAAACAAATTGCAAAAGAAACCATGAAGTTTCTGAGAGCGATATTTCGTAATTAGTGTGCTTTAATGGTGGGAGAATAAATAATTATATATAATCATATATAAAATAGCATTTTCTGACAAGACCAGCGATAATCTCGTAAGATATGACTTTTACTATGTCTATTAAATGGTTTTCGACGTCTCTTCAACGTCACCGCCTTGCGCCAAAGTCGTGAAACGCACCGTCGGGGGATTTGTTGGGGCCTGTCTCCCCCAGAAAAATTTCTAGAAATTTCAAGTCGGTCTTGCCTGGCCGTGAATACGGCAACCTGAAAGTGGTTGATTTTAATGTAGACATCTGAACTCCAATCAACAAATCAATCAACCAGGCTGTTGTCGTTGCATTCACATGACACCAGACGTGTCACCGATGAAACAAATATGCCTGAAACAAATGTCACTGTTAGTGCGACCCATTTGTGACAATTTCAAGGTCCCAAATAATAGTCCTTTTTTTACTATTAATAGTAATTCAATCAGTAAGTGCTATTTACCTTATAATAGTCGTCTTGGCTTTTACCCGACATTACACAAAACACCAATGGTAACTGTCGGGTGGTCTCTCCAGTCTTAATGAGACGTGTATGGAAAACAGCTGAGACCATGGCTTGTTCACCACCCGAAAAGTTGCATCCATATACCAAGTTTTTGCGCGTGCGAGTAGTTGCATCTGTCTATCAGTACAAAAAATGTGATGGCGCCTTTCCCCAACTTTTACTATTTTTTGATAAAATCCCGGTGCACTATGATCGATGAAATCTTCGTCAAGCTAAAACAAAAAATAAATAAAAAAGTACATTTAAGTACATGTTAATAAATAAATAAAATTGTACATTTAATTACATGTTAATAAATTCTTATATACATGGGTATTTAATTGCATGAGTACTTACGCTTGACGACACGTCAGTGGGATCTTTTGGTCGCAGAGTCTGTCGGGTTCTTTATAGCGACCTTACAAGTGCTGCAATGGGTGGTCTGCTATGAATGGGTTCTTCTGCAGAACCGACACTGGATAAAACTCTCTCCGCTATTGAGGAACATGCCTTGGTAAAAACATTTCCTTTGGCTTCATGCTTTGCCTGTAATGATAAGATAAAACATATTAAACTACAAATATATTATTGGTTTATTTATATTTTATTTATTTATTTATATATTAAATTCATTTATTATTATAGAGTTAACTAGGTTAACTAGAGTTAATTATGCAGAATTAATATAACACAACATACACAGATGGCAATAGAATGAGACAGTGTTCAGAAAAAGGGCGGAAGAAGACTACCTGTCCTACTTGATTCTAGGACATATATATATATTTAATACAAGGAAATGAATGGCATAGTTTGTGTCAAGTGAATTTAGTGAACTTTAAACCCCATTTACTCGCCCTCTCTCTACAGAGATAAATACTTTTCGTGTTACATACAATAACAATTATTGGCCATTATTAAAAAAATATATTAAAAGGAAATGAAATTCTGTTACCTGTTTTTCTTTGTGTAGTACATGCTAACATCAATGACTGGAAAAAAAAATAACGAAACTGTAGAGAAACTTCTGAATCATTGAAAGTCTAATATTAGGCCTACACATTGATGACATTGATATAAAAAAAGGCTGATTTGTTTGTTGTTTTTTTCTTTTACAGAAATAAGATTACATTTCAACTAAACAACTAACACACAAGTTAGTATCTAGCTATAGTCCATGTCTGGATATACATTTCTCCTTTTGCCCGAACGTCTATAAAAATCAAAGATGGCGGCCAATAATTGCAACCGGGTATTACTATAAAATCAAGACAGATTCTTACCTGCTGGTCCTAGTCGGGGGTTTCTTGCAATTTTAAGTATTTGAACAACGGTGTAGCGCCGATTAGCTAATAATAATTAAGCACGATTTCAGAAAAATTAAGACAGATTCATTAGATTGCTGAATTAGCGGAACACTTTTAGAACACATCAAAAAAATTTTCTTTGTGGCGCCATTATATAAATAGACTTCCGGTGCAGTCAGTGGCAGTAGTTCTAAATCTGACTGTTTTAAACGAAACGAATTATTATATACATAGAAGCAATATATACATGCTAAATTAAATACAGTTTTATTTTTTGTAAAAATTTACAAACCTGCGGTCTGGTATTCTATGTGACCATTATAATTTTTTTTAAAATATCACGGCTAAAGCACCCTGTTGATGCTAACTTCACTACATCTATCTAACTGAATGTCGCTGATATAATATCAAAGAAAGAATTTGTCGCAATGACTAAAGTATGGATACTTCTTCTTAGTTAGTTGTATTTTACGTCCGCTTCCACCGAAGTGATATCGCAGACAAAAAGTATAGATAACTTGGAGAACCATTATATCAATAAGTCGATTATGAGATACACGTGGATGATCAATTGAATTTGATTGGTTACGTTTCAGTTAACCAATACTGTCCAATTTCGATTACATCAACCAATTACATTATTTAGAGTTTTACTCATTTTTTTTGTTCATTGTACATTGAATCAATTTTCGAAAACACCAGGGTGCTGAAAATCACATGTACACTATATATTCATTTGATCTATCAGTTCATTGGGTCAATAAAAAAAGACAGACATTTTAATCAATTAACATTCAAGTCTGTCTGGCAATTGTCTGATTAATTGGTACTCACACCCTTCCAGTGAAGAACAGCATGTGATTTTCGAGATGTGAATTAAGCCCTTTATTACTTTTCTTAAAACTTGACGACTCCCGAATTCAGACTTTGTATGGAGTTTTTTTTATAAAAAGAAAACAAATCTTGGAAGGTACACATTACTTGTGTTAATGATATGAAAAAAACACAAGATTTTATAAATCGACACAAGTTTGTGTTAATGCAATGCAAAACAACACATAACTTGTGTAGATTAGTTTTAACACAAGTACTTGTGTTGAGATCCAACACAAGTGTTTTTTCAGTGCAGGCTTCCGTCCACAATGGCGAAAATCCACCTGAAATATTTTACGTCAATCCAACTCCAAACCCTAATAACGTTTACGCTGTGGTGAACAAAAAACCTAAAGTGACGGATAAACCTTCTAAGCCAGAAACACCACCCAAGCCAGGGAAGCCGCCTAAACCTGAAAAGGCTGTTAAACCGCGAGTTCCAACAAAACCATCAACAAAATTGTAATGAAACAAACGGTAACCAGTCGCTTCGGATCACCGTATTCGGGTGTGTTCATTCACTTCGTCTATATCAAGCTTAAGGGGTAGCTCCCAATGAATGTATCTCAGATGAAACAGTAGGTTTTTCATATATTATCGGGACAATATATGAAAAACCTACTGTTTCATCTGAGATACATTCATTGGGAGCTACCCCTTAAGCTGATTTCTTTAAAAGTATTTGTAATTTACATATACGAGTCGGCCGATTAAATGATTTAGAACCTAGCGACAGAAAATACAATTTAAATGATATTGAAGATGAATTCCGTTGTTTTTTTTAATGAATTTGATAGTCTATAGTTCCACAATTGTGGAAAGACTTAACAGCTGTGATAAAGTGTTCAGAATCCATTGCTCAGATTAAATCTAGACTTAAGATATATATATGTATATATGTTCATTATGTATTATTATAGCCATTGTCGTATTACCGCGCTTAGGGCATGCACCTTGGATGGATTAAGCGCTCTATAAATGCACATTATTATTATTATAATTATTATTATCAAACCCTACTTTACACGAAAACCTAAACTGTTTAACTTTAATCCAGTTATTAAGTACAACTTCAGCGAACGAGCTACTGAATTTATCTCATTTCTGCCTGTAGGTAGGGTGACCCGTGCACTTTACAGAAAGTTGGTCTCGACACGGCTAAATGTGCACGCTTCAGTTGCGTGTCTCGAACTGATTTCTGACTACCCCGCACTCGCTTTGAGTCGATAAATAGCCATGGCACGTGCAATTCTCTACAATATATCAACTATTACAGCCGTAAAAAATCTATTGTTGACGATTTTGAATAGCAGTAAAATTTAGCTTCTTGGTTATTACAGCAGCTTTAGTAATTACGTTTGTTTTATTTTTTAGATTGCTTTATCATTAACTGTACCGTTAAGAGCGGCATCTTTTGGTTTAGTACAAATACTATCTCTGAATCACTTTCTTTAGCAGGAACATGATACTAGCAGTAGTTTCATTTTACTTATACAAGTTTCTTAAAACAATTGTTGAGTTGTCTAAAGTGCTTATTTCTAAATTCAATTTCTTGTTCTAGCTTTCTGTTATGTTTCGTAAAAAAGTAGTCTTGATTATCCCGACCTGTCAATCAGACGTAGAATGGTCGATAGACTGGTTAAGCGAGACTAATTTCAAAACAAGGGCACGTAACCTATCTTTTACTCAAAAGTGTCTGGATGTTATGGACGCAACTTGGAACCAGTTTTCAGTCTATTATTTATAGATGATTAATGGTCATAGCTTATTAAGTACAACATGATCGTTTATTTAGTGACTATAATTGTGTGAAACTGATTTGAGGCTTGGCATATATATAAATATTGTGGCGTAATTGTCGAGATATTTGGAGATATTTATTTATGGTGGGTCACCCTACTGTAGGACAGAACCACTCTATGTAAAGAGCTGGCCGTAATTGCTATAATAGTTCAAAAATAAGTTATGAATAATGGATATATTGAAATGTTCAATCAAATTACTTTATTCTGACAGAAATTACGTCTGTTTGCAGTATAGCCGAGTCGCGATTGTCATTGCTACCGTTGTTACCATAGTAAACACAATCTCGATTATCCATTTTTTAGAAATAAATTAAACGACAATCTTGTTTTAATCCATTGAAAACGCGAGCATGCGATGGTCTAGAGAGTTGATTATAAACTTGTCATGTGAATAAATGTATGTCTAATAATTTATATAAAATTTGGTGCCAAAAGAAATACCTGCAGCTTTAGCTTTAACTTTATGCATCTTTAAATATTAATTAAATGAACTCTGAGTGAATGAAAAAAATGTGGTTTTATGGCAAGTCAGCACAAACCGGGCTATGTTGCACCAATAAATAGACCCTAGCACACCCAATCTAATGTTTGCTATGATAATGCCTTACAAAATGTTTTTCTTTGTTCCTATATGTTTCCCTCCCTTCTCAATATAACACTTAACTGGACTATAATGTTAAAAACTTGGCGTAGGTCTTTATCAGGTAAAAGCCTTGATGAAGCGAAGATGAGTATTTTCTGTAAGCACAGATAAACAATTTGATTGGTTTGTGCTTAAGACACGATAACTTTAGTTCAAATTAAGTGAGAGTGATGAAACTTGGTGTGTAGTTTTTTCACATCAATACCTTGACTAAGTTCAATAATGAGCATTTCCTGTTCAGGTTAAGCAGAGCGATAAGGAATTTGATTGGTCGAGAATTTGGAACACAATAACTTTGATTCGAACTGATGGAGTAATTGAACTCAGTGTATAGTTAGGTAAATGTCCTAACTGAGTTGTCGGGTGTTCGATCCCTGCATTGGTCGAGAAAGTTCATCCAGATTTTCCGGCGTGGTTCTCCCTTGTCAGTGATGCAGGACGGAGGGGCTGACAAGGAAAGCTGTCTAGTCGTTCGGATGGGACGAAAAACCGAGGTCCCGTGTACACATTGGCGTGCACGTAAAAGATCCCTTGGCAGTTGGAATTCGATATAAGAGTAGGCCGTAGTGCCGCTGTCCGGGCAAAATTTCCCTCATAGCACACTGTATGGCGTATTCCCGTCTTCATTAGCCCAGGTTAGAAGCAGAACAGTAGGACGTTTAACTCCATTTCATTTCATTTCATTTCCTAACTGAGTTTAATGATTAGCTGGATTGCTCGATGCTTTACAAAAATTACAGGTTCAGTTGACTAATATGTATGATGTATTTATTTTGGGATTGTGGCGGGGGTGGAGTGGGGACATCATTTTCACTGTTGGCTTGTTTAACTTAATTATTTATACCCCCTTGTTTGATTATTTATACCCCTTGTTTGATTATATTTACTTGTAGACTTACAGAAATAAACAATTGAATAACAATATCATCGACGAACATCAATTACTGACACCTACACAAATCAATCAAAGCAACCAACAAAAACAATTCAAATCACGTTTAAAATCTAGCAATAGTTTATTGCCACAACTAAAAACGGAATGGAGGTCTTGCATTGAACCGCGTTGGCCCCTACTCAGCTTTACGTTCCAAATGACGAGAGATCGTTACGAACACGTTCATACAGAGTCAACTGAGCATGACATGACGAACCAAGACGCCTTACTCTCGACTCCGGCGTATTCAAGATGTGAGCTACTGTCCTAACCACTGTGGATATTTTAGAGTTGGGGTTGTATAACAATCCAATATACGGCTTGTAATATTCATAACAACCAAATATTATAACTATCATATATTATGTCTCTTATGTATACTTAGGGGATTGGGATGACCGAATGGGTTAACGGCTGCGCGTTTGGTCATAAGATTAGGCATTCAGACAAGTGGCGTAGTTACGATTCCCTGATTGTACGTGGCAAAGGGTAGGGTTACCTTCCAACCTCGTGGGTTTCCTCAGGGTCCTCTGACGTCCCCCACTGCCATAGACGCATACGCGCAAGTGAATTATTGAAATATAACAATATGCTAGCGACTTACTTTATGTCGATACATGTACGGCAAACACCCGCGATAAAACCGATGGATTCCCGTTTCATAGCAGTTCTAAAATTTTACTCCATTGAGGGTTAAGTATTATGGACCTTTTTTCATCTAGTGATGGCAATCTCATTATGTTTCAAAAGGGGTCCCGGTATTATTTTATAACATGATAAGATAAGGTGTATAAAGGGTCCCGGTAATTGTTTATAACATGATAAGATAAGATGTATAAAGATATGTTTTATTTAATATTAATCTGTATAAATATATATATCCAGCCTCTGTTATATGAACGTAAACAATCAGACTTAAGGTAAACAATTAGAAAACTATTATGGACAGGTTGGTATAATTAAATTATTTACATATAAAAGAGTAAGAAAAGCAATACATGTCAAATATCCCTTTAAAACACGCTGCCGCGAGAGGAGAGATAGAGTATTCTTGAAAAGCACCTGTTGTTATATAATTATGTTCATTAGGTGTCCAATCGATTAAAAATTGAACCTATAATGGTAATTAACTCGCTACAGGTACAGTAAATTATAATATCAACATATCGTGGTGTTAATTAACTCAGTATGAATTATCATATCCACATATTAGGACGATAATTAACTCACTTATATATATCATCGTGATAATTAACTCACATAGTGTACAATCCATTATAACATCGTGATAATTAACTCACTTAATGTACAATCAATTATATCATAGAGATAATTAACCAACTAGGTGTACAATCCATTATATCATTGTGATAATTAACTCATTATATACAATCTATTATAACATCCAACTAGCCCGATGATAATTAACTTACTGCAGGTGAACTACACTATAACATCTACATATCATAATGTTAGTTAACGTGTGCCATCAATTATAACTTCATAATGATAATTAACTTGTACAATCAAAAATAAATTGTACATATTATCATAATGATAATTAGTTCAAGTCAAGTTCTTTATTTCTCAAGGCCAGGGGATCCATTGAATGAAGACACATACAGTAATATACATAACAAAAATGACAATATTCTGAGGCCAGGGACCCATTAGATGAACACACATACAGTAATATACAAAACAGACATGACAATATTAACATAGTGTAAAATAAGAATGTTATATTTTAACAATCATTCAGATCTGTGAATTAACTCACTGTGTGTACAAGCCAATATAACCTCTACATATCTTGATGATAATTAACTCAATAAGTGTACAATATATGATAATGGTAATTAACTCAATAAGTATATTATCAATGTAGTATAATGGTATTTAACTTTTTATATACAATCAATGATGGCAAGAGCAACTATCTGTTTAGACAGATGTGGGAATGAAAACAGAAGAAAAACATGTGACCTTTAAACCGTGTTTTAAATTTCAAAAAGCAGATAAAATAACATGTACCAGGAACAGTGCAGTTATTGTCACACAAGCTGAAAATAAAAGAAAAGCCGTTAATCAAAACCGTAAATAACCCACTGCAAAATATGGCAAAATTGTGATCATTTTGATGCAAGCGCCTACATGTGAACATGAATGTAAATTTATCTTTCTGTTCATTTCTGGGTTTTTATGGAAAACGTTACTACGATAGGTTGCAATAGAAACACGTTGCAATAGAAACCCGTAACTAAGGTATAATGCCCTGGTTGCTATAGAAACCAGTAACTACTGGATAATTTCAGACATTTATGAAGAAAGAAAGTAATCATAAATGTATTTTAATTATTATCACTTGCTAATTAAATACCCGATTCTATGGACACATGCTTATATTTTGTAAAATTGTGAAATCCGTTCAAAGAAGCCCTGATTCTACTCACTTAAGAACCGAAAAAGCATGTCTGTAAACTAAACCAAAAATGTCAACTCGTGTTCAATCAATCAAATTGCAATTGTTCAAAATGAAAAATGAAAACAACGAGCCCGGGAAGGGATTTTCTGGTGTTCCCCTGGCACACGCGGAATCTGGAAAACAAATTTGGTGTGGACGATCCTGGTCGAGGGCAGGACTTGTGGGAGCAGTAGGTCTACGAAAATGGATCCACACAAAACACAGCGACAACAAACAAACCTGTAATTTCTAGTCCATTACTTCCACCGTTAGAATCATCTGGTATACAATGAACATAAGCTCTTCCCGAGACACAACCACCACCACTCTGGTTAAACGTTGATGTACATTCCTTTGTTGAATTTGCTCCTTCTGGGCAGGTAAAATCAAGAAATCCTATCACACTAATTTCTACTTTCGAAGTTCCAACTGTGATCTTTGTTGCTTTGGGATATCCTAATTGTCTGCATACTGCGTCACCTTCCTTCTGAGCAAACCCATCAGCACAATATGCGTAGTATTTTCTATATTTCATTTCCAGAACGATTCCGTAACCGATTGAACCAAGTCTTACTGTAAAAGAGGACACGTGCTTAGCAAAACAAAACAAAAAATATTTAGCGTGAGGCATCTGACCGCCTCCTGCCACTTGTGATACACGAAATAGAGAAGTTAGTTTGCCTGTCATAGCGAGCGGACGTTACGCACAGTGCGAAGCAGGCGGATAGAGACATGTCCGTGTCCATCTACCAAAGTTTCATTTACGTGAAATGCACGAATCAGGCACCAAACTTCACAAGAACCGATTTCTCGAACCACACCTATATCGCGAGTTTATAGTGTGGGAGATTCCGGAAAATTGTGTGGTCATGTTTTTCCGTAAATGTTTCCCACGAAATGTACAACAAGGCTTTAGGGAGAATACATACAATTGATATGGAGATAGACTACACATGAAATGCTACACAAACAAGACACAAGAAGGTTTTCGATATAACAGTCAATAATCCATCGTACATTAGAATCTCTAGCAACTGATGCCCAGGGGCCTGTTTCACGAAATTTTAACTAAGATAAAATCCAAATTTTAGTAATTTGATTCGATAATATTAGATTGATTTCAGTGCTTAGCCAATCAAAATTGAAGTATCTACTAAAATCTGGATTTTATCTTTAGTTAAAATTTCGTGAAACAGGGCCCAGAGATATTATGCTACATTTCGCTTCTTGAATAGGTCAAGATGCTGTCCAAATGGAAGCAGGATGCTGTCAATTTACTTACCGTTTTCGTAACAGAAAACCGAGAGATATTCCTGTTTAGAGCCTGTTTCTCGGGGTTGCAGATTATTTACTTTTAGAAGGGGAAAGCCTAAAAATTGTTCGTTTCTATTTGCAAACCACCAGTATCTAGTTGATAATTGCGGCATATCGTGCGCTATACCCCCGTTAAAACCGAAAGTATTACAAGCAGCTCGTGCTAAATCAGTTCCTTGGAGGTAGCCAGTAACACCATTATGTGTTAATTGAACATATCCATAATTTCTTCCACCTCCAGTAAGACGAAAGTCCAAAGCTGAAAAAAAAGAAAAAGTAACGGAGATAATTGTTATTCATGTTATTACTTAGTTCTGTCGCTGGCTAGGGCTTTACATGTCACCGGGTTGACCAAATGAAAATGAAATGAAATGGAGTTTAACGTCCTACTGTTCTGCACCGACTGGGATAATGAAGGCGGGAATTCGCCGTACAGTGTGCTATGAGGGATAGTTTGCCCGGATATCAGCACTACAGCCTAGTCTTATATCGAATTCCAACTGCCAAGTAATCTTTAACGTGTACGTCAATGTGTACACTGGACCTCGGTTTTGCGTCTTATCCGAACGACTAGACAGCTGTCCTTGTCGGGTCAATCCACCAAAATTCTTATAATATTAAAGATGTATTATGTAAGAAACACAGGTGTTTATTACAGGTGTTTATTACACAGGTGTTTATTTTGGCTTCAAATTTTATAGAAATTATTATTTAGACATTTATTCATATGACAAGCGTATAATAGATCCTCTGGATTATCGGATGGCGAGGGGGTGGGGTGGCTGAATGGTTAGCAGGTGCGCGCTGTATCATACGGTCTGTCAACACTGTCATTGAGTCAACTGGCGTGGTTTCGATTCCCCGGTTGTACGTGACAAGGAATAGGATCGCCTGTCCAACATTATGGGTTTTCTCCGAGACCTCCGGTTTCCTCCCACTGCTAAAGACCCTACGCGCAAGCGCATTATTCAAATAAAATTGAACCATGTGTTAGTCTCGAAATTACCTAGTTTGTGTCGCGTGGACGTTAAACCCCATTTCTCTCTCATCGGATTACACCGATTGAAATACGATCGCCATGTACTGATTTGGAGAAGCTATGCTTAGTATCGATTAACAAATAATGTTGCTACGACAATAAACAATCTGTGTCACGTCTTGTCAAAACTTAAAACAGTGATAATGACACTCAGAATAAAATAATGTGAATGAAAGTTTCCTTATATTCATTTTCAATTATCTATTTGTAAACTATTATAGCAAGAAGAGACAGATTTTTTTTATCTAAATCTAACATAGGGCATATTTTCTAAAAACAAACAATTTATAATCTAGAGTTACATAATTTAGGGTTGTGAATAGGGAAGACATTGTTAACAAAGCCCTGAACACCCTAAACAAGCTAGGGTGAGTTTTTTGTTTTAGATGTGTGTACGGGACTAACAACCCTCTTCTGCTGAAAACTCCAGCAGATCCAGCAGAAGAGCTAGCGGGTGTAACTTCCAGAGTCAAATTCTCGGTTTTCTTCACTTTATGGCCAAAACTTTACAGAGACTACTGAAAACTACGCCGTTGTTCTGGACAGATTTAAAATTGTGAAATGTTCTGTTGTTTAAACTTACTATTATTGTAACAATATGCTACAGCTTGATCGATTGTATCACATTCAAAGTTAGGATCATCTCTGGTTATCTGACACGAATCTAATTTATCTTCATCACCAGTACAATTAACGTCAAATACCCATCTGGGTTTCAGGTCTCCCACTGCGATTACACTAGCCTTGGCATGCTGAGCTAAATCTTTACACATCACCTTAGCTGCATTATCATCCCAGTGTCGGGGACAGACTGTACCCCAATAATCATGATAAAACACTTCAACTTGTTCATCATCACCTATTCTCGTTTCGCCGTCAACTGTAACATAAATAAATGATGTTCGTCATTTCCAAATAATTGTCGTGTCATTGTTTGTTGCTACACGATTAGAACACGAAATTATGAAAAACAAA
The DNA here is from genome assembly GCF_932274485.2 of Patella vulgata. NCBI lineage: Eukaryota > Metazoa > Mollusca > Gastropoda > Patellidae > Patella > Patella vulgata. The sequence goes on along the minus strand of NC_065886.2, from coordinate 1,797,549 downwards.
CTCCTTGTCCGCTTTAAAATATTTGAAATATTTGTCGTGGCATTTCAATATTCTGGTGGCGGACCATTGTTTGTTGCTACATCTACAGGGCAGGAAATTATGAAAACCAAACACATTCTCCGCTTGCAAACTCCCTCCTCTCATTCTTGTTTTTCTTGTGTTGGTACGTTCCTTTTGTTCTTTAAGAATAAAAAAATATCGATAAATCAATCACTGGTTTTATTCTAAAAGCATAACTTTTTGACAAGTATCCTCTTATCCCTATCGTTATCAAGCACAGTTGTGCTTGAGTTTGGTTGCAGTGCCTGATTTACCGATATTTCATTCTTGTCAAAACGTCAAGCCTTTAGAAAAAGGGCAGACAGAGAGCGAGAATGTTAAGAGCGAGTGGCTAAGCAAGTGAGTCTACTGACATATTGCATTTGAAGTTAAGAAGATCAATTTACTAAGTCGGGAAAAGGAAGACAGAGCTCTAGAACATTAAGGGCGCATGGCTAAGCAAAGCAAATTAAGCTGTTCTATCAATATTTTGAATTCGGACTCTGATATGAAAGGTCTAGCTTTCAATTCTTGTTGTATTTTGGTACTATATTGATCAAATATAGATTAAGTTACCTGTGGAAGTTGGTGGTACCGAACATACAACTGCTGCAACATCTGTACTCGGACAAGAAGCTTTGTTTTCTGAAATACAATCTCTTAATCTAGCTTCTGTTCCTTGACAGTTGAAGGTTGTATTGAATATATCTTTGTCCAGGGAGACTTTGAGGTATCTGAAGGCTGTTACTGGTAACAGACGACCCCCTTCACCCAAACCCATTTCCCTACAAGCAACTTTAGCCGCTTTCGAATCAAACCCATCGGCACACACTGCTCTTCTATAAATTTTATCGTTGTAAAGTTTAACAACCCCATATTCACGGTTTTGACTTAAAGGAACAACTGAAATTATAAAAATGTCAACAATCAGATATATATATTTAAAACAATTGGGGTTGTGGTGGGTGGGAACAAAAGGGATTTTGGTTAAAATGGGGAGTACATATAGTTTTTAAGAATACTGAATATAATACACAATGTATATAACTCCTATATAGTTTTGTCCTACATAGACAGGGGGTTGGGTAGCCGAATGGTTAACGCGTGCACGTTGAATCATAAGTTCTGTCATTGAGTCAAGTGGCATGGTGTCTATTACCTGCTTGTACGTGACAAGTAGTGGGGTCACCTGTCCACCCTCGTGGGTTTTCTCCTGGTCCTCAAGTCTCTTCCAACTTCTAAAGACCCCTATACGCAAGCGAATTATAGAAATAAAATTGAACCATGCGTTAGTTCCGAAATGGCATAGTTTATGTTGAGTAGACATTACCCCCCCCCACCACAACCACCACCATATCCTCTCTCTCGCTCGCTCTCCGTACATATAACTTTATGGTTTTGTCCAACATAGTAAATATTTCATTCTTTTATAAACGAATATAAATAAATGACTTAAAGTACAACACTATGTAGGCCTACTGTTTAGTAACTCTATGCATGACTGCGTATATACAGTATACATATAATACAATCACATATAAATCTTGTATAGACAAAATTATATATAGTTTTAAAGAGTGTTTATACGTGAATAATATTGTACATCGTCCCATATCTTTTAATGATATTAACATGAAATTTCAACATTACATTATATGCAACAGTTTACTCGTCTTTATTAGTCCAGTGGGTGCACAACATTTTATTTCATTTCAGAACATTTTCGTTCTAGCTATTGTGGATACAAACTTAACAATTATGTCATTAAAGTTAAACAGTCGGTATCAAAAAACCCCAAAAAACAACAGATTTTGGCAAAGACCAAGGTCTCATGGCTTATGAGGCACCCCCCTGCTGCCCGCATAACCCACATTATAATATTTCATTCTTAACTTCGAGGTCACATACCCAACAAAGTGTGTGAGAGAGAGAGAGAGAGAGAGAGAGAGAGAGAGGTGGGGTAACGTCCGTCGACATAATCTAGGTCATTTCGGAAGTAATATATGTCTCAATTTTATTTCAATAATTCGCATGTGGGTCTACGTTCGGTGTCCCTAGCAATGAAAGGAAGCCGGAGGACCCGCAGAAAACCCATGAGTTTGTACAGGCGACCTTAATCCCGGTCACGAACAAGAGTGGCCTTATGTCAGACCGTATGATTTAGAACACATACTTGAAATCATGCGTTAGTGAGAGATGGGTTACACATTAAAACACTTACCATCCCCTGATTGTTGTGGATTAACTGCGATGAACAGAAGTTGAAGGAGTAGTAGGGAATAACCAGACATGTTGATAATAAAACACGTGTTGATAACTAACTTTATTTTATGATCAGTAGTGGAATACCGCGTTTTATCAGTGAAATAAAAGTGTTATTCCACTGGCTAAAGAAGTCCATGTTGTTTTTACCTAAAATGATTGTAAAATCATAAAATAAATAGAACATTTGTCGTTTTGTCTTGAATAACATATTTTATTTCATCTCTAAGCAAGAAAACATTTATATTTTCACTCATGCTACGCATTCGTGAAAATATAAGTTTTCTTGCTTCTCGATGAAATAAAATATGTTATTCACTCTAAAACGACAAATATCCTCTATTTATTATACAAAACACAAACACGTGTTGATAACTACCTGTGTTATACAAAACACAAACATGTGTTGATAACTACCTGTATTATACAAAACATGAGTTGACTACCTGTATGATATAATGAACTGTAATACAGGTGTTTAAATCCCTTTTCTTAAGCTACAAACAACCAATAAATCCTTATGTTCATGAAGTCACTCGCTTTTAATGTATAAAAGTACAGATAGACTACATATTGATCGTAAGAAATCTAGGTCAAGGTAACAGTATCTGATTTACCTGGGTCGAGATGGTCTACCACGTTTATAGGTCACAGGATAACCTGGTCTTTGCTACATAACGCTTTAACCGTCAGAGCTCGTCTAATACCGCCTAGCTTTGTTTGTCCAGGCCTTTCATATACTATGCGCAGGGGGCTGGTCCTTGAATTATATAGCAAATAAACGTACGTTTAATAATCCATGGTTGTAGAAATAGTATTGCCTTCAGAAAATATATAATAAGGGTAGTGTTGAGGGATAATATTTCAAATAGATTGTGTTTATTACTTGGTCTGGAATACCTGCCTGACAACGTTTATCACCATATATAAAACAGGGGTGGAGTCGCGGTGGATAGTGAGTAGGACGCTGGCTCGTTAGTCTGGAGGTCTCGGGTTCGCTCCCGATGTGGATCGAGAACGTTCATCTGGATTTCCCGTCGTGGTTTCCTTTTTTTTTTCAGTGGCGCAGGGCAGAGGGCCTGGCAAGGGATAAGGTACAGTAGTAGTTCGGATGGGACGAAAAACCGAGGTATTCAATATAAGAGTGCGCCATAGTGCCGCTGTACGGGCAAAATGTCCCTTATAGCACATGGCGTGTACTCGTGTTCACTAACCCAATCGGAGCACCCAAGCCGGACGTTAAACTTCAGTTCATTTTATTTAATTTGTTACTATGAATGTTATAGGGAACCACGGTGGCTAGGTGGTTAAGACGCTGGCTCGCTAGCCTGGAGGTCGGGTGTTCGATCCCTGCATTGGCCGAGAAAGTTCATCCCGATTTTCCGACGTGGTTTCCCCTTGTCAGTGGTGCAGAACGAAGGGCCTGACAATGACAGCTGTCTAGTCCTTCGGATGAGACGAAAAACCGAGGTCCCGTGTATACATTGGAATGCACGTAAAAGATCCCTTGACAGTTGGAATTCGATATAAGAGTAGGCACTGTCCGGGCAAAATTTCCCTCATAGCACACTGTATGGCGTATGCCCGTCTTCATTAGCCCAGTATAGGAGCAGAACAGTAGGACTTTAAACTCCATTTCATTTCATTTCATGAATGTTATATATCTGACTGAAGACTTATATGACTAGATATAAAACAGTGGCAACCGTAGTCTCATACCTGATGTCGATATGTATAATGTGCTTTAATACACACATGTATCGATTAGTGGGGAGAGCTGTCAAGTTTCACCCATCGTTCATTATCATCGTACGTCTAGTTGTTCTATAAATATATATACTTAATGACATAACATAACCTACTTCAAACTACAGTCATCAAACAGTATTGGTCGTGACGATGATCCCACACAGTCCACTTCAACGCTACACCAATCATATTTTGGACGATCTCAAACGCTTGACAGGCGGTGAACTAAAATTGCGAAGTCGGTTTAAAGAAACTTATAAAAATAACGAAACGAAATACTGTTTAAGTCAATGCCGTGAAAGAGAGAAGGGCGAGTAAACAATGTATAAAACATACACCAAATGAAATGAAATGAAATGGAGTTTAACGTCCTACTGTTCTGCTCCTAACCTGGGCTAATGAAGACAGGCATACGCCATACAGTGTGCTATGAGGGAAATTTTGCCCGGACAGCGGCACTACGGCCTACTCTTATATCGAATTCCAACTGCCAAGGGATCTTTTACGTGCACGCCAATGTGTACACGGGACATCGGTTTTTCGTCCCATCCGAACGACTAGACAGCTTTCCTTGTCAGCCCCTCCGTCCTGCATCACTGATAAGGGAGAACCACGCCGGAAAATCTGGATGAACTTTTTCGGCCAATGCAGGGATCGAACACCCGACCTCCAGGCGAGCGAGCTAGCGTCTTACCAAAAATACACCAATAGTTTTATTCAACAAAAAACCCTGCCAATCTGCGAGTATATATTTTATTATATACCGGTAATTTTAGTTAAAGTAGTAATTTCATAAAATAACACCATGTCATAAAAATCTGCCATTTTCACGCTGTATTTGCAAAAACAAGCGCAGTTGATCGAATTTGTGGTAGAAAACCCGTGTGTGTATGAGAGAATGTAAGCATCCGTATGCACACACTTCACATCAGAAAAACACAAGCGAAAAGGTCGCTCATTGGGCAACTTTTTTTCTGCGAGCAAGAAACACTTGCATGGAAACCGTCCCATTACAGGTGCATTGGATCGATTTTTTCACCGGTGGAAACGTGTACCTGAAAATCAGGCCTTAGCAACACACAATACAAATAGACAAAGTTTGCGCAATCCGACATATTGACCAAATTTGCACAAGATTACTAGCCATCGATAATGTTACTGATAACAGTTCTGTCAAAATAAATATTATATACAGACAGTACACCCGGTTATATGGCTACTAAAAAAAACTATAAATGAATTATAATAATGAAATGGGGTTTAACGTCCTACTGTTCTGCTCCTATACTGGGCTAATGAAGACGGGCATACGCCATACAGTGTGCTATGAGAGAAATTTTGAGCGGGCAGCGGCACTATCCCTTACTCTTATATCGAATTCCAACTGCCAAGGGATCTTTTGCGTGCATTCCAATATATACACGGGACCTCGGTTTTTCGTCTCATCCGAAGGGCTAGACAGCTGTCCTTGTCAGGCCCTGCGTTCTGCACCACTGACAAGGGGAAACCACGTCGGAAAATTGGGATGAACTTTTTTGGCCAATGCAGGGATCGAACACCCGACCTCCAGGCTAGTGAGCCAGCGTCTTAATCACCTAGCTACCGTGGCTTTAAAAAAAGACAATAGTTACAGTATAAACAACAACAAAACAAGGCAACAATATAATATCTTTATTCCTTTGGTTATCGGGGTCTGTAATACGTCGAGGAGTGGTTTGAGAGCTGTGGAACCCTTAAAGAATAAAGCATAACCCGACACCGATTGGGACATTTTCAAATTAAAGTGGAGGATGTTTATTTCAATAATTCCCGTGATTTACGTGTTTATCAGGTAAAAGCTTCGGCTCTCGAACAGATTGCGCCCTATCATCTAAAGCGCATGCGTAAGACCCATATAGTTAGTCCGTGGCACAGGACAGCGGCCTAATCATTCGGAAGGGTCTAAATACCGAGGCCTTGTGTTAGCATTCGTGTAACAGGTACGTATGACGAGTAGGGTCAAATACCACGGTCAGGACGGATGCTCTGGTTGATTACTGAAATATAATTGCACCATATGCTAGTCGCATAGTCATCCAGTTTATATCAAGTCTGCGTTTAACCCCATTTCCGCCCTTTTTTCCCTCTTATAACTGTAAAACTAAATCTATTACTGCAATAAATCAGAAAGTGATTTACGAGTAATACAACCTAATTAATATGCAATCATTTGTCATGTAGGGTGACCCACCATAAATAAATATCTCCAAATATCTCGTCAATTACGCCACAATATTTATTTATATGCCAAGCCTCAAATCAGTTTCACACAATTATAGTCACTAAATAAACGATCATGTTGTACTTAATAAGCTATGACCATTAATCATCTATAAATAATAGACTGAAAACTGGTTCCAAGTTGCGTCCATAACATCCAGACACTTTTGAGTAAAAGATAGGTTACGTGCCCTTGTTTTGAAATTAGTCTCGCTTAACCAGTCTATCGACCATTCTACGTCTGATTGACAGGTCGGGATAATCAAGACTACTTTTTTACGAAACATAACAGAAAGCTAGAACAAGAAATTGAATTTAGAAATAAGCACTTTAGACAACTCAACAATTGTTTTAAGAAACTTGTAAAAGTAAAATGAAACTACTGCTAGTATCATGTTCCTGCTAAAGAAAGTGATTCAGATATAGTATTTGTACTAAACCAAAAGATGCCGCTCTGAACGGTACAGTTACTGATGAAGCAATTTAAAAAATAAAACAAACGTAATTACTAAAGCTGCTGTAATAACCAAGAAGCTAAATTTTTCTGCTATTCAAAATCGTCAACAATAGATTTTTTACGGCTGTAATAGTTGATATATTTGTAAAGAATTGCACGTGCCATGGCTATTTATCGACTCAAAGCGAGTGCGGGGTAGTCAGAAATCAGTTCGAGACACGCAACTGAAGCGTGCACATTTAGCCGTGTCGAGACCAACTTTCTGTAAAGTGCACGGGTCACCCTAGTCATTGTATACAAGGCCCACTCAACACAAACTAAGTCACTTTGGTACTGAAACTGTTCAATTTCAATATTCAGATTAAGAATATATGAGAGAGAGAGAGAGAGAAATGGGGGTTAACGTCCACTCGACACAAACTAGGTCAATTCGGCACTGACATATGGTTTAATTTTATTTCAATAAATGGCTTGCGCGTAGGGGTCTTTACCTGTAGGAGGTAACCGGAGGGCCCGGAGAAACCCCACGAGGTTGGACAGACGAGATTACGCATATGCCTCTCAGGTATTTAGCAGTGACAGACCTTTTGATCTAAAGGGCAAGGAAAGCACTTAGGAGCTGGACATGCACGCGTTTCCACCTCAACAGAACCACCCTGACAACCACCCTTGTTTCACAATCTCTATTGTGGTTACTATACTGAACATAATACCTAGCCTATTGCGAAATATATATCACAAGAACAAATATAAAAATACTGTATTCAGTAATATCGAGGATAGCTCTGAGATAGCAGTCTACTGTTTTAAAGGTTCGTATAATTTCTCTTTTTTTTTGATTTATTAATATACCATTTTGTTTTGATTTATTAAACAGATTTAAAATGAAATAAAATCGTGAAATTTATACATTTTGATAACCAATACCCATACAGGTATTTAGTGAATATTAAGGCAAAAATCAATTTGCGTTTTTTCTCTTTGATTATGGTTCCCCACAGGTCCGGTTGCTATGAGTTGGGCAAATGTTGATATGTTCATTCAAGGTATGCCTCCGTTTACTACTGACACATTCTGGAATAAGTAAAATATTAACATACAAGAATTGTATTGCGCAATATCATTTTCAAACTGGTAATATACGTAAAGATCAAAACGGTACGAGTCAATGAATTATAGAGGGTATACGTCGAGATCTTTTTTTATGGGGGATTGGGAACGTTTTTGGCTGTAAATTACGAAACGAATGAATTTACCCGGGTCATTATGCAGGTTGTTGTGCACAGGCGTAGCCGTGAAATATATGTGTGGGGGGGGGGGGAGCAAATGAAATTATATAAAATGTTGACAAACTGTGACGCCGGATGCACGAGGCTGCGCAGCAGCCGATGTAGAGCGATAGGGAGAGTGTGGGAGTATGGGCCACCCCATACCAAAATTTTAAAGTTTCAGTCTTCTGTAAACACTGTTTTGGCATATTTTACGGGGTTAAACTAAAACATCACACAATGTTTATCATGTTTAAGTCAGGGGGTGCCGTATTCATATTTTTTTCACTTTTACATATTGAATTTTACGCTTGAGCCAATAATTTTCTTTTCGAAGAGAATTATTGAAAGCTGAATTCCGTTAACTGTCGCTTCTTCATACGCGTTTAAAGTAAGGAATGCATATTGGATATTATTGTTGAAAATTCTCTTATCAACATAGGTTGAAAAAATGAGAACGACCAACGAGCCGAAATGCGTCGATTCTCGAATCCGCCATTGTTTAATTACATCAAAGCCAAAATGCACGAAAGTGAACGTAAGCTTTTCTTAAATAGGAAATTGACATCTCTATAGGGACACATATTTTGATAACGTTACGGTACCTGAAAATAATATTAGACCTAAAGTACGATGTAAATTTTTTGGGGGTCCAAGTATATTCAGTTTCCCCGCAACCTTCCGAAAAACAATCGGGGCGCCCATGTTGCTGTGTAGAATAATAATATCCTACCCGGGTTATTATGCAGGTTACTATACTACATAATAATATCCGGGTTATTATGTAGTATAATAACCTCTTACTATGTAGAATAGGCGACACTGTGACGAAGTGTACAAGATTCTGGCTCGCTAGTCTGTAGGTTGCTGGTTCGATCCCGGTGTTGGCCGATAAAGCTAATCGGGATATATTTCGGCGTGGTTTCCCCTTGTCAGTGGTGCAGGACTGAGGGTCTGACAAGAACAGCTGTCTACTGTGTACCGTGTACACATTGGCGTTGGAATTTCTATGTAGAATATTAACCGCATACCGGGTTATTATGTAAATTAATAACCCTTTCCAGCTTGTTTTGTAGATAAACAATAATAATATTCCGGAAACCAATTATAGGTCGAGAGAATAACCACTAAAGATCAAAGGAAATTACCGAATTAGGTTGTCTTTTGTGAAAAGGTAGAAAAATAACTATACATGTACTTTTGAACCAATTGGGACAATGCACCAGAGCTTTTATTCCGTCATTCTCCCGAAAGTTTCACAAATAAACATAAGGTAGAATCAAAATTACGGAAGTGATACATTGACGAGACTTTAAACACCAATCCATTAAATATAATTAACGAGACTTGAGACACCAATCCATTTAATATAATTATTACTCTTGTATTTGTGGCTGTAGAGATGATGGGGAGTTTCAAGTGGTGTTATATTTCATTGGTTTTGTTTATTCCAGAGAGTTCAGCTACAGGTAAGATGTTTAGATCATACTTAATCCAATTCAGGGTTAAGGTTAAAAATATAATAGATACAGCTTAGGACTTCACACTCGAAAGAAGCCTAAATAACTAGGTTTAGGCATACGCTGAACAAACTAACAGTTAGGACCTCACATAATAGACATGGGGTCTCATAAAATTTAAGATTATTTAATAGAGAATTATGACATTATTTGATTGAGGATTGTAACAGTATTTGGTGGAGAATTGTAACGGTATTTGATGGAGTATTGTAACGTTAATTTGATTGTGAATTGTAACATTATTTGACGGAGCGGTGTATCGTTATTTGATAGAGAACTGATATTGAGTCATTATTTAAATATCATGGGCAAATATAATAAAATATCGAAAATAGATAAACATAAGTAAATACCACGCATATAGCTAATCGAGTTTTTATTTTATATTTTAATAGCAAATGGTTCGTTTAGATTATGGGGCGGAGAACGCAGTAATCAGGGAATTGTACAAGTTAAAATCAATGATGAATGGAAGTATTTATGTGACGACAACCGGATGAGAGCAACAGCTATACATGGTGGCATGATCTGTCAACAGCTTGGTTATAATGCTTCCGATGAGAATGGCTATCCATACCAATTAAGAGCAGACTATACTCGTTTTGGATATTGGAACACGGGCTTTACGTGTGATTCCAACGATAAATATCTATTAGATTGTAATAACACTGGTTGGGATACACTTTCGTGGTGTCATCAGTTTAAAATTTATAAATTAGCTTGCCAAGGGGAAGGTAAGTAGAAACAAGGGTTCCGATGAAATGAAATGGGGTTTAACGTCTCACAGTTATGCTCGGACTGGGTTAATGAAATTGTGCCTGGACAGCGGCGTTGCTTGTTACTCGAATAACTGCCAAGGTATTTTGTATGTACAATCTAATGTGTATATGCGACCTCGGGTTTTCGTCCCATCCGAACGCCTAAACGTTGTTCCTTGACAAGCGGGGACCAAGGTGGCCTAGTGAGTAGGACGTTGGCTCTCTATTTTAGAAGTCCCGTGTTCGTTCGATCCTAGCTGCGCTGGCCGAGAAAGTTTATCCGGATTTCCCGGCGTGGTTCCCGTCTTCATTAGTCCAGTACAGGAGCAGAACAGTAGGACGTTAAACCCCATTTCATTTCATTTCATTTCCGGCGTGCTTACTCCTTGTAATTTGCAATGAATGGCTTTATATCGAGATTGTCACATCATTCCGAATAACACACTCGGCTAACACAGTTTGATGGTTCTTCTCCTCATCCTGGGTTTACTGGGCATTCAGAATACATCTCCAACGGTGTTTTCTCACCGTCCTGGGTTTACTGGGCATTCAGAATACATCCCCATCTGCGTTTACTCACCGTCCGGGGTCTACTGGGTATTCAGAATAAATCTCCATCCTTGTTTTTTCACGGTCTACTGGGTATTCAGATTACACCTCCTACTGCGCATCTAGATCTACATATAGATCTACATTTTCCTTATAAGACACATAGATGTAGATTTTACAAATTAAAAATACTTATATGGATATGTTGTTGTTCTTAGCGTTTAACGTCCGCTTCCACCGAAGGTGATATCGCAGACATGTTCATTTTAATGATCTTAGCGCACGCGCAGGGGTCTTTGCTGTGGGAGGAAACCGGAGTACCCGGAGTAAACCCACGAGGTTGAGAAGGCGCCCCTATCTCCAAGCCACATACGCTCACACCTGGGATCGAAACCACAGCCGCAAGCCAGAGGTGACCGGCCAACTAGAGGTCGAAGCGTGACACTCTAGACCTCTAGACTACTACATTTGTTTTTATATTCACTATCCTGAGACTACTGGTCTGGTTATTTTATTTATATTGATATTTACAGTTTGTGTCATGTTTCTTTCATTAATGCCCATGCGTCTACGTGACGCGGACCACGGCTCGGTTGCAGTCCTAACCTATTGGGTTATCGAGTTTCATTCGAATATTCGACAGCGAATTACGGGTATTTAAATATACCAGATGCTAACCCCAAACATATATTCGGTGGACTTCTCCATTTCCTTCCCTAATTTCTATTTCAGTGGGTTTTCAGATCTCGAGTGGTATATCTCAAGGTACAGTTTACATCTACGATGGACATTATGGCTACAACAACCTTTGTCCAAATGACACAACCACAGAGACGATACAAGTCTTCTGCCGACAAATGGGCTATTTATCCGGAAGATCCTTTAGTGTACGTGACCGAACAGGAACACAAATGAAAAACGAATCATATATTTGCACTGGTAGCGAGTCTCAACTTAGTGAATGTCAACTAACAGATGCTAGTCCCGATTGTTTCGACGAGTCTGGTGTTGCTGCAGGCGCTGCGTGTATTGGCAAAGTTTCCCTCATTGGTACAGGTGAGCAGAACATAAATAATGAGAAAACTATAAGACTCATGTTTTCGTTCCATTTTTTCTTTCTCGGATGGTTAACATAGATATTAAGTGGGGTTTTGGGGACAAGTTCAATTTAAAAATTCCCATCACTCTTATTAACTTAACAAACTTCTGATCTAACTCTTATTATAACCTCTACGGTATCATATTAACTCATTCAAATTAATAGATATTACAATTGATTATATTTTAGTCGTTCCACTGTCAGATGGATATGGACCAATCAAGGTCTACAACATCAGTGTCCATGCTAATTTTTTGTGCGCAGATGGATTCGATGCAAATGCAGCTCTAGTCGTTTGTCGAGAGCTTGGTCACTCTGGTCAAAGTACAATTCTACCCTCCGCTTCCTTTAAAAGTTACATTGACTCGGAAACGAGATTTGAACAGACATTTACATGTACAGGAACGGAGAATCTGTTGTCAGAGTGTCGTGTTTCTACCAGTAAAGCTTGTGGGATCACTGATAAGGTAGCAGTGGTAGCATGCGATGTTCCTACAGACCACACTCAGGACGGAAAGATAAATATAGATGGAATCCGTGTCCAGGTCTTGTATCACGGTATATGGGGATACATTTGTGGGACTCGCTGGGGTCACAAGGCAGCTTCCGTTGTTTGTGGAGATGGTAGAGAAGGTTCAGCGTATCGGATGGACAGTTCATACAATGAAATAAAACCCACGTGGATTTTCGATGCGGATTGTAGTGGTGATGAGACGAACCTAACCTCGTGTAATATAACATACGGGGATGATACCAGCTTCACATGTGCCTCAGAGAAATATGCAGCCGTGACATGTTATGATGACCGTAAGTATGGTACATATCGAATGACTAAAAATGTCTGGACAGTGATAACGGAATTTCTTTAAAGCACCATTACTCTTGAGTGGTAAATAACGTCGGGCTAGTTGTTCTTTACATGCTGTGCCGGATTTAAATGAAGAAAGGCCCAAGGCTATTACACTTTTGAGGCTCCTCGCAATACCATATGCTCTATGGAAGGGTATGACTGCCAATATTAAATGCTCTTTACCACACGATATTGAGGCAATCAACATGGTAAACTATAAGAAATTCACTGAACGACCGTGCCAATAAAATCATGTGATTGGTATGGCTAATCCGAGCATTTGACAAATAATATAAGTTGAAAATATAGTCTCTAAAGTACGTAATCATGATTGTGTCAGGAAATAACTGATAGATTCAAAGCGCCATAGAAACATACTTTCCAGTGATGTATAACACGATAACTGGAATTTCGTATTAAGAGCCGTATTTCGACATTTACCCCCCCCCCCCCCACACACACACACGGAGGCTTACAGTGTGTCAGGTTGATTGGGCCTCGTTTCCGTATATGTTAATAAGTCATGTGATATCTACATTTGCATATCATAGTGCTCTGCGTAAGATGCTACATGTATGTAGAAAGTGTGAAGGACAAATGAGATGCGGCAGGACGCAAATGTAAAATGTAATGAGGGAAATGTAAAATGTAGACACGTCGAAAAAGCAGCCTTTTCTAATAAAACATTTGTCATTTGACAAATTACATTTGACGTTTTACATTTAACTTTGGCCTTAGAGGTATTTTGACTTCATCATTACCGGTAGTTGGACTTTGTACACTGTACTGTTTACATACATGTATAATCAATGGAAAATACATTTTAATATTGGCAGCGATAACCTTCGATAAGGCTAACGATTAGATGAGGATGAACATATAGCAGAGGTAAAGGACTACAGGATATATAAGAAAGCCTAAGGGCCGTAGGTGGCGAGGAAGAGAGAAAAAGAAGGGCGGGAGGGAGTGATATTACGGTACTAACATATGCTACAATTTGTTTCAATAATTCGTTTTCGGGTATAGCCCGCTGAAGTCATACAAGTTTCGGATCGCGTTACACCACACGACCACCCAATGCTATTTCGCACATAAAAAAATCATTGAAGTTAAGACATTCGGAAATGGTAGGTTCGGAAGAAAAATAAGTTGTTTTGTTATTTTAATTTATTAAATCGACGCCCCGTGCTTTTCATATAATTACAAAAATTATTTCATTTCGTTGTTTACAGCTTACGAATACTCCCTCTCCGGGGGCGGAACTGACTATGGATACTTGCAGATAACAAAAAACGGTAAAACAGGATACGCCATTAACTTGAAAACTGATTCCTTGGTTGCTAGATCGGCTTGCTTTAGTCTTGGTTTTAATGGTGGAAAGACAACGATAATGCCCGCAGTTTCATCGAAATACTGGTGGGATGTCTCACGCGACGACAATGTACTCATTCATCGATTAAAGGTGATAAACGATCAGCCTTACTATTCCGGATCCGATCAGAAATATCTCGCTGTTAGATGCTATGGAAAAGGTTAGTTTGTTTTTGTTTTTTGTCGATTTCTGAGAATATACGGCACATTTTGATTCTGACAATCTTTCAACGCAACGTGTTTCCGTCTTTGTTTTATTGTATTAATACATTCGAAACTTATATCTGTCAAAGGTATTCTATTAGTAAAACCTTAGACACCAGTTGGGTTCCAGTAGTGTCATCAATGAACTACAACTATACGACACCCTCCGTCTCTGACAATCTCTAACAGTCTGTGGGCTGATGCCAAGAGTGATAAGGAAAGAATGGCTGTGGTTAATAGATGGTAAACTTTACTATATAATATTTATATGGGTCGTGCACGTAAACGATCCCTTGACAGTTGGAATTCGATATATGTCGTATGCCCGTTTACATACAAGGAAATAGATGCCTGTTGTAGCTTCCATAAAAGGTCTAACCAATGTTATATGTCAGGTGGCTACACCATATAATCCCCATGCTAATTAGTTCTACTATGCAATGCCATGCATGGGTTAGAGAGCCTACTCGCATGCACCGATTGGGCTAATGAAGACGGACACACCCCATACAGTGTTGAATGAAATGGCATGGGGTTTAACGCCCTACTCGTTGCACTGACTGGACTAACGATGACGGAGACACCCCAGACGAATGTCACCATCTAACGGTTTGGAAGTTACCAAACATCCGCGGACCACGCATCTACATATTTGTAAATCGATGAAATGAACTGAAATTAAATGGGGTTTAACGTTCTACGTTTCTATGCCAACCGGGAATTGAATTCGAAGATGACTAGGGGGACACGCTGCCCAAACAAACATCAGGGAACTTTTCGCGTGAAAAAGTGTGTAGCTAATGCGTTTTGCCCTTTATAAGTGGGGATTCGGTTAATATCTGACTTTCAGAGTGGTGACTTGTTTTCGATCTCACACTTCTACTTGGCAAGGAGTTTGGCGGCATATCCAACCTCGTGTGTTTTCACCATGTCCACCGGTTTGCTTCCACAGTTCAAAGACCCTAATAACATTGAATCATATGTTAGTCCTAGTTTATTGCTAAGAGCATGTTACCGCCACCCCACCCCAATCTCTCTCTGAAATGATAAATGACATTATAACAAACCTTTTAAAGCATGGTACTCCCACGTGTAACCTTTATCTTTCAGTAAGATTCGGTGGAGGTCACACCAGCAACTATGGATATCTCTTGGAGTTCATGTACACACGATTTTATTCTTTCTGTGGCGATGGTCTTACACTGAAGGAAGGTGACGCGTTTTGTAAGGAATTAGGCTGGGTCCGAGCAACGTCGATTTCCTCAAATGCTAGCTATTATGACAGTTCACCCATAGGAATTTATAACTTCACATGTCCCCAGAAAGCCGCATCTACGGCAGATTGCACATCGGTGTTTACCGGCAACGGTGACGGATGTAAGTCTGGTAAAGCGTCTGTGTTTTGTACAGAAATCCCGGAAGGTGGTTACGGCAATGGCGGTGATGGTAATGGTATGGGTGGAAACAATGCTGGTACAAATATCCCAGGTCTGTACATATAAACTAGGGTAAATAAACTAATATTGACAATGCAGGTGGTCCAAATATCTCGGCACACATTAATTGATTAAGGTGTACTTCCACAGTAATGGTATGTTACGGTATTGATTCTTTAAAGGCGCAATACCACTCTTGTTGTAACTGAATAATATGTCCCAATCTTTATTCTGGTCAACAAACTGTACTATTTTAGAATATTCCAATTAACTGATGATACAAATTTCATCTTAACACACCTTATTTAAAAATTTTGAAAAATTCAACATAATGGTTTGAAACGTCTAACGTAAACCTTTTCAAATGAAACTTCGATTTAAAACTATTTTCGAACCCTCTGGACAAGTAAAATAGGATGTAATGGATAATTTACACAACAGGTAGGACACTTAAACATCTAGTACTTAGATAGAGATATTATTTATTTTCTGGAGCATTCAAGCCAGCAAGAGTGTTATTGTCCCTTTAATCAAGTTCAGAAGACAAGACTAGTTTAGCATCTTATAATACTTTTATTCTTCTTCTAACATATTATGTACAAAACTTAAAACTCCGTAATTAGCTTGTGCTGGGGGAGCCATGGCCCAAGCTGGGCTAGGCACGAGTCTGCCAACATTACATGCGTGGCCTGGAGTTAATTTCTAGACGCCCTCTCCTCCGAGTCGTGCCCTGGCCGGACCTGACTGACTATGTCGTTTCCGTTCTGGGTTTATAAACCCTTCAAGACAAAGGATCTTATTAGACACCTGGCTAATGTATCATATCTGGTCTAACACTCAACACATGCCAGACAAAGAAAGTTTAAATAAGACATGCCAGCAACAAGTTAAGGTTACATAATAACATAAGGAATGCCACCAAGACCTCCAGGGGTATCGATAGCAGACAGGTTTAAAATCACTTTTGCGTGTCAAGATGGTAGGAAGCGTCTGTAGCATCTGTTATTATGTAACAGGTATCACAAGCAAGAACAGTAGGTTAAATACTACAATTGTCCACGTACATGTTTTGTTAATGGTGGTTGCCTCAGTGACGTCATCTAATAAACCCGGATATTCAATGTGCAATATGGGATATGTCGTAATTCACCAATGGGAATGAATTAAAAATTGTTCACAGTGTTGACTGTTGATCAAGGTATTATCATTTCCTCTTCACGACGGAAGTTTAATGGATCATTCATAGAAATATGTTTTGGACTTTCGACTACGGGTTTGTTATTTTTGATTAGATGTTAGTGGCTACTGTATACAGACTGTGGTATCTTAGCAACCGGATAAAGTATTCTGCTAGTAGTCATTTTCCCGAGTAGTGCCCAAGTTCATCCGTATTATGTGCGAGGGAAACGACATGGCGATTAGCGAATTTATGATCTCACGTCTGCATGTGTGACCGTGGCCCTGGCGGGTGTTGAAAGCCTTGTGCCTTAATTAAGACAATGTATCAAACATAACTGTATTTGTTTTGTCTTTGTGTGGGAAGTGACTTTTATAGCCGGACCAACTATGTTTAGTTGTTTGTTATTTAATTGTTTTAGTGGGGGGGGGGGGTGGCCGAAAGGCCTAAGGTGTGCGCTTTAGATCATAAGGTCCGCCATTGAGTCAAGTGGCGTGGCGTGGCAAGGAGTGAGGTCATTTGTCCAATCTGGTTGTTTTTTCCCTCTGGTTTCCCCCAATGCTTAAGCCCTCTACGTGCAAGCGATTTATTGAAATAAAAGTGAACCACATGTTAGCCCCTAAATGACCTAGTTTGTGTCAATATTCTTTGAATGGCATTTAGCAATTTCAACATAATCAAATAACACACTATTTATGGATAACAATTACTATGGTTTATTTATTCCACTACAACATTTCAACAAGATTTCACAGGTCGTTAATTATCAAGAATATTACACATTTGTTTCGTGTTATTTGTGATAACGACTTGTTAAAACTTGTTGAAACGTCGCAGTAAAATGAACCTTAGTTATTTGATTAGTTTGTCTCAAGTGGACTTTAAACCACATTTCTCTCTTGTTGTTACTGATTAATACCATGTATCATAATCTTATATATATATCTTTCAGCATCAATCATAAATACCACCTTGTGCGCCATCTTGCTGATGTTTATCAAACTCGATGGAAAGACATAATAGCAACACATTTATATCGCGCAACCAATGCCTAGTAGACTAGTTCTTGAATATTAGACTTAGACTTAATACAAATAATGTATGTATTACAACATTTCAATTGTGTAAAACGAATATACAAATAGAGGCCAAATTGATTTGCTACTTCTAGAAGCAGAAGAAGTTCTTCAAGAAGACTCGTCCAGATATGTAAATCGAGTGAACAGTTGGAACGAATATAGCTGATGGGATCCATTTATCTACCACTGACATAATATTCGCCAGTTTTATCTACAGTTGCTGTATTCCACCATTCTGTCTTCTGTCTCTTCTAGATCCGGACCAAGGAGAGATCGAATATCATATGAGAACGAACCGGTAAATGAAGCGGACCAATTATCGAGTCGACCTCATGGCACAAAACGTATAGTCCGCCGCTTGGAATAGTGTGTTCTGTTGAATGCAATATTTATTATTTAAATGCTTGTTTCATTTTATTTTTACGGTGATCAAACATATTACATTGTATTGTTCTTGAGTTTAAAATTACAAAGCAATATTTGATGTTCATATTTGTTTTACAATAGAGATCTTTGGAGTTGCTTCCCCTTAATTCTTATATCCACAACGTCGGTGTTGTTACTCTGCGGTAAAGGTAAATATAAAATAAAACCAAGTTCGAACAATCAAAATCATTAGACAAAATTCGAAGTCCTAAAAAAACCCGTATAGGCAAAATAGTGTACTCAGCAAATGGACTGTGTTAAAATCAATCTAGTTTTCCAGAACATTTAATCTTACATCCAGATTTATGCAGCTGACATTAATTTGCTGTCTAATTCAAATCTAGTTTTCCAGAACATTTAATCTTACATGTAGCTATAACATGTTTTAACTTGATTCTCTATACCAGCTTGTAACCAACAGACCATAGAAACACAGTATAAGTGTATATTTATTCTATATTTTTAGACCAGTCAATTTATAACCGACCGCCCAATAATAGCAATATAAGTCTTTTAATATTTGTAATTAACAGACCATAGATACATTGCATATATGTTCATTAATTCTTTATTATTAGATTTGTTTTATCGTTTTTGGGGTAGTGTTTGTTGTACTGAAGTCTACCAGAATGGGAGTACCGCAAAGTCCCAAATTCTCAATACCACGTTTAAAAGATAAAACTTCAGACAAGCATAAAGTAGTCAATTGTTAGGAGAAACACATGGAACTGACTCCTTTCCTTGGGCTGTCAGGGTCAATCTTACATGGAATGGTTTACATAGATGTCCGATGTCGTCTTGTTCAATTTTCGCTGATATCCTTTCCCATCCCCAAACCTCGCGGTACCAAATCTACCTGAACCAACTCGTCCAGTTTATAAGACAGTCGAACTAGTAGTTTCCAATTTGTGCTAATATGTTGTCAATCTGATTCAAACACAGATCCTATTTCGTTTCGTTTTTTTATAGTTCAAAATTTCGTTTTACTTGTCTTTACTACACACGGAACTGGATGGGTTGATATCATTGACGTGTTCTGGATGATGTGAGGGATTCGCCAATGAAACGGTCTATTACGGCGAGTTTTTGGCGTGAGGTGCACGGAACTGAGGGTCATCCACTAGAAACATCAATACCGATTGATTAATCAAATGTCTGTCGTCATACGGTCAAAAGTAGCTCGTATGAACTCTGACTCGACCTGCCACTACAACTGGTCAGATCTCCATGTAGCGTAGGCCATCGAAAGTATAAAAAACGAAACGAAATATAGATCTGTATTTTAATCAGTTTGATATGTTATTGAACAATTTCAACTAATGTCGGTGCTGTCGAAAAATGGTGCATCACTACGCCATAATGTAATCCGGTTCAGTAAAATTAAATCTATACCAAAGAGTTATATTTATTTATTTGTGCACATAAGAAAGGGTTGGTTATTAAATGAAATCTCCTACTCGTCATTTTTGATATATAGAGAATCTCCTACAAGTCTTTTTTGATATAAAAAAATATCAACACAAGTCGATAAAGTAAAAACAAATGAGGCTCTGTCGAGATTTTTTTTTACTTTATCGACGAGTGGTAATAAACAGCATGTCTTCTCCATATTCGTTTTCGTGATAACATCTAACCAGCGGCTGCCAGGCAGGATACGCCCACATTTTCGAGAGATGGATAGAGAACAAGCTAACAAGAAAGTGATTTTTCCTACAATCAAGGGCCATAATTCAGGAAATTACAATTCAATATGCGCAAATATCGAAAGGAACGAACGGCAGCCATTTTGTCTGTCAATTTTGGGCCGATTTTCACGAAATTCGAATATGCACGAATATCGAAAGGAACCGAGTTCTTTGTGTTATAAACTTACATTTCAAGTTTCAACAAAATCGGATAAAAATTGTGACCCCTATAGGGTCCACAACCTTGATATACCATATTCTTACGCTATTTGGGAACGAACGGCGGCCATTTTGTCTGTCAATTTTGGGCCGATTTTCACGAAATTTGAACTCATTAATCCTTAGGGTGGAACGGTGACATAATAGAACGGTTTTTTAAATCGGATAAAAATTATGACTTCTATAGGGTCCACAAGCTAAAAACGTGATTTTTCGTACAATCAGGGGCCATAATTCAGGAAGTTACTGTCCGATATGCGCGAATATCGACAGGAACTGAGATCTTTGGGTTATAAACTTACATTTCAAGTTTCAACAAAATCGGATCAAAATTGTGACCTCTAAAGGGTCCACAAGCTAAAAACTTGATTTTTCGTACAAACAGGGGCCATAATCTGTGAAGTTTCGATCCGATACATGCCAATATCAAAAGCATTCGAGATCTTTTGGGGATACACCTATATTTCAAGTTTCGTCGAAATCGGATAAGAATTGTGACCTGTAGGGAGTCCACAAACAATTGTGGACGGACGGACGTCCGGACGGACAGGGGCGACGGCGTAATACGTCCACATGAAAATGTGGGCGTATAAAAATGTATTTTGAGATCAATGCATATCAAATCAAGACTTATTTATTACTAATATTACTAGCTCAATGCATGTGCTACGTTCCTTTGTATGTATGTAATATGTACAGCCAGTAACATAACTATAATATAATAATACGTGTATCTATTCATAGTCGACAGTTTACCTGTTTTATATATAGACCAATAAGATTATTACGGAGGTATACTCTTCATATACCAACCAATACATTGTTATGGTTGGGTAGCTATTGTGTTACATTTGTGCGATTAGTTGTATGCATGCATATATGTGTACTATTTGTGTCAGTGTCACGACTGTCATGGGCGGAGTATCTAGTCGTTCGAGTAGGCCCTAGAACACGTAAAAAACCCTAAAACATTTGGAATGCGAAACCAGCATGTAGAAAGAGTGCTGGCTTGACAAAATTCTCCACCCTCGCATTGCACAACAAGCCCGTTGGTTTTAAACGTATTTTTTCCCTCGAGTATTCAGTATTTCTAAATATACATTGATGTTGTTTTTAAATATACATTTTGTAAACACGCTTTATTTATTCTTGACGGAAAAAGCAAACAAATTTCATCGAACGAACGTACATAGATTTATTTTTAATGGCTAAGAAATCTTATTGCGGACAATATAATGACTTACAAATCTAAGAAGATTGAAAGGAGTCCTCTCAGTAAATTTCGACTTGTTGCACATAATCTGGAAGTTGAAAAGGGAAGATACAGTGTTGGGAGATTATGTAGAAGATGAGAAACCTATATTATTGTATTATCGTATTTATGATAATTTGAGACAGCAATATCTCTTTCCATATATCAAACGTCATATAACTGATTCAATTCAACTTAATATACTAATGAATAATGAAGAGTGTATAGAAAATATTGGAATCTTTGTACTGAATGCCTTCAACAACATATAGCCTAGTAAGATAATATGTTGCATTAACTATTGATGATTACTTCAACAGATCGATTTTCTCTACGCCATTAAATTCTATACTCATGCTTGGGCATTGTAGCTCTACCCTGCTACACCTCTTTGGTTAGCCTTAATCGTCTAGTGGCTGGCCCCGACATTGTAGTTCTACCCTGCTACCCCTCTTTCGTCTAGTGTTTGACCCCTGGCTTGGATACTGTTTTACTCTAGGGCAATAGTTTTGGTATAAGTTTTTGTGTATGTTACAACAGATAATAATAAAATGAAACCAAGTACGAACAATCCAAACCATTAGACAAAATTCAAAGTCCTAAAAACAACAATAGTGGACATTACAATATTTAAAATTAACATGTATTTTACTCAACCTCACTCCACTTGCGGAGCGGAGAGAGTGTAAGCTGATGGAAATCTCACATCCTGGTTCTGCTACGAATTCAATCGGCGTCTGCTTACTTTCGTCTGCTTATTCAAGCCATGGTTTTGCTCTTTTATATGTGACGAATCCCTAATTGCTTACGTCATAGACTGTTCACAATACATAATTCCAAATAAGGAAAGGGTGTGCCCTATACCTTGCATATAGGGAGGGGATTATTACCTAATTTGGTCAACAAAATATAATGAATGTTTATGACCATAACTTGCTATATTTCTTGATTATAAAATTGGAATCAGTAATCGGCAAAGGTCACAATATTGTTAGTCATCATTATTAAACTGAACAAGTGAAAAGGTGACAACGTGGGTAGAAAATATGATTGAACAACTTATACCTTATTTCAAGTTATTCATAATTCTCTGAGAACCGACTTGATCATTTAAGTCATAAAAGGGGGGTGTGTAAATTGCGAGTTTTATATAAAAAGTCCCATTTATTTTTGTTAACCGAGCAAGCGGAAAGATCTCGCACCTGGTATGCACAATTAACAACGAGGGCGAAAAATGCCGAGAAACTTTAAAGGGAGAGGGAAAATTCCGAGAAATTTTAGGGAGAGGGAGAATGGGGTTTAACGTCCACTCGACACAAACTAGGTCATTTCAGGATTAACATGGTTCAGTTTTATTTTAATAAATCGCTTGCGCGTAGCGTTCGTTAACAGTGGGAGGAAACCGGAGAATCCGGTTAGACAGGCAACTCTACTCCTTGTCACGTACAACCGAGGAATAGAAACCACACCGGTTGACTCAATGACAGATCTTATGAAGCAGCGCGCAAGCGCTAACCATTCGAGTATCCAACCCTCCAAAACTATTTTAGTTAACAAAGTGAGTAGTCTTATTATTTATAAACAGATTTATGAATTCAGAGTTACCAGGCATCATTTATATTGTGGTGATTATTTTTGTTTTTTAATCATTCACTTCTGATTAGTCCCGTAGCAATAAACACATTTCATCTAGGTTTCTGTGAAAGACGAATATATGACAGACGTGACTTGTTGAGATTAACTGTAACTTGATACTCAATTACACATCCGGTTATAGTCTGTTCTCCGAGAATTATAAATAAGATGAAATGACAAGAGAAGTACGTAATTCAATGTTATGCTCTATTTATTTCATATAAATTGGAGGTACGGCCAATCAATGCTTGCACAAATCTAGGAACCGGGTTGTAAACAACAGCGAATATACTGTCTACTTGTGTTACATATAAATCTTGCACGTTTTAAACAGCAGAGAATCGATAACATCCCTGTGTTTACGTATAAATACAAGCAGCAGAGAATAGGTAACCTACCTGTGTTACTTATAAGGTAAGACGTCTTTACCTATTGTCTCTAAAATTAAGAAATAGATTTGTTTCCGTAAGTAAAATTATCAGAAATTAGATTTCTAAGAAATTGAAAAATGGTTCAATGCAATTTGTTTTGTCCTCAAAGGGACAAATAAAACACGATTAAAAATGAGAATTAAATAATGTCTATAACATAATGTCTATCATTGAGTCGAGAGGCGTGGTTTCGATTCCCCGCTTTTACGCGATAAGGATTGGTTTTCTGATTTGTAAAGCAAATGTTGTTTTTACGATACAAAATCTTAAATTTAGTATTGAAATGTCGAATTAGGGACTATGAGTTAGGAACTCAGAATTAAGAACATTGAATAAAGAGCTGCTTGGTCTTCCATATTTAGCCAGGATAATATAAATTTATCAAGCTCAAATGTGAGATTTAGGGTTAATATAGGTCATCAATGGTGATTATGAC
Organism: Patella vulgata; assembly: GCF_932274485.2. Classification (NCBI taxonomy): domain Eukaryota; kingdom Metazoa; phylum Mollusca; class Gastropoda; family Patellidae; genus Patella; species Patella vulgata. Next base: position 1,773,388 of record NC_065886.2, on the reverse strand, counting down.
AGATGCACTAATCAAGATTTAGAGAAGCAGACGTCAGTATGTATTAATGTTTACAGGGTTTTTTTTCAGCATGGATGAAGTTGTTTTCTGTCTTCTTGTCATTTTATTATCTGGATCTGATGGAGCCACGTGTGATATAGATGCCAAGATTTGTGAGTTCTGGTTAACGGTTGATTTCAAATTGACAATGATGAACGATCAGATATCTGTCCATCCATATCAAGGTCAACTTTATAACTTTAACGATACGATGAATACTAACCCAATACAAGACACGAGCGATATTATCACTGCCGACGGTTGGGTTGATTCCAAGCTAGTTATTGTTGCCAATGGTACCTTACCAGGACCTTCAATAGAGGTTTATGAAGGTCAGACAGTTATAGTCCATGTTAAAAACAAATTACCAAGTGAAGCAACCTCAATACATTGGCATGGTCTTCATCAACGCGACACTCCCTGGATGGATGGTGTTGCATTTGTTACACAATGTCCCATTGAACCTGGACAATCATTTACATATCAATTTACAGCTGCGCCGAGAGGTACCTTCCTGTATCATTCTCATATCGGGGTACAGAGAACAATGGGCCTGTATGGGCCTTTCATTGTACGAGAGCGCACAACAGAGCCTATACCAGAGTTCGTGGCTGTCATTAATGACTGGAATCACGACGGAGATTCCAACGAACAATATTTTAAAATGTTATATGGTCTATACATCAATGGTCAGCGTGTACAGCAAACACAGTCATTGGATGGTGCCAATTTTACTATGTTTAATTTTCATTCAGGGCTGATCAACGGAAAGGGCAGGTTTCGTTATGAAAATGGTTCTTACAACGATGCCCCCTTGCATGTATTTCAGATAACCCGTCGAACAGTGTACAGATTTCGTTTTATTAATACTGGAAAGGTGTATCCGTTTAAAGTCTCAATTCAGAATCATAGTTTGACCGTCATTGCTGCTGATGGATACGATTTAAAGCATGCTACAGCTGACTCGATCATTATCAATCCTGGGGAAAGATTTGACTGTACCATCAAAGCTGATCAGAAAAATAACCAGAATTATTGGATTCGGGCTCAAACGTTGGAAGTCGGCAAGGAACACGTTGCTGAAGCTATATTGCGTTATCCAGATGCACCAAAACAGCAACTTGTGGGACCATCTATAGAAAAGCAATGCACGGTAATCGAACCATGTGATGTAATTAACTGCCCGTTTTCCTATTATCCGAGTAACGCCAACACTGAATGTTTTACATTTGATCAATTGACGAGTTCAATATACGTTAATGATCCGGCACCCACGGCACCCAGCTACGAGCTCCAAGAGCGATTCCTAAATTTCGCCTTCCCTGGAAATGTCGTTACACCAGGATCTGTGAATGGAAGGTCTTTCATCCATCCACCAGTAGCAGCTTTATCCCAACCACAAGAACTATCAAATTACAAGTGTGGAGATGACTGTGGCGAACAGAAGATATGTAACTGTATGTATTCTTTGGATCTTGAGCATGATAAAGTTTACCAACTGGTTTTCATCAACATGGGCCAAGGGAAAGGTTGGTCGCACCCTGTCCATATGCACGGTCATGCCTTTTATGTCGTGAAGATGGGTTACGGTTCCTACGATAATATAACAGGCCTCATCACGGGCGAGAATATGGATGTGGACTGTGGAGGTGGTGTTCCTAGAAATGAGAGTTTCTGTAATAATGCTAAGTGGGCTGACGCTTCGTGGTTCGGAGATAACGTACCAGGTCTTGAACTGAAGAATCCGCCCAGAAAGGATACTATTATTGTACCAACTGGAGGCTATGTTGTTGTTAGAATCAAGGCCGATAACCCAGGCGTGTGGTTTATGCACTGTCACATAGAACTGCATAACATGAATGGAATGGCCATGATGATCAACGAATCGTTTCCAAACCATCCAGATCCACCAAAGGGGTTTCCAAGATGTGGCAATTTCGATTACCAGGGAAAAGGTACGGTGTCGATCGAAGCCAAAGGTTTTATAACATATTTCATTGTTTTTTCTTCGCTATATATCAATATAACCGCCTAGTCGTTTATATGGTAGGAGCAATTTTATATATATATCAGTAGTACTCTGGCTTGTGGACAGATTTAAACCGATTAAAATGCCATCGCCAAAGCGAGGCTGAGACTCGATTAGCAAGTAACGTTGCTACGGTAATAAATAATTATGTTCAACATCTTGTCAAAACTGTGGTCACTTGTTTCAGAATAAAGTAATTTGAATGACATTTTCAATATATCTATTTTGGAACTGCAAGAATGGCCAGCTTTTTATCTAAATTATGTATACATTTTGGGAATTAGGGTTGAGGATATCAGCCTCGCTATTGACGTGTTCTTATATATAGATAGATAGTGCCCTTCACCAGATCGAGGGTATAGTTTGTGTTTCTGTGTTATTTATTTATTTTGAGGATTAATTGTGGGGACACCAGCCTTGCTGTTGACATGTTCTTATATAGTATACATATATCTAATTATTGTATTTATTTTTCAAGGACCTTCACCTGATCGACAATGCAGTTTGGAAGGTAGTGTGGCATTTAACTGTGATTTTGTTGCTGGTGTTGTTGTTTTCTTGGTGATAATCTTTGTTATTAACCCAGGTATGATAATATTTAATATTTTAATTTCTAGTAAAGCCTAATCTGAAGATGTCCTTTAAGAAGCAAAATAAAGCCATCCTAGATCACTCGGCTTATCACTGATTTCCACATTCTTCTCCGAGATCCCTAAATGGATTTCAGGGAGCCACGATTGGCTCAGTGAGTAAGACGTTGGCTCGCTAAACTTGAAGTCCCGTGTGCAATCCCTGCACTGACCGAGACAGTTCATCGGGATGTTTCGGTGTGGTTCCTCCTCATCTGTGGTACAGGACAGTGGGCCTGTCAAGGAACAACGTATATTCGTTCGGATAGGACGAAAACCCGAGGTCTCATGTACACATCCACATGCACGTAAAAGATCCCTTGGCAGTTGGAGTTCAATATAAGAGTAGGCTACAGCGCCGGTATCCTGGCAAGATTTAAGTTTTAGCAAACTGTATAGTGTATTCATGTCTTCATTAGTCAAGTCTGAGCAGAACGGTTGGACGTTAAACCCATTTCCTTTCATTTCATTGATGGATTTCAATAGAATTTGGCAGGAATATAATATCTTGCCACGGTGATGTTTATTGAAACTTGTTCAACTGCAGTAGCCGGCAACTGTAGAAGCTGGTCAAATTTAAGTAATCTTAAAAATACAAGTTCTAGATAATACGTTGTTCTAGTGTTAATTTTTATACGCCCACGTGGAAATGTTGGAAATTGTCGTCTCCATCTGAGATCACCCAATCCTTTTCATGTTCAGTTTATATTTGTTGTTAACATTAGTGCGATGAAGAGCCCTATTGAATTTTAATCATTTCCGTTAATGTAAATGCTCTGACAACAAAATATATGATCTGATCAATTAGAAATTTGTAAAGTGAAGAGCCTTATTTAATTACCACAATTTCTGATAATTCTAATATAGAGTTATTGCCTTTTATTATGTCATAGAATCTTGTCATAGCAGCAGAAATATTATACAAATATTTTACTTTTATTTAACTAAAGATTAACAATGTACCAAAGTTTATGGACTGCTAGGAATACTTATAACTGACTTTTGTAGACAGTGTACCAACCTATTTGAACTGTTAGGATTACATGTACTTCTAGGCGACTGTTGTAGACTGACTGATGTGGGCATATGTTTCATTGTCTGGCAAGATATCAATTATACACTCACATTAAAATATTGACAAATATTGTCGCCCCCCCCCCCCCGTTCATCATTCATTATTTATTCAGACTTGTTTATACTTTGTCTTGTTTATATAAAGACAAATAGATTTCTAATAAAATCACTGCTAGAGTTATTGCTCTTGATTCACTTGCAGAATATTGCGAATGATTTGACAAGAAAAGTTTTCATCCGCTCTGCTTAAAATTTATATTTCAGTTATATAAGGCGGCCTATTTCGATAATACCTATACGACAATCTCATGTAGAATGTCTTGTTCACATTAAAGACAAATAGATTTTTGATAAATATTTTCTGTAATTTAAATATCGACAATTTCCATGGTTATGATTTCTTTTCTCGTATTTCACAGATCTGAATATCGCGTTAAAGATTGTAGTCATGGTTATTTTTGCTGTTGCTTCTGGAACTCTCGGTGCTGGATCATATGGAGCTTGTCGTAAGTATTAAAACCTTTAACCTGAACAAATAAAACAGATTGAAGGCTGTTTACATATTATATTAAAGGTGATAGAACACCTCTTTCCTAACGTACAAATTATATTATATTAAAGAAGATAGACCACCTATTTCCTAACGTACAAATTATATTATATTAAAGGAGATAGAACACCTATTTCCTAACGTACAAATTATATTATATTAAAGGAGATAGAACACCTATTTTCTAACGTACAGATTCATATTACTACAGATTCTTGTATTATAATTATCCAATAAAATACAAGACATGATCCAGTTATATACTTTGATCTATTATATCGATCTAGAATAGTCGTAGTATGGGCTGGAACTTTGAATTCCAGTCTCAGAAAATAATAATGTATCAGGTGTGACAGATACATATAGCTATAGTATAAAATATTATAATGTATTAGGTCTGACCGTCAAGATGGCTGTAGTAATAATATATAATATTATAATGTATCAGGTCTCTAGAGTATAAAATATTATAATGTATCAGGTCTCAGTAATATTATAATGTAAGTTACTGTTACCCAGAGTCATAGACTGGTCAGGATGGTTTAAGTTTATGTGGTTTGCTATTGAATCATGGGGCATGGTTTCAAGCCCCAACATTTTACGGGGCTGTCTAAAAACCCCTACGCGCAAGAAAACTATTGAAATAATTTTGAACCGAAATGTCCTCTCTCTCGCTCCCCTAATGAACAGTTGTCTAGAATGAATATTATATTAAACCACATCTTTTTTATTTTTAGATATTCACATAGCAATTGGTGGTATAGTTGGTATCAATATTGTGTGTATGCTTGTTGTATTTATAATAACAATTCCTGTTGTTAAATTCGCTTGTCATGTAAGTATTGGTTTTAATTTAATATTTTAAATAATCATATTTATGGCATTTTCCTCGGGTCACAGGAAAGAACCATATCGCAACTTACAGATTTATCTTCCCTTTCCATTGCAAGTAAAAGCTAATTCTAAAATAAGAGAGGGAGGAAATTTATTAAAACTTTAGTGCTAGTAAATCAGCCAATTTATGAAAGAAGAATGTCCATCTCTAAAACATTGCAAGAACAGGTTTTTTGATGGTTTCTGGTAGTGGTGGGTGTACTGGAATGACATCTTAAAAGTTTACCCAAATGGGAGTACGGGGAAAGTCATAATTTGTTGACGGTTATTGCCAGGTCTTTCACTACATCAATAAATTTATGAAAAAAGAGAGATCAATAAGGAACCTTTTACCAATTTGCTCTACATAGAATGACGGGTGTTTTGCTCTAAATGATTTCTAAGACACACGGTGTTGCTTTTCATTATATGAACAACTTTTTCTAAAAAAAACCCGTCAATATCCGTGTGGTGGGCTATACAGAAACTGTAGTGAAGACCAAAGTTTAATACATGTATGTGGTCGCAGCTTCATGTGATGAATTGCCGTTAAGAGGGGGTCGACATAGCCGTAAATCTAGTACAAGCATCTGCAGACGGATGCTTATGTCGACATGGTAAAGGTAGATTTGCATTCCGTGACATTGAATAAGGAGGACGCATATCTTCCGATACTTCAGGTATAGATCGGTTTATTTTTATTCTTTTTTAGGACCGAAAATGAAGTTTAAAAGATCAAGCAAGTTTAAAGACTCGCAGCAGAATAATTCACATTTCCGTATTTGATATGTTGTTCTTTCAACAGTTGATATGATGTCTTAACAAATATTTAATTTTTTGTTATTCAGAAACTGGCGTTAAAATATCGCTTCAGGGGAAAAAATACTTGGGTACTTGGGTTCATTGTTCAATTGAGGGTAAATATTTCTGGCAAAATGGACATTCCAGAAAACTGATGAGAATTTAACGGATGTTGGACCTCAAACCAAATGAGATAGTTTATTTGACACTGTGATTCTATACAAGCCTAGGTCAATATGCCGTGAGTTATGTATAATACTTCAAGTTTGATCATGAAATGAAACGTAACGAGGTCTGATGTCCTACTGCACTTGTCCGACCGACTGGGCTAATGAAGACGGGCATACGCCATACATTATGCTATGGTGGATATTTTGCCCGGACAGCGACACTACTGCCTATTCTTATTTCGAATTACAATTGTCCAGGGTTCTTTTGCGCGCACGGCAATATGTACACGTACCTTGTTTTTTTATATCATCCGAAGGGATTTACAGGTTGTAGGTTCAACAGCTGTTTTAATCTCTCGTCATTTGTCAGGAATATTTATTTCCACCAATGGGTTCTACTTTTCAACCTCCTCATGAGGGTCAGTCAAAATCCAATGTCATTAACACACACATCCTATTTCGTTTCGTTTTTAATAGTTCACAATTTCGTTTTACTTGTCTTCACTACACCTGGAAGAGTTGTTAAATAACCCGTGTTCTAGTTGATTTGAGGGAATGGGTTATCAAGTGGTCTGTTGAATCGAGTTCTTGTCGTCTGGCACGCTGAACTGTAGGAAAAAAAACCCCAACAAAACAAAGCATAGGAACTATGACATCATGGCGTCTTACAGCTTTACTTAACCATGACTTAACAAGATCGGGGAATTTTCGGAAAGGGCTTACTTTGTGTTTTAGTGGTGGGAGGATAAATGATTTTTTTTTAAATTCCTCATACACAGGGTGGTTATGAAAGCGACATGTGCCGAAAAATCGAATTTGACAAACATCAATTAAAAAATGTGTTTTTCATACGTGTTTTCGGGTTATTGGATTCAACTCTGATCTCAAAAATAAATTTAGAGAATTCTTGATAGTAGAAATTCAAAATGGCCTGCAAAGTAAATCCAAAATGGGGGAATTTTCCGTCATTTTTATCCGTTGGATAAGGCTTGTAATATGTCTTATATATGGGTTTGGTGGTTGATGGGTTCAATCTGTAGCTAAAACAAGCAAACTAATTGAGCATGCTAGTGCTAGTAAGGTGGACAAGTGCCATTTCACACAATCGGCAAACAATAGTATTTTTTACATATTTTAGATTATACAAGAACACTAAAATTGACATATTCTGTGATAAATATGAACAAATTGTTAAGAAAATCGTCTAAAAATTGATTTATTAAAAAAAAAAAAAAAAAAAAAAAAAAATCAAATGATCTTATTTAAGAACAATGGTGCTTGTCCACCTTATTGCACTAGCATCCTCAATTATGAATGATCCTGATGGCGTAAATTTAAAATAGAAAATAAACATCTTCCTAGGTGTGCCGCAAAAATCTGAAAAAAAATCCCACGTGAGTATTGAGTATTCACTGGTGTCTACTGATAATTTCATAGCTGTGTTTTTCTTTACTCATGTGTCTATGACTAGTCTCTGTCTAAGGTTGTATTCCATCTGACTGCCCATGTTTTTATTTTGCAAAATTCAAAAATATTTTCATATATAGTTAGCCAGGTGTAGCGCTATTTTTCCATGTGTTCCAAGGTATACCATTGGAAACAAAAGGTTGAGAACCACTGATGTGGATATTGTTTCTACAATAAGGCTTTTAGGGTTACTTAATTTCAGATAGGATTGTCAGACATCAAATTTGTACGTTAAACAATCATGTACCGTGTAGTTCAGGTAGTCTCTAAAACATGTATACATTGTAGTAAGGGTAAACCATAGTTTTGTAAATAGGAGGTCGATCGTCAAATGAATATAAATTTTACAATGTTTGAACCCCGACATGACATGGTTTCTCTTTAATGAATGGACTGTTAACGCGCTTTAAATATTTGGGTACGATAGACTTGGTGTAGAAAATTCTAGGCACATTCAAATGTTGGCAATAATAAAGATTCAATTATAGTTTTTAGTTACACACTGTTAACCACCCATAGATGTTTTAATGACAATGAATCACATAGTTTATTCAGCTCGACGCAAGACTTTTAAAACCCCCCAGATACAGTTGGTTTAACTTGAATGTAAGTATTACACATCTATGATACTATATATATATATATATATCACCTTGCGGTAATCACATCGTATACCTTATTAGTTGATGTTTATATCGTCTTACGTTTTTGTCAACATCAAGGTGAACTTCTTCTAATGCTCCATTTAGCCTATTCAGATCTGTTCAGATGTATTTATTCACCCAGCCCCCGCATGGTATGAAATTTCTTGTTTCACTTGACTAAAGAAACATTTTGTAGGAATGTGAGCTTTTATAGATTAAACACTCGTTTGCGATATCATTGTCGGTGGAAGTGGGCGCCTAAAGAATGAACAAAAAGCGGAGATGAGATTTCAGCTGGCTGATCTAAAATATTTTTTAAACATAGTAAAGCTTGAAATATGTCAGTTTTCACTCTTTAGAATGCTTTTGTAAACATGTTTTACGGTAGTTTCCGTAACGTATTTCAAATAAGCGTTATCAGGCGATTTGTAACGAATCTCAGACACGATATATGTTTGATACTGGTCAAGAACAGCATCAGAACAACATGATTGCTTTTATTGGACATGGGGCGCAAATACTCAAAGGAGTCGGACAAACACTAAACCTACAACGCCCTTTCACTGGAACTATTCAATGGGACCCTGTCTGTCTACCTGAGGAATAACATGGCGCCGGGCATTTCATTCAAAATGGCTGTCAAATAAGATCAGTGATAATTCCATAAGATCTGACTTTTACTATATCTTTTGAATGGCTTTCGATGTCTCTGGATTAAAAGTTGCCGCCAAGCCAGAAAATTTATTGAAATTACTAGCGTTTACTCGTTACGTAGTTCAGACCGTGAATACAGCAACCTGAAAGTGGTCCATTTTAATGGATATATCTTTTAAATGGCTTTCGATGTCTCTGAGTTAAATGACACCATTGGGTCGTGAAACGCGCCGTCGAGAGATTTGTTGGGGGAGGGGGGTTACCCCCAGAAAATTTATGGAAATTACAAGCCGGAAAACACGTTTTCTAGCTTCGTTGTTCAGACCGTGAATACAGCAACCTGAAAGTGGTCCATTTTAATGAAGACTTTTCCAACTCGAATCAACAAATCAATCAGGCTGTTGTCCTTGCATTCACATGGCACCAGAAATTTCACTGATGAAACAAATATGCCCGTAATACATGTCGAGCTTAGAGCAGAGTGGCATTAGACACCCTTTATTTAAATTACACTGAATTTACACTGATTGCAAAATTATACTGCCTTTAAGTGTTTTATCCATCGGTCAATTTAAAGAAATGTCGATTCTGGAAACATTGATGATACAATTAATGATCGATTAACGAAAACTCACACACTCCGGAATGGCTCTAGGCCAAACAGTCATGGAACTTCGGGAACTTTAAGCAAAAAGGTTTTTTCCACCCAAATATTAATTCAATTGTTTTTTCACATTACCCGTCTGCACAAAAAATCTGATTTATAAAAGCGTATGCAAGTTAAACGTCTTTAATAATGCTTTTATCTAGTGTATCTTTTATTTTGATGTTTCTTATAGAATAAGGCTATATAACAATTATGTTCGTTTTTTGTTGTATAATAATAATAATAATAATAATAATAACAATAATAATTGTATGTTCATAATTCTTATTTCTTCATTTTTTGTTGCATTTCGACATTTGTACACTAAAATTAACATTTGTATCTTAAAATCAATATTTTTTTTACAAATCAGACATTTGTCGTATCAGATTTAAATAAAAAATGTTGTTTAATTTAATTGTATTTTAATATTAAGATGAAATTTATTATAGAAAATCAAAAAAATAGCTACATTTACATTTTATCATAGACATACAACTAAAAACAAATCTCAAACAACAAATTTCCAAATACAATCTCCAAATACAAATCTTGCGAAACATTTCTCCAAAAACATTTTTCGAAATTTATCGAACCGGAACATATGACGACTTGAGCCGAAATCAACCTGGCATACAATAAGTCCCCATACCATCAACGGGAATCGAGCAAGCATACAGTAACAAAAAACGCTCGATGATCGTGACTTTATTCAAATCACGAGCGTGTTATGCTTCTTTATATATTCCTCAATCCGATCTAGCATTAAATTAAAATGAATTTAAAGTAGACTGTTTTTAGTAATTAGGTTATTTCTTAATTGTGACAGGTTTCTTTAGGCAAACGAAAGAGGATTTTATATCTCTAAATCATTTAACCATGAATGTGCCATTAAATAGCTAACACTCGTATATTCAAAGAGCAATAGACAAAATACTTTCTGGAGAAGAAATACACGATCACGATAACTGGAAATTCGTATTAAGACACGTATTTTGACTTTTAAATATATCCCCCCCCCACCCGACGCCCGTGAAGTTTTTTTTTCAGAGTATGTAAACAATGTAAATATAAATGTGACAGAAAGTAACTTGTACAATTGTATGGTATTAAACTCTATTAATTGATTGGGAGGGGGTGGTTGGGGTTTTAAATGTCCAAATACGGGCCAGATATCACACCAAATACCACTGAAACGAAATTACATTTACCTTTTCAGAAATGTATATTGTATTCTTCTCGATTCCCCATTATCGTATGGTCACTTATTGTATGCCAGGTTGATTTCCGCTCATGTCGTCATAATGTTTTGTATTTGAAGATTTGTATTTGTACTTGCATTATAGTGATTTGAAGGGGGAGGATCAGGACGCCAACAGACATAAATCAGGGTAATCAGGTACAAAATGACATTTTACCAGGCGTAGCAAAAAATCAAGATGGTCGATATTTATATCAGATGATTATGATATGTCGTCTGATGTAATCGGGAGAACCTGATTAAACCGTGGTCAACAGGGCAAGTGTGACCTAGCCTTAATACAGTACCACAGGAACCTGATTAAACCGTGGTCAACAGGACAAGTGTGACCTAGGCTTAATACAGTACCACAGGAACCCGATTAAACCGTGGTCAACAGGGCAAGTGTGACCTAATACAGTACCACAGGAACCTGATTAAACCGTGGTCAACAGGGCAAGTGTGACCTAGCCTTAATACAGTACCACAGGAACCTGATTAAACCGTGGTCAACAGGGCAAGTGTGACCTAATACAGTACCACAGGAACCTGATTAAACCGTGGTCAACAGGGCAAGTGTGACCTAGCCTTAATACAGTACCACAGGTTTTTAAGAAAGGGAATATACAATATATAGCCCTCTCTTTATCTCGACTCTGTGGAGGAGGGAGGGGGGGTAGAATCCCTGCTTGATCATGACAAGGAGTAAGGTCGCCCGTCCTACCTCGTGAGATTTCTCCGATTTTCCCCCCACTGTTAGTGCCGAAATTACCGAGTTTGTTTCGAGTGGATGTTTCACTGTTTCATGAGAAGTACATACAATCCGTGTAATCAATCAAGTTTATAATGCAAGTCTTTTGCTGTAAAAAGATTAGTTTGGTTTTTTAAAAAAGGGTGTTTTATTTTGGCTGGCCGACATTAATACAAAACACCGTTGCAGTCTTGACGATAGTCATAGAAGGGGATATAACTCCATTGTCTTTACCCTTTTGGATCTACATGTGTACTCGTGTTGTGGGGAGAAATAGAGGAGAGAGAGAGACAGAGATTGGCAGGGGGGGGGGTAGTGAGGCGTACACGGATAGAGGCGGAAGGGAGGGAGAGAGAGAGAGAGACAGAGAGAGATGGGGGGACCTTACTCCTTATCACGGATTAACTGCCACTTGACCCCAATGACAGACAGGTGGGGTTGGATGGCCGAATGCCATTGAGTCAACTGGCGTGGTTTCGAATCCCCGGATGTACGTGACAAGAAATAGGGTCGCCTGTCCAACCTCGTGGGTTTTCTCCGGTTCCTCCCACTGCTAAAGACCCCTACGCGCAAGCGAATTATTGAAATAAAATTTAAAAACCATATGTTAGTCCCGAAATGACCTAGTTTGTGTCGAGTGGACGTTAAACCCGATTTCTCTCTCTCTCTCTATCTCTCTCTCCAATGACAGACCATATGATTTAAAGTGCACATGTTGGACAGGTAATAAGAGTTTTTGAAATTTGTTCATATTTTTTTCACAGGAATAACTTATTATACACATTAAGACAGGAATAACTTATTATCCACATTAAGGCAGGAATAACTTATTATCCACATCACCATTTTGATTATATTTACTTGCATGTTGCCAGTATATATAGGAAGTAAAATAAAAACAACTGTCCTGCTACCACCAGTATGATACAACGTTTGAGAAATACCGCCACCCCACCCCCCTGCCATTTCATCCATTGTTGTTTAGTTTGTGTTTGATTTTGAGGGAAATCTATATCAGGCTCGGGACTGCACAGTACACGGGACGACCCCGGATCCATGCATTTGAGGTTGGTGGTGTCGGTGTATATAGTGTCCGGTCCGTAGGTTTGTCTTGTTCATATCTAGTGTTGGAGTAAATAGTTATTACGTAATGACACACTAGTGTAGCTAATATGGATGGCCATAATGGTTAGCGCGTGCACGTTGTATCATAAGGTCTGCCATTGAGTCAACTGGCATGGTTTCAATTCCCCGGTTGTACATGACAAGGAGTAGTCTCGTCTGTCCAGTCTCGTGGGTTTTCTCCGGGAGCTCCAGTTTCCCCCCACTGCTAAAGACTTCTGCGCACAAACGAATTATTGAAATAAAATTAAACATATGTTAGTCCCAAAATGACCTGGTTTGTGTCGCGTGGACGTTAAACCCCGTCTCTCTCTCTCTCTCTCTCTCTCTCTCTCTTTCAATAACTCCTAGTCTGGAGGCTCAGTGCGGGAGGTGGGGTGTCCATCAAATGGGCACAAACCAGACCCAACTTTTGCTGCGTAGAATACGATGCCGAGTGGTAATCAGTCCGCCGTTGGGGCGTTTTCTTGATATTCGGGGTCAAAGGTCAAATGAGGTCATTTGCACTGAAAGTGAATCCGCAGCCATTCTTGTATCATGAAAACATTCTGAAAATGATCGGAAGTAATCAACCTTGCAATAAAAATGTAAACTTGCTAAATTCACCTTTATTCTTTGTGACCCGGCAGGTCAAAAGATCAAATTTTCCGTTTTTTCACTAGGAAGATTTAAGGCAATAAATGTCAGCGTAAAATATAAAAACTAAAGCGAAACATGTTCTAATTTAAAATTTATCTTTAGTGGTCTTAGCACCGAACTTTTACTTTGGAACGCCAAAAAATATCTTGCATAACAGAATCAAAACAGTTCGAAACCGGTTTCAAAATACGTAAAAACTGTCAAATCAAATCTCTCCGATTTAGTTTCACAACGAATGCTATACATAATGATACTAGTTATCTGGAAAAACAATTGAATAGACAACAAAATTACAACATTTTATTAAAATTAGATAACACTTTACACGTTACTGTTGAACTCGATAACATGTTAACCCCTAAATGTCCTATTGGAGCCCATGTTAAATAAAAGAAAACTTATATGAGCTGAAATTAGGGAAACACTAGAGTGATACCAATGTTGAATTCACTAAACTTGAGTAAAATCAGAGGTTAAAAATTAAACGTAGTTGCAAGAAGCTTTAATGACGTGGGGCCGACATTTCGTCATTTCGGTGAAGTTGTCGAAAGTATCCCTTTGCCTTCAAATCAACAAAATAAAACGCCTGAAATCCCATGACTGTTTAGTCTTGGGACATCGATCATTATCTTTTTAATTAATTTTTCAGGACTTGAATTAAGTTTAAGCTGAAAGTATGGATGAAATAAGATCAGTGAAATAAATTTGCGTCATCACTTTTCTGTGAATACAACTGATTCAATATTTATGCGCATTGGTTTGAATTTATTTTGCAAAAACAGGTTCCTGTATTCACGTACTGAATTAGCAGCTGGTCGATTGTGTGCTTTGTGATTTCTGGCGATGCTATGAAATCTAATCGGGAATTTTATCGTTTCATTTCTTTTTCATCTTCCCCAAATCTCAAATTCGGGTGGACACATTATTCCGGATTTAGGCGTCACACTCAATTCGCTAAAATCCGAAGTAACTCTGCAATAACGAATCCATATATTTTAATACATCAATTATTCATTTCATTTTATGGGGGTGTGGATGGCCGAATGGTTAGCACGACGTGCGCTGTATCATAAGGTTTGTCATTGAGTCAACTGGCGTGGTTTCGATTTCCCGGTTGTACCTGACAAGGAGTAAGTTTGCCTGTCCAACCTTGTGGGTTTTCTCCGGGTCCTCTGGTTTCCTCCCACTGCTAAAAACCCCTACGCGCAAGCGAATTATTGAATTAAAATTGACCCATTTGTTAGTCCCGAAATGGCCTAGTTTGTGTTGAGTGGACGTTAAACCCCATTTCTCTCTCTCTCATTCATTTTATTAGATATGAAATGTGTATTGGAGCTATAGCGGGTGTGGCGACACGTAGGTTGAGCTTACTCATCCGGACACCTGTTACCACCGTTCATCATGTATTTTGTACACGGCGAACAGTCCATTTGTTGATTACACCATTTTACTGATAACGTTTTTAGGACCGTTTTGTGTAATGGTTTGGATTGTTCGTACTCGGTTTAATTTATTCCGTCTATTTTCACAACTTGTTTCAACATACGGACATTTTTATCAATATGTCTGCGCATATATCTGCATAATATACACATTAAGGCGATCAATATATGGATCATTACCAAAATTGGTAGAAATTCCCGTCTTTCTGCATTATTTTTAAAACTAACTGAAAAACACACAACATTAAGTATTCACTAAATATATTATAATGTATTTGTTTATATTAAAACAGACAAAAAAACGTCAGTACGATTTCAAAATCAGAGAGCCACTTTAATCAAATCATTCTAGAAAACGACATACGAAATGGATCTAAACAATTTTTTGTGAACAGTATGTTGACGAATTACTGATTAATTCATCACAATTCCAAAACATTACGAGAAGGTTTAGAGTCTGTACACAGTCTATACATCAGTATCTGGTGTGTCCACCCCTTGTGTCAATAACAGCAGCACGGCGTTTGTACATGGAGTGGACCAGACGATTGATGAACGGTATTGGCACCTGGAACCACACTCTCGGAAAAGCCTTGCGCGATCCATCGGCTGTGTTTGGTCCCGGTACGATGTTATTAAGTCTCCTCTGAATTTCATCACAAAGATGTTCAATCGGGTTTAGATACGGACTAAGGGCTGGCCAGTACTTAACGTTGACACTGTTCTGCTATAGAAAGTCCCGAGTAATTCTTGGCGGTGTGGGCACGGGCGTTGTCAAGCTGGAAAACGTCTCGATGACGTGCGAAATGTGGTATGACGTGTGGTCTGAGAGCTGGATCGATGTAGCGCACTGCTGTGATACCGCCTCCTCTCCCTGGACCAAGATTTTGGAATACCACAGGGCCCACTCCATGGTTCAGGCCGATTCCACCCCAAATCATTAGGCGTGGACCTCGTTCCATGACACATTGGTCAGAATAACGCTGGCCACGTCGACGCCATATTCTGGTCCTGCCATCTGCTGTTGATACGCAATGCCGACTCCTATCTGTGAACAGAACAGTTCTCCATTGCCTGTGTCGCCAGTTGAGCAAACTGAAGAACACATTACCATCTCAGAAGTCGGGTTGCGTTTTAGAGAACATTTCCAAGGTTGAATTCTGTGTTTGGGAAGAAGCCTTATTGCGCAGGTAAACTTGGAGATGTGGTCACTAATATACAATAAAAACATTTGGCAAGTTTTATGCAATGCGTCTATTCAGAGTAACATACCAAACTGACGTTTCTTTTGCTGCTTAGTATATATGAAAATTATCTGAATTTTGCAAAATAAAAACATGACAAGTCATACAACCGTAGACAAGTCATAGACACATAGAAGAATGACTCAAACTTAATAAAGAAAAACACACCAATGAATACTCAATTGAGATTTTCACATTTTCTTAGTGTGCCTTTCAAAATTTCGCGGCACACTTAGGAAGATCTCGCGGCGCACTGGTTGAGAATCATTGGTTTTACAGGGTCTCGGATAGCAGGCCGGAATTATTTCAGTTATCGATGACACTTGTCTCTAAATACCACAATAAGTCTTATCATTCCCGTTATTTTAAAAATGTACACACGTTAAAAATATTTTTTTTTTTTGTCGATGTCTGAGGGAGGGAGAAGGGGGTTCTCTCCAAACAAGCGCGAATTTCTTTTTTGAAAACCTGTATGTAAATGGTACTTTCTATGGTATATCATGGCGTGTCCAGCTTATGCATATAATTAACTTGTGGCATTCTTAACAATTCATCATCAACAACGTAAATTCAGGACTAACAGGCGGCTCTAAAATATGCAATAACATTAACCAGTTTAGAGACCCATGAAACCACCACATCCCTTTCCAGTCCATCCCGGGAATTGATATCACACGGAGCGCATAACCATTTCTGATTAGGGCGCAAATTCTTAACAACTAGATCTATCGAAACAGGAGTTATGTGGTCACATTTCTTAGTTAAAGTAACAAGTCTAGCTGCAGTATTCTGTACTTTTTGTAATTTATCTATATGTAGCACCATGAGCCTTCTGTCTGACGTGGAGAGCGTCTATTGGAAACCGGTCGCCAAATCCTACATACAACCCATGCATCTTTTCTTACTACATATTTCTGTAGCCTTGTGATCGTCTAGAATTTGTCTCTAGCTGTCTTTACTTCTGCTTCACGTTGTGTATTTACTTCTTCCAGTTTCTTAAGACGTTTGTCTTACCAGGAATAATAATGCATAGTTCGCTTCTACATTTTATATAGCTGAATACATATATGGATACAAGCATAGCACAAATTACAATACTATATAGCTAAAACCACTTCTCCACCCTATCCAGCCTCTCGGCTGTCTAGGAACTCAGATGTACCCTCGATCTCTGGAATCTAATGCAAGTCTGACTTACAGGGTTCCACGGTTTCTTTTAAAGGTAAATGAATATCATGCACAATAACGCGTGATCATGGCCCTGAACTTGTGTAATTAACAAAATGATTGGTTACTTTAAATCAAATGATGCAATTAGAATAATTCCACTCACGTGTAATTCGGTGGTAAATGAGTGACATATGTTTTCGATAAATCGCTCTTTTTTATGTGTCAACTATCAATTACAGACTAAGTTGATTTAAGTATTTTAAGTACATATCACATATTATGCGAATATGTTATTTCTCGAGCAAAAATTCTACTAAAAGTATTACATATAAGCTTTAAAGGTAAACCAACTAAAAGTGAATTAAAGTTATCTAATCGAGAATTAAGAATGGCTGGTAATATGTGAAGGATTTTTTTTAAAATTGGTTTGGTCAAATGTGTTATTTCCGGAACATTTCACCTCTATTACCACTTTGTATTGTAAGATTTTAATTTTAAAAAAAAGTCTATTTATTGTCTCACCACTTAAACACGCTAGTTAAATATATCACTCTCAGAAATCTCCAGGAGACCGCCATATTGAATTATGTTAATTACGCCATTTTGCCTTGGCAGACATCGCCGAATTTGAGAGTGATGTTGTCTAATATAAGTATGATTGTAGCACAAATGAGAAATTTCTACGATTCTGATTGGTCGAAAAATTTGCTCGAATGGACAATAAACCCCCTCTAAATTATCAAGGTGAATTACTGCGTATAAAAATTACAGTGTACCTTTTTCATGTTTGTGCTCAATGATCTTCCTCAACCAAAATCTTTATTGGCAGATATCTTCAAGAAATTCTTCACACATGACTATCACACCATTTTTATTTTCAAACATCATCTTTTATGAAAACCCATTTTTGAAATACATAAAACAGTAGAAAATCAGTCATAAATTACTTAAAACCGTTATCAGGTGCAGAACAGCGGGACGTTAAAACCTATTTCATTTTATTTCCTAGAGGGACACATTTACGCAAAATTTATGCTCCATATTCCGACGTATTTGATCGAGGTACAGATCTTATCAAAGAAATATTTAGATAAACATCAGAAAGAATATATCTTTTTATGGTTGATCGACGCATTCTCGAGTGTGTTAGGCGTCAATTTATTTTCAATTTATGCTAAGTTTGGTACTGTGAATGTGAGAGCTGTTGTCAGTGATAATAATGAACTACATATCGATTGTGTGCATCAAGTCGGAAGGAAAACCAATAATTGTTTTTACTGACGTATGGATACGAAAACATTCTAGGAATTATAGATCCACTTCAATCATTTATGGCAAGGTTTAGTGATTTTTGTGTAGAATTTTTTATAAGAAGATTCCACAAGATATTAGATATAGAAGAAATTTTTTAATGTTTTTCGAAGTCAAAAATTATGTGGAACTCATTTGGTAAAAAACACCACAGACCAAAAACAACATCAACATTACACGCATACCTTATGTCTGCACTGTAACAATTGTGTCTTTACTGCAACATGATTGTCCTTTCTGTAACACTGCGAATAAACAGTCAGAAAATGATAACAAGCCCATATCTTCAGTTTTTCTACTTATCTTCATGGATTCATTGATGCCTCTCTACAGAGCATGGCGAAATAATTATCTGGGTACGCATACAGACATAAAATAGAAAATAATGCATAATAATTCATTTAAGTATAAACCAGGTAACTAAACGTAACTTTTTTAAAAAAAAAAGGATCCACATTGCGGGAAACATGCTTTAGTATGTTTAAATGACCAATTATTAGAAATAATATGCTTTAAAAAAGATGGTTTTATTTTATTGAACATTGACATATTTTCAACAAAATTATTAATCGTTACGGGAAATTTCATATTTCAAACTGGTGACCGATAAAAGCTGACAATAATTCAAATTCTGTAAAATTGTCCACAATTTATTCATAACTGACACTCTGAACTATGATTCATCAAATAAATATAAAAAAAATAAACAATTAACCATATTTGAAATTGGGTCATTTGGGTTTTGATTTGCAATTTTTACCAATTTTGATAATGACCCATATATTTGCATAACATGCACATTAAAGGGACAATAACACTCTTGCTGACTTGACAGCTCCAGAAAACAAAAAAATAGCCTTATTCTAAGTACTAGATGTGTTAGTGTCCTACCTGTTGTGTAAATTATCCATTAAATCCTATTTTACTTGTCCAAAGGGTTCAAAAATATTTTAAAATCCAAGTCACATTTGAAAAGCTTTACATCAGGCTTTTCAAATCATTTAGTTGAATTTTTCCAATTTTTTAAATTAGGTGTGTTAAGATGAAATTTGTATCATCAATTAATTGGAATATTGTAAAATAGTACAATTTGTTGACCAGAATAAAGATTGGGACATATTATTCAGTTACAACAAGTGTGGTATTGAGCCGTTAAGGCGACCAAATTTGCTTTTTAAAGTTAATCTTCTTAACTTAAACTCATCGAAAATAGTTGATGTGTTTGGAAGTCTATGGCGGCAGGAATTGATCTAATCTATATATACTCAGCCAAATTAAAAACTTGACACTCGGGATTTTCGGGACTAGATTTTTAATATTTGGTTTAAGGCAACTATTTTAGTGTTATGTTGTGCACAGACGACCTTGGCATCAACAAAAATCAAGAATGCGTCTCGCCGAAAGTCCTTGACATTGATAACGATCGTGATGCCACAGTACCCCCCAAAATGAAATTCACAGACTTGGAGAACAATCGGAATAAAGTGTTTAGTAACGGTTGTGGCCTCCTCTAGCGTCTCGTACTGCCACACACCGTCTTCTCGTGGATCTCAGAACATTAGTAAACACTACCCGAGGAAGACGTCGCCACTGCTCAGCAAGAGCATGTTGAAGGTCCTGCAACGTCAGTGGTGGATTCACTTGCTGACGAACACGTCGACCCAGTTCGTCCCAGATGTGTTCAATAGGATTAAGGTCGGGGCTAAGCGACGGCCAATCCGGGACTTGGACACCGGCATTTCTTAAAAAATTCTGGGTAGCAATTGCTGTATGGGGTCGAGCATTGTCTTGTTGAAACGTTAGTCTAGGCCCATGTCTCTGCATAAACGGAAGAAGAACAGGTTGCAAAATCTGATCCCTGTACTGGACAGCAAGAGGAGAACGTCCATGTGCTCAAAAGAACCCCAAACCATGACGCTGCCGTCACCAAATCGGTCAACTTCTCTGACGCATACTTGAGCGTAACGTTCACCTCGTCTGCGGTACACTCGGACCCTGCCATCGGCAAATCTCAAAGTGAATCGAGATTCGTCACTAAAGACAACCGAATTCCACTGTCTTTGTGTAAATCTTATGTGTCTTGTGGCCCACACAAGTCGGTTACGGCGATGAAGAGGTGTCAATATTGGTCCATTATAGGGCCTCCGAGCTCGAAGACCAGCAGCCTGCAAGCGATTTCGAACAGTTTGTGCAGTTACCCTTCCACCAAACATCTCTCTACTTGTGGAGGTTGCAGTGACAAATCTGTTTCTAATATGACGTAATCGTATTGCTTGATCTTCCTGGAGTTACGTCACACGTGGCGCTCCCGCCCTTGGGCGTTCGGCAATAGTTCCAGTTTGAAGCACTCTCATTCTAAGATTAATTATTGTCTGGCGTGAACAATTAAAGGCTGTTGCAACAGTGACCAGCATAGAGCCTACCTATAGCACGTAGACGTTCTACATTTGAAAGGCGCGGCATTTTCTAACAAAGATGAAAATAACAATTTTAATTTGTTTTTCCAGTTCAAGTTACGTGCGCGTGTTCAGGTTAAGCAAACTTGCATCGATTGACCTCACGAGTTTGTGTTTGCACGTGTTTTTCAGGTTTTTCATCTTTATATGCTCAAAAGTCACGTGATCCACGTGACTTTACAATTTTATGAAATTAACGGCTTCTTACTACTTACTATCGTTAGAAACACTTTAAAATTTATTTGACTTACCAGAAAAAAAAAATTGTTAAAATTCATCAGTCAAGTTTTTAATTTGGCTGAGTATACTTCGGACGAAGTAGCGATAGGGGAGAGAGAGAGGGAGAATATCGCAAGGAAACAGGACAAGAATGCAGGGATCTCGTCCCGTTAACACGGGATTATTTTTACCTTGAGTTATCGCTCCCCCGTTCCTCGACTGAGATATCTGAATATATGTCTTCTAACGATTTCACAGTAAGACGTGTGGAATTTAGTTAACTGTTTGATGAGTCCCTATGGCCTGAATGTGTTCGTATTCGCAAGTTTCTTCGACGACGTGACGATTCTCAAACTAGACTGAAATCACAATGAACAGTTTTACGATCGTATCATACAATTACCATGGTCATGGGGTCGGCAGATTTGAGTATGTTCAAAAATTGTGAAAATAACACGATATCGTCTTGATTCAGGAACACTGGCTCTTTCAATAACAACTGAATATATTTGAGGAGAAAATTTTTTGTTTTGTTTTAAACAATATTTTATTCAGGATATCTGAATGGGATTGGGGGACAGGCTTAGCCCATGTAAAACCCCTCTCCCTAAATAATACATAATATTAAAACAAAATGGGTGTATATACACAGTTAAAATGGCAAAAACATAGATAAATATATGTAAATACATATATGATGAGACGGATTGCAATGTACATTATATGCATGTATTATAGGTTACATCATCACGTAAATTTAAACATGGAATATAAGGAGCATTGCAAGAAGTAGTGATGAGGATCTTAAAAAATGTGACCACAGAGGCATGCGGGCCTGCCAGCAAAGTGTCTGAGGTATTTGTGGCCCTGTAGGTCAGAACATCGGAGTATAAGTTTACTATGGATTATCTGGAGTGTCCGCTGACCGTTGTAGTAAAACGATGGAATTTTTATATCTGATTTGGAGAGATGGTCGAAGAATATTTTAAGAGTTCTTGAGTTTCTTGCAGGGGGCTGACTTTATTCGACTCTCTTATGCTGGATGAAATAAATGATTTAGAAAATATTTCAGTACGACATCGAATTTCTTTAATTTTATCTTCGTCTCGAAATCTGGTTCCAGATTTATGAGATATGAAGGGTCAGGTTATTTATAATTTTGCATGGTAATTTTAATTTGTGTCGATTTCGTCGTTATTTCGTAGTCAGTGCACCCGTCCCAGATAACATTGGCAGAGTCAAAGTCCGGCTGAATAAATGAAGAATATAAGGTATTTAGCGATTTTCTGTTTAAGCGATATTTCAAGGAGGGTAGGCAGTTTACTAATTTTGATACTTTACTAATTATACTATCAATGTGGCTGTTCCATTTACAATTGGTTTGAAATGCAAGTCAAAGATGTTTGTGTTCAGTTACTTCCTTTATTCTAATGGATTTCATTAAAAGGGGTGGTTTCACAATGTTGCGTTTAGTCGTGAGGGTTAGGGTTTCTGTCTTTAGGGGGTTAATTGTCACTTTTGATTTTTTGTAGATCTTTGTTTAGGGTAACTGCGCATGCCTCTAGATCATCTATTTTTAAGTACAGAGAGGTGTCATCTGCAAATAATCTAATGTTTGATTGTATATCATCCAGAATGTCGTTGATATATAATAAAAATAATAGTGATCCAAATACACTGCCCTGTGGGAATTCCCCTGGAGTTCGAGGAGGGTCCATGTATTACGACGCATTGCTGTTGTTTATCTAAATAATTCTTGAACCATAATAATAACCCGCCTCGGACCCCAGCAGCATCCAGCTTGTGACAGAAATGTCAGAAATGGACAGTAATAATTTGATGCTAGGTCGACCGTTTGGTGGCTGTGCTATACTGTGGAAGAGTTCCCTTATCTGTGATGTTAAACCGATTAATTGCGATTCTAAACGTGCATGTGCTATTATAATTAACCATAATAATACCAAAATATTAATCTGCTGTGTTTACATACAAAGTGACAATCAAGAATTCGAAGATATGCTTAAGGACATTAGATTTTTCATTTTGACGTGTGATGCAGACTATATTATTATCGGTGGTGACTGGAACACTGACTTTAAGAGGACTAACTCATATTATACAAATCGTCTTTCGGAGTTTTGTTTATCAAATACTTTACAATGTGCATCGACGCATAGAAACTGCAAGATTAGTTATACTTATTTGAGTAAGGCTAACGGGGACAAAAGCAAAATAGATGACTTTATTTTGTCAGAGAGTCTATTTAATAGAATTTAAAACGGTGTCTCGAAACATGAGGGCGATAATCTGTCCGACCATGCCGCCATAAGTAGAACTTTCAACTTAACTATCGAAACCTTTGTCTCTTCTGAGAAACATGTAGTTGACAGCCCAGTCGTAAAATGGCAAAAGGCTTCAAAACAACAATTGCTCGCAAACAAAGAAAAGAAAAATTTGAACATTTTCTTAGTGATATTGAAGTCCCTTAAAGTGCCATAAAATGTACAGATCTTTCATGTTCAATTCATCGCATAGAATTAAATAATTACTACAATAAACTTGTAAGAATAAGCATTGATGCTAGCTCGACGATCATACCGTATTTCAAACCCGGTAATAATCAACAGGTAATTCCTGGCTGGAACGATAATGTTGAACCATATTTTGGCATAACATTTGGAAAGATAACAACTCCCCTCATTGTGTTCATTTGACTGACATTAGAAGTCGCACCAGGGCACGGTACCACTATGCTCTTCGGGCCATTGACCCACATTATGTGCCAGCTTCTCAAAGGAATATGATGTTAAATTTAACCCTGACAAAAATAAACTGCCCTTGTTTAGTCATGATAAGCAGAACGATAGCAATTTTAAAGATATTTATTTTAACGGTAAATGTATTAATGTTGTACATTATGAACCGCATCTAGGCGACTCTATACTTTGGGATATTATTGAACATACAATTCAGAAGGGAATAGATAGTTTTATTGCTAAATTCAATGTTACTTTTAACCCTTGTGGGTCCACGTTGTGAGAATCACATAGCAGGTATCATGGGGTCCATATGGACCCTAGTTATAATTCAAGTTTTTACGTACAGATATATTTGAATTAAAAGGCAGCGGTTTGGTTTTTATTTGCATTCATATTTGACATCTGAAAAACTAAATTATTTTCCAAAAACATTTTAGTGGCATATGGAAAAGATTTAATAACTCTCACCAAATTCCTACTTTGTGTACTATGTG
Organism: Patella vulgata; assembly: GCF_932274485.2. Taxonomy (NCBI): domain Eukaryota; kingdom Metazoa; phylum Mollusca; class Gastropoda; family Patellidae; genus Patella; species Patella vulgata. The sequence goes on along the minus strand of NC_065886.2, from coordinate 1,748,965 downwards.
ATAAAGAGGTTAAATGGCAATTCAAGCTTTATACAAAAAACATTCAATATTTGGAATTCATCATTCATCATTTAATTTTTGCTATTTGTAACATGCAGATGCTAAAAGAGGGAATACTTTGGCATACGCAATATGGTTTCCTTCAAGCCTGATTTGCATGTGACATAACTCTGCATGTGGGAAGCATATGAATACCGATCTCTTTGCTACGTGTAAAAATGTATTGGAGACAAAGTCACTAAATTTCAGAAAGTTGTACCCAGTAATTGTTACAAAACACTATAAAACATGTGCCTGGGGTCTACGGAGACCCCACAATGTTACTTTTAATCAATTTAATTTTACATTATCAGACACAAAATATCAGCTTTTTAAAACTTATTGTATGCCTTTATATGGAAGTGTATTGTGGGACTGTACCTGGCATAGATGTATTCGTCGACTACTTAATCTGCCTTGTCGCACTCATAATAAACTACTACCTCTCTCATGTCAAGATCATGCTGTTGAAGATCAGCTGCACTCAAGATTTGTGAAATTCTTTAAAATATCAGTTAACAATAAGAACCTTTGCACCAGGACTTGTAGTAAACTTGCTTTATTATGGAAGTGGTTCTAATATACTATTCAAAAAAAGTAGGGGATATTTGATTTTTAAGTGTTATTAAAGTCACCTAATGAAACTGACGAAGAAACAAATGACAAAATGAAATGAAGTTCACATTTATCGATTTATTCCAAATGATCGTTAGACTAAGTAAGGCACAGACTGACCATTATAAGGGTAAAATGATACCCGGGGTCAAACAGCAAAGTTACCACAGCATCACAACCAAGTCAGTAACGGGTAAATCCTCCTCTGTTTGCCAAACAAGCATTGATCCGACGTGGCATACTCCTAATGAGACGTCTAAGGTCATTTTGGTCCAGATTGTCCCATTCCTGTTGCAACGCAGCAGCAAGTTCTTGGACATTGGCAGGACGTTGTTGACGTTGACGTTACCTCTGTCCAAGCATGTCCCAGACATGCTCGATGGGGGAGAGGTCGGGACTCAGTGCTGGCCAAGGTAATGTGGTGATGTTCTGTTGTTGGAGGTAACCTGTAACGATCCTGGCCCTGTGACATCTTGCGTTGTCATCCTGGAAGATGAAACGGCGGCCATGACGTCGTGCGAACGGCACAACATGGACTGCCAAGATGTTGTCCCGGTAGTACTGGCCTGTAACACGCCCTGCAACAACATGTAAAGCCGTTCTTCCAGCAACAGTGATGCCTCCCCACACCATAACAGAACCACCCCCAAATCGATCATGTCTGATGACGTTAACGTCTTGGAAGCGCTCGTTTCGACGACGCCACACCCTCCTACGTCTGTCCAAAAAATCAACAGTGAACCTTGACTCATCTGAAAACATCACATTGCTCCAGCGTCGATTATCCCAGTGTTGACGATCCCTACACCAACGACGTCTTGCCTGAATGTGATGATCTCTCAAACAAGGGATCACGCGAGGACGTCGGGCGCGAAGGTGACCCCTATGCAGTCGATTCCGAATCGTCTGGCCACTCACTCTCACACCAGTGTCTGTTTGAAGACGAGCGCTGATCTGATTTGCTGTGATGACACGATTTCTCAAGGCCAAGGTACGGATAAATCAATCCTGGGCTTGAGTTGTCGCCCTTGGTCGACCTGAGCGTGGTCTGTCCTGTACAGATTGTGTATCACGGTATTAGTTATTATAGGAGTTCACACAACTAACATATCGGTGTAGTCCCTCTGTACTGAACTACAACAGACAGTAACAAATAAGTATACTCACTCTTTACTGAACTGCACCAAAACAGACCAACAAAACTTAAAACTTATCTTTATTTTATCATTCTCTTAAAGATACATTCCCACGTAAATATTTATAGGACAGTACATGTAGAAAATAGAGATACCTAATCTTATTAGACAAGTTCTGGCTTCCCTGAATAACATCCATGGGGCACGAAAGAAAGTCAGTCTGTCTCCTCAAGTGAAACAAGAACCGCTGATGTGAAGACCTAATGTGTGATCTTTGGGAGAATTAAACGTGGAAAAAAGATGCCGATAGAGAATAATCCATAAACGTAGTTTTCGATAGTTATGGTAAACAAACAGAAAACATGATCATTGTTATTACTACTGGGTTTAAAGGAGAGAGAGAGAGAGAGAGAGAGAGAGAAATGAGGTTTAACGTCCACTCGACACAAACTAGGTCATTTCGGGACTAACATGGTTTTTAATTTTATTTCAATAATACGCTTACGTGTAGGGGTCTTTAGCAGTGGGAGGAAACGGAGAAAACCCACGAGGTTGGACAGGCGACCTACTCCTTGTCACGTACAACCGAGGATTAGAAACCACGCCACTTGACTCAATGACAGGCTTTATTGGTTTTAAAGGAGGTGGTTCGCTTATTTCTAACAATTAGATAGATTGATAACCATGGTGATAACTAGATATATTCTAACAAAATATAGGTAACCATGGTAACTACTAGAATCCATACAATATTAGACAGTAGAAATGTCGTCACGTCTTTAATGAAAGCTAGTTATACGGATGTAACAATATTAGACAGTGAAAGACAAGTGTTATACGGATATAACAATATAAACATATTTTTAATAACAGCTGCATTTTATTTTCTAGATTTTAGATTTTGTGAAATAATCAATATTAATTATCGATAATATGATCTTTTTAGATGTTCAATATTGAGGATATTGTCTTACCTACTTATAGCTATCCGTGTAATAATTGTATATATAACTCATGTATTCAGTCGACACAATCCTGTGGTGCGCATTAACATTAGCCTCTATACTTGAACAGGAAGATGCTGCAAAAAACACAAACTCAGATTAAAATGGTGAAAAGAGCCGTAAAATCTTATACAATATATTTTAATCTAGGTTATTATTAATGGTATCGGCATTAGCAGCAGGATCATCGATTGACAGATACAGAGTAGTGTCGTCAACAAATAAACGAATGGTTGAATTGATATTATCTATGATATCATTTATATAGATTAGAAATAGAGGGGGATCGCGAACAGAGCTCCGCGGAACACCGGATGTAACTGGTCTGGGGTGAAGGAGGCGCCATTCACAACAACCCTTTGTTTTCGGTTAGTTAAATAATTTTTTGAACCAGTGAAGAACGTCCCCCTTCAAGATGACAGGAGTCCAGCGTGCCAGACCCTGTCGAAAGCTTTGCATATGTCGCAGAACATTGTTCTCGTATATTTACCTTGATCGATGACTTGACAAAACGCGTATGTTGGGTCAGTAAGTTGTTAGACAGTAGATTCACCATGAAGAAAGCCGCCATGAAGTTTAGTAATAATAGAATTGTCATGGAAGAAGTTAAAGACATGTTTTTATATGCATTTTTCGAAAGTTTTGGCAAGAATACTTAAAAGAACTACGGGTCTATAGTTTCCACAATCTGTTGTGTCGCCTTTTTTTAAGGATGGCAGAGATATTTGCGAATTTCCAAATATCAGCTACGATTTTACTTTTTAGGGATATATTAAATATATTACATAAAGGTTTAAATATTTTAATAGTTTTCCGCTTATTTCGTCTGGGCCACTAAATGTTAGAAGCATGTCCTTAACTTCCTGGAGATTTAGTTCGATGGTACACAATGACTTTTAATTACGGCTTAATGTGAGGAGAAATGCAGGATGATTGAGTTTTGAAATGGCCGTCTAAACAGTCAGCTTTGTCGGTTGGTGAAAAGACTTTTTTGTCGTCATGTCCCTATACAATGATTATATACTGACATTTTCTGTACTATTTAACATAGCGAACAAGCGTTGTGGTTGGCCGTTTTAAACATTTGGTTTTGTTATTTGCCCTAATCACATATATGCATTCAAACCATTGTCTGGTCAGAGTGAATGTGTTTATAAATTCTTATTACATTATTTACGTCCACAATACAGTGAACACTTCGTCAAACAGTACAGAACCCTTGTAGCAATGGTTATTCAGAAACCTGTTCGAGACTACAGGTAAAGAACTTGGATATTCATGTTATGAATTGCCTGCTTAGAAGAGATATTGTAAAACATTAAATTACGTGATCCGTGTTTTTTATGAACTTTTGCTCACACACATATACATAGCTTCATGTTCTTCTTCAGGATACGTTAATAAGAGGCAAACAATAGTCGAAGGAAACATTATCATGTCGAACCTAGAAACTGTGGACGGTGAGTATTGATTTTAGATAATTTGTTAGTTTATCCTAGTCAGTCAGTCGGACGTAACGTTCGCTTCCACCCAAGGTGATATGGCAGATCAGTGTTCCTGTGAAGCTTGCGAGAGGAGGCAAGCAAGAAGCTCGTCTCATATATGTTGGCGACGCTCTCATTACCATATTGGTTGAAGGCGCAATTGTCTTGTAAGTTACAGCTATTGTCCAAGGTAGTATTAATGACCATATCGACTCTATCCAAAGGCGTTGCTGCTGGGTACAAGTTTGGCCCGCTTTGCCACAAAGGCTCAGATGTCGAAATGCCTGGATTCATATGGGTGATTGCATAACTCTCGCGCTATATTTGCAAGGTTTAGACTAACAATCGTGTGTTGGTCGGAAAGGAAGGGGTATTAGTTAGACTGACTCCCCCACCACCACCTACCAGCCGTGGGTTGGTAGGAAAGGGGGTATTAATGTTGGCATCCTTGTCTTTTTAACCTTCCGTCATTGTAATCATGATTTTGATACCTCTTTTGGCTTACCTTCATGATCACGGACACTCACCTAACTTCGAACATCTACACAATTCGTCCGGTATGTTAGTATGTGCACAGATTGTGTTTATGTTCGATGTCGACTTTTATCTGATGTGATGATTCTTTAAAATGCTATAATAGAACTTGGTATATAACCCTTCAGTAACACAAAAACTCGTTCTTACATCAACGCCATAAGGGCATATTCATAATCGTTCTGTATCTGATTGGTTTATCCGTTGAAGTGTAATAATTTTGATAAGAGTTGAAATCTACGATCAGATTGAGTCAAGTCTTTTATACACATAAACGTTTACTTTTAATAGATGACTTTAGATAAAACCTGAACGTGTCTTCATTATCACAGGGTTAAGTCTATTTGACAAGGGGGGTTGGATGACTGAATGGTTAGCGTGCGCGCGCTGCATCATAAAGTCTGTCATTGAGTCGACTGGCGTGGTTTCGAATCCCCAGTTGTACGTGACAATGAGTAGGGTCGCCTGTCCAACCTCGTGGGTTTTCTCCGGGTCCTCCGGTTTCCTCCCACTGCTAAAGACCCCTACGCGCAAGCGAATTATTGAAATAAAATTAAACTATATGTTAGTCCCGAAATGACCTAGTTTGTGTCGAGTGGACGTTAAACCCCATTTCTCTCTCTCTATTTCACAAGGCCAAACGCATAATTTCCTCAAGGTCACGAGATGTTAACAGGGCTAGTGCTAACCCTAACCCATGACCTAGCCTTACGCTTTACACTAACGCTAACCCACATTCCTCGGCAACAATCACATGCCCTAACCCTGTTAACATCGCGTGACCTTGGCGAAATATGCTTTTGGCCTTGTCAAACGGATCTAACCATTATCTCAGTCCCTTATTCTGCTAAGACTTCAGTCCGACACGCATATTTAAAGACACATTCTGGGAGATTAGATAAAGAGCGGTCAGTTCTCACTATAATATTTGAACACTAAATAATGTAAATGAAATTTGCTGAAAATTTCCGCCTAGCCTCGATCATCATTACTAAAGTCGGTACGATAAAAAATTATAATCTCGATTATCTGATTTAATCAGAAGCAGCAGGGTTATAATCCATCAATGACACCGAGAGTTGATTATGGCCGAGATAAGTTAATTAATGTCTAATTAAAAATTTAGATAACATTTCAGACCTAAAGAAAGACCTGCAATTGGCAGATTTAGCTCTGGCATAACTTGCATAATGTATGTTTAATAACATTACTCATTGCAGCTGTAAAAATCACTAATGACAGTCGCATACTTAAGTTCGACCATCATTACCATCTATATGTACCTGTAATTAGCCTGCTGCAATTTGTAGTCGAATGTCGCTTTCACTGTAATCTGTCGCGAAAGTTGACTTCACCGATAGAATATAAAAGACGATGTTTTGACATGAAATAATCCTTTGATTATATCCACGTTTTACTTCTGGCTATTAAACAAATCCATAAACACAACATGAGCCTAAACTTGTCAAGTTTCTTATCAGTCAATCTGAACCAATCTGAACCAATATCAGGAACATATATACACATTATAATATCCATTATCATACAGATGCGTAATTTACAGACTAGACGAAGAGAACTACTTTGTAAGCAATCGTCTCCTAGCATCCCTGCTACACCGAGCTGTAATTACATTTAAACTGTAAGGGGGTTGATTATAATCATCTTTTATCATGAAATAGTCAACAAATTGCACGAACGTTCGCTTTAATTAACATCACTCGTTAACACTTATATATGTCTCATGATGTATGAGTATCGAACACGAGGCAGCATATGCTCACTATTTCCAAAATACACTATACTACTTTGCCAAAGAAACGCCAGTTATTTGGTCCGTTTCTCTCATGAAGTGTGTCTTCTTACTTCTTATATTTATATTGGTTTTCCCTTGTCAGTGCTGCAGAAAGAGACAACGTTATAGTTGTTCGGATGGAACGCAAAACTGAGGTCCCTTGTACACATTGGAGTGCACGTTAAAGTTGGAATTCGATACAATAGTACGCCGTTGTGCCATTGTCCGGGAATAATTTCCCTGACAGCACTATGTATGGCGTATGCCCGTCTTCATTCGCCCACTGAGAGCAGAACAGTAGGACGTCAGTTCATCTATACTAATATGTTTATCTGTCCGCTTGTTCAAGGTTGGCGAATACACTAATGCTTTCCAAGGCTTCAAGTTGGTGTATAGGGGTAGCTCGGACCGGGGAGTACCACTACCACTTCTGGTTCATGGCTATATCCATGCCACGCCGGGTCAACCTACTCTCTCTCTCTCTCTCTCTCTCTCTCTCTCCCTCTTAGCTTAGACTACTAAAGTAATAATACGCCTACCATTTGTGTCGTCCAAGTCGCCCCCAAGTTATTATATCGTCAGTGTCATATATCATGTATTTTATGTTAATAAATTAAGTCATGCAAAAAAATGATTTTCGAAAAAATGACAACATACGAGGTTTTGGAATGACACCGACGATATACATAATAACAATAACTAGTTTATGTTTTTCTGAAAGAAATCACGCAAAGGTTAAACGGTATGTTACGTTTCAATGAATAAATCTGCTTGTTCGATATGTTAAATGGAGAACCTACCTTTATAACGAGAGTTCTATATCAATGATCAATACACAGTATGACTTCAATATAGAATACGATATACAATGACCTGATTACTGTGGTGATATACAATAATAAATAAACATGGTTTATATGTATTCTTTATCTATCTATTGATTTCTGTATGTCTTCACCATGCAGTGTCCCGGATTGAAAATACATGTTATTGTCCATCTCCTGAAATGCAATGGGGTTTAACGTCCTACTGTTCTGCTCCGACTGGGCTAATGACGACGGGCATACACCATACAGTGCGCTACGAGGGACATTTTGCCCAGGCAGCAGCACTACGACTTACTCCTATATCGAATTATGTTAAATTGCACGCCAATGTGTACTACGAAACCACGGTTTTCCTCCCATGTTAACGACTATACAGCTGTCTTTGTCAGGTCCTCCGTCCGGCACAACTGACAAGGGGAAATCATGCCGTAAATTTCTGATGAACTTTCCAGGTCCACCCGCGTCTTCCAGACTAACAACCCAGCGTCTTACTCACATAGCTACCGTGGCCCCCTGTTCATCTACTGAAATGAGAATAGGTAATATAATGCGTGTACTTCAGTCTAGCAGTACCCTGGATTGTCTATATGTTGAGCCACTGGGAGGGTTGGGGGGGGGGGTAACATAAAAAGTTAACATGTATGTAACAGATTTTATTTAAACATTAAAATATAATTTCAGTTACAGGTCAGTCTCAGCAGAAAGACAATCAACAATCAGAAGCAAACCCTTCGCAACAGAAACAACATCCTCCACAGCAAGAACCACACCCTCTTAAAAAGAAACACCCCCCGCGACAAAACAAACACCCTACGCAGCAAGAAGCAGGCTCTCGGCAACTAGAAGCAGGTACTCTTCAACAGAAACACCCGCCGCAACAAGAACCAGTCCCCCATCAAAAGAAAAGCCCGCCGCAACAAGAGCCATACCCTCCTCAAAAGAAACACCCTCCGCAACATGAAGCAAACCCTCCTCAACAGAAATATCCACCGCAACAAGAAGCAAAACCCTCGCAGCAGAAACACACCCCGCTACAAGAAGCAAACCCACTTGAACACCAATGCTCTCCGCAACCAGAACCACGCCCTCTTCAAAAGAAAAACCCGTCGCAACAAGAACAACGCCCTCTTCAAACGAAACCCCCTCTGGAAAATGAAGCAAACCCTCCTCAACAGAAAAAAATTCCGCAACCAGAACAACACCCTCCTCAAAAGAAAACCCCTCCACTACAAGCACCAAGCCCTCCGCAACAGAAACACTCTCCGCATCAAGAAGAAAGCTCAATTCAACGGAAAAAACAACAAGAAGCGGGGTCCTCTCAACCTGAAACCTCTACACCACAAAAAGAGAAATCGTCTGAAGATATGTACTCTCCGCAACAAGTAAGATTCCAAATGGATGAAGATCAACACCCTGCTGGTGGCAGTGTAGGTGACATGTTTACCAGTTATATTTTATATCGTTTTAATCTCATCTCCAACCCAAACAAGATAAAACAAATACATTGTGTTAAATAGATTTACATACTTTAGGGCAGGCGTGTCCAAACATTTACGTTCCATGTGGAAAAGTTATTATCCATGTAACTACAGTTATATAACCTCTTTAAGGAACAATTGTCACTGAGATAGAAAGATTATTTACGCTATGCTTAACTACTTTCATCAGTAACAATCCGATTCAAATACAAATCTATTTCGGTTTTTTTATACTATCGTTGGACTCTACTACATGAAGATTCACTGGTTGTAATAGGAGGTCGCGTCATGGATCATACGACCGGCCATTGACTCTATCCCGCCAGTCATTCGATTAACCAACCAGCACCGGTATTTCAAGCTGGTATTCGGAAATACATTTTCTCTGATTTGTTTTCGTGAAAATTCTACTCACAGTTCCCCATGCCAGATGATAAATCGACGCAACATACCATTTGATTGACTAATCCTTCACCTCAACTAGAACGGGGGTTATATAACAACTGTAGTGAAGACAAGTAAAACGATGTTTTAAACTATAATAACACGAAACGAAATAAGATCCGTGTTTTAAGCAGATTGGATCTGTAATAGGCGCAGAGAATTACCGATTAAAGCAACTTGGTCTTTGGTTATATTACATGATTATTATCATGAAGTGCCACTTGGGATTGTCCAATCTGTCATAATAGGAATCAATGAAAATGAAATGAAATGGGGTTTAACGTCCTACTGTTTTGCTCCGAACTGGGCTAATGAAGACGGGCATACGCCATACAGTGTGCTATAAGGGAAATTTTGCCCGGACAGCGGCACTACGGCCTACTCTTATATCGAATTCCAACTGTCAAGGGATCTTTTACGTGCACGCCAATGTGTACACGGGACCTCGGTTTTTCGTCCCATCCGAACGACTAGACAACTTTCCTTGTCAGCCCCTCCGTCCTGCATCACTGACAAGGGAGAACCACGCCGGAAAATCTGGATGAACTTTCTCGGCCAATGCAGGGATCGAACACCCGACCTCCAGGCTAGCGAGCCAGCGTCTTAGCCACTTAGCCACCGTGATTCCCTAATAGGAATTAAACTATCATGGCAGAACCGTCTTAATTAGCCCTGTTGGAACAGAACAGGGGGACGTTAAATCCCATTTCATTTCATGTTCAAATAGAATTTATAAAATAAACCCGTATTAACTTTATAATCCGTGTTATCATGAAATGTACGTGTATTTCACAAAGATATATCTCTCCTTCAGGTAGAAGATTCCCAGACGAACATGCACAACAATCTGGGTAAAGGCCGGTATTCCATTTGGTACTCCATTTTTGTTTCTGTCTGCTGCTTCTTGCCATTTGGAGTCATATCTATAATGTACTCACTCCAGGTAGGTATATTACAATGGGCCCCGCTTGTACGTGACAAGGTGTTGGGTCGTCTGTCGAACCTCGTGGGTTTTCTCCTGGTCCTGCGGTTTCCTCCCACTGCTAAATACCCCTGTGCGCAAGCGAATTATTGAAATAAAATTGAACCATGTGTTAGTCTCGAAATGACCTAGTTTGCATCGAGTGGACGTTAAACACCCCCTCTCTATCTCCCTCTCTCTCTCTCTCTATCTCTTACACAGGGGGCTAAAACACGAGGTTCTGGGTGACCGAGACTAAAGACGCCCATAACTGCACCCAGATAGAGGCGACTTTAATGAAATTTTCTATATATTCGTTTTTCACTATTTATTTGTGAACTATTATAGCAAGAACGGTCAGCTCGTTATGTATATCTTACATAATGTATCTTTAAGGGATGGCTTCTGTATTGTATTGGTTGCGTTGTTAACAGTAAATATACTTACGATGTATCACATAATATATGATGATGCTTAAAGTAGTGTTTCATTTTTTAATGTGGAAGTATTTGCCCCCCCACCCCCCCTTCTCGTCTTCTCAATAGATTATAATGTAGGCCAGCCGCGGTTCATGGCAAAAAGAGAAAAAATTCAAATTTCAGATGAAAGTTTCACGGTAATCGATCTAGCGGCTCGAGGGCGGAGACTGGGCTATCCCTCACGGTGATCGGTCCCGGCTTCTACCGGCGCGATTGGCGGAGACTGGGTGAGTCTTAGATAACAAACCTCATCTCTCCTCGTAGCTAGATGAGTCTGCAATCCCTCAAGCTTCTCTGTGATTATTCTTGTAAGACAGACAGTTTAATTGTGTGTTATGCATGTGTGCCATTCAAAAGAATGTGAAATAATCTTTTCGTCGCGTTAGGGGCCCCGCGATTCTAGAGAGGCCCAGGGTCCCGCTCCGGTTAAGCTGGGCTTTGAATCAAACTTAAAGATACATTATGTAAGATTTAGATAAAGAGTTGACCGTTCTTGCTATACTAGTTAAAAAAATAGATATATTCGTTTGAAGAACCGTTGTTACGATAATAAACAATCGTGTGTAAATCCATTGACAATCAAAACGATCCGATGTTATAGAGAGCTGATTATTGGCATGCCATGTGAATAAATGTCTTATCAATGATTTATATAAAAGTTCAGGCCAAAGGAAAGATCTGCATAGGCATCTTTAGCTCTTACATAACGCATCTTTAAAGTATTTGATAATCGGCCCACAAAGCGACATTTTAATTCAAGATTACCCTCAACTTGATTTCTGTCAATGAGTCGCTGTGGTTCAGGGAGTAGGACTTTGACTTGCTAACCTGGTGGTCCCGTGGTCGTCAGCGTTGGCCGAGAAATCTGCGTTGGCCGAGAAATTTCATCGGGATTTTCCGGCGTGGTTCTGCCTTGTCAGTGGTGCAGGGCTGAGCGCCCTGGCAAGGGACAGCGTATAGCCGTTCGGATGTGAGAATAAACCGAGGTACCCTGTACACGTAAAAGATCTCTTGGCACTTGGAATTCGATATAAGCGTAGGCCACAGCGCAGTTGTCCGGAAAAAATATACGTCATAGCACACTGTATGACGTATGCCCGTCTTCATTAACCCAGTATAGGAGCAGAACAGTATGACGTTAAACCCCATTTTTATTTTTGATTTCAGGCACGTTCTGCCTATGCTGCTGGTAATCAGAAGACAGCTGTAATAATGGAGTCATCAGCTCGTACGTTCAACATTATGGGACTAGTTCTTGGTATTACACTTATCTCAATAATTATTGTTGTTATACTAGATAGCTTAATCGTCATCCCAAGTCTACGCTCATAAGTAAGTATAATTATTTGGCTTAGAACGCCGATTTGTCTTTCGTTTTGTCTTAATAGGGGTGGGTGGGTGGGGTTGTTGGGTGCCGGAAGGTCTGACATTGAGACACGTGGCGTGGTCTCGATCCCCTGTTTGTTTTTGGCAAGGAGAAGGGTGGCCTGTCCAACCTCGTGGGTTTTCTCAGGGTCCTCCGGTCTCCTCCTAGAAATGAAATTGAACTATATGTTAGTCCCTAAATGACCTAGTTTGTGTCGAGTGAACGTCAATGACATTATGGTTGCATAAAAAACATCAATAATCTACGGAATGATATGCTTAAACCTTGATGTGAGATAATAATGTCAATCGTTGATTAGGGTATCAAACAGAACCCTATCGAACTTCAAAACTCGGCGAGATATTTCATTAGGAAAAATTTGGAACAAGATTAAGGGGAGGGATTGGTGTGGGGGGGGGGAGGGGTGATTAGCGGGGAACAGTTGAATTGATTAAATTAAGAATCACATGTTTTTTCCACTTACTAATGTTTGTGAACGATTTGTTTAAACAAGGGGGATTGTTTACATTGTTTATAGAGCAAGGAAGGTTTTTTGCTGGTGGGTGTATTTGGGGGTGGGGGGGGTGCTAAGAAGTTCCCATCTATGCTACAACTGGTGGGTATATTTTTTTTTTGGGGGGGGGGGGGGCTGAGAAGTTCCCATCAATGTTACAACTATGCTAAAGGTACGTTTCCACTCTTTTTCAGTTAAACAATATGCACCACTCCTGTTTGATACAGCTCAGCGTGCACAACATCAATGACATACAAAACATTAGCGAATAACACAACATGCACAAGACTAACGATTGACACAGTATACTTATATATCCATGTAAATATTCTACGTTTGTTTAAGTTTAGCCAGTGTGATGTTAAATATTGATATACTGAAACATGCTTCAAATGTAAAACCTAACAGACACCAGGTGGACACCAGGTATGGGTGATGACATTATAGGACCTAATCAAAATGTGGTTTATGCTAACGTAATCAGAATAAAACAGTATACATAGGGTAGGGTCCAAAGAATCATAGCGTTATAATTTTGTTTTCTGTATTAAATGTAAACGGGAGATAACTCCAAAGTTTCACCACCTTGTTCTGTGTACTGTTGTCTCAACTATACTCACACTCGGCAAACCCCGGCAGATTCCGTTACTCTACATCTAGCCTCGGCTGTATGACGGTAAGTGATATGTACCTGCGCCAATACAATTGCGATGCGGCGCCCGTTTACTTATTAGGAAAACTTGCCGCTGTTAAAAAGAAGTTATCAAAATTTCGTCGTTCGAAGCGTGTGTAGAATTGTCAGTTCAAAGTTGCCCTTGTTTAAAGAAAATCGAATAAACTTGAAGAAAAACAGCTTCAGACTTTGAAATATTTGTATGATAAAACATTCTTCAAAGGCGTCGTCATTGGCAAGGCCGTTGGTAATCCCGGAACTTGAAAGTAGTTCCAATGGCGGACTTGGTCATACAGCCGAGGTTAGGGTACTGGAATGTGCTGAGGTTTGCCGAGTGACTATACTGTTTACCTCTACTTTATTACAGCAATATCCATCTAAGGTTTTGTTCCAGTAGATGATCATTTACAAATGTCACTTCAGGTTCGCTGTCATGGGATCATGTGTGGCTGAAAACATGTTTATTTTTTAAATGAATATTTGTGATAATTGACAATGATTTAATCCAGTAACGGATTATTGGCAATTTTAGCTATATGTAATTGATTCACCCAAATTGAGACACTTACTGTCGCATTAATCACTTCATGTAGGGCATGAGATAATGTCTTTGTTTTGACAAAGGATTTCAGAGTTTGCTTGTTCCTATTGTTCACGGGTCAGCATTCATCCGTCATGCTTACATTAGGTTTAGGCCTATAAAGGCTTGTCTCCCATTTTTTAAAAAATAAATATTATTAGCAGATGTTGAGTTTATAGAACTACATGATAAATAAAAAGTAAATAAAACACTCTGTATTTGCCTTAATCCCTCTTAGCAGATAACTGCGGTCATCCTCTAGACGAAATCCTGGGTCTTTTTTAACCAATTCACTGACGGTCTTTATAAATGTCACTCAAATCTTCCTGGAGGTCGCACTTTGAGCTCTAGCCGACCGGTCACCCTTGACTTGTGGTCGTGATTTCAATCCCTGGTGTAAGCGTATGGGGTGTCTTACCAACCTTGTGGGTTTACTCCGGGTACTCCGGTATCTAGCTCCCACAGAAAAGACCCCTGTACATGCGGCAAGATAATAAAGATAACAATTTGTCTGCGATATGACCCTTGGCGGAAGCGGACGTTAAACACAAAGAACAACAACAATCTCTTGACTCTTTAAAGCATACTCTAAATCCTCCCTGAACAATTTGCTTATTTTAATATTTTGGACTAAGCGAGAAAGCAAACGGTGTTAGTAGGTTTCCTTCCTGATTTCCTTGGCCTTTCCTTGACTTTTTAACTTCCACCAGATAGACATTAGACGAGCGTTGTGAATTAAATAAATGAGAAGTATGTGCGCGCCGGGGATTTTGGTAGAAAGGAAACGTGCACAGTGCCATGGGAGTAGATTTACAAATATTGCCTAGGAAGGTCAAGATTATCTGTCCGACGCCCTGGTAGTATTAAGTTCTTTCTTCAAATAAGAATTCCGACACAACGTGCGTTGTGTTCTGAGCCACCATTTGTAATCTGACTTGACCTAATTGAATCCGAATTGTGGCATGGCCCTAGATGGCGGTGTCGATGAAACGAAAGTGTAGAATTATAATGGTGATAAAATTGTGAATTGTTTGTATTTCATTCTTTCAATATTTCATTCGTTCATTATTCATTCATTTATTTAAACATTTCTATTATTCTTATGTTTCTATTAATCCTTCGTTATTAATTAGACGTTATGCTTCTTATCTAATGTAAAGACCCCTACGCGCAAGCGAATTATGTAAATAAAAATTAAACCATATGTTAGTCCCGAAATGACCTAGTTTGTGTCGAGTGGACGTTAAACCCCATTTCTCTCTCTCTCTCTCTTTCTTATCTAATGATAGACAGTTTACGGCTGACACATTAACGAGTTTAATTATTATCTTATTGTTTTATTTTACCGTAATTTCTTTCATATTTTAATCCCCCCCCCCCCTTTAATTGTTATTAGTAACCTTGGTGTATATTGTTAATTCCTAAGATACCATTTTATTATAAATACCGATTTGTACATTGACAAAGCATTCTAGGTTTCATCCCGTTTCAGGGACAGTTACTCTGCTGTTCTCCGTATATGATGTTAAATGTTTTCCGGTAATAAATAGTCTCAAGGATAGTTCCAGTCTTTAGTTATTATCGAAGATTTACACTGTTACAGAATATTTAGAAAGAATCTATTTTTGTTAAGTATATGACTTTAGGAAAGCTTGATTTTTTTTAAATGGTTGCTACGTCTATGAGCAGATATTTTTTGTCTCGTATGTTATGTCTGAATGTCTAAAAAATACGCATTATTTCAATATTTATGCTATGCAAAATGTGAAGACAAATTACACGGAATTTTGTCGTTTCTAAACATAATTTGAGTCGCGCAAATTTAACTTCATGAAAGTATAATTTGTTTATTAAACTATATAACATAATATAGCCCCTGTTAGTATACATGTATAGATGTACATGTTTTCAAGACATGTATACAGCATTTAAATATAGTTTGTTTATTGTTTGTTTTCTTTGTGTTTTTTTCGGGGGGGGGGGGGCTTTTCTTGTATTAGCCATTGTCATGTTCATTATGTATTTAATGTTTTGTTCGTATTTGTATGCTGCCTCTAATGGGGTATTTAGATGCAATAAATCTTATTTCATCTTAGAGACTAGCAATTCATTATCCTCCATGGAGAGATGTTTATATCTTCCTTGAGCTTAAGGGTTTATTTTCAGGGTTATGGTCGAGGTCTATAATGGCATTATACCATTCCCCCCCCCCCCCCCCGGGGAGCCGTCTTTGAAAAGATGATGGCCCTGACCATCCGCATTCGGTTTTTAGTTACGACCACTAGTAGTGAAAAGTTATAGCCGAAGGTCGCCCCGAAGGCGGCCCAATCTAGAGTAAGAAGTCAATCGAGCCCACAGTTGCCAACATAGACTTGATTATCAAAACATGTTTTAAATAATAAACACAGTCGCACAGAAGATTGTGCCCCGTTTTGAAAATCAAGATTAATAAATCTGGAAGAAATTTTTAGAATCAGTACTAAACAACCTTCATAAATAACTTGATTGCCAGAATCTGTTGAGAAATAATATGCTGTTAGAGAAGTTTAATAAAAAGTGAAATGACATTGTTTTTCTTAACAGTATGCGATTTAAGGGGCCTCGATTCATGACAAAAAGAGAACAAAAAAACCCTTCTAAATTCCAGACGAAAGTTCCACTCATCGGTCTAGCGGCGCGAGGGGCGGAGACTGGGTGAACCTGCCATCCCTCAACCTTCTCTGTGATTGGTCAAAATCCGTTACATAGGCGATCGCTAACGTTCGACCAAGACGGATTAAATCGCTCTGAAGTCTGTAACAACTGAACAATCGGATGATTTCACTAGTTATAACAGTTCCATGCCATTATATGTCATTTCTGTGCATTATATGTTATTTCTGTGCATTATATGTTATTTCCGCGCCTACTGAATAGATTGCCTATTTGATCAGATATTATGTACTTTCTTCTCATATTGCGCACCGTTTAATTGTGTTGCGCATGCGTGCCATTCAAAAGGATATAAAATAATCTTTTCTTAGCGGTAGGGGCACCGCGATTCTAATGTGACCCAGGAACCAGAGGAGGTTGGATATCCGAATGGTAAGTGCGTGCGCTCTATATCATTGAGTCAACCCGCATGATTTCGATTCCACATTTGGGTTTTCTCCGGGTCCTCCGGTTTCCTCCCACTGTTGAAGCACGTGTTAGTCCCCCCGAAATGACGTAGATTGTGTCGAGTGGATAGAATCCCGCTCCGTTTATGCTGGCCCTTGACTGAGCTAATGATGACCATTTTCCCAGACAGAGGCACTACCAGCTACTCTAATATCGAATTCCAACAGTCAATGGCTCTTTTACGTTCACGCCAAAATGTACAAGGGACCTACGGGGCAATGTAAACGTAATTAGTAAGGACAAATAATAATAGTAAAAAAAAACATGTGGAATGGACTAAGCAGGAGTAAAGCATTGTCGTTCATGTATTTCACCGAACATAATTGAAAAGAATTACAATAATTTCTTTTACAAATTAATACAAGGCACTCTATATAAATTCCTATTACATTACAAATTAATACAAGGCATTCTATATACATTCCTATTACATTAAATGTGTGCTTTTAGACCTATCATGGTCTAATTCATGGTTCGAAGAATAAAGCTATATGTCCTTAAAGTACAAACGATTTAGTTAACGGCTATTTATTGTGATCACAAACGAATTAACCTTTACACCCAATCCTTTACCTACCCGCCAATCTCGAATCAGCTACTCCAGATTTCTTAGAACCATTTATGATGACAAGAGATATAATTTATGAGAAACAGGTCATAGTGTAAACCAATAGACAATGAGTTACAGTATCGAAGCAAACATGGTGACAGTGTACAATGTGATATTAATAAAAATCTCATTAGACGCTATTTGGCAAGAGAAAGATTTTATATAGGTAATAATAGTTTTATTATACTTACGTATAGGTTTAATATGCTGAAATAATGTGACCTTTGCTTGTATAGCTATTTCACAAGGTTCACTGGTCTAGATATATAAATAGCGATGATGACTTCACTCCCAGCTTTTTCTACCATATTATAGTTTACCTTGTACTTGATAACGACAAGCGAATATTTGTAGAACCATGACACTATCAATGTTGTTGACGATTGTTGTCCATAAAACTGTCTTTATTCGAGGTTCCCGTCTTACAAACAGTATAAGTAGAGTTGGGTGGCGTTGCATTGCAATGTCTGTCATTGAGTCAAGTGGAGTAGTTTCGATTCTCCGCTTGTACGTGACAACAGTAGGGTCGCCTGTCCAACCTCGTGTTTTTATTTTCTAGGTTCTCCAGTCCCCCCCCCCCAAGTGCTAAAGAACCTCTACGCACAAGCGAATTAATGAAAAAGAATTGAACCATATGCTAGTCCCGAAATGACCTAGTTTGTGTCGAGTGGACATTACCCCCCACCCCCCTCTCTCTCTTCGAAAAGACTGGGATCATTTCGGGACTAACATATGGCTCAAATGTATTTCAATAATTCGCTTGGGTTTGGGGATCTTTAGCTGTGGGACGCAACCGGAGGAGCCGGAGAAAACCCACGAGGTTGGTCAGGCGACCCTACCCTTTGTCATGAAACCCCGCTTTCGGACTCGATGATTTCACGCGCACGCGTTAGGCCACTAGACCCCCCCCCCACCCCAGTATCTCATGGCGGTCAGTTTGAACTTGGATAAAATAAGCTGAACAATTTCAGACTGGGAGTGATAACGGCAATATACTCCCAAATGAAATGCTCGCGTATAAAGACATCCACTATTGTGATGCTACAATTAGCCTGGAAGTTACCCACTTACTTTTTATCATTTTCTTAATTCAGACATATTTAGGTCAATATTTATGTCATAATGACGCTGTTGTCATGTATTTTGTTATAATGAATATAACTAGTGTATTCTAACTTAAAACAGTTTTCATTAAACCGAGCTACTTTAGGGTCTTCATTGAACTTTCTCCATCATTTCTGTTAATTGACCTCACATTAAGACACGTTTAAATATCGTAATATATCGCTATAATAGATACCCCCTTTAAATTTATCATTGAAGGATAACCTTATATAGAATAATATTCTTTATGTTGCCTTTAATAACTGAGCAGATAAATAAACTATAAATATACTTGTAGAAAACAGCTACTGATTTATTTAGGCGACGTTTCGAAGATTATTCTCGCTTGAAAACGTTGAGAGAATACTCTTCGAAACGTCGCCAAAATAAATCAGTAGCTGTTTTCCATAAGTATATTTATAGTTTAATATAATGAATTAGTTGTGGTTTAATTAGATTATCTGGTACTCAATATTCTGTATATGATTATTATTTTGTTCTGCCATCCATCCACATTTTTATCAACCATTCGAAGATTCCACGAGAGTGGCTATAAGGGTCAGTCAGCACCTGCTTTAAATCATCCAGATTAGTGTTTTGTTTAATTTTACTCTACAAGTACCGAGGTGCAACTCCTGTGTAATGGGGTAAGAACAATCCTGTCATCGCTTGGACACTTGTATTTATAGGTCAATATCTGTATTTATAGGTCAATATTTGTATTTATAGGTCAATATTGGTGCTTTAATTGTGCCAGATCAACGTCTTGGGATTAAAGTAAGAATGGGGGAGGGGGCATTTCGTATTATGTCTCTCACATTCAAATCCTATGCTGGACAAGCCTCTCAAATAAAACTGTCTCTTCTGGCAACTTTTCCAGGAAACTTTGACCTGCAATACCACACTCAGTGGAAGCGGACAATTAGCCTCACGAACGAATGCAAAATCCTATTTATTTCTTGAGAAAGAGGACTCATTTAGTTATTAATTTGAGTCATGGTGTCGTCTTCTTGCCATGTGTTGAATATTTGTATTCTTTATATAATATAAAGACGGTTGTAGCCCCTATCTAATATAAAGACGGTTGTAGCCCCTATCAGATTAAAATCTTGTGATAATTTAATTCAGGTTGGAACATTTACCTGAATATATTTTATTGATTAAATTAGTTTTTAACTTGATCACCCATAACGTCTAATTATGTTGAAATAATACTATCCCCTATTTATACCATAAACAAGCTTGTAATATTATACTGTTAAATGACTCGTGAGTCAAGGCTGGTCATTTTTATAAAAAAGATATCATTAAACTAAAGTAAAGGGTATCTAATTTCAATATTTATTTGTCCATTTCTAACACACTCTAAAGAATTATAATTTTGTATATTTATACTCTAGCGAGACATTGTAAGATGGAGTCACCGTTAGCCGTACACACAATTCAATAAATCATGAATAGAGTTGCCTTGGGGTGTACCCACTGTAACAAGCTAACTGTACAAAGGACTAAGGGTTTTCGTATCATCGGAAGTACTAGACGATATTTCCTGTAGCACCCACCCCCTTCCATGGTCCTGCGTAATTGACATGAGAACTGCGCGGGAAAATCTAGGAAAACGTCCTCGGTCAACTGAACCCCGGACTTCATGGCTAATTTGTCAGCGCCATCCATATACACTGAACCTCTGTTTCCTCAGTATGGAGTGATGTGAGCCTAAACAGATCTGTGTTTTAGCACACACAGGGTTAAAATACAGGCGGACGACATCTTTACCTTATCCGGGAAGTGGCATAACGTGTTCTTGTATGAGTAGATTCACCTCTTCTCGTTCACAGTCAACAAATTGTAACAATATCCGATGTTTTTCTTGTTTTTATTATAAAAATTTATAAAATCGCTGTCATATAAAAATTCGAATTATTTAACACATATAGTTTATAAATAACAATGTCTTTCTTTTAGAGCCTAAAAGATTGAGTCTTACACAATTTCTGTTCCTGGAGATATTTAAAATGTTCTGAATATTAATATGTTTAGCCTCTAGCCTGTGATGGATGAAACAGCTGATACAGCAGTGGCAACGAGCACAACATATAGCACGATGGCGAGAATAATAGTTAAGATACCAAGAACCAGGGCTACGATACTTATTATCTTGGCTGTATTACCCTTTGACCTGGCATCTTCAACATCCCCACCATCAAATGACGATCTCGACTGAAAAATAAATGAACACAAAAAATGATGAACATTAACATTTCTAATTTAAAAATATCTTATATCATCAATTTCTATTCACAACACCTGTATTTTCACCTGTATATTCCAGATAGCTGACAAGTTGTATCCGGTTTGATTCTTTTGTTCTTTACCCGTGTTTCAACTTGATTCCGTGACGATGAATGTCACAACGGTTACGTATCTATTTTTGTTCCTTGTGCTCAAAATATACCTATTCTATAACAACCATTATAAACCTATAACGGCAAATCTCTTTGATATTCGGGGTATATTCTATGCTCGGAATAACTTGCGCTCTGAAAGTCGGGGTGGCTTTGCATATGTACAATGGAATTTGGGGTTATACTTCGGAAAGTTTTTCTTTAAACCTTTAACGGATTATTTTTCTATAGTAGGTTTTTATTTTACATCAGAAAACATGATTTAAGTTTTTTCTTACTGGAATTCTGGGATATTCTCATTTTACGCACATGCAAACATAGACGGTTTATAAGCAAGATAAAGTCCTCAACTTCTTTTATGCCGGGCAAGAAAGACTTCAGAAAAAAAACTCGAAAAAAATCCACCTCGGAGTACCGGCCTCGGTATTTCTTTTTATCGGGTTATTTTCTTCAGTCCTTCTTTCCCCAGCCTAACCACAGTCTCGTGCATTATCCTACACGTAATACTCATCCCAAATTGTTCTGCAATCGAGACTAGGCTATTATTGCTAAAACTTCAAGCATTCATAACTTGACTCAACATAAAGTAATCTGAATTTTCCTTGTCATTATCTATGTTTGAACTATTATAGCTGTTTATCTAAATCTTACATAACGTATCTTAAAATAAAATGAACGTACCATTATAGAAAAGATAAGGGCAACTAATCCAAGAGGACAGAAGCAACAGAGGCAAGTGAATATCGAAAAGATTAAATAATCCGGTGGCCTCATATTCTGGACGCTTACTAACTGGGGTTGTTGTACCTGAAAATATATTAGAATGTACAAATCAAAAACACAAAACACAACAAACTTTGAGAGAAAGATAATGCGGTTAACGTCCACTTGACACAAACAATGCTACTATCATATGGTGCCATTGTATTTCAATAATTCGATTTACGACTGGATCTTTAGCACTGGGCCCGGAGTAAACCCACGATGGTGGACAGGCGGTCACATTCCTTGTCTCGTACATGTGTGACATCGATACCACGCCATGGCTTTTAACCAGTGGTCAAATGTTCAGTATAGTATACGAACACGGTAAAATAGGAAGCAAGCGAACAAATCACATGAAAGCCTTGTCCGATGTTCATTCATTAAAGGGTAAATTTTACCTCACGAGTCACACCCATCACCGTGGTGGCAACCGTAAGACTTTTGAAATACAGACTTTATTCTAGTTGACAAGTGTCATTTTTTTCAAAATATAGATCCATCTTTTGGTTTCGTTTTTATAGTTCACAATTTTGATTTACTCGTCGTCAATACACTTTGGGTAGGCAGCAGTAGGAAAAAAATTGAAAAAATGAAACACAGCAAAAGTTATATTTTCAAAACACGAGCTCCCTCAACAACCGGTCAGATCTAAATGTAGTGGAGACTAGGGAAAATATATAAAAGAAACGAAATATAGATCTGTATTGTAATCAGATGGTTTATAAACTGTTCCAGTATTTAATAAGAATTAGAACATTCAAAGAGAATAGCAATCATATATATCATATTTTGTAACCCTATAAACTCGGCTAATTATAACTACCAACAAAATATCAAGATTTGGCGCAAACTAGGTCATTTTGGGACTAACATATTGGTATAATTTGGTTTCAATAACTCGCTTGTGGGAATGTCGGAGTAAACTTAAACTTTAAAGATAACAAACTCCATTTATGTTTTTATTCTAAAATCAGAAATAATTGTTAATCAGAAACATTTCTAGTCGTGTAATAACGCTTATCTCCACAGAGAAACCCAATTATACCCCCACCCCTTTTTCCGCTTCAAACTTAGCGACACCCTCCCTCGAACCATTAGCCTACGACTACCCAGACACTACAACGCATAAACATAAGCGAACAATGTCAGAATGTAAACGACGATGTAGGTCAAGTATCCATGCCCTTCATTGTATAGTCAGGAAAATTCAACACGGCGTCAACATAAAGGAATAATACTGAAATCAACATAATCATTCTTGCTTGTGTGTGTAAACGAGTTTTTAATCGTTAACAGTTTCTGTACATCAATACTGGTGTGGTTTTTAAGCGTTAATAGATTATGTACATGTGGTGTGCGAGGGGTGAGTTTGGGCGGTGTGATTTTCGGGGGCCGGCGGGGGTGGCGGGGAAGAGGGAGGGGGGTGCTTAACCCTTATGCGTATACTCCCTCCCCTTTTCTTTTAACATTTTGCAGGTTACAAGTGTCTAATCTGTTCTGCGCTCGGTGCTAGCTTTGTGTTTGGAATATTTCTTACTGGTGATAATGTGTTGGTCATTCTAGCCTGCGATGTTTATTGGACTAGGTTACGATTTGCTGTTGGACTTCCATTCATGATTTAATCATGAAATGTATAATCAAGACTATGTTTTTGTTATCGTACCTACTTTAGTAATGATAATCGAGGCTAGGCCAAACATTCAATGGCTATATCTTGGATCAATTTGACAGACATTTTCAGCAAATTCCCTTTACATTATCTAGTTTATTACTATTATAGCGAGAACTGTCAGCTCTAATCTCCCACAATGTATCTCTCTAAATAGAGTATACGACAGTTGATCCAAAGCTGCCCAAGCTCAATGAATGAAAAAAGGTTTAACGTCGTACTATTCTGCACCAAGCCGGCTAATGATATCGGGCATATGCCGTACAGAGCGTTAAGAGAAGAATTTTGTCCGGGCATCAATAACATCTCAATTGTCGAGGGGTCCGATACGTGTACATGGGACCTAGGTTTTCCGTCCCAGAACTAGGGGAAACCACACTTTAAAGCCGGGAGGACTTTCCCAGTTAGTTATCCAGTATGGTACATACGGAGCCACCATGATTGGCCCCACCCTTCCCACGCCACCCAAACACACACAACTAGTCTGACTCCGGTGTCTAGAAGATCAAATAAAAGTAATCGGCTATTTCATTTCGTTTCGGTTTATTTTCGATTGTTTCTTCGAAGAACATATTAGGCTTTCCAATCAAAAAAGGGGAACGAAAATAACATATAATGAAATAAATAAGATTTGAAAGTTGATTGAGCTGATATGACACGTTACTTTATTCTTAAAACTTGTATACTAGTTATTTCTTCGACGACCATAATCTGTCGGTTAACGAAACAAAAATAGCCGTTGAATTTTAAATCATATTGAAAGAAATAAGATTTGCATGTCCACTGGACTGGATAATAAAAGTACGTGCCAGAAAAATGGCACATATATAAAATGTATTTATTCCAAAACCTGTAGATAAATTAACCGCTGCTTTGGTTGATACTTACAACGACCGTATTCTGCCCTTGTCTTGGTTGTCCGTATCCTTGCTGTTGTCCATATCCTTGCTGTTGTCCATGTTGTTGTCCATATCCTTGCTGTTGTCCATGCTGTTGTCCTTGCTGATGTCCATATTGTTGTTGTGGATAGCCCTTTTGACCTGTAACCAGAGTGATATATATATATATATATATATATACACATATATATATATATATACATATATACATATACATACATATATATACATATAAATAAAATAAATAAATAAAAGATTCTACTCTCAGGTAAAAGTATATAGAAAAATGATGTTTTTAGAAAGGAAAAACTAATTTCATCTTAGCTAGCGCTTTCACCCACTACGGGGATCATCAGGCATTTAATAATGAGATAGTATACAATTACATGACGTCATGGCGTTATTAATACATATATATACATGACAATAATAATACCAAATATAAATATTTTACAATATCAAATTCCAATATAAAATTATGCAGCATTTAATTTAGGGTGATACTTGTTAATAAAATGCCGTTCTTTATTTTCTAGCAAATTATTATCCGACCAGTTGAGTTTATATAAGGGGAATACCCTAAATTTTCCCTTTCCACATGTATCAAAGTGTTCACTTAGTGGAATCATTCTATTTTTGGGATTAGCAATGTGGGATCTGTGTAGGTTCATCCTTATGTTCAGTTGTGATTCGGTTTTGCCTATATACTCTTCATTACAACCTGGACATATTATCAAATATATAACATTTTTACTTTTACATGTCATAGATTGTTTAACTTTAAAATGTACATTTCCATTAATTTTTACTGTTTTCCCTGTTTATATATATATAATGTCCCAATATGTCTTATTAAAAATATATCCCTCCCTCTCAAACCGAACCCCTAAAAATAAATACGAACACATTCCCCGCACAAATAAAATACAATTTATTTATACCGTTTAATTAATTAATCATGATAAAATATTTGTAAGGAAAATTACAAATAATCTGAGAGCATTATTGATGGATTGTGTTAGGTTCCCACTATCACGATTTGCGCTACGATTGAAATGATGGTTTTAATCGTGGGGTAATCGTGGTGATCCAATCAGGTCTTATTATATATTGTTGTCAGTCTTACAAATCGTGTTAATCGTATCCACCTAACATTAACAAAACAAAGCCGATTCACAATTAGATAAATTTATGTAAACGAGTATTGATGTGCTCAAAGTAACGATACAGGTGAGTTTATCAACATACACAGTGTAAAGTTTTTTTTATAAAAAAAACAACAAAAAACCCATTCAACGGTTAACAGATAATGAAAATTCAAACTTTAAAAGTTTAAATAATAATGATAATAATATTTGTAATTGAAAAGGAAAGGGGATTTTGACAAATTAATTTAGACAAATAAAAGCGCAAAGCCTTTAGCGTAATTTAAATAATTAATAATTAATAATTAATATAATAATATAATAAATCAATATATTAATATAATAATATAATAAATCAATATATTAATATAATAATATAATAAATCAATATATTAATAATGTCTATCGTAATTTAAATTATTTATGTTTTTTATTGGTTTATATTTCTTCCAAACCGCCATTCTGATCGCTCAAAGACGAATATAATATTAATATTAATATTTGTAATTTAAGACAAAAAAGATATTTTAACAAATTAATTTACACAATTAAAAGCACAAATCAAAAGTGTTTACCTCAATTTAAATAATTTATAATTCTCGATTGATTTATTTGTAATTTAAAATTATTTAACTATTAAAAATCATCCAATATACTCCAAGAAGAGAATAACAAACCTTGCGACATCTTGACAGATCGATTTGAATAATTTCTCACACTATTTATTACGATGTTTAACTCTTGATATCCCAAATCTATCTGTGATATATTTTACATAGATATGAATATTTGTATTAATATATTAGTAGACAACCAACAAAAGGTCAATGAATTGAAAAGCGATCGGATAAATGAAGCATAACGTTTGTTTGTGTATCCGAGTAGGTCAATATTTGTAAATGTTTATATGTTGCCATGCACCAATACTAGGTTATTTGGCAATTATTATTTATCCTAAAGAACGTTTTCATGTCTTTTCAAGAAAATATCTCGGTCACATAAAGCAAATCCTTGTGTTAATTTGGACCAAAAAATGATACACATTAACTGGCCAATCTGATTATAGTTAAAACTTTAGGGGGAGCCGTGGTGACTCAATGAATAGGGGAAAGATCCTGATGTTGGTCAAGATATTTAATGGGAATTGTCAGACGTTGTTGTCCCTTGTTATAGTGCAGGAAGTCGGGGCTGATAAGGGGAGTCTCTAGTCGGTCGGATGGTACACGTTGCCATGCATGTACGAAAACCGTTGACAGATGGAATTCGAAATAAGACCATAACGTACCGCCACTGCCTGGGCAAAATGTTTCGCATGACACACATGGTGTACGACAGTTTTCATGTGCTCAATCGGTGCTGAATTGTAGGACATTGAATCCAATTTAAAGCTTTTTGGTGAAAAGGCGCCTCAATTTATTCAGTTTATCAAAATAGCTACACACAATGTTTCATGTGTTTTGTAAAATTGTGATAAAAATATCTTAGGCAGTACATACTTTAGAGTGCCAATGTGGTGAATTTTATTTCAAAGATCATGTTTTCAATGCCGGGGGGGGGGGGGGGATTTATCTTCCCAGTGGTATGTTTGCTTCTATTCCTAGAATTCTAACTGCACTAAAATCTGTACATATGCCAAGAATTGAATGCGTTAGGACATGGGACAAAAACCACCATTGTTAATAATGGTATTAAACTGGTGTAATCACAAGTGTTAAAACAACACCAGTTACACAAAACAACCTTAAAGAAATGAAATGAAATGGGGTTTAACGTCCTACTGTTCTGCTCCTAGCCTGGGCTAATGAAGACGGGCATATGCCATACAGTGTGCTATGAGGGAAATTTTGCCCGGGCAGCGGCGCTACGGCCTACTCTTATATCGAATTCCAACCGCCAAGGGATCTTTTACGTGCATTCCAATGTATACACGGGACCTCGGGTTTTCGTCTCATCCGAAGAACTAGACAGCTGTCCTTGTCAGGCCCTCAGTTCTGCACCACTGACAAGGGAGAAACCACGTCGGAAAATCCAGATGAACTTTCTCGGCCAATGCAGGGATCGAACACCCGACCCCCGAGCCAGCGTCTTAACCACCTAGCCACCGTGGCTCCCGAACAACCTTAACATAAGTGTAACACTGGACTTAAATTGACCCACTGTATCTATTCTCACCGGCAACCCCTTGTATATGCCGTACAGTGTTTCCACTTTCACCGGCAACCCCTGGTATATGCCGTACAGTGTTTCTTTTTTGCCGTAGTATGTGCTACACTTTAAATAAAAAACTTGTATTGAAGTGTCAAAAGGGTGTATCTCGGGAAATTAGTCAAATACACTTTTTTGCATTTTTTAAAATCTCCCAATTAATATGCACATTTATGTCTAAGCTGTGTATCTCTACGCCAATTAGAACTGTCCTGGATATCATGTGTCCAAATGTTGGATCTTGATTTGTGGAAATTTTGAAATGCAAAAGGTTCTATTTCTTAATCTTTAGGAATTCTTAGATACACCCTTTTGACACTTCACCGACTATGATGGAAACTTTACCCGGCCAGTGGCACTATGTCCAACTGGCAAGGGATCTTTTACGTGCATGCCAATGTATACACGGGACCTCGGTTTTTCGTCCCATCTGAACGACTAGACAGCTGTCCTGGTCAGGCCCTTCGTCCTACACCACTCTTAATCCTTAGGAATTCTTAGATACACCCTTTTGACACTTCACCGACTATGATGGAAATTTTACCCGGCCAGTGGCACTAGGTCCAACTGGCAAGGGATCTTTTACGTGCATGCCAATGTATACACGGGCCCTCGGTTTTTCGTCCCATCTGAACGACTAGACAGCTGTCCTGGTCAGGCCCTTCGTCCTACACCACTAACATAATAATAATAATAATAATAATAAAAAAACCTTTATTTAATGAGGCAACTTATTTATTATTAAAAAAAACCCTATTCTTCCATAAGTCCCTCCTAAGCTACAAAGACATATATACATGCAATATCAGGATGAATGCATAATCATTTGAAATGCAATACATTTTAAAGTGGGAAGTTTGGGAAGTCACTCCTAAACTACAAAACATATTTATTATACAAGTAGAATATAGGAAGATAATTATAATTACGCACAAAATAATAAGTATGTCATCAGTTGAATATTATGGTTTCTTCAGTGCTCAATATGAGTTTTCAGTTTAATCTTAAAGTTTTCAACACTTTTACACATCTTTATATCAAAAGACATGCAGAATAATGAAAAGTACGTTTCATGGATTCCGTTTTGCATTTCGGAAGGAAAAGAGATTTACTGGTCTGTGAACGGAGCAATATATCAGTTTTGGAATCAAGAGATTTTTCAATAAAATAGGAGTTTAGATAAAATGGAGTATTAGATTTAATAATTTTGAATGATGAGACAATGTTATTATAAAGAATTCTCTGTGTAAGGAGAAGCCAAAAGGGGAAACCACGTCGAAAATCTCCGACGAACTTTCTCCAGACTAGCGGCGAGCCAGCGTCTTACCCACTTACATGCGTAAACGAACCATTGCCAGGTGGTATTCAACGAAGCGAATCCAGGCTATCCGGGTAAAACTTTATTCACAGCAAACTGAAAGCCTGTCGGGCACAGAAACTGGGGACATTAAACTGCCTACCTGACATTACACATAACTGTATTTAACATACACATGTATGACAAGCCGTTTTGTAAGAAGCATTGTTTATTATTATTAGAATGTATTGATTTTCAAGTATCTGCATTTATAAATCATTCATTCACTCTATTGTCATCATGTGAGCAACCAGAACAATAATTTACACTCATTACCCAACAATAAAACAATATCCGTTACAAGTTATACGGGCATATAGTATTCTTGTAAAGACACAGTTGATAATCAATGAAGAATAATCCCTGTTCAATTGAGTAAGCGGATATCAACTGGTGTATTTTCCACTGTTGAGAACGAATATAGGGGCACCACGAAGGTCTGGCAATAACGGGAATCAGATTCCCATTACTAACCACATTTATATCCAATACTAACCCAATATAACCTAATACTACCCACATTTATATCCTATATCCAATACTAATTTCCAAGTACTAACCCAATACTAACCCTGTAAAACCTAATACTAACCACATTTATATCCAATACTAACCCAGCACTAACTTAATACTATCACCTACTATCCAGTACTAACCTAATACTCTCAACTACCACCCAACACTAACCATAATAATATCAACTACCACCCAGCACTACCCATAATAATCCAGATAATGTGATAAAAATACAATTATTTGACAAACAAAGAGTTTGATAGAATATATCTTGATACGTAAAGAGTTTCTATTTCCTAATCACGCTCCCCAGAAAGTTACTCGGGATTTTCCGGACTGGTTCCCCCTTGTCAATGATGCAAGACGGAGGGTCAGATAAGGAACAGCGTCAAGTCTATCGGTGGAACAAAAAGGAGGTTCCGTGGATTGATTCACTTGATTTAATACATATCGTTTATTGTTTATTGTTTGCAATGACTATGTATGATTCTGCCTCATGGGTTTTGGTTGTGTGTGGTGTGGTCATCCTGCAGCACAAGTCATATGGTTGGTTATTGTGATTACGTAAGGGAACTTAGTCAATTTTGGTTTATATTTTTGGAACAGGAATCGGTCATCAAGCTCTATTCATTTTGTTCTTGTGTGTGATGCTCTTCGATAAAAGCCCAGGTCGTCGCTAATTCAATCCCGATTGAGTCGAAACGTGATATGATGGTATTTTGGTTATCGATTGGTCGACTTCGATATTTGATATGACGTCACATAAAAGTTCTTTATCTTGTAATCTTTGTGAGGCGGGCAAAGATTTGGGAGTGGGGCATTGCCTTAGTAGTAGTAGTAGTAGTAGCAAACAGTAGGTAGCCACAAAGACAACTGGACTTTAAGATATACAGCAATGCGCATAAGACTATGCCTCTGTGAAAAATACATAGGTGTTGATGACCGCGGAATTTTATAGAGGTGTAGGACAGACGGCTTGGCAAGGGATAACGCATAGTCGTTCGGAAGGAACAAAAACTGAGGTTCCCTGTACACATTGGCTTGCATGTAAAAGAAGCCTTGACAGTTGGAATTTGAAATAATAGAAGACCGTAACTCCACTGTCCGGGCAAAATCGCCCTCATAGCACAGTGTATGGCGTATGTCCGTTTCGATTAGCCCAGTCGGAGCAGAAAAGTAAGACATTAAACGCCATTTCATTTCAGTTTTATAAATCGATAGACCTACTTGAGGTTTAACCTATATGAGAACACGTCACCTTTATTGTTTTTATCTAACATTAGGTTGGATTATCTGAAGTACAAAGGTTACAAAAGGTGTAATATATTATATACCTATTAATATTGCCACAATGTCTCACAAAGGAGGGGGTTAACAGTAATGTCAATAGAAAGCGACAATTTAAGTAGACCCTATATCTATGATTTTCGCTTTATAGCCAGGGTATACAAATATACAGAATACATACAATTAGACCTTGCCTTGACCCTCTATAGTTTGTTTATTATTGTTTATTTTACTGATAAGTATATTCCCCAATGACGACCACCGCTACAAAACGAAAATAAAAGCAAAAAAGGAGCAACGTCACCAATAATTAGTTGAAGAAATGAAGATTGGCAATTTTTGGCTAATCTCCTAATTTTACTATTTAACTGTGAGTGTGAGGCCCAAAAACCTCGGGTGGGATGGGGTGTGGTAGGTGTTCTTGTTGATGTTTATTGTCTGTCTTGTTATTGTGTATTGTATTCCTGTACATGAAAAACTGTACAGTGTAGAAAAAGAGAAAAGAAAAAAAAAAGTGCAGAGGAACCGCATTGCAAGCAGATGAAAAAATTGAACCATGTGTTAGTCCCGAAATGACCTAGTTTGTGCCTAGTGGACGTTAATCCCCATTCATATTGACCTGTACGTTAACTGTTTGTTTAAGAATCGTTACTTTGACATCTTGTCAAGCAGTGTATAGTATTATACCACACGCGACTATAATATACAGGTGACAAGTAGTTAACCGACAGTATATAGAATATATCGAGGGCTGAAAGCCAGAACTGCCTATCTCCAAAATTGACGTTTTGAGAAAATGAAGATTTAAAGTTTGACAAAATTTTAAAAATCAGGTAATTGTTGGATTTAGATGATTTTTGGTAATTACGTGTGTATTAATAGTTGACAACAAATGCCGAATGATCAAAAGGCTTATTGCAGTAGTTTTCAATTTATTTCATAATAATGGATATAGACACTTCTGGTTGATATAAATTCCCCCAATATGGGAAGTCAACATTGGAGATATATGTGCATAATGCTCATACCAAGTTATGAATAGACTGTACAGAAGTCAGAAATTCAGTATGCCAGCCCTGAGCTATAAGGAGAATTTTGCCCAGACAGCATTTGCAGATTTAGGGGGTGCTATAGGTGCCCAGTCCCCCTAAACTTGGACAACAAAGCATAAAAACACATTTTTTTTTTCAAAATCTGTTTAATATAATTATTCCCCCCCCCCCTTTCACCTATTTCAAATTCCTAGATTCGCTACCGCCGCCACTGAAATGAATAAATGAACTACTTTAAAACATTGAAAAATGCATTTAATTCAAACAGGTAATTCAAATACATTTTTAAAAATTGAACATTAACGTACAGAATCCATTATCTGAAGACCTAATTCAGATACATTTTAACAAATTGAATATTAACGTACAGAATCCATTATCTGAAGACCTAATCGTCAGCATCATTATCAGTATCATCACTGCTGAATACAATTGGTAATTGATCTTTAGAGTGATTAGAACATGGGAGGTCATCATACCATTTGTGGAGCTCTTCTGGTATTACATACTGCTTACACAGTTTCTGGAGGTCACTCTTCTTTGCCTGACTAATTGGAAGCCTATTCTGATATACCTTTTTAAGCTCTAGCGATGAAGCTGGTCGTCCTCTACTATGGACATGTATTTCCTTAAATTCATCACCATAGTCATAACGATAAAAGATAATGCAGGGGTCTGATTTCCTATACTGAAATCCTTTTACAAGAAGCCAATTTACAATTCCACCATCACTGTTTCTGCGCTTGTTCTTAAGAAGTATTTCTGCCAAACTCTGGAAATTGATAAAATCTAAGTGATGAAAATTTGTTACACGATAGGGTTGTATACGGCGTGATCTTTGAAAGATAGAAATCCAGTCAAGCATTGAAAAAACATTGGTATGTCGCTTTTCATGCTCTATAGCGGCGTGCATGCTATCACATTCCATATGGGAATGGCCGCTCTCCAAGAAATTGTGAGTAATTTTTTCAATCTGTGTTGTCTGTATTACATGCAAAAACATAGCAGCCACATTTTGGTTACGGTTTTGACCACCGCACGTGTCTGAAAATAAAGACACTTCTTTGACATATTCTGGTAACTCACATAACCATTTGTACAGACATGTCGCAATTTCATTGCTTCCTCGTCCACCTTCTACCTCTGACCAACAATAGCAGAATGCGTCATTTGGTTTGGCAGTGTAAATACATAAGTTGTAGACACTTAATTTTCTACTATAATATAATAATAATGATGCAGGACTGCTTGGTATTTGCAGTACGCTTTGCAAGTCAAATGTAGCAGCAATAAATGTAGGATCAGCAACTGATCTGCCTTTGTCTTGTGCTTTAGCGGCCTGCGCCTCGACTTTTCGTTTTAGATGTAAATCATGTTCTGCTTCAAATGCTCCTTTGTTTGATTTAATTAGGAGGTTATATTTGGTGCATTTGGAGCATTGGTCCTTCTTGGGATGATAAAATGACAAATTAAATTCATCACAGAATATATTTCTGTAAACTTTATCTCCTACAGGTTTCAAGGGAGGTTCGGCTGAAATACATTTCTCTTTATACAGACGGTACATTTTTGATATCGAAAGATTCGGATCAAGGTAGTAACGCTTTGAATCCCTGCGAGTGTAATGCGAAGCTATTCTCGGGAAACTATTAATATGATTTCTCACAAACTGTAAGCTATCAGTTTTAGTTTTATTTGATGGAGAACGTTTGCCACGATTATCTTCTACTTCAAATGTAGCTGATTCTGTTGCATGTTTAATTGCAGTCTTTATTGGTCCAAAACTGATGTTTAGTGTTGATAAGAAAAATTTCTTACATACACGTTTTTGTTGTAATTTTTCTGTTGACATTTTCGGAAATGAGTACAAAATTGACTGATTTCTGGCTCTTTTACGTTGGTTCTCTTGAACACGCACTCGCTGTACATTAAAGACCTCTATTCTTGACAGCAGATAATCCTTTTGTCTCTTATAGTCAGCTAAATCCCAATAAGCTTTACAAATTGCAGCTCGATCATCTTCATTGAAATCCATGTTGCATTTGTATCTGCAATTACAATTACAGGGTATGGGAGTTTTTTCTGGCATTAGTTTTCCAGCTGAATTGACATGTTTTTTTCCAGATAACTTCAACTTCTTTCTGACATTTCGTTTCCAGTTAGCGTGATTTGCCTGTCTTTTTCTGCTACCCTGAATGTTTTGTTTCCCTGTTACTTCATCTTGTGTGTTGTCTTGTTGTCCACCATCTTGGGTGTTGTCTTGTTGTCCATCATATTGTGTGTTGTCTTGTTGTCCATTATCGTGTGTGTTGTCTTGTTGTCCACCATCTTGGGTGTTGTCTTGTTGTCCATTATCGTGTGTGTTGTCTTGTCCACCATCCTGTGTGTTGTCTTGTTGTCCACCATCTTGTGTGTTGTCTTGTTGTCCATTATCTTGTGTGTTGTCTTGTTGTCCACCATCTTGTGTGGTGTCTTGTTGTCCATCATCTTGTGTGTTGTCTTGGTCATCATGTACATCATCTTGTGCCTTGTTATGTGAAGAAGATTTCTTTGTGGTAAAGAACTGATCATCAGAAGTATCATCACCATCGGAATCAGACGTTTTATAATCTGGATCATTATCAGTATCATCAAACTCGCTTTCCATATCCTCTAATAGTTCCAGCGCCTCCGTAGCATCTAGACATCGTCCTAAAACAAAATCAATAAAAAATTTCAACTTCCTTATTATTAATTGCGAAATATCAATATTGTAACATTTAATATAAATTAAAAGTGATCATGTTTTTGTCCTTGGTCGTAGGCCTACTTCAGCAAGAAATGGATATATCCATCAAGGGCTAAACTAAACTTTATGACGTACTTTTGGAATATCTTTATGTATTATATTACATTATTTTTGTATATAAGGTTACACTAGATAAATTAAGTGTCTCTTACCTCGTCTAGCATCCATTTTAACAGATCACAAAAGTGAAAACATCAATTTTATATCCTGTTCTGGTACATTACAAGGCAGTTTAGGCAGTGATTCAAGGGAAATAACTCTCAACATATAAGTGTTTTATCAGCAAGAACTGGACAAGTGGGATATATACATATCTTGCACTAATGTAGCGAAACAAAATGACAGCAAGAACTCTCTATCTGGAGATACGTTTTTTTGCTTGGAAAAAAAAATTAGTGGTTCTGTACTTAACAATATATGACTTCTCTGTTGCGTCATTATTTATAAAGAGAGGACTTAAATAATTTTTGCTGAGAAACTACACAAAATTTTGAACTGTTTGGTGTATTTAACTCATTTTTGGCAATTTTGGAGATAGACACTTCTGGCTTTCAGCCCTCGATATATACAATCTATTCAACTCGCCTTCTATTACCTGGGTTTCACTGTCATTATACTCTTACAATAAACAGGGGAAGGGGTGGGGGAGCTTTAGATAATAAGGTGTGCAATTCTATTTCCAGTTGTACATGGCAAGGAGTAGGGTCACCTGGTCAGCCTCGTGGGGTTTTCCAGGACCTCCCAGTTTCCTCCAACTGTTAAAGACCCATGCCATCAAGCGAATTATTGAAATTAAATTGAATTATATATCAGTGCCGAAATAATGCCCCTGTGTGTGTGTGGTGGGTGGGGGTGGAGGTGTGTGCGCGTGTGTGTGTCTCCCTCTTCTCCCCCCCCCCTCTCTCTCTCTCCATTATCAACCCGCATATCGCTTTTATATGAAAGCCGAAAAATACACCGTAGCCCCTTCGTGTCTAAGCGTCAACATGGTGTGCAAAATGGCTCTAATATCGCTTCGTCTATGTTGACTTTGCTACGAGTAAGTCAAGAAATAATCATTTCGAAGCCAAGAAGTCGAGCCACTTCTTTGCTTCGCCTTGTTCATTTCTTGCCTTCCTGGTCTCGCGAAAGGTATACGACTATAAAACGAATTATTATGCGTTAACATTGCCGTATAATTGGCTATATTGTTCAAGCTACATCGTTCTCCAGGAATTCTCTTGGCATCCATACCTTTACCATGTAACGAATGTTTAATGAACATAACACTAAGTGGCCGCTCAAACTCTGTTATAATTAACTTTTGTGATGTGTTTTGGGGAATATTGTACAAGTTGAGTCGACGTTTCATTCCTTGGTTATTGCAGATTAACGTACTTGGTAAAAATAATTTTAATAATTGGTGGTGTATTTTGGAGAGCAGACGTTAATACGATACCATTTCAGTCTTAAAGGGACAATAACACACTTGCTGGCTTGAAAGCTCCAGAAAATAAATAATATTTTTATCTAAGTACTAGATGTTTAAGTGTCCTACCTGTTGTGTAAATTATCCATTACATCCTATTTTACTTGTCCAGAGGGTTCGAAAAGATTTTTAAATCGAATTTCATTTGAAAAGGTTTACGTTAGACGTTTCAAACCATTATGTTGAATTTTTCAAAAATTTTAAATAAGGTGTGTCAAGATGAAAATTGTATCATCAATTAATTGAAATATTCTAAAAAAGTACAATTTGTTGACCAGAATAAAGATTGGGACATATTATTCAGTTACAACAAGAGTGGTATTGGGCTTTTAACGCTGATTGTCAAACAAAGGGATATAACTCCATTTTCGTAAGCCTTTAGGTAATGTTATGATTCAATATACACGTATAATATCAGATGCATAGGTATATACACAATTCCACACAGTTTTTATAAGAAAAAAAACGAAAGGGGGCGGGGGGGGGGGGTGCATTTCGGAACTTGGTCTATTTCAATATTTCGGTTACATGTAGGGAAATCGAAAACTTGTCACGAATCCGCACAGTCATTGAATTTAATCTGATGGCGCTCAAATTTAGTAAACTGTAGTCAAATTCGGGTTGGTAATGTAGTACAGACGTTCGACACTAATGCCTCCTGTAAGATGATCTTTTGGCTTTATCGGAAAACTAGTTCTGGGGCTATTTTCACGGAACTATATTGGACCATTTATTTACAGAGTTATTGCCTTTGACGTTGATTTGATGAAATAATTAAAAGATGCAGTATGTAAGATTTAGATAAAGAGATGACAGTTCTCGCTATAATATGTTAAAAACTAGATAATGAAAAGGGAATATCTCGAAGAATTCAGTCATATTACTTCATACTGAGCGACCTTGGGACTGTTTGGAGAATTATGGTTTAATTTTATTTCAATAATTCGCTTGCGCGTAGGGGTCCATAGCAGTGGGGGGAAACGGGAGGACCCGGAGAAAACCCACGAAGTTGGACAGGCAACCCTACTCCTTGTCACGTACGACCGGGGATTCGAAACCACGCCAGTTGACTCAATGACAGGCCTTATGATATAGCACGCACGTGCTAACCATTCGACCATCCAACCCCCTTGGAGAATAGAAGAGCCTCGGTTGTCATTGCTACTGTTGTTACACTAGTAAACACAGTCTCGTTTAAAACAAATGAAATGAAATGGGGTTTAACGTCCCATTTTTAAATGAAATCATTAACCGCTAATCGTGTTTAAATCCGTTGAAAATCTAACGCATCCGATCGCACCGAGAATTGATTATGGTCTTGGCTACTTAATAATGTCATATTAATAATTTATACTACAGTTAAGGCCTAAAGAAAGACCCACAATAGGCGAACTGGTTCTTACGTAATGCATCTTGAAAATTACTAGAATTTGTTTTTGAAACTCCAAATATTAAAATAAAATGCAAGCATGTTTGATCCTTTGTTTAAAACTTGACCGAGCTACAATTTCCTATTATCTTTAGAATAGTCTAATTTTAGAATTAAATTGGAGGTTCGCATCTACTAAACTCAGGCTAGGTTATTTCAGCAGGACAGTTTTATTCCTTTATTTCATGTTAGCGTTGAGTGTAATCCGATGGACGCAACAGTATAAACCCAAGTCTACTATTTTCCTGCGTAATTCGTCTTGTTAGTGTATACACTTAACATGCATGTAAAAGATTCCTTCTCAGTTGGAATTCGATATAAGAGTAGGCCGTAGCGCTGCTGTCCGGGACACATTTCCCACATAGCACATATGGTGTATGCCCGTCTTCATTAGCCCATTTCATTTCTCCCCTCCCAGCAAAACTAGATCATTTTCAAGTGTACGATAAAGGACAGCTGACGAGACCGACGACCGTCACAATGTATGAATGGTTAAATCTTACAAAATATACACATCGACTTTAGTGATTCATCAATTAAATATCAATTTCTTATATAGGTAGGTATTCTAATAATAACACAATTACCTGTAAGCTATGAATACAGATATTATAGTCTATAGAAATATACAAACAACCGATCAAAATACATTTCACTAGTCACATGATGTCAGCATAAACCAAATTAAATGGAGGTAACAAACATAGGTTTGAAAATGATGTTTTTAATTCACATGTTGATAATAATGGCTACGATGTCTACAAGCTACGGTAAGTGTATTCCATATTCTCTACAATTCCAGACCGATCTAATCATAAAGTGTCAGTAGACCGGGAAGTAATGGTGATCTGTCAGTGACATCTACTATTATTTGTACGTTGGGGGTTGGGTGGTCTAGTGGTCAAACGTGTGCGCGTGAAATCATCAAGCCTTTCATTGAGTCAAGTGGTGTGGTTTTGATTACCCGCTTGTACATGACAGGTAGAAGGGTAGGTGGGGTTTCTGTGGTTGAATTATTTAAATCAAATTGTATCATATGTTAGTCCAGAATTGACCTGGTTTGTTTCGAGTGGACGTTAAACCCCATAACACATACGTCAAAATACTATTGTTCTATATTGTCATGTGGATCTAATATAGGGAAGAGAGAAAGAGAGAGAGGGGGGGGGGGGAGAGATGACACACAAACAAACACACACACACACACACACACACAGGGCATTTCGGCAATATAGGGTTCAATTAATTTCATTATTTCGCATGATCGTGGGAGTCTTTAACAGTGGGAGGAAACTGAGAGGTCCTGGAAAACCCCACGAGGCTGACCAGGCGACCCTACTCCTTGCCATGTACACCTTATTATCTAAGGCCCCGCCCCCTTCCCCTGTTTATTGTAAGAGTATAATGACAGTGAAACCCAGGTAATAGAAGACGAGTTGAATGTATTGTATTTATTCTATATACAGTCGGTTAACTACTTGTCACCTGTATATTATAGTCGCGTGTCGTATAATACTAAACACTGCTAACTTTTACTGTTGAATATGTTGTAGGGGGTGGATGGGGTCACGATACGGAATAAATTAAACCACACAAGGATTCAGGTTTACAAAACGGTTTATTATCCAATAAAAACCCTGAAATTATACAATGTCCATATAAATAACTGAAATGAAATGAAATGAAATGGGGTTTAACGTCCTACTGTTCTGCTCCTATACTGGGCTAATGAAGACGGGCATACGCCATACAGTGTGCTATAAGGGAAATTTTGCCCGAGCAGCGGCACTATCGCCTACTCTTATATCGAATTCCAACTGCCAAGGGATCTTTTACGTGCATTCCAATGTATACACAGGACCTCGGTTTTTCGTATCATCCGAAGGACTAGACAGCTGTCCTTGTCAGGCCCTCCGTCCTGCATATAAAATCAATGCATTCATTAATATAATATAATACATATTAATAATAAAACCTCTAAATACTATTTTAAATTTTATATAAATATATATTTACTTAATCCATAGTATGAATAATTTAAAGGGAAACTACCCCCTGTTAATCAGTATGGAATATGCAGATAAACAGCAAGTTTCAAATCTTTGGATGATGACAAATACAAACAGTAACACCCACACACAGTTGGCGAAATAAGCAACGTAAAAGAAACTTTAACAGTTGTAATTCAACATAAGTGTAGGGCGTAGTGTCGATATCCGGGCACACTTTCCCTATAGCTCACTGTATGGCGTACGCCTGTCTTCATAGCCCAGTCGGTGCTAAACAATGGGACGTTAAACACCATTTCATCTAGTGTTGTGAACAATAAAGTATATTATAATATTTCAGCCGAAGAGTGCTTATCAACAAACAGTCTCGGTGAGTCTGGTTTAATTTTTTTCTTTTTCTTTTGGTTATGGCTAGGTTTGGGTTAGAGACTGAAGACGTTAACTGGTGAACTAATACCGTTTGCAGAACAGTTTTGTTAAAACACGTGACAGAATTATTATCATCATCTTCGCCGACGTCAGTAAAGTTTGATCCAAATTTAACAGAATCATTATTACCATTCCATAGCTTGTGTCGTGTGTTATTCTCATTCAGTGTCTATATCTGTGGTTGATAATACTGTAATAACTGATGACTGCATTTTTATACAATAGAATCGCCATCTCTTTCGTCATTTAGGTAATTTCAAGAAAAACAGTAAACAGCCAATACACTTACCTTTTCAGTTTCAATCCATTATCTAAATTTAGTTTCCCCACTGAAAAGAGCAGTAATCAATGAAATGAAATGAAATGAAATGGGGTTTAATGTCCTACTATTCTGCTCCTATGCTGGGCTAATGAAGACGGGCATACGCCATACAGTGTACTATGAGGGAAATTTTGCCCGGACAGCGGCACTATCGCCTACTCTTATATCTAATTCCAACTGCCAAGGGATCTTTTACGTGCATTCCAATGTATACACTGGACCTAGTTTTTTCGTCTCATCACTGACAAGGGGGAACCACGCCGGAAAATCTGGATGAACTTTCTCGGCCAATGCAGGGATCGAACACCCGACCACGTGATCCCCAGAGCAGTAATCGCCTTTTGGTGAATTAAGAACATTTCTCAGTGTGTCAAATACGTAATTGGAAAATATTTAAACATACATTATGCAAGAGCTAAATCTGCCTATTGCAGGTCTTTCTTTAGGCCTGAAATGTAATCTAAATTAATAATTAGACATTAATTAATCTATACAGACCATAATCAACTCTAGATGGCATCGCTAGCCTGCGATCTTTTGTTGATTGTGAGCCGATTTACTGCATAACTTTCCTTCACGATTTAACGATTAAATGGATAATCGAGACTATGCTGTTTATCGTACTGATTTTAGTAATGATGATCAAGGCTAGGCGGAAATTCAATCGCTTTGTTGTCGGTTCATAGTGGATCAATTTGAATGAAATTTTCAGCAAATTGCCTTTACATTATCTAGTTTTTAACTATTAAAGTGAGAATTGCCAACTCGTTATTGAATCTCCCATAATGTATCTTTAAGCGAAGCAATCAAACGAAACATTTATATTATTTTTCATTGATTAAATTTGATTATTTTTGCAGATGGTTCTGTTATGCTTAAAACAGATTGCGGATCTCTTGAAGCATCATCTCAAGATACAGAATCACAATCAATAGATTTTAAGTTACCAATATATATATCAGAAGTATCATTATATCCATCTTCAATAAGCAATGGCAACTCTGGTTCACTACCATATTCATTGTCACAGCACGCTACAACTTTACCAGTGGCAATGTCCACAGGGATATCAATTCAAATGAGTACACTACAGACAACTGACAGTTCATTAACATACAGCCCTGGTCCTGATCAGGTAGAAACACAAACACAAAACCTGATAGAATCTACAGCATTATCGTCCATAATAGAAGGACTACTATCATCAAGACATAATTCATCACCTATAGATTCAACTGTAATAGAGCGTTCTTCGTCCATATTGGTAGTAATATCATCATCTTCGCCGACGTCAGTAAAATTTGATCCAAAATTAAAAGAATCACTATCACCATCTTCTACATCTACGTCGACTCCATTACCAACTGGTATAAAAGAAACAGAGCAACATTCATCATCGATTATATCAGAAGTAAAAGAGTCATCATCGTCGATATCTGAAGTAATAGAGTCATCATCAACCATACCAGAAGTGACAGAGTCATCTTCAACCATACCGAGTGTAAACACGGTGTCAATACGGAATGTATTAGAAGTTATCAAGTCATCATCAACCATACCAGGAGTGATAGAGTCATCAACCATACCTGAAGAAGATACATCGCCAACACGGAATGTATTAGAAGTAATAATGTCTTCATCAACCATAACGGACGTAATAGAGTCGTCTTCAACCATACCGGTCGTAAAAGTGTTATCATCAACCATACCGGAAGAAGTAGACACGTCATCTGTGTCTTGGTCACCGATATTTGTGTCAACAGTAACGTCAACAACCGGACCATCATTACCTAGGTCGTATACATTAACCATGACAGTAAATACCACGCGTTTCGAACTAACGACAGCTAAGTCAACAGTATTGTCAACAACCGGGGCATCATTACCTATATCGGATACACCAACCATGACAGTAAATATGACGCGTTTCGAACTAACGACAGCTACTTTAACAGTATCGTCAACAACAGCTTTCTTACTAACAACAATCGCTATGTCAAATGTTTTAGTAACACACGGATCTGTATTACCACGGACTGCTTCACAAACCACCATACCAACAAGCGGAACTGTATTACCAATGACTGCTACACAAACCATCTTAGCAACAAGTGGACCGCTGTTAACCACTTCAACAGCATCGATAGATACCGCGCACTTTGTACCAATAGGGTATACCTCAACGATGTTACCACCAACAAAAGATACCCCAAAGCCTTCACCAACAGCAGGACCTTTATCAACAGTTATGCCAACTGTGTCTGCAACAACAATGCTATTGATATCATCGACAGATACGCCAAATTCTGTAGATGCAGTTCTTGTTGCCTCAACGACACCTACGCCAACAGCACTGACAGATACCACGCGTTTTATACCGACAGCTATGCCAGCGTCTGGATCAATAATGCCGTCAATTGCCGATACATCAACAGTGTCGCCAGATAAAGATCTTATTGTCCCAACGGCCCCCACGCCAGCATTCACATCGCCAACCG
Source organism: Patella vulgata (assembly GCF_932274485.2). NCBI lineage: Eukaryota > Metazoa > Mollusca > Gastropoda > Patellidae > Patella > Patella vulgata. Next base: position 1,705,920 of record NC_065886.2, on the reverse strand, counting down.
AATTATTAATGCCAATAACTACATTATCAGCGCCTTTATTACTAACTATAGCTTCGCCAACAACATCACAATCGATAGATATCCCAACCATGTCAGCTACAAGTGAATCTTTATCACCAATGATAGCAATACCAAAGCTGTCAGACACCAATGAGCCTATATTACTAACGACAGCCACGCTAACCGTCTCGTCGCTAACCGGACTTTTATCACCAACAGATTCAGTAACAGGCAGATCCACATTACTAACGATAGCCACGTCCACAATGTTATCACCAACCTCAAACATTTTAGAAACAAACGAAACAGTATTACCAATAATGATTACGTCTACATCTGCATCAACACCATCAACGGATACCAATGGTTTTGTACCAACAATATCTACGTCAACAGTACCGACCACACACGCATCATTGTTTGCAACCATAGATAAATTAACAATACTCACCCCTTCATCACCTATAGCAGCTACATCCGTAACATCGGCACCAAACGGAACGCTATTACCAGGTGCGTCAACCACGATAACAACAAGCGGAAATTTATCAACAACACCAACAGTCACTGTAGATACCAGTCGTTTTGTACTACCAATAGCTACGTTAACAACCCGATCTTTATTATTAACGACAGCGGCGTCGAGAGATTTAGCATCAAACGAAACTATCATACCAACGATTGTAACGTCAATCATGTTAGCATCAAGCCGTTATATACCACCGGCAGCCACGCCGACAGTTTCAGCAACAAGTGAACCAATATTACCAACGATTGTACCGTCAACCATGTTAGCAACAAGCCATTATGTACCACCGGTTGCCACGCCGACAGCAACAATATTACCAACGATTGTAACGTCAACCATGTTAGCATCAAGCCGTTATGCACCACCGGCAGCCACGCCGACAGCAACAAGTGAACCAATATTACCAACAACTGTAACGTCAACCATGTTAGCATCAAGCCGTTATGCACCACCGGCATCTACGCCGACAGTTTCAGCAACAAGCGAAACTATAATAGCAACGATTGTAACGTCAACCATGTTAGCAACAAGTGAACCCGTATCAACACCGGTAACCACACCAGCATCATCGGCAGATACCGTGCGTTTTGTAACAACAACAGTTGCGTCAACAGTGTCAGCACCAACTGATGTTGTATTATCACCAATTGCTACACTAAATGTATCAGTCACAGCCGGGTCATTATCACACGCCATGGCTATGTCAACAGTGCCTGGGTCACTCGAGTCAGTATTACCAACGCAATATACCCCGTCTGTCTCTACAGATACAGTATCAATGATACCTACACCTTCAACATTGGACTCAAATCCCACGATAATCAGTTCGTCGACCAAACCTCCCAATTCAATAAATCCCACGCCGTCTACAACAGCATTAATGTCAAGCCAAACAATAGAATCAGAGTCCACAATAATCAGTTCATCGACTGAGACCATGTTGAACGCTACCAAACCTGAAGCAAGAACCGGAGGTTCTTTTTTATCTACATCAGGTACGGTAAACACACATGGTTTTTGTAATGAAGTGAATTAAGGTTCTACTTTCTTTCAGTCAATTATTTCGGGACACAAATATATGTATTATTTCAAAGAAAATAGCCCAAATCCCATATTTCAGAGGTGGCCATATGAATCCAAAATTACGGCAGAAAATGGGGTCAGATCGAATGTGTGCCGTTCTTATTCGAAAGCGTGGCCATATGAATCCAAAATTACGGCAGAAAATGGGGTCAGATCGAATGTGTGCCGTTCTTATTCGAAAGCGTACAACAAAAACTACCTGTTTGCCAATTTTCATGTTTTTGTTAAAAAGTGAAGGATTATTGACCTAAGCGCCTTGACAATATTATTCAAAATCACTAGTCTGTTATTCGATTAGGAATGCTTGGAAGAAATATAAGATTTCTATAAATGCCAGATAGAATCGAATGAAATATTAAAGAAATGAATGAAAGTCGACCAATTCAGGGTTTCCTCAGCATTAAATTATATTCTAGCCGTTTCTGTTATGCAAGTCATAATTGCCATTTGGCTTACGATATACGTTACTTACTTTTGTTTAAAAGTGTATTAGATGTCTTTTTTGACTGTGTTCTTGTTATTTTTCACAGTTATTGCCATCATCTGTGGAGTTATTGGAGCAGTTACCGTTTTAATTATCATCATTATTCTTATTATATGGTAAGTCTGCTATTCTATAAAGGAAAGATTGTCTTGGGATTCACAATCTAATTTGTTTTCGGTTTTCGGTTTAAATATATTTTATCATATGGCTCTGTAGAATACAATGACAACTTGTGACAATGCTAACTTTACATACGATTTAGACACTATATATTCCAATTGCAACGTTATTAAAAATTCGAGGGAAACATCGGTAGTTGTTAGAAATGAAATGGTGTTTAACGTCCTTCTATTCTGCACCAACTGTCAAATGATGACAGACATACGCCATACAGTGTCCTGGGAGCGAAATTACTCTTTTCATCGGCAATTTTGTCGCCGCATATCTTGGCATCAGTCTTAGATCACTGTAGAAATCATCCTTTGTATCATAATCGCAAACGTGTTGGTTATTCTTTAATTCCTATATTTTGATACATATATTGGCACACACGCCTTCCCTCTTATTTCGTGCAGTTTTGTGAAGCGACGGAAACGTTGTGATTATCTACGAACGTTAGCAAACGTAGCTACCGAAAGTGATCAAACCTATAGTCTCAAAGAGACCAACCTGTTTATCCACCTATTTTCTCCCTCTTCTATTTTACAGCTTATTGAAACGACGGAAACGAAAAGGATTATATACTCGTGACTCGATATTCTTATTTAACAACGAGCCTCGCTTTAGCATTCCATCCGTGCCAATGAACGATGAACCCTACATAAGTTCACCAATACCTATCAACAACAATGAACTTGAAGCAGAAACTGATATTGATAATAAATCCACCATGCCTTCGGGCGATGGTCAAAATGGTAGGCCTATGTCTACTTTTGGTAGAAAATCCGCACATATAAAAGAGGATATCACAACAGAAGTTCCTGCCGTGACTGAAGGTGATCAACAGAAACCAGCCCCCGACCTAGAGCAATCGGAACCAAGCGTCAATGGCTTTCCCCCTTCAGATACTAATGATTTAATTGACTTATTTTCTGAACCGGATTTGTTAAGTCCCTATGATAGCCCTTGGATTGATCAGGATGTGTTTTCCGTTCCACCTGACACGAACGATCCAGATACCAATGTTACTGATCAAAATGAGATATATGTGTAATACTAGCGGGTGATCTGGTGCTGCATGGGCTGAAACTAGTAGTATAGATTATAGGCTAAGTTAACAACACAGATGTCTCTAAAAACTTTACACATAATCAACCAGTCTTGCCGCTTAAAGTACGCCCAAATGTTGTCCCGTTCTTGTGCTACTTCGAGAATCGTTTACTTGTATATTTAGATACGAGATTTACCTATCTTCTTGCTGCTCCGACCACACTGTTCTGGTCGTTATTTTCTCTTGTGTCTTTGGTGCGGCGGGATCTACTAGAAACATGAATCCATCGGTTTAACGTCCACGTCCACCTTTGGGGATATCACAGCGATTTCTATTATGAGTGTCATTATATACTTTTCAAAAAAAGTAGGGGATATTCCGAAACAATACAAAACTGCGGAAATGCATTGCTGTTTTTATTAGAAGTAACCAGTATATGTTCATATGGGCGGCTTATCTCACAGCGCCATTTCACTCGCAAAGAGTTACACCGTCAAAAGTGAAAATGAACGTGTTTGATTTTTGTCTTAATATTGAGTAATTGCCCACCAAACCTCAGACATTCAGCACTTCGTCGTGGCATGCCCCAAATCACCCCCCCCCCCCATCACGATTTGGGGCAATCTGACTCACCCCCTTGCAGTGCCAGGGCCTATTCTTACAATGTTGTCGGTTGACGTCCACGAACACATCTCCCGATCAAATTAAACGTGACACACTAAAGCAGAGATACGCTAAACAGTAAATCTTATGCAAGAACCGATAGGAAAGCAAGCATGGATAGATAAACCAGCACGCGGCAGTTTTCATCAACCCTTCCTTTAAGTGACAAATTTGACAATGAACCCCTCCCACGTGTATGACGCTATTGTGTGTCGCATGTGCAGCTCAGTGGTTCTGTTGGGGCGATAAATTCTTCATCTGTGAACATACTCTCAAAGCATGTCAAGTGTCCATGACTATTTATCATATCACAACCTGCATAGGTATTTCCATTTCAATATCCCCTACTTTTTTGAAGAGTATATATACATTCCCTGGAAACGAGTTTTTATTATCGACATTTCTACTTTGGTTAAATAAAAACAAAGTGCTAAATCTACACAATGCACAACGTGCTCTAGAAAACACATTGACCTTGATAATTTTGTGCATTATCGAATTATATTCAGTCATCGTTTAAAGCATCCATTTTCATTATCACTTCACTTAGGCTGCTGTTTTCATCTGTTGCATAATATACCGAATTTGTTGCTTTGTAAATTATGAATTGCTACTGTTATACTGTTATTGTAAAAATACACTGTAAAAAAATATATACATCGAAATGAAATGAAATGAAATGGAGTTTAACGTCCTACTGTTCTGCTCCGAGCTGGGCTAATGAAGGCGGGCATACCCCATACAGTTTGCTATGAGGGACATTTTGCCCGGGCAGCGGCACTACGGCGTACTCTTATATCGAATTCCAACTGTCAAGGGATGAACCTTCTCGGCCAACGCAGGGATCGAAGACCTGACCTCCAGGCTAGTGAGCCAGCGTCTTACCCACTTAGCTACCGTGACCCCCACCCCATATGAATCGAGTTATTTGATAAGTGTATATAGCATGGGAGAGAGAGAGAGAGAGAGAGAGATTAGCGTCCACAAACTAGGTTATTTTGGGACTAACACAGTTCAATTTCAATTCAATAATAGGGGTATTTTGCTATGGGAGGAATCCAAGGTCAAAGGAGACTAACGTCTTGTTACGTAGCAGTGGGGAATCGAAACCACGCCACTTGACTCAATGACAATCCTTATGATACAACGCGCACGCGTTAACCATTCGGTCTACCAACCTACGTATATAGAATTACAACGCCCTGCGCGTGATATAAAATATAATGTTAAGGTCCCGGTGTGACATTTTGCCATTTTAGAGGATCGCCTTGCAAACTACAGTATTGTGAATGATGAATCTGTAACAGGGCTATCACAGTCCAGAAATGGTTCAATTCCATTCAGTATTTATAAGAATATGTGGAACTGAAATCCAATCGATCTATACGACTTCACAATGTAATAAACCTGCCGTCATTTTCCTATCCGCAAAACTTTATCGATTTGTAGGCCCTTTTTTCTTAAAAAAAAATCCGATTGAATCCAGCCCAGGACATTATTTAGTGATAGTATTGTGTTTCGTAATTACATGCTAAATAATCAATCTGAGTACAACTATGCCTCGAGAGTAGTTTACCCGAAACATATAGGATGTTTATCAAGAAATCTGACATCTATTGTGTCGCGGAAAGCTGAATATATTTACTACCAGCGGGTCCTCCGGTTTCCTCCCACTGCTACAGACCCCACGCACAAGCGAATTATGGAAATAAAATTGAACACCATATGTTAATCCCGAAATGACCTAGTTTGTGTCGAGTGGACGTTACCCCCTCCCCTCTCTCTCTCTCTCTCTCTCTCTCTCTCTCTCTCCATGAACCAGAAGTAACATAACTCCGAATACGTAAGTGGTAGTCTATCGCAACCAGGCATATGTTACTCCTGCTACTCCGCGGTAGGAGCTAACCCTATACACCAAATTTGAAATCTATCAAATCTGTGATACTTTCTAGTGGGATAAAATAAAAAAAATTAACAAAGCTGAATATGCGTGCGCGTTGTATCATAATTTCTGCAATTCAGTCAACTGGCGTGGTTTCGATTCCCTGGTTGTACGTGACGAGGAGTAGGATCGCATGTCGGGTTTCCTCCATATCCACCGGATTCCTCCCACAGCAAAAGCCCCATACTAGAAATAAAATTGATTTTATGTCTTAAATATTGACCGAATTTTAACCGCGAGGATTAATCAACTATTTTTAGTTGCTAGTTTTTAGATCTTATAACGCCCAAACAGGCCTTCGGTCTTTTCTTGTTTGAGAGAATAGAAATTAATTGCTTGATTTTAATTAAAATGCATAATAACGTCACGGATGAGCTTATATAGCGGCATAACTATTATTGTCTTTACGCCAGTCCGTCGTTGACAGCGTTTGCTGCAATGATCCATGGATTTGGGTTACCAGTATCTATTTCAATAAACTGAAGAATCCTACTGATGTTCAGCGACTGCTGATTGCCTTTCAGCATGATTCAAGTCAAATGAATTCATAAAATATTAATATCGAAATGAAATTTTCCCAGTTATTTAAATTTTTTGTGATTTCATCAGCCAGTGTTTTGTCGTCTCTATGAATAAATGTTTCACTATACTGACTTGAAACAGGGGCCGGGAATGACCCCATATTTAACATTGAACAGGCCATCCTGAAGGACCTAACTATAGCTTCTTATTATCGGTTGACATCGGGTTATCATTTTCAATTTATTCATGGTCATATCGTCCAGAGTGTTTATATTGAATATCAGTCTTATTTCAGATCCGAGAAAAATGGGAATATCACCCAAATCACCAGGGCACATTTGAAGAGATCTAAAGCAATGGGTCATGTGTGCACCCCCTCCCCCCTCGGGCTCGAGGAAATTGGAGAGGTGTAAAACTTCTGCTGTTGTGTAACAAGTGTGGTGTTTACCTAAATACGTTAATCTCCAATTATCAAATTGCACGATTTTCACTTCGGTATTATCCCACTGCTTCTATATGCCGTGGTCAATTTCTTGTAGCAGTTGGGAATTTACCCTACTAGTTACTATACTAAAACTGCCCTGGAAATCACCCATTATCTAGCATTGGATCATCTGTAATATGTTGTTTGCAGTAACATTAATCAATTACGTAGATAATATTTCGACATTAATTGAGCGGCACAGACTGCTTTATAGAAATTAACCCGGGTAGATCATTCAACTACATCACCATACACGATGAATTGAACTGACAACTAGAGTAGGCGATGGAGAAATTAAGTTTATTATTTAAAGTAACAATAGCTTATAACATAATTACAAAAAGAAATATAAACGTAAATAATAGCATTAAACAAACACACAAGTTAGGAAATAATAGTTTATATGATAAAAGACATGTTTGTTGATATAAATATTAATGAGATAATCCTGGGTAATTGTGACACGGTAACATCAACTTAAAGATCAGAAACATAAAAAAAATGTCACGAATTTAAACAAATATCTTTTAAAGTTTGTAGTAAGCATATACCTGTTATTAATGAAGAGGGACACCACTTGTACGAAACGTTTACACTAATAAATTTGTTTATTACTACCATGGAGTTCGTCTAATTTTCAATGGTTAAAAGGGTTGCTTCTCAACTTTTATCTGTGATTTATTTTAATTCATGTCCTCTGATAGATTTTGATAGGGACTGAGTTGTTGATATGTATTTGGTTGTTGATCCATAGTTTGTTTATCCAGTTCCGCATATGGTGATGCTTCTGTTGTTGATGTGTTTATATAGTCTGGATTAACTGTATCTCTAGTATTTGTTGCATCATTATCAACTCGGTCATAAACTACAGGCGTATCAGACAAGGGGATGTTATCTAACCCTGTACCGTGGCTGGTTGTATCTTTAGGGCATGTCTGGTCATTAACTGCAAAGAGATATAAAGATGTTCATGGGAAACTGCGAAAATAGTTTGTACAATGAAGGTTGTAACGGGGTGAATTTAATACTTAACAAATTATTCCTTACTCTGGATTGAAATACAGAACTGAATCATTTTTAAGACATTGCCCAATGACCGCTACTTATTAATCCATTTTATAACCCTAACAGTAAATCTAACCCTTATTTTTATGTCGTAACGATGACATCAATTAACGACAAACTCTACCACCCTCGCACTAGCTTGGGAATCTTGATATATAAAAGGTATAACACTTCAGAATTTACTTTCCCTCCCTAATTCCTAATCTTAGAAATGATAAAACCAAGTTATTACCTGTTACGTTTTTCAAAGAAATTTTCTTTCCACATTTCTTCAAGATGAACCAGAGTAAAACGGCAGTGATACCCAAAACGAGAAGACAGATACCCAATCCAATAGCTATACCAATGCCACGTGCTCTAGAAATGGCGTCATTATGATCTAACTGATTCGCGTTATCTCGCGACGTTACTACTAGGTTAAATAGAGTAGATCTGGTACCAATGCTATTATTAACATAAACTATATATTTCCCGTCATCATCTTCTGTAACATCTTGTATAGTTAATGTTGATGATAGACCATCATCTTTTTGTCTAATTCTAAAATCTGTTATGGGTTGTAGTTGATAATACCATGTATATACAGGTAGTGGATAAGCTAAAACATGGATTGATAATACACCCGTCTCTCCAAGTCCTATAGATATAGTAGTTTTAGTTACTTGGTTAGGATCCAGAACAGGCACACCTGAAATGAAGCACAATAATGTCAGTCCATATTTAAATTTAACCCATTACGTTCCCTGGTTAGTCCCGCCAACTGTAATATGAAACTAAACAGCAGATTAGGCGGGTTTCATTAGGTGAATTTTGTTCCTAAACGAAGTACATGTATTTTAATGAGTCATGGCTCCTGTAATATGAAAATATCTAGTGAATCATATTTGGGAGAAAATTGACTTAGACCCATATTTGGACTAACTGGGTTTATCTCCTTCGGTTAAAGATGTTAAAGCGTATGAAACTTGTCACAGTTGGCAGTTTTGCAGTTGAAAGAACCTACTATGTCATATAAGTATACTGATTTGCATTCAACAGACTTGGAAGGTTTTCCAGATTACAGGGGACTGGAAACCGATCGGCAGGGTTGGAATTCGCCGACCAAATTTTAAACGTTTATGGTCTGGAGCGATTTGTTTGACGTATGTACGTATGTCATTCATCAGTGGTCACTAGATACGCCATTCAGTACCAAATTGTTTTCAGTAATTTTATTTGGATTCATTCTTCAAAACAGCAATGAACCCATATAACAAGTACGATCAAGTATATAGTAGGTATATTTCCTCAAATATACTATAGGATACAGCAATTTTCAAACAATTCAAAGTCTGTTAAACCATTCACAAAAAAAAGTTCTCGTACCCCAGAAAAGGAAAACCGAAAGGAAACGAAATGAAATGGAGTTTAACGTCCTACTTTTCTGCATTGACTGGGCTGATGAAAACGGGCATACGCCATACAGTGTGCTATGAGTAAATATTTTCCTGCTAGACAGCGGCGCTACGGCCTGCTTTTATTTCGAATTCCAAAGGTCAAGGCTTCGTGTATGTGCACCAGAATGTGTACACGGTACCTCGTGTCTTGTGCCACCCGAACGATTAGACACTACTGTTCCTTGTCAGACCCTCCGTCCAGCAACACTGACAGAGGGAAGCCGCACCAGAAATACCTACATAGATCATCAGGATAGTTTATCACGTACTTACATCTAACATAGATTGGAATAGTTTTAGATACAGGTTGACCAATCTTATTACTAGCTGTACAGGTATAGTTATCTGTATGTTGACAACTAGCTTTAGGTATGGTATATTGAGTACCAGAATAGAGTTGTTCCCCTTGTTGTGATCTAGACCAGGATATTACAGAAGATGGAAGACTGTAAACAGAACAGACGAAGGTTACAGTAGAATATTCATCTACCATGTTGTTGGTTGCATCTGATGTTAGACTCGTAATGGTTGGTGGATCTGAAATTAATTTAATCTGTTGAAATAGTGATATATATTTTATCTCTCCTAGCAATTCATTTCATTTGATATCATTTTCCGAAACAATAATTGTTGCCAACTAAACTAATATTTGTCATTTTATATGGTACACATTATTTTCATTACATGTTGTGTGCGCAGATGGGTTTAGATAATAGCATACTGGGGCTGAAATAGTAACAGGACTATGGATACTTTTTAACTTAGGTTGTACTATATATATATATGTGCTGTATAGATGGACTTAAAACAGTTACTATATATGTCATGGATAAATACTATGAACACATACTATGAACATTAGTTTCTGATGTCATATAAACTTAATGACCAGTAAGATCAGTGTATTGTAATCATATAGACGTATATAAGCTTGAACGTTATCAACTTACACTGTACTATAACCATCAGTTGTTTAGATTGAAGTGAACCAGGTATCTGTGTATTAGTAACATGGCATGTGTAATTACCATCTTGTTGACTGTTGTTCAGTGAGAGAAGTTCAGTAGATGATATTATAGTTGAACCTTTATACCAGTTGATATTACACGGTGGTGGATTACATTCAGCTGAACAGATTACATTTCTACTTTCATTTTCTATCAATGTTAAACTAGAACTGGTTGGTGTAAATCTGATATTCTCTGGTCCATCTGTTAAAATACAAAAATTATTGGAATGATAAAGATGATTTATCATTATGATTGTGGGATTGTTTTTTGTTTTAAAAATGTGGCATAAATAGAACCACGGGTCTCCATTTCCAATTACCATTCGTGTTTTCGTGATACATCTGTTGTCATATAGGGATGCATGTAAGGCCTATCAACAGCATGCATGTGTATTACGTAAATACATATATCCGACATTTGTTATCTGTATGGATTAGGTTATAACTAATGCTTAAAATAAACTGTTATCTGTAGTGAGTAGGGTAATACTTTAATGGTGATTAGGGTTATATTTACAATAAACTGTTATCTATAGTGAGTAGGGTAATACTTACAATAAACTGTTATCTATAGTGAGCAGGGTAATACTTACAATGAACTGTTATCTGTAGTGTTTTAGTGAGTGAGATTGTTGTTAAGGTTCTGTGTTTAGCTTGGCATGTATAAACTGTATCTTGTCTCTGGATGTTGTTTAGTTGTAGAAGACCATTACTAGATGATATTAAACTACCACTAGTATCAGCTCCTTTATACCATCTGATATTACACGGTGGATTACAGTCAGCTAAACAGGTCACAGTTCTACTTTCATTTTCTATCACTGTTATATTAGAACTAGTTGGTGTAAATCTCATATTCTCTGGTCCATCTGTTAAAATAGATAAAATAAATTTAAACTGACAATTACAATTTTTTATACATTTCGATGTAGACGTAGCCCTGTCTGGACAATTTGTGGACACTTTAGACGTCACAGGTGCTTTCTGATTTTGATAACAAAAACACTTAAAATTGCCCCTCCCCCATCCATTTACGCAAACAGCAGCAGAGCGTGTAGTTCATACACCAAAATTGTGAACCCTCTAGAAACTTAAAATATATGTTATGTATCAAAAGATCTAGGATAAATGTGATTGTGATGCGCATGTGACCGTAACTTCCGGGGTTATGACGGATATGGTTTCTTCCTTTTACGCCAAGAGTTAACAAAGTTTGTCTAGTGTGATCAATTTTGAATACGACAGCATGGAATACATCGATTTTCATAGTACTCTATTATCCGGTCTTCCCGTCATAGATAACACCTACTGATAATCATGTGTGTTGCATTGGGCCCATGATATAACAATTTTTAGCTTTCCACAACTCCCATAACTGGGACTCTTCTTTGACCAAAGAGATTCATTTCAAATTTGGTGGAAGACGAATCTTTTTCAAATACCTTATGAATACAAGAAGAACCAATCTGACTTCAACAAGAGTTAAACATCTTTCGTCCCCACATTTGGAAACAATAGTTTTGGGTTCTTTTGGGTTGTTGATCACATTTTATTGTTCATAATATATTTAAGGTTTTCACTTTTGAATAACTGTGATAAATGTGATTTAATTATGTTCATATGCCGTTCCTTGAGAAGGATTATGTGTTGTAAAATTTCATACTGTTTACCTAAAACTTTAGTTTTTTATTTAAATTTCCTGATCTATTTTAAGGATTGGTATTTTCTACTTAATGTTTAAGAATATATATATACATGTATTGCCATATTCTATTAAACCAGTAGGATAGTTTTGATTTCGAAGGATTTGTTTCAATTCTTGTAATCTTATCAGTTTTTTCTTATCACATGATACGATTGTACAAATTCTCCTAGAAAGATTAAATGGGATGTTTCTTTTTGTATGTGAAGGGTGACATGAATTGAAATCTAAATACTGGTGCGTGTCAGTAGTTTTATAATATAGATTCGTTGTAATGTCATCATTTTCAAATAATGTTAACGTTACATCTAAAACGTTAATTGATTTAAAGTTGTATTTATTATAAAAGGACTACACTATATTCCGGGAAACACCATGTTATACTGAATACCGGAAAACACCGGAAAACACTAAATACGGGAAAATACACTAAATACCTTATAAAATTGAAACTTTCATTTAGTGAGATTAACACTTAATAAAACATTATCAAATATATGATAAAACAATCATCTAAGAAACGTTTCCATGAATGTTGAATCTGTAATTTTAATTCCAAACCGAAACGTTCTCCGATATTGGCATACCACAAATTTCTTCAAGGTAGCTTGGCGTTAAAGTCGCGTATGTTGAGCCTATAAGAAACGTTCTCCAATATTGGCGTACCAAATGTCTTTAATATGCCCAACATATTTGTAAATATTATTATGTTGTATCTGATACATGTATATTTATAGGAACACCATGACGTTGCGTCTATTGTTATACGTAATCTCTCATAAATAAAAATGGCCTGAAGATGTTCAGTACGAATAGAAAGCGCTAGCCGTTAAATTAATAGTTTTTAATATAGTTTATTTATATATATATTATTTAAAACATCAGCTTACAATAAACAGGAAAAGTTACGGGTATACTAGTGCCAGTATTAAAGGTATCTCCACAGGTCCAGTCACCAGCATCAGTTGATTGAACATTAGTTATATTAAGATACAGTTGGCTGGTGTTACCATTGATACAACCACAAGTATATCGACTTGATGGTGGACCAGCTAAACAATTTAATACTTGTCTACAGATTGACATACTGCCTCTGTTAAATTGGATAGCATCATTCTTTCCCAAATTACCACCAGTTATTTGACATGTAAATCTGTAATCCCCTCCTCTAATACCATATGATGCTGATCCTGATAAACTGTATGTTTGACCTGTAACAGAAGTAAGAGACGTGTAAATCTATAATCCCCTCCTTTAATACCATATGATGCTGATCCTGATAAACTGTATGTTTGACCTGTAACAGAAGTAAGAGACATGTAAATGTATAATCCCCTCCTCTAATACCATATGATGTTGATCCTGATAATCTGTATGTTTGACCTGTAACAGAAGTAAGAGACATGTAAATCTATAATCGCCTCCTCTAATACCATATGATGCTGATCCTGATAATCTGTATGTTTGACCTGTAACAGAAGTAAGAGACATGTAAATCTATAATCGCCTCCTCTAATACCATATGATGCTGATCCTGATAATCTGTATGTTTGACCTGTAACAGAAGTAAGAGACATGTAAATCTATAATCGCCTCATCTAATACCATATGATGCTGATCCTGATAATCTGTATGATTGACCTGTAACAGAAGTAAGAGACATGTAAATCTATAATCGCCTCCTCTAATACCATATGATGCTGATCCTGATAATCTGTATGTTTCACCTGTAAATATTATAAAAGAATCAGGGCGGATCTAATCCATATCTATCGGTACGTATATTACCACCAGATATCTGACATTAACAACCGTGTACACATTGGCGTGCACGTAAAAGATCCCTTGACAGTTGGAATTCGCTATAAGATTAGGCCGTAGTGCGGCTGTCCAGGCAAATGTTCCCTCATAGCACACTATACGGCGTATGCCCGTCTTCATTAGCCAAGTTCGGAGCAAAACAGTATGACGTTAAACCCCATTTCATTTCATTTTATTATACTGGTAGTCATAAGTCAATCTTAGACTCGGGATTCAAGCCACTGATGGTAGTATAAATTATTCAAAAATGATTTCTCCGTATCTGAATTCACATTATTTATGTTGATTTTTAACTTTAACATCAGATAGTAGTGAATGTTAATCTGTTTACGGAAGGTTTGTGCTACGCACAGGCGCGACGTTCATTTGGGGTTCTAAATAATATTGGGGCTATTTGCCACATGTGGTTAGACAATCCGGAGACTATTTGCCACATGTGGCAAGTCTCCGTACCGTAATTATCAACCGTGCCATATGAAATGTGTGGTGACCTGATATCTCAGAAACCGCTAACCGGAAGTGGTCGAAATTTTGGCTACTTTGAGATATTATTAATGTTATCATATTCTGTAAGTTTCATGGGAATCGGTTGATAATTGTGATCTGTAGCGTGCCACATGAAATGTATGGTAACCTGATATCTTGGAAACCGCTAACCGGAAGTGGCCGAAACTTTGCCTACTCTGAGATATTAGTAATGTCATTATAATCTGCAAGTGTCATTGAAATCGGTTGGTAGTTGCGTTCTGTAGCCGTGCCACATGAAATGAGTGGTAACCTTATATCTCGGAAACCGCTAATCGGAAGGGTCGAAATTTTGCCTACTCTGAGATATTATTAATGTTATCATATTCGGTAAGTTTCATGGAAATTGGTTGATAATTGTGTTTTGAGCTGTGCCACATGAAATGTGTGGTAACCTGATATCTCGGAAACCGCTAACCCGAAGTGGTCGAAATGTTGCCTACTTTGAGATATTAGTATTGTTATCATATTCTGTAAGTTTCATGGATATCGGTTGATAATTGTGGTCTGTAGCCGTGCCACATGAAATGTGTGGTAACCTGATATCTCCGAAAGCGCTAACCGGAAGTGGTCGAAATTTTGCCTACTCTGAGATATTATTAATGTTATTATAATCTGCAAGTTTCATTGAAATCGGTTGGTAATTGCGGTCTGTAGCCGTGCCACATGAAATCTGTGGTAACCTGATATCTCGGAAACCGCTGAACGGAAGTGGTCGAAATTTTGGCTACTCTGAGATATTATTAAGGTTATCATATTCTGTAAGTTTCATGGATATCGGTTCATAATTGCGGTCTGTAGCCGTGCCATATGAAATGTGTGGTAACCCCCATATCTCGGAAGCCGCCTACCGGAAGTGGCCGAAAGTTTGGCTACTCAGAGATATTATCAATGTTATCATAATGTGCAAGTTTCATTAAAATCGGGTAACAATTGCGGTCTGTAGTCGTAAGGCTATTTTGAAATTCTTGCTTACCACATGTGGCAAATAGTCACTGCCAATAATATTTCCATATTGGGATCGTTAAACCACAGTTATCATATTGTGCTGATTCTACTTTAAGAGTTTGGTCAGATAATTTAAACCTGTTATTTCTGCAACCAAAGCTAAATTAGGCCATTTACTTTATTTGTTTGATTATCGTATATCTGTTTAATGTACTATATAGCAAGACAATTGTCAAGATTCTCTCACATTATTATTAGATATGAACTAAAACACTTGACTGTATGTTGATCATCATAATATAATACAGGATTACGGTGTATATTATACATAGAAACATTTGTAGTATTTGTATGTAATATAATGTATAATCTACTGATAGTATATTGTTGTTTTGAGGGGGCGGATGACCGAATGATTAGCGCATTGTATCATAAGGTCTGTCATTGAGTCAGCTAACGTTGTTCCGATACCCCGGTTTTACGTGACCAGGAGTGCAGTAGCCTGTCCAACCTTGTGGGTTTTCTCCGCGTCCTCCTATTTCCTCCCACAGTGACTGCTAAAGACCCCTATGTGCAAGCGAATAATTGAAATAAAATTGAACCATGTGTTATTCCCGAAATGACCTAGTTTGTGTCGAGTGTACGTTAAACTCCATGCCCCCCTCCCCCATATCTGTTGTTTTTATTAACATATGGGATGTCAGTTTCTGTCTGTTTAGCTATCGTGAATAGAAATTAGCACGATTGTCGGTATTAGATGGTCTTCACACCCAGCAGAGATTCATCGATGTCTATAAAAGTATATTATAATGTTAATATAAAATAGAGATCAATCTACCTTGTATATATCTTACAGCCAGTAACATAACTATAATATAATAATACATGTATCTATCCATGGTCGACATTTTACTTGTTTTATATATAGACCAGGAAGGTTTTAATGGGGTGACTAACTGTTGTATCAGTTTTATATTATTGTTGTATAAGGTTTATATGAATAGGCAGTTATTGTGCATATGTATGTAAAGCCAGTGACCTATCTATAATATTGTAATGCAGCAATCTACTGGCCGATATGTTGCTCTTATTATGGGGATATAGACCATGAAAGTTACTCTTCGTGTATGAACAACCAATATATTGATATGGTTGAGTAGATATTGTGTAATACATATATATACACGAGGAGGAGAGGGGGCGTTATTAGTAGTAATAGAGGTGGTGGTGAAATAGGGTTTAACGTCCTACTTGGGAGAGAGAGAGAAATGGGGTTTAACGTCCACTCGACACAAACTAGGTCATTTCGGGACTAACATATGGTTTAACTTTGGTTCAACAATTCGCTTGCGCGTAGGGGTATTTAGCAGTGGGAGGAAACCGGAGGACCCGGAGAAAACCCACGAGGTTGGACAGGCGACCCTACTCCTTGTCACGTACAACCGGGGATTCGAAACCACGCCAGTCGACTCAATGACAGACTTT
This sequence comes from Patella vulgata, assembly GCF_932274485.2. Lineage (NCBI taxonomy): Eukaryota > Metazoa > Mollusca > Gastropoda > Patellidae > Patella > Patella vulgata. The sequence continues at coordinate 1,689,012 of NC_065886.2, read as the reverse complement.
ATGATACAGCGCGCGCACGCTAACCATTCAGCCATCCAACCCCCCATGTCCTACTTGGGTCAAGTTGATAACGCTTATTTCGTATTTCACCTGCCAAGGTTTCGTTTACTTGCACACGGGACCTGGGTTTGTCGTGCCATCCGAACGATTAGACACTATTACATGCCAGGACTCCCCACCCCCGCCCAAACTGACAAGAGGAAAACTACACCACAAAATCCGGGGTAATTTTCTCAATTTAGATATTCGATACCCGACATGATTCGGGAAATAACTTGATAGAGTTCAAATGGGTAGCTTGTTTCCCCTCGGGCAATCATTGAACTCGCTCAACTTGCCGTAAGTGCGCGAGACGGTAGGTGGTGTTCATGTTTTAAACTAGCATTGAATCGCGCCTTTACCTGTAGTATACTGCGACGAGTGGGGCTGGCTGACGACTTACCTCCGAACAATCACTTTATAATCCACCCTCCCTTTATATCTAAATTTGTGTTTAATTTTAGTGTGTGTTTTTATTGTATTTATATTCATATGTACGACCAGCTCGAAAACTGTATCATAAGGTCTGTCAGTGGGTCAACTGGCGTGGTTTCCATTCCCCGGTTGTATGTGACAAGGGGTAGGGTCACCTGTCCAACCTCGTGGATTTTTTCCGGGTCCTTCGGTTTCCTCCCTCTGCTAAAGACTCCTATGCACAAGTGAATTATTGAAATAAAATTGAATCATATGTTAGTCCCGAAATGACCTAGTCTGTGTCGAGTGGACGTTAAACCGCATTTCTCTTTCTCTTCTCTTTCTACTACACCACATAGATTTAGTTGGGGAGTAGGCGTTATAAATCTACCACTGTACTACATGACTTTGATTGGAAGTAGGCGTAATATATCTACTGCATCACATGGCTTTGATCTGGAAGTAAGCCTTATGTATCAACCACACAAGATGCATCTGACTTACAACTAGAGTGGGTGGTAAGTTTATTATTTAAAGTAACATATCTTATAAAATATACAAAAAGTAATACAAACGTAAACGTGTTAATAATAGCAGAAAACAATTTAGGAAAATATTTACAGTTCTAAATAAGAATAGTTTCTATAATAGTCTAATGCTTCATAATATAGGTTCAATGAATTTTAAAAATATGGAAACTTAATATGTAATAAATGGATATATGAATTTAAAATAGCATCATATTGATATAGTGTACGGTAATTGCCATGATAAAAAAGAAATACATTTTTCTTCCGTCTGGCTAATGAAGACGGAATATAATTAACGCTTAAGTTACAAATAAAAAGACACTCTATACCAAAACAAGCTTAGTTTGATTCCATGAAAATACAATCAGCATATAGCCTCCTTGCCGTCTCACTGTACCCCTGATAGCGAAATGACATGAAATGGGTTTTAACGTCATACTGTTCTGCTCGAACTGGGGTAACGAAGACGGGCAAACGCCATACAGTGTGCTATGCGGGAAATTTTTCCCGGACAGCGGCACTACGACCTTCTCTTATATCGAATTCCAACTGTCAAGGGATCTTTTACGTTCATAACTGATAAAATACATCTTTGTCGATATAAATATTAATAAGATAATCCTCGGTAATGCATGACGTAACTGTAGGATTCTATTTAGTTTAAACTTTATGATCAGAAATATACAAAAATGTCGTGAATATAAACAATTATTTTTTATTAATTTCGCAGTTAGCAATATATCTGTGATTTTGTTTAGTTTTTATCTCCTGCTAGGTTTTGATATGGACTGAGTTGTTGATAAGTGTTGGGTTGTTGATCCATAGTTTGTTTATCCAGTATCTCATATGGTGATGATGTTGTTGATGTGTTGATATAGTCGGTGCTACTGATTTCTAGAACACTAGTATTAACTGTATCTCTGGTATTTGTGACAGCAGTATTAACTTGGTCATAAACATGTGGAGTATCAGACAAGGTGATGTTTTCTAATGTATCGCTGTCTTTAACTACTCTTTGATCAGATGCTGAAATACATAATACATGAGATGGTTATTTTATAGGTTGCGGTTATTCTGTGGTTACTCACTCCTATTGGAACAAAATTCATATTGGGGATGGTGAGCGGGTGGGCTGTTAATGGTGTACAATATAGAAAAATGTATAAACATCAAATTACTAACAATGATTTATATCTAAAGATTAGTAATTACCTTTTACAGATTTTATACCAAATCTCTTTCCATTTCTCTTCAAAATCACCCAAGCTAAAGCTGTAGCAATACCAACCACTAGAACACTAATTCCAAGGCCTATAGCTATCCCAACACCTAGCATGCTACTATACCCATCAACACTAGTATCTTCTGACGATACCACCAGGTTGAACACGGTCGATCTGGTACCAAGACTATTATTTACATAAACTATATATGTCCCACTATCATCTTCTGTAACATCTTGTATAGTTAATATTGATGATAGACCATCATCTTTTTGTCTTGTTCTAAACTCTATTATCGGTTGTTTACTACCATCCTGTAGTTGATAATACCAGGTATATACAGGTAGTGGATAAGCTAAAACATGGATTGATAATACACCCGTCTCTCCACGTCCTAGAGATATAGTAGTTTTAGTTTCTTGGTTGTGATCAAGAACCGGGGCACCTGAAATATAGCAAAAGGATATTGATGTCAGTTTGTATGATTTCTGCAATTAAGCTTTAATACGGTTAGCAGGTCTACGCAAGAAAAGTTATGTAAAACTAGAAATACATTTAAAACAACTCTTAAGAGCAATAAGAACAACCACCTCCAATCCCCTTTAACACAAATGGCTCTCAGATGAAACTAAACATGAAACGAACCCTTGAAATAAATACCTTGTCCGGGTGTTCTTGAACAATAACGTATACACTAACACGGCAATGTGTTTCCAGCATAGGTTTAATATCCGGGCATTTGGCAAAAGTGCTCAACTAGGCAGAGTTTATATCTTTCGATATCTAAGACATTCAGTAAATGGCTGAACAATCAGCAAATATCTGGATCACTGAACTTTAGTACCAAGAACATGTACTTACATCTAACATAGAGTGGAATAGTTTTAGATACAGGTTGACCAATATTATTACTAGCTGTACAGGTATAGTTATCTGTATGTTGACAAATAGCTTTAGGTATGGTATATTGACTACCAGAATAGAGTTGTTCCCCTTGTTGTGATCTAGACCAGGATATTACTGAAGATGGAAGACTGTCAACAGAACAGTTGAAGGTTACAGTAGATTCTTCATTTATCATGTTACCGACACCATCTGGTGCTAGGCTTGTGATGGTCGGTGGGTCTGTTTTAATAAATAGGAAACTATAATAATTTAGTTAAACCCATTTCAGATGTTTAGCATGCCAAAAGACCGCGGTCGTTTCCTGTGTGCACATCCATTTTAAGCCTACAATTCATGTTCTTATGTGAAATTCAGGAAATGGTTTGATTGCGTAAATGGGTTGGTGTTGAAGGTACATGTATGCACATATTAAACCGATATATTATTCTCTCACTTTTAGCCTGTCCACATGCACCTGTTATTCTCTGTGACTTACTACAACTTACTACTCGCTAACGAATGACGCGGTTTTCCTAACATGATCCATAATACCATTTTGAATTATTACTATGATTTGATTTTACAATAGTGTATATAGTTTGAAAACTTAAATGAAATACAAGCTTTTACAAGGTATAATGTTTGATTAAGAATTTGGCTGAGATCATTGTATCGTTGAAATTCTGATAAATCAATCAATAGTAGGAATTGAAACTAAAATTAGAATTGTTACGTAACAATGTGTGGTTGGATTCTGGAGCCCGAGATAAATAACCCTTACAAATACATAGATATATAGGCTGGGAAATTTAAAATAATTTATCAACTTACAATATACAATAACCATTAGTTGTTTAGATTGAAGTGAACCAGATATCTGTGTATTTGTAACGTGACAGGTGTAATTACCAGCTTGTTGTCTCGTGATGTTGCTCAGTGAGAGAAGTCCATTACTACCACTAGGAGCAGATCCTTTTTTCCAGTTGATATTACACGGTGGATTACAGTCAGCTGAACAGGTTACAGTTCTACTTTTATTTTCTATCACTGTTATACTAGAACTAGTTGGTGTAAATCTGATATTCTCTGGTCCATCTGTTAAAGAGTGTATTATTGAAAAGTTAAAGTATGGACATGGACCGAGTGTGCTCATGTAAATGTCATATACAGGATCTAATACGACCAACGGCAGTAAAGTAAAACGCAAATAAACCATGGCCATAATTTCTAACGTCGATAAATATTAGACAAAAAGAAAGACTGTTGTCTATAAGTGGTTGTGATAGGGTATAAAACAATTGAGTGAATGTTTTATGACTAAATTTAGATATGAAATGATTATGTATATATGCATTAGAAAATGGAAACATTGGCATGATAGCTGAACGGCTGTGAGTAAAATACAATCTGTATTACAAATGTGTTAAGTTTAAATGAGCAGGTATATAAATTACAGTTTGTTGGACTATTTTAGGTGTGTTTTATAACTGACCCATTGAATATTGATAGCAATTGAACATTGTTTTAATCAGCGTTATGTTTAAAAAAATATTTTAGTCGGGTAGAGTAGAATCGGCATTCAGCAGCCACTCGGTGGAATAAAATTTCGGTGTTTGCATATACTGATATCAAGCAAAATTGTACCCTTGTATGCATCGAGAGAAAATATCAAGGGGCCTACTCGCATCGGTAGCTATGACCGTCACTAAAATTCTTTGACTCAGATCTCCGATATAATTCTGTAAACGCGTCTGACTTTACCAACATTAATTACAACCTATTTTTGGTATGTATTCGGTAATAGTTTTCCATTTTTGTGACAAAAATCCATGAAATATTTTATCCACCCCCCCCCCCCAAAAAAAAGAAATCCACAAATATTTGAATCCAGCTTATTGCAACAGTCTGTCTCTTTGATCTGGGAACATCCCTAGAACACTGGAGAGTGGATTAAACGTGTTATTAGATGTTAAAAATATTGTTAATCTTCTGCGTGGTACAACTAATGATAAAAATATTCCACATGTGGTGATTACTTAATGTTTACGTTTGTAGCCTCTTTTATGACACAATTAGTTAGTCTGCTATGCACTGGTTAATTGAGCATAATACATGTTTGTGCGATATGACCTAATGTAGCTGGGATTGTCATTGTATACCTTTTAACACCATGTAGAGCTCTGGTAAATCCCGATTGATTTTTCTACGCTGTAATATATTGGTTGTTGACCCGGATGTGGATCAGTTATAATCTGGCATATACGTGCGATAAGGTCTAATCAAATGACACACTGCGACGAGTATTTTATGTTAGTGGACCGTGCAGCTCTGTAGGCAAACTATTTGGCCTATGCCCCTAAACATCCAGGAATAGAAAAGCAATTCCGCCCGATTTAGAGCATTTCCCCAATATCTTGTCTGTGAATGGTGTTGTTCAGTGACAGTGCTATAATACCACTAGTATCAGATCCGTTATACCAGTTCATTTTCCAATTAGATTGTAAAGCGAATAGTATGCTACAAGTCACACTTGTAAATATAAATGTTATGAACTTACAATGTACTATAACCATCAGTTGTTTAGATTGAAGTGAACCAGGTATCTGTGTATTTGTAATCTGACAGGTGTAATTACCAGCGTGTTGTCGTTTGGTCAATGATAGAAGACCATTACTACCACTAGCAGTGGTAGTATCAGCTCCTTTATACCATTTGATATTACACGGTGGATTACAGTCAGCTGAACAGGTTACAGTTCTACTTTCATTTTCTATCACTGTTATACTAGAACTTGTTGGTTCAAATCTGATATTCTCTGGCCCATCTGTTAATATACAAGATATATTTATATATGCAACAATTAATATTCTCATTCTCTTCGTGGACAATTAATCTCGCATAAGCCAATGAAATCATTATTTATATCAATTTATTCTTTTGTTGTTTAAGGAAATGCGGCATAAAATGATAGAATGGGCGGATTAATTTAGTATGCTTTAAATTACATTTCCGAATAAAAAAGACCGAAAATAATAGTCCACCTGTGTAAGCATCTCTAACCCAGGGAGGGTGAATCCGTCCGAAAAAATAATGGCCGAAGACCCCGAATATTGATATAGGTGACTCATTCATAGGAATTGCCCGCCTGTGTTTTATTTATTAGGAGTTAAATTCACATATATTTCAAAATATAGTGATACCTACAAAATATAAGTTTAATGCGTAAAATTTCACTCTTGTACTATTTTACAATATTCCAATTAATTGATGAAATACATTTCATCTTAACACACCTACGCTATATAAGTTTAATGTACTGTATAATATCAGTGCCCCGGTCATTAATGCCTTTGTTTTAAGATATTTGTTTTTAAAAAATCATTCACGTCATTATACTTTTTATGCTATTGAACTTTTTCCAAATGGCTTTCTTGTGGCGGCATGATGCGTAAAACTAATTGTCACATGAATTGATTGAAGTCACGCGTTATCGCCCTTCTACAATCTGCCTGTGAAGTGAACGGTTATTTTACGTGTGGACCATATTTATGCCTATGTGTACAAGGAAAGGAATTTGACTTTGTACCCTGTGCATGGGACTCCAACGAAACAATCCGATTAGTTCGTGAATTAGTTTTAATATATTGATTCTTCTGTAAATATTTATTATTACTGTAAATCTTCAAGTTGGCAAAGTATTGCACATTTTTTACTTCTTCTTCTTCTGTTTCTTCTTTTTCTACGTCTTCTTCAGTCTGTTGAGTACTGTTCTATGTTGCCCAGACTAGGCTAAGAAAACAGTTCGAATCTGTCTAGAACAAGCCCGTGCTTTACGTCTGACCTTCTCTTCGGGATTGACACCTACACTCAAGCTTTCAAGATGCCGATATGTAGAGGTGTGCAGCTTCGGAGTTATATTACTTCCGATTCTTACAGTTAAGGTTACCACGGCTGAAATATGGGACGGCTCGAGACGGGCAGTGGCATATCATATTTTTGAAATGTTAACTTTATGAAACCAATCAACTTACAGTAAACGGGAAGAGTTACAGCTTGACTGGTTGCAATGTTAAAGCTATCGCCACAGGTCCAGTCACCAGCATCAGTTACTTGAATGTTAGTTATATTAAGATACAGTTGTCTGTTGTTGCCATTGATACAACCGCATGTATATCTACCAGATGGTACACTAGATAAACAAGTTAGTACATGTCTACAGACTGACATACTGTCTCTGTTAAACTGGATAATATCACTGGGTACTAAATTACCACCATATATCTGACATGTAAATATATAACCCCCTCCTCTAATACCATATGATGTTGATCCTGATAAACTGTATGTTTGACCTGTAATACAAGGAAAGAGATGACATGCTTTATTTATTGGTATCACACAGTCGTCTTCATTAAACTTTCCATTTAATTTGAAATTGTGAATTGAGTTTGGACAGGGCTGGATTCACCATTAAGCCAAAAAAGCACGTGTTTAGGAAGGGGGCACCTTATAATTTCTGCTTTTTTAGATGGCGAATTCAAACTATTTAATTTAGAAATTAATTAAATATTTTTAATTAGTTTTCAATATTTTTTGTCTTTCCTTCATGTTACCTACTTTATCTCAATATATAACTTTAACCACGTTATGGTTTATTATTGTTTACGTTGTGAATTGTATATTATATGGGCACCGGGTGCATAGGGCCTCTGTAGGTCGTAATCCGGTTATGCGCTTGGATACTTATCTTCAGTCATAAAATTGTGAGTCTGACTCGTTATCCACCACGTTCAATTCGTTCCAGTGATAAGACGAATAGTTTCCAATTGTGCTAATATTTAGTTGAACAATTTCAACTAATGTCGGTAGTGTCTATATGTGACGACATGGACTGGAATTCAATCACAACTAGTATTGCACAGAATTACGGATACATCGATATGTTGCACGAGCTCAATACACAAGACTAAAATTGAAGTGCCGGCAGCCACGTAATTATAACTATAGTCCAGTCGGCTTCATATCTTATAAGCTTATATTACTAGAAATAAAATCAATCTTAAACTCATTTTTACGATCATGATTCAAGACACTGGTGGCAGTATAAATATTTCAAAAATAGTTTTTTTTCTCCTCCATTTTCTATATTTTTTAAATTAGGGTTTTGAAGTTGATCTAAGATCTGAATTTTTTATTTTAGCATCAGATTTTAGTGAATATTGATTTGTCGGCGACGGAAGAATTGTGCTACACACGGGCGTCATTCATTTTGGATCCTTGTGAAGATTCTCTCACTTCCTTACACTTCACCATAGGTTGATCAATATAATATTATATTGGGCTATGCAGGCAACCCGATTATAATGTACACTATATTTATAAACACCTGTAGTATTTGTATGTAATACAATGTACAATCTAGGACAGTATGTTGTTGTGTATAAAGACTATAGCGTATTCATATTCGTTTACATGATAACATGTAAACATGTCTTTTGAGATCAGTGTATATCAAATCAAGAATTATTTCTTATTACTAATGTTAATTAATATAAAATAGAGTTAAAAGCATATGCTACGGTACCTTATATATATGTAATATGTACAGCCAGTAAAACAAGCCAACAGTGAGGCTGATGTCCCCCGCCGAAATAGGAAAATAATTAGAGGACACATATAAATTTATCACAAATAAGCGGAACGGACAGACAGACAAACAGACAGACGGACGAACCCATTTTAATAGTTCCCTGCTTTCTTCGAAAGGCGGGGGACAATCAAAGTAGGAGAGTTATTGTTTTCCAAAGTCACGACCAATCAAATTGCGTATCGCTCTGCTTACCCTGAGCAGAAAATGCTCATTATCAAACTTAGTCAAGGTATTACTGTAATGAAACTATACACCAAGTTTCATCAATCTCACTTAATTAGAACTAAAGTTATCGTGTCCCAAAGCATCAACCAATCAAATTGCTTATCTCTGCTTACCCTAAGCGGAAAATGCTCATCTTCGAACTCCATCAAGGCATTGACCTAATCAACACATACACCAAGTTTGAACATTCTAGCTCAATTAGGAAGAGAGTTATCGTGCCCCAAAGTATCAACCAATCAAATTGCTTATCTCTGCTTACCCTAAGCGGAAAATGCTCATCTTCGAACTCCATCAAGGCATTGACCTAATAAACACATACACCAAGTTTGAACATTCTAGCTCAATTAAAAGTTATCGTGTCCCAAAGCATCAACCAATCAAATTGCTTATCTCTGCTTACCCTAAGCGGAAAATGCTCATCTTCGAACTCCATCAAGGCATTGACCTAATCAACACATACACCAAGTTTGAACATTCTAGCCCAATTAGGAAGAGAGTTATCGTGTCCCAAAGCATCAACCAATCAAATTGCTTATCTCTGCTTACCCTAAGCGGAAAATGCTCATATTCGAACTTCATCAAGGCATTGACCTAATAAACACATACACCAAGTTTGAACATTCTAGCTCAATTAGGAAGAGAGTTATTGTGTCCCAAAAAGTGTGACGGACAGACAGACGGACAGACAGACGGACGAACCCATTTTAATAGTCCCCTGCTTTCTTCGAAAGGCGGGGGACAATAACTATAATATAATAATACATGTATCTACCCATGGTCGACATTTTACTGTTCTACACGTACATATAGACCAGGAAGTTTTTAACTGGGGTGGTTAACTATTGTTTAAGCTTTATATGATTGTACAAGTATTGTGTATATGTATGACATGAAATGAAATGAAATAAAATGGGGTTTAACGTCCTACTGTTCTGCTCCTAACCTGGGCTAATGACGACGGGAATACGCCATACAGTGTGGTGTGGGGGAAATTTTGCCCGGGCAGCGGCGCTACGGCCTTCTCTTATATAGAATTCCAACTGTCAAGGGATCTTTTACGTGCACGCCAATGTGTACACGGGGCCTCGGTTTTCCGTCCCATTCGAACGACTAGACAGCTGTCCTTGTCAGGCCCTCCATCCTGCATTACTGACAAGGGGGAACCAGTGTATATGTATGTAAAGCCAATAACATAACTATAATATTGTAATACGTCTATCTACCCATGGACGACATTTTATATATATAGACCATTAAGGTTCGAAAGGGAATATAATCTTAGTGTAAGGACGACTAATAGATTGATATAGTTGGGTAGATAGTGTGTAATACAATCATACATGTGTGTTATCTGATAGATATAGTACACTCTTAAAAAAAGTAGGGAATATTGAAATGCAAATACCTATGCAGGTTGTGATATGATAAATAGTCATGAACACTTGACATGCTTTGAGAGTCTGTTCACGGATGAAGGGCTTATCGCCCCAACAGAACCGCTGAGCTGCATGTGCGACACGCAATAGCGCCATACACGTGGGAGGGGTTCATTGTCAAATTTAGCACTTCAAGGAAGGGTTGATGAAAACTGCCGCGTGCTTGTTTATCCTATCCATGTGTGCTTTCCTGTCGGTTCTTGCATAAGATTTACTGTTTATCGTATCCTTGCTGTAGTGTTTTACCTTTAATTTGCAATGAGACGTCTTCAACATGATGAACGTCTACGTGCTATTGGCATACTTCAAATGGGTTCTACACAGCTATCATTAGCCAACATGCTTAAAGTGTCACAGTCTGTGATCAGCAGACTGTGGAATCGGTACCATCAAACAAACAATGTTGATGGTGATAGACCTCGTTCAGGTCGTCCTAGAGCCACTACACAAGCCCAGGATCGATACATTCGTACACAGGTCCTGCGAAATCGAGGACAAACGGTCAATTAGCTTTCTGTAAACTACAGGAATTCGAGTTACACTCCAAACGATTTAGTCCAGTCAATCTGGGGTTAGACCCAAAAAAAATTGCAACAGAATTAATTTCACTGGGATGCATTTCAGTATAGTCCCCTAAACAACATCCCAAAAATGTTCCAAAATATTGTTGGTGGAAATGGGTCAAATTGCGTAATATGCTAATTAGCATAATTTCATATTTCAAAAATTGATTTAATGCTATAATTTGGCTATCAAATGTTCAAATTTGGTGGAAATTGTATCCAAACCCATGTTTTCGTGGCCAGGGACACAAATAAACACATTTAGAATATAATCAATAATTACCTGATGCACAATATGCAAATTAACAGCCGCCATTAGTGAAAAACTTAATTTTCCCCCTAAATCTCAAACTCTTTGACTTAGCACCATAAAACCAGTATCCATGCTCATAATTTCAGGGTCAAGGGTGCCAAAAAACACTAGGAGAACAGTACAGTGGTATTGCATAATATAGAATATGCAAATTAGACGCCTCGGCCATGACTGAAAAATACACTTTTAGTCCAAACTCAAAGCATTTGCAATAACCTGAAAAATCAAGTTCCCACACCCATTTTATTACTTTCAAAGAATTAAAGTAACAAAAGTATCTGTACCTCATTATGGAGAACAATTGACTGATTTCATTAGTACCAGAGCACTATTGTCATTGGGGTGGGTGGTGGTGGAGTTGGTCACATAGCCCTGATGAAAACAAACAAATTATCAAAAGTTTATCATCAGAATTGTCTAAAACTGGTTTTGGATGTCCTACAGCTATGTCCTTTGAAGTCTCCACAAGTATGTCAGTGCAGTCCAGTCAATGTTTTTTTTTTATAAGGGCACCAATCAGTGCTACACCTAGTTTAACAGTTACACCTGAACAGTCACAGGAACTCTTTAGGTATTAAGAAACCCTTGACGTTTATCATCACCATTATATGTAATCATTATAAAAACATAACTGTGAATCTTATTGCCAGTGATTTTATTTGTTTTAATAGATGTATAGTTTATTAATTGATGAATGCAAACTATAATGTATCTATACATTAATCATTATCAAAACATTATAACATAGCTGTTAATTTTATTTCAAAGTTAATCACATAAATAACCACAATTGAAAATTGAGCACAATGTTTATAATAAAATGAACAGTAAATTTGCAAAAGTCCTTGCTAATGGTGCTGTTGTCTGGGAATGCGAGAAACGCAGACATGGTAAATGCAAAACCACAGTAAAGATCCAGAGAGAAGAGGTCAACCAGTCCGGAAAAGTGAACAAACTATGCTGGTGACCCAGTACGTGAAATGATTCTTGTGGGTGAAAAATACCATAAATAGACAATCCACTGGAACTAAAGAGATTGCAGAACCAATTGTCACTGCTGCCGTATCAAAACTACCAGAAGGAACCATTTCCCGTCTTCCACCTATTAGACACCTCAAACGTACTATAAGATGATTCAAGACTACTACCAGGAAAGCTGGTACCTCTACCAACAACTCAACAGGCCATGAAAATACAAGACCAATACAAAGAAAATTTTAAAATGGGTAACATTTCCTTCTGTCTGGCAGTGGTACAAACAATCCAGGTGGAATTTTACTATATTCAACAGTGACCAACCTGAGGGTCCCGACCTCAATCGATCATCGGTTGGCTGATGAAACCGCTAAAGTTGCACCTGAAATATTTTACCAGATTTACACCATACATTTTCCTATCGACAACCACATAGTTCCACGTGTTGGTGCTCTACTTAAAAACAAGACTGGAGAAACCAGTGGCTAGTATTAAAGTCAGATTTTCGTCTGATGTCTGCCATTAATGACTTTGAGATTACTAAAAAAAGGTCTATCTAGAGAGTTTTTCCTGAAACTGAGATATACCGTGAATTGCAGACGTAGGGACCTCACCAACGTTACCAAACAGACAATGAATCCAATCTTGACTTCAGAATGATACCAGCCCTTACTCTTTGAAACACTAACTGAACACACGGAAGAGAATGGCGCAAATGCAATCATCAACTACTTAAACATGCATTATGCAAGAGCTAAATCTGCCTATTTCAGGTCTTTCTTTGGGCCTGAAATGTTATCTAAATTATTAATTAGACATTAATTAACCTATCCAGGCCATAATCAACTCTAGATGGCTGCGCTAGCCTGCGATCTTTAGTGGATTGTAAGCCGATTTACTGCATAACTTTCCTTCTCATTAAACGATTAAATGGATAATCGAGACTATGCTGTTTATCGTACTGGCTTATGGGAATTTCAGTCGCTTAGTTCTCGGTTCATAGTGGATCAATTTGAATGAAATTTTCACCAAATTGCCTTCTACCTTATCTAGTTTTTAACTATTATAGTGAAAACTGCCAACTCGTTACCGAATCTCCCATAATGTATCATTAAAGGATACTGATTGAAGTTATTGAGTAAAGCATGCTTTTCAAATAAGTCATACTTATTGCAAATGTTTTTTGAGATTGGACTAAAAGTTTGTTCTTCAGTCATGGCCCAGGTGTCTAGTTTGCATATTCTATATTATGCAATATAACTGTGCTGTTCTTCTAGTGCTTTTCAGTACCCTTGACCCTGTAATTATGGGCATAGGCACTGGTTTGATGGAGCTAAGTTAAACAGTTTCAGATTTAGGGGGGAAAATAAGTTTTTCACTAATGGCGGATGTTAATTTGCATATTGTGCATCAGGTAATTATGTGATTATATTCTAAATGTGTTTATTTGTGTCCCTGGCCACGAAAACATGGGTTTGGATACAATTTCCACCAAATTTGAACATTTGACAGCCAAATTATAGCATTAAATCAATTTTTGAAATATGAAATTATGCTAATTAGCATATTACACAATTTGACCCATTTCCACCAAAAATATTTTGGAACATTTTTAGTATGGTGTGCAGGAGACCTTACGGAAATGCATACCACCAAAAGAAATTCTGTTGCAATTTGTTTTGGGTTGGGCCCTTTTTTCAGCTAGATTGACTGGACTAATTAGATATCAGCAACATGAAGCCCATTTGCATGCGCGACGACCGGGTGTTGTGCATCCATTAACTCGCCAGCACCTGGCAAACAGGCGTCAATGTTGTAGGCAGCGTAGAAAATGGGGTAGTCGTCAATGGGGGCGTGTAATGTTCTCATATGAGACCAGATTTACTCTGGATTTCAACGATAGGCGTGTTCGCGTTTGGAGGCGTGTAAATGAACGTCATGCTAACGTTAACGTCAGACAGCATGACAGATTTGGGCGTATGTCTGTTATGGTGTGAGAAGGAATCGCCATGATTGTCAGAACAGACTTGCATATTGTGACCACATCCTGGCACCGATAGTTCTGCCCTTTGCTCAACGTGCAGGTCGACGTTTCATCAAGATGATAATGCCCGTGCCCACCGCGCTCGCGTCGTGAATGACTACTTCCAGCATCACCATATTGTCCATATGTCTTGGCCAGCCATGAGTCCTGACCTTTTCCCTATAGACCATGCCTGGGACATGATCGGGAGACGTGTTCGTCGACATCAACATCGACCGACAATGCTGCAAGAATTGGCCGTGGCATTGCAAGAGGAGTGGGTCAGATTGCCCAAAATCTTGATTGGACGGTTCATTAGGAGCATGCCACGACGAATTGCTGAATGTCTGAGGATTGGTGGAGCAATTACTCATTATTAAGACAAAAACCAAAAACGGCCATTTTCACTTTTGACAGTGTATGTATTTGCGAGTGAAATGGGGCCGTCAGATAAGCCGCCCACATGAACTGTTTATGTTCATGTGTAGGCAAGTGCATTTCTGCGGTTTTGTATATCTGAATATCCCCTACTTTTTTGAAGAGTATATGCGGGGTGTTAGTAGGTTATGGTAATGATGAATTGAGTTTTAATGTCCTACTCGGATCATGCAGACAATGACGCTACTGCAAATGCTTATTTCGAATTTCACCTGTCAAGGGTTCTTTTACGTGTACGCCAAAGTTCACACGGGGCCTGGGTATGTCGTCCCACCCGAACGATTAGACACCAAGTGTTCTCTATCATATCAATCCGAGGGAGAGTAGGTTTATATCCTACATATAGAACGTCATTTCACCATTAAATTTAATAGGCCCTTCCATTCAAAGGCAACAATGATTGGATAATTGCTCGATAGTTTCCGTCAAATAGCGAAAATTACCGAAGTAATCACGTGAAAGTACATGGATGTTTTTGTTTATACGCTGCCATTTTGGACTTATTTAATTGAAAGCAAAAACAAAATGTATAGTAATACGAAGTCAGAAGAATAATTAACCCTTTTTAGCCAACATATTGACGATGGAATAGATGTGAGTGCAAATATTGATGAGGATCTATCCAAAGAATGAAGAAAATTTCGATCAAAAGGCAATTTTTTCCGATAATTCTCACAGTGAACCGTGATTGAAGGTTTTCGGTTTGTTCAGAGAAGGATTTGACCGACTGTTTTAAGTGGACTGTACCCTAAAATACTTTACAAAGGAACTCTTGGAGTGTGTGGAGAAATAATCGAAATGTGGACGGAAAGAAAATTCTGAAAGATATCTTACACATGGAGTATGAATAACCGATGTAAATGTGA
The DNA here is from genome assembly GCF_932274485.2 of Patella vulgata. Taxonomy (NCBI): domain Eukaryota; kingdom Metazoa; phylum Mollusca; class Gastropoda; family Patellidae; genus Patella; species Patella vulgata. The sequence goes on along the minus strand of NC_065886.2, from coordinate 1,673,432 downwards.
GGACAAGTACGCCGTCTATTTCGGTCCTGAGATTTACAAACTGTACCATAACAATTTTTAATTGTCAAAAGAATAAAAATTTATTTCTGTATTTTTGTATTATTCTGACCATCTACGTCGTCAGTGGTTGATATGGGCCGAATATATCACCCTGTCATGACGTCATCAGCAGTTGATATGAACGAATATATAAACCTATTATGACGTCATGACAGGTTGTTATGAGATATAACTGCTATGGACGCCAAAGAAAAAACTACATATGTATACATATATACTATCCCACATCATGCATTTTATAAATAATCTGAAATTAGCAGCAGAAATGGAAATCGAGACAAAGCAAAACGTTGCTGGACCAGAAATGGAAATCCTAGAAATTAGATGTTCCTTTGCAACTCACAGATCAGGTTGATTACGACAACGCGTCTAAAACCGAGAATAAGCCAAGTCACCAAGGACACACACAAGTCTGTGGAAAATGCCATTATATGTAAAAAAATAAAGTTGATAACATAATTTTGAATTTGTTTTAGTTGATAACCTACTGACAATACCCCCTTACAAACAACGACCGCAGCAAAACACTCTAATTTTCTTTAATATATAATATTTGATATATAATAATGTTCTTATCTAAAATTTTTAAATAAGTAAATTAACGAAATTTTAAAAAAATGTCATTATTGTTTAAAACAACATGAATGCACCGACTCAGTTACAGGTATATTATTTAAGATATAGATAAAGAGCGAGCCATGCTTTTTGAAAATTTCATTCAAATGTCACAATTGCGAGTCTTTGAAGGTTTGACAAGACGTGTGCAATAATGTCAACCACCGTACTGGCTCTCCCATGTTTAAACCGTTTTAATCCATCTAATATCATAGAAATCCGATGCCATTGAGAGTTGGTTATGGTCTTTTCATGTTAATAAATGTCTAATGAATAATTTAGAAAACATTTTAGGGCTAAAGAAAGACCTGCAATAGGCAGATTAACTCTTGTATAATGTATCTTTAAGTGATATTAGTCGGAAAACTCTTTATATATCTGGTTAATAATTTAATCAGGTAAAAGTGTCATTTTTTTATCTTTATTTAGTACAGAGAGAGAGAGAGAAATGGGGTTTAACTCGATATAAACTAGGTCATTTCGGGACTAACATGTTGTTTTATTTTATTTCAATACTTCGCTTGTGCGTAGGGGTGTTTAGCAGTGGAAGGAAACCGGAGGACCCGGAGAAAACCCGTGAGGTTGGACAGGCGACCGTACTCCTTGTCACTTACAACCTGGGATTCGAAATCACGCCAGTTGACAGGCCTTATGATACAGCGCGCACGTGCTAACCATTCGGCCATCCACCCCCCACCCCCTTTATTCAGTAGAGAAGGTCACAGACCCATAGTACAATACATAACACAATTGAACACAATAGCTATCTGAATACAGATGGAGGAGATAGTATTTATTGCCTTAGTAATAAAGAATGATTTATGAAAGAAGAGATGGACATTGGAAGTGTTTTATCACTAGATGTACATATATCGATCATATTTCTGACATCATAATACCTTTTAAGTTAGAGTTATGCCAAGAGATATATTGAACATATTTCTATATATGAAATTATTGACACGTGCTAAATTGTCACCTTGTTTTAACCCCTGAAAATAAATTGTTGTCTCTTACTATGATGTTCCTAGAGATAATCTACTAACTCTGTACCTTAAAGGGACCATCGCGATTTTAACAGAGAGTCAGAAATAGGTTCGTGTACGTATGAAATTTAAAGGCCAAATTATAGAGGAAGGGTATATGTACCTTGTCTCAACATTTCAGCTCAAAACCTTTTATCCGGAAACTAATCTATTGCCGTGCCATTAGAGGTTTATACACTACATGTCCTACAAAGTTAACCTACACGATATTTTTATAAGATATTTTTATAATACCGCTCGTTGGGACTCTAGTGTCCAATTTAAGGGCTTTTACAACAAAATTAAGCAGTTTTATTCTCCAAAATATAACCGAGATTGACCCTTTAAATAGACTGGAAGATGAATATCAATTTTTATTACACTGTCGATCTTAAATCCAATGAATACAGATTTATCCCCCTTTCTATTTATACTTCAATAGAAATATTTATCGCTCTCAACTTTACCTGTATTATTCTACTAGCTGGCTAAATTCATATTCCATTTATGCAAAGAGACATACACACATAATTAACACATAATAAGATAGGCAGAAAGTATGGAAGGGTGTTTTTGTGATGACCGGCTTTCCCAACTTTCCATCATAATCACATCAGTTCACGATTTGAGTTACACTTTCGTATGTGTTATTTTGACTTGTTACCTTGTCTGGTATATCAACCTGCGATTACGGTCAATATCTAAGTCATTTGTAGTCATAGCCTGGTATTCTATAGCATATTTTATATTCGTTAATGTTCCGACATTGTAATAACCTGTATGTCATATTTTCCTTTTATTCTATAGCACATTAACGACTAGACACTTTATTTTATTTCCGTTAACAATTTGTGGTCGAATTCATGGGCACAGTAGTCGCGATCAGTCCATAGCAACCTTATCACAAGCGTTTAATTCATTACTGTTTATATATTACCACTGCTATTGGTATTGTATATTATTAAAGTCGCTTTGTATTTCATTATATTTTTCATTCGTGTATTTTGCTGAATTGTATTGTATTCTGTGGTTATTTCCCACAGTTTCCCACCTTTCCAACATTTTCCGCCAGCATTTCCAACGTCGTTGGAATCGGCGAGTCTATATAAGGTAATTAGCGCGCGGAACTCTGGGGCCGTCAGATGATTTTCACAATTCGAGTAGAGGGGGTTAGAGTTTCTTTAGGAGTTTTCTATTGTGTCATTTTTTAAAGTTATCAATCAAGTCATTGGGATTCAAGGAAGTTTGTGCTGTTTCATGGTGAGTTGATTGGATACAGCATAGTATTATAGTCAGGATTATTATTTTCTATTTCTTAGTTGATTCTGGATATGAATCATAACTAAAGGGGATTTGTTTTGTCCAGGATTTGGGCAAAGAGAGTTATTTCTGACTTAGACAATAGGGGAAAGCAACACCTTATTAGAGTTTATATGTTATTATTTATGTATAATACATTTCTAAATAATACACTTGAAGATTGATGATTTTATGGTTTAATGTAATTCACATTTCAACATTTGCGTCAATTAAAGTCTGTTTTTTTTTTACATAAAGTGGTTTATTTTGTTTGGGTTATTTGAGTTGTCAAACCAGTTAACGCTGTTTCGGACAATCTTTTATCTATATAGTTTGAAAGACTAGTTTGACGTGCAATAGTCTCAAACAATTGTTACTTGGTACGTCGTCCGTGACCGTCAAACTCGGGACCGTCACAGTTTTTATTAGATTTAGGAATCCTGATTTAACTTATCTTGATTTTAAGCTAGTTCAAAAGTCTTATGGAGGAAGGTTAGATTATTTAAAATACATAAAGTTGATAACGATATATGTCCTGATTCCCATGTTTTTAGAGTGTCATGAATTAACTGGGGTTTTTTATTTTTAAACAGAAACATATTGATCACATGAAAAGGATGAAGAGATCCACCTTCCAAGATAAACTCTCTAACTTCACCACGTAGAGCCTCTTTTAAGTGTCTTCATGCCGCAGATTAACGACCTAATTCAAATAAAATTCAAAAAGAAACTCAAGACCCATCTCTTTACTTCAACATAACATTAATTATAATATAATAAATGTCATTTAAATAAACATGGAGTATGTTCTCTGAAATCTATCATCTGAGGATTATCTTTTCCGTGTGCATATCAGATAATTTGGTATTTAATAACAAAAAAACACTGTACAAACCTGGTTTTAAACTACATGTTGAGTCTTCATTGATTGATGTTCTGTCTGGGAAGGTAATTTTGTCCACACATAACCAAGCTACTTCTAGATCTTCAGCTGTTACAGAGATAATTGTAAATGATGGATTTCGTGGTGGTTGGAGCTCGGTGCTAACATTATACCTGGATCTTAAAGCACGATTTGCCACACATGCACTAACACTTTCGGGCGATAACTTAACGCACTGAACTATATTCTCGGCATCAGTTGTATTATAACGATACCAATATATATCTTGGGTTATACTACCAGAAATACTACAACTTAAGACTGTTGGCTGTCCTACAACTCCTCCTCCACAAGATATTGTTGTCTGTGCAGCACCTAAATAAAAAAAGAGAATATCTACACACAAAACTGCTGTGAAAAGGCTAAGGTATCGGGCAAGTGTCAGGAATTGTCAGAAAATTTTCGAGAAGATGCGATGATCATAGTAAGCATTCGAAGTTCGAATGGAAATAGCAAGAAAATAACAGAGTAGTACGGGTATTTAAATGTAGGCATATATAAATACAAGGATCACAAAATCCATGCAAGGTAATAAGAATTGAGTTTTTATCTTGGTATGATAATGCAAATGTGAAGGATAATGCTTTCAGACCATGACCAAATGTAACATTTCGCCAAAAAGGTGAGGTTGGTGTCATTCGCCTGCAGACCAAAAACATACAAGAATGTAGAAGATAGCCACAAAGGTGCGGAAAACGCCCATACATCAGCTTGTCCGAAAGAAAAATTGCTTTGTTGAGCAAATTTGATAAGGATCTAGGATGATTGAAGAAATCGAAACTCTAGGGTTCCAACCTAATGACCCCATATCTTCCAACCAAATTTGATCAGGAAGGGGGAATAACTCAGGAAGGGAAGGTCGCGGAATATGAACATAGATAGGGATCAATGACCTAAATACTCCAAGCCAATATGAAAACATACATTAAAAACTATAGACTATATGGCATTCACAAGGTTTTTCGGAAAAGAGGCACGCTAAATGTCGATAGGGTTTATCTTCTCGTGAACCCAATGCTTCACACCAAATTTTACAAATATATATTAAAACCTATATAGCGTTTATCTTTCCCACATGGTTTTCGACAAAAGGGTAATAACTGTGGAACGACAAGTCAAGGAATTAAACAAAAAGAAAAGTCACGGAATTTTTCCTCTCATTACCCCAATGCTTCAAACCAGATTTGAAAAAACAAACATGTCGAGGTTTTCGGCAAGGGAGTGGGGGTGGGGGGTTATTACGGAACGGAAAGTTGTGGAAAGCTCCATTCGCTCACAACCACATTGCGCACAATCATATTTGAAATAAATTGGTTACAAAATGTGGCCTATATCGCGTTCACTTGTTTTTGAACAACGGAGAGTCTGGATATCGGTAGGGTTCGTCCTCTCCGGACCACAATGCTTCACATCCCGATCACAAGGCTTTCGCCAAAGAGCGATAACTCCGGAACGGACAATAATGATAGCACTCATACACTAACTTAGTAACGACATTCGGCCAAGTTTGAACATTCTACTTTAATTAGACGTTGCGTTATTAGAAGCTGGTGTTTTTGTTCCAAAAATTGTGACGAACAGACAGGCGCACAGAGAGAAATTCTTATAAAATCCTTTCCTTATTTTTACCTTTAACAGTGCTTATAAATAGAAATATTACACAATAAACATCCTTTCTTGTTACATAAACCATACTGGTACTGTTTGTTGAGTTTATTCTACTCTACAATAGATATAATATCATTTCAAACAGAAATATGCCAACTTGAGATGTTGTATATGATAGCAACATTTCTTGTAAACAAATATCCCAAATTATGTTCTATAGATGAAATCATTGGGGTTTAATGAAGCCGAGTATATACCATGCAGTGTGCTATGAGGGGTAATGAAGTAAAGTATATACCATGCAGTATATGTATGCTATAAGGGTTAATGAAGCCGAGTATATACCATGCAGTGTGCTATGAGGGGTAATGAAGCATAGTATATACCGTGCAGTATATGTATGCTATAAGGGTTAATGACGCCGAGTATATACCATGCGGTGTGCTATGAGGGGTAATGAAGCATAGTATATACCATGCAGTATATGTATGCTATAAGGGTTAATGACGCCGAGTATATACCATGCAGTGTGCTATGAGGGGTAATGAAGCATAGTATATACCGTGCAGTATATGTATGCTATAAGGGTTAATGACGTCGAGTATCTACCATGTACATGTTTACATTGCTATGTCATCGACTTTCGCTTTTTAAAACTGGAAAATTTGAAACTTTAGTTGTAGGTGCTGTGCCGGATGTGTCTATTACAAATAATGGCACACTGTCAATGTTACAATCCCGTCGATGGTTACCTACTCTACTCCGCAGATAAGTGCCCGTTTCTCCAATTTAAAAATGGCGACGACTATTACAAGTCAGGACATATATGATTTTCTTGTGTCACAATTCATATTGTCAGAAGTACAGTTCTGAAAATTATATTTGTTGTTTGGCGTTATTTGGTTGCAAGATTTACATCAAAGATTCCGGCATTTACAAACATAAAACCCGGTCCTTATTATAGGTATAAATATATACCTACCTGTCGTTTGTCCTACTATATATACCATATAAATATATACCTACCTGTCGTTTGTCCTACTATATATACCATATAAATATATACCTACCTGTCGTTTGTCCTACTATATATACCATATAAATATATACCTACCTGCCGTGTGTCCTACTATATATACCATATAAATATATACCTACCTGCCGTGTGTCCTACTATATATACCATATAAATATATACCTACCTGCCGTGTGTCCTACTATATATACCATATAAATATATACCTACCTGTCTTGTGTCCTACTATATATACCATGTACATGTAAGTTGTATACGCAGGTGACAATGATGTCTTGTGAATGTATATAACCCAGTTTACAACAGGATATATTATCACATAGAGTGAAATATAGTTCTCCTAAACAATGGGGTATTTACAGTTAAAGTAGCTAAGTCTCTAACTCAATATCACCTATAGTCTTCAATATCGAAAACACGAATTATTTGTCAATTTAAAGTTATTTTTCACTTCAAATTGTGCGTCACCTAACATTTCACTTCCCTCTCGCTCTGCGCCACTACTCATATAGCGTGTATTATCAATATCTATACAGATGACTGCATGTGTGTATTAATAACAACTATACAGATGACTTTATCAAGAATAAATACAGGGAATAAATGGGTCATGTTTTATTTTATTAGTTTACTTTCTTAGATAATGGTTCTTTGTATGTAATTCAAAGGACAGCCGAAATTACACCTGTATAGTCAGGTGATTATAGTCGCTCTATAACATGCAATCGGTGTATTAAAGATGCATTATGTAAGAGCTAAATTTGCCTATTGAATGTCTTTATTTAGACTTCATATGTTATATGAATTATCATTTGGTAGTTTGGATATTAATTGGATTAGATCATACGCGCAATTTAATCGGTTAACACAAAAATGGTAAATTAAGACGTCGTTTATTATCGAACAAATGACAATAGACACTATGCTAGTCTTATTTATTTTTCATTATCTATTTTGGAACTATTAGAGCAAAATCGACGGATTCTCTCTATAAATCTTACATAATGCATCTTTAAACACATACTATTATATCAAGTGATAAACTAAAGCACGGTATCTTATCAAATAATGACAAACAGTTATATCGTATTGAATAACGACAAACAGTTACATTGTATTAAATAACGACAAACAGTTCCATTGTATTAAATAACGACAATCAGCTTTAACTCATTAAATAACGAGAATTTATGTATGTATGATGTTTATTAACGTTAATTTATAATAAAGTTACATCTTATTAGTTGACAACAATTTATAATCTAAACTAGTATAAGGAAGATTGTTAGAGTAATTTTTATTGAAATCAATTTATATATGAATTAGTATGTGTATGATAATTATTCATTAGTGTATGTATGATAGTTATTAATTAGTATATGTATGATAGTTATTAATTAGTATATGTATGATAATTATTTATTAGCATATGTATAATAATTATTAATTATAAACTATATGTATGATAATTCACTAATATGGGGGGGGGGGGTTGTTGTAAATATGATAATTATGAATTAGTATATCTATATAATTATCAATAAGTATAGAGTGTTTGTTATGAATATTATAATTATGTATGGTAATTCACTAGTATATGGAGGGGGCGTGGGGTAGTTATAAATATGATAATTATTAATTACTCTAAGTATGATAATTCACTAGTATAGGGGAGAGTGTTATAATTGCGATAACTATTAATTACTATATGTAAGACAATTCACTAGGGAGGGAGATTGTTATAAATATAATAATTATTGATTACTATATGTATGATGTTCACTAGTATAAGGGAGATTGTTATAAGGTGACGTGGGGGTCCTTGTCTGTAGTTCTTGGTAACTATTGTTATATTTATCAAGTCTGTTATCATCCGATATACTACTATAGTTAGTACCAGGTTCCACCTCACTTGTACCAGAATATGGAAGATTATTATAAGGTGAATTAGAATTTCTGGTTTGTAATTCCTGGTAAGCACTATCTGTATTATGTCTGTCTGTATCAGATAGATTACTGTAAGTAGTACTCGGTTCTGACGGAGTTATCGTTCTTGAATTCTCCGTTCCAGGATTACCATGTCTCTTTAGACGCCTTAGTTTACCTTTTCTGTAACAAGAAAAATAAGAAAAACGCTTCAGGCATAACATTTCCCAAAATATAAAACTTGTAGTTTTAAACTGAGTTGAAGGACAAAAGAAACGGAATCTAGATTAACGCCTTACTTTTCTGTATCAACCAGGATAATAAAGACTACCACACGCCACACAGTGGGTTACGGGGAACATTTACGAGGACTAGGGCGATACCACCTACTACTTGTAATACAAAAGGTCAACGATTTCTTTTAAATACGCGCTAATGTGTATGTGTGTACACGGGGCCAGGTTATTTTCCAATCCGAATAACTAGAAACTGTGAATGATCACGACCTAATTTGATTATTATATAGAAACTGAATAATAATATTACCTGTACATGAGAAATAAAACTATGACCAGTACCAATGAAAGAGATAATATAGTAACCAATACTATGATGACGATATCGGTATCTGAAATAAATAGTAATACTTATAATCATCCAGACTTTGGTAAACTTGCTACAGGTTCCTTTAATTTAAAAGGCGGGTGTACGGGAGGCTCGTAAATGTTGAAGGACATTGGATGAGAACCAGGGACCATCTTCACATTGTCAGTATATTGTAACATTGTTAATTAAATGTAACTGTTAAATGTCAATGGTGCAATGCTGTGTATTTTCTACCATTTGGAGAAAAGACAAAGAGCCGGTTTTATTCGCACTCTCATTTTAATTTTACTACAACCAGTTAAACCTACCGTTATCTGTTCGTTGTGCTTCACTGTCTGATAGATTAGTTGCTGTGTGTGATGTTGAACCAGGTGATATTTTTGAGGTTTCAGTTGGTGATTCGGATGTAGTGCTGGAGTCGGTTTCTGTAGTGGCAAAACCAGTTGTAGTCGTATAAATCTTATTTTGTGTAGATGACAGACCTGTACTTGTGGTGCTATCTGGTCGCCAAGAAAGAAATGGTGCTGTGGGTGTGGCGGATGTTTGTGTAACAGTTGTAGCACCTATGTTATTACAAGAACCTGACAAAGATAGACCTGAATAATAAATAGAAGGGAATAAAATTACTTTCAAACACCTGAAGGTATAAATCCTTTGTCTACAATTTTTTGGTTATGTTAATACAAAATTTACGGTTTGTTTTTTCCAAAACAACGACTTACGATTTCCCGATTGTTCGTCCAGTCCGAATTATTTGTTAGACATCTTATTTAATATATCTTATTGACGATTCAATATTTGTCTTGCATTTTTACAAATGTGGCTACATAGATGGAACTTTTTTGTTTATTACACAAAACAACGTCTTCGATTTGCCGTTTTTTTTGTTATCCCATCTGGATTACTTGTTAGCCATCAAATGACTCATACTATATTGATCACCTTTCAATATTTACCTTGTATTTCAATCCATAGTTTTAGTCCATTTATTTGTTGATGAGTAAATATAACATCAGCTGTTGTTGATGTTGGTGTTCTTGTTGATTGTAGTCTGTGATTATAAACTTGTAAAGCAGATTGAGAGTTTTCTCTACTTGTTTTATTATAAGTTATATCACCATAGTGTATAAATAAATTAGATCTTGTTCCATCACTACCTGTTTGTAATCTTAGATCTAATATAGTTATAGATGTTATACTTGTACCAAATATAAAACATTTACAACTTGTTTCAGTGGTTTTAAAACCGCTCGCAGATGTTGGGTAATTTGGTGAAAATAGAAATAGTCCGCCTGCATTGTCTGGCAAATTTATTTTGCTTTCACAAATATCCTGGTCAGTTTCTGTAATAGAAAATATAATATAGTGATGAGTCAAATTCCATAACTGTATTCGCCATCCATACGTGTCTTCGTTATTACAACCTTTCCCAGCTCGTGGATAATATGTGGGGGACATATTCTTTGTGATGTTCTTTTAATAAACCTTAACCTAGACATATATCCTGACCATTTTATCTGTTTGATTATAACAGATATAATATAAGATATAAAGGACTTTAAATGATAAATAAAATCAAAATCTAAATATGTTTACTTACTTGGAATACATCTATAGTTAACAGTACTTCCTGTACAATTACTATAATGAGGTATATATTGTGAACATGGTGATGATTGTCCAGTACAAGATGTTATTAAACCTGTATCACTATTAGTCAATGGTTGACCACATGGTACTGTAGAACTACTACAAGCAGGTCCTTGATTATAAAAATACACAATACTCTCTACGTGTATTATATCATTGTTAGAACAGGTCAGTTCCACGGATGGAAAGTTTCCACCATTTTTACACACGGCAATACCTATATAAAATGTATAAATAACAAAGTTTAGCCTTCAGATATTGTCAACATAAAACCTGATATAAATAGAAATTATATTCATTGTAAACGAAACGGATTTTAGCACCAATCGGGCTAATAAAGATGGATACATGGGAGACAATGTGATATGCGGTAATGTTTGATGGAACAACAGCATTGAGGCAACGTGAAGTTGGCACGTTATTCGGGGCTCGCTGGCTCATTATTCGAGATTCGGGATTAGGCACAATAACAGACCGACCTACATTGCATTCGACTATTTCCTCGCTACCTCCGACTGCAGATGTAAGTGAACGTTGGGTGTCTGACGACCTTTTTTTCAAGCTATTAGGGTGTTGACTGTTTTATTGTCGTATCCCTTGTAACCCGCTGGATGGAATGTATACCTACCCCAACCGTATGTGTAAGTGAATGTTATATGGTTGACTAGCAAGGAGACGACCGTTTATCAATCGATTTGAACAGATGGACGGTAGGCCGGTCTTTTATATTGCCGAATCCTGAATCCTGAATAACGTGCTGACTCGTTATTCGGGGTTCGGTAATAAAACAGGTGAGTGTGGAAGAGGATTGCCTCGAGCACGCCAACAAACCAGTCAATACCCTACTTCCTTGACAAACGGTTGTACACCTACGGTCGGAGGTAGTGAGGAAATGGTCGGATGGAAGGTTGGCAGGTCTACTGCCGAACCCCTAATAACGTTCTGGCTCGTTATTCGGGATTTGGAATTCGACACTAAAACAGGTGAGTGCATGAGAGGAATGTCCCGTGCACACCAACAAGCCACCAACACACTATTCGCTAGACAGACGGTCATCTAGTTAGCCACCCAACGTTCTCTACCCCTACGGTCAGGGATAGCGAGGAAATGGTCGGATGCAAGGTAGATTGGTCTGTTTTACTGCCATATCCCGAATAACGTGCTGGCTCGTGTATCATACTATACACCATATAAATATATACCATATATAATATACCAACCTGTCATGTATCCTACTATATACACCATATAAAAATATAAAATACACATGCAAGTTGTACAAGCAGCCATCTTGTGAAATCGGTGTCGCGTTCATTTATATAACCAAGTCATACAACAAGGAAGTAGTAATAGATAGAGTAAAATTATATTTGTACTATAGTTTTTATCAGTAACACAGTACATATATAGATATACCATATTACGTTAAATAAAGACAGGTGGACCGTATATAGAGTTACAGGTGGGGTAAAGACTTGCAAAATGATTCTTTGAATGAAATTGAAAGGACAGCCGTTAAGACCCACCAGAATAGACAGGCGATCACAGTTGTTTTGTAGCGTGAAATCATTGTATAAAGATCCATTATGTTTGTAAAGTAATCGTTGTATTAAACACACGATTATATTAGGTGACTAACTGAACATCTACATATTAACACCTTAGACAACTCGGTACCAAGCTTTTCTAACACTGTAGACAATCCCGTATCACATTTTTTCTTCCTTTGTATCAAAGATGAGGGCATAGTGGTGAAGATATACAACGCAACACTTTTGACCACTCGGTACCAAACAACGCTGTCGATCGCCACTTCCTCCAATTGAGATAAAAATATAATTTTGGCGACAAAATATTCACGACGAGATCATAGTGTTGACGGTATGTAACGCAACACTTTAGGCCATTCTATCCCAAGGCTTTCTTTCTTTTACAAATCAACTTTTGTTTCCTTTTTTAAATACCGACGCACATGACTAAGTTGTTTTTACCAGGGATGACGTGGAAGTAAAAATACATGATCACAATGTCAAAGTTTTATTACATACGTCTGATACCTGGACATCCAGTCTTTTATAGAAAGTAAAAATACATGATGGGTCTAACTCAATTTCACCAAAATGGGAGTTACTAGGTTTTTCAAGATTACAAGAGCGATGCTAGTCACGTCTTTACGTCATGAAGGAGTTGCTAAATGTATGTCGTGTACAACAGCCAAACATAAACATAAACCCATGACTAATGCACCGTAATTATGAATGTCCATATCAGTTTGTATTAAAAGAAAAATCCTCTTGATTCGAACTTCACTTCACTTTACTGAATATATTTGCAGATAAACGGAAGTTGTTTCATTACATTGGGCTAGGTATGGTTAATATAAATACTCCTTATTGTATAAAATTGACCTAGTCCGCGAGAGCACCATGCAGGGGGTGATAACCTGTGGGTCAGGGATTTGGACCAATTTTTTTCTGTGAGATGGGTTAGTACCCAGATACATCCCCACAAAATATTAGATTGATACAGTTGATACCGACCTGGAAAATTGGAAAAGTATTTTTTAATCGAAAAATAAGCCAAAAATAGGCAATTTTGGATCCAAAACTGAACGACCTGCTATTCGGACAATAATTGATTTGGATAGACAAAATTTCGGGCATTAGTAGGACCACTCAGGTTCCTCCTTCACACTGAGTTTGAAGTTTCTACTGCTAATGATACCTTGGCACTGGCCGGATACCCAACTTTCTCTGAAAATTGAATTTAATGAAAACCAATGTTTAAGAGGCTATCGCTCGTTCTTTGCAAGGACTAGGACCAAAGTTGAATGTTACCCACAACTAGCAACCTTCCTACTAACAAAATAAAAAATAAAAATGACCGGAACAGTCATAATAAAAACAGGAGAAATATATTAAAAACACCAAAAATTAGGATAAAATGTCCCGTCTATCAATACCCCAGATGAAGTATATGTATGGACATCTTTACAAATTTAATATATTCCATTTAGTCGTTAGCAAGGATGATTTAGACATGAGAGGAACAAAGTAAAATGAGATTTAAAGTCCACTGGACACAAACTAGGTCATTTTGGGACTAGCATAATATGGTGATGCATACTGTATCTATGGACATCATCACAAAGTTAATATATTCGTTAGCAAGGGTGATTTTGGCTTAAGAGAGAGGAATGGGGTTTAAGGTCAACTCAACACAAACTAGGTCATTTTGGGTCTAACATATGGTACAATTTTACTTCAATAATACACTTGTGGGAAAAGAGAATATCCATGAGGTTGGACAAACAACACCACACCATGTGACCGGCATGCTGTCACACACCACTTAACTCAATGACAGACCTTAGGATCTAAAGTCTATGTGTTAGACCAGGGACAAGTTTCATGAATGTCCAATGCAATTTAAACAGAACAAATCGTCTTCTATAAATATGATATAATGAAAGGTGAAATATGATACACGATTCAGTGTAAGCATATTTTAGCTCTTGGGTAAAAGAAGTGTTTCTGAGGGATGTACATGTTCGCTCTTGTAACAGGTTTTAAGGATGAGGGGATTGTAGATGATCCAGTGACAGTAAGTCGTAGTCACACAATCAGCAAGACGACTATACAACACCTTTTCTACCAATGTTCCTTGCGCCAAATAGGTTATTTTGGTCAAACATATTTTAGGAATCAGACCAGCTTATTCCCATCTGTATTTAGGAGCCGATCATTTGGAAGTTTTCATGGAGAGTCATTACAGATCGGGAGGCTATGATAATTCCATATTGAAATCCCTGAAGGAGAAGAGGTCAAAAACAGTACTACAAAATAAAACAGTACTCTGTGGTCCAAAAACCTTGATGGAAGGTCAGAGAGCATTTACACTCGAACGTAGGAATCTAAGTAAGTGAGCACATCTGCTCGAACGTAGGTATATGTAGGAGTTTGGCACCCTGGAGTGCCATAAATCCTGTTGTGATCTATCTTTCCCTTCAGAGATTTCAATACCAGACATTAAATGTCCCTACATGAACACTTCTGAATGTTTCTTCTTATGGTTCTTCTTTACATGAGCAGGTGTACAAATTAATAGATATCAAGTTTATGATAGTCATGTCAGTCAAATTTATACGATGATCTGCTCATGAATACAGATCTTAATAACAGTGGTCTGATCCCTGTAAAATTACACACCACTTATGACTCTTCCCTATGGCTATCAAGCAAGCGTGAAAGTCAGATTTTGTCACAAAAATATTATGATTTTAAACAAAATGATCTATTTGACACGATTCACGTTGAAATTACGAAATATTACAAGTAATGGTGATGATCAGTAGTCATTTGAAGATAATCGTTGGTCATTGCTGAAAAGGTGCTGCTTTGGTTAAATTGTGCTAATATAAAAGCTTGCTATGCCAGTCCTTACATTTATGCACTTCCGTGCTACTAACTACTGAATACAGATGAGAATAATCGTTGCCTGATTCTGCAAAATTATACACCAGTTAAGCCCCTTTCCTACGATGACCGCGAACGTCCGATTTTGTCTCAAAAACTTCATGATTTTTAACCAAGATAGTATATTTGGCACAAGGAACGTTCAAGTAACAAAAAATAGTACTAATGTTCATAATTAACGGTTTTTTGAACTCTTGAAAATAGTAGTCGGTCATCAGTGAAAAGACGAATTTCGTGGAAAATACCGTTTTTACACGTTTTCAGAATATTACAGCACTCTAGTGGGTTGCGTTCCGGTCAGTTTTTTTCTTTTGACATTTACTTTGAGAAATGCCCTTCACAACCACACCAAGCAATTCTATGTCAGACCTGCAAAGATAGGATAGCATAGTTTTAAACATATGTAAAATGACCACTTTATGATCACTCACAGAAAATTCCACACGATTCATTCATTCCCAAACGACTGCAGGATTTTAAGACGACTACTAGGCCTATCATACCTGACCAATATCAAAAATTTAGAGACACAACATTTCGGGTAGGAGCGTTTTGAAATTAGGGTAACAAATTGGTCGAAATATGTCAACTTTTGCCCCAAAACAAAAATTTCCAGTTATACCGGAATTTGTCCGTTCAAAATTTGTTCACTTCATCATGTGACTTCTGTCGCCTAGGGGTCCCCATAGACCAAGTATGGTTGAAATTTTCTGACCCCCCGGGTTATCGTTTTTTTTTCAATTTCTGCATGGTGCTCTCGTTGACACGCTCTAAGATGTTACTTGCATTAATAAATAAATTAAGCTTGTCAGATGAAACTAAAGGTATACGATCGTAGCTAAAACAAACACACCACAGCATATCTCAACGTTTTAGTCACGTTCTCGTAGCTAGTATCGTATTTGAAGAATTAAGTTAATTAGCATTTATACCTTGACGAATTTCTACTTTTTCCAACCCAGTCCATCATTCACTGATTAACCAGTTTTAAGCTTTGGTTAAGCCATTCCGATATTGCATATTTATACCGAGACGCAATGAGAACGCTCCGCTGATTTGACGGGAAGGTATAATTCAGTTAAAATGGGATTTTTGACATAATTATATGATGGACATTTACTGACACAAGGGAATCAACAACAACCCACAGTAACCATAACAACTTTAATTTACAGTGTGGCTGCACAAGGGATAACAATCAAGTAAAATTTCAACAATTTGCCGTCTAGTACACAGTCCGACAGAACGTAGTCGGTACTGGTGTACAAACGTGAACTTCTCTGGGCAACACCAAATGAGTCGTGTCAACATTCTCATTCTGGCACATGGTGGAGATCATCCTCGAAGTGACTGCTTGGCGTATCCTTCCCATTCCCATTATGGCTAATCATGATTTTCTACATTTCCAACTAGCGAATTCAATTTTTATATAAAAATGCTGCGTTTCAGAATAATGTGGATGGGTGTCGGAGGTGAGGAAGGGGGGGGGGGCACAATGTTATATTTCTTATTACTTCTGCTTATACAATTGTGCGTCTACTAAAAAGAATTTGCTGTTTAACCATCATTGATGACGTTTCAACACAAAGCATTTCGCTGGAAACAGTATTGTGGGCTGAGTCGACAGAAAGGTAAGTTATACCATCACATCGAAAAAACTGTGTATAGAATGTATGAATATCAGAATATTGTGCGCGTGTATGTGTGTGTGGGGGGGGGGGGGAGGGCGGGGCACTATATTATATTCAATATTACTACTTATTGTCTTTCAAATTGTGCGTCTCCTAAGAATTTCTCCCAAACTCCTCCCAAGCTACGCCACTATTCATAGATATGAAATTAACAGGAAAACGATGGGCCATGTTTTAATTGAATATTAATTTATTTTCTTCAATAATAATTTAATGAAATCAAAATTCAAAGGACAACCGGGGAGTTATGCACGAATTCACACCATGGCAGGCAAGTTATCACAGTGACTTTGTAACGCGCAGTTGTTGTATAAGAGATAAAGTTACCTATTGAAGGCCTAAAATGTTATGTAAACTATCATTTACACATAGAAAGTCCACACTTTTCCGGTGACCTTGTTTATACAATAAGCGCAAGATAATCGGCTAACCTAAAATAGAAAGGCAAGATGTCGTTTGCTATCGAAGAAATGACAACAGATACTATTATCTATTTTGAAACTGCTATAACAAGAACGCCAAACGCGTAATATATAACTCTTACATAATGCATATTTTCTTGCAAGGAATCAAATTGTGGCCAAACACAATACTTTCTTCATTTTTAAAAATTTTCGACTTTTTATAAATTAAATTGTGTGGTTTCCATTCTTATAAGAAGTCTAAATTTAATAACGAAAAACAATTACATCCCAGTAAACAAAGACAAACAGTTACATCTTATTAATTACCGACAAACAATTATATAGAGAATCTCCTACGAGTCTTTTTATACGCCCACATTTTCATGTGGACGTATATTGTCGTCGCCCCCGTCCATCAGTCCGTCCGGACGTCCGCCCGTCCGTCCACAATTGTTTGCGAACAGTCTACAGGTCACAATTTTTATCCGATTTCAATGAAACTTGAAATATAGGTTTATCACCCTAAGATCTCGGTTCCTTTCGATATTGGCATGTATCAGACTGTAACTTCATGGATTATGGCCCCTGATTGTACGAAAAATCACGTTTTTAGCTTGTGAACAATGTAGAGGTCACAATTTTTATACGATTTGGTTTAAACTTGAAATGTATGCTTATAAGCCAAGGATCTCGGTTCCTTTCCATATTCGCGCATATCGAAACGTAACTTCCTGAACTATGGCCCCTGATTGTACGAAAAATCGCGTGTTTAGCCCGTGGACCCTATAGAGGTCATAATTTTTATCCGATTTAAAAAAAACATATTATTATATCACTGTTACACCCTAAGGGCGGCTGAGATCGCATTTCGTGAAAATCGGCCCAAAACTGACAGACAAAATGGCCGCCGTTCGTTCTCAAATAGCGTAAAAATATGGTATATCAAGGTTGTGGACCATATAGAGGTCACAATTTTTATCCGATTTTGTTGAAACTTGAAATGTAAGTTTATAACCCAAAGATCTCGGTTCCTAACGATATTCGCGCATATCGGAAAATAACTTCCTGAATTATGGCCCCTGAGTGTACGAAAAATCGCGTTTTTAGCTTGTTAACCCTATAGAAGTCATAATTTTTATCCGATTTCAAAAAACATATTATTATATCACCGTTACACCCTAAGGACGACTGACTTCGAATTTCGTGAAAATCGGCCCAAAATTGACAGGCAAAATGGCCACCGTTCGTTCTCAAATAGTGTAAAAAATATGGTATATCATGGATGTGGACCCAATAGAGGTCACAATTTTGATCCGATTTTGATGAAACTTGAAATACATATTTATAACCCAAAGATCTTGGTTCCTTTCGATATTCGCACATATTGGATCACAACTTTCTGAATTATGCTACGAAAAGTCACGTTTTTAGGATGTGATCCCTCTTGATGTCACAATTTTTTATCCGATTTAAAAAAAACATATGAATATATCACTGTTACATCCTTTTGATGGTTGAGTCAGACTTTCGTACAAATCGGACCAAAACTGCCGGACAAAATGGCTGCCTCTCGTACGCAAATATTGTAAATATATGGTATATCAAGGTTTTTGACCCTCTAGAGAGAGGACACAATATTGATCCGATTTTGATCTAACTTGAAATACATGCTTATAACCCAAAGATCTTGGTTCCTTTCAATATTGATGCATATCGGATTCTAACTTCCTGAATTATGGCCCCTGATTGTACGAAAAATCACTTCTTTTTTTGAGCTTGTTCTCTGTCCATCTCTTGCAAAATGTAGGCGTATCTTGCATGGCAACCGCTTGTTTGATATAAAAAAATATCAACATCTCGTTTTTTTTACTTTATTGACGAGTAGGAGATTTTATTTATCACCCAATCCCTTCTTACATGCACAAATAAATAAACGTAATTCTTTGCTATAGATTTCACTTTTTCTGGACCTGATTACATTATATATGGCGTAGTGATACATCATTTTTTGACAGCAATTCAACCATTGCAAAGTCCTTTATATTGACCCAGTGTTTTTCTATCACGGTCAATTAAATAAAAATAGTTCCTTTTTAATAAGAAAGAAGTTACTTTTAATAAGTAGTTCCTTTTTGATTGACCAATCAAATTCATGTACAGCGATATCTCCTAAGGAGATATTGTAGTAGATTATGTAATTTATCACACAAGCGATATCTACTGTAGAATGTATTATTAGGTGATAATTCTTATTAAATACCGACAAACAGTTACCGTTAGACTTTATTAAATACCGACAAACAGTTATATCTTATTAAATACCGACAAACAGTTATACCTTATCAAATAACAGTTACATCTTGTTAAAAAACTACAATTTATTTATGTATGTGTGATGTTAATTGACATCAATGTATATACACAGTTTCATGTTATTGAATAACGACAATTACTAATTACTATACGTATGATAATTATTTATTACTATGTGTATGATGTTCACTAGTATAGGGGAGAGTCTTATACTATAGTTAGTATCAGGTTCTATGTATGTATGATAAATATTAATTAATATATGATAAATATAAATTAATGTATGATAAATATTAATTAATGTATGATAATTATTGATTAGTATATGTATGATAATTATTAATTACTATATGTATGATAATTATTAATTACTATATGTATGATAATTATTAATTACTATACGTATGATAATTATAGATTATTATAGATTACTATATGTATGATGTTCACTAGTATAGGGGAGATTGTTATAAGGTGACGTGGTTGTTCTTGTCTGTAGTTCTTGGTAACTATTAATATCTGTATCAAGTCTGTTACCATCAGATAAACTACTATAGTTAGTACCAGGCTCTATGTCTGTACCAGAATATGGAAGATTATTATAAGGTGAATTTGAATTCCTGGTTTCTAATTCCTGGTAATCACTATCTGTATTATGTCTGTCTGCATTAGAAATAGTACTGTAAGTAGTACCAGGTTCTGGCGGAGTTATCGCCCTTGAATTCCCTGTTCCAGCATTACCTGGTTGATTTAGACATCGTAATTTACCTTTTCTGTAACAATAAAAATACGAAAAACGCTATAAATAACATTTCCCAAAATATAAAACTTGTAGTTGTAAACTGAGGTGAAGAACAAAAGAAACGGAATCAATATAGATTAACGTCTTACTTGTCTGTATCAACTAGGATAATAAAGACTACCACACGCCACACAGTTGGCTACGGGGAACATTTACCAGAACTAGGGCGATACCACCTACCACTTGTCGTAATATAAAGACTACCACACGCCACACAGTAGGCTATGAGGAACGTTTACCAGAACTAGGGCGATACCACCTACCACTTGTCGTAATACAAAAGGTCAACGATTTCTTTTAAATACGCGCTAATGTGTGTGTACACGGGGCCATGTTTTTGTCCAATCCGAATAACTAGAAACTGTGAATGATCACGACCTAATTTGATTATTATATAGAAACTGAATAATAATATTACCTGTACATGAGAAATAAAACTATGACCAGTATCAATGAAAGAGATAATATAATAGCCAATACTATGATGATGATATCGGTATCTGAAATAAATAGTAATACTTATAATCATCCAGACTTTGGTAAAATTGCTACAGGTTCCTTTAATTTACAAGGTGAGCGACGAGAGGTACAAAGACGTTGAAGGACAGTATATGAGTACCAGGAACTATATTCACATTGGAACTTACTGAATAAATGTAAAAGTTTCTGTTATTACCGTGTACTTCCTATCATTTGGAGGAAAGACAAAGAGGCGGTTTTACTCTCATTTTAATTTTACTACAACCAGTTAAACCTACCGTTGTCTGTTTGTTGTGCGTCATTGTTTGATGGATTAGTTGCTGTTTTTGTTGTTGAACCAAATGATATTTTTGAGGTTTCAGTTAATGATTCGGATGTAGTACTGTGGTCGGTTGTAATCTTGGAATCTGTGTTATTTACTGTAGTGGGAAAACCGATTGTAGTCGTATAAAATTTATTCCGTGTAGATGACAGACCTGTACTTGTGGTGCTATCTGGTCGCGATGAAATAAATGGTACTGTGGATGTTGGTGTAACAGCTGTAGCAGCTATGTTATTACAATAACTTGACAAAGATATACCTGAAAAATAAGTAGAAGGTAATAAAATTACTTTCAAGCTCCTGATGGTATAAATCCTTTGTCTACAATTTTTTGGTTATACATGTATTAATAAAGAAATTATGTTTTGTTTTTTCCAAAACAACGACTTACGATTTCCCGATTGTTCGTCCTATTCGAATAATGTTTTATTTAATATATCTTATTTAAGTTTCAATGTAGTTACAAGTTTGGAACATTTTCGTTTATTACCAAAAACAAATGACTTCGGTTTGTAGTTTTTTGTTATCCTATCTGAATTACTTGTTAGCCATTAAATAACAAATATCTTGATACCCTTTCAATATTTACCTTGTATTTCAATCCATAGTTCTTGTCCAGTTATTTGTTGATGAGTAAATATAATACCAGTTGATGTTGCTGTTGTTGTTGTTGATTGTAGTCGGTAATTATAAACTGTTAAAGTGGATTGAGAGTTTTTTCTACTTGTTTTATTATAAGTTATATCACCATGCTGTATAAATAAATTAGATCTTGTTCCATCACTAGCTGTTTTTAATCTAAGATCTAATATAGTTATAGATGTTATATTTGTACCACGTATAAAGCATTGACAACTTGGTTCATTTGATTTAAAACCAGCGGCTACTGGATAATTTGGTGAAAATAGAAATAGACTTCTTGAATTTTTGTTAAGAGTTGATCGGCTTTCACACATATTCTGACCATTTTCTCCTGTAATAGCAAACATAATATATCGATGATTTAGTTTCACCATTCGTTACTTTCTACGTTATTATAACTAACCCCTTCGCCTGCATAATTTTGTAAAAGAGGACATTCGCGACTTCTAAACAACTACTAAAGTAAGGCATATGTGCCGTGATGTTCTTTTAATGAGGGGGGTTGGATGGCTGAATGGTTAGCGTGTGCGCGCTGCATCATAAAGTCTGTCATTGAGTCAATTTGCGTGGTTTCGAATCCCCGGTTGTACGTGACAAGGAGTAGGGTCGCCTGTCGAACCTCGTGGGTTTTCTCCGGGTCCTCCGGTTTCCTCCCACTGCTAAAGACCCCTACGCGCAAGCGAATTATTGAAATAAAATTAAACCACATGTTAGTCCCGAAATGACCTAGTTTGTGTCGAGTGTACGTTAAACCTCTCTCTCTCTCTCTCTCTCTCTCTCTCTCTCTTAATGAGGTACATTTTCACCTGTAACATATTCGATTATTTTAATTATATCATATTTTGTGACTTAAAATAATGTATTATACAACTAAATAAAGTCAATATCTAAATATGTTTACTTACTTGGAATACATCTATAGTTAACAGTACTTCCTGTACAATTACTATAATTAGGTATATATTGTAAACATGGTGATGGTTGTCCAGTACAAGATGTTATTAAACCTGTATCACTATCAGTCAATGGTTGACCACATGGTACTGTAGAACTACTACAATCAGATCCTTGATTATAAAAATACGTGATATTCTCTACATGCATTGTATCATTGTTAGAACAAGTCAGATCTACGGATGGAAAGTTTTCATCATTTTTACACACTGTAATATCTATACCTATATATAAGAAAATATAAATATCAATAAATACGATAAACAACCAAGCAGTTATCCCCCACACAATATTTCATCAGTGGACAAGGTTTAAGGTTTAATGCAACATACACCCACATACTGCATCTTCTATAGCCACATCATGTGAACTTGAATTGTTCAGACGTGTATTTCGATCAAATACATTCTTTTCTAATGTCATTTAATTTGAACATATTTCTTGTTATCCAATCTTAAATGTCATTTGTACACAATTTTATGTCATTTGTACACAATTTTATGTCATCTGCAAGCACTTGCATAAGAATGTCGCCGTTTACCATGATTGCCGATTTTAGTTGTCCTAAATTTTGTGTATTCATTATATAGAGTGCAGGTCCAACGACTGATCCTCGTGGATATCCACAGCTTAATCGAACCTTGTTCTAATAAAACAGATTGGCATATGAACCTATCCAGATTAAAGTTTTGTTTCAGACACTCAAAAAGCAGCGGATACGTCCAAGAGAACCAACATGTAGATACTCCTAGCTTCCACAAACATTCATTGCTTAGAACAGTCATGTTTCAGTGATGTGTCCAATGCGATTTAAGGATTGGAATTCCTTTCTTAGAGGGGGTCACGGTGGCTAAGTGGGTAAGACGCTGGCTCGCTAGCCTGGAGGTCGGGTGTTCGATCCATGCATTGGCCGAGAATGTTCATCGAGATTTCCCGGCGTGGTCCCCCCTTGTCAGTAATGCAGGACAAACGGCCTGACAAGGACAGCTGTTTAGTCGTTCGGATGGGACAAAAAACCGAGGTCGCGTGTACATATTGGCTGACACGTAAAAGATCTCTTGACAGTTAGAATTCGATATAAGAGTAGGCTGTTGTGCCGCTGTCCGGACAAAATTTCCCTCATAGCAGACTGTATCGCATATGTACATATTGGTGTGCACGTAAAAGATCCCTTGGCAGTTGGAATTTGATATAAGAGTAGGCCGTAGCACCGCTGCCCGGGCAAAATTTCACTCATAGCACACTGTATGGCGTATGCCCGTCTTCATTAGCCCAGTTCGGAACAGAACAGTAGGATGTTATACCCCATCACTTTTCATTTCATTTCGTCCATAAGATCATGATTCGAATCAGATGGTCTATAGAATAAGCTATAAATTTGAGACAGGGCTGTTATATACCATATACATGTTCACATATACCATATTCATATATACCATACCTACTAGATAATATATACTATACCTACCTGTTGTGTATCCTACTATATATATCATATAAATATACTGTGCAAAAATGTAAGTTGTACAAGCAGCCATCATGTGAAAATGGTGTCATGTTCTTGTATATGACGAAGTATACAACAAGGAAGTAAATACATAGAGCGACACATATCTCTCCTATAGTTTTTATCATTAACAAGTGTGCATATATAGATCGTAATACAATGAATAAAGACAGGTGAACTGAATAAAGGGGGGGGGGTAGAGTTATGCAATAATGCCTTTTTGAATGGAATTGGAAGGACCGCTAGGCTAGAGATGGGATCACGGTCGCTTTGTAACTTGAAATCATTGTATAAAGATACACTATGTTTGTAAAATATTGCCATTGTATTAAATACACGATTATATCAGGTAATAAACTGAACATCTACATCGCAACACTTAAGACAACTGATCTGTACTCTAGACCATTCGGTATCAAGGTTTTCTTCCCTCGTAAGAAAGATGCGATCAAAGCGGTGAAGTTCTGTAAAGCAGCACTTTAGACCATTGGATCTCAATACTTTCAGCCTTTTACAAGGCAACTTTGTTTGATACATTAACTAATCAGCAATGACGTTAAAGTAAAAGCATGATCACAACGTCAAGAATTTATACAGTGAGTATAAATTGGATATTTATGAGTTGTCAGGATAAAGTTTGAAATATCCCCCGTATGTGTATTATAATTTTAAGCACGTGTGTTTTTTTATATTAAAGTAACAATAATACTATTGAATTTATACAAACCAACAGCGTTAACACGTCCCGTCCGTAGGTTTGTCTTGTATAATTGTTTGTGTGTGGTGTGGTCCTCCTGTACATACTATTAATATGTATATTGAACATTTGGTATGATTACAGTCTGATAAATGACGTCAAATTATTCTGACTTGTATAGGTGACTTTAAACTGTTGTTTATTTCAATATCGATCCATTATATAGTGATGTGTGTGATATCAAATTGTTTACTGTCTGATTCATCGTAAATTTTAAACGGATTTCTTCGATTATGAACAAACTACTCAACTTTGGTTATTATAAACTTACCTGTGTGTTTGTAATGAACTCCCGTTCGATAAAATCCATTGCACAACTAATTATCACAACGATGAGAACAATTTCTCTCTTGAAAAATTTGAAAATTTACTTGTAATTTCGACTGAGTCGATGTCAACAATGTCTTCGTGACGTATTGGTCGAATCCAATATACCTGTTGCGGGGGTTGGTTAACATTGAAAGATAGTTTGACAGCGCGATCATTTTGATCGTATATGGGTTTGGGCGACGAAAAATATCAATTGAAGGCAATTACATAGGAGATTTATATGGAAACCATTGATCGCCAGTCTATCAAATTTTCTTCACAATTAAAATATCACTGATTGCACGGATACTCGTAAAAATAAAGTCATGAATAAACTATAAATATCCTATCTTCTTCATGTTATAAATAATTTAACAAGGATCATGAAGCTTACCTCCGAATTCTCTGAGTGTATTTTTAATTTTATACGCATTCTTTCGATCGAATAATAACCGCTTCAGTAACATCTTTGAGCGTGTTGCGGCAGCCCTCAGCGTGTCTATATAATTGCCGTATTGGGTGCCCGGGTGGGTATATAATGCTACTAAGCCCGTATGACCCCGTAAGAAGCGGAACATTAATTCTCGATTCGACAGTTTTGACCGAAGTGTGATAAAGCCCGTAAAACGAATGTATAGTTGTGTTTGTGCGGCATGCGTGTTCAAAAGTAAATAATCCCATCCGAGTCGCTAATCAAATAATTAGAACAAAATATTTCAAAAAGTAAAGCTATAAAATTTGCAGAGATTTTACTAGAATGTAAAAGACGGTAACTAAATACAGGAATGCGGGTAGTTATGTGTGCGAACGCTCAAACTCAATGCCAATTGTCGTAGGTATCCAGACCACTCGGACCAAAGACTACTCGGACTAAGACCAGTCGGACCAAAACAAGACCAGTCGGACCAATTAAATTATATTATAAGGCTAGACAATATGCTATTTATTTATACTATTCAAAAAAAGTAGGGGATATTTGATTTTGGGGGCATAATACTAAAATATGCAAATGACTACGAAAAAAGTCACTATAGAACCTAACAGAAGAAACATTTCCAGTTACATGTGACGTCCAAACGCACCAATAGCTACCGCATGGAATGCAGGTGATGCTTGGGATCATCATGGGGGTCCAACCCAAGATTTGCACGACTCTGACTTTGTATGTTACAGTCATTGTGGCATTGAATTTAATTGTTTTAGTGACCAGAAAACAAATTTTGATATGCGTCGGCTTACCCAAAATGAAAGGTTACGTGCCCTTGGCATGCTACAGATCGGCACAACACAGGCGGTTGTGGCGCGGACGATGAATGTTTCTCAGTCTGTCATAAGCAGGCTATGGTCCAGATACCGTGATACACAATCTGTACAGGACAGACCACGCTCAGGTCGACCAAGGGCGACAACTCAAGCCCAGGATCGATTTATCCGTACCTTGGCCTTGAGAAATCGTGTCATCACAGCAAATCAGATCAGCGCTCGTCTTCAAACAGACACTGGTGTGAGAGTGAGTGGCCAGACGATTCGGAATCGACTGCATAGGGGTCACCTTCGCGCCCGACGTCCTCGCGTGATCCCTTGTTTGAGAGATCATCACATTCAGGCAAGACGTCGTTGGTGTAGGGATCGTCAACACTGGGATAATCGACGCTGGAGCGATGTGATGTTTTCAGATGAGTCAAGGTTCACTGTTGATTTTTTGGACAGACGTAGGAGGGTGTGGCGTCGTCGAAACGAGCGCTTCCAAGACGTTAACGTCATCAGACATGATCGAATTGGGGGTGGTTCTGTTATGGTGTGGGGAGGCATCACTGTTGCTGGAAGAACGGCTTTACATGTTGTTGCAGGGCGTGTTACAGGCCAGTACTACCGGGACAACATCTTGGCAGTCCATGTTGTGCCGTTCGCACGACGTCATGGCCGCCGTTTCATCTTCCAGGATGACAACGCAAGATGTCACAGGGCCAGGATCGTTACAGGTTACCTCCAACAACAGAACATCACCACATTACCATGGCCAGCACTGAGTCCCGACCTCTCCCCCATCGAGCATGTCTGGGACATGCTTGGACAGAGGTTACGTCAACGTCAACAACGTCCTGCCAATGTCCAAGAACTTGCTGCTGCGTTGCAACAGGAATGGGGCAATCTGGACCAAAATGACCTTAGACGTCTCATTAGAAGTATGCCACGTCGGATCAATGCTTGTTTGGCAAACAGAGGAGGATTTACCCGTTACTGACTTGGTTGTGATGCTGTGGTAACTTTGCTGTTTTACCCCGGGTATCATTTTACCCTTATAATGGTCAGTCTGTGCCTTACTTAGTCTAACGATCATTTGGAATAAATCGATGAATGTGAACTTCATTTCATTTTGTCATTTGTTTCTTCGTCAGTTTCATTAGGTGACTTAAATAACACTTAAAAATCAAATATCCCCTACTTTTTTTGAATAGTATATTATTAAATCACAATACAAAGAAGCAAATAATTCTTATACGGAATTCTTATATTTAGAGTTGTTTGGTTCAATTTTGTGTACGTAAATAAATCAACGATTAGTTTTAAAATTAATTAATAATGGTGCCCAAAAAAAATATCAATCTAATTTTTCTTTACTCTTGCAATGAGACTCGGTATGTCCAGACTTTTGACAGTTTCTACATATACGGGTATACTGTTCTTGTCTGATAGCCTAATTTTACTTTTTCCACATTCGCGGTATCCCCAGTGGTTTCATTCCGTTCTACCCCACTAACCCCTGGGTTACTATATATGGGGGGTGGGGTGGAGACACGTTTTCAAGTTATCCGCCCTTGATGCGTTAATATAAACAGCACATAATAATACGAAGACCGGACGTTTATATGCCCCTTTTTAAACGTGACTACAAGTGTGGTTCTCGATATTTTGCGATTTGGAATACAATTATCAATTTATTCAAACAACACGTTATTATTAGTTCGAGTAGTCATATTAAAACACACACAATTATCAATTTATTCAAATAACACTTTATTATTGGTTCGAGTAGTCATATTAAAATAAACACAATTATCAATTTATTAAAATAACACTTTATTATTGGTTCGAGTAATTATATTAAAACAAACGCAATTATCAATTTATTAAAACAACATTTTATTATTGGTCCGAGTCGTCTTTCTGTTGGGTCCGAATAGTCTTTTTGTATGGTCCGAGTAGTCTATTTGTTTGGGCTGAGTGGTCTATCACTTGGTCCGACTGGTCTTGAACCGAGTGATCTTTGGTCCGAGTGGTCATGGATTCTTGTCGTAATTGTACTTGAATTTCCTATGCTGTCACCCCTAATACGAAATGATATCTTCCGCAGAGTGACGTAACCATCTTCCACATTGGTATTTTTCTCTGGGAAAAGTTTGTGATATTTCAATTTTTCAAGAGAGAACTTGTTTTCATCGTTGTGATAATTAGTTGTGCAATGGATTTTATCGAACGGGAGTTCATTACAAACACACAGGTAAGTTTATAATAACCAACGTTAAGTAGTTTGTTCATAATCGAAGAAATCCGTTTAAAATTTACGATGAATCAGACAGTAGTTGAATATATGTAATATAAGAAAGGTAAAGGTTATGTATATAGACCGTGAAAGCTTGCTTATAACACGTGGGAAAATAACTAACAATAACCTCAAACAAAATTAAGCATCCTTGTTGATTTCAAGTGTTAAAACATCTCTACTAACCGATCATATATTTAGTAAATGATATATAACGTGAAAGTGTGTAAGTATAATGAGGGTTTTGGTGATCCTGATTGTTTCCTGTCATTGTACGCTGTTTATAAATGGTGAGTTACTATGTTTATTGTGTTGGATTCATAGCTTTCTGTTTTGAATATACACATATGTTTATTATAGAGGACATAGTGTTTGGTGGTTTAACACAAGACCTGTTATCAAGTGGCGTGGTTTTGATTCCCCGCTTGAACGTGACAAGAAGTTGGACGCCTGTCCATCCCCGTGGTTTTTCTCCAGCTCCCAGATTTTCCTTCCATTGCTAAAGAACCCTAAACGCAAGCGAAATATTGAAATAAAATTGAATTATATTCTAGTCCCAAAATGACATAGTTCGTGTCGAGTGGGCGTTAAACCCCATTCCCCCTGTCTCTATCTCTCTTAATGTTATAATATGATAATATATTACAACTATTCTCACATAGGACGAAAAATCGGAGAAACCATTACATTGAATACTTCGCACTGCCAGTTATTCTCACATAGGACGAGTACGTATAAGTGAAATCGGAGAAGCCATTATATTGAATATAAGAAGCTCCGGCGACTCAGTGGATATATGACGCTGGCTCAATAACTAGGGGACCCTTGTGTTGGTCGATAAGATTCATCCAGATTCACCAGCGCCATTGCTGCTTGTCAGTGGTGCGGGTCTGACGTGTGTGGGTGTGTGTGCAATGTATGTTTAGGACTGAGGTTGAGGACGGAGGTGTGGGTGTGTGGATGTGTGTGTACAATGTAGGACTGAGACTGAAAGGAACAGCTTCTAGTTGTTCGGAAGACCGAAGAAAACCCGGAGGCCCCATGTACACGTTCGCATGCAAGTAAAAGAAACCCTTGGCAACTGGGATTCAAAAAATATCTCTCTCACTGCATACTTATATTAGTGGTGTAAGACAATCTTCATTATCCCGGTTGATGCAGAAAAGTAGGACGTTAAACCCCATTTCAATTACAATGAATATACTTTCTATTGAATTGTTTACTGAGGAAAGTTGATAAAAGTGTCATATTACAGTTTGTTATATATATATAAAAGAGGTCACTATTTACATAATGAACAGGGGAACACGTATATAAATCAGATCACCTCCAGCCTGTTTATGATATTTATATCAGGCTGTCACACGACGTTTCTACATAATACTTATTATTTGTTTTCTCAGCTTATTTATCGTAGCCCTATACGAGTTAGGGGCAGAACAGTAGGACGTTAAACCCTATTTCCTTTCATTTTTATTGTATTTATTTATATTTATATAGGTATAGATATTACAGTATGTAAAGGAGGTGGAAACTTTCCATCAGTGAATCTGACTTGTTCTAACAATGATATGATACATGTAGAGAGTATCGGGTATTTTTATAATCAAGGATCTGCTTGTAGTAGTTCTACAGTACCATGTGGTCAACCATTGACTAATACTGATACAGGTTTAATAACATCTTGTACTGGACAACCATCACCATGTTTACAATATATACCTAATTATAGTAATTGTACAGGAAGTACTGTTAACTACAGATGTATTCCAAGTAAGTAAACATATTTAGATATTGGCTTTATTTAGTTATATCATGCATTATTTGAATTCATTTATAAATTATGTTATAACAAATATAATCAAATCAAATGTTCAGGGTATTCATTTAGGCAGATTCTCATTGAAATATCGCCATGAAATGTATGTCTACCTATTATAATACATTATTTGAAGTCATAAATATTATAATCAAATATTTTACAGGTGAAAATGTTCAGGACAAATGCTCATCAACAGAACATCCTCCTTTAGTAAATTATCTAGGAGAAGGGAATAGTTATAATAACGCAGACAATTATCAATGATTAAATTTGACTCAATCATTATTTCATTCTTCTATTACAGGAAGAAATGGCCAGGATGATTTGTGCCAAGGCCCGTTAACATTAAACGAAAATACAGCTAGTATATTTCTATTTTCACCACATTATCCAAATGCTACGAGTGGTTTTGAACCAAATGAAACAAGGTGCCAATGTTCTATACGTGGTACAAATATAACATCTATAACTATATTAGATCTTCTGTTAAAAACAGCTAGTGATGGAACAAGATCTAATTTATTTATACAATATGGTGATATAACTTATAATAAAACAAGTAGAAAAAACTCATCCACCTTACAAGTTGATAATCATAAGCTACAATCAACAACATCGCCATCAACAGCTGATATCATATTTACTCACCAACAAATAAATGGACAAAAACTGTGGATTGAAATTCGAGGTAAATATGGAAAATTAATGTCTAACAATGACTATCAACTGTTTCGCATTGAACCTTGAAGACACAAGTCCTTGTTTTTGTTTTGGTGAACTCTGCAAGGTATCAAATTGACCAGATAGAAACATTAAATGTTAAATCTGATGTCTTCTAACATCCTTTACAGGTATGCCGAAAGTAAAAGTAGACAAATGATTCATGCTAAGTGCAATTTGAATGTCAATTTATTCTCTTCCGCCTTTTCAGGCATATCTTTGGCACGTTCCTGTAATAATATACCTGCAACACCAACCACTCCATTTATGTCATCGTCAAACACTTTACAACCAGACAGAACTGCAACTACAGGTCCATCTTCTACCAGTACAGCCACCTCTACAGAAAATAGCACAGCTTATAGTACTGCAACCGATCCCAGCATTCCATCTGAAACATCAACTACCGATTCAACTGCCGAAAATAATACTGATTCCAACGCTACAATCCATCAAGGCATCCCATCTGACACCTCAGAAATATCATCTTATACATCACAAATATCATCTAGTTCAACTTCAAGAACAGCAACAAATCAAGCTGATAGTAAAGCACAACAAACAGACAACGGTAGATTTAGGCAACTTGATATAGTAAAATTAAAGTGTGAATACGAGTAAGACTGACATTGTCCAAATAATAGAAAATACAGAGCCATGTTGTTTTCTTTTTATCACCAATAACATTCAATCGTTTTTCCTAACTAACTAGATCGACAGTGTGAAGGTGGCCTTCCTAATCGGTGTCGGTCATTCTCCCAAAATCGGTGTTAAAAATTCAAACCTAATGAAATAATAATTATTATTTACGGTATTTCGATCAAAATTAGATTCAAGATAATTTAATTTTCTCCTAATTTAAATATATAGGCAGAAAAAAAAACATGCAGAATAAAACACATTCGTCGAATGCACTAATTTTGTTTTTAAGTTTTAAATTTGTGTCATTAACAAATACTATTTATAATAGGCCTAATAGAGAACTACTGCAAACAATGAGTCTGGCGTATACGTCCGTGGCGGCAAAGGCCTATTTTTAAGGAGTGGGTAACTCTAAAGAGTTCAGACTTTGTCCTACTATTCTTGGTAAGAAATAACAGAAAACCACCGAGAATAAATTATCTAGATACAGTATTTAATTTTGATAGAAAGAATATATTTTTTTTGTTCTGCCCATATATTATCTAAGTTTTGTCGAAAAACTGTAAATGATAATCATTATTTCATCAGCGTAGGTTTATTAAAAGCGATAAGTGAATATTTAATGAATTAGTGAATAGAAGACACGTCTTTAATAAATGGCATTTAAAGTAGACGCATTCTCGTATTACCAGCACAGAGTATTTCGTTTTGTTATAAAATCTCCGACAATTCTATATTCTATATATCATTCCTATTTTTTGTCGTTCGCCATTCGCCGTTTTTTGAAGAATCACAGACACCACCTTCCTAATACTCCTCTAATGTCTCACAAATATTACACATCTTGCTTCGGTCGAATTGACGAACTTGCCTCCGCTCATTGCTATTTTTACTCTGTAAAGTGAACTGACACAACGCAAAACATTAGTAAGGTGACAACCAATATATCTGATAATATTTGCTTAACTCAAGCGAACAATAACTCGTTTGACATCGCGTTTCAATCCTATGCGAAAATACACGAAAGATCTAGGTCGTGTTGGGTAGAAACAAAGGATACCGAGCTACAAAACACCCCTAAAATCATATTTATATATTGTATTCCACGTGGGTTTTGCCACAGAGAAGAGAGGTGAATATGTTTGATATATCAGATTAAACAAGAGCAATTAAATAATAGTCCAAATCTCATTTAGCTCGTTTTTAATATAACCTTTTGATGAATTTCACTTCAATAATATGTTTATTATTCAGATTTATTGTTGATAATTGGTTATGTCGTTGGTGGACTAGTGTTGATATTCATACTAGTAACTGTATGTGTTGTATTCAGGTGAGATACATTTTTAAAATGTCCCCTAAAACATACTGACAAGACATAAAATATCTGATTCCCAAAATGCGGAGTGAGTATTGACACCAATACACGTTTGAATAAAATCATGAAGCAGAGAGAGAAAGAGAGGGGGAGAGAGAGAGAGAGAGAGAGAGGGGGAGAGAGAGATAGAGAAAGAGAGAGAGAGGGGGAGAGAGAGATAGAGAAAGAGAGAGAGAGAGAGGGGGGGGGGGTAACGTAAGTCGATACTGACCAAGCCATTTTGAGATGAACATCTTGTAACCGTTAATCAATAACTCTTGTATAGCAGAGGTCTT
This sequence comes from Patella vulgata, assembly GCF_932274485.2. Lineage (NCBI taxonomy): Eukaryota > Metazoa > Mollusca > Gastropoda > Patellidae > Patella > Patella vulgata. Next base: position 1,639,627 of record NC_065886.2, on the reverse strand, counting down.
TAGTAGTGGGGTGGAAACAATCTGGCAGACAATGGGATGTAATGATCAATTTGTTGGATGATCATCCGCCCACCGCTTATCAATTTGTTGAATGATGTTTGTACTAACATTACACTATTATAAGAAGCTTACAAACTGATTAATATAAATTAACTCTGTTGTAAATAATTCTATGATTATCTACTTTTAGAATACGAAGAAACAAAGCTAATGTCTTACAACAGCATGCACACGTGCATATTAACAATACTACTCCAAACTACTTCGTACTAGAGAGTCTGAATACCCAGGATGACGACGTTAAATATGATAATATTAATACCAATCCATCGGGGATAAAACCAGGTCGTACACCAGAATATGCCGTCGTGAATAAGGCCAGAAAAGGGTTTAATGTGACTAATGTGAATCCACCTGATCAAGCATTAAAGAGCAATGAAACTGGTGAGTTGGATATGGAAATACTAGAGAACGAACTGTACATACCCTTCGTGGCATCTACCAATCTAGATAACACTGTTGCTGTGGCTTCTACAACCAATAACATACCACAACATCAACCTTCAGGAGATATGGAAATACTAGAAAACGAACTGTACACACCCTACGAGGCATCTACCAATCTAGATAACACTGATGATGTGGCTTCTACAACCAGTCATATACAACAGCATCGGCCTTCAGGAGATATGGAAATCATGGAAAATGATTTGTATGTTCCTTTTGAAAACTCCGCTGTTGAGGTGTCGAAACCTGCGATGAGTTGTGTGTATGATAATGCATCCAACAACGGAACAAAGCAAAACGTTGCTGCACCTGAGATGGAAATCCTAGAAAATGATTTGTATGTTCCTTTTGAAGACACTAATAATGCTGTTTTCGACAACGCACCTAAATCGGAGACTGATAAGCCAAGCGACCAAGCACCTATTATGGAAATCATAGAAAATGATTTATACGTTCCTTTCGAAAAAAACACAAGTATGATTTAAGTTCTTAATTACTAAACACACAAATAACTGTAATCCGAAATACGGACAATGTGTTTTGTGCGGTTATTCAATACTATGTAATAGCATAATCTTGAATTTGTTTTAGTTGAGTCCCCAAAAATGTTAAATACCCTCCCACGTTGCTTACATATTACGGTTGTGAACATCCCCATTTAAACAACGATCGTAGTAAAAGCGCACAGAGCACTATCACTAGTGAATGTCGGCGCGATATAAATGTATATATTATTATTATTAATATTATTATTATTATTGTATATACATGTATTATAAATACAGTATTCTCCTCAAATCATATATACTAGTGTTGTCATGGCACGATTAATACAGTATTATTTTCTAATCTACAATATTTAAATATGTAAATAAAACAGAATAAATAATGTTGTTCTTATTTAAGAATGAATATATCCATTCAGTACAATTCTACCAATTAGTCGGATAACTTTTTAGATAGCTTACATTGTCGATAATATAACCAGGTAAAAGATTCTGCATAATCACTGCGAGTTATTGGGGGGTTGGATGGCTGAATGGTTAGCGTGAGCGCGCTGTATCATAAAGTCTGTCATTGAGTCTACTGGCGTGGTTTCGAATCCCCAGTTGTACGTGGCAAGGAGTAGGGTCGCCTGTCCAACCTCGTGGGTTTTCTCCGGGGCCTCCGGTTTCCTCCCACTGCTAAAGACCCCTACGCGCAAGCGAATTATTGAAATAAAATTAAACCATATGTTAGTCCCGAAATGACCTAGTTTGTGTCGAGTGGACGTTAAACCCCATTTCTCTCTCTCTCTGCGAGTTATTTGGCGGGGGAGGGGTGCGATAGATTATCGTAAACGACACCTACTCACTTTACCACATTGGTGAAACGTACGATTCATAGCCTGGAATTAGTGGGCTATCCGCAATAGATGCTGACATTTAGAAATTGATGTAATGACAAACATAAAACTGCTTTCGGGGCGGTTATATCAACTTACACACTGGAGCCTTTGTTCTGACTCGGTTGTTCATGTTACTGATTAATCTGTAATGTGTTGTTTTAGCACATGCACAGGTTATCATTTGGGGAAAGTACGTGTTCATATAGATGAACACCCCAACATACTAACCTGGGTATTGTGGAAAAGGAACCAAGCTGATTGGGACCATGGCTGATTGGGCCAAAAGTCAAAGCTGATTGGGACCACATTCCAGGCTGATTGGGACCACATTCCAGGCTGATTGGGACCACCACTAGGCTGATTCGGACCACACGATAAAAAATACTATAAACTGAGGTTTTGATATTGAATTAAGTTTAAAGGAGTTTTATCTAGGCTATAACGTGACTATAATTATATGCTTTTATGTAGGCCTACGTTATTTATGTTTATATTCCATTTTTTTTATGTCACAGTTACTATATTAACAGAGATTATCTCATTAATCTTATGTCAATTATCATACGTTTTATGCAATTTAAACAGACCATTTTTATTTTATTTTATAAACTTCAGAGCTTGTTACGGAATCCATTATAGCCTATATATTGTGTGTAATTATACGTGGAAATACTATTTAAACCAATTTATGCTAATTTCAATAAGTCATACAAATTTGAAAACTAATACTAGCAATACAGTAGCATAACGGAAATATTGGTTTGTAAAGTAATTGAATCGCCACCAAATGTCTCGTTATATGAAATAAAATGATATTTACTAATTAAAATATTGTACAAAGAACAATTTGTCTGTCATTTTTTCAACTTCACTCATTACAAAATATCGCATTCGTTGCAGTAATTATACTGGTATGAGCTAGGCTATTTGATATTGGGTTACAATTTGATAATACTGGGTAGTATTTATTGTCATGCAAACATATTTAAAATACTCTCGTCATTGTTCTGATCATGGTTTGAATCAGCCAAGAATCTGGTCCCAATCAGCCAAGAATCTGGTCCCAATCAGCCAAGAATGTGAAGCATCTTCTCTGTGATTTAGCTCATTTGTATTGAAGCCGTCATTCACTAATTACACTATTATTTGTGACTAATTACACTATTTATTGTCACAGTTGTCTTATTATCAAAAATATGCAAACATATTTTAAATACTCGCGTCATTTAAGTAATGGTCCGAATGAGCCTTGTCGTGGTCCCAATCAGCCAAAAATCTGGTCCCAGTCAGCCAAGAATCTGGTCCCAATCAGCCACAAATCTGGTCCCAGTCCGCCACAAATCTGGTCCCAGTCAGCCAGGTCCCAATCAGCCATGGTCCCAATCAGCCAATTACCGTGGAAAACAGACCACGCATTTTCGTGCGTGCACTGTATTAGAAATAACATGAAACATCGTATTAATTAAAAAAGGTATATACATATAGTTAAAACAATAAATACATGTTATTTCAATGACAAGGGGAAACCCGGGGTAATCTTGCGTCTCTCTCGTATCCACCCATTTTCATTCATTCATTCATTCAACTTCTTACAGAAACAAAGAATACAGTATGTAAGTCAGTTATCGACCTTGACCTTGGGGTTCAAGTTAGATAAACACCCCCAGCTCGTGCATTGAACACCAAGGTAATCTGTATCTCTATATATAACAGATTTGTCGGTCTTCGCGATATTTATTTGTTCAAGACAACTAGTTATCGGTATATACCCCCACCCTTGTTTTTTTTAAAAAAAACAACAACTTAAATTGAATTAATTATCCTCCAATTGTAAAAAAAATTTTTTGACCAATTATGGGGGAGATAGAGAGAAAAAAAAGGGTTTAACGTCCACTCGACACAAACTAGGTCATTCCAGGACTAACATATGGTTTAATTTGATTTCAATAATTAGCTTGCGCGTAGGGGTCTTTAGCAGTGGGAGGAAACCGGAGTACCCGGAGAAAACCCACGAGGCTGGACAGGCGACCCTACTCCTTGTCACGGACAACCAGCGATTCGAAACCACGCCAGTTGACTCAATGACAGGCCTTATGATATAGCAAATCACTGTGATAATCACCTCTGTCACCGGAATCTGTGTTCTGATATTCTCTTACCCTGTATAAGTACCAATTGTAAGATTCGTCGTCCAATAAAACATTATTTTGTTTAATGGTAATCATTTTGTTCTCACGGCGGAATACAATCGTATGAGAAAATATTCAACATTTCATGACACAACACGGATCACGTCATTGACGGTATTCCTGTTACTAATTTTAGATTGATGCACAGTGGAGTGAGTATTCTCATTTATCACTTTGCCGGGTTTCCTAGAAAGTGTGCAGGTATTTTCGTACAAATATATAGACAATTCTAAGGCCTTAGGCAGATATCACCTCACTTCAAGCTGACTCACTATTTTCCCGCCGATATAACCACCGTAGACCCAAGTGTTGAAATACCCTTCAATATAGATATGACTTGAACTATTTTGCAAAGCGTAAAACTGTCACTTCTGGTTAGGCAGTAGTTATGCCCTGCTGTATTCTGGGTTTGACCTGCTCTACTGGTTTAGGATCGCATATGCCAATAATTTTGGAAACACGATGCCCATGCCAAGCCCACTAGCAACAGTATCAACACAGGAGTCCTTGTGATTCTATCTTTAAGTGTTTGACATTTTTATGAGTGCTATTTTGTTATATCCTCCCATATATACCGCCTAAATATCACTAGAATACAACTGAGCTGTGAGTTAGATTGTAGATTTGTATTTATTTTTGATTCGTTCTGCTTCAATCATGCTGATCTAATATTGTGTTCGGAATTCCCCTCTGGTATGCCATATTTTCCGAGAAGCTCTTATGAATTAAAGAGTCGTGTGGATTTGAATTTGTCCTTCCTGTTACTGTGTCTGTATGTTAAATTGGTACGTAGCTATACGCCTTTCATGAGGTTAGTTCATTGAACGTGTGACCAGGTTTAAATGTACGGAAAACGTAAAATAATCTTATATAACGCAACTAAAGATATACATATACATAGAATCATAATAAATGTATATAAATAAAGCGAATAAATAAAAAGGAGTTATCTCTCTTTGTATGATTGTCCATGAGACTGTAACGGTATATTTTAAGACCCCACTTATATATTATTAAAGTCAGCTCTCCAACATAGATTGTCATATATTACATCCTTTGAGAATAATTATGTTTGCCCCGAAAGAATGATAGCTATGTACATATTTTACAAAAGTAATGTCGACTCTTTTCTTTCTCTCAATCTCGCATCAGAAAAGCAAGATTAAAATTTTCTTTTAAAAAAATGTATTGATGTTAACTGAGTTTCTCGTGAATTTCACTTTTGTTTTAGAGTGTGTAAAAATGTCACATTGTATTATCGACATTTAATTCAAATACACACTTGAACTCAAGCCTAACTTTGGGAAGGCTTCTAGCGCCCGTCCTCGAGTCAAAGATATTGTCCTTAGTGATATAAACACTTTCTAATGACTAACCTAATCAATTAATACGGTATGATAGTTTTATTCGTCCGCGCCGCGGTGGCTCAGTGAGTAGGACATTGGTTCGCTAGCCTGGAGGTCCCGTCTTCGATCTTTGCGTTGACCGAGAAACTTCATCGGGATTTTCCGACGTGGTTCCCCCTTGGTAGTGATGTAGGACGGAAGGTGTGACAAGGGACAACGTATATTCGTTCGGATTGGACGGACAACAGAGATCCCATTTACTCATTGGCGTGCACGTAATATGACCCTTGACAGTTGGAATTTTAAATAAGAGTAGACCATATTACAGCTGTCCGGGCAAAATTTCCCTTGTAGCACACTGCATGGCGTATGCGTGTCTCCACTGGCCCAGTAGGAGAAGAAAAGTGGGACGTTAAACCCCATTTTATTTCATTTAGTATTATTCGCCAGCTGAATGGTTTACGAAGATGTTTTTTTAACTGAAAATAGCCAGAACAATGAACAATCCATGCTGATCCATAAAACGTCAAACACTCAATCTAATAACATTCTCTTCGTCGGATTTATTATCCTATAAATATCATTGAATATAACAAATAATATTTACAAATAACAACATCTGTGTACATTTATTATACTTTATAATTTATTATATAATCCGATTGATATCAATTTTATTATTATTAAGTGCGCAATAGTAAAATGTGGTGTAAGGTGGTCAGGTAAGGTTTAACATTGAGACAAATGGCGGAGATTTGGTCCTAACCGTGTACATGACAAGAAAGAGACTAGCCTCCACAGCCACTTGGATTGTCTTAGAATCGCTCGATTTTCTTCCACTGCCAAAGGCCCCTATCACAGAATTAATGAAACCAAAGAGTCCTATTGCAGAATTACTGAAATAGGTTCATGCCAAAGACCCCTATTACTGAATTACTGAAATAGATTCATACCAAATACTACTATTACAGAATTACTGAAATAGGTTCATAACAACAAAGACCACTATTACAGAATTACTGAAATATGTTCATAACAAAGTGACCTAGAACATGTCGACTAGAAGTTAAACACTATTTAGAAACACCAGAAATAGCCACATGACACATATGAAACAAAAAAATCTCAATATTGGTTAGTGTTTCTCGTGAAATATTTTATTGTTGAATCAAATAAAAGGTGTGGAGCAAATTGACAACCTCATAAATCAAATTCATGTAAATAAGATTTTATTCACCAGCTTGGCATCCTGTTTTAAAGATTTGTCAACCATACACGACTATAAAGATAGAACCCTTCACAAGTATTGTCATTTAGTTGTTGGTCTACCAGTTAAAGATGAGGCTGTTTCTTGTTCTATGTTTCGTCGTATTGGCTTGTACACTAGGGGTAGAGGGATATTGTTATACTCATACTCATAAAAAACATTCTGAAAGCGATCAAGAATATTGTGATCGTTTGGACACTTTGTACAACTTTATTAATAACGACATAGCAACACATTGTCAAGGTAATGGATGAATACTTATTTTTATATAATTAAAGATACATTATAATGTGATATGAATAATTTGATATGTTTGAAAAGACGTGTGCAATAATTTCAACCATCGTACTGGTTGTTCGCAGCTAAGTCTCGCTCCTCCATTTTTAGCTTAAATCAAAATATTACTGAACTGTTATAATCTATTTAATATCAGAGAAATCCGATGTCATCGAGAGTTGATTATGGTCTGGATAAGTTAATTAATGTCTAATTAATAATTTAGATAACATTTCAGGCCTAAAGAAAGACCTGCAATAGGCAGATTTAGCTTTTGTATAATGTATGTTTAATTACCGTTAATCATTAAAGATAGATTATGTAAGAAATAAATCTGCACATGACAGGTCATCGGATAGTGTTGATTTTAAGTAGATTAGAACGCTTCAGATATTCAATGATTTGATTTTAAAATGGAGAATCCAGACTAATTTTCGAATAACAAGTATCGTTGCTACGATAATAAACAATCTTTGCACCAATCTTGTCAAAACTAGAAAGAGTGATAACTTTGCTCAGAATAAAGTAAATTGAACGAAATTGTAAATACATTCACCTTGCATTATTTATTTGTGAATTATTATAGCAAGAACGGCCAGCTCTGTATCGACATCTTACGAGTATAACGAATATTTAATTATTGTTCTGTACTTTATATTAAAAGATTGCTATTACTGAACTTTTGAATGGTCACACATGACGTCACGAGAGTATATTATGTTCCATGACATATAACATGACAGAACACGTGATGGAGATCCCACAACAATAAACATTTATCAAATAAATGAAACGAGGAACTAATTTTTGTATGACTTATTTAACAATTAATTGTTCGAACTCGATAATAAAGCAGCAATAGCTGGATTAGCATGTACTCTTTAAATCGTTGTATTATATCATCTATATAAAAGATAAAAACATGTTAAATTAAATAAGGTGACCGAGTGGACAAACGAATGCACTTTAGATCATACAAATAAAATGTGTTATTGGGTCATATCTATTTTTTTCTAAACAATATTTATTCACAGAAACTGGATTGGAGAACTTCGGGTGAAGGCGCTTGGGCAACCCTATAGAATTTACCCAGGACCCCAGGTTTCCTGTCATTACCGAAGATCCCTACACGCACACGAATTGTTGAAATAAAGATGCATCATGTGTTTGTCCCAAAATAACCTAGTTTGTGTTGACGTTAATCAAGTCAGAAAAATATCTCGAACATAGCAAACTGTTTGTTTCTGTTGTAAGGAGTTATTATTATTTTTTTCTTTTCAATTAGATGATGTCTAGCGTTGCCTGCATGTGTTTCACAGGGACATGTAACACTGATGAGAGAAACTATTTGGAAACTGTTGCTTGTGGAATTTGGTAGTCTGCTGTCTAAAGGGATTAATCATTGCATCTAGTGAAACTGGAAATCGTATTCTTACTAAATTAATGTGTGATATTTCACCTAGAAGAAATAAAATATAAGATTTGATTTGATTAGTAAACTTACAAACTTCGCCTAAAAGTGACAGCTGTCGATTACCAGATATCGCGACTATATATCTATACTTATATCCAATAATTCAGTTAATAAACGCAATGTCCTCTGTCACAATACCATGTGTTTACGTATGGTGTTTGAAGTTTTATACCAATCTAACCAAAACAAAACCTTCTGCGTCTTCTCCCAACAACTATTACTTCTAATACCGCCGAACCACAACATTTTTGCTGTTTAGTCTGATTGAATAGTTTTATTTTATTTATCACAGTCACTAACGGAGGGGTGGGGTGGAGCTATTTTCAGCCCATTTTGGGTCTCGATCCCAACTTCCAATTCCATTTAACTCTATTAAATGACTGTCTGATGTCCTTAAACATGCACAATTTTACACCTGCTTTGTCGATCCAACTATGTTCATAATGGAAACATCGAGGGCCGCCTACAAGAATATCCCAGCTAGCCGTTACTGGGTTTAGATTCTGTGCCTACGTTTCACTATAAAGTTGATATAACCTTAGTGGGTTATATTCATTTTCACATGCCTACAATTATGCCAAAATCACGTTTCAGTTGCGCTAAGTCTCTTCAGTGGTACGTTTTCAAAGCATAAAGAGACCATCACATATAAGTAACACGTTTAGGCAAATCTCTAAATATGTCAACAATTACTCCGCCAGATTGATATATATGATAAACGTTACATTAGTTTTCTGCAATTATCGGGAGAAACAGACATAGACGTATGAGCCAGGGGCGTGGATAAGGAGTGGGCTGTGGGCTGGTAGCTGACCCACTAACTGTCAGACAGAAGGGTGAAGTGACATTTTTTTAGATATATCATCTTGTTGGCGAAAAAATTGCCCGCAAACTAATAAAACAGAAATAATTTTACTTTTCTTTTGATTGAGTACCGCGATTTTTAACTGAATTGACTATGAATTTAAACATTTTGCATACAGATATAATTGGCGTTTTTTTTTATCGAGATAAAATTCTTCATAGTCAAAACGGAAATAAGCTGGGATGCAGTGATCGATTCGTGATTCAGCATGTTTAAATGTTAGCATGTTTATAATGTAAATCGGGAAACAGCGTGTAATCTAGTAGTACTAGTATGCTTATGTTACATTATAAACTGCTAACTTGATAAAGTGTAGTCGACGTTATAGTTCAATGGTCTTGTTGCTAGGGTTTTAGACGTTGCATTTTAATAATTTTAATGCCAGTGTGTATTCGATGGTGACACAATATTACTAAACTCTTTCTTTATAACTGAATAATATATTTTTTTAAGTGTATGTTTTTTTTGTAAAGTTGTATAGTATTATTGTTGTGTGTATGAGGAATTACAAGTGATAGAAATTGATGACGTTTGTCAGACAAGTTGGTATTTTGTTATGGAAGAATTCTTTAATACAAAAAAAGAAAATCTGTGCGTCGGTCGTGGAGGTGTTCTCTCCCCTTCTTCTTGTCGCCATACTGGTTCTCGTCAGTGCAACCAGTGTAAATATCCACCTAACGTGTATGACGTTGTTGATGTCACAGTACGAGAAGATTCTAGCGGACAAATTGTCTGATATACACCCAACATTCCGATAGTTGATGATATTATACACGATTTCATTACATCTATAAATACAGATTTGGATGATCGTTCCTTCAAATGTAATTAACAACATTCATTTATCTCTACCGCCTCCTTAATCTAAATGCCACTCCCTCCTTAATATGCATGCCACCTCCTTAATCTACATGCCACTCCTTCCTTAATTCATATGTCACCCCTTTTTAATCTAAATGCCACCCTTTCTTAATCTAAATGCCACGCCCTCCTTAATCTACAAGGCACCTCTTTAATCTACATGCCACCCCTTTTAATCTAAAAGCCACCCTTTCTTAATCTAAATGCTACTCCTTTCTTAATCTAAATACCACTCTTCCTTAATGTAGATGCCACTCCCCCCTGTTTCTAAATGACACCTTCTTGGATACATATTGTGCAACTCCTTCCTTAATCTAAATATCATCCCTTCCTTAATTTAAATGCCACTATCCCCTTAATCTAATTACCACCCTTCCTGGATATGTATACCCTTCATTCCTTCATCTAAATTCCACCCTCTCCTTAATCTAAATGCCCTCACCTCATTAACTTAAATATCCCACCTCTCCCTTAATCTAAATGGCACTCTCTCAATAACCTAAATGCTACCCCTTCCCTTAAACATCCAAGAGCTAAATCTGCCTATTTCAGGTCTTTCTTTAGGCCTGAAATGTTTCCTAAATTATTAATTACACATTAATTGACTGATCCAGGCCATAATCAACTCTCGATGGCTTCAGATTTCTCCGATATTAAATGGATTAGAATATTCAGTCATATTTTGATTTAATTTAAAAACTTAGCTTCGAACAACCAGTACGGTGGTTGAAATCATTGCCCACGTCTTGCCAAACCTTCAAAGGCTAATTTCTGCGCTCGCAATAGAGTAATTTTAATGAACTTTTCAAATTATTCACTTTACATTATCTATCTATGAAGAGGACGGGATGTAATGTCCATCATGTACCGGTAATATACATAATGCTACACAAGTTGAGGGAGAGATGGTGTAATGTCCTTTATGTACCGGTAATATACATAATGCCACACAAGTTGAGGGAGAGATGGTGTAATGTCCATTATGCACCGGTAATATATACTAACGTCCAAAAGAAAGTATACACTGTGCATTTTGTGCTGCATCAACCAAAGTCGTTTTTCCATGGTATACGGTATTTGGGTAGAATGTCAATTTGTTTCACATTTTTATTTTGCTTAGAAATTTTGAGTTTGGACGCAAGAGATAAACTCAGTAATGCTTTATCAAATGTTTTTAATCTAAACAAAACTTAGTCATACTTTTAGTGTGTATACTTTCTTTTGGACGTCAGTATACATAATGCCACACAAGTTGAGGGAGAGATGGTGTAATGTCCATTATGTACCGGTAATATACATAATGCCACACAAGTTGAAGGGGAGAGGGTGCAATGTCCATAATGTACCGGTAATCTCATACTCCTCGCAGTGTTTCGTCGGATTATACCTAATCCCACTAAACAATGATTTAACGAAAGCAAATTTCTGTTCCAAATGATGATTGGTCAATGGTACGATTAACAACCAATAGCTAACTGCGTTACAAAAGCAGAGCTCCAAATTGGACCAAATATGTTTACATAACGTTACGTCATGACTCACGATTTTATTATGCCCAATTAACCAGTGCATAGCAAAATATTGCAGGAAAAATAATTGCGTGACAAACGAGGCTATCAAATTGAAAACAATGTAAACAATACTGTTTTTAGACGAACATACTTCCACTGCTTTTTATACCTTAAATCACTGACCAACGTGTTCGGGAAGACCCAGATTTAACGAAGGGATGTCATGTTGCTGTACTTGGGATAGATTTGATTGAACGGGAAGAAAAGACACACTCCCTCAAAAGCTCAAGTATCAGAAGCCAATCTAGCAATGGCCGGAGAGGGGTTTATCGGGCCATTGCTTCAGGAATATGCTGTAATATACATAATGCCACACAAGTTGAAGAAGAGTATGGATTCAGTCGTAATATAATAGAGATTATTTACAAGGATGAGGTCAGGAACTTCAGTGACATGGTTCGTTAATTTGTTGGTTTAAACAGTATTTATTTAACATATAATTACACACACAATATACAGCACATATAGGGATTCGGAAACAAGATATACAGCTTATATTAATCCGTCTCCTAATGGTAATAAAACAAAATTGGCACGTTTAAATTATGTAAAACATATTATAATTTACATAAGAATAATGCGCATATTTCAAACAACAAATATACAAAGGTGAAAACAACGTAGAGGTAGGTAGTGAATAATATCTCTATTAGGTCTACAAACAGGAACGTAAAAAATATATGCAAATCATTTCAGCATTATTTACAATATAGGTACTTTAGTTTTGTTCAATATCAAAATGTAAATCGAAATAAACACGACGTGTCTTTAGTTTCGTAAACGATAAGCGTTATACTACATGTTTAAAGTTAGCCTTACAGCTTATATCCGCCCCGCCCTTCCGCTAACCGCATCGACTATATTAACATTCATTAACTAAATCAAATGATGTTTTTCTTGGAGCCTGGTAAAAAAATTACTTTTTAATTCCACTGCACACAACAATATATGGGGACAGAAACAACTTGGTTCAAAATTAACCTGAAAAGTGTTTTCTCGTACACGGATGCTATTTCGTTTCATTTTTTAGTTCAAAATTTCTTTTTACCTGTCTTCACAACACTAGGATCTGGAAGAGTTGTCATACAGCAGGTGCTCTGCACGGAACTGTGGGTAAATCCCCAGAAACGTCAACGCTGATTGATTTATCAGGGTCAAAAGTCGCTCGTATGACCTCTGGCAGCGACCTCACAGTACAACTGGTCAGATCTTTATGTAGTGTAGGCCATCGAAATAAAAACAAGATGACTAGTCATCAACACCCCGCGCCCTTGCACTTGTTTGGAAGAAATAAGGAAAAATAACTTCTTTATGCTATTGGTAATGTATACATGTAGCTGTTTGTATTGTTACAAAGTTTTGAGCCAATCAATGAAAGAATAGTACATTTGCAAATACCCAAATAACCTAGAACAGGAATCATATATCCTATAATTTATGCAATGTATCATTACGTTTGTACTGCAGACATTTACGCTGGCATGTAAATGATTTAGTACAATCCTCACATTTATTCGATCATCATCCTCTTATTTTGAATTTCTCAGATTTGATAGTTTTATGTGTTTCCCGAAATTCCTAAATAGCAAAAGGCACAACTACTGTAATAGGTTGATGTGTGTGCAAAGTTTCAGAAAGATATCTTGAACAATTTATAAGATATGCTCCGGAAACAAAATTGTACACCAAAAACTAAGTCATTTTTGTTTCCATGGAAACACAAAAAATATAAATCTCAGAAATTCCTAAATAGCCAAAGGCACAACTACTGTAATGGATAGATGTCTGTACAAAGTTTCAAAAAGATATCTTGAACGATTTATGAGATATGCTCCGGAAACAAAATTATACACCAAAAACTAAGTCAAATTTGTTTCCATGGAAACACAAAAAAATATAAATCCCAGAAATTCCTAAATAGCAAAAGGCACAACTACTGTAATAGGTTGATATGTGTGCAAAGTTTCAGAAAGATATCTTGAACGGTTTATGAGATATGCTCCGGAAACGAAATCAGACTGGACGGACGGACGGACGGACGAACCCCGTTTCAATATCCCTCCCTAACTTCGTTCGGCGCGGGATAAAAAAGAAACGAAATATATATCTGTATTTTACTCAGATTGCTTTTCGTTCAGTACGAATTTCGTCTTTCCAAATATTAAATTATAATGGTACTTTTCAAGAGATCTGGAAATGTACATAAAACTAATATCTAAACATGTCTCTAATATACTGTGTTTTTATGTACATTTCCAAATCTCTTGAAAATTACCTTTATAATTTAATATATTGAATGACGAAATAGGTACTGAACGAAAAGGCTAACGAGAAACCACTTTTAAACTTGTAAGGTCAATTTTGAACCAAATGATTCCTGTCCACCAAAACACATGTTGCCCCCCCCCCCCCACACACACACAATGGGAATCTTATAAACATATTTACAGATGTTTCATCATGCTCTAAGAAAATCATCATTTAAATCGACGTAATCTCATTTCCCTCCAATTTTACCCCCCGCCCACCATACACGCAAACCTGCACCCACCCACCCCACCTCGCCACACATCAAAACAGTTGGCCAGGGGCATTATAAACACTCATTTAGAGATGAACAGTCCTAGAAATTTATGTTGTATTAATATATAACATGGGCATCATTTATGTCAACGTAATCACATTTTCCCCAATTGTAGACATTGCCCCCCCCCCCCCATATCTCGAAAACGACCCCTCAAACGCCTGATCACCACCCAGATTCGGAATCTACGCAAAAATTGGTCTAGAAAAACTTGGTCTCATAAATTCACAGCTCGGGTGGCGCCCCCCCCCCCTTTCAGCCACCGGACTATTTGTTATTCTAGCAACACGATGACATCTAGTAGAATCAAAATACTTTCCATTCGCCTAGATTTAAGTTAAACACTACACTAAAAAAACTGCATCCATGATTTGATTGGCTAAACCAAAACTAGTCATGCATAAACAGTCGAAAAGGGTAGAAAGACGGCTATTTTAAAATCGAGTTAGCCCGACTGAAATATCTTGTGTTGCATCGCAGCCCTCCAACCCAACCTTAATGGATGTAGTAGGAGACATCACACCCACCCTTAATGGATGTAGTATGCATCAGGAAACACAAAGCTTAAGTTTTACAGAAGATGTAAGTCGGATAAAAATTGTGACTTGTAGACTGTTCACTCACTTGTGCTTTGTAGCAGCAGCTGAGAGCACTCCATATTTTCTACTGACTGTGAACAAATCAAGTGTTTTTCAAAATTCAAAGTTGGATATGTGAGTTTGTGTTCACCTAAACCACGATTTGACCTATTCTCAATGAACATTCAATACTCTTCAGCTGACCTAAAACTCACCAACAATAGAAGCAGAACAATTACGCAGGATTTGGTTAGTGTTTTACAATCATTTAACATTTATAGTAAGAATAAAACTTGTAGAGGTAAAAGAGCCGGTCGAAAACTTAAACAAAATCAGCGCAAAACATTTAATCTTGACAATCAAAATAACAACAAACTTATAAACTTTTGTCTAATAAACGTTCGTTTCCTTACCGATAAATGTGCTGCATTGACCGAATACCTAACTGAACATAATTGTGATATTACATTCATCCCTGAAACGTGGCTGAACTCTAATACATGTGGTCCAGCTGTCAGTGAACTAAAACCTTTCGGTTACAACCTTTACCACATCACACGCCGTTACTAAAAAAAGAATGGCAACTCGCTCTCACAGAAACACACTGGCAGCGGTATACATGTACACCGTAACTTTCAGCCAATCACATCCTTTCACTCCGCCGGTCAACCAACCCCCCCCCCCCCGCAGGGTCTATGGGTCCAGAAGCTCCGGGTCCCAATTTTCCGGTACCGTCGGCACCGGAACGGCAGGTTCATTGACCTAATAGGTCTTAAACTGATTCCTTTGCTCCGGAGTTATGTGATTTAGCAGAATCACCAGACACCTCCAGTAGACCAACCCCGCCGGGGAATCTAGGGGGACCAGCGTGTACCGGTCCCTTTCAGGCCATCGACACATTTTGCAAATGGTCCTGAGGTTAGGGAATGTTGCTTCCCTCAAGGAGCCTTCTGTTATAAAGCTATATTGAAGATGCTCCCCCAACCAAATAGCACAGAACCTGCAGTGCCCTGACCTGCCTTGATACGATTTCCGGGTCTAGTGAGGTTTCCAGGGCAAAATACCAGGGCAGGTGTTCCTTCTGACAATGTGCCTTTATTTTCCGGCCAACACGACCGCAACCAACCTTTGGTGTGACCCACATTTGGTTGGAAGAGGGCGTGGGTAGATTAAAATTGGGTGCCCTGTATAAAGGCTGCCTGTTAGATTGAGTGGCTCTGGCCTGAACGTACCCTTCCATGATATCCATCCAATCTGTGGAGCCTGGTGTGGCAACCATTCAATTGCCACCGTGTTCCTATGGCATTATCCATTTTCCTGCAAAATATAGAAACTAACACTGCCTTTACCGTCAAATACGGTAAAGACAGTAATTGAATTACTTAAAATATTCCCCTCTTATTTCGACTTTATGTCGCTTATAAAATTTAATTAAAGACAGTTTGGACAATAATACTCCTTATCGTCCCAATCCGAATCCGGATCTATATTGACGCAACGGTAGTGAAACCAATCATCGCATCGGTCACAACATATCATCGGACTGCCGTCATCCGGTTTTCTACAAATACAGTAAACGTCAGTGTCCCGGTTATCGACCGGAATGGTCATGTTGAATTCCGTTCTCCTACGGAATCTCAATATCCACGGCGGCAATTCCCTATCATGACAAGACTTTATACGGTCGTGATTTAACACAGTTTCGCCCTTGCGTGTTTTGATACGGAACAAATATGGTGTGATTACTTGTGTTAGAACCCCTGGGCCCTTCCACGTAGGAGATAATTTGCGGCTTTTACCCTTTTTGGTAGCGGTATCCAGGACATAAACAGCGTCATTTAACTGATACTTTTTCACATTCGCACGCAAATCGTAATCTCTTTTCATTCGTTCCTCGCTCGTATTCAATTTATCGCGGGCCAATTTATGCGTTTCAATTAAGGCCTGTTCGAGTTTTGATACGAACGAATCTACGTCACCAGCGTTTTCAACGGGTGAACTATACATAAGGTCAGCGGGATGATTGATTTCTCGGCCTAACATTAGTTTATTAGCCGTATAACCCGTTTGTCTATTAACATTAGATCGTAAAGCGCTTGCAAGTTGCGGTAAATAAATATCCCAATCATTTTGACAACCGTCTATGTAACACTTTACTGCTTCCATATGCGTGCGATTATAACGTTCAGCTTGTTCGTTAGATGACGTCTATAAGGGGTAGTGCGACTTTTATGAATTTGTAACACTTTGCATAACGTGGTGAACAAATTACTTTCGAAGTTTCTCCCCTGGTCCGTAAAAACTTGAAACGGACAGCCAAAACGCGAACAGAATTCGTTCACTGCTGCCTTGGCAGTAACCTCCGCAGTTTGCGACGGTAGGGGATACATTCAACCCACTTCGAAACTGGTCAACCATCATCAAGATATACTCATTACCCGCCTGCGTGACTGGTAACGGCCCTAAGAAATCTAGGTGCACTCTCTCCATCGGTGAACCCGCATGATATCTATTCAGTTTATAACGGGCCTTTGGCTGTGTATTTTTATTGATATTACACGTACCGCAAGACGTGACATAGGCACGGACATACTCCGTCATGCCATACCAATAAAACTGTTGTTTGATACGATCCTTCGTTCTCTGAATACCCTGGTGACCCGACGATGGAATGTCGTGACTAGTCGACAAATTTCAATCTTTAATTCTTCGGTACAACCAACCGAGTGTCGGACAAATTACTAGGCCGTTTTACGCGAAGAACACCATTATCCAAAAGAAATAAATTACGGTTAGTCCAGTAATGTTTTACCGCTGGATTTTTTAAGGTTAAATCGCTTTCTTCCGGTTCGATTCCCGTATTCAGCCAAGTTAGAATGATCTCTAAATCTTGATCATTAAATTGGGCAGTTTTGATCGTCTCCGCTGAATAGTGAGTTAGGGAAATCCCCTCGCCTATTACGTCATCGCTCTCAACTTCATCAATAGTTACGACGTTTATCCGGGGGTCGTTCGGATACCCTGTAACCATTATACTAACGGGGTCATCGCTGATATTTTTGTCTAACAGTAAATTGCGCTTAATACCGGACTTATATGGCAACGGTATTACATAGTCGACATTTGTAGCGAATTCTATCCAATTTTTATGAGCTCTTTGACAATAGCAACAACCACCGCACGGTATATCTGTTAATTGGACGTCTATGTTAAAATCGTCACACGGTTTATCCTTTAGTTTCATGCGACTTAAAGCATCGGCGTTGATATGTAAATTCGCTTTACGGTGTACGACCGTCATGTAATATTGACCTAATTCCTCTAGCCAGCGGGCGAGTTGTCCTGTCGGGTGTTTAAAACGTAACAACCAGGTTAAACTGGCATGGTCAGTTCTTACTATAAAAGGTTTCCCGAGCAAATTATGTCTAAATTGTCTAGTGAACCGTACAATTGCTAAAAGTTCTTGTCTTGTTGTACAGTAACGGTGCTACTCGGGCGAAAGGGAAAACTGCTATCTGCGATAACTCTTTCTTGGCCGTTTTGTATCTGTGATAATTCGGCGGCAATGGCGTTCATGCTGGCAACGCTAACACCGGAGTTGGCACGAGCAAATGTTTAAGTTGATCAAATGCAATCTGTTGTTTATCACCCCCATATAAATGCTTTTTTACCGGTAATGGCGTATAACGGTATAGCGATCCTAGGGAAACCTTTGATAAAAGTTCTATGGTAGTTCGCAAAGCCCAAGAAGGATTAGACTTTAGTGCAAGTGGGAACCATCCATTTCCCGACGGTCTTTGTAAAATTATTACCCGCTTTTAGTCCATTTTGACTGACCATACGGCCCAGGAATTCGACTTCCTGCTGAAACAATTCGCATTTTTCAGGCTTCAATTTCATGCCATATAGCCGGAATCGATCTAATACCAATCTTAGGTTTGTTAAATGGTCATCTACATTTTTACCCATGACCATCGTATCGTCCAAAAAAGCCAAGGCAATATTCCAACTGAGACCATTAAGAACTAAACTAATACTCCTAGAATACCCGGACACAGCTCCGGTCAATCCAAAAGGGAGTTTTGTGAATTCGAACAAACCGTACTTAGTAATAAAAGCGGTTTTCTTTCGATCCTCCTGCTTAAGAGGGATTTGCCAATTCGCTGAATTTGCGTCAAGTTTCGAAAACCATTTATTTCCTGCCAAGGCATCCATACATTCGTCAACTAGAGGCAGGGGGAATACGTCTTTAGTTGTAACCGCATTTAATTTCCGGTAATCTATACACCATCGAACCGTTCCATCTTTTTTACGGATTAAGACAGGAGGAGATGCCCAATCTGAGTTTGACGGTTGAATGACTTTCGCATCTAACATTTTTTTAAAATGTTCCTCTTCCTCCTTTGCAAAACAAACGGGTGTACGTCTTATAGGCTGTTTAATTGGTTTAGCGTCATTCGTTTCGATGAACGTATTCCATTGCGGTAAAATTCACAAAATCAAACTGATGCTTCGCGAAAACTTCCCGATATTCTATTAACAAATTCTCAAGCCTTAATTGATCCTCTTCCGATAATAATTTCTTTGACCGATCAAACAAATCGACTAAATGCTCGGGTATTTTGTCTGAATTTATTGAACCCGATTGATTGATATCTGGCGGTAACGGATCAACAATATCATTTTCCCCAAACTCAGCGGCCTTAGCTATAGATTCATTCGTTTCTAGTTCTACCCTGTCGTCGAATGGATTGATTAAACAAATGCGTGGAAATTTTGTTTCAATATGCGAGTGTATAGAACGTGCAATTAATAACTTCGGGTGTTTTAACGGCTCCATCATGTATCTCGATAAACTTTTATTTATATTACACCGAACACGAGCTACAGACATCGGTGGAACTACTATTGTCTTAGCCACCGATAAATCAGCATTCTTGAATTGCTCGTCGAAATTACCATAGAACAAGTTAAAAACATCGTCACCAATTTTCATTCGGTCATTTAACACGTCTATATGCACTTTATTGGCCCGCATAAAATCAAGACCTAATAGCATATCGTCCTCAATAGGCGCTACATACAAATGATCTAACTCGACTCGAAAAGAACCTAAATGTAAGTTAGCCGGCCCGACAATGAATTCAGGAAAGTTTAACTGACGACCTGCAGTATGCAACTGTACATCTTTAATTTTCGGCGGTTTATCCCTTAATTCTTCATATCGGCGATCCGAGAGTATCGTCACTTGAATACCCGTATCTAGAATAGGAGACAGTTGTTGACCTTGTACCTTTAAATCAAGCTTATACATAGAATCTGAATGTATCATACCGATAGACGTCGTTAATTCGAACGTTTCCTCGACTTTCGCGGAATCGATTTAGTCGATTCTTTTATCGACACCGGTCG
This sequence comes from Patella vulgata, assembly GCF_932274485.2. Classification (NCBI taxonomy): domain Eukaryota; kingdom Metazoa; phylum Mollusca; class Gastropoda; family Patellidae; genus Patella; species Patella vulgata. The sequence goes on along the minus strand of NC_065886.2, from coordinate 1,619,310 downwards.
AGCCGGTATCCTGGAACTCTTGATCACCCCCCCCCCCCCCGGGGTGGTGATATACGCAGGGATACCGTTCGCGCGGGTGACGTTCGACGTCATATCCCTTAACAAAGGCGAATTACTTAACTCACTTTGGACCGAACGCTCGCTTATTCAATCGATCCGTTCAAGTTTAAAGATTCCACTCCGTCATTGCTAACAAAACTAAGTCTGGTTGGACACTATTAGCCCAGCCTGCTGGTTGAATACCATTTTTTTTTATTAATATTGTAAGCCCATTTAAATTCCATTTAAAAGGCCGTTTTACGTTTAGATAAAATTATTTTTTATTTCCGGCTGCATCTGTTAACTTCAATTTATATTCCGAAACACTGTTCAAGAAATACACTACACTCTTGAAATTATTAGCAGTTTTAATTATTGGGTTTTTAAAGTCGTTCCCAAAAGGGCTGTGAGAGTTACAAATATCGAACAGTTTATCAAACAATCTGCTAAATGGTGTGGTTGATTCACTTCCTTGAAACTGTACTAGCTTCATATCTCCACGTAATAAGTCTGATGAACTTAACGTTTCAACTGCAAGTTTAACATTCATTTTGTGTCCCTGCAGTAGCTTGATTGGTATACGACCCTTCACATATAACATAATGCACAGAAAAGCCACAATCATGGAGCAATATTAAAGCATCCTTATATCAACTGAGCTTGTGTTTCACTAGTCATATGATTCGTTAGAAAATATCCGATTGGTTGTTGTCCCCCGCCTGTCACACTTTTTGGGACACAATAAGTCTCTTTCTAATTGAGCTAGAATGTTCAAACTCGGTGTAGGTGTTTATTAGGTCAATACCTTGATGGAGTTCGAAGATGAGCATTTTCTGCTTAGGGTAAGCAGAGATAAGCAATTTGAGTGGTTGATGCTTTGGGGCACGATATTTTTAGTTCTAATTAAGTGAGAGTGATGGAACTTGGTGTATAGTTCCATTACATCAATACATTGACTAAGTTAGATAATGAGCATTTTCTGCTCAGGGTAAGCAGAGCGATAAACAATTTGATTGTAACTGAGCTAGAAATGTTCAATCTTGGTGTAGGTGTTTATTAGGTCAATGCCTTGATGCAATTCGAAGATGCGCATTTTCTGCTTAGGTTAAGCAGAGATAAGCAATTAGGTTGGTTGATGCTTTGGGACACGATATTTTTGGTTCTTATTAAGTGAGAGTGATGGAACTTGGTGTATAGTTTCACTACATCAATACTTTGACTAAGTTTGATAATGAGCATGTACTGCTCAGGGTAACCAGTGCGATAAGCAGTTTGATTGGTCGAGACTTGGGAACACAATAACTCTCATTCTAATTGTGTTAGAATGTTCAATCTTGGTGTAGGTTTATATTAGGTGAATGCCTTGATGGAGTTCAAAGATGAGCATTTTCTTAGGGTAAGCGGAGATAATCAATTCGATTGGTTGATGCTTTGGGACACGATAATTTTGGTTCTAATTAAGTGAGAGTGATGACATTTGGTGTATAGTTTTATTACAACAATTCCTTGACTAAGTTCGATAATGAACATTTTCTGCCGAAGGTAAGCAGAGCGATTAGCAATTTGATTGGTCGAGACTTCTAATTGGGGTAGAATGTTCAAACTTGGTGTAGGCGGCGTTCATTAGGTGAATGCCTTGATGGAGTTCGATGATGAACATTGTCTGCTTATGGTAAGCAGAGATAAGCAATCTGATTGGCTGATGCTTTGTGGCACAATAACTTTTAGTTATTGTGAAATGAGAGCGATGAAATTCCGAAGATAGATTTATTATATCATTACCTTGACTAAGTTCGATGGTGCGAATTTACTGCTTAGGCTAAGGAGCGATAAGCAATTAACATTTCGAGCTAAAGCTAAGCAGAGCTAATCAATTTCTTTGGTCGATGCTCTGGGACAAGATAATCTTGATTCTATCTGATAGAGAGTGATGAAACTTAGTGTATAGTTTGATTGCTCTATACTTTTGAAAAACATAAATGTGCGATTAATTAATATGTTTCCTCTATTTATTTTGGGATTTCGGCGGGGGACAATCCGCCTCACTGTTGACTTGTTTCCAATGGCCTTTGAATCCAACATCAAGTAAGACAAAAACTTCTGTTGCTAAAGTGTCTAATGAATTAACTTGAATTTATCCGTAATTGGCAGTTCCAGAATATTTCTTTAATTTGGTATCATACGTATACTCTCGTTTTATAGACATGTCATCAAACGTCAAAACAACGCATTTCATTTTCTGGTCAGAGGATAATTTCTGTTTAAGGAATGTAAACATTTCTGATAAATAACCCTGTACACAATTTATGCTTGACGCCCACTTTCTGATTGTAGCTGGATGTGGTAAACATGAGAAATTACGTAGATAGTTGTATAAAAAAGCAAATGTCTCACGAAAATTAAGAATGGTAACTTATCATCTAATCCTTAGAAAAACGGTTGTAGCAATCGAAAACACCGAACGTTTTCACTATTTTCAGCTGAGCCAACTTTCCCACTTACAAAATGGTGAATTGCGCCAATTGGTTGACCAAGGGCCTACGTAATTGAACTTCCTCTAGTTCTATTTATAAATTTTGGTTAAAATCATTAACAACATTTCCGGATTTAATAAAAATTTGTGTTACAGGGAGGAGTGTTTCATAATACACATTTAAGATTCATGGAAACTTTGTTGAATGAGTCAACTGGCTGGGTTTCGATTCTCTGGTTGTACGTGACAAGGAGTAGGGTCGCCTGTCCAACCTCGTGGGTTTTCTCCGGGTCCACCGGTTTCCTCCCGCTGCTAAAGACCCCTACGCGCAAGCGAATTATTGAAATAAAATTGAACCTTATGTTAGTCCCAAAATGACCTAGTTTGTGTCGAGTGGACGTTAAACCCCATTTCTCCCTCTCTCTTTATTATGTGAATGCCTTGATGGAGTTCGGAGTTACGCTCGTAGAAGATGATAATTTTCTGCTTAGGGTAAGCAGAGATAAGCAATTTTATTGGTTGATGCTTTGGGACAAGATAACTTTAGTTCTAATTAAGTGAGAGTGAGGACACTTGGTGTATAGTTTTATCACATTAATACCTTGACTAAGTTCCATAATAAGCATTTTCTGCTTAGGGTAAGCAAAGCGATAAGCAATTTGATTGGTCGAGACTTTGGAACACAATAACTCTCCTTCTAGTTGATGTGGAATGTTCAAACTTGGTGTAGGCGTTCATTAGGTTCATTATCAAACAAAGATAAGCAACCTGATTGGTTGTTGCTTTGGGGCCAATAACTTTAGTTTTAATTAAGTGAGAGTGATGAAACTCTGAGTATAGATTCATTATATCATTACCTTGACTACGTTTGATGATGAGAATTTTCTCCTTAGGCAATTTAATTGGTCAAGTCTTTGGAACATAACAACTCTGCTTTTAATTGAGATAGAATGTTTAGACTTGATGTAGATGTTCATTAGGTGAATGTCTTGACTGAGTTCAATGATAAACATTTCGAGCTAAAGCTAAACAGTGCTAAGCAATTTTATTGGTTGATACTTTGGGACCAGATAGAGAGTGATGAAACTTGGTGTATAGTTGATAATCGGTTTGATTGCTTGATACTTTTGAAAAAAAAAATGTGCGATTGATTAATATGTGTCATCTATTTATTTTGGTATTTCGGCGGGGGACATCAGTCTCACTGTTGGCTTGTTTTTTTACAGCCGGCGTAAAATTTGAGATTATGCTAACAGCGATTATAAGTTGTGTTCTGTTAGCCATCATTCTTGTATGTTTTATAACATGGTAAGATATATACCATTATATTTATAAATAAACTTTAATATTGTAATAACAGTGTAGGTGGGGGTGGGGCACACTAAACGCCCCCCCCCCCTCAACACACATATCCTTCGTTAGTTTGGCTAGTACCGAAACATAAGTCGTTTTATCCAATTTTGTTTAGTTACATTATGTATGAAATCTTTTGAGCCACACATTTTTTACGCCTGTTCACAGATAAAATTTAAATAGTTGATACGATAATAAAATCATAAATACCAGCATAGAAGACATATATTAACTGTGATTATATAATGCCACCCAACACTAATTAATAATAATTGTGTCGACTTCGTTTATATATTAAAGTATTCACCAATAAGAATATGTAACATTTTATTTACATGTTTGATCCCTGCATTGACGTACACGTAAAAGATCCCTTGGCAGTTGGAATTTGATATAAGAGTAGGCCATAGTGCCGCTTCCCCTGCACAATTGACCTCAACGCACACTGTATGGCGTATGTCAGTCTTCATTAGCCCAGTCGGAGCAGAACAGTAGGACGTTAAACCCCATTGTATTGCATTTCCTTTCATTTATTTGCATATTCATATGTTCATCTTAGTTATTTTATATTTTCCACAAAGATCTGTTCATGAATTCGACATCAAACCCCGTGTATTTGTGTTTTATGACGTAGGAGAGAGGAACTATAAGCCCAGTCTGTGACCCAGCCCTCTGCTGTGAATAGAATATTATTAATGAAAAACAATAACAATATTTTAATTATCAGGTTTATAAGACGAAATATCAACAAACCCCAACCAACTGTCCATTATGAAACAACAACAGGCCATAATGACAACATAACAGAAAATGTGTATGACACTATCGCTAACGTGCATGTAAACACAAAAGACCAAGATGAACCAACATGTCAGCATGACAACAACACAGTACAGGAATGTGACAACGACACCGTAGATGACGATACAGCAAGATACATTAAAGTAATTTAACAAATGAAGTGGAGTTTAAAGTCCTACTTTTCTCTACAGAATAAGTTTTTTAAGGGTGTATTTATTATGTTAAACAAGTATTATTCAAGAGCTAAAATCTTCCTATTGCAGATCTTTCTTTAGGCCTAATGTTATATGGATTGTTTAATGGTCGAGAGCGAGACATTAAGTAATATATTGTAACACCAAGAGGGTCATGAGGCCCGAGTTTTTTTTTACAATATATTACGCAATGTCTTAAGCTCGAGACCACTAAAGGATTAAAATACAGACACCCCGCACGTGCTTTTACAGTAAAATACGTCACAGGAGTTCAATATTTCACTAGTATATATAATGTACGATTGACAAGTTGGCCGTACGATTATTTGAAATAATGGTACGCCAACATCAAAGGTGACGTCACATCTGTATTTTAAAAATTATTAACTTGCCCCCCCCCCCCTGGGGTATAGGGGGTGATAAGAATATACCCTTCGTATGTCCTGCGTGTCGTAAGAGGCGACTGAAATGATCCCTGTAATGGGGCAACGTGTTTGCCGTGCTTTGCGACCCGTGTCGGTGGAGAGTGGAATCCTGGTAATTGAGCGGGGATTTGGCTTGCGAGCCATTTCTCTGCAACACATTACTTTGGCCCATGGTTCACCTAGACGGGGGGTCAGTGTGGCCCACTCTGATCAATCGGCTTTGCTCGTTTTAGCTCTGTAGAATGTACATTTCTCAATCTCAATACTAAGCAGAATTACCTTTGTGTCCTGTGTACATTCTACATAGCGGCAGCTTGGGTCAATCTAGTTAGATAAGTATTTTTACTTTCTGGCTTGAGTATACCCCTCGTCGAGCCCTGAGGCCATGCGCCGGATATCCGCGCTAGTCCTCCCTGGGGGAAAACGAGGTGTGAATTTAAAAATATATATATATATACTATTCAAAAAAAGTAGGGGATATTTGATTTTTAAGTGTTATTAAAGTCACCTAATGAAACTGACGAAGAAACAAATGACAAAATGAAATGAAGTTCACATTCATCGATTTATTCCAAATGATCGTTAGACTAAGTAAGGCACAGACTGACCATTATAAGGGTAAAATGATACCCGGGGTCAAACAGCAAAGTTACCACAGCATCACAACCAAGTCAGTAACGGGTAAATCCTCCTCTGTTTGCCAAACAAGCATTGATCCGACGTGGCATACTCCTAATGAGACGTCTAAGGTCATTTTGGTCCAGATTGTCCCATTCCTGTTGCAACGCAGCAGCAAGTTCTTGGACATTGGCAGGACGTTGTTGACGTTGACGTAACCTCTGTCCAAGCATGTCCCAGACATGCTCGATGGGGGAGAGGTCGGGACTCAGTGCTGGCCAAGGTAATGTGGTGATGTTCTGTTGTTGGAGGTAACCTGTAACGATCCTGGCCCTGTGACATCTTGCGTTGTCATCCTGGAAGATGAAACGGCGGCCATGACGTCGTGCGAACGGCACAACATGGACTGCCAAGATGTTGTCCCGGTAGTACTGGCCTGTAACACGCCCTGCAACAACATGTAAAGCCGTTCTTCCAGCAACAGTGATGCCTCCTGTGTTGTGCCGATCTGTAGCATGCCAAGGGCACGTAACCTTTCATTTTGGGTAAGCCGACGCATATCAAAATTTGTTTTCTGGTCACTAAAACAATTAAACTGATGTTTCCACCCTGGAATTCAATGCCACAATGACTGTAACATTCAAAGTCAGAGTCGTGCAAATCTTGGGTTGGACCCCCATGATGATCCCAAGCATCACCCGCATTCCATGCGGTAGCTATTGGTGCGTTTGGGCGTCACATGTAACTGGAAATGTTTCTTCTGTTAGGTTCTATAGTGACTTTTTTCGTAGTCATTTGCATATTTTAGTATTATGCCCCCAAAATCAAATATCCCCTACTTTTTTTGAATAGTATATTTCATGGATTCCCCAATTCCCCCCGCACACACACACACCAATTAAAGAACGAAAAACAAAACAGAAACGCCCTAATACAGAGGAAGTTTCTGATTTATTTAATTTAAAAAGCAAAATTTCAAAGGCATGGCCGGGGTTTCTCTTGATTGAGAGTCCCTCTACAGACCTGTCCAAAGTTTCACCATTTTTAATAATCAAGGGCATTGCTGGCTTAGCCGGTGCACCCAAGGCTATAAAAAAACTTAAGAATGGAACACTCTTGACAGAATGTGCCAAGGAGCAGCATGCTACCATGCTCCTTAAATCAACCGTCTTCATTAGCCCAGGTTAGGAGCAGAACAGTAGGACGTTAAACCCCATTTCATTTCATTTCATTTCCTTAAATCAACATCTTTGGCAGACATCCCTATCAAGATGGCTCCACACAGGTCACTGAATTCAAGTAGTGGAGTAATTCGATGTAGGTACCTTGAAGGCAGCAGTGAGGATGAAATGGTGGAATACCTTTCATCTCACATGTAAAAAGAATTAATGTACGCCGAGGAGATAAGGTAATTCCTACTAGCACCTATATCCTCACATTCGATCGTCCCGAGATACCAAAAGACTCTCAAGGCAGGTTATTTAAACATACCTGTGGATTCGTATATTTCCAACCCTCTTCCCTGTTATAAATGCCAAAAGGTTGGACACAGTAAAACCGTCTGCAGAGTTAAAGACACCTGCGCTCGCTATGGCTATGATGGCCATGAGAGCGCTACCTGCCAGACGGATTTCTGTTGTGTTAATTGCAAGGGTAAGCACCTTGCTCGCGAATGTCCTATATGGCAAAAATAGAAACGAGTCCAACAGGTTATGTCTGAACGTAAAATGTCATATTTTGATGCTAAAAAGCAAATAGATCTTTCTACACTTTTTCCCATTGCACCACAAGGGAAAACTTATTCAAGTGTAGCCAAAGTTTATACAAGAACCATTTCTGTTCAGACAGATTTAACCTGGCATAAAAAAGAAAAAATAACTAAAATAATATCATCAGATCATGTAAAAGGGATATCTGTCTCATCACAAACCAGTGAGAGTGCGATTCAAATTATTAATTCTTTGCCTGGCGAGGGTTAATCTTCCTTGCCTCAAACTGAAGATGTTGGGATCATCCCTAACTCTTCCCCCCAGAACGGCAAGGAGAGTTACCTCCCTCGCCTCCCCCTAAAACTGTCACGCTTGATTCCAGTTTTACTGGGTCAGGCTCACAGCTAAACGATATTCTACCAACACACGAAGGTCTGTCCAAAAAAGAAAAGAAATTGGCAAAGATGCGTGATAGAGAGAAAAAGGGTTCACAAAATCCCATCTCTCTCTATAATAGATATGGGGATGATCTGATGGACGGTATTATCGTCTCAGATGTTCATAAGGAACCCGTCGGTAAGCCGCCAAAAATTAACTATCCCTGACAATGGTCAATTCCATTATTATTATGGAATTGTCGTGATTTGAAACCAAATTTTATTGAAGTTCAACTTTTAATTCAAAATTTCAATCCTTTAGCTATTTGTTTACGGGAAACTTTCTTGCGGAATTCTGACACTTTGTCTTTTAGACATTTTGTTAGTTACCCTCAATACTCAGCTAATGATGGTAGAGCCCATGGGGGTGTTTCTATTATTCTTAATGGAGATATCCCTCAGAGTCAAGTCACTCTCAACTTGCCTTTACAGGCAGTTGCAGTTAGGGTGGCTTTGCATATTCCTATAACACTCTGCTCTGTATATCTTCCGCCAAGTTTTTTTTTATCTTAATCCCAGAGATCTTGATGCCTTTGTTGCCCAACTTCCTTATTACGGGAGATTTCAATGGTCATCATTCGCTCTGGGGTAGTCTAGATAAAAACAACAGAGGTAACCAAATAGCGGACTTCATTAACATTAATAATTTGTGTTTATTAAATGATGACTCGCCTACTTATCTACATCCTGCCACAGCTTCTTTTTCTTCCCTCGATCTCACCATTTGCTCCCCGGTCTTGTTTCAGTATTTTACATGGAGAGTAAATGAAGATCTGTGTGGTAGTGACCACTTTACTATCTTGATTGATAATAATGGTCCCTCTCCGGTCGAAAGACCTCAGAGGTGGATGTTGCATAAGGCTGATTGGGCTCTTTTCGAATCTTCACTTTTGATACAAAGTAGTTAGAAGATGCAGATGAACCCATGGCTTTATTCACTTCGATTCTTCGAGATGGTTTGAATAAACCATGGTATAACGACGATTGCAAATCCGCTCTTAAAGAACCATCCTTTCATGGAGAATATTGCGGCATACCAAATAATCAGGGCGAAGTTTCGTAGAACCATACGTCAAGCAAAGAAATCTTCATGGCAAGGTTATGTCTCAAGGATCAATTCCCGTACCACATCGAAGTTGGTATGGGATAGGATTCGTAGGATTAAAGGTAAAAGTTGTGCATTATCATTGTGCATTACCATCTAAATGTTGATAATACCAACTTAACAACATGTCCTGATATTGCTAATTCTCTGGCCAGTACACTTTCATTTAATTCATCATCCAATTTCTCCTCTGATACCTTACGAGGCATTAAAGTTCAACAGGAGAAAAGGCGACTTAATTTCAAGTCCCGCAATGATGAATGCTACAATGATACCTTTTCCATTGCAGAGCTCCGGGATTCGCTAAAGCGAGCTCGGGATACTGCAACTGGTCCAGATGAAATACACTACCAAATTCTAAAACATTTACCCTTTTTCACTCTTTTAATTTTACTAGATCTTTTTAACCGAATTTGGGTTGATGGGAAATTCCCCCCTGCGTGGCATGAAGCCACAATAATTCCAATCCCTAAACCCGGTAAAGATCATACGAATCTTACCAACTATCGCCCGATCGCTTTAACTAGCTGTACTTGTAAAACCATGGAGAGATTGATCAATCGAAGGCTTGTTTGGTACCCTGAGTCCAACAACCTTATTACAGACCTCCAATGTGGATTTCGGTCCCAAAGGAGCACTCTTGATCATCTCGTTCGATTTGAAACGTTCGTCAGGGACGCTTTCATCCAGAAGCAACATTTAGTTGCAATATTTTTTGATCTGGAGAAAGCATATGATACTACATGGAAACATGGTATCATGCGCGACCTCCATAACCTCGGCCTAAGAGGTCGCTTACCTATCTTCATTAAAAATTTCCTGGAAGACAGGTCATTTAAGGTACGACTGGGATCAATATTCTCTGACCCATTTCCTCCGGAAATAGGGGTTCAACAGGAAGTATTTTATCTCCTACTCTCTTTGCTATAAAAATTAACACGATTCCAGCGTGCCTTAAACCAGGTGCAAACGGCGCTCTTTATGTTGATGACTTTCAGATGTGCTATTGTTCTACAGACATGCGGCTGTCTGCATACATTTCTGTCAGAAACGAGATTTGCATCCTGATCCAGAACTTTATTTTGATGGCAACCGCCTTCAAGTTGTGGATGAAACCAAATTTCTGAGGCTGATATTTAATAAGAAATTATTATTTATCCCCCACATTAAAAGCCTCAAAAAGAAATGTTTGAAAGCCCTCAACATATTGAGAGTCTTATCAAATACTGACTGGGGAGCAGACCGTAATGTCTTTCTTCGATTATATCGAGCATTAGTTAGATCAAAACTCGATTATGGGTGGATTGTGTATGGGTCTGCCCGCGAGTCTTATCTCAAAGAGCTTGACATCATACACAACCAGGGACTTAGAATCAGTTTAGGAGCATTTCGTACATCTCCAGTGGATAGTTTATACGTCGAGGCGCACGAGCCCTCACTACACAACAGACGTGATAAACTGACCCTGCAGTATGCTACGAAAATAGCATCTTTACCAAACCATTTTTCATTTTTAAATGAAATATGGTTTGGTAAAGATGCTATTTAAAACACCATATTTAGACCCTATCATGAGCATTTATATCTGCTCAAGACTAAAGTTATTCCACCATTCGGTATTCGCATACAACCACTTTTGTCGGAGGCTGGAATCAGCCTTGACAGTATTGCGAATACCCCTTTCTTTAGGACCCCACCGTGGGCTATATCTCCCCAAAGATAGATTTTGTTCTTGCTCAATATAAGAAGAGAGATACTAGCTCCACGGTTTTTCAGTCTCCATTTCGAGAGCTAAGCTTTAAATATGGTGATTATGCTCCAATATATACAGATAGTTCGAAAGATGATGATCGGGTAGCTTCGGCTACCGTGACACCATCTGAAACCATTTCTATCCGCCTTCCACCTGCTGCTTCCATTTTTACAGCTGAACTCCAGGCCATTCTTCAGGCTTTAGAGTTCATTCAATAAATAACAAACAGCTTGATCACCCATTAGTAGCAGATATTTACCATCTGCTACTATCACACGAGTTGAGCAGCATGGACATTATCATTTGCTGGCTCCCCATTCACATGGATATAAAAGGGAACGATCAAGCAGATTTGGCTGCCAAGTCTGCCTTAGAACTTTCCTTATCCTATTTTTTAATTCCATACACAGATTTTAAATCTTGCATTAATCATTTCATTTATGGCCGCTGGCAACGGTCTTGGGATCTTGCAGGCACAAATAAACTTCATCACATTAAGCCTATCTTAGGAGACTGACCCAACTCCTATAGAACCAACAGGAGGGATGAAGTTGTTTTGTGCCGCTCTCGCATTTGGTCATACCTTTTTAACACACATTTTCATTTTGAAGCGAGACCCTCAACCGGAATGTGTTGGCTGTGAAGCACATTTTGATTAAGTGCAATCATCTCGGGAACATAAGATCGAATTATTACCGTTGTCAGTCTCTATGTCATCTATTTGCCCAACAGGGTTAATATTGTAACATACTAGACTTTTTAAAAGAGACATGTTTTTATCATAAATTTTAATTGTATATTTATCGTTTCATTTTTATATTTTAAATATTAATATGCATAAAAGGTTTATTTTATTGTTAATTCTATTTACTGTGATATTGTTTTTATTTATGCATATAATACTTTATCTGTGATATTTATTTAACTTGTCTCACATAATATGATTGGCGCAATATAGCACGGTGGGTGCTGACGTGTCATAAAACTTCATTTCATTTCTCGTTAAATTCACTATATCCCGGTTGGAGCTGACGTGCCATTAACATTAAACAAAATTTCATTTCATTTATTAACTTGCCAAGCCCATAATCAACTCTCGATGTTCGAGATTTTCAACAGATTTAAATACGAGTTGCGTTTAATAAAATTTAATTTATAAATGGAAAATCGAGACTTTTGTATTATCGTTACAACGGTAGTAATGACAATCGCGACTACACTGTTCTGCAATCGACGATAACTCCAAAATGAACTAATTTTACTGAAATTTTCAGCATATTCTCAGCATTTATTATAGCGACACCCGTCAGCCCTTTATCTAAATTTTACACGATGTTTGTTTAATGTAAATGTTTTAATATTAGTATATACATATGACGCTGCTATTTTTATTTTTTTCGGGTCCTTTTCAGGAATGTATACTCTTCCCCCTCCAGTAAACTATCGTAATCTTAAAAACTAATATGAAAAATATGAGGTTGCTACAGTTACCAAATACCATTTCAAATGTTTGTACATATATATAACCAAATTATTTTGTATCAAATGCTATTGTGTAAACTTTATGTTGTAATATGTTGAGATTCTCTTAATAAATCAGAATTTATTTATAAATCTCACAAAGTGGTGTTATTCTTTTTATTCGGAGAAACCCCGTTATATACTATACTATATTGAATTTATACATATAGCTGTCAGGATTAAAAAACTGATTTCCCGCCATATTTAAAGAACACAGACGGCTATTAAAATTGTCATGTCTGTCCTTCTAGAGTGGTGAAACGTGGTGTATGGTATCATTATATCAATACCTTGACTAAGTTTGATAATGATCACTGTCGTCTCAGGTTAAATAGAGTGATAAGCAATTTGATTGGTCTAGGCAAGCTCGGCATGAATAAAGTAATTTTCAACATATTTCCTAAACTAATTTTAAGTCCTTGATTGCGTATGGTGTCAAGTTCTTTGAGATAAAAATCGCGGGCCAACACAATACACCCATAATGCTCGATATAATCCAAGTAAGTAACCCGTCAGGATGTGATAGAACTCCCAATATGTTGAAGACCAGATAAAAGATCATATCTTATCACATATTAACACCAGACGTTTGTTTTCATCAACAACTGGAAAGCGATTGTCATTAAAAAATCTTTCTTGGCATTGGTGCAAACCTCGTTTCTGAGAGAAATGCAACTTTTTCTGTAGCCCATAGTTGAAGTGATATATCAACCAAATCTGTAATTTAGTTCGATTATCGGCATGTCTGCAACTCACCAACATATAGAGATCTTTTTGTATTCGGTATGAAACTCTCTGGGATAGTTGTAATTTGTATAGCAAAATAAGTTTGAGACAAAATACTTTGCAGGAGAACTCCCATTTCTCGAGGACATAGATGACTTACCTACAACTAGTGCTGGTATGAAATGGCTATTTACAATTAATGACTTATGAAAAACACAATGGATGACTTACGAACAACACCTGTGATGGTATTTACAATGGATGACTTACGAACAACACATGTGATGGTATTTACAATGGATGACTTACCTACAACACATGTGATGGTATTTACAATATATGACTTACGAACAACACATGTGATGGTATTTATAATGGATGACTTACCTACAACACATGTGATGGTATTTATAATGGATGACTTACCTACAACACATGTGATGGTATTTACAATGGATGACTTGCCTATAGCATGTGTTCTGGTCTTTTTTGCCATGGATGACTTACTCACATTTGATGATATTTACAATGGATGACTTACGCACAGTTTTCGACAACTACATCAGGGGAGCCATTCCTCATCTATGACAACGGAGCCAACAACCCAAATAGAATTCTGGCCTATTCAACCGTCGATTCCCTCAAGCGCCTTGCCCAAGCTGAGACCATCTACATGGACGGCACCTTTAAGACATCGCCTAGAATTTGAGATGTAATAAAAAAAACTGTGACTTTTTTTCCTGTGTGTTTTTTTTTACCTAGGCAAATTTGTGACTTTGTTACTGTGACTTTTTTTCCGCGCACCCACACAACACACGTGATGGTATTTACAATGGATGACTTACCTACACACGTTAAAAATATTTCATGTTTATAATATCATAATTAATTATATTTAATCGCCAAAAGATTATTAGTACCCGAAAGAACAACTGTTTAGACAAAATTTCAAATGAATTATATTTTCTAAATTTAGACAAGTTGAGACAAATTTTTATACGAATTATTTTATCTAAATGTAGGCAAGTTTAGAGAGATTTTCATATAAATTATTTTGTCTAAATTGAATTTGTAATTGTGACAAGTTTTAATTATTTTTTCGGAATGAAATATGAAGTTTGACTATTGTAGCACCATGGGTCATTTGTCAGACTTGGAGAGCGGACCACGCCTAACAAGTCACACATCCTACGTATGACCCATGCATCTTTTCTTACTAGATATCTTAGTGGACTTGTGATCGTCTAGTATTTTTACATGTCGTCTTTGCTTCCCATTCACGTTGTCTATTTACTTCTTAATGTTTTCTCAGTTAACCCTTTTTGTCATTTTGTAGCCATATGGCTCCTACAACTTATCAACCCGCCCACCAACAAAATATTTTGTTGATGAATTTTGTAACCAAATACGTACAATGTAGCCACAAGACACTCTGCATGCGCACTGATATCTTTCTCTCCAGGCTGATGTCAATACATCGTGGTAAGCCTAATGCCAGGCCATCTTCGCGTCATAGTTTTTACCGAAATTGTCTCGTCTGTTTTGCTGCCAAGCCTTCTGATTTCAAGGTGAGTAATACTTCCATAAATAAGTTTATTTTACCTGCTTCAATAACGTATACAGCATTCTAATGTGTGGCCTATGTATTTTGTGCACTGGACAGAATTATTTATGTGTAGCCATATGGCAACAGTGTAACTTATAGTTATGTATAGACTGTAACATTTGGTAACATTGTGCAACAAAGTACTGTAAAGTACTATACAGTTTTATAAGGTATTAAATAATAAATAACATGTTTTTGACATTTTCAGAATTGGATCATGTCATTTGCTGCTCACACCTTTTATGGAAGACGCGCTAAGGCGGTAGTGCCTGTTTCTGGTGACATATCTGTGGACGAAGATGTCACAGATAGTGAGAACGAGGATGAATTTCAACCTGAAACAGCCAATGAGGATACTTCATCTGATGACGATGGTGATAATAATGATGATGAAGTAGAACATGATGGTGATTATAATGATGATGAAGTAGGACATGGTGGTGATAAACGTACGGGTTCCAGTAGAAGCCCCGAATATTATTAAAGCTTACAACAAACATATGGGTGATATGGCCACCACCCTATACAGAACCCCTCTCCGAACGAAACGAAATGAAATGAAATGGGATTTAACGTCCTACTACTGTTCTGCTCCTATTCTGGGCTAATGAAGACGGGCATACGCCATACAGTGTGCTATGAGGGAAATTTTGCCCGGGCAGCGGCACTATCGCCTACTCTTATATAGAATTCCAACTGCCAAGGGATCTTTTACGTGCATTCCAATGTATACACGGGACCTCGGTTTTTCGTATCATCTGAAGGACTAGACAGCTGTCCTTGTCAGGCCCCCCGTCCTGCATCACTGACAAGGGGAAACCACGCCGGAAAATCTGGATGAACTTTCTCGGCCAATGCAGGGATCGAACACTTGAATAATGTACGCAACTGTTTTGTGGACTTTCATACAATCAATTTAATGTTAAAAGTATTCAAGTCATGTGTTTCATGAATATTGTTAGTGTCAAAGACTTCAATAAAGTTTCCCTCTGATATTTAAAGCCTTTTTATAATAAAGTTTTTCAGTACCAAATTAAGCAATGTGGCCATTTGTCACAAACACATATAATGTGAAATACACATTGTTGCCATATGGTTACATGCCCAAATTTAGTCAAAAATGCAAATTTTTGAAATGTTCAACCAAAAATGTAATGTATTACTCCCAAACGTTACTCTATACAAAGGACATAATTTTCCTACCACTATTTCAACAAGTGACACAAAGAGGGTTAAGACGTTTGTCTTGCCATGAATAACAATGCAACAGTTCGTTTTTACACTGTATACATCATAGCCGGATACATAGATACAAACAGTACAATAACAGTAAAGTCGTTCTCTCAAATCCCATCCAGACTCGCTAGTCTGCTGATAGAAATTGCTACATCTTTTCCCTTCCAGAATCAAGCTGCTGTCGTGCGATTGCTCACAGATATGATAGTTTTGGGATTTGGACCTTCAATTATGTAATTGGTCAAAAATAATCTCTATTGGCCAAATGGTGCAATCGTAATTTTCCGATAACATGTTAAACATAATATTCTCATCCCTACTAAATTATGACTATTTTTATGTATCAAATTTAGACAAGTTTAGACAGAATTTCAAACGAATTATTTTTTCTAAATTTAGGAAAGTTTAGAGTGATTTTCATGCGAATTATTTTATCTAAATTGTGACAATTTTTGGACAAGTTTTAATTTGAATGATCCTTTTGGAATGAAATATGAAGTTTGACTATATGGCTACTTGAATTGATTTAAGGTTTGCTAAAAGTCAAACTGCGGGTGGCAAACTTCCAGTTGATTTATTTGGTTTGCCCAAAGCCCAAGTCCGGGTGGTAAACATTTGTTAGATTATTTAATACGATTGAATTTGATTTGATTGAGTTATTTGGTTATAGCCGTCACAGCATTAGGCCAAAAAATGTGTATGTTTGCTGTAGAGACCAGCGAGCGTGTTGAACCAATAACAGCTCTTCCAGTTTTTATAAAAATTAATTTCTCGCTTACAAAATCGTTTTTGTTTATGTTACAGCGGTGATTGTTCCATAATACATACTTAAGGTTTATGGAAACTTTGTTGAAAATAGGTGGTCTTCCCGTTAAATGGGCACTGTACCTTTAAACGCAGATAATGTGATGACTAAAGTTCAGGGGCCTGTTTCACTAAGATAAAATCGAAATTTTAGTAATTTGATTGGATAATATTAGACTGATTTCAGTGCTTAGCCAATCAAAGTTGAAGTATCTACTAAAATTCGGATTTTAACTTTAGTTAAGATTTCGAGAAACAGGGCCATGATCTCGACTTTCATAACGCGACCGGATGACCGCCACAGTGTAGTATTTTTGCGCCTAATTTTGACTTTTATTTTATTATTAATTATGGACCGTAATTGTACTACGATATGGTCTCAAATTAATTTTAATAAATATTATCAAATATCGTCTACATGGATCGTTTTATTTTGCTATGAACTTTCCACGACTCAACTAATTAAAAAAGAAAATGAAATTAAATATCCACCAGAATGTATCGGCTTTACCTAGAATAATTAATCATTTATTTCACCATGAAACGCCAATTTAAGACCACGTGAAATTTATACTATATTATATTGAATTAATACATTGTTAGAGTTTAAATCAAGTTTGTCTAAAAGTCAAATGATTTTGAACTGAAAGCTAAACTTGGTAGCACAGGTAAGTATACGATATTTGGTAACTGTACATACATATAAACATATATTATCAATTCAACTTACATCAACGGGTAATTAGTTTACTTATTATTAAATTATTGGAAATCCCATTTCTAGAACTGTGTTGGATTAATAAGGGTATGCAGGTGTTGATAAGAATATAACCTTCGTGACCCGTGTCGGTGTACTTATGGTAACTGATTCGGTATTTGGCTTGCGCTGTTTCGCTCGATAAAGAGTCAGTCTATCGACCTATCTAAAATATTGCCGTTTGTAATAACCAAAGGTATAGTCAGTGATGCCAAAACTAAAATTATCTCAAGTATATGATAAAAATATACCCTTCGTGTGTCCGACGTGATTAAATGGATCCCTGTAAGGGGGACAACGTGTTTAGCGTGCGTTGAGCGCCGAGTATAATCCTAGTAATTGAGTGGGAATGTGGCTTGTGAACACTTTGGCCCCTGGTTCACCATGACGAGAGGTCAGACTTGGCCACTCTGATCATTCGGATTTCGTCGTTTTAGCTCGTGTGCAAGGCACGATCCCAATTTTGAGTTCAATGCTATTCACTGAGCAAATGTACCTTTGTGTCTTATTCCATAGAGCGACGGCTTGGATCAATCACTCTCCCATGGACAATATTGCAGCATATCAAATCGTCTGGGCGAAGGTCCGTAGAACAATACTTCCAGCAAAGAAATCTCTTTGGCAAGGTAACGTCCCAAGGATCAATTCCCATACCACATTCATTTCAGTCTGAGATAGGATTCGCTGGATTAAAAATGAAATGAAACGAAATGGGGTTTAACGTATTACTGTTATGTTTCGATTTGGCTAATGAAGACGAGTGGATTAAAAATAAAAGTAGTGCATAATCAGTTACAAATTCTCTGGTTAGCAAAATTTTCTTTTAATTCATCATCCTAGTTCTCCCCCCGACTTAATTTACAGGCAGTCCCATAATGATGAATACTACATATATCCTGTCTCTAAACGTTGTAAAAATCCTACGAACCCTGTAAACTATCGTCCGATCGTTTTAACCAGCTGCATGTGTAAAACCAGGGAGATATTGATCAATCGACGGTTTGTTGGTATCTTGAGTATTCCAATCTGGATTGTTGCAGGCCTTGGAATTCATACAATCATCAAATATACTATAGTACGTTATCTTTACCGATTCTCTGTTCTCCCTTTAAAGCAATCCTCAATAAACAACTTGAACATCCATTACTGCTGGCAACGGTCTTGGGATAGTGTGGGCACAAACAGATTTGATCGAAGGCAACCTTCTTACAGACAATTGATTAAACCATTACCGTTGTCAGAATTAACCTAACTATTTCAGATTATGGCGTGCATGACGATGAAATCATATCTAAATGTTTTTGTATTCCTGTATTCAGGTATTTTGGTCATTTATTATATTATCATAATAATCATGGTTGTGGGTTGTCTCTGATTGTTTTATGCCAAGCTTCTATCGTAGGAGAGATGAAGTTGTTTTGTGTCGCTCTCGCATAGGTCATACATTTTTAACACATATTTTCATCTTAAAGCGAGGGGCTCAACCAGAATGTGAATACTGTCATGTTCCTTTGAGAGTTAAGCACATTTCGATTGAGTTCAAGCATCTCAAAGATAAAAGATTACGGCATCACCGTTGCCAATCTCTTCATCAGTTGTTTGCCCAAACGGGTCTATATTGTAAAGCGCTAGATTTTTTAAAAGAGACACATTTTTATCGAAAATTTTAATTGTATATATCTGATTTTTCCCGGTCATGTTTTAAATATATACATAAAGTCTATATTTATGTTTATTTGATATTTACTGTGATATTTGTTTTTATTTATGTATATATAGATAATATGTGATTATATGTTTCTAGTTTGTCTCGAGAACCCTCACCATATGTTTGGCGCAATATATCCCGGTTGCAGCTGACGTGCCATTAAACAACATTTCATTTCATTTTATTGTTTTATTATAGTAATGGTGGTGGTAATACCATACTAGACATACTCTCTGATTGTTTTATTATAGTAATGGTGGTGGTAATACCATTCTAGACATACTCTCTGATTGTTTTATTATAGTAATGGTGATGTTATTACCATAGTCTAGACATACTCTCTAATAGTTTTATTATAGTAATGGTGATGTTGTTACCATACTCTAGACATACTCTCTAATTGTTTTATTATAGTAATGGTGATGTTATTACCATAGTCTAGACATACCCTCTAATAGTTTTATTATAGTAATGGTGATGTTGTTACCATACTCTAGACATACTCTCTAATTGTTTTATTATAGTAATGGTGGTGTTATTACCATAATCTAGATATACTATCTGATTGTTTTATTATATATAGTAATGGTGGTAGTATTACCATTCTAGACAATCTCTCTGTTTTATTATAGTAATGGCGGTGTTATTTTAGACATACACACTGCCTGTTCTATTATAGCAATGGTGGTGGTATTACCATTCTATAAATTATCTGATTCTTTTATTATGGTAATGGTATCATATTGTTCACATGGTTGGTACCATATTTTATTATCGTGATGAAAATGTATAGGTTTTTCCACATTCAAATCACAATCTAATTC
The DNA here is from genome assembly GCF_932274485.2 of Patella vulgata. Taxonomy (NCBI): domain Eukaryota; kingdom Metazoa; phylum Mollusca; class Gastropoda; family Patellidae; genus Patella; species Patella vulgata. Next base: position 1,599,221 of record NC_065886.2, on the reverse strand, counting down.
TTGTATTCTAGTGATGGTTGTCGTATCAGATGAATATTGTTATCGACACCCTGGATCACCATGTTCTAATTATACTCTAACTTGTCCTAGAGGTCAACGTATTCATATATTAGGGCCTATGCATGCCTATACCAAACCAAGCTCTGAAGGCTGTCGGCAGCTACAGGATAAGAATGGTTGTGATAGTCACTGCTGTACCAGTAGTACTGGCGATATTAAAAATACTTTAAGTCTAAAGGATACTTTACCTATTTATCAAGCCTGTTCTTATCAACAGTCCTGTCACTTTACCTTTCCTTATATTGCTGGTACTAATTATGATTACGGAGAATTTCTTCATTTTTGTATGCCTAGTAAGTATTCTAATGATAACATCCGTACGTAAACAAGGATCAATTCTGTTTGCCCGGTAAGGATCAAGGATCAATTCTGTTTGCCTGGTAAGTATTCTGAAGGTAACAGCTGTACATATTTTTTAAATCATGGCCATTATTTTAAAAATTACATCCCATTAACACCATCGTTTCACATTTCTTCCATACTGGTTTTTATTAAAACTTAGTATAAAATGAATAACTAAATAAAGATGTATCTGTTTTATTCAGATGTATCTATTCTAACAACAAAACCAAGAAATAACTAATCCAACTTTTAACTGTATAAACTCACAGTAAGAAGGTAATAAGCGTATGTTATTTCCATATTTAATTTGATATGTTGTTCTATAAAAAAAACAACAATGATTATTAAATATAATAGTTGTTAGTTGTATGTTTAATATATATTTACAGAGTCTCAGATATATAACATCATGACAACTGATAGAGTATCACGGTTTTTTTTCAATCTGTACTTTAGTGGTAAAGTATCACCAGTTAAAGGATTAACATGTTCTTGTAATATAACTAGTGCTAGAAAGTTTAATTTTCAAATTAAATACATCTTCTTGGAAAGCAGATCGTGTAACAAGGTCACAGTAACAGTTAACGATAAACCTGTATACACATGTAACGATGATGACCTAATTCTCGCAGAATTCGACGGTCACCCGATCTACAGCAAAGCTATGATAGAGTTCAATGATTTGACCGCTGACTCCCTTGATGTTATATGGATAGATTTTTACGGTAGGATTTTTGCATGTAAAATATATATATATATATATATACTATCCATATTACATGCCGATTTAACACAATTTTCTTATATTATACGCTAGCTGTCTGCCCGCTATTTAGATTAACATGTAGAAGTATTGTTTATGTTATGTAATTATTTTGTAATATATTTCGGTTTTAATTACCTTGTTTATATTTACAACCTGACAAAATACAATTAGATGACGTATTTGTAGTTTTATTAGTCCGGTTTTACTTTATTGTAGGTCCTGAGATGGTGGAGGCGTCATGTGATTGTTTTAAACCAGGTGAATATTTGTATTTATCACAATGAAATGTGTACCTACATGTCCAATATAATTGAGGATATATTGAGGATTGCAAGAATAGACGGTTTAATAATAAAGACAGTTTTAAAAACAGGCAATCTAAACAAACAAAACAACGAATTAGAAATTGCACAGTAGTTGAGTGCGGTATATTTGATGTTAATATAACTATATTAGATTAGTTGAGCGTGGTATATGATACTCTCACTATATTAAAGTAGTTGGGTGTGGTATATTTGATGTTACTATCACTATATTAGATTAGTTGAATGTGGTATATTTCATGTTATTATCACTATATTAAAGTAGTAGAGTGTGGTATATTTGATGTTACTATCACTATATTAAAGATACATTATGGGAGATAAGATAAAGAGATGGCAGTTCTCGCTATAATAGTTAAAAACTAGATAGTGTAAAGGTAATTTGCTGGAAATTTCAGTCAAATTGATCCACTATGAGCCGAGAAAGAAGCGGGTGAAATTTTTGCATAGTCTCGGTCATCATTACTAAAATCATTAATATAAACAGCATAGTCTCGATTATCTGATTTAATTATCAATAGCCGTTAGCGGCATATAGGAATCTAATCCAGCCAACATCGAAGGCTAGCCTTGACATCGAGAGTTTATTATGGTCTGGATAAGTTAATTAATGTCTAATTGATAATTTAGATAACATTTCAGGCCTAAAGAAAGACTTGTAATAAGCAGATTTTTCACTTGCATAATGCATGGTTAAAGTAGTTGGGTCTGGTACATTTGAGTAGCCAAGGTGGCTAGGTGGTTAAGACGCGGACTGGCTAGCCTTGAGGTCAGGTGTTCGATCCCTGCATTGGCCGAGAAAGTTCATCTAGATTTTCCTACGTGGTTTCCCCTTGTCAGTGCTGGAGAACGGAGGGCCTGAGACGAAAAACCGAGGTCCCGTGTATACATTGTAATGCACGTAAAAGATTCCTTGGCAGTTGGAATTCGATATAAGAGTAGGCGATAGTGACGCTGCCCGGGCAAAATTTCCCTCATAGCACATTGTATGGCTTATGCCCTTCTTCATTAGCCCAGTATAGGAGCAGAACAGTAGGACATTAAACCCCATTTCATTTCATTTTTTGGTACATTTGATGTTACTATCACTATATTAAAGTAGTTGGGTGTGGTATATTTGATGTTACTATCACTATATTAAAGTAGTTGGGTGTGGTATATTTGATGTTACTATCACTATATTAGAGTAGTCGAGTGTGGTATATTTGATGTTATTATGACTATATTAGAGTAGTTGAGTGTAATATATTTGATGTTACTATCACTATATTAGAGTATATTTCATGTTACTATCACTATATTAGAGCACGGGTAGTAAATAATACAGTTTACATGTACTGTTACAGAGACGAACGGCGGTTGGAGTAACTGGTCGGAATACAGTATCTGCTCTGTTTCATGTGGTGGAGGTAACAAAACCAGGACAAGGAATTGTGATAATCCTGCAGTAGCTAATGGTGGAATGTATTGTATTGGTAACTCTACAGAGACAGTTGAATGTAATCAACAGTGTCCCGGTTTGTAATTTTATCATTGGTAGGACATTAAATCCCATTTCATTTCATCATAAGATTATGACTCTATCGTTATATATATCAGGATGAATCTATTGTTGTAAATAATCACATGTTTTATATCAGTATAAACAGTATGTATATTAATTTTACAGTCGGCCTAGAGTATGAGGTTATGCTAACAGGGATTATAAGTGGTGTTTTGGTATTCATCATTTTTGCAGGTTTTATAACATGGTAAGATATATATCATTATATTTATAAATAAACTTTAATATTATAATAACAGTGGAGGGTGGAGGGGGCACTAAAGGCAAACTAGACTGACAATCAATAACTAACATGGTAAATCATAAATACCAACATAGATATATATTCACTGATTTTTATATAATGTCAAACCATACTATTGCTTTATTTATTAATAATTATTGTGTCGACTTCCGTTGCAAATAGAAACACCAATAACAATATGCAACATTTTATTTGGATATTCGGAGCCACTGTGGCTAAGTGGGCAAGAAGCTGGCTCGCTAGCCTGGAGGTTGCGTGTTCGATCCCTGCACTGGCAGAGAAAGTTCATCTGGATTTTTCGACGTGGGTTCCCCGTGTCAGTCGTGCGTCGGATACCCTGATAACGACAGCTGTCTAGCCATTCAGGTGGAACGAGATCTATTCGTGTATTTATGTTTTATGACGTAGGAGAGAGGAAATATTGGCCCGTTCTGTGTCCGAGTAAACTGCTGTGAATAGGATATTATTGATGAAAAAAAAATAATAACAATATTTTAATTATCAGGTTTATAAGACAAAATATCAAGAAACCTCAAACAACTGTCCATTTTGAAAACACAACAAGCCATAATGACAATATAACAGAACATGTGTATGACATCATAACAGATCACACTATCCCTAACGTGCATGTAAACACAAAAGACCAAGGTGAACCAACCAGCCATTGTGACAATATAACAGATGACTTGTATGACACTATCGCTAACGTACATGTAAACACAAAAGACCAAGGTGAACCAACCAGCCATTATGACAATATAACAGATGACACTATCGCTAACGTGGATGTAAACACAAAAGACCAAGGTGAACCAACCAGCCATTATGACAATATAACAGATGACTTGTATGACACTATCGCTAACGTGCATGTAAACACAAAAGACCAAGGGCCAGGTGAACCAACACAGCATGAAAACAACACAGTACGGGAGTGTGACAACGACACAGTAGATACATTAAAGTAATTAACAAATGAAATGGGGTTTAAAGTCCTAGTGTTTTGCACAAGATAAGTAATTAAAGGGTATATTTAATATGTTTAACGGGCATTATCAAGTGCTAAATCTGCCTATTGCAGATCTTTCTTTAGACCTAATGTTATATAAATTATTAATTAGATATTTATTAACTTGACATCTCGATGCCATCGGATGCTCTAGATTTTCAATAGATTTAGATACGATTTGTGTTTAACAATTTAACTTTAAAATGGATAATCGAGACTTTTTTTTATTATCGTTACTAACGGTAACAATGACAATTGTGGCTAAACTGTTCTGCGATCGACGATAACTCTGGAATGAACTAATTTTACTGGAATTTTCAGCATATGCTCAGTATCTATCTTTTTTAACCATTATGGCGACACCTGTCAGCTCTTTATCTAAATTTGACATGATGTATGTTTATTGTAAATGTTTTAATATTAGTATGTACATACGGCTCTGCTATTTTTATCTGTTCGGGTCCTTTTCAGGAATGTAACCCCTCCCACTCCCTTAAACCATAGTCCCACATCTGGTTGTCTTTTGTACAAGTAAACTATCGTAATCTTAAAAACTAATAATATGGATGTTGCTACAGTTACCAAATACCGTTTCAAATGTTTGTACATAAATATAACTAATTATTTTGTATCGAATACTATTTAAATGTGTAAACTTTAATGTTGTAATATGTTGAGATTCTCTTAATAAATCAGAAATATTTATAAAACTCACAAATTGTTGTTTTTCTTTTTAACCGGAGAAACGCAGTTAAATAGCTGTGGGGATTTTAAAAAAAACGGACTTCCCACCACATTCAAAGAACACAGACGGCTATTAAAATTGCCCTGTCGGTCTGTCTGTCTGTTTGTCCTTATTTGGGATACAGTAGAGTCGGAAAATCCAAGATGGTTGCTTTCTTTTTTTTGGGGGGGGGGGGGGTATTTTGATCATCAGGAAACACGACTTTCTGAGAGCATTGTCTGCGTATTTAACAATTACGCATCAATATCAGGCCTGGGAGATACCATAATTTTCACATACCCATTTGATAACTCATCAGATAATCGCCAACAACTGGTTGATTTTAATTGTGCTCCTCGAAGGATTAATCAAAATGTTTTGTCCTACCGTTGTAAATTGGGGATTATCAATACAAAGCTAACTAGAAGGGGTAAACGAGATGGTTCCAGAAACAAAGGTTCGTACAGGTAATCACTGAAGTGTTCTCCACAAATACTGAATCGAATATAAGTAACTCTAATGTTATAAAGTATTTAACAACTAACTTTAATCCTCTTAATATAATTTAATAGAAATTGACACTATACCCGCGGATCTGAACACTTGTAACTTGAACAAAGGTGCTACGATGGGTCTCCTGAATGCTAGATCAGTCCGGAAGAACATTGTACAGATTAGTGAGTTTGTAACGATTAAAACATCGACTTTTTGGCCATAAGTGCAACTTGGCTAACTGATAACGATTTTCCAGTTATACATGACCTTTGTTTGTGTCAGTAATTATTCGTTTATCACCAACCTACAGCTAACAAGCAAAGGGGCAGCACTGGTTTATTCTACAAAATTACACAGGAGTCAAATAAAGCGTTAGACAACCATTCGACATAGTCGTGTTCTTTCTAAAACAATACGTACCACCCTCCTCCTTCAGCAAAAACCAAAATTACTACTAAGGCATTGCTTGTAGAATTTTCAACGTTTCTCTCACAACTTGTCTTCTTAAAAGTTTTCTTTATGCTTTTAGGTGATATCTACTATTATTTTGAAAATGAATAGGACTCTTATGACTCGCAATCTTGTGATATACTGACGCCGTTCGATCTAAGTCAGCATGTTACTAAACCCCCTGACCGTCATGGACACATCGTTGATTAGGTTATAAGCAGAGTAACTGTTGGAGAGGACATAATCTCTGATCATCACCCAATAACCGGTTGTTTAAAATACATGTTTGAACCTGCTATGAAAGTTACAGTCACAAGTAGAAAATTAAAACATCTTGATACTCAGAAATTCGTTGACGATTTACATGCTACGATAGTCAACACCACTACATCTGATAACAACGTAAATTCCCAAAATGAAACAAATAAAAGTTCTGAACTCCGTGTCTTGGATGAACATGCGTCGCTTAAATCAAAGACACTAAAATCTCCAAAACCGTTAGCATCTATTACTTCGGTAGGATTCCTGAATCAGTTCGTATCGGCATCATGCGACCATATAACAGATATCATACTAAATAGCGATTCTTCTAACTGTAATCTTGACGTCATGTCAACTTGGCTGTTGAAACAAAGTAAAACATTTTTACCACTTCTTTCATTATTCTGGTTTCTGATGTTCTAAAAACTATAGGCCGGCTTCTAACCTACTGTTTTTTTTTTTTTTTTTGATAAAATAATTTCCCACCAATTTAGCTCCCATTTAATAAAATATGGTCTACATGATCGACTACAATCAGCTTATAAGGTCGGACACAGTACAGAGACAGCATTGATCAAGATAAAGAATGATATTGACCTGGCGCTAGACAGAAACCAGATTGCTCACTTGGACCTGGGTGTCACCTGGAATCTTAGATCACGAGATCTCGTTCAAGCGCTTAGAAACGGTTACTGGGGTGGGTGGTGCTGCATTGCAATGGATCAAATCGTACCTTCAGAATAGATCACAGAAAAGTCAATGCAACAGGTCAGTTTCCAAATCATTAACTATTGGCGTTCCTCGGGGGTCGGTGTTAGGTCCCTTGCTCTTTCTCATCTATATCTTGCCACTCGGCAAGCTAGTAAGAAAGCACTGTATGTATACAACCATGGATTTACTGATGATATACGACTATTTTGCTTTCGATGATTCTATGACATTATCCCTATATCCCTAAGGCAGCTAGAAAATTTCTTGTGGACATCTGTAAATGGATGTTGAACAACAAACTGAAATTAAACGATGATAAATCTAACTTTCTGGTAATATCAACTAAGGCGCAAGCACGTAATTCAATAAAAGCTGATGCAATCCGGATTCGAAACTGTGATATCCTCCAAAAATCTAGTGTTAAAAATCATGGATATCTAACGAATGGACATCTTTCTGCTTTACCGCAAATAAACAACATCATAAGCTTTGTACATTCCCAAATGAGGTGTATCTCCAAAATTAGGACCTACCTGAATCAGGGTGCTCCCAAAACTGTTTTCAACGCCTTGGTCATTTCGCACTGGTGGAAATGTTTAATGTTTACACCACTGGCAGGACTAATCTTCGTCCAGGGCGTGACAAAGCCCTACTAGCTGTTTCCCGCTTTCAGCGCCAGGTGGACGCGTTTTCATTATCCATTAGGGGTGCCAAACCTTGGAATAAACTACCCAGAGACATCAGATAGTGTACCCTATCTCAGTTTAAATCTAAATTGAAGACTCACAGCACACATTGTTATAATTACGGTATTATTATAAGAATAATAATATTAATATCACTTCCAATACTTTAATCATCATAAGATAATCCCGTGTAAGAGGAATCTCATGGGTACACATAGCTTTTCAAAAAAGAAAGAGTATGTTTTTTAGATATACTTACACATTTGTCTATTGGACAATGATTTATATTGAAGAAATATTTTCGTAAATATAGTATAGTAAAATTGCTACTCTGTATCGACATATTGATATTTTTGCACATGTATCAATTTGTGGCACTTAAAGATACATTCCCGCGTACAAAATGGGTGATTTAATGGTATATATGGACTAAAAACATATTCAAACTAATTAATTTGTCATAATTGTGCTTCAAATCCTTCTCAAACATTGTAATTGAGAAGGAATGCCCTGCTATAAAAATTCGATCAAACCAGGTCAGAGGAGAATTCATTGCACACATAAGACGATGTTGTCTTTAATCGCTTACTATTTATTACAAATATCGAATTCTAATTAAATTCTCGGATTATCCAATACCCGCGTCTTTTTCCGTCATTTTTATCTCAGAAAGTGTTGTACGTCTAACTCTTCTTAAAGTTTATCAACTTGTACATCAAGCGCTCAATGTTCTCGTGCTACCTTTGACATCACGCGTGCAGAAATTCCTAATCGTCGGGCTGTCGATTAGGGGAGCCCTTACATTTTTGTCCTGTATTCGCTCCATGAGTGTTTTTCGGGGAATCCAGTATTTTTCTAGTAAGATTGGATATCTCTACTTTCCATATATACCAAAATTGCCATACTTTTATTGGAAATAACCACCCGATAAATACTTTTCTGGGAACCCATCTTAAAGGCAATCCATACACATTTGACGGTACTTGTTCTGAAAAATTTGATGGTAAATTTTTAATATATAACATTCTCTTACAAACCCTAAAAAAATTTGAGGATATAGACTGACTAAAAGAAATAAAATCAGATCACAAAATTCAAGCCATATAATAGTATTTTCAAAACTTACGAAAGGGTACCTCTATTCAAAAGACCATATCGCAGTCAATATTAATACTAGAGTCATATAACTTTACATACACTTGCATTAACTATAACATATATTTTTTTCATAATTTTCGCGTGATGTTTAACTTGTAGTTTAACAAGTTGTCTTATGTTTGGTTTCTTAGCGCACGCGCAGGGGTCTTTCTAGTAAGATCAAAACCACGACCAGCAAACCAGGGGTGAATGGTTAGCTCGAAGAGCGACCAGAGAGCCATGGGCGAAAAGTCAGCTCGAAGCACGACCAGCAAGCCACTGGGTGAAAGGTTAGCTCGAAGCGCGACCAGCAAGCCAGGACTGAAAAGTCAGGTCGAAGAGTGACCAGCAAGCCACTGGGTGAAAGGTTAGCTCGAAGCGCGTTACCAGCAAGCCAGGACTGAAAAGTCAGGTCGAAGAGTGACCAGCAAGCCAAGGGTGAAAAGTCACATTGATCAGACTAAAAGCTGAATTTTGTATAATTCAAACTGATCCTGAAAGCTGAATTTTGTATAATTCAAACTGATCCTGAATGGTTTAAGTTGTATTTATCTGAAAGGCGTGGTGGCTGGTACTAAAGATTATAGGAACTTATATCAGTAAACAAATTCTGTCAGTAAATCTTGTATCTTTCTATTCATCACGAGTCAACATCAGATACTACCGACAACATGATAGATGAATATTCTACTGTAACCTTCAACTGTTCTGTTGACAGTCTTCCATCTTCAGTACCATCCTGGTCTAGATCACAACAAGGGGAACAAATCTATTATGGTAGTCAATATACCATACCTAAAGTTAGTCGTCAACATACAGATAACTATACCTGTACAGCTAATAATAATATTGGTCAACCTGTATCTAAAACTATTATTTCCCGTAAAGCCTTCGGCTTTTCATGTATATTCAGCATACTCTTCTAGTATCGCAAGAGTTATCGCTCTTCAAAGTGAAGGTAAAAAGAGTCATATTATGATGGTGTGATAATCTGCTATCGCCAATATAATTAATGCTTCTTAAATTAACCACTTTAAGGTCAACTTCCTAGTAAGTCGTTAACCTGTCACCACTTTTCAATCCGTCATAACGTTAATACCATCTATTGTTTTTGTTGATTTATTATATTGTTTAATCTTTTATGCATTGTTCATCTATCGACATGTCAGTTTTAATTACATTTTATCTGATATATTATTTTTTACATCATGCTTGAGTATACCCTTCGACAAACCCTGAGGCAATGCGCTGGTCATCCGCGCTAGTCCTCCCCTTGTAGGCAGGGAAGTAACCTGGGGAGTGGCGAAGGGTGAATATCCAAGATATTTTTTCATGGATCCCCCAATCCCCAACTCAACCTTAAAAAGACGGAAGACAGACGAAGATCCTAGTATTCCTGTAACGGTATCTAGATCTTGGCCGAGGTTTCTCCTTATCGAGAGCACCTCCAATGTAGATTTTTCAAAAGTGTCCCCTTTCTTAATATCTAAAGGTATCTCTGGCTTGGCTGGATTACCAAAAAATATCAAGAAACTGAAAAGTGGAGCATTATTGGTAGAATGCATAAAAGAGCAACATGCAACTATGTTACTGAAATCTGACATGCTTGCTAACTACTCTATCAAAGTGACTCCACATAGGTCACTAAATTCATCTAGAGGTGTTATTCGCTGCCGGGACCTTGAAGGCAGCAGTGAGGAAGAAATGGTAGAACATTTATCGTCACAAAATGTCACACATGTTAAAAGAATCAGTGTTCGACGTGGTGATAATATTGTTCCCACCAATACATATATCCCCACTTTCAACCGCCCCGACATTCCGAAATCGATAAAGGCAGGTTATCTTAATATACCTGTTGATGCCTACATTTCTAATCCTTTGAGATGTTTTAAATGCCTAAAGTACGGTCTCAGCAAAACTGTATGCAGAGGTAAAGAGGCGTGTGCCTGATGTGGCCTTGACGGTCACGAGAGCTCTACCTGTGCTGCTGATTTTAGCTGTGTTAACTGCAAGGGCAAGCATTCCGCATATTCTAGAGAATGCCCTGTTTGGCAAAAGGAAAAGAAAATTCAACAGGTGATGTCTGAAAGGAAGATCCCTTATTATGACGCTAAAAAACAGGTGGAAATAACAACCTTTATTCCGCCTACTGGATCTTTCGCTAGTAAAGCAAAGGTCCAGACGAGATCTATTAGCGTTCAGACATCTGAATCCTGCCTAAAAGGAGAAACACAGGTTTTACAGGATAACATTAAAAATAAAACTGCTTCTATGGGTACTACGAGCTCAACACAAACGTCTGTCAGCTCGAATAAAAATAGTAATAATGATAAAAATAAAAATAATAAACAGTCTGGCACCAAGGGAGGAGGTAATACCCAAAAACCTTCCTTACCCGAGAAGCCAAATAAAAAAGTAGACTCTTTAGATAAATACCACATCAAAATCGGTATGGGATAGGATTCGTAGGATTAAAGGTAAAAGTAGTGCATTATCAGTTAACCATCTCAATGTTGATAATTCCACCCTTACAACATTTCCTGGCCAGTACTTTTTCATTCAATTCATCATCCAAGTTCTCCTCTGGTGCCTTTCGGGGCATTACACATCAACTGGAGAAAAGGCGACTTAATTTCAAGTCCCGTAATGATGAATGTTACAATGATCTTTTTTCTATTGCAGAGCTCCGTGACTCACTTAAACGAGCTCGCGATACCGCAACTGGTCCAGATGAAATTCACTACCAAATTCAAAAAACATTTACCTTTTCCAACTCTCTTAATTCTATTAGATCTTTTTAACCGGGTTTGGATTGATGGGAATTCCCCCCCCCCTTTTGGCATGGAGCCACAATAATTCCCATCCCTAAACCGGGTAAAGATCATACGAATCCTACCAACTATCGTCCGATCGCTTTAACTAGCTGTATTTGCAAAACCATGGAGAGATTGATCAATCGAAGGCTTCTTTGGTACCCCGAGTCCATCAACCTTATTACTGACCTCCAATGTGGATTTCGGTCCCAAAGGAGCACTCTTGATCATCTCGTTCGATTTGAAACGTCCGTCAGGGAAGCTTTCATCCAGAAGCAACATTTAGTTGCAATATTTTTTGATCTGGAGAAACGATACTACATGGAAACATGGTATCATGCGCGACCCCTGTAATCTCGGCTTACGAGGTCGCTAACCTATCTTCATTAAAAATTTCCTGAAAGATAGGTCATTTAAGGTACGACTGGGATCAATATTCTCTGACCCATTTCCCCAGGAAATGGGGGTTCCCTAGGGAAGTATTTTATCTTCAACATTATTTGCAATTAAAATTAACACTATCCCAGCGTACCTTAAACCAGGTACAAATGGCGCTCTATATGTTGATGACTTTCCGATATGCTATGGTTCTACAGACATGCGGATAATCGAACGTAAGTTGCAGCTTTGTTTGAATTCACTTCAACAATGGGCAACCAAAAATGGATTTCGGTTTTCGAAATCCAAGACTGTCTGCATGCATTTCTGTCAGAAACGTGGTTTGCATCCAGATCCAGAACTTTATTTGGATGGCAATCGCCTTCCAGTTGTGGATGAAACCAAATTTCTGGGGCTGATATTTGATAAGAAATTATCATTTATCCCCCACATTAAAAACCTAAAAAAGAAATGTCTGAAAGCCCTCAACATATTGAGAGTCCTATCAAATACTGACTGGGGAGCAGACCGTAAGGTCTTGCTCAGATTATATCGAGCGTTAATACGATCAAAACTCGATTATGGGTGTATTGTGTATAGGTCTGCCCGTGAGTCTTATCTCAAAGAGCTCGACATCATACACAACCAGGGACTTAGAATCAGTTTAGGAATATTTCGTACATCTCCAGTGGACAGTTTATACGTCGAGGCGCATGAGCCCTCACTGCACAACAGACGTGATAAACTGGCCCTGCAGTATGCTACGAAAATAGCATCACTACCGAATCACATTTCATTTAACACCATATTTAGACCTCTTCATGAGCATTTGTATCTGGTGAAGACTAATGTTATTCCATCATTCGGTATTCGCATACAACCTCTTTTGTCTGGGGCTGGTATCAGCCTTGACAGTATTGCGAATACCCCTGTCTTTAGGACTCCACCGTGGGCTATATCTCCCCCAAAGATCGATTTCGATCTTGCTCAACATAAAAAGAGAGATACTAGCTCTACGGTGTTCCAATCTCTCTTTAGAGAGTTAAGGTCTAAGTATGGTGATTATGCTCCTATTTACACAGATGGTTCTAAAGATGGCGAACGGGTAGCTTCGGCTACCGTGACGCCATCTGAGACCATTTCTGTGTGTCTTCCACCTGCTGCTTCAATATTTACAGCTGAGCTCCAGGCCATTCTTCAGGCCTTGGAGTTCATACAATCCTCTTCATATTTAAATCAAATCATCTTTACTGATTCTCTGTCCTCGCTTCAAGCAATTAACAATAAACAGCTTGAACACCCATTAGTAGCACTATAAACCTCAGAATGCCTCGTTCGGCATTTCTGTCCAAACGAGGCAAAAACGTGTCAAAATTTTTGCCCCGATTTTGACTCGTTGTAACGAGGTAAAAAAAATACCTCGTTTCTCTGGAGTTCCAAAACGTTGTTTTTTAAATTGCCCTGTTTTTGGAACGAGGTATTTTGTTTAGAACGAGGCTGGGTAAAATTGCCTCGTTTACTAAACGAGGTATTTTATCCAAGATAATTATTAGCGGTATTTGCTGTCAACAAAAAGAGCCATACAAATAATGTTCGGACCATCATGTGACCAATTGCAGATCTACAAATTAGATTATTTATTTGGGACATGATATTGTTCATAGTTATGGCTTACTACACTGGAGTTCTATTATGTATAATAAACGCTTCCCGAGCGAAACAAAACATAACAATGTCACGTGACAATATTACATATGGCGGATACAAGCGTTCTTTGATTACATGCAATCTTGTTTACAGACCTAATGCGACATCCGTCTTTTATCTCTGTCCAAGATGACTGACCTTTAAAAGGTCACACCGCTGTAGTTCTAAGGGTGACGTCACATCACAATGTTTACCAACAAAGCAAGATGGCATCGATAACGCCAAAAGATTACTTCTGTGGCTTGTTTTTGTTGTTTTAAAACAAACACGAGCAGGTCAATCAGATTAGACGGTAAAAAATGTACTTTTGAAAGAATTCAGAGTAAACAAACAGAAAAAAACGTCAAATTGATGGTCACACGTGCGTTGTTTACATCGAACGTAGTAATATGAACTGGTACGGGCAAAATTATATCGTTTTACCCATTTTACGCCTCCGCATACTATTTTCTGTACCTATTTACGCTAAATATGGAATATTTTTTATCAAGATATACTTCAAACACCTTTATTTATTTTTCTAATACTAAAAAAAAATATTTCAGAATTTAATTTGTCGAAAGAAAAAAGTTAATATTTTGTAGTCATTAAGTCGCATCGATGTCATCCTTATCAGTGATTGTAGCGGCCAAGCGAATATTCACTGCGGATCAGTGTGGATTACATGCTGTTTGGTTTGATTATTAAATAATACGGCAATCTGTATTTATGGGAAAAGGAAAATGAATTTCCCCAAATCCAAAACTAGATGACTGAAATATTTATTGAATGGAAAGTAAATATTTTATAAACAAAAATATTCGGATTTGCAGTTTTCTAGCTTGGATGGATTTGTGATTTGAATCTCGAACTCAGTGTTTTATACATTTTATTATAAAATTGTAATAAATGTTTTACATGAATGAATAAAAGCTACAATTTAAAACAGTACAATAACATTGTGATTTGACGCTCTACAAATCACTAAGAGTATAACAATTGCTTGTTGAAAAAACGTTACTAATATGTTTTTTTTCCAATGCAGCAAAACCTACTGGACTGTTGTACTTAACTTATTATTTTTTAAAAATATATTCAAAAAGAATGCGTCTTTTACAGATTTCAATATAACCACAAATGGTTGATTGTTTTAATGCTAAGATAAGTATTAATGGTTTGTATTTGAAAATCAAATTATATAAGCGAAAAATAGTAAGATACATTATGTATATCTTAAAACACGCCCTTCTCAGTTACTACTTCGGCGAATATCATTTGATAATTTAGATGATCAGAATTAAACACCGTTTTGCTATGTTATTATTTTTTTATGATTGGGTGGGGGTATACTTAATTAGGGGATTGGATTGAAAGATTATAGCTACCATCTTATGGAGACATAATGTGTGGTGCATTTGCGGTCTTATAAAGCTCTATTCTTACATAAAGAATTCTTGATTCGCACGGAATTGTTTTAGCCGTGATCATTTTAAGTCATGCTTATGCCAAGATCTGGGTAAGTGTTAATTTAACTAGATATCAGAAAAGTACCACGTTTTCATAAATGTACTCTTTAGATAAATTGTACAATATTTATCAGTTCACTAGTTACAATAAAATCATGCATTATAGCTATTTTTATTTATTTATCCCTGGTGCTTCAAATTCAATTTAGGGTGCCTCAACATATTTAAAAATATGTTTTAAAGCTTTAGGTCATTTTATTATATCTTTCTACCATAAATAATAGCCCGAATTTAGGTATACCAAAAGTTAAAGAAATATAAACAGTTTTTGAGTCATTCAGATATGACTGCCAAAATTGTCACCAACACACATGTCGTGTTTAGGCTAAAATCTAACCAGAAAAGTATTGTCAATACATAATAAAATTTATATTCCATTAATCAATTCCATTCCGCCATTGGTTTGTTCTTAACTCGTCATTTGTGTTCATGGGCATCAGGGTCGAGATGGCAACGTTATATGTTTTATTCGTCTAATTTACTATAAAACACAATAATCGGTTAGCGACACGGGTTAACGGTATATTAATAGCTTTATTCACTGAGATGGTTCCTTTACTTATGGTTTATTTTTCGAATTGCTTTTTGTATTTATTTACAGAGGTTAAAAGTTTAAATGGACATATTTAGCACCTTCTTGTAAACCGTTGAAAGATTTAAAGTTTGGATTAAGGTTAAGTGAATGTAGGTCAAACATGCCGTTTGACAGAGTGTGTATTAGGGTGTTAAAGATTAAAAGTTATTCCCTACAAGGTGGTTCTACGGTTCTTACCATGCAATTCAGCTGTGAAATAACACAATTTCTTTCATTATGTGTACAACAATAAAACTATTTCAATTTCAAGTTGTCTAATCCAGGGTGTTGTGAGGTATGCATCTAAGTGTTTTGACGACTTGAAAAATATACTTAATTTTATAAAAACTTATTAGAATCTTAGGATGATTTAAACAAAGGCACAAGACCGGTTCCAGATTCAATAATACATATAGCAAGTATAACAAACCTTTAAACATTGATACGTTCACTATTTCGAGCATTAAACTAATGGCTGATATTGTAGATAACACTAAGCCTAGGTTAACATCTTCAAAACATATTATCAATTTAATTCAAGCCTACTGGCCTAAACGCAGATATAGCACAATTATTAGATAATACGAATTAATTAAGTTAAGCAATCCCCAATCATGGGTGAGAGAAAATCAAACCAACTTGAATATAACAACAATGTCTTCCACCAACACGAGCCACGTGATAGAGGATGAATGAATTTGTGACACCGAATCAATTAACATCTAAGTGTTGTTATCAAAAATGTCTCAGCTCTAAATTTGTAAAACTTATTTGTTTAAATTATTGCGAAAAGAATGGTTTCTTGTGTAATTTTCCTATCATATGGAAAACCATTTTTTGTATTTTTAAAAACCCTAAATGTATTGACTTAGATTATAAAATTTTACATAATATATTATGGTCGACGGAAAAGCTATTTAAGATAAGTGACGAATATTGCCCAGTTTGTAAATCAATGCACGAAGATATTCAACATTTACTAGATGTCATTATTAAACAGTTTTTAAACTTCTAATTAAGAATATAATGAAAATAAATATAAGTAGTAATGAATTAGGCACTGTAATTTTATTTGGTCTCCAGCGGTCAAGTAAAACTCCACTAATAGAATTATGTAATATTATTATGTGTACAATACGATTAGCTATACATAATAGATAATATATACTGCGTACACATCTACGAAAAGAATGAGAGTGCTAAAGATTTTATTTTAAAATTTATTAAGCCTCCCGCGTTAAGTGATGAGATAAGCATCGATTTTTAACTTTAAATAAAAGAAACACAAAGTCTAATTTACTATAAAACACCATTCGGTTTGCGTCACGGGTTAACGGCATATTAATAACTTTATTCACTGCGATGGTTTCTTTACTGATGGTATATTTTTCGAATTGCTTTTTGTATTAATTTACAACGGTTAAAAGTTTAATTGAAAATATTCTAAATATTTTTCTTTATAACTGATTTGCTCAGTCATAACATATGTCTTAGAGGCCTACACAACAATGCAATTTGTGGTTGTAATCATTTATTTAGCACCTTCTTGTTAAACCCTTGAAAGATTTAAAGTTTGAGCGTAGGTCAGAGTGTGTATTAGGGTGTTAAAGGAGCTAAGTCTATCAAGTTCAAAGGCTACTAAAACGTTACTTGTTGATGTTCTAACACCCAACATTTTCTTACAAAATGACCTATTGACCTTTTCTATATTATCGGCTTCCTGCATGACATCCCAAGACTTCTGATGCATAATTTAGAACGGGGACCACGTATGTGTCAAATAATGCTAAACCGGTTTGTATATTAAATGTTTGTCTTTGATGGTTTGCATTAAACTAAAGCAAGATTTCTGTTCCTGTAGAGCTATAGTTTTCCGGGTAGCAGATAATTTACCGTTATAGTTGAAAATTATACCAAGGTAATTAAAGCTACTGACTACTTCAACTAAAATATTTCTATAATACCACATTGCATTACACATGATCTTACCACCGTTTCTAAAAACGACGATTTTCGTTTTATTTGCATTTAAATCGAGGCAATTGACCGAACAATATTCATCTATACCATCCAACATATTCTGTAAATTATCAGGTGAGTAGCTAAGTAATACGGTATCGTCTGCATACATTAGTAGACACAAATTGATGTCACCAATACTTATAGGTTCACTATTACAGCTAAGCAGTTTAGTTTCCAAATCAGTGACATAGAATGAAAACAAAAATGGTGAGAGAGACTCGCCTTGTAATAAGCCAGATGTACATGTAAAGTAATCTGAAAATTCGCCTTTAAATTTGACACATGATTGTATTTGGGAGTACATAGATTTTAACAATTTAAGAAGTTTCCCGGTTACGCCATGTTTGAGTAGTTTCTGTCATATTTTTGTGTGCGAGACATTATCAAATGCTTTGGAAGAGTCGATGAATCAGCAATATAGCCGCTTTTTTCTGTGACAAAGTCTTAAGTATTAAATTATGTAAAGTGAAAGTTGCATCCCTAGTACCCAAACCCTCTCTAAATCCGAACATCGCATCTGACAATATAGTATGTTCAGAGTTAAAGTTCTACAGTCTCTTATTAAAAATAGACGTGAACATTTTACCTAAATGACTATTCAGGATTATACCACGATAATTGTTAGCATCATGGGGGCCACCCGTTTTATATAACGGTATAATAACTCCTGTTGACCAACTATTTGGATATACACCACAATCAAAAAGATAATTAAACATTACATGTAAAGGTGGGATGAATATCGTCTTGTATTCGAAGAAGTATTCATTTATAAGATTATCTATACCCGCACGGGTGAAAAATCAAGGAAAAATTACAATGCGACAGTAAATATACCACATCTTCACGACTATATAACAACATCATGTTGGATTGTAAATTTTCCTTGATTATTCGCCCGGAACGATATGGTACACGTTCATTGTGTCTTAAATATTGGATATTAGGATCCCACATTTTCACGACTACATGTATATAACAACATCATGTTGGATTGAAATGGACCAATATTGAATTTTAATTTGTGTTTTTAATTTCGATTATTATGGAAAATATCGAGTTAGAGACTTAGCTCCTTTAACACCCTAATACACACTTCGCCAGGGGCATATTTGACCTACACTCAATTAGCCTTAATCAACACTTTAAATCTTTCAACGGTTTAACAAGAAGGTGCTAAATAAATGATTACAACCACAAATTGCATTGTTGTGTAGGCCTCTAAGACATGTTATGACTGAGCAAATCAGTTATAAAGAAAAATATTTAGAATATTTTCAATTAAACTTTTAACCGTTGTAAATTAATACAAAAAGCAATTCGAAAAATATACCATAAGTAAAGAAACCATCGCAATGAATAAAGTTATTAATATGCCGTTAACCCGTGACGCGAACCGAATGGTGTTTTATAGTAAATTAGACTTTGTGTTTCTTTTATTTAAAGTTAAAAATCGATGCTTATCTCATCATTTAACCCGGGAGGCTTAATAAATTTTAAAATAAAAACTTTAGCACTCTCATTCTTTTCGTAGATGTGTACGCAGGATGTATTATCTATTATATATAGCTAATCGTATTGTACACATAATAATATTACATAACTCTATTGGTGGAGTTTTACTTGACCCCTGGAGACCAAATAAAATTACAGTGCCTAATTCATTACTACTTATATTTATTTTCATTATATTCTTAATTAGAAGTTTAAAAAACTGTTTAATAATGACATCTAGTAAATATTGAATATCTTCGTGCATTAGTTTACAAACCGGGCAATATTCGTCACTTACTTTACCTATCTTAAATAGCTTTTCCGTTGACCATAATATATTATGTAAAATTTTATAATCTAAGTCAATACATTTAGGATTTTTAAAAATACAAAAAATGGTTTTCCATATAATAGGAAAATTACACAAGAAACCATTCTTTTCCCAATAATTTAAACAAATAAGTTTTACAAATTTAGAGCCGAGACATTTTTCATAACAACACTTAGATTTTAATTGATTCGGTGTCACAAATTCATTCACCATCTAACACGTGGCTCGTGTTGGTGGAAGACATTGTTGTTATATTCAAGTTGGTTTGATTTTCTCTCACCCATGATTGGGGAATGCTTAACTTAATTAATTCGAATTATCTAATAATTGTGCTATATCTGCGTTTAGGACAGTAGGCTTGAATTAAATTGATAATATGTTTTGAAGATGTTAACCTAGGCTTAGTATTATCTACAAACAATATCAGCCATTAGTTTAATGCCCGAAATAGTGAACGTATCAAGGTTTAAAGGTTTGTTTTACTTGCTGTATGTATTATTGAATCTAATAAGTTTAAATAAAATTAAGTATATTTTTCAGGTCGTCAAAACACTTAGATGCATACCTCACAAAACCCTGGTTTAGACAACTTGAAATTGAAATAGTTTTATTGTTGTACACATAATGAAAGAAATTGTGTTATTTCACTGCTGAATTGTATGGTAAGAACCGTAGAACCACCTTGTAGGGAATAACGTTTAATCTTTAACACCCTAATACACACTCTGTCAAACGGCATGTTTGACCTACATTCACTTAACCTTAATCCAAACTTTAAATCTTTCAACGGTTTAACAAGAAGGTGCTTAAATATTCCATTTAAACTTTTAACCTCTGTAAATAAATACAAAAAGCAATTCGAAAAATAAACCACAAGTAAAGGAACCATCTCGGTGAATAAAGCTATTAATATGCCGTTAACCCGTGACGCGAACCGAATGGTGTTTTATAGTAATTAGAGGAATAAAACATATAACGTTGCCATCTCGACCCTGATTGCCCATGAACACAAATGACGAGTTTAAGACAAACCAATGGCGGAATGGAATTGATTAATGGAATATAAAATTTAATAATGTATTGACGCTAAGTTTTCTGGTTAGACTTTAGCCTAAAAAACATGCGTGCTGATGACAATTTTGGCAGTAATATCTGAATGACTCAAAAACTGGTTATATTTCTTCTTTAACTTTTGGTATACTTAAAGTAGCTAAGTCTCTAACTCAATATCATCCAAAATCTTCAACAATGAAAACACGATTTATTTGTCAAATTAAATCAACATTCATGTTGTGATCTTACCGGGAAAAGAAGGGCTTTTGATATCCAATATTTAAGACAAAATAAACATTTTACCATTGGTACACGAATCGTGTACCATAATGAGCTTCAGCCTCAATTGTATCAAGAGACTGGAGGGACGAGGCTAGACACATTGAACCAAATCAAACGGCGTATGTAGACTGGAATAACCAGACGCTAGAAATTTGCACTCGCTTAATGAGACTGCTGGCTTATTTCGCCGAACATAACTGATTTGAAATTGGGGTAAAAACGGAAACCATTGAATGTAAATCAGTTTATATACATTCATATTACAGTATTATATGCGTTGCGACCCACTTTTGTCAATTTCTAGGTCCCAAATGTTAGCGATTTAGCTCCTTTAAATCGGGCTATTATTTATGGTAGAAAGATATAATAAAATGACCTAAAGCTTTAAAACATATTTTTAAATATGTTGATGCACCCTAAATTGAATTGTGAAGCACCAGGGATAAATAAATAAAAATAGCTATAATGCATGATTTTATTGTAACTAGTGAACTGATAAATATTGTACAATTTATCTAAACAGTACCTTAATTGTCAGAAAATTTATGAAAACATGGTACTTTTCTGATATCTAGTTAAATTAACACTTACCCAGATCTTGGCATAAGCATGATTTAAAATGATCACGGCTAAAACAATTCCGTGCGAATCAAGAATTCTTTATGTAAGAATAGAGCTTTATAAGACCGTAAATGCACCACACATTAGAGACTTTTGGCAAGCGGATTTTTCCCATCGGTATCGTATACGTGATACGTTGCGTCAATGTAGTTTTAGAGTTTTGGCAGATTTTAGCAATTTTTGGTTTCACTAATGTATCATTTAGCCCGTAGATCAACCAGTATGCAGACAGACGGGAAAAATATGAAAATTCCGAGAAAAACCCATCAAAAATAATGATTAAATTCCAGTCGTTATCACTGTTAAAATCACATCAAATATACACCTTTGTGTTCTAGGATACACATAGATTCATAAAAACGCTATGATGCAACATTTCAGCCTCTAAAAGTAGCAAAAAAGACGGTAAAAAGACGACAGTGTTATACGGACCATTTCCGTATGAAAGCCGTTCCATACGTGGTGCCGTATCCGTGTGCCGTATCACGTATGAGAAATACACAGACATTGAT
This sequence comes from Patella vulgata, assembly GCF_932274485.2. NCBI lineage: Eukaryota > Metazoa > Mollusca > Gastropoda > Patellidae > Patella > Patella vulgata. The sequence goes on along the minus strand of NC_065886.2, from coordinate 1,577,151 downwards.
GACTTCACACGCAAAATCCATACGGATACGCGATACGGACCAGGAAATTACGCTTGCCAAAAGTCTCTATTATGTTTCCATAAGATGGTAGCTATAATCTTTCAATCCAATCCCCTAATTTAGTATACCCCCACCAAATCATAAAAAAATAATAACATAGCAAAACGGTGTTTAATTCTGATCATCTAAATTATCAAATGATATTCGCCGAAGTAGTAACTGAGAAGGGCGTGTTTTTAAATGTACATAATGTATCTTACTATTTTTCGCTTATATAAATTGATGTTCAAATACAAACCATTAATACTTATCTAAGCATTAAAACAATCAACCATTTGTGGTTATATTGAAATCTGTAAAAGACGCATTCTTTTTGAATATATTTTAAAGTAGGTTTTGCTGCATTGGAAAAAAAAAACATATTAGTAACGCTTTTTCAACAAGCAATTGTTATACTTTTAGTGATTTGTTGAGCGTCAAATCACAATGTTATTGTATTTTTTTAAATTGTAGATTTTATTCATTCATGTAAAACATTTATTACAATTTTATAATAAAATGTATAAAACACTGAGTTCTAGATTCAAATCACAATCCACCTAAGCTAGAAAATTGCAAATCCGAATATTTTTGTTTATAAAATATTCACTTTCCATTCAATAAATATTCCAGTCATCTAGTTTTGGATTTGGGGAAATTCATTCTCCTTTTCCCATAAATACAGATTACCGTATTATTTAATAATCAAACCAAACAGCATGTAATCAAAGAACGCTTGTATCCGCCATATGTAATATTGTCACGTGACATTGTTATGTTTTGTTTCGCTTGGGAAGCGTTTATTATACACAATAGAACTCCAGTGTAGTACGCCATAACTATGAACAATATCATGTCCCAAAAAAATAATCTAAATACACTGTATTTTCATCTTAAAGCGAGAGCCTCAACCAGAATGTGAACACTGTCATGTTCCTTTGACAGTTAAGCATATTTTGATTGAGTGCAAGCATCTTAAGGATATTAGATCTAATCATTACCGTTGCCAGTCCTTATATCAATTATTTGCCCAACCGGGTCTATATTGTAGATTAATAGACTTTTTAAAAGAGACAAATTTTTACACAAAACTTTAATTATATATTTGTGATTTTCATTTGTTTTATTTTAATTATATATATACATAAAGTGTTGTGATAATTGTTTTTAATTGATAATCTCTGTGATATTTGTTTTTATTTATGTATGTATAGATTATTGTGATTATTATTTAGTTTGTCTCGTATAACTCATCATATGTCTGGCGCAATATAGCCCGGTTGGTGCTGACGTGCCATAAATCCACATTTCATTCATTCATTCATTCTAAAGTTGGCGGAGAAGTTTTATGTGGCAAGACCCCAGCCTCTCTACAAGTCATAGCGAGTATACTACGCCAGCCCCAAACGACAACTTCACAATGGAACAGGTTTTAATCCCTGAAAATTTGTTAAAATCATTGACATTGAAACAGTGGCCACCCAATGGAGAATAGAAAGCAGAGGAAATAATTTTAGCGTTGTGCTAACATGGAGTGGTTTCTACTCTTCGGTGCCACAAAAGAGGAAATCAGCCAGTAAACTCAAGCGAGATTGGTATAGAAGTCAGAGTTACAATGAAAAACAGCAGATTCAACTACCAAACGTAAGTACCATTACACATACAGAGGAAAAACTGCCTGGAGATCACCCTCTTCCTGATATCCCACAAAGAAATCGAAGTCAAAGTTATGCCAGACGAAAGCAGTGCGTGTGTTTAACAAGACCACGTAAACAATAGCTGTTACCAAAAACCCGATTTCTAAAACAGAATCTTAGATGAACGATAGCATGTACGGCGAAGATATCGACATTTTAGGGTTGCCACATCTGAAACGCGACGACACCTTCGTGACGCTGATGGCGCTGATGGGGGAGCACAGGAGTATTATGCCAAACCTTAAAGTTCGGATTGGAAACATTCTACGACAGCGATATTTAGGCAATCCGGATGACCATGAATACCTAATACAAACCAAACGAGGGACATACTGGGAATGTGCAAAAACTGTAAGACAACAATGTGGAGATTTTAATCTAGGAGTCGTGCCCGTGGAAAGCTATAATAGTTATGAATGGGAATCTAACTGGAAATGGAGATCTAAATTTCCTGGCTGTAGACAGTACTATTAGTGTTTGCTTCTTGAATTATACCAATGTTGCCCGTTTGTGTATTTTGTTAATCCTTGATTGGGACTTCAAACATAACGAACTCAATATTTAATGTCATCTTTTTATTTACCTGATTCCATGATTCAACAATGTAATGTATCATTTCGTTCATGTCGTGTATTAAGACGCAGGGACTCGTCTTTTCTAAAACAACGGAAATTGTAATAGTGTGATAATCTTAGCTACAGTCAGTATTCGTGTTCGGCTCAAATTGTTTCTCTCTTGCTCGATTGTTTAACTTTACGAATTCAATATTTAATATAAAATATCATTTCTTTCGTATCGTTAATTAAGACGCAGGGACGCGTCTTTTCTAAAACACAGGAAATTATAATGGTGTGATAATCTGATATCGCGTATATAATTAATGCTTCTTAAATTAACCACTTTAAGGTCAACTTCCTAGTAAGTCGTTAACCTGTCACCACTTTTCAACCCGTAATTGGTAACGACGTTAATCCCATCTATTGTTTTTGTTGATTTATTATATTGTTTAATCTTTTATGCATTGTTCATCTATCGACATGTCAGTTTTAATTACATTTACTTTTATCTTTTTATCTGATTTTCCTTAAATATTACAAAATTTGTACATTGAAGGCAGTCACTAGTAAGGATCCCTTACTAAGTGCAGTAACTGGCCTGTCAGTACTGTATGACGATATATGTATATTTATGTTCCGGTATATTAAAGAATTGAAGAATCATTCGAAGTCTGTTATATCCGAAGAGAGAATTTACACCTCTAAAATATCACACGACCAAACATTCTTATTTATTCAGCAATAATCCCAGTAAGCAATCATTATTATTCTAGCGATCGCATGGATAGTAAGATCCTGTAGATTTCGTGCTAGTGTGGACGTTAGCTCCATACTTTTGAGTTTTCACTCATTTTTTACTGGTTGAACGTTGTTCAATGGCTACCGATATGGACGATGTCCTATCTTTTATCGACCCAGAAGCTGATTCTGAGTCGTTTAGTTTTGTACCACCTGCAGAGGTATGGAAGACTATACCTTCTAAATCTAATAAAGCCAGGGGTAGAAAATCAGGTAAAATAAAATCTGTGGTTCAGGTTGTCAATACTGCTACTGAACCGATATGTACGAAGGTGCAGTCGCACTCAGACACGACGTCACAGGTGAGACCTGTTTACACGACTAAACTTATTAAAAACACACCAAATTTGATTGATTTTGATAATTTGTCTGAGGCAGATATAGCTGCATTAAAATGTAAATTGGGTTTGGTCGATTCACAGGTGAATAATGATTTTGAATTAGAGGAAGATGACTTCGCATTTAATGAATATGAGAATGTGTCAAATATGCCTAATTTAAAGGTAGAAGTTGACAACATACCTCACAAAGCTGACAATAGTCCTGTATCTGTTAGTGGGAGAATTAGTGGCGCTTTATTTGATACAACAAATAATGAACTGAGCGTGTCTGATGATTTTTGGCCCTTACCTAAGCTAAAAACTCCACAAAGAGGCGAGAACATTTCTCAGTCTGGCTGATTTGATTAATACGGCGTGCACGTCGCAGTGTTCTACTGATGATATAAAATACCTGGCAATTGTGGAATGCTAGCGCCGCCTTTAGTTAACCATGAGATATGGAACGAGATAGATGCAAAAAGCCATTCCTATGATAAAAGTTTCAGGGAAATACAGCAATTAGTTGCTACCGGTATTGTTCCAATAGTAAAATTGGCAGAACTTCTAAAAAATCAAATTTCGGGTAATGACACTGCAAAGAGATTGATTTCTGATTCAATTACTTTAATTGGACAAGTTCAATACTACTTGTCTCTGGGGCGTCGTTATCTCATTCGTCCTTGTCTTAAAAAGAAATATTCTAATATATGTAATATAAATACACCTATAACAAGCTATTTGTTTGGAGATGATATTTCTAAAGAAATTCGGAAATGTGACACAGGATTCTCTGTTACAAATAATAGAGAAAACCTCAATCAGTCTTTCCGCGGTAAAAGGAGGTTCTCCCGCGGTGGTCAGGCTATCCGAGACAGGGGTCAATGGCGATATAATAATTATAATAATAGTAATAGATTTTAGCCATACACCAATTACAGGGGCTCAAGAAGAGGTCGTCGGTATTTGAAATTCCATTTTGATGTGTGGCATAAACTGACAAACGATCCATGGATTTTGGATGTTATTTGTGGATATAAAATTGAATTTGTTAATAAAGTGATTCAATTGTGTTTGCCTAATGTTATTAATTTTTCAGATGAATTTAGATTAATAATCGATAATAAGGTTAGTGAACTTCTATCTAAAGGGGCTATCATTCCCTCTGTTTGGGAAAAAGGTCAGTTTGTGTCCAATTTATTTATTGTTCCGAAGCCTAATGGTAAATTTCGTCCTGTTATAAACTTAAAGATGGGTTACCGCGTACAAACTGGGTGATTTAATGGTATATATGGACTAAAAACATATTCAAACTAATTAATTTGTCATAATTATGCTTCAAATCCTTCTCAAACATTGTAATTGCGAAGGAATGCCCTGCTATAAAAATTCGATCAAACCAGGTCATGTTTACGTCACGTCTTGGAAATCAGAGGAGAATTCATTGCATACATAAGACGATGTTGTCTTTAATCGCTTACTATTTATTACAAATATCGAATCCTAATTAAATTCTCGGATTATCCACTACCCGCGCCTTTTTCCGCCATTTTTATCTCAGAAAGTGTTGTACGTCTAACTTTTCATAAAGTTTATCAACTTGTACATTAAGCGCTCAATGTTCGTGTGTGACCTTTGGCCTCACGCGTGCAGAAATGCTTAATCGTCGGGCTGTTGATTAGGGGAACCCTTACATTTTTGTCCTGTATACGCTCCATGAGTGTTTTTCGGGGAATACAGTATTTTTCTAGTAAGATTGGATATCTCTACTTTCCATATATACCAATATTGCCATACTTTTATTGGAAATAACCACCCGATAAATACTTTTCTGGGAACCCATCTTTAAAGCCATTAAATGAGTTTGTTCTGTACGAACATTTTAAACAAAAAACTTTTCAGATTGTTCTTGATACATTGCAAAAGGGAGACTTTTTTACTTCAATAGATCTTAAAGATGCATATTTTAGTATTGCTATACATAAGGAGTATTAGAAATTTTTAAAATTTGTTTAGAACAATATATTTTATCAGTTTGTCTGTCTACCATTTGGATTGTCTTCGGCTCCTCGGGTCTTTACCAAAATTTTAAAACCAATATATACTTGGTTCCGTTATCAAGTTATTCGGTGTACATATTATATTGATGATTCTCTTATTATGAATCAAGATGAACAGCAATATTCTAAGGATACAGTAGTGATCAAAAATAAATTATGCTCTTTAGGGATATACAATTAATACTGGTAAATCAAGTCTAATACCAAAGCAGACTATTGTGTTCTTTGGGTTCATTATTGATTCTGTGAAATTTAAAGTTTTCCTGACTGAGGATAAGATTAAAAAGATTTTGAAATATGCTAATTTCATCAAGTCTAAAAACTATCACATCTCTGTCAGAATTCTGGCTTCTTTTATTGGTTTAATAATTAATGCATTTTATGCTGTACAAGAAGCAGTGTTACATGTAATTATAGAGGTTTAGAAAGAGATAACATAAGAGGACTTGGATGTAATATGAATTATGATAATACTGTATTATTGTCTGATCTAGGCATCGATGACATTGTTTGGTGGCTGAATAACACTGAAATTAAAAATGGCAAGACTATTAGACAAGGAAATCCACATGTCTTTATTACAACAGACGCATCTTCCCATATCTGATATTGTTTTTGGCGGTAGATGGTCACTTGCTGAATCAAATAACAACATAAATTATTTGGAATTATTAGCCATATTTTATGGGTTACAAGCCCATTATTCGAATTGCAGGGATATTCATATTGAGGTTTATTCGGACAATACTTCTGCAATCTCTTATATAAATAATTTTGATGGCATGAAGTCAATTCATTTGGACGAATTAGCTAAAGATGTTTGGAACTGGTGTATTAATAGGAATATCTTTTTTATCTGCTAAGTTTATACCTGGAAAATTTAATTTCCAAGCTGATTTTTATTCAAGAATTTTTTCTGATTCTACTGAATGGATGTTAAAAACTCAGATTTTTCACAGAATTTGTGATCAATGTTTTCATCCAGACATAGACTTGTTTGTGTCGAGACTCAATTTATTTTCAAATAGATGTCTTTGTTTTTTGGCTCCCGGAACCAGGTGCTTATAAGAATAATGCTTTTTCATTCACATGGAGTGATTTAAATCCATACATATTCCCGCCTTTTTCGGTAATAGGTATGGTAATTAACATAGTTATATCTGATAAAGAAGAAAAAGCAATTATAATCATACCAGACTTGCCTTCTCAGCCGTGGTTTCCCTCAATAATGTCGTGTTTAATTTCTTTTCCAATTAGGTTACCACGACACAAGGACTTTTTAGTATAATGCCACACAGCCAGGAAGTTCATCCTCGAGGCAAGTCAATGTCTTTAGCCCCAGTGACTGTATCTGGAAATTACTTAAGATGCAACGAGTTTCAGAGTCAGTTATCATCCAAGTTATCATCAACTCTTGGCGTACAGGAACCAACAAACAATATGATTTGGCCTGGCAAAAATGGGTTATTTGGTGTAAATCTAGGGGCTATAATCCCATTCATACCTCTGAAGTAGACATGCTTGCCTATCTTGATTTACTTATAGAAAATGGGAAATCGTATAGTGTGATTAATACACATAAATCTATGTTGATTCAAACACTCAAATTATTCAATAACTCTTGGTGTGAAAACCCCAGGTATTAATACGTTTATTAGACATATGACTATGACATGTCATGGATTCAAGTGGCGTGGTTTCGATTCCCCGCTTGTACGCGACAGGTGTAGGGTCGCCTGTCCAACCTCGGGTCCTTCAGTTTCCTCTCACTCAGTCACTGCTAAAAAAAAGACCCATCAATTGAATTATTGAAATAAAACTGAACCATGTTAGTCCCGAAATTACCTTGATTTGATTTAGGTTCGACAAGTTAGAGCGAGAGGTCATATTATCATAAGCTAGATAGCCTTAAGACGTATACCTATAGATCTACTTTAAGTTCTAGGCCTACAGTACTCAGTATGCTACATGCATTGGAATACGTGTATATCATAATATGCAATATAATGTCAATTAATCAATCAAATATGAACACACCTTTCACCAAATATGTACTCTTGTGATGATAAAAAAAAAACCAAAAAACAGGTTTATAGCTAGATTTATGAAGGTTTTTTTTTAATAAATGTCCACCTAAGCCGAAATACGATTCTACATGGGTTGTTTCCGTAGTATTGAGATATTTGTCGGCTTTAATGCCTCTTGAAAGTTTGGGATTAAAATTATTAACTTATAAACTTGTGGCTTTATTAGCTTTGTCTAATGCTCCGAGATCACAAACTCTTGTAGCATTGAAACTTTCTAACATGAATATTCTAAAAGGTAAAGTTGAATTTATGTTTACCAATTTGTTGAAAACTAGTCGAGATACTAAATTCAAGATGGTTCTGTCTTATTTTGAAAATGAGAGTCTGTGTGTTATGCACGCTTTATTGTTTTATGTAAGTAAAACTGAGAATAATCGTTTGTCAGACCAGCTTTTGAATTCACACTGTACATATAAGGTTGTTACAACTAGTACTGTTGCTAGGTGGTTGAAAGATGTCTTAGCTGCATCTGGTATTGATGATAAATTTAAGGTCCATTCATTTAGATCAGCATCAGTGTCTGCTGCTTTTATTCATGGGTGTACTTTACAGGAAATTCTGAGAACTGCTGATTGGTCATCTGCGAAAATTTTTAAGAAATTTTATTTGAGGGATGTTGAACAGAACACATCAGATTACTCCAGGGCTGTATTTGGCGACAATTAGCTAGGCCTACTGTACGATCATAACAATGTAAATAAAATGTTTAGTGGTAGTGTTGTTGTCTTTCTTTAAAGGTGCTGAATATATATGAAAAGCCGAAGGCTTTACGGGAAATAATGACCCCTCATCCAAGCATTATGTGAAGGATGAGGGGCATTATTGAGGTGAAGCCGGAGGCTTAGCATGTATATTCCCGCCCACAGATTATCTCTCCCTATTTTTGGAACAAGACAACAAACGGAGTATCATTAAATAATGATTGCTTACCGGGATTATTGCTGAATAAATACGAATGTTTGGTCATGTGATGACTGTTTTTACCTTCACTTTGAAGAGCGATAACACTTTCGATACTAGAATAGTATGCTGAATATACATGCTAAGCCTCCGGCTTCACTTCAATAATGCCCCTCATCCTTGACATAATGCTTGGATGAGGGGTAATTCTACTCTATGTTAGATGTAAGTACATGTTCTTGGTGTTAATTGATAGTCACCAATGTCTTAGTAATTATTTTCTATCCATACTAGAAATAACGCATGTCTAACTAATTTGTGATTTCTACTGATGATGTTTACCCCTGATATCAGTGTTTAAGGTCTTCCATCAAACGTCTTGAGCAACACGTGTGTGTGTGTGTGTGGAGTTCCTACAGCTAACATCCATCTAAATCAATGGGGTAGTGACTCAGTGATTATTTTCCAGTCTCGGTCATAAATCAATATCCATACCATCGCTCAATTTATCAGTTCGTGTATGTTTACTTTTTCAAGAACAGCCGGTGTATTGTCCTTGACACCCAACCCGTATTTCGGTTTCCATAACGACTTATTGAGAGTATGAAGATGTTTTCATGTTTGATTTACAGTCAAGGACCTTTTTCAGACGTCTTAGTAACAATACTTTTATTTCATTTCAGGTGTGCCTATTCTTGATCCTAACCAACAAACTAAAACTACTATATCTGTAGGACGTGGAGAGACAGGTATTTTATCAATCCATGTTTTAGCTTATCCACTACCTGTATATAGCTGGTATTATCAACTACAGGATGGCAGTAAACAACTGATTACAGATTTTAGTATTAGACAAGAAGATGATGGTCTATCATCAACATTAACTATACAAGATGTTACAGAAGATGATAGTGGCAAATATATAGTTTATATTAATAATAGTCTTGGTACCAGATCTACTCTATTTAACCTGGTGGTATCGTCACAAGGTGACGGGGGCATGTTTTGTAATGATGTCGTTATTTCCAGAGAACGGGCTGTTGGTGCAGCTATTTGCCTGGCCATCTGTCTTCTTGTTTTTGGGTATTGCCACCGCTTCACTCTGGTGCATCATGACGAAACGTGGACAGAGAATTTGCTTTATAAATATAAAAGGTAATACGTTTTAGTTTGTAACTATTTTCTCTCTTGTTCTTGAGGCATTACATTTTCATTAACCTTTTAAAACAAACTTTTTTATTTTGATGTTACAGTATTGGGTCTTTATATTAGGTTCTTGACGACAACACTGATTTGACTTCATACAATACTTTTATTCTACTTTAAACAGATGTACAAAACTCAGGACTCCATAATTAGCTTATGTTGAGGGAGCCATGGTCCTAGCGTGGCTTGACACCCTTGGGTGCCAACTCCCGACTAACTTACATGGACCATGTCTGGTCTTAACTCGAGACCTGCTGGTCCCAAGTTAACTTCTCAACGCCCTCGCCTAGTCCCTCTGTCTAAAGCGCCCATGGCCTCCACTCTGTCCTATCTACTTTTCATTTCTGCTTATAAACCCTTTCTAGATAAAGCATGTCACAAGATTACACATCTATCTATTGCCAGATCAAATCTTCACTACAGATTACTTGACCATACAAAGGTCAGCTGTGATGATTAATGACTTCACTAACGACGTCCGTGTGGCTGTTATTCGACTTCACAGATACACAGTAATGTAGACTGGTCGAAATGTAATCAACCCAGGTACGGTTCTGTTTGAAGTTTGGGTCGTGTAAGTCTGACGGTGTTATCTCGGTATATCGTGAACCCTAACAATAATACATCAGAACGAGTTCAACAGTAAGTGCTGGGATAATTTCTGTGGACATATTGTAATTGACATTTATCTCATGTAGACATATTATAATTGGAATTTATCTTATAATCAACAGTGTAGTCTTTATGTAGTTAAATGTGTACTAGGATTGTCTCCATAGTGTTCTATATTCATAAATTAATCCTGTGTTTTTCTACAGGAGACCGAACGGTGGCTAATGATACAACCAGTGGTACAGACAACGTTACCTTGTCGGATATACCACACGTTACCGTGTCTGATACACCACCAGTTACCTTGTCTGATATACCACCAGTTACCTTGTCTGATATACAACAAGTTACCTTGACTCATATACCACCAGTTTATGACCGAGTTGATGCAACAAATACTAGAGATGCTGTTAACCTTGACTATATCAACATATCTATAACAACATCACCATATGAGGTACTGGATAAACAAACTATGGATCAACAACCCAATACTAACAACAACTCAATCCCTATCAAAACCTATCAGGATATAAAAACTGAAGTGAAAGGGTGACCACATGGGTAGTTATAACTAATTAGGTTCATTAATTTGACTGATATTTTGTTAATGCACCCTACTTGCCTTTGGTAAAATCTAATATTACTTAATTGAATAAACAGAAACTATTTCATTTATATTTTATTTTCACGTTTTTTATGTAGACCATTAATGTATGGCGCACTCTTGCATCAGAATCTTGGAAATAGATTAATGCTTGGTTATTGCTATTTATATATTTATTAAACTTTTTATTTATTTGTGTTGATACATAAAGTATTATACTTACAATTTTCACATTTCCACTATTGCTGCAATCTTTTGAACTAAGAATACTATTAAATTATTGCAAACTGTTATCCACATGCATCAAATTGTATATTCGTTTAGTTACTATGATTTATTTCCTAATCCTGTATAATGATGGGTTTATTATTCTTATTAACGTGAACAGATTCCAAAGAATTACTTGATGGTTTGCAATCTAGATCCCTTGCCTCAGTCTCATCTATTCAAACGTTTGACTTTTCTACTTTGTACACTAAAATTCCCCATAGTAAATTAAAAGCCCGGTTGAAAGAAATTATTCACAGTGTCTTTTCCTCTAAATCAGGTACTGCTAGATATCAATATTTAGTTGTAAATTACAATTCTACACATTTCGTTAAGAATCACAGTGATTCCAAAAACAAATTCACGGCCATCAAGATAATACAGATGTTGGATTTTTTAATTGATAACATCTTTGTTGAATTTGGAGAGGAAATATATCAGCAAGTGGTTGGCAACACCATGGGCACCAACTGTGCACATTTGCTTGCTGATCAATTTCTCTATTCGTAGGAAGCCGATTACATACAGACGCTCGTAAAAACTAATAAACGATCAGTCAGACTTTTTAATTTCACCTATCGATATATCGATGACGTTTTCTCACTTAATAATCCTAAATTTAGTGATTATGTAGAATTCATATATCCTGATGAGCTCGAAATTAAAAACACCACTGACAGTGACAATTACGCTTCCTACTTGGATCTGCGTCTCGATTTTGACAATTGCCATAAAATGAGTGTTAAATTGTACGATAAACTTGATGACTTTGACTTTCCGATTGTTAACTTTCCATTTATTAGTAGTAACATTCCAATATCACCAGCTTATGGAGTGTTTGTGTCTCAGATAATTCGTTACGCGAGAGCTTGTTCCTTTTATTCTGATTTTTTAAGTAGATCGAGGCATTTGTCATCTAAGCTTCAACTACAAGGATACTTGCGCACTAAACTTATTAAAACCTTTAAAAAGTTTTATGGCCGTCATATTGATTTGATTGGTAAATATAACGTGTCTCTCTCGGCTATTATTCTAGATATATTTAATTGACACGAATACTATTACTATCTCCCTGATAATGTCTACTACATCGTTAACACAGTTCATCGCGTGCATTTTGCATACCGATAGTTCATTGGCCAATCACGATATATTTACCGACTTTTCGCCTAATAGTTTGGATGCAGCTATGGCGAGTGTGGCGCCAGGCAGGGTAAGCTTACTCTTCCGGACACCTGTTACCACTGTTTGTCGTGTATTTTGTACATGAGGAATAGTCCATTTGCTGGTTACACTATTTTGCTTTAATACACTATTTTGCCTATAACGTTTTTTAGGACTTCGAATTCTGTCTTATGGTTTGGATTGTTCGTACTTGGTTTTATTTTTTTTAACCAGTTTTCCGTATTTTTAGTGATTATTAAAAATAAACAAAAAAACCCAACATTTTAGACATGTATATTGTATGTAATGCGTATCATATACTTTGTCAAGCAGCAGACAGGGCAGGTCTAATAAAACAGACATTTTAAGTCATACAAGCGGTAACCATGTAATACAATTTTTCAAGTGTTGAATTGAGAAGTGGGAATAACTCCGGAATGCAGGACCACCGAATGCTGAATACTGATACGGTTCTTCAAAGTTTCATATCAAATCCCATAACAAAATGTAATTTTTATCACGTTCACAAGGTTTTCGGCAATGGATAGAGTTAACAGGGTAACTCCAGCAAAGTCTCAGACAATATACACGAAAGGCTATAGGTGTTGAAAGGCGGGTAGGTTGGATATCACACAGGAGTCAAACGATTCACTCTTAAACAAATTCCGTTTGAAACTATTGTCAATCAGCACGAACTTAGCACTTGTGCTGCAACCATGGACAACATATTGCATCGTGGAAAGCAGTGCCACAACTATAACAGGGGGTGACTATTCAGTACATTGGGCGGGGGGGGGGGGGTAAATATGTGAATATTACATTCATTAGCAAAAATAAATAACGATTATTATGAATAATTATTTTATAATAAAATAGTAAAAATATATAATGAACGATATAATAATAATGCAGACAGTTATAAAGCTAAAATATCAAAATATAATAAAACATAAAAATATCAAAAAGTATGACAAATGACTAAATATGAAATTTGATTTAGTAAGCTGAGTATCAATAGAAAATATCAAGTGTATTTTTAATAAAATAGCCTGGATCCAGGGGAGTCACTGGTCAAATACCCTGGAAATAGGTGATTCACTGGTCAAATAGCCTGGACCCAGGTGAGTCACTGGTCAAATACCCTGGACACAGGTGAGTCACTGGTCATATAGCCAGGACACAGGTGAGTCACTGGTCAAATAGCCTGGACACAGGACCACAAAATATATTTAAGATCAGTAGTTAAATTGAGACTCTAAAGATGTACGGTAAATTTTCTATTTTAGATAAAAGTATTTCACAATTTCTGTACATGGCTGTTGGTTATACATTGTATAACTATGGCTTGTTCTAAATCGACCGGATATGACGCCAGTAATGCTGATATTACCAGTGACTGAATACGACCCCAGTAATGCTGATATTACCAGTGACGGGATACGAGCGAACCCAGTAAATGCTGATATTACCAGTGACTGGATACGACCCCAGTAATGCTGATATTACCAGTGACTGAAAAGGCGATGTCTTTTAAATTCATCAGTAAATGTAATGGATATTTGGTAACATATGGAATAATTAATTTCAATATCAGCAGTACGGGTTCCAATAGAAGAATTCAGTTTTAGTGCTAAAGGTCTAAATACAAACTATGATAAGTCTTAAATATTAACTCTGAACATGTCATGTGGAATCAATATTAACTCTGAACATGTCATGTGGAATCAATATTAACTCTGAACATGTCATGTGGAATCAATATTAACCCTAAACATGTCATGTATATTAACTCTGAACATGTCATGTGGAATCAATATTAACTCTGAACATGTCATGTGGAATCAATATTAACTCTGAACATATCATGCGGGACTAATGATATCTATACAACTCTATAAAAATATCAGATAACAGAAGCGGATTCTAAACAAAATTGAGCAATATAATTATATAATTATACAGTAAGCAAAATAATTATACAGTAAGCAATATTATAAAGGTTTAAGTGGAAGAATAAAGACAATACAAATTCCAATATATTATTTTACAACTCTACAAAAATATCAGATAACACAAGTGGATTCTAAACAAAATTGAACAATATAATTATACAGTAAGCAAAATTAGAAAAATTTGAGAAAAGAAATAATATAAACTCCAATATATTATTATGCAAATATTATTATGCAAATATTATTTATCTATGGAATGTTATATCAGCTGATTGAAATATAAACATTTTACTGTAGAGTTTCAAGTTCTATGCATCCGGTGCCCATATCAATTAAAGGGGGATTACCCTTTACCCCTGTTGGTCATTAGCTACAACATTCCAGTTCAGTTATAGACGTCATGTTTAATAATTATCGGGGATTACCCTTTATCCAAATTCTATGTATCGGGTGCCCATATCAATTATAGGGCATTACCCGTTACCCAAATTCTATGCATCTGGTGCCCATATCAATTATTGGGGATTACCCTTGGTTATTAGCTGCAACATTCCAGTTGAGTTATAGACGTCATGTTTAATAAACCTTAGTATCCCTGTACTAAAGGGAAATAACCACAAGAATAGTTAAAAATACAAATATTGTGAGAGTATATCATTTATAGCAAATATACATGTATAGTACTATTTACCTACTGAAACATTGATGACTAGCCTGTAAAACTTGTAGAAATCATATGTAACATTGAATTGATAAAATAGTAAACCTCAACAAAATTATAAACTTAAACAATTTAAAACAAATGTAATTAATATGTATATATTATAAATGAATAATATGAATCTAATATCATTTATATATTTAAATAACGGATACAGCATTATGCCTATAAAAGATTACAAAGTTAACAATAAACAAACAATCTATAAAATATTTATATTGATTTTATATGGGTATGACTAGTATCTTCATTGTAATTACCTGAAAAATATTTATATTGATTTCATATGGGTATGACTAGTATCTTCATTGTAATTACCTGATCTTAACATTATTACATATATATTAACATATTGTATTTAATACACCTACATATAAATAAATCATTATAACATTATAATACTGCTGAGTAGAAATAATTATTACAAATTATTTATAAAATATAACATAGACTAGTGTAAAACCTGTAAAACTTTAAAACATTGATGAGTAGTGTCAAACCTGTGTAACATTCAACTGATAAAATAGTAAGCCTAAACAAAATTATAAACTTAAAGATACATTATGCAAGAGCTAAATCTGCCTATTGCAAGTCTTTCTTTAGGCCTGAAATGTTATATAAACTATTAATTAGACATTAATTGACAAAACAAGACCATAATCAACTCTCGATGGCATCGGATACCTGAGATTTTAATTAGACTAAAACGGTTCGCTATTTAAAAATTTAATTTAAAAATGGGAAAGCGATGCTAAGTCCCGATTATACCAGTGCCCTGGTTACCAATGTGCACACATCTTGTCAAAACTACAAACAATGATAACTTGGCTGAGAATGAAGTAATTTCAATGAAATTTTCAATATTTTATTTTTTTTATCATCTATTTTTGAATTATTATAGCAAGAATGACCAGCTCTTTATTAATCTCTAAACTAATGCATCTTTGAACATCAAACAAATGTAATAAGTATTTATATGTAATGCATGCAATAAGTATTTATATATCATATCATAATGAATAATGTGAAGAGTATAAAAACACCACCAAATCACAGATCAATACTGATCCTAAACAGTCAGTTGTTGAATACGATCTCTAACAGAGTATTTCATATAAATAAAATTTAATGTTCTACTTGTCTGCACTGACCGGGTTTAAAGTCCACTCGACACAAACTAGGTCATTTCGGGACCAACACATGATTCATTTTTTTTATTTCAAACATTTGCTTGCACGTAGGGGTCTTTAGTAGTGGGAGGAAACCGGAGGATCCGGAGAAAACCCACGAGGTTGAACAGTCTACCCTACTCCTTGTAACATTCAAGCGAAGATTCAAAACAACGCCACTTGACTCAATGATAGACCTTCTTATCCAACGCGCACGCGTTAACCATTCGGCCATTCAACACCATGACAACAAAACAACATAATAAATCAAATCGCTTGTGTTATAAATCAATATATTTACACCATACCAAGCTAATAATATGTATGTTGTGATTTGATGTCAATATATAATATATTATATTATATATATATGTACTTTGTGATTTGATGTCAATATATAATATATTATATTATATATATATGTACTTTGTGATTTGATGTCAATATATAATATACTGTACTATAAATATTTGTAATTGTGTTACAGGTGTACATTAGACTGTGATATGGTAGGTACAGGTCCCCGTGTACTGTAATGCTACCAAGACAATCCTTATTTAACAAAGAAGTGAGTATAAATAACAGTACAATTTTTGATAAATACACTTAAAACAATAACTAATAAATGTAAGTTGTCTAGTAACAAAAAATATGAACTTTGAAAAGAATAGCTTGTCAGGTTGTAAGATGAAATGAAAAACAGAAACATTTTCATAATTCTCAACATAGCACAAACCCAGACCCTGATTATCTACATGGTGATATTCAATAGACAACTGTTTTATATAAAAACAAGGAAAAATATTCCTCTGTGCATTTTAGGGAGTATCATTAACAAGAATACCACCATCAATTAATGGAGATGACATGGCTGGGTAGAAAGATTTACTTAACTCACGCCTGCACAGTCAGGAAGCTAAAATTTTATCATTGGTTCATGTTTTTGGTATCATAATTGGATATGCTCAGAATGTTTAATATCTATTGATCAATCAAAAAGTTTAAGATTTGAAAGAGATTGGGATAGATCAAGCTACCCATCTAGATCCTTTAATTTACTTCTTCTTAGTTTTCATTTGTTTCTTTGGTCCAGGTGCTGGTGCTGCAGGTGCCGGTGTGTCATCATCATCACTGCTATCAGAAACAGGTAGTGGAGTTGGTCCTCGAACACCAGGCTGTATACCAGCATACTCAACCGCCTCATGATAAACTGGTTTGACATCTTTAGCTGGTGTTTTGTTCGTGAAAACAACATCAGCATAATTCAGTCCCTCCTTGTTAATAGTTGGTTTCTGGATGAGAATAGAAAATCATAAATAAGATGTGATTGATGATATATAACGACATAGATAGAGGTGTCCTCAAACCCTGAAGCAGCTAATTAACATGGGTTATGACTTTATGACCCACCCTTGTATTACTACTGGAAGCAGCTAATTAACATGGGTTATAACTATCCTTGTATTACTACTGGAAGCAGCTATTTAACAGGGGTTATGACTGTCTAACCCATCCTTGTATTACTACTGGAAGCAGCTATTTAACAGGGGTTATGACTATCTAACTATCACTACTGTAGAAACAGACTTTAAACCATCAGTTAATATCACTACTACTCTAACCCCGTATTCTCGTCACACTGATATATACTAATAGATACAGTATCGATTAGTCTGTGTGGTCACACTCATATATAATAATAGATACAGTATCAACATGTTGAAATCCATAAAGATTTTTCTGGTATACAGCTTCAGTGACTATTAGACACATCTATTATTCCGTCACCATTTTTAACTTTGAACAACAAATAGTTTTGAAGGAAGATAACTTACATTTGTAGCTACTGGTTTGGCTTTGACATCTGCGTTTTCATAAATTCATAAGAAAAATATTTGACAAATTAATAGTTCAGTGAATATAACATATATTACAACAATGTTACAAACATCATCTTTCATATCCTAACCTTGCACGGTATCTAATAATCTGACTTGACGTTCTTCACCACATCTTACTTGTAAACTATGGTGTTGCAATAGCTTTCACATGCAGTCTAATACATTATGCTATAGTTGAGTCTATTTAAAAAGCAACAACAATAACATGGGTCGCTAGAGTGTTCAAAAGATTCTGTAAAGTTAACCATTGGGGACATTATTTCAGATATATTTAACATAGATGGTTGAAACTCTACAGGTAGTCTTTATGTCATTAATTTAAACAATGTATTTGAGTTTCAAACAGATGGCAGTTGAACGAAAGAGTGTTCACGAGATTCTACAAAGTCAAATTTACCAAAAGTAACAACAGTTACAAGATTATCAATAAAATGTAATTCATAGTCTTAACATATTATCGACAAAACTGTATCAATGGAAAGCTGTATCAATAAAAACCTGTATCAAAGATGTTGGAAGCACGGGGGGGGACACCAAGGAGTCACCTTAACATAAAAGGGTATAAAATGGGCTAAAATTATAGGTGCAAGAGTTTAGTACTAAAAACATTATGAGCCTTATGCAAGTTATACCCCTGTAAACTTTATTCATGTGAACAAACTCAAATAGAACATTATGAAAAATTATGAAACAGAAAAAAACAAAGGGACATAATACAAACGATCCTCTCTCTGTCTTGGCAATTATTTGGGTTAAAAAGAATTGTGAAGAGAGTCTACCCAATCACACCTGCTCTATCAGAAATTTTTGTGAGATTACCATAATCAGAATATTTTAAAAGTAAACCTTGATTATATGGCCATATAATATATGTGCAATACTTGAATAGAATAGAAAACATGCTGGTCTACCTGTCTGTCCACTAGCAGTTTTATTATCTTGACCAGTCTTTTTCTTAACAACCGCTGTGTAGATAGCTTCAGGATCTGATAAAACATGTATATCAAATAATGTGTATACTAGCAGTTATCTTGATGATGGTAGAATCAGATAAATACCATCTAGACTATGATGCTAGCATTAGCCTACAGTTATCTTGATACTGATAGAATCGGATTAATACCATCTAGACAATGATGCTCGTGTTTAATTAACCTGTCTATCAGACTTAAATAACTAAGATAAACTACCCTACCTGGTTTCTTGGCGGGCTTTTTACTTTTTTCAGATTCATTTCCATTTTGAGGTCCAAATAAATGATCGCTTCCTTCATACAAGAGATTATCATCGATAACTAATAAACATTAAATATAAAACAAGCATTGTAATAAAAGTATTTCAAATATATGATCACAAGAGATTATCATCGATAACTGATCAAATTTAAATATAAACAATGGATTGTAATAACAGTGAATCGAAGCATGGAATGGATGGTTGGGTATTGAGGGAGAATGGCAGGGGTTGGGTATTGAGGGAGCATGACAGGGGTTGGGTATTGAGGGAGCATGACCGGGATGGAGTGGGTGGTTGGATATTGAAGGAGTATGGCAGGGGTTGGGTATTGAGGGGAGAATGACAGGGGTTGGGTATTGAGGGGAGAATGACAGGGATGGAGTGGGTGATTGGATATTGAGGGAAAATGACAGGGGTTGGGTATTGAGGGCAGAATTTGGATATTGGATATTGAGGGAGCATGACAGGGGTTAAGTGGATGGTTGGGTATTGAGGGAGAATGGCGGGGATGAAGTGGATGGTTGGGTATGGAGGGAGCGGAATTATTTATGTAGCAGGCGATCTTTTTATTATTTGTCCCCCCACTGAGAAAACTGAACTTTAAAACATTCTAGATAGAAATAATGTGTTCCAAACAAATACAATTCATTTAAAAACAATCAAACAAAATAAGAAGTACATTACCCATTTTACTGTCCTGTCCTGTCTTTACGTTAGATGCCTTCGAACTAAAATATAATAAAAACAATTCAGTATAACTCATCTAGGTGTTAATAACCTAGAGATTGATGTTTTAAGTTAGAAAAATGTTTAAAACATGATCACATCCCAAGCACTTCAATAATATAGCTAACTATACATAACACAAGTTTCTAGAACCCAAACCTAACCCTCGCTAACTATACACAACACAAGTTTCTAGAACCCAACCCTAACCCTCGCTAACTATAGATTAAGGTATGTTAATTAAAACAGGTATGGACATGGTTAAAGGTTGAAATTAATGAGGGAGTACCTTTTCTTCAACAATTTGTTTTGGCCCACATGTAGCCTGATATGCCTAAAGTATGGGGACTCTGTGTTGAGACATTGAAACATTTTCGATAAATTATAGTTCTATTGACCTACTGAAATCTAGAAATTTTAATCCGTAGTCATACACTAGCCCAATCGGTCTAATATTTTATACATGTATTGGTGACTATAGCCTTATCACCACCTGTATAGTCTCTGTATTAATCATTACCTGGACATAAAACAAGAATAATATATAACTTACATGTTATCGGTTTGTCCTGTACAAATAAAAAATATATCATTGAAATTAAACCTTAGTCTTTGTTATCAACGATACAACTAACCAATTCAAGAATATCAGATATACATGTAGGTACCTTGGGTGGTGTTTGGAATGTAAACTATCGGTCAAATTATATGTTATTATTATTATATAAATAGTTCATCGGTATAGAAATACTATACAACAACGGGTGATGACATACAGTAAAAAAAATGAAACTCCTAATACTATTAATAATAAATAAATGAATAAAAACCGATCATGACCTACCTTTTCCAGGTCCTGCTCCAGTCCGGGGTCCAAATAAATGATCACTGCCCTCATATGTTAAATTGTCATCAATAACTGAAATGGTAATAATTACATATTACGCATATACGGCAAATTAAACTAGGTCACGGTTCCACAAAGCCTTCTCAGACTTAAGTTAAAAATTTACTTAACTTCCAAACACTTTTGTCCAGAAGCACAAACCTTTGCACACATTAAGAGTTTTATTTAAGAGTTATATTTTAGTTAAAATAAGACAAACAATTTGAGTAAATTCGTAACTTAAGTTTGAGCTTGTTTTGTTAAACTGGGGCCTGAACGTAATTTAGGAACATTTCTTTCTTGTAGTTTTATCATACATTGATTGGGATTTTCCAATCTATGTTGCTTTAATAAAAATATTTTTCACACTAAAATAAATTTTGTAAAAATACGCAAACAAGAATTTCAAATCGGATGATTCATCAATGAATCACTAATTTCTGGATTTACAGCATTGTTGGTACTTATGACATCTTTCATCTACATACACTCAACAAAACATAATTAAAAAATATATTAATTACCCATTTCATCTTGCCTTTTATTTCCTTTGTTTGATGAGGGACTAAAAAATAAAAAATAATAAAACGAAAAACACAAATGGTAACCAAAATAACAAGCAAGCATAAAACAAATACAGTGATATCTATTTTTTTTTAAAACTGAAAGAGTCATTATTGCTTTGAACTTTAAGGTCTCCACCTGTTAGTAAAAGAATAACGTCCATCGGGCATGTTCAAATTAGAATCAGTCTATCAGCTATCAGTCTACCTATCATCAATCAACTGATCTATCAGCTATCAGTCTACCTATCATCAATCAATTGATCTATCAGTGTTCAGTCTTTCATCAATGATGAAACCTTATAAGCAATTACTGATGAGCAATATATGGGATTGTAATAATCTCTTTCTGCGGTCGAACTTCAGTTTAATAAATTTTCAGTTTGATGGTGATCGCCAGTATATAAGAATAATGGTGTTTAAAATTCAGTAAATTCTTAAGGGCGTTTTCACTTCTAAACCTATTTTCAAATTTGACACCAAAAATGCCAACGCATACAGCCTTCAATGAATGACACTATCTATGCCTGAAACATAATCGTGAGTTTACAAAAATACTAAAATATAACTATTGAGGGTGACATCCACTCTGCATAATTATGATATCTTGTGACTAACATGAGCTAAATAACTTGTGTCAGTTCTGTATCAAACAAAAGGGAACCGAAGAACTGTGAATTAAAACCTATAAAAATACTTACACATTATCTTGGGAACTGTCTTTTTGTGCTGTGTAAAAAAAAAAATACAATGAATGACAAACAGTCTTGATCGATATCATGCAAACTGCAGGCTATGCCTCATAACTAACAAGGGTTGTTAATCTTAACTATAAGATGACTGATATAAAATTATTAATGTCTTGAAACTCAACAACTGTATATTGGATATTGTAGTTATTTCAAGAATTTATATTATTAAAATAAAGCATGTCTCTTCAATAACTTACCCTTTCTACGGTTATAACCACAACAATAACAGTTATAATACCATCAATATATCAATAATACTTCAATAACTTACCCTGTCTACGGTATATAACCACAACAATAACAGTTATAATACCATCAATACACCAATAATACTTCTATAACTTACCCTTTCTACGGTATATTACCACAACAATAACAGTTATAATACCATCAATATATCAATAATACTTCTATAACTTACCCTTTCTACGGTATATAACCACAACAATAACAGTTATAATACCATCAATACACCAATAATACTTCTATAACTTACCCTTTCTACGGTATATCACCACAACAATAACAGTTATAATACCATCAATATACCAATAATACTTCTATAACTTACCCTTTCTACGGTATATTACCACAACAATAACAGTTATAATACCATCAATATATCAATAATACTTCTATAACTTACCCTTTCTACGGTATATAACCACAACAATAACAGTTATAATACCATCAATACACCAATAATACTTATATAACTTACCCTTTCTACGGTATATCACCACAACAATAACAGTTATAATACCATCAATATACCAATAATACTTCTATAACTTACCCTTTCTACGGTATATAACCACAACAATAACAGTTATAATACCATCAATATATCAATAATACTTCAATAACTTACCATGTCTACGGTATATAACCACAACAATAACAGTTATAATACCATCAATATATCAATAATACTTCTATAACTTACCCTTTCTACGGTATATTACCACAACAATAACAGTTATAATACCATCAATATATCAATAATACTTCTATAACTTACCCTTTCTACGGTATATCACCACAACAATAACAGTTATAATGCCATCAATATATCAATAATACTTCTATAACTTACCCTTTCTACGGTATATCACCACAACAATAACTACTACTATACCAATAATACTTCTATAACTTACCCTTTCTACGGTATATTACCACGCCAATAACAGTTATAATACCAACAATTACCAATACACCAATAATAATTCCAACTATAGTAAGCATGTTATTACTTCCCAATGGGTCATTTACTGGCTTCGGTGGTTCTATATAAAACAAAACTCTACATAGATAAGGTGGAACAATAACTTAATACAAATTATACCTGTACATTAAATACAGCTACTATAGGGTTATTTTAATTATCTATGACAGAATCAGAAAGAACTGTGTTCCATTGATTCATAGAGTCATTTATATAGTACAGTACATGCTAATATTTCATCTGAATAGGTGTGTCTTTAGATGGAATCTGAATTGAAATAGCGTTGGAAGGGATTGCAGTTTCTTTTTTCGATAAGTTAAAGTAAAAAGTTGGAATTCAGTTCTGACCGAGACACCAAGCTAGTGCAGTGGTTTCAACACAGATGTAATTGGTCAGCACAAATCTGTTCTAATTCATTGGAGTTGGTTAATTACAAGAAAGTATTAAGGTCAACAGCCATTACCTCCATCAATAATATTGTAGCAAACTAAAATTAAAGATAAAATTTAAATGTCCTTACCTGCATCTATTACTTTAACATAATCAAGTTTTAATAGCCCTTACCTCCATCAATAACTGTAATAGTGAAGTTCTGAATACCAATATCATTGACTACAGATACTATATAATCACCAAATAGATTAGAGTTTAGAGTTATCTCTACTGTTGATTTATAGTTTATAGTTGATAGTTGTTGTGTTCTAGCTGAATTTATTATCTGTCTGGTAGATGTATGGTACCAGGTGAAGGTTGGTGGAGGGTAGGCGATTATATCAACTTGTAGAGTTATTGTTGCATCTATTCTATTAGTGATTTGTATCTTGGTGACTGTGTTTTCTCTAGGAGAACCTGGAATATAGAAATAAGATTATATTAATTAACTTCTAGATATGTTGTTGTATTTATTCTTTAAGTAATGTTTTCCGTTGTTCTTGTGTATTCTATTGGAGAACCTGGAATACAGACATGACATCATTATTCATTCTGGTTTGACAATATTCATACTATTGATGATGTTTGTCTTGGTTATTGTGTTTCTCTCGGAGAACCTAGAGTTATTACAATACATCTACAAATCTTTCAAATCTGGATACAAACCCTAAAACCTATGTGGGTGTCCATTCAAGGTCAGAAGCAACGTTATGGCCCTCTACCTGTTACATTGTGAAATATGTACGAAGGTCGTGGGAGATCTTGAGACAACAATATTTGACCTGATTCAGATGAAACTAAGGATATCCGATCACCTGGAGGAGTTTGATTGTGGTCTGCATCAGACGACAACTTCTTGGGTTATGGCACTTGTCTTTTATGCAAAATGTGAATTGTACAAAGTTTGTGGACCGGCTAGAGCCATCAAATATTGTCCAATTTAGTGAAACTTAAATTATAAGTTATACGGATCAATAAGATAGGAGAATTTAACGTGATTTCATCGCACAAAATTACATTTTGTTTCCTGAAAGTCGGCCATCTTAAAAACCGACAGTCGTCTCGGATTGAGTCATGAGGTTTTTTTTCAGACGAATAGTCCCTGAGGAGTATTTGTGTCAATAGTGATTCGTATATCCACATTTGAATGATTAACCTGTTTTTATGTAGTAAGTTTAGCTGCTGAACTATATCCAAATGGAGTGGTCATACCATGTCATGTGCACAGCAACTATTACTTATTACATCCTTTAAAGAAAACTTTAGATTTGGAATTCAAATGTAGATAATTATATATTTGTTCATGCATAGTTAACTCAGTCCTCTCACCGACAATGTCAGAATAGTAAACCTGGTAGGGTTATTGTATGCGCGAACGTAACACTATACTATAGAGGTGAAAAGAAAAGGAATTGCATTCTTATTGTGTCAGATATTAAAACGATTTTTAATGGTATAAAATATTGCGCTGTACTTACATGTAACATGGAGTGGAATAGTTTTAGATACAGGTTGACCAATCGTATTACTAGCTGTACAGGTATAGTTATCTGTATGTTGACAACTAGCTTTAGATATGGTATATTGACTACCAGAATAGAGTTGTTCCCCTGGTTGTGATCTAGACCAGGATATATCTGAAGATGGAAGACTGTCAACTGAACAGTTGAAGGTTACAGTAGAATCTTCATCTATTATATTGTTGGTAGCATCTGATGTTAGACTTGTGATGGTTGGTGGATCTGAAATTAATGTAAATTTACTTATCATACTTATCATTCTGAACAAACAGTTATATATATTTCATCTTTCATTTGTATGGTATCATTTCTAAAAGCATGTATTTTTTCCCACTAAACTAAAATTGGCCATTTTAATCACTTTATCATGTACTATTAAACCAATCTGATTACCAGTTAAATTTAACTCATCTCAGAATAATTATAAAGATAAATAGACAATGTCACAGGGTGTTTATTATTGTTAGATAGTATAGTTTGATTGTAATGGTGAATACTGGGGATTACAATGTATATAGAAGTAGACATAGTAATCTAGTCTGTACTATACATGTCTACTCTATAGTAACCTAGACTGTACTATACATACACGTCTACTCTATAGTAACCTACACTGCACTTTACATACATGTCTACTCTATAGTAACCTACACTGCACTATACATACATGTCTACTCTATAGTAACCTAGACTGTACTATACATACACGTCTACTCTATAGTAACCTACACTGCACTATACATACATGTCTACTCTATAGTAACCTATACTGTACTATACATACACGTCTACTCTATAGTAACCTACACTGCACTATACATACATGTCTACTCTATATAGTAACCTACACTATACTATACATAGAGATGGAAGTTAAACATGTAATAGCTAAAGAATGATTCAATACTATATAACAACCATACACATGGTACTTTAATATAAAATAAATATCCTGTATAACAATAAATTACAAATATATAAATGTCACCAACTTACAATGTACTATAACCATCAGTTGTTTAGATTGATGTAAGCCCGGTATCTCTGTATTTGTGGCCTGACAGATGTAATTACCAGCGTGTTGTCTCTGGATGTTGTTCAGTGGGAGAAGACCTTTACTACCACTACGAGCAGATCCTTTTTCCCAGTTGATATTACACGGTGGACTACAGTCAGCTGAACAAGTTACATTTCTACTTTCATTTTCTATCACTTCTATACGAGAGCCTGTTGGTGTAAATCTGATATCCTCTGGTCCATCTGTTAAAGTCAATATGATTAGGAAATTAAAATAGTGTCATCAATTGAATGGAGTGGTATATTTGTCTACCACCCAAGAATTTCAAGTCAACAGAGAACAAGCAGTTGTCATGCAAGTTATGTGTACATATTGGAAGAGATGAACGGCAAAATCTTCTCACTACCCCAGGGTGCTGCGGTGGATCAGTGCACTCAGTGTAAGACGTTGGCTAGTTAACCTTGAGGTCTCGTGTTGGATCTAAGTGTTGACTGAGAAAATTCATCAGAGTTGGAGGACAGAAGGCTTGACAAGAGAATGTATAATTGTGCAAGTGGTACGAAAAACTTAGATCTCGTGTACATATTGATGTGCATGTAAACGAACTCTTAAAACATTTGTAATTCGAAATACGAGTAGACCCTACTGCCACTGTACGGGCAAAATTTCCCTCATAGCACACTGTACGGAGTATGCTTGTATTCATTGGCCATGTCCGTACAGAACGGGGGGGGGGTGGATGGCCGAATGTTTAGCATGTGCTGTTTCATACGGCCTGTCATTGAGTCAACTGGTGTGATTTCGAATCTCCGGTTGTACGTGACAAGAAATAGGGTCGCCTGTCCGATCTCGTAGGTTTTCTCCGGGTCCTCCGGTTTCCTCCCACTGCTAAAGACCCCTACGCGCAAGCGAATTATTGAAATAAAATTAAACTATATGTTAGTCCTGAAATGACCTACTTTGTGTCGAGTGGACGTTAAACCCCATCTCTCTACCTCCGTATAGAACAGTAGGACGTTACACCTCATTTCATTTCTTATCGAATTTGAAGAAGAATCTGGTGTCACTGGGAACTAAGTATGGTACGTCCTAAGTATATAACTCTCGATCTATGGTGTTTTTTGTGGGTGTATGGAAACACACATTCAATTCAGGACAATAACTTGTCAATATCGCTTTAAAACTATAGATAAGGTGTGTTAATTAACAAGGGGGTGCAAGTTGACTGAGAGGTGAATTAATCATCGCTAAAGCTTGGCGCAGACGGTCAACTTTTCGTCGCTTGTTGCTGCAATAGGCAACTCTGAGCAATTGGCAACTCGAGGTCTCCCGTGTGCGCTGACTGGCAACGAGTACCGGAGAAAAACAAACATACTTTACCGGTCGTTTCGAAGTGAAAGGCCAGTTCACTGAGACAGCCATGTTTTTTTGCACGATCCGAATACTCGTCTGAGCTTACATCATACAATACTGGCCGCTCAGCCCACATTTCCACCAACATGTCTTCCATCTCCACGGACCATGTTAATGTTGTTAGCTGTTCCATCTTGAAGTATCACATGACAGTAGAGCGCTCGCTGATTGGACAGTTAACCAGTTGCTTGTTGCCTGTTGTCGCCTACCGCAGACGAGCAATTTTGAAGCAACAGATGAACAATTTCTCGGCGACGATCGAATTTCTGTTGTCGAATATCAAACATGTTTGATATTTGGCAACGAGAAGCAACTCGGAGCAACAGCAGGCAACTATTGTTGCCCGTTGGCGCAGACGAGCGATTTTTTCTTTCAACGACCAGCGATTTCACTGTTGCCTGAATGTTGCTCGAAAAAGTTGCCCGTCTGTGCCTGGCTTTACGGTTAAAATACTGAGCGACAGTGCTTTATCTGTACAGGTGTGTATTAATTGACAGGCGGGAGTTAAAGGACAATATTGGTGCCAGTCATTATCAAATATGTGATAGAACTGGTTAAACACGTCCCAAATATTATTTTATCACAGAGATCATTGCTATGATAGAGGCGTAATCAATGTTTCAACAATCGAAAGTGACGAACACAAAAGGAAACCACGAGTTATCCCTTTATATAGCTGAATGAAGTGACGGGTGATAACAGATACACTGAAAAAAAACTTGTGTTGAAACAACACAAACTTGTGTTAAATTCAACACAAGTTAGGTGTCTCTATTTAACAACACAAACTTGTGTTAAAACAACACAAAACTTGTGTTAAATGTTGAAACAACACAAAACTTGTGTTAAAATGTATCAAATAACACAAAACTTGTGTTGAAACTTGTGTGAAATCTACACAATACTTGTGTTGAAACTTGTGTTGAAATTTCTGAAACTTGTGTTGAAATTTCTGAAACTTGTGTTAAAATTTCTGAAACTTGTGTTGAAATTTCTGAAACTTGTGTGGTTTCATACAAACTTGTGTATAACCATCATCAAAAACTTGTGTTGTATTTTTTCCCAATTTATATCCAGCATAGCAACCTTTCTATGCAGGACCCCTCTCTTTGCTCTGTTAGACCTGTAAAGTTTGATAAAAGAAGGAAACAAAAAAAATTTTTGTAAATTATTATTTATTCATAAAATCATAGGAAAAAGTAAATTAATACATCAAAACTAAATAGATATTTGAAATGTTAACAGAAAAACAGAGACTTCAATTCTAATACAAATTATATTGTGTTATATATAATGACCCCTCCCCCCCCCCCCCACTTTACCCATCACAAAATATAAAATAGCTATTTAAATTGTTCTTTACCCCAAAACAAGAACTGAGAATATAAAGATATGTACACAGTATCCCTACCCCATACCCCAAAATATATAATTCAAATATATCTAAATTTAATAACATCCAAACTAAGCACTAATAAGATTAATTATGCACTAAATTGAAACAATTTCAAAAACTGAAAAATGCTACAAAATCACACTACAAGTGATTTGTGAGGCATCTAGAAATAACTAGCATACACAGAAAACTAACAAAAGAAAATTGCTCTATTTTGCAGGAGTAATAAAATGATGTAGAGCCTTTTCCTCATTAAAAAAAACCCAAACAAAATGAATATTTTATAAATAAAAGAAGCAAAGCATCAAGATTACAGGATTGAAATAAAAAAATATCATATGTACAAAAGATTTATATACAATCACAAGTCATAAGTCACAGTGGTTCAGTGAGCATAAGGCGTTGGCCCAGAAATTTCAACTGGATTTTCCGGCATAGTTCCCACTTTTCAGTGTTGGATATGGCAAGGGATAATTGGGTACAAGCCCAGAATCAAAAGAGAGAGAGACAGAGAGAAATGGGGTTTAACGTCTACTCGACACAAACTAGGTCATTTTGGGACTAACATATGGTTTAATTTTATTTCAATAATTCGCTAGCGCGTAGGGGTCTTTAGCAGTGGGAGGAAACCGGAGGTCCCGGAGAAAACCCACAAGATTGGACAGGCGACCCTACTCCTTGTCTACAACCGGGGATTCGAAACCATGCCAGTTGACTCAATGACAGGTGGCCGTATGATACAGCATGCA
This sequence comes from Patella vulgata, assembly GCF_932274485.2. NCBI lineage: Eukaryota > Metazoa > Mollusca > Gastropoda > Patellidae > Patella > Patella vulgata. The sequence goes on along the minus strand of NC_065886.2, from coordinate 1,547,178 downwards.
CGTGCTAACCATTCGGCCATCCACCCCCACCCCCCAGAATCGAAACCAACCCAACTGCGTACACTTTGAAGAACCCTTGAAAATTGAATTATTTGAATCAATGACAGACCTTCTGATCAAATGTGTGCGTGTTAACCATTCGGCCCCCCTGGGTACCCTTTAAAGAACCCTTGACAGTTGAAATATTTGATATAAGGGTAGGGTAGAATCACTCTAAGAACACAGAAAAGCAGGATATTAAAACGTATTTCATTTCATAAGCAAGGGAAAGTCACCTTAATGTAGGTCAAGGTTTTTTGTAATTCTGGGTGTATTTGATCTACATTTGGTTTCTAGTAATGCCTATTAAATACTTTATGATTTCCGACCAAATTCTAAGTGATTTATATGTCAGTTTACTTGCTATATTATACATACATATTTGAAGAGAATTAAAATCTAATTGTGTTTTGGAAGAAAATTTAACATTAATAACAAAAAATAAATATTTAAAAATTGGGTCAAATGCATTCTTTCCCAGAAGTATAAAATAAATTGATGCTTGGGTTCTCTTGTTGTTATCATACATCAAATACTCTGTCAAGGGTGTTCCAGCCTAAAAAATAAAAAGTAGGCAATAAGAATACAATGTTTAAATAAACAATTTATTTTGCCACATCGAGACTGAGTCTCTATTTGGTTTCAACTTTGCGTAACGCTTATTGTGTCTTGTCCACTTAAAGACCCAGGCAGATTATTATGCTCAAATCAAATGGGTTAAAAGTCAGAAAAATGAAATGAAATGGGGTTTAACGTCCTACTGTTCTGCTCCTATACTGGGCTAATAATGACGGGCATATGCCACACAGTGTGCTATGAGGGAATTTTTGCCCGGGCAGCGGCACTATCATCTATTCTTATATCGAATTCCAACTGCCAGGGGATCTTTTACGTGCATTCCAATATTCGTCTCATCGGAAGGACTAGACAGCTGTCTTTGTCAGGCCAAGTCAGAAAAAAGTCTTGAGATTTGGGACTGAAGTCTCATAATAGGTCAACTATTCACCCGGTTCATACATGTATTGTCTGCAAATCCAGATTCCCTACTACATCATTGGCAGCACCTATTTACTTGGCAATGTCTAATTATTTTTGGACCCATTCTTATTTTATTTCCATTGACAACAAATTGGATATTACCCTTTAAAATCTATTGAAATCTATTTGAAAAGTAAAATATTGTCCATCATTATTTTACTGCTATTTACTGTAAAAATACACATAGGCCCTATCATAACTTGAAGGAAATCAATGGATGTGATTGGCAAAAATCAAGCATGCCAAGTACTTGAAATAGCTGAGTCCTAGGCATTGCCCCAAGAAGAATAACTAGATTACCAAGCAAGTGTATAAAACTACTTCCTGATTAAAAATACAAATATGTATGTTACTTACATTTTGCCTGATTATCAAGCTCTGTGAGAAAAGTTTCCACAATATGAATAGCCATTTCCAACTGTTTTTATCTTTCTGATGTAGTTAACTGGAAAAGTTTTAATTTACAGTCTATATTTTACACAAATTTCTGGAGAGAATTAAAATATAATTGTGTTTGAGAGGGATATTTAACATTAAAAACAAAAATAAAATGCAACTGATAACTTATTAGCTTTTACAATCACTATATTCTTTTTCAAAATTATAAGGAGATCACATGGCTAAGAGGGTACGACGCTGGCTCACTAGCCTGGAGGTCGGGTGTTCGATCCCTGAATTGGCTGAGAAAGTTCATCCAGATTTTCCGACGTGTCTTCCCCTTGTCAGTGATACAGGACGGAGGACCTGACAAGGACAGCTGTTTAGTCGTTTGGATGGGATAAAAAAAAAACGAGGTCCTGTGTACACATTGGCGTGCATGTAAAAGATCCCATGGCAAGTTGGAATTCGATATAAGAGTAGGCTGTAGCGCCACTGCCCGGGCAAAATTTCCCTCATAGCACACTGTATGGTGTATGCCCGTCTTCATTAGCCCAGTTTATGAGCAAAACAGTAGGATGTTAAACCCCATTTCATTTCATTTTCAAAATTATAAAATAATTTGATGGCTTAATATTCAAGTATTATGTACAGGTAGAATTAGAGCATAGTTAATTTGAGGCCAGATCCATTATAGATTAGCCAGAATCCTAATTAAAATAAACTCTGTAATTATATTAGAGAGACATTGTTTCATAAATTATTATCTATTGTAAAGTTATTCCAGTAAGGTATTAAGGATTATATTGTAACTAAAAACAAAGCTAAGGTATAAAAGTCCTAAAAATTGTATATATTAGAAAAAGGCGAGTTAACCACAGGCAGGCAGCAGGACATACTGAAGGGCAGGTCTCTGATATAGTGACTAGTTATTTCTTAGATGCTGTTCCTTATTAAGTTACCTATCCTGTGGGTCAGTATTATATGTATATATTATCTTTGTTAGATATTGTTACAGAATATAAGATTATACTAAGAGAAGTGAGTTATTGAATTATTGTATGTTCAATCGTACACCTCCAACTAGATTGAACATACAACCCATCGTCGAAGGTTGGACTATAAGTAGGTCCATAAACCCTGGATGATAGTATGTGGTTGAGTTGGCAATAAATATACTTTCTACGGTTCACAATTTTTAAATAAATAACTTATTTTTCCACACGTTGAGTCTCTATTTTGTTTCAACTTTGCATAATACTTATTGTGTCTTTTCAAGTTACAGACCCAGGTAGATTGTTATGACTCAATGGGTCAGAAGCCAGAACAAAAGTCTTGAAAAAAAGACAAAATGAAAAAATAATCATTTAATTTACCAATTATCTCCACTAAGGCAGTGGTGAATACAGTATTGCAAACAGTATTACAATATGATATTAATTATATTTTACAAATTCATGCATTTGAACGCTTTATAATAATGATTATGAAAGGGTGTAACATTGCATCCATCTTATAGTTTTGAAGTCATATATGTCTTTAGCAGTGGGAGGAAACCGGAGGACCTGGAGAAAACCCACGAGGTTGAACAGGCAACCCTACTCCTTGTCACGTACAACCGAGGATGACAGGCCGTATGATACAGCACGCACATGCTAACCATTCGGCCATCCAACCCCCCCCCCCCACCAAGTGTATAGAACCAGTTCCTGATTCAAAAAGCAAATATGCATGGTACTTACATTGCCTTTGTCTGATAAGCAACCTCTGTAAGAAAACACTTCCACAATATCAATAGCCCTTTCCAGCTGTCTTGATCTTCCGAGGTGGCTAACTGAAAAAAAATATGCAATGTATTACATTAGTTGGCTTAAATTGACTAGACAGTTTTGATTAAGTCAAAAAATGTTAATTTAACTACATTTGTTTTGTTTCATGTGTTGGTTTGCTTTGCCACAGATGAGACGGTCATATCTAACTAAGATTCTGTCTGTGCTCATACATGTACGTGTACAGTTTTACTATACTAAACTGAATTTTAGATTTCAAAATAGCATAACAGCAATCTTTTCTATAAGAATTGAATAGTTACCCACCAAGAAAAAGCTGCTCTATCATCATTTTTTCCAGCCATTTCTTCTTCCATTTATTTGCATATACATCCAATATTGAAACTGAAAAAATAAATACATGATATGTAATTTACCATTAAAGCTACCATACCATATATACAAACTGTGATTTGAAATTGAAACTAATGTATCTATATGTATCAAAAATTTTAATCCCAAGGAACTACCTAAGCCGTAAAAATCTATTTTTATAATCCTTGTTTGTCACATGGTTTCAATGTCGCAGTTATTAGAAGACGACCGTGGTGACTGAGTGAGTTAGGTGCTGGAATACTAGCATGGAGGCCACAGGTTACCTCTTGGGGTTGACCGAGAAAGCTCATCTTGATTTTTCAGAGTGGTTTCCCCTGAGATCCAATGTACACATTGGCGTACACATAAAAGTTCTCTTGGCAGTTTGAATTCGCTATGAGAGTAGGCCATAGTGTCGCTGCCCGGACAAACATTTTCTCTTAGCACACTGCATTAGACCAGTCGGAGCTGAACAGTAGGACGTTGTCTTTAAACCCCATTTCATTTCAGGTAATCTAGTATTTTTCTAGTAAGATTGAAGTCTCTCTACTTTCTTTATATGTAAATATCATATTTGAAATAAGCCATACTTTTATTCAATATGGGGTGGGGCTGGGGGGGAATGGTCTAGTAGTTAATGCATTCACATGAAATCACAGGGTCTGTCATTGTGTTAAGTGGCATGGTTTCGATTTCAAGGAGTAGAGTCGCCTGTCCAATCTCTTGAGTTTTTCTCTGGGCCATTCGGTTTCCTCCGTTTGCTAAATACCCATACCAGCAAACGAATTATTCATATCAAATTTAACCTTACCTGTCCTTTTTCCCGAAACGACCTAGCGTCTGTAGGCTAAGTAGAATGGAACAGTGTGCAGGGAAAGGGTGGAAACGGAAGAAAGCTAATCGTCGTCGTAGTTGATTACCGGTATGCATATAGGCATAGCTTGGACTACTTGATTCTTCAAATACAAGTACACGTAAGGCCTTGTTTATGTCATTTTTCTCTCTCTGTTGCATGTAAGTGTCATATAAATACTTTACTTGGGATTGTATGTTCACATACACTAATCATTGTAGGACATTGGTAAAAAAAAAATAGAAAATATAAAAATTAAATGAAATTGTTACCAGTTTTTCTTCAAATTCCAATTCAATGCCAAAATGGAGTCCTTGAACGGTAAATTCTCAATACGGTAATTGCTGTAACTGTATGGTGGAATGAGTCATATCATCACTGACTGGAAAAAATAATGAAACTATAGAGAAACTTCCACAGACTGATTCTAGTTCCATTATTTATTATTTATTAACTGTGACTGAATCAGGAAAATAGGGGCCTAATAATATTCCACAGAGTGACAGAGTCAGAGGTTGAACGGAGGGTTTGGGGAAAATATCTGCTTATTTGATTTAAGGTTGTTTTTTTAAACATAAATTAGATTACAATTCAACTAACACAAAAGTGTAAAAAGATTTTTTCTAGTCTGTGCCCGCGTTTATGTCTACTCTTGGCAAAATCTTTATAATATAAAAAATCATGAAACAAGAATCAAAATGGCCGCCAATCCAATCCAACCTCCCAAGATATAATTTCAAAACAGATTCTTACCTGCTGGTTCAAGTCGAGCCGTTTCTGGTATAATCATAATGTGATTCTGTAATGTACGTATTTGAACAACATCGTAGCGCCGAACAACTAATGTTAATTAAGCACGATTTCAGAAAAATTGAACAGATTTGATAATAACATGCCGAAATTTTTTCCCTGTCGTCCCCGCCCGCCATTTTAAACATGAACTTCCGGGTTAAATTGTTGGAGTTTTTTTAAGGAAACGAAATACTAATATTATACACAAAAACAATATCGATGCTAAATTACATACATAGAGGATATTTGTCGTTTTAGAGTGAATAACATATTTTATTTCATCGAGAAGCAAGAAAACTTATATTTTCACGAATGCGTAATGTTCTATTTATTTTATGATTTTACAATCATTTTAGGTAAAAACAACTAGCCAGTGGAATAACACTTTTATTTCACTGATAAAACGCGGTATTCCACTACTGATCATAAAATAAATGGTATTATTTTTTTTTATATAAATATTCACAAACCTGCGGTCTTTTATTCTCTGTGACCATTAGCTTACATTTGTCAAACATATCACTGCTCAAAAATCATTTCAGCACGCTGTTAAATGGTAAATGAATTTTGTGAAATCAATTCATTTAATGTCCGGTTGCACAGAGATGATATCGCAGACAAACTGTAGCCTATAGTACGTTGATTTTATCAACCAATCACATTAAATAATAGTTTTACTTATTTTCTTGTCAATGCATTTGGAGTCAATTGTTAAAATCACACCGGGCATGAGCGCTCAATAGGCCTTTGATCTACCAGTTTATTGGGCCCATAAAAAATCAACAACTTTATTTTAACTACAGACATCTTAACACCAATTAGCATTCAAGTCTGTCTGGCCATCATGTCTGAGTAAAAAATACTTTTCTTATACTTGTGGACGCCCGGATTAAGACTTTGTATGGAGTTCAAATTTAAAAAAAAAATATTTGTTGACGGTACACATTACTTGTGTTAATTATATGAAAAAACCCACAAGATTTGTGTTAATGCATTAAAAAGAACACAAGTTTGTGTTAATGCAATGCAAAACAACACAAGTTTTGTGTAGGATAATTTTCACACAAGTACTTGTGTTGAGATCCAACACAAGTTTTTTTTCAGTGTACATGCGCGAATTTCTGCTCACCAATAATTCTTTCGAAAACCAAAAGTTTTTATATGAGACTGTAAGGGTATATCTGACAATTCAAAAAAGTAATTGAATGTCATTAGATAAGAGAACACGAGGAAAATAGAAACAGTCCGTACATTCACGCGTGCTTGTTCATTCTATACTTTTAAAAACATGGTAATGCACGGACTTTTCCTATTTTTCTCTTATCTAGTGACAGTCAATTTTTTTTGGTCTTTAAAGGAATTATTATTGAGCAGAAATTCGCCCATGTATCTGGTTTCACCCGTCACTTCAGTCAGTTATATAGACGGATAACTCGTGTTTTCCTTTTGCGTTCGTCACTTCCGATTGTTGAAACATTGATTACGCATCTATCGTAGCAATGATCGATGTGATAAAATAATATTTGGAACGTGTTTAACCAGTTCTATCATATATGATAATGACTGGCACCAATATTGTCCTTTAAAAATGAATGTCAGTGTGTGTTGTTTAATTGGTGTGTATTTTCGTCAGCAAAACCACCCATCTAAAGACCCGCGTAAAACAAACGGTCGAATGAGAAATCGCACAGTTAAGAAAGCAGTTTTACTGCAAAATTTTGATTTAACAAGCACGTGTCAGATAAAGCTTGTTGGTCCTTCATTTTACCCTTTTGGTGCAGTTATCACAACTATCGAGAAAACACACCAATTAAATAATATACACTATTTACATTCATCATTAACCCGTTGGTTAATCAACTAATGATAGTCGGACCTACAAACACATTTATTATAATACACTGTGTAATACTTACAGTAAACTGTTATCTATAGTGAGAGGGTAATACTTACAATAGACTGTTATCTATAGTGAGTAGGGTAATACTTACAATAGACTGTTATCTATAGTGAGTAGGGTAATACTTACAATAAACTTTTATCTATAGTGAGTAGGGTAATACTTACAGTAAACTGTTATCTATAGTGAGTAGGGTATTACTTTCAATAAATTGTTATCTATAGTGAGTGGGGTAATACTTACACTAAACTGTTATCTATAGCGAGTAGGGTAATATATACAATAAACTTGTATCTGTAGCGAGTAGGGTAATATATACAATAAACTGTTATCTGTAGTGAGTAGGGTAATACTTACAATAAACTGCTATGTGTAATACTTTAGTCTGCTTTTTGTTGACGATAGTGTTGTGTTGAGCCTTACAGGTGTAATTACCAGCTTGTTGTCTCTGGATGTTGTTCAGTGAGAGACGACCGGTAGATGATATCATAGTTGAATCTTTATACCAGCTGATTTTACATGGTGGATTACAGTCAGCTGAACAGTTTACCGTTTTACTTTCATTTTTATTTTCTATCACTGTTATACTAGAACTGGGTGGTGTAAATTTGATTTTCTCTGGTCCATCTGTTAAAATACAAAAAATAACTTTAAACAGAACATACCCACTGGACATAATTTAGACCACTCAATAGATATATAACAGGCGTCATGCATGGTTTAAGGTTTACTAATTGATTGATATTTTGTACCAGTTTTTGGTCCGTTGGATATAATTTATGATTTCAACATTATTGAGGTCAAGCTACATCTACAAATATTACCACTATGAACTCGCACTCACTCAACTAGCCACTTAAATTATAAATTACATTTATTTATTCATGGGCTGCTTGTGGAAACAACATTAAATGAAAGAATTCCAAAATTCCAAAATATAAAACCACTTGGTCCATCAATAAGTATCAAGTATAAAGTGGTTCTTCCATCTTTAATTACTATAACTTATGACAAATGATAACAATACAAATATACAGCATCGTGGTAAAAAACAATGTATGTTACTTAATTGTAAAACGTCATCTGAAACTTTTTTATCATCTGAGTTCCTCAAGGTTCTGGTCTTGGTCCAATATTATTTACCCTTTAGGCGATATCGTCAGAAAATATTGTCTTAACTTACTTCAACTGAATTACAAAAATAAGTAATTTTGGAGGAATATTACTGGCCTAAATATGAATACCGTATGGGAATTTGATATTAAAATATTAAAAATAGCAAGGTCCACCTTTTCTTTTATTACGTTCAGATTTGGCGTGAATTTGAAGTCGGTACGGGTCGGCACGCTTTCCCACGTAATTTTATAGGAATATTACTGACATACTGACATAAATCTGAGCCGGATGATACCAGGGGCGGATCCTTAGGGGTGGGAGAGGCGTGTTGTGGGTACACCCTCCCTACCCCGGTCCCCCATCCATCACCACCACCCCTCCATCCCGGCTCAGCTACAAAAAATATTATATGTTTTTATATAAAATCCGAGTTTCTGGGTTTTGTCAGAGTGATTTCTGGTTACCCCAGATATAAGCAAAATGACATAGAGACCATGTACTACTCAAAAATGTGCATGGACGGAATACACACGCCCCACCACTACGCCCCACCTCCTACCCCCAAAAAAGATACATTATCTCAAGAACTTGCCAAACTCCCTCCTGCAAAACATCCTGGATCCGCCTCTGCATACTCAATTATATATTTCATTTATACCTCATTGCCCGTCTTCTTTCAATTTATCAAAACTGCAACTTGAGAATTGTATTAATGAATTTAGAAAATGGATGTCAGGTACCAATGAAACCGTTCAACAGATTTCCACATAAGCATTGCTCTACTAAATACCGTTGAAAGAATTTATAAATATGCTGTAATAATAGTAATAATAATAATTTGTATAATGGGTTGGTCAGATGCGATTGGTCGATATCGCTGACAGTCTTCGAGACCAATCAGATGACCAATCGCATCAGATAGACCTCAGGGGTATAGAATAATAAGAATAATTTTAGTTATCAGTAGTTGTTACATATAAACGTCGCTTAACTCACAGTAAGTATTGTTTAATGGTCGAGAGCGAGACATAAAGTAATATATTGTAACAACAAGAGGGCCGTGAGGCCCGAGTGGTTTTACAATATATTACGCAATGTCTAAAGCTCAGACCATTAAACAACTTGAAATACAGACACTTGCATGTGCTTTGCAACGAGGCCCGAGTGTTTTTACAATATATTGCGCAATGTCTTAAGCTCGAGACCATTAAACAACTTAAAATACAGACACTTGCACGTGCTTTGCAATGAAATACGTCACTCAGGTTCAATATTTGAACTAGTTACAGTTGGCACATTGTCCGTACGATTATTTGAAAAAATGGTACGCCAACATCAAATGATGACGTCACATCTGTATTTTAATACTATCTAATGATGCTTAGTCATAAAATGTCACCATTATTACATGTAGCAGACTGACGTAAACGTTTTAAAAGTGAACACATCATCTTTTCCCGTATTTAGTTGTACTGGCTAAACAAAGTTTTCAATTTTTCAATGTCAGTAAAAAATAAACTTACAATAAACCGGAAGGGTTAAAGGTGGACTGAGGGTCGTATTAAAGCTATCTCCACAGGTCCAGTTAAAGTCATCATTTGATGTAACACTTGTTATATTAAAATACAGTGTTGCCATGTTACCATTGATACAACCACATGTATATCTGTTAGGTTCAGATGATGGACTAGGAATACAATTCAATGTTTGTCTACAGACTGGGAGATTGTTCCTGTTAAACACGACAATATCAGTGGTTATAAAATTATCACCAACTAACTGACATGTAAAACTATAATCCCCTCCTCTAATACCATATGGTGCTGATCCTGATAAACTGTATGTTTGACCTGTAACAGAAGTAAGAGACATGTAAATCTATAATCGCCTCCTTTAATACCATATGGTGCTGATCCTGATAAACTGTATGTTTGACCTGTAAATATAAGAAAGGAGGCAGGTACAATTATTGTATGTTTGACCTGATATAAATATAATAGAAGAATGTAAACCGTTTATCTTACTAAAATTATTGACCGTTGTACGTTTGACCTGAAACAAAAGAAAGCAGTTTTAACGTTCTAGTCCTACTGTTCTGCTCCGACTGGGATAAACACATTACATTGATACAGGCAGGTATACACAATACAGCAGTGTCATGGCCTAGTCTAAAATCGAATTCTAACTGCCAAGAGATCTTTTAAGTATACATGCCAAAGTGTACACAGGACCTCGGTTTTTTGTCTTATCCCTTGTCACCTTGTCAAATACGATAGCGGCCACAGTGTGTAACCGATTTGTATCAGATGTGGTGTGAAGCATGTGGTTTATGAGAACCCGACCAATATTCAGCGTTCTACAGCCTTTCGTTTTGGGGGAGAGCGAGGGGGTGCGGCGTATGGTTAAAGCGTACGCCTTGTATCAGACGGTCTGTCATTGAGTCAAGTGGTGTGGTTTCGAATTCACGCTTGAATGTGACAAGGAGTAGGGTCGTCTCTCTAGACTCGTGGGTTTTCTCCCACTGCCAAAGACCCCTACGCGCAGTCTAATTATTGACAAAATTAAACCATATATTAGACCCAAAATGACCTAGTTTGTGTAGCATCGTGGTCACAAGAAGACGAATCCTATCGATAGTCAGAGATCCGTGAGATTTAGTTCTAGGTTAGGGATTGGGTTAGGGTGCTTGACAGAGGCTACAGTTCGTAACAGATTTATTCAATGTGAAGTATTTAAACACGGAGAGGATGAGTACTGTTTTTGTATCCCCCGTCCACATGGCAACAGACATCTTTCAAATTTGGTGGGAAGCTTTGGGGCTATGAAAAAGGATGAATCCTATCGATTGTTTAGCGGTCTGCGACTTCCAATACAGAGTTATCCCCTTTTTTTCAAAACCTTGTGATACCATATGAGGCTATACTATCTGACGTATTTCTGTCAAATTTCCTGGGAAGCATTAGGGTCATGACAGGATCAATACAAAGCGCTCTGTGACTTCCCGTTCCCGAGTTATCAAATATGCTCAACCTCTCAGTTTTCCTTTCAGATAAGCTTTAATCAACAAGTTCTTACCTTCTGTAATAACCATTACAATACATAGAATCAAAAACTTGGCAAAACATTCAGCAAATTGATTCTGAAAATAAAACAAACAATTTTGCATCAATAACAAACATAGGTTCAAGGTTGCCAGGCTATGACACATGTCTATTAATAGCTTCGTTTTCTAAGCCTCAGTAAGAAATAGAGTCGATCAACTTCAGTGGAGTCACTCTATTCAGTCAACATATTTGACAATTTAAGTTGAAATCTATGTATTTGTTTAGAAGACGAAGACAAAAATATTAATGTAACCTTTCCCCATCAACACCTGTGTTAAGTAGAGGTGTCTTGTTACATTGGTTAAAGATACATTATGTAACAGCTAAATATACCTTTTGCAGGTCTTTATTTTTGCTTCAAATTGTATATGAATTATTAAAGCTAAACTCCGATTACAAAAGTACAGAAATAATTAAATGAAAAAAAGGTCGCCATACTTGTTTTCAATATGTAGAACAATCATGGCGGCTGATAAGGGTGTATAAGAAGAAAAGCCGGGCCAGTATATGCCTTGTCAAGCACACCGTCCAGCTATATTTCAACTACCAATTACCTACTACACGCTCGACTGATTGACGTTCCTTTCACTAAATATTACTTTACGATTATTATGTCTAATTAGGTTCATATTATTTTACTAATTAGATAAAATAACTCAACCACTATGTACTCTTCCTCTAAAAACTGCCTTACCAAAACAATAACAACTCTGCCAACGCCAAACATATCTATTTGATGGAGGGAAGAATAGTTTTATTGCTGCTTTGTTTATATTTTGAAACCATAATACTAGAATTTATGATGCAAAACATTTCACGAAGTAAGAACAATTTGTTGGCGTTGGCAGAGTTGTTATTGTTTGGGGTAACACAGTTTTTCTCATATTTTTAGAGCAAAAGAACATCGTGGTTGACTTATTTTATCTAATTAGTAAAATAATATGTACCTGATCAGACATAATAATTGTGTAGCAATAATATTTTCAGTAAACTGTTAGTGATAAACGTCAATCAGTCGAGCGTGGACAGTTTGCTTGACAAGTCATATACTGGCCGTTCGTTCTTTCCTGGGGTTTTATGTCCACCTCCACCAAGTGTGATATTGTAGACAATATACTAGCCGTGACCTGCTTCTCTTCTTATACACCCTAACCAGTCTCCATGCTTGTTCTACAAATTGATAACAAGTATGGCGACTGTTTAGGGCGTTAACTTTTTTTTATTTAATTATTTCTTTAGTTTTGTAATCGGAGTTCAGCTTTTAAAGATACCTTATGTACGATTTAGATAAAGAGCTGGCAGTTCTTGCTATAAAAGGTCGAAAATAGATAATGTAATATGAATATATTAAAAATTTCATTCAAATTACTTTATCACTGCTTGTAGTTTTGACAAGATGTGTGCATTGATCGCTTATTACCGTAACCACGGTACTGGTATATTCGAGTCTCAACCTCGCTTTCCCATTTTTAAATTAAATCATTATTAGGCCAAACCGTTCTAATCTAGTTAAAATCTCGAGCATCCGATGGCATCAAGAGTTGATTATAGGCTTGTCATGTTAATAAATGTCTAATTAATAATTTATATAACATTTAAAGCCTAAAGGAAGACCATCAATGGGCAAATTTAGCTCTTGAATAATGTATCCCCATGGCAAGTCTATAATCAACTCTCTAAAACATTGGATGGCCAAGATTTAAATGTTCACATGACAAGACTATAACCGACTCTCCAGAACATTGGATGGCCAAGATTTAAATGGATTAGAACAACTACGATATTTCACAAATGCACAAATTCTATCGCATCTTTTAATTTTAGTATATCTTCCCTTTTCGATGTTAAGATTATGGCGTTAGAGTCTTTTGTTAGTTATTTTGATTACGGTATTTAATATTAATTTGTTTTATTTAGGAAAAATTCAAGGAAAATGTATTAATGATTTATTTATATATAACTCCCGTAGATGATTGTCTTATTTGCCCGTAGCATTTTTGTTTAAATATGACGAGTAGTCTTTATTGATTAAAATATCGGATTTACGAATCATATAAAATGACCTTTCCCACATATAACCAAACCCTAATTTAAATAATCCATGTTTTAACATTTATTACCCACGGGTCGTCATTTATAAGCATATCTTTAAAACATTGGCGAAGTAAATTGTTTTCCGTATTACATAATCGAATCCAATTTAATATGTAAATATTTTAATTTTACTAGTAATTTCTAATGGGTAACTGCCCGGTTCGAAATATAACATACAGGTATTCGTAGAATTACGTGTCAACAGAATTCTTTTGAGATAATTAGTATGAACTTTTTTGACCTCCCTTGCTTTGTGAAATCCCCATATCTCTGAACTGTAGGATAAGATAGTAGCTATGTAAGTATCAAATACAGAAAGTTTGGTTAAAACATTGAAATAATTATCATTACAAACATTTTGAACTGAAAATAGAGCTTTTCTACTCTGGTCTGCTAATTTTCGATGTGTGGAGTTGAATTTACCATTGAAATTTAATAATAGTCCGAGGTAGTTAAAATTATCTACAATATCAACATCAGCGTTATTAAAGGTCCAAGACTCAGTGGTTTTGATCTTTCCCCCATTTCGAAAAATCATAATTTTTGTCTTATCGGTGTTAACGGTCATATTCCATATCTGAGTATAATTGTATAGAGAATTTAAAAGTTTTTGAAGGCCTTCAATTGTTTTGAAAATATGACCTTATCTTCTGCATACATCAAAAGGGATAAATTAAGTGTTTGGATATTAACCGAAGGACAATTATCAGATATGAATTGAGACTCACAATCGTTAACGAAGAATGAGAATAAAAGTGGAGAGAGGACCTCGCCCTGAAATAATCCATTTTTTACTTTCAAAATATTCAGATAGATCTCCATTATATTTTGCACAATTTTTAAGGAATTGTAAGTTCTGCTCCTGCTCCTGAAACCATAACTAAACAATCAGTGATAAGGCCATGGTCAGAATATGAGAAGCAGGTGGTACATGAAGAATTAATGAAATCATTCGAACAATGAGAGTTAGTAAACTGGACTGTGATAAGTACTTATGACAAAACTCTCCAAATATTATTGGCGGGATGTAAAGAATTTTGTACATAATGCTATGCAGTCACAAAAGAGAAAGATGAAATTTTAAGGGGAAGATGTAAATCTTGCTAAAAAATACTGAACTCATCAATTTATCATGTTTTTTGTGTTTGTAGTTAATACATACATTGTATAATGTGTATTAATGATAGTTATATTACGTTATAATCCATATTTGACAACTTAACCTGTGCCAGATTTAGTCATTTTGTGCAACAGCTTTCTCCAAACTTGATATAGAGGTGTGAAATGTTCACAATATATAAGCGATGAAATTGGGAATTGGCTGGCAGTCTTTGAGTGCTGTTGATTTCTAATGTTTGATTTTTTTGTTGAAACTTACCCTAAAAGTTGTTTTTTGACAGTTACTTTTGACATCATTATTAGGTAATATTTAGCTAAATATTATGTTTCGTATTACTTTATGGTGTTTTCCTATTGTATGTGCCATATGTTATTAATCTTGATATTTGAATATATCTCGAAAAATTCACAGCAATATATATTGATAGTGTCATATCTTTGGTTCTACCAGACAAGTTTGGGTGATTGACACCAGTCATTTTCAGATGAGTGGCTTAGATTTACTGTGATCAATTTCACTTTGTGAATTTGGATTTTGCTTTATTACACTCTCTATAAACGTGTTTCATTAAAATTTCATATGCAGTCTTTCACTGTCTTCTGTTTTTTCTGTCCCGCTGTCAGTGAAGGTAGGCACAGGCATCTCTGCTCTCAAGCCTAACAATGCTGCAGTCTTGTTGAATGTTGAAACTTATACAGAGTCAGTTAAAAGCTTGTTTAATTAAATAAGTTTTAAGTTGTTTTTTAAAAGAATATAGAGATGTGCAACATCTTAAACTAAGTATTAAGTTTTTTTTAAAAGAATATAGAGATGTGCAACATCTTAAACTAAATGGTTACTAAAAGGTAGTTTTTTTCCATAAAACTGGGGTTTAAAACCTAAAAGAGCTGAACAGTTTTCCACTAGGATGTGATTATTTCTGTTCAATCCTATCAATATTCATTCGCTGATTCATCTGAAGTGTTATTGGTTATAGACATGATGAAATGGGTCATATAATGATCTCATAATTGTAAGTATCTTCCCTTTAACACCCTCATGAATTAATTTATACCATAATTTAGATCTGTTAAAGTTACAATTTCATATTTTCTAAGAAAGTCAAAACATAATTATTTCTATGTTTATTACTCAATAGGTTGTCAACTCACTATTATATGATCATAGGTGTCATTCTAACACTTAAAACTCATTTACACCGGAAATAATAACACAATTACCTCCCAATTACCTCCCTTGTTTCTATTCTCCACCATGGAGTAGTTATCTTCAAACGTTTGAAAATGAAAATGATATTTTTGCCAATTTCTCAACTGGCAATAGTGAATTATAGGATTAATAGGATTATTCTTTAACAAGGTAGGACTGTTTATAGATACCATCTATTTTAAGGCTTTATTTTAATAAATTTTAAAAATATAACTTAAAAATATGAAATTGCAACTTTAACAAAGTCGAATGCCTTTTTATAATCTATAAAACAACAATACAATCTCCTTTTATTATTTTAAACTTCTATTAACAAGAGCCTGTAAAATATATATAGCATCAACTGTTGATTGATTTTTACGAAATCCAAACTGACTCGTGCTTATTTTATTATTGTTTTTATCAAATTGTAACAATCGAAGTAAATGGTACCTGTCAAATTTCATTCGATTCTGTTCGCTAATGAGGGAGGAGTAACACTAAGGATAACAGACTCAACGCCACTAGGCTGTGAGCCAACTAGCAGCGCCATAAGGCTGTGAGCCAACCAGCAGCGCGGATTTATCCATGTGGCATGTACGTACATTGAGCGTGATTGGTTGTTAGTGTTGCTTGATTTATTTAGAACGAGGGAAGGGCAGCAGGAAAAAGGGGCACGATGTTGACATTATTTCAATGGGAATATGATAATATTGTTGGCGGGGACATTTCCATGAGTATTTGAGGTAATTCTTGCTAAATTCGAGGGCACATTTTTCGGCAACGACGGCACATAGCCACACACACACACACACACACCCAAACATACCCTTGTAGGAAATCTCATCGAATTCAACGATTTCCATTTTTTTATTTTTTTATTTATAGAGGCAGTTGTCTACCCTGTCTAACCGCCCAGTGCGCCTATGGGATCTCTGTCCGGTCAAATTTGCTCACACAAACTGCATACCGTATGTTCATCTTTATCACGGCAGTTTGTTGGTGCAGGCAGAAGAGAGGGGTGTTAAAGGAAGCAAGTATTTAACTCAATATCATCCAGTCTCCTGGGGGGTTGGATGGCTGAATGGTTAGCGTGCGCGCTGTATCATAAAGTCTGTCATTGAGTCGACTGGCGTGGATTCGAATCCCCGATTGTACGTGACAAGGAGTAGGGTCGCCTGTCCAACCTCGTGCGTTTCCCTCTTGTCCTCCGGTTTCCTCCCACTGCTAAAGACCCCTATGCGCAAGCGGATTATTGAAAAAAAATTAAACCTTATGTTAGTCCCGAAATGAGATAGTTTTTGTCGAGTGGACGTTAAACCCCATTTCTCTCTCTCTCTCTCTCTCTCTCTCTCTCTCTCTCTCTCTCTCTCTCTCTCCACAGTCTCCGACATTACGAACACGACTTGTTGGTGAATTTAAATCAACATTGATGTGATTTAAGATGAGCTTCTGATATCCAATATTTAAAATAAAATTAGAACTGCGAAGCAGTAATGACGGGTTTCACCGGTGCCACTTTACCCTTGAACGTATGTCACTTCCGGTGCCAGTTACCCAGCAATATCAATTGTATTTATACATTTGTTACCATGTGTTACTGTGTGTTACATATGTCAAACTTACCGCTAAGTTAGCTGACTTTTTAATGGGAAATTTCTCAACAAGGGAAGATGCTAGAAGCAATTTTTGGACATCTATATGATCGTATTGGTCCAATCTATATGTCCATTTGAATCAAATATCATAATGTTAAACGAATGATAAATATAACTCACTTCAAAACAATTTGTTTTGAAGGCTAATGATACAGTTTTTGCCAAACTTACATTACTTCCGGTGATATTAAAAATGTTAAATTAATTCTATGAAATTATAAATGGCATAAGGCATCACATGGTGAAAATTTGATGATAATTGAATAATAAATGACACTTTTATAGACCAAAACCTTGAAAAGTGACTTGTAGAATATCGTCTATTTCCCTGCAACCGAACAAGTTAGAAACCATTTTGTGATATCTGTATGGTCGTATGCGTTCATTCTATTTGTTGATTGGAATCAAATATCATTATTTTAAAAACATTACAAATCAGACTCATTTGAATAAAATATCTGTTTTGGGGGCTAAAAATACAGTTTTTGCCCAAATGACGTCATTTTCAGTGACAGTGAAAATGTTAAATTGGATTGACCTAGTCAAAGGTGACATGAGGCATCATATGGTAACAAAAATTGAAAATCGAACGATAATTGACTCTTTTACATGCAAAATAACGTCATTTTCAGTGACAGTGAAAATGTTAAATTGGATTGACCTAGTCAAAGGTGGCATGAGGCATCACATGGTAACAAAAATTGAAAATCGAACGATAATTGACTCTTTTACATGCAAAATAACGTATTTCTCGGCAACTGCGCATATTACAATCTAATTACATACATTGTCCTCGTATGGATTAATGATACAAAATTATGAAAGTTACGTAGAAATAATTTAAAATATGAAGACGATGAATGGGTTGTAAATAGCTGATTTTTACTCCTTTTGTCTCACCCTTAAATTAAAATGGCGCAAATACAAAACCGACATAAAAAAAAACAAAAAAAACTAAGCCCGACATATTTTGCGCCTGTAGTAGGAGCATTCATCTTCATTGATAAGATTTGTAGAAATTAAGGTTTTTCCTTAGGAAAAAACCTCCCGACCCGGCAAAATTTAAATTTTAGGCAAAAATTACGTCACTTCCGGTGCCGACAGAAAACTTTATAGGTAGAAACAAGTTGAGAATTTGCACCAAGAAGTATATGCGCTTTTGTTTTATACAAATCAGGCAAAAAATAATTAATTTAGAACCCATAAACTTTAATAAAAATGCGAAAAGTCATAAAAAGTGATCCTGACGAAATTGGTTATTTCTTTGCAAAAGAAGATGCTAGAAGCTATGTTTTGACATATTTACGATCGTATTGATCCAATCTATATTTCCATTGGAAAGAAATATCATAATGTTAAACGAATACTAAATATAACTCATTTCAAAACAATATTTGTTTTGAAGACTAAAAATACAGTTTTTTTCTAAAATGACATTACTTCCGGTGAAAATGAAAATGTTAAATTAGTTTTAAGAAATCGGAAATGGCATAAGGCATCACATGGTGGAAATTTTATGAAAATCGAATAATAATTTACACTGTTATAGACCAAAAACCTTGAAAAGTGACTAGTAGAAAATCGTCTATATCTCTGCAACTTTACAAGTTAGAACCCATTTTGTGGTATCTGTATGGTCGTGTGGGTTCATTCTATTTGTTGATTGAAATTAAATATCATACTTTTCAACAAATAACATATACGACTCATTTGAAAAAAATATCGGTTTTGAAGGCTAAAATTCAGTTTTTGCCCAAATGACGTCACTTCCGGTGACAGTAAAGGTGTTAAATTGGTTTAATCTAGTCAAACGTGGCATTAGGCATCAAATGGTGAAAGAAAATTGAAAATTGAATAATAATTGATTCTTGTACAGGCAACATAACACGAAATGTGACTCCTGCAAAATTGCCTATTTCTCGGCAACTGCTGATATTACAAACTAATTTTGACATACATTTTCTTTGTATGGGTTATTGCTACGAGGTTATGAAAGTTACGATGAAATATTTTGAAATATGAAGACGGTGGATGGGTTGTAAATAGCTTATTTTTACACCTTTTTCGCCTTTTAATCTAAATGGCCCGAAAACAAAATCGAAATTAAAAAAACTGAGCCCGATGTTTTGTGCGCCTTTACAGGACGCACCCTTTCAGTTAAATCAGATTTGAAAAAAATGATATTTGCTTCCAAAAAGTTGTACCGAACTGTCAAAATCTATCAAAATTGTAGTTTTTGCTGATTTTACGTCAGTTCCGGTGCCGACAGGAATCTTTACCGGTAAAAAAAAAAAATGACATTTTGGACCACGCAGCATATTACAAACTAATTTTGACATACATTTTCTTTGTATGGGTTATTGCTACGAGGTTATGAAAGTTACCATGAAATATTTTGAAATATGAAGACGGTGGATGGGTTGTAAATAGCTTATTTTTACACCTTTTTCGCCTTTTAATCTAAATGGCCCGAAAACAAAATCGAAATTAAAAAAACTGAGCCCGATGTTTTGTGCGCCTTTACAGGACGCACCCTTTCAGTTAAATCAGATTTGAAAAAAATGATATTTGCCTTCAAAAAGTTGTACCGAACTATCAAAATTGTAGTTTTTGCTGATTTTACGTCAGTTCCGGTGCCGACAGGAATCTTTACCGATAACAAAAAAAATGACATTTTGGACCACGCAGCATATGAACTTTCTTTTGTACAAATCGCTCTAATGACAACAGTTATCATCCGATCTGTTTGAAATTGATATGCATCATTTAAACTAGTGAAAGGAAGAAGCCTATTGAGTTTCAGCAATTTCCGTTAATTACGCCGTGAGTTATGGCCCTTGTTTCACTTTGTTGTACCTTGTAAATGCTCTAACGACAAAAGTTATTATCCGATCTGTATGGAATTTATATGTATCATTTAAATTAGTAAAACGAACAAGCCTATTGAGTTTCAGTTATCACCTAAATTAGTGAAATGAAGACGAACAAGCCTATTGAATGTCAGCAACTTCCGTCAAATTACGTCTAGAGTTATGGCCCTTGATCTACTTTGTTGAACTTTGTGAACTTTCGAACAACAAAAGTTATCATCCGATCTGTATGAAATTTATATGCATTATTTGAATTAGTAAAACGAAAAAAGCCTGTCGAATTTGAACAATTTCTGTAGATTGCTTCCAGAGTTACGGCCCTTGTTTTAGTTTTTAGAACCTTGTGAACCTTCAAACAACGAAAATCATAATGTCATCTGTATGAAATTGTCTATTAAATTCCCCTAATTACCTACAAAAGAATAGATATGTGACAACCCTTGTCGACTGCTCGGACGATTTAGCTGCTGTGGGCGTATGTTTTGTTGCCTGGCAACCTATCTTTATATTTGTGATAATTATTTGAAACAAAATAGGATTATCATAAAGGATATTTAACATCTACAATATGAGTACGGCAAACACTCTCTACATACTGCGTTTGTAAACCACAAATTTCACCCCTTATTAGAAAGTTTTAACTATAGTCTATTGCATGTGGACGTTAAAAAAAATCAGCTCAAAATACAGACAACTCCTCTCTCTCTCTGACTAAGGGCTGCGCACGCGTACAAATGTTAAATTCAATCGTTAATTGTACGTACGTAAAAAAAAGAATTCCGACTGCGGAAAGTAAGAATTTGTTTTACAGAGCAAAATTTGAAACTTTACCGCTGTAACGCTACTTGGGCGATCAACTTTTCCACATATTAGAAAGTCCCATTCAAATAGTTAAATCACACAAATATCCAACTTGTTAATGAATGATAATTTTAATGGTGAGTCTTATCATAATTTGTTAAAATAAGCCCCAAATATAGCTCGTTTATTGGATTTTTGTTATGTGCACGAACCACTCTAGGTCACCAATTATTTCCCCATTGACTTCAATGTTAATTCTCTTTAGATCGGCTTTAACTTTTTCCCAAATTTTCGTTGGGTAGAACGCTTTCTACCACAGATGGAGCAACATGTGGCAGCATCTTGCTCAAAAGCACGTTCATCATAAAAAAAAACTTGAGATACACTAACTGGAAGTAGGGACAACAAAACATGCAACTTTCCGTCCCACATTTCTTCGATACTACATCTACGCCAAAAAGTCAAAAATGATCGCCATGCGAAAGGGGGGGGGGGAGACTAAAAATAACTTTCGCCCTTCATTGCTGGGTAACCAGCGCAGGACTAATTGGTGAGCTGGGTCCATTTGTAATGAGCGTCTGGTTGAACGAGGCTAAACATATCCCACTGAGAATACTACCGGTATGGATTGGAATAACCAGACGCCAAAGACTGTTATTCAATTTGGACTATTAGCGTATTTTACGAAATATAACTGATTAAAAATTACAGTAAAAATAGAAACGATTTAATGTAAATCAGTTTATGTACATTCATATAACATTATTTTATGCATAGCGACCCATTTGTGTCCATTTCTAGGTGCCAAAAAATAGCGATTTAGCTCTTTTAAACCCATTAGTAAGATTTGCTTAACAAACAGGAACGTGCTCTCATCTACGGCGATGTAATTTTCAAAAATTGCAAGGGTCAATAAAAGAACCCGCCTCCCCTCCCCCTTTATGACTGTGCCATTCTGAACGACCCGCGTCCGGTGAGTGTCGCTTTCAAAATATTTTAAAAATGAATTATTCTTATTTCTTTACCTGTGTCCTCTTCATCTTGATAACTTCAATATTAAATTTCTTCAATAGTCCAAATCAGAATAATAATAATTGTTTTAAAACATCCACATTGACTGGCTATACACGGTCCATCATCCTCTAATTATCCACTGAATTAAACAATCATGCATCTATCCATCAACTTCTAGTTAATTATACTTGTGAAAATCACTAATCACAGTCTGAATCTCTGGTATTAAGGACCTTACTTCACAAAGAATCAACAAAAAGATACGCTATATTATTGTCATATCTATGGTCAAGTTTGAAATGGGAAGTGAATTACTAATTAGCCGGACGGAACAATACTATTTGATCATCAAGCAAGTCATGCTGTGTATGAATACACCAATATTTCAACCTCGTATCAAATTTTAAAATTACTACTCGTCATTTTAACATTTATTCATTGTACCAATTGTTTTATTTATCGTTTAAGTGACTGCGTGACAAAGTCTTACTTTTTACGCGCGTCCGATAGTCTCTATCACCCAAAAAACTATTCTACGTTGCAGACTATGAGGTTCTGGGTGACCGAGACTACTCGCTCGATCGCCGTTGTTTAATTGGAGGCAGACCACTATTAATTTCCCCATTGAATTCAATGTTAATTCTGGCCTCTTTGCCAACCTCCAACTTTTCCCCAAATTTTCGTTGGGCTGAATGCTTTTCACTACAGACAGAGGAACAAATTGTCATGTCTTTGCACTAAAATTTGTATAAGGTTGACCACCAAAATTTTGAGATACACAAACTTGAAGAAGCATTCTAAAAACATGGCAGAAAATCTTAATTCAAACCCTATTCGTCCACTCTAGACCAAAAAATCAACAAAAATGTACATGCAAAAGGGGAGAAAAGAGACAGAGAGAGAATTGCTATAAATAGACCGAGATGGTGAAATTTAATGGTGGTCTGCCTGGTCAAATTTAATGGTGGTCAACCTCCTAATTACTGGTAACAGACCATAGGTAATCGTTTTTTTCTGATCCCGGCTGATTCTGACCAGATTTTTGGCCGATTCGGACCAGATTATTTGAATGGCGAGATATTTAAAATATTTTTTCATATATTTAATAATATGACAAATTATTGATTACTTCAATAACAATGAGGTCCTGAAAAGGCTGGGGGGGATAACGTTGTATCAGAAGGTCTGTCATTGAGTCAAGTGGCGTGATTGTGACAAGGAGTAGGGTCGCATGTCCAACCTCGTGGGTTTTCTCCAGGTCTTCCGGTTTCCTCCCACTGCTAAAGACCCCTACGCGCAAGCGAATTATTGAAATAAAATTGAACCATATGTTAGTCCCGAAATGACCTAGTTTTATCGAGTGGACGTTAAATTTCATTTCTCTTTCTCTCCCACCCCCCTCCTCCACCCCCTACAAATGCGATTAAAGATTTCTCAATATCCCAGTTTACCCAAAACTAGCAAACTACCCAATGCAACCCAACATCGTCATACACTACCAGTATTATCAAATGATAACCCAATAACATCATATAGTTGCATACCAACCGGTATCATTACTGCAACAAATCTGTGATAATTTACAATACGGCAAGAAAAGCGTTTTGTGTATATATTGTAATCATTAAATAACATGAAATGGGGTTTAACGTCCTACTGTTCTGCTCCGATTGAGCTATAAGTTTAGTGAGTTTTATTTTTCCCGGACCGCGGCGCTTAAATCTATTCTTATTTCGAATTCAACTGTAAAGAGTTCACTGACAAGAGGGAGGGGGGGCACACTGGGGAATCTCAATGAAATTTCTCGGCCAACACCGGGATTAAACACATGCTCGGACCTTCTGGTTAGCGAGTCAACATCTTACCATGGACCTGTCTTACTCACTGCGTCACGTACCGCGGCTCCCCAGGTTAGTATATAAAAGTACATTTTTTATAATAAACGATCAGCCGAGCTGAGCCGAGCGACAGTTTAACAGTCCGGTCGGCAAACACCAATATTTCGAGTGAACCTGGAAATTGTATACTTTTTTTTATTTTTATGATTGATTTTCGAAGTCTAGGGTGTTCTCTTTCAGAATCTAACGGGTGAACCTCGGTCACCCTTGGGCGTTTTGAGAAATTCAAGATGGCGTCCAAGACGGCCGCCACATCAAATAATCCCCTTTAGTCCCCCTAGTATTTATTCTAGGATGACAATTTTGGCGTCTAATTTTGGTGTCTGGGGTCAAGGAATACACTGAAATCGTTCATTATGTGGTGATTAGATTATAGTAAAATCCAAAATGCCAGACAATATGGCCCTTTAACTCGTTAGCGGCCGTTGGGGCCATTATTCTACCCAGACAAACTATATCTAGAGAAAAATTATATATTTCTGGATATAGGACCATGGATGTAATATAATAACACTACACGCGTGTCTATCAAGGGGCACCAGGGCGACATGGGTCGGTCCTGAAAGGGGGGCGGGGGCACAAGCTCATTGTTGAAAATTTAGAAAAACAAATTCTACCCGCAAAACAGGAACATAACCTCCACAAAACTAGGTAATGTCCAGTTTAATCCTTTAGTCGTTTTTCTGGCTGCTAACTGTGACAGCACTGTATATTCTAAGCCATCCCTAGTGCAGCTACAAGCACACGTACAACATGACCTGTCACTCTTGCATCCACATCTTGTAATGTTCTCAGTTTAGTATCCTTCTCCCAGCAATACTGTTCCAGATTAAGTTCCAGTGGATTGCGATCTTCCAGTGAACGCCACACAATAGCTTGGTGATGAGCTCGTTTTACGTTCTCTGCAAATGTATCATTTGTTAAGCAAGACTACATCGTTTGGGTGGGGAATAATGACGATACATTTCCAGTTTTAGATGTCCACACCCTCCAGCGTTTTTCAGGCATAGATTTTTAGAACTCTGTCCATAACAAGCTGAAATAAATACAGTGGCCCGTGTAACTGTGTAAGCAATGATTCTATTGGAGTGTCTATTACTCCGACGAGTGAGAAAGAACACAATCAATTTCTAACCACTTTCAAAGCTGTTCCTTTCCCCCCACGACGTAGCCACATGTAACCGTGTCATATAGAGTAAGAGCACGAGTTGGCAGGCTTTCAATGACAATTTGATAATTAACATGTGTTTCTCCGTAGTTTGACCAATGTCAACGGTTGTTCTTTCCTCGATTTGGCGATTCCACTGTAAGCTTGTTATGGACAGAGCTCATGCAAATCGATGACTGAAACACACTGGGGGTATAGGCATATAAAACTGGAAATGTGTCGTCATCATCCCCACCTAAACCATGTAATCTAGCTCCAACGAATGATGCCTTTGTAGCGAACTTAGAAGTATGTCATCGCAAATCTATTGTGTGACGTTCACTGGAAGATCGGAATCCGCCGGAACTGTATTGCTCGGAGAAGGACACTAAATTGAAAACATTACAACCGGTAAACTTGCTCCGGAGTCTGTCATGTGGCTCATCAGATGTTGATCAAGAGTGACAGCTCGAGCAGCACTAGGGATGGCTTAGAATATACAGGGTTTTTTGCGCTTGTGCCGTCACAGGTTGCAGTCAGAAACACGACTAAAGGATTAAACTGGATATTACCTATTTTTGTGGAGGTTATGTTCTTGTTTTGCGGGTAGAATTTTTTTTTTAAATATTCATCAAACAGCTCGTGTCTCCCATTTCGGGACCGACCATATGGTCCTTGAGCCCCTTATAAGGATGTATGTGGTGTTATCCTATATAGGCTATAGTTTGTCTCTAGATATAGTTTGGTTCGGTGAATTAATCGCCCCAACCGCTGCTAACGAGTTAAAGGGCCATGTTGTCTGGCATGTTTGATTTTACTATCATCTAATCACCTAACAACATAATGGACGATTTCTGTGTATTCCTTGACCCCCAAAACATACGATTAGACACCAAAATTATCATCCTAGAACAAATACTATGTATGGGAGTTTTAGGGGATTATTTGATATGGCAGTCGTCTTTGGCGCCATCATAAATTTCTCAAAACGCTCAAGGGTGACCGGGGTTCACCCGGCAGATTCTGAAGAGGACACCCCCCTAGGCTACTTACAAAATCAAGTGGACACAGATCACCAAATATTCATACGCCGAAACAAGGGCCAAAGCTATTTTTAGTCTTCCTCTCCCTTTTCCTTTTTCCCCCTTTTGCATGGCGATTTTTGTTGACTTTTTGGTGTAGAATCGAGGAAAAGGGTTTGAAAATACATTTTCTGCCAGGTTTTGGTGAATATTCATAATTTTGATGCGGAAGGATACAAGAGTTGAGAGGTTGGTTAGGTTGAAATGTAGGGCCTGAAATTGCATGTTTATTTGTCTCTACTTCCAGCTTGTGTATCTCAAGTTTTTCATGAAGAACCTCATACGTGCTTTTGGGCAAGTGGTTGCCACATGTTGCTCCATCTTTGGTAGAAAGCGTTCTACCCAACGAAAATTTGGGAAAAAGTTAGAGCCGGTCTAAGATACAAGAATTAACATTGGAGTCAATGGGGAAATCTTTAGTGATCTGTGTCCAAGTGCTCGGTACAACGTATTCCGCGCCTTCGATATATAAAATAAATTGAAAGTAGTCTATTTTTAGTAACTGGGTTATTGTCTGATGGCGACATATTTCTTTTTATCTGATGTAAAGTATGTAATCGTGAATATGCCGGGAAATAACAAGTAGCTAAGTCTCTAACTCAATATCATCCAAAGTCTTACACGTTGAAAATGCGAATTATTTGTCAATTCAAATCAACATTGATGTTGTGATCTTACCAGGAAAAAGCAGGCTTCTGATATCCAATATATTTACTAAGACAAAATAAATATTTTACCATTGGTACATGAATCGTGTGCCATAGTGCGTTTTAGCGTCATTTGCAACAAGTGACCAGAAAGAACGAGGCTAGACATATTCAACTGGAGAGCCTGCTGAATAAACTTGAATAACCAGACGCTAGACATAACTGATTTGAAATTAGAGTCAAAACGGAAACAATTGAATGTAAATCAGTTTATATACAATCAGATTACCTTACTATATGCGTTGCGACCCATTTGGGTCAACTTCTACGTCCCAAGTATTAGCGATTTAGCACCTTTAAATAGCCATGAATAAGAGTATACGCAATTTTGGTTTAAGCCCCGCATTTTTATCTCACTACCCCACCCTGCCCCCACTCGAGAACGTGAAAGGGCCGGGGATGACGGGTGCAAATTAAAAATGCTACGTTTAATCCAAAATTCTGTGTATATATATATATATATATATACTGAAAAGTAAAGTTAATCCTCTCTTTAAGTATGTTCATTATCTTTTAGGAAGAATGCGTATATAGGCCTATATATACTTGTTTTTTTTGGGGTGTTTTTTTTTTTAAAAAAAAATGATAAAAGTTTGTTAGCTTGCACTGGTTGAATTATAATAAAGTGGTGGGAGGGGCGAGTGTTTGATGTCAAAATACGTGTTAATACGAAATTCCAATTAAATCAACTTGTTATTTTCTGGCACATTATAATTTACATACTTTAGACGAGATTAAAGTTGAGCAAAGAAATAGGTCGCCATCAGACAGGTTCCAAAAATAGCCTACTTTCAATTTATTTTATTTGTTGAAGGCTCGGATTAGTCATAGAACTAAATAAAATTTTATTGATTAGCCCTTGTACACTGATAAGTCCATCCAAGCATGGATCGTGTACAGGGGCTTGTTTCACGAAATTTTAACAGTAGATACTTTAATTTTGATTGGCTAAGCACTTAAATCAATTTAATATTATCCAATCAAATTACTAAAATTTGGATTTTATCTTAGTTAAAATTTTGTGAAACAGGCCCCCGTTCTAATTTCTATGATCAAAGCATGTGATTTCACTGAAGTCATGGTTATCCAACGAATTCCTTTCTGTATATTGAGTTGATTCGCCCTTATTGCATGGTGGCTTATATTGTCTGCCAGGTTGATCTAACGTTAGCTAATAGTCCCGACTAACACACTCGGCAAACCTCCGCAGACTCCAGTATCCAACATCTAACTAGATGTATAAAACCGGAATAAACCGATGTTTAGCGAGTGTCGACTACCGGACAAATGCTCTAATGTTAATAGATGTGTAAAATTCCCGGAGAATGAGTGTTACGCCCAATCCCTTTTATTATTGTGGTTTGTACAACTAGCTGTGACTAACGAACGGTAGGAGCTAAATTCTATTTTCGCCCATTCATTACACTGGATTACAATTGTTCTAACATCATAGTCTTAATCTTTGAAATTCGTATGCGTTACCGTTGGGTTGATTGACCCAACTGAATTTTAACGTTGTTTGTAGCGGCGCTATTGCACTTTCGTACCTCTACCAGTTCCCGTGGTCGTAGGCACTTGAAATTTTCAGAGGATGTTAAGGGGGGCTAGCAATGACCACACACCAAATTTCAGCCGAATCGATAAATAACTTTTTATTTTACCGACCTTTTAATTTCTAACGAGAGAGAACTTCATCCGTTTGACGCCATTTGCTTTGTTTACTAATTAGACTTGAATAACAAGACACTAAGACGGAAACCGACTCGAATAACAAGACACTTAGACGGAAACCGACACACTGCACTAGCTGCCTAACACTGCAGTTCATAAAAATTAATATAATTTTCGTATACTTTAATTTTTGCGCGAAGCCACCATTTTCTATAAAATACTATTTGGTGTTGATCAGTGGATTGGCCTTTAGGTGTGAATATTGCCGTGACCTTGATTTTGACCTTGAGGCCAAACTTCCCATCCATATCGGGGCCTTTGCGTTTATGCTTGCCGTGGCCTTATTTCCTACTGTATTATCAAAGTTAATGTTCGAGGTGAAAGCAGAGATGACGTCCTTCAGAAAAGATACTTGGGTTAAAGTCGTAGGTCAAGGTCATGTTACAGAAAACTAAACTCAAACTTTTCAAAGTCATTTTTGGGACATTTGACCTTGACTTACGACCTTGACCCCGTTACCATTTTCGAAGGCTATCACATTGGCTTGAATCATGAACGTTTACCTTGGTCCTATAGCACACTGCTCGGTCAGAAAACGGTCAAACGCAGAGGGTCCGTGTCCGAAAGGAAGTCAATGGGCGTGGTCAATGTGAAAGGTCGTGGTGACCTCCACTAGTCACCGTTAACCATCCGTAACCTTGACTCTGACCTTGAGTCCAAACGTCCCATCCATCTCGGGCCCTTTGCGTTTATGCTTGCCGTGGCCTTATTTCTAACTGTATTATCAAAGTTAATGTTCGAGGTGAAAGCAGAGACGACGTCCTCCAGAAAAGATAATTGGGTCAAAGTCGTAGGTCAAGGTCATCTTACAGAAAACTAAACTCGGACTTTTCAAAGTCAGTTTTGGGACATTTGACCTTGACTTACGACCTTGACCTCGTAACCATTTTCGAAGGATATCACCTTGACTTGAACCATCGACGTTTACTTTGGTCCTGTCACACACTGTTCGGTCAGAAAAGGGTCAAACGCAAAGGGCCCGTGTCCGAAAGGAAGTCAATGGGCGTGGTCAATGTGAAAGGTCGTGGTGACCTCCACTAGTCACCTTTAACCATCTGTGACCTTGACTTTGACCTTGAGTCCAAACTTCCTATCCATCTCGGGCCCTTTTCGTTTATGCTTGCCGTGACCCTATTTCTTACTGTATTATCAAAGTTAATGCTTGAGGTCAAAGCAGAGACAACGTCCTTCAGAAAAGTTAAAAGGTCAAAGTCGTAGGTCAAGGTCTTGTTACAGAAAACTAAACTCAAACTTTCAAAGTCAGTTTTGGGACATTTGACCTTGACTTACGACCTTGACCTCGTAACCATTTTCGAAGGCTATCACCTTGACTTGAACCATCGACGTTTACTTTGGTCCTGTCGCACACTGTTCGGTCAGAAAAGGGTCAAACGCAAAGGGCCCGTGTCCGAAAGGAAGTCAATGGGCGTGGTCAATGTGAAAGGTCGTGGTGACCTCCACAAGTCACCTTTAACCATCTGTGACCTTGACTTTGACCTTGAGTCCAAACTTCCTATCCATCTCGGGCCCTTTTCGTTTATGCTTGCCGTGACCCTATTTCTTACTGTATTATCAAAGTTAATGCTTGAGGTGAAAGCAGAGACAACGTCCTTCAGAAAAGTTAAAAGGTCAAAGTCGTAGGTCAAGGTCATGTTACAGAAAACTAAACTCAAACTTTCAAAGTCAGTTTTGGGAAATTTGACCTTGACTTACGACCTTGACCTCGTAACCATTTTCGAAGGCTATCAACTTGGCTTGAATCATGGGCGTTTACCTTGGTCCTGTCGCACACTGCTCGATCAGAAAACGGTCAAACGCAGAGGGGCCTATGCCCGAAAGGAAGTCAAGGGCGTGGTCAATGTGAAAGTTCGTGGTGACCTCCACTAGTCACCTTTAACCATACGTGACCTCGACATCGACCTTGAGTCCAAACTTCCCATCCATCTCGGGCCCTTTTCGTTTATGCTTGCCGTGACCCTATTTCTTACTGTATTATCAAAGTTAATGCTTGAGGTGAAAGCAGAGACAACGTCCTTCAGAAAAGATAAATGGGTCAAAGTCGTAGGTCAAGGTCATGTTACAGAAAACTGAACTCAAACTTTTCAAGGTCAGTTTTGGGACATTTGACCTTGACTTACGAGCTTGACCCGTAACCATTTTCAAAGCCCATCATCTTGGCTTGAACCATCGACTTTTACCCTGGCCCTGTCCCAAAAATGAAATAAGGTCACGGCACGCATAAACGCAAAGGGTCCGAGATGGATGGGAAGTTCGGACTCTAGGTCAGGGTCAAGGTCACGGATGGTTAACGGTGACTAGTGGAGGTCACCACGACCTTTCACATTGACCACGCCCATTGACTTCCTTTCGGACACGGGCCCCTCTCCGTTTGACCCTTTTCTGACCGAGCAGTGTGTGACAGAACCAAGGTAAGCGTCCATGATTCAAGCCATGGTGATAGCCTTCGAAAATGGTTACGGGGTCAAGGTCGTAAGTCAAGGTCAAATGTCCAAAAAATGACTTTGAAAAGTTTGAGTTTAGTTTTCTGTAACATGACCTTGACCTACGACTTTGACCCAATCATCTTTTCCGAAGGACGTCGTCTCTGCTTTCACCTCGAACATTAACTTTGAAAATACAGTAAGAAATAAGGCCACGGCAATCATAAACGCAAAGGCCCTGATATGGATGGGAAGTTAAGACTCAAGGTCAAAATCAAGGTCACGGCAATATTCACACCTAAAGGCCAATCCACTGATCAACACCAAATAGTATTTTATAGAACATGGTGGCTTCGCGCAAAAATTAAAGTATACGAAAATTATATTAATTTTTATGAACTGCAGAGATAGGCAGCTAGTGCAGTGTGTCGGTTTCCGTCTTAGTGTCTTGTTATTCGAGTCTAAATAGTAAACAAAGCAAATGGCGTCAAACAGATGAAGTTCTCTCTCGTTAGAAATTAAAAGGTCGGTAAAATAAAAATGTTATTGATCGATTCGGCTGAAATTTGGTGTGTGGTCATTGCTAGTCCCCCTTAACATCCTCTAATAATTTCAAGTTCCTACGACCACGGGAACTGGTAGAGGTACGAAAGTGCAATAGCGCCGTTTGTAGCTAAGTCTCTAACTCAATATATCATCCAAAATCTCCAACATTGAAAACACGAATTATTTGTCAATTTAAAACAACGTTGATGCTGTGATCTTACCGGAAAAAGATGGGCTTCTGATATCCAATATTTAAGACAAAATAAATATTTTACCATGTCCATAATTGGTACACGAATCGTGTACCATATGCGTTTCAGCCCCAGTTCTAGCAAGAGAAATGAAATGAAATGAAATGAAATGGGGTTTAACGTCCTACTGTTCTGCTCCGTTTTAGCAAGAGACTCGAGGAACGAGGCTAGACATATTGCACCAAACCAAACGGCGTATGTAGACTGGAATAACCAGAAGCAAGGAATTTGCTAGTTACTATACTTGTAACATTAAACTGTGTGTTTAACGTTACAATTGATACAGTCTAAGAATCCTTACGCAAGTTCAAATAGGTTCAAACGCACCATTGTCAACACGTATCATTACAGTTTGTATTGGAATAATTAATTCTATGACAAATAGTGAAGACGGACCACAGTGCAAACAGTTACGAAGGAGTTTTTCTTTGTGGTTATGCGTTCTGCATAAGGGAGGTATAGGCCAGTAAACTTTTTGTAGTGATTTCACTAAAAAACTTGCGCAAAGGAACTCTGTAAGGACGAGCCACTACTGTGGCTGGAGTAAGGCGGAAGACATCAGTAGTGGTACCATTTCTAGGAATTTGCATTCGATTGAGACTGCTGGCTTATTTCACGGAACATAACTGATTTGAAATTAGAGTAAAAACGGAAACGATTGAATGTAAATCAGTTTATATACATTCATATTACAGTGCGACCCACTTGTGTCAATTTCTAGGTCCCAAATGTTAGCGATTTAGCTCCTTTAAGTTTAACCGCTGGTGGGAGCCCAATCTGTTTCACAGAGGATTACGAGAGCCTTAAATATCTCTGTAAAAGATGATTACCTTTAACACATGACCTCTTATCACGCGGGGTCAATCATTGGCTCAATGGCGCGTGTATTGTTTACATAACTATAAGACGTTCTAGTTTGGGCAGAATGGAGACTTTTATTCATTTTAATACCCATTGCACTAAATAGGAAATAATTTTTACCTACAAATACGCCTTTATTTATTTTTCTTATACATAAAAAAATGTTTTAGAATTTAATTTGTTGCAGGAAAAAAGTTAATATTTCTGGCTCATTAAGTCCTTATCACTAAGTGATTGTAGCGGCCTAGCGAAAAATTCACTGCTGATCAAAACCAAACCTCATCTCTGAACCCTCCGTGTTTCGAGAGGAGAGATGGTGCTACATACATGTATATAGTTCCACGTAGCATATCCGACACAAATCACATCGGGCCTCGCCCTCACGGCCTGCAGTAAGCAAAACTGACAATATTTCATCAAAACAACAATTGATTATTGTTATTTATATTTCTGCCACATCCAACTACAATTAAGCATATAATCCTACCTGAAACGGGTATAAATCATCGTATTTAAAATCGAAGCGTTAAGCCGTTACTAGGAACGTGATTTTTAAACGGGATATGTATGATTGATGGTGTATGTCCGATAAAAACAATGCTTCATTAATCTAAACGCGTTACATTGGCCTTTGTAAGTTTAATTAGTCATAATAAAATTATCTTATTTTTAAGATGTTACATGCATTAATTAAGAAATTCAGTTTTCTACTTGGATCTAAATGAAATCTATACTGGGCAAATGAAGACGGGCATACGCCATACAGTGTGCTATGAGGGAAATTTTGCCCGGGCAGCGGCACTATCGCTTACTCTTATATCGAACTCCAATAGCCATGGGATCTTTTATGTGCATTCCAATGTATACACGGGACCTCGTTTTTTACTCTCATCCAAAAGGACTAGACAGCTGTCCTTGTCATGCCCTCCGTACTTGGAATGAAATGCACCCAATCGTAGCTAAAAACAAGAACGTAGCTAAAAATGTTGAGATATACTGATGTTCAGCTCTGAACCAGCCTAAGGACAGCACTGTCTAGTCATTTAGATGGCACAAAAAAACTGAGGCCCTACATGTAAACATTGGCATGCATGTAAAAGATTCCTTGGCAGTTGAAATTTGATATAAGAGTAGACTGTAGCGCCTCTGTCGGCAAAATTTCCCTCGTAGCACACTGTATTTTTATGGCGTAGGGCCTATGCCTATCTTCATTAGCCCAGTCGGAGCAGAACCTTAGGACATTTAACCCTATTTCATTTCATTTCATTTTTTCGACCCCTGGCAGTAGCATGTACCAACCAAATTATATTTTTAAGCAAATTTAATTTGCCTTTTGGCACAAAAATTCTCTCAAATCATAGAATTTGACTTAATGTTGTCTTCGCCCTTGTCTGTCCCGTCCCGTCCACAGTATGTTTGTGGACACTCTACACTAAAGGTCACAATTTTTATCCGATTTTCACAAAACTTGAAGTATAGGTTTATTTCGCAAAGATCAATTGGCTCCTTTCCGGATCGTACCTTCCTGGATTATGTCCCCTGATTGTACGAAAAATCACGTTTTTAGCTTGTGGACACTCTAGAAATCACAATGTTTATCCAAATTTAAAAAACATTCATATATTATACCGTTATACCCTAATGATGTTTGAGTTCGAATTTTGTGAAAATCGGACGGAAACTACACAACAAAATGATCGCTCCTCATACTCATGCCACACTCTAGAGATCACAATTTTTATCAGATTTTGAAGAATTTTGAAAGATGTTTAACTTTTTATCCAAAGATCTTAGTTTTCCTTTTTATACCCCACATTTTCATGTGGACGTATATTGTCGTCGCCCCTGTCCGTCCGTCCGTCCACAATTTGTTTGTGGACTCTCTACAGGTCACAATTCTTGTCCTATTTTAACGAAACTTGAAATATAGCTTTATCCCCAAAAGATCTCGGCTGCTTTCGATATTGGCATGTATCAGATCGGAACTTCATGGATTATGGCAACTGTTTGTACGAAAAATCACGTTTTTAGCTTGTGGACCCTATAGAGGTCACAATTTTTATCCGATTTTGTTGAAACTTGACATGTAAGTTTATAACCCAAAGATCTCAGTTCCTTTTGATATTCGTGCATATCGGACCATAACGTCCTGAATTATGGCCCCTGATTGTACGAAAAATCGCGTTTTTAGCTTGTGGACCCTATATAGGTCATAATTTTTATCCGATTTAAAAAACCGTATTATTATATCACCGTTACACCCTAAGGAAGGTTGAATTCGAATTTGTAGAAAATTGGACCAAAATTGCTGGACAAAATGGCCGCTGTTTGTACGCGAATAGTGTAAAAATAGAATAAATCAAGGTTGTGGACCCTGTATGGGTCACAATTTTAATTCATTTTTGATGAAACTTGAAAAGCATGTTTATAACCTAAAGATCTTGGTTCTTTTCGATATTGTCACATATCGGATCGTAACTTCCTGAATTATGGCCCCTGATTGTACGCAAAATCGCCTTTTTTAGCTTGTGGTCCCTCTGGAGGTCACAATTATTATCCGATTTAAAAAACATTTGATTATATCACTGTTACACCGTATTGAAGGTTGAGTTCGAATTTCGTGAAAATCGGACCAAAATTGCCGGACAAAATGGCCGCCGCTTGTACGCGAATAGTGTAAAAATATGGTATATGTCAAGGTTGTGGACCCTGTAGAGGTCGCAATTTTAATTCGATTTTGATGAAACTTGAAATGCATGTTTATAACCTAAAGATCTTGGTTCCTTTCGATATTGTCGCATATCGGATCGTAACTTCATGAATTATGGCCCCTGATTATACGAAAAATCGCCACTTTTACCTTGTGGTCCCTCTGAAGGTCACAGTTATTATCTGATTTTAAAAATCGTTTGAATATAGCACCGTAACACCATAATAAAGGTTGAGTTCAAATTTCCTGAAAATCAAACCAAAACTGCCGGACAAAGTGGCCGCGGCTTGTACGCAAAAGGTGTAAAAATATGGTATATCAAGGTTGTGGACCCTTTAGAGGATACAATTTTTAATCCGATTTTGATGAAACTTGAAATGTATGGTTATCACCCAAAGATCTTGGTTCCTTTCGATATTTGCGCATATCGAATTGTAACTACATGAATTATGGCCCTTGATTGTAGGAAAAATCACTTTCTTTTTAGCTTGTTCTCTATCCATCTCTCAAAAATGTGGGCGTATCCTGCCTGGCAGCCGCTGGTTATATTCGGTCGCAAATATTGGACTGTAACTTCTGGATTATGGCCCCTTAGTGTACGAAAATTCTCATTTTTAGCTTGTTGACCCTTTAGAGGTCACAACTTTTTATCTGATTTCTATGAAACCTAATATATATATATATTTATATCGCAAAGATCTTGATTGCTTTCTATATCGGCGCATATTGGATCATAACTTAGCTTGTGCGGGCTTTCAAGAGAGGACAATAATTATCTGATTTTGATGAAACTTATAATATATGTTTATAATCCAAACATCACGATCACAGTGTCATTCGATGTTGTCCATGTCGTATCGTGACATACTGGATTATAGCCCCTGATTGTTCGAAAAATTGCTTTTTTTTAGAGCTTGTTCTCTGTCCACTCTTGCAAAATGTTGGTGTATGTTTGTTTCACTTTTGACTCTGAAACCTGATGCAAGCTTGTTTTTGTTTCAATTGATATTATTTGCTTGTTAGAAATGTGCGTTAATATTTCTATTTGTAGATTGGTATAACCTCAACAAACAGTATCAGTATGGTTTGTGTAGTAAGGCATGATGTTTATCAACTGGTCTTGACAATATGCATGTTTGTAGTCTCTGTCAATGGTAAGAATCAGGAAAAGATTTAAGTGGGTGTTAATGAATAAAATTTCCAATGCGTCCATGGCTGTCTATCATTTAATTTTCCCAGAATTTTTATACGGACACATTTCCATGTCGGCTGCTTTCGATATTGGCATGTATCGAATCGAAACTTCATGGATTATGGCCCCTGATTGTACGAAAAATCACGTTATTAGCTTCTGGACCCTATACACACATGCGTTGAGATACTCACAGGGTAAAAAAAAAGTTCACTGAGTAATGTTTATATATTCTTGAAGGAGACATGGGTGGTTTCAAAAAATGGTATAAACAAAAAAAATCGAATGAGCCCTTTAGAAACAGGGAACACCGTTCAGAAAATTTTCTGATATCAACTCCCCAAAGGTTACCGCCCAATCCACCCTTTGGGGAGATGACATCAGAAGATTTTCCCAAACTGAAAAACCGTAGGGTTGATATCAGAAACTTTTCTGAGAGGTATCCCCCCGCATCCCGTTCACCTATAGTATGAGAGCTACAAAAATAGCTTCTTCACCGGGTAAATATAAAAGTTTCCTGGCTTGCCTGAGTATCACAAAAGTTTCCTGGCTGACCCAACTCATACATAATTGTTTGCAGTATTACATTTTATACATATTACCCAGTGTATAATAACAAGCTCAAGTATTTAATTTTAATGACAACTGTCAGAAATGCCGAAAGATGCGCTATCACACGAGGAAAATATTGTATATCAAGGTTGTGGACCCAATAGAGGTCACAATTTTTATCCGATTTTGTTGAAACTTTAAATTGAAGTTTATAACCCAAAGATCTCTGGGCCTTTTGATATATGCACATATCAGACCTTAACTTCCTGAATTATGTTTCTGATTGTACGACAAATTACGTTTTTAGTTTGTGGACCCTTTAGAGGTCATAATTTTTATCCGATTTAAAAAATCGTTTTAATATATCACCGTTACACCCTAAGGATGGTTGGGTTCGAATTTCGTGAAAACTGGCCCAAAAATGAAAGACAAAATGGCCGCCCCTCTTTCTCAAATAGCGTAAAAATATGGTATATCAAGGTTGTGGACCTTATAGAGGTCACAATTTAAGTTCAGCTTGTGGACCTTCTAAAGGACATAATTTTTATCCGATTTAAAAAAAACATTTAAGTATATCACCGTTACACCCTAAGGATGGTTGAGTTCGAATTTCGTGAAAATCGGCCCAGTACTGACAGACAAAATGGCCGCACCTTGTTCTCAAATAGCTTAAAAATATGGTACATCAATGTTGTGGATCCTGTAGAGGTCACAATTTTATAAGTTTTTAACCCAAAGATCTCGGTTCCTTTCGATACTCACGTATATCGGACTGTAACTTCCTAAATTATGGCCCCTAAGTGTACGAAAAATCGCGTTTTTAGCTTGTGGGCCCTATAGCAGTCATAATTTTAATCCGATTTAAAAAGACGTTTAAATATATCACTGTTAAAACCTAAGGATGGTGGAATTCAAATTTTGTAAAAATCGACCCAAAACTGACAGACGAAATGGCCACCCTCGCACTCAAATAGCGTAAAAATATGGTATATCAATGTTGTGGACCCTCTAGAGGTCACAATTTTCTTTTGATTTTGATGAAACTTGAAATGTAATTTTATAACCCAAAGATCTTGGTTCCTTTCGATATTCATGCATATCGGATAGTAACTACCTGAATTATGGCGCATTTCAGACCATAACTTTCTGGATTATGGCCCTTGATTGTACAAAAAAACCTGTTTGTTTTTAGCTTGTCCTGGCAGCCACTGGTCTTTTATTAAACATTTAAGATATTTAATGGTAAATTAGTATACAGTTGCATCAGACAGAGGGCCTAACAACGGCTACATGTTTTGTTTGTGGACACTGTACCTACAGCTAATAATTTTTGTATCCGATTTTGACGAAACTTGAAGTTTTGGTTGAGTTCTCAAAGATTTTGAAAGAATCGAAAAGTAACTTCATGGATGATGATGGCCCCTGACTACAAAAAATCATGTCTGTAGCTTATTTTTATCTGATTTTGATGAAACTTGAATAACACAAAGATCTAGGTACCTTTCGATATTCATGCATATCAGACCCTAACTTCCAGGATTCTGACCCCCTATTGTACGCACAATCACGTGTTTAGCTTTTTGTCCCTCTAGACATCACAATTTTTATCCGATTTAAATATACGTTCGACAATATCGCTGTTACACTATAGTGATGGTTGAGTCCGTGTTTCATGAAAATCGGACCAAAACTGCCCGACAAAAT
This sequence comes from Patella vulgata, assembly GCF_932274485.2. NCBI lineage: Eukaryota > Metazoa > Mollusca > Gastropoda > Patellidae > Patella > Patella vulgata. The sequence goes on along the minus strand of NC_065886.2, from coordinate 1,508,247 downwards.
GGCCACTCCTAGCATAAATGAAAAGTACACATATAGTGTAAAAGTATGGTATGGTATATCAAGGTTGTGAACCCTCTAGAGGTGACAATTTTGATCTGATTTTGATGAAACTTGAAATGCATGTTTATATCCTAACGATCTCAGTTCCTGTCAATAATAGCGAATATTGGAAGTAACTTTCTGGATTGTGGCCCTGATTGCATTTTTATACGCCCACATTTTCATGTGGACGTATTATGCCGTCGCCCCTGTCCGTTCGGACGTCCGTCCGTCCGTCTGTCCACAATTGTTTGTGGACTCTCTACAGGTCACAATTCTTATCCGATTTCGACGAAACTTGAAATATAGATTTATCCCCAAAAGATCTCGGCTGCTTTCGATATTGGCATGTATCGGATCGAAACTTCATGGATTATGGCCCCTGTTTGTACGAAAAATCACGTTTTTAGCTTGTGGACCCTATAGAGGTCACAATTTTTATCCGATTTTGTTGAAACTTGAAATGTAAGTTTATAACCCAAAGATCTCAGTTCCTTTCGATATTTGCGCATATCGGACAGTAACTTCCTGAATTATGGCCCCTGATTGTACGAAAAATCACGTTTTTAGCTTGTGGACCCTATAGAGGTCATAATTTTTATCCGATTTAAAAAATAACGTTCTATTATATCACCGTTACACCCTAAGGCTGACTAAGTTCGAATTTCGTGAAAATCGGCCCAAAATTGACAGACAAAATGGCCGCCATTCGTTCCCAAATAGCGTAAGAAAATGGTATATCAAGGTTGTTTTTTAGCTTGTGGACCCTATAGGGGTCACAATTTTTATCCGATTTTGTTGAAACTTGAAATGTAAGTTTATAACTCAAAGATCTCGGTTCCTTTCGATATTCGTGCATATCGGACCGTAACTTCCTGAATTATGACCCCTGATTGTACGAAAAATCACGTTTTTAGCTTGTGGACCCTATAGAAGTCATAATTTTTACCCGATTTAAAAAAACTTATTATTATATCACTGTTACACCCTAGGGACGACTGAATTCGAATTTCGAGAAAATCGGCTAAAAATTGACAGACAAAATGGCCGCCGTTCGTTCTCAAATAGCGTAAAAAAATGGTATATCAAGGTTGTATACCCTATAGAGGTCACAATTTTTATCCGATTTTGTTGAAACTTGAAATGTAAGTCTATAACCCAAAGATCTCGGTTCCTTTCGATATTCGCGCATATCGGACCGTAATTTCCTGAATTATGGCCCCTGATTGTACGAAAAATCACGTTTTTAGCTTGTGGACCCTATAGAGGTAAGACGCTGGCTCGCTGGCCTGGAGGTTGTGTGTTCAATCCCTGCGTGGTTCCCCCTTGTCAGTGATGCAGGATGGAGGACCTGACAAGGACAGCTGTCTAGTTGTTCGGATGGTAGGAATAACTGAGGTCCCGTGTACACATTGGAATTTGATATTTGAGTAGGCCGTAGAGCCGCTGTCCGGGCAAAATTTCCCTCATAGCAGACTGTAGGACATATGCCTGTCTTCATTAGCCCAGTTCGGAGCAGAACATGAGGACCTTAAACCTCAGTTCATTTCATTTCTAATCTATACCAATGTGGTTTCTCCTTGTCAGTGGTGCAGGACCGAGGGCCTGATAAGCACAGCTGTTAAGTTGTTCTGATGGGACAAAAAAAAACAAAACAAGGCCCTGTGTATACATTGGCATGCACGTAAAAGATCCCTTGGCAGTTGGAATTTGATATAAGAGTAGGCCATACATGTAGTGCTGCTGCCCGGGCAAAATTTCCCTCATAGTACTCTGTATGGTGTATGCATGTTTTCATTAGCCCAATATAGGAGCACAACATTAGGATGTTAAACCACATTTCATTTTTGTGGACACTCTAGAGGTCTCAAATTTTTATCCGATTTTGTATGGTTATATCCCAAATATCTAGGTTCCTTTGATATTCGCACATATCGCACCATAACTTCCTGAATTATGGCCCCTGATTGTACGAAATTTGGTTCCTTTTGATATTGTCAATTGTCGGACTATTACATACTGGTAACTGGATAATGACCCCCGATTGTAGGAAGAATCACTTTCTTTTTTTAGCTTGTTATCCGATTTCTACGAAACTTGAAAGTTAGGTTTATCTCCCTAAGATTTCGACCCTTCTGTATGTCACATGTCAAGTAAAACGTTCATATCTTTTCTTTGGAACATGACAATGAGAAATCACCAACTGTCCTTCAAATGGTGGCGGGTGGATGGCCTAATGGTTAGCATGTGTCGGCTGTCATTGAGTTAACTGGCGTGGTTTCGATTACCCAGTTGTACATACAAGGAGTAGTGCCGCCTGTCTAACCTTGTGGGTTTTCTCCGGGTCCAAATTATTGAATTAAAATTGAACCATACGTTAGTCCTGAAATGACCTAGTTTGTAACAAGTAGACCTTAAACCCCATCTCTTTCTTTCTCTCGCTCTCTCTTCAAATGGCATACATTACTCCTATTATTGGTTTCATTTTGTCAGCGATTGTCAATTGAGGTATCTTTATATCACACATTAATGGAATTACCCATGTAGATATTCTTTTCTTTATTTAGGTGTTGCACAGACAGCAATATCTTGTGGTGAATCTGAAGGAGTTGTAGGACAGCCACAAGTCCTAAGTTGTAGTATTTCTGGTAGTATAGAAAACAATATATTCTGGTATCGTTATAATGCAACTTATAACGAGAATATAGTTCAATGTTCTACTTCATTGGCCAAAACTGTTAGTACATGTGTAGCACCACCTGATTTAAGATCTCGGTATAATGTTAGCACTGAGAAACAACCCCCAAGAAAGCCATCATTTACAATTATCTCTGTATCAGAGGAAGATTTAGAAGTATTGTGGTTATGTTTGGACAGGATTACGTTCCCAGATAGAGCATCAATACCGTATTCTTCAACATGCAGTTTAAAACAAGGTTTGTAGGATTTTGTAATTACCAAATTCAATGTTAGCACATACATTTCAGTCTAGACATCCGGGTTAGCAAAGTTTAATATTTCCATAATTTAGCACTGCAATATTATTTTGACCTATGCCAAATGGTTGTTTCATGTGGAATAATATAGAAGGAAACTATGTAAACACATCCATCACAGTTTCTTACCAAACATCATTTAACATATTATGTGACCTGTGCTGGCAAAATGAGTCACAATAAGGAAATTTCGACAATTGAGTTATTGTTATTTTCACATTCTCCAACTTATTACCTGCAAAACGATGTATGATTGAGTAACAATGGGAGACTCCTTTTTTCCGGTTTATAGAAGGTTTTAAAAGGTTTGTTAAAAAGAAATATAGCAACAATAAATTGGAATATCATACACTCGAAGCCATTAAAAGTGCAATGCCAAATTCAAAGTTTATTTACTGCAACAACTTTTAACAAATGTACATAACAATTGACAAAATCGAGATAACAAGCATCTGTGGATAATTTCATGAAAGAATTCACTACAAATGCACAAAACAATAAAAGTGAGCAGGTGTCAGCTGAAGTCAATATCGGGTATTGCGTTTTTAATAGCTTTGAGTGAATAATAGTACAGAATGAAGATTGGGACATTTTATTTAGTTACAGCAAGATTGAGATCGGCACTTTAAAGATGTTAGTATGTTCCAAGACAACATCACATAGCAACCAGGCAATTTATTTGCTATTTAGTCGTATGATATCCACATTTCCATTGATCAAAATTCGTGAAATTGGAACAAAGGCATTTTTTTCAAAAAATGCCACAGTAATTCCTTCGTGACTACGGCAGTTTTTATATGCACTAAGCCAAAACTTTTAATTTACCTTCGTCACTACGGTATTTTTTTAAACTGGGAAACTTTGACATATATCGATATTATTACGGAATTTGTCCAGAATCAGGTCACCACAACACCCTTAAATTTACGTACACCGCAGTCCATGAATATCGTAATATGAATCCGTTTTATTTCTTCGAAATCAGAAGACCTAAAAATTCTTGCAAGTCCGCGAATCTGCTTTGGCTCAGCGACACGAAGATTTGTGCAATTCTATAATCCGTATCCACGTGAATTCCACCAAATATAAGTATCGTGGTACCAAACTTGCGTTTTAAATGAATACTTCGCCGTTGAGGTGTTGAATTCTGATTCTAAAATATCCATAATACTGTAAATTGATTCTCAAAACACGACTTCACACCTGTGCATCGCATTATATAATTACATGCACCTCGTGCGGTGGACATGTAACGCCCTCTAGATTTTTTTCTTCTCACAACCCGTCTATATTTACGCTGACAATTATATTATATGCAATATTTCCCCTACCTAATTATTTGATTTGGTCATATTTTCCAGTAAATTATTCATAGCCTTTATATCTGGAAATTGTTTTGAACTTCTAAAATGATTAAATTTACTAGACAACGAGCCGTGTGTATTTCCATTCCAGCCACCAGCAAGTGATGTTATGTAGAATTAGGTCAGATAGAAAAATACAGTCACGAGAACTCGGGAAAGAAACAAAACAATAAATTCCTACTTTCGATTATGCCGTGGATTACGCACGTATACAACAGCGATTTTATTGTCAACATCGGCAAACTGCCATTGTGATATTCTTAAATAAATTACCACGGCTAAATATGCCGTAGTTATTATTTATTTTCTACGGCAATTTCACTAAATACTACGGCAATTGCAGTGGGTGCCATCGTGAATTTTGACCCCAGATTTCCAATGACAGTGTTACAAGTTAGAACAAATGAGAATAGTCCATACTTTAGTAATCCATGTTTTGTATATTATAACTTTTATGAGAATAACTTCTGTTAATCTCATCAATTAATTAGAACCTTTAGTGGTCAGGAGATTAAAATTGTTTATTGGATAATCAAGTTTAGTTTCTTGACCATCAAAGAAACCACCAGAGCTATACGTGATTTCTGTTATCATCGTCACACGACTCAACTAAAATAAGGTTTTGTATGTTGTAATGGTACCAGAATCTAAATCACTGATGGAATGATAGAAACTTCAATTTTAATTGTAAGAAATGCTTACATTCACTTCAGTGCATTTTGGCGATGGTATAGTGAAACAAATGGCGGAGAATTTTCTCAGTCGAGAATCATGGTTCTAACGTTTCTGACCCTTGGTGATAAATTTAAAACAATAATATCCAATTCGGCGTGCTTGTACATTTAACATACTATATGAAGCCAAAGTAAATGGAATTCAATTACCAGAATATGATTTTTATACGTCCACATGAATATGTGGATGTATATTGTCGTCACCCCTGTCCATCCGTCCATCAACAATTTGTTTGTGGACACTCTGCAAGTCCCAATTTCTATCCAATTTCAACGAAAATTGAAATGTAGGTTTATCTCCCTATGATCTTTGTTCCTTTCAATATTGGCATGTATCAGACAGTAACTTCATAGATTATGGCCCCTGATTGTTTGGAAAAATCATGTTTTTAGCTTGTGGGCACAGTATAGGTCACAATTTTTATCCTATATTCGTGGAAATTGGACCAAAACTTTCAGACAAAATGGCCACTCCTTTTATGCAAATATTGCAAATGTATGTATTTCCATTGTTGTGGACACTCTAGAGGTCACAATTTTTGTCCGATTTTGATGAAACGTGAAATATATGTTGATATTATTTGATATATGCTTGTTTTTGTGTTGTATCTCTCTATCCAGTGATCCACAATTATTGTACAGTACAGTAGCTTATATGATAAATGTTTTACAATAGCTTGGTGGCATCTCAGATCAGAATAGTTGAACTTGTTCTTTATATGAATAGATTGATTCAGTTTGAATGAATTTATTCTTTAAACATTAAACTCAGAACAACTGTATCAAAAAAATACCCAGATCAAATAAATGGACACCATTGTGTTTCTTTATGAATTTGATACAAAGTTTTGATGGGATTTTCTAAGGAATCTTTTTGTGTTTTTTGATTGGGACATCATGTTAGAACCTCACCAGAACCCCTGTGCTTCAAACTTGTGTTGTTTACAATTAGTTCCATGATTTCTGTCCTGTTCCACATTGTGGAGAATTCCGTAACAAACAGATTCATGCGTGATCTGTTATAATTCCCATTTCTACCCCTTCGTAGAGTACCTAAATAAATTACTGCACTGATACCCCTTCATAGAGTACCTAAATAAATTACTGCCCTGATACCCCTTCATAGAGTACCTAAATAAATTACTGCACTGATACCCCTTCATAGAGTACCTAAATAAATTACTGCACTGACAGGTTGAAAATATCATGTGTGATCTGTTATAATTTCCATTTCTACCCCTTCATAGAGGACCTAAATAAATTACTGCCCTGACAGGCCTTGAGATGAAAATATCATGTGAGTGTACAATATGGTACCCCTCATTGCCTTTAATTCTTCTCTTATTGGTAATTTATAATATTATATATATCACATAATTTATAATATTATATATATCACATAATTTATAATATTATTATATCACATAATTTATAATATTATTATATCACATAATTTATAATATTATATATATCACATAATTTATAATATTATTATATCACATAATTTATAATATTATATATATCACATAATTTATAATATTATTATATCACATAATTTATAATATTATTATATCACATAATTTCCTTAGAAATCTTCAAATCATTGGTAATTTATAATCATTTTCTAAGCTGGCTTAAAATCAAACTTTTACTAATTTATAATAGGGAATGTGGTCGTATGTTATCGTCGGTCTGGCGTCCACAATTGCTTGTGGACGCTCTAGAGGCCAAAGTTAATATCGATTGACCTTAAATTTATACACAGTCTTTAAAGTCATGTGACGAAGAAGCTTATTGATTTTCATTGATTTCCGATAATTACTGCCAGAGTTATGGCCCTTGATCACTTTGCAAAATCTTGTGACGCTCTAAAGGCTAAAGTTATCATCCCATTGACTTTAAATTTATACACAGTGTTTGAGGTGATGAGACGAAGAAGTCTATTGATCTTCAATGAATTTTTATGACTTGAACAGCTAAATCCATGATATTAAAAGTTTTGTATACAAAACGTTAGCATGGGGCAGAACTTTATAAAAACCAAACAAATTCTAATGGTTTTCTGATAATTAATTCATGCGTTGTTGCTCTTAATCAATTTTTAGTGTATTATAAATGTTTCATTACCGAAAAAGTAAAATATGCGGCAACTCTTGTTGACTGCCTGGACGATTTAACTGCTGTGGGCGTATGTTTCTTTGCCTGGCAACCAATCTTTATATCAAAATATTTTCCAAAACGTTACTCATTTTTATACGCCCACATTGAAATGTGGATGTATATTGCCGTCCGTCTGTCGTCTACAATTTCTTGTGAACGCAAAAATTGTTCGCGTTCACAAGAAATTGTAGACGACAGACGGACGATACATGACCCTATAAGACTGCAAGCTTTCTAGTATATAGTTATATTAACCTGATACAAGTCAAACTTTCTGTTTTATCTACCCATATTGAAATGTGGTCGTATATCGTTGTAATCTATGTGGACATATATTGTCGTCGCCCCTGTCCACCTGTATGTCTGTCCGTCCGTTCACATTTGGTTTGTAGAAACTGACACTCTCTGTAGGTCACAATATTTGGGAAACTTGAAATATATAGCTTTACATTCATAAAATCTTGGTTACTTTCGATCTTGGTATGTATCGGACCATAGCTTCGAGATTATTATGGCCCTTGATTGTACGAACTACGTTTTTAACTTGTGGATCCTCTAGAGGTCACAAGTTTTATTTGATTTTAAAATACGTTTAAATATATCACCGTTACACCTAAATGGTGATTTTCGTGAAAATCGGAACAAAACTGTCTGACAAAAGGCTACTCCTTGTACATATAGTGTAAAAGTATGGAATACCAAAGTTGTTTATCCTCTAAATGTCACAGTTTTTGTCCAATTTTTATGAAACTTACGATATATGTTTATATCCCAAAGATCTCGGTACCTGTCGATGTTCATGCATATCGGACTACGATTTCCTGGATTATGACCCCTTATTGTAAGAAAAATCAAGTTCTTGGTCCATCTCATGCAAAATGTGGGTGTATCATGCATGGCAACTGCTTGTTACAACTTAATTGGCTGGCAGATTTTCAAGTTATTTGTAGAGTGATAATAATTAATTTAGGTCCCTGTTTTCAGACTTATTTAACACTTCCAGAAAGCAAACTTGAAAACCAGTTGATTTTATAGATAGATCTATGTATTGGTATATCCGTTGTGTTTGTATCGATAAGGAAGAATGAATAAAGGAAGTTTAATGTCTGTTCTAGAATATCTGTGTGAAGTAGAGATTGTAAAATCAACGAGGAAGGTTAAACATGATGTATAACCACTACCATATATATCATATTGACCTATAATAATACCATATATATTATAATAAACTAGATATACACATATCATATCAGCCCCAACATATATCTATACAGGTCATGGGTCCCATGAAATGGGGTTTAACATCCTACTGTTTTGCCCCCAACTGGGCTAATAAAGACTGCCATATGCCATACATTGTGCTATGAGAAAGGTTTGCCGGAACAGTGGCGCTTCAGCCTACTCTTGTATTTTATGTCGAGGGTTTACACTGGACCTTGGTTTTTCATCTTTTCCGACGACTAAAGATTATCTCTTGCCAGGCCCTCTGTCCTACACCACTGAAGAGGAACCATGCCGGAAAATCCAGATGAAGTTTCTCAGCCTACGGAAAGATCGAATATGGGACATCCAGGTTAGTGAGCCAACATTACTTAGCCACTGACTCAACCAGTGTCAACCATACTTCATATTACTCAAGGGGGTCACGGTGGCTAAGTGGGTAAGATGCTGGCTCGCTAGCCTGGAGGTCGGGGGTTCGATCCCTGCATTGTTCCCCCTTGTCAGTGATGCAGGACGGAGGGCCTGACAAGGACAGCTGTCTAGTTGTTCAGATGGGATGAAAAACTGAGGTCCTGTGTACACATTGGCATGCATGTAAAAGATCCCTTGACAGTTGGAATTCAATATAAGAGTCGGTAGTGCTGCTGTCCGGGCAAAATTTCCCTCATAGCACACTGTATGGTGTATGCCTATCTTCATTAGCCCTGTTCGGAGCAGAACAGTAGGATGTTAAACCCCATTTCATTTCAGTTACATTTCATTTCATATTAATCAACCAGTGTCAACCATGACTCAGATATACCACAAATCAACTCTTGCATGTTCCACACATAGTCCATAATTTCTTGTCTCTTGAACCCTCCTTAACCATATAAATATTCGGTTTTTGTTTCCCAAAAGGATCTTGTTTAGGAAATGGTCCCCTTCCCCCCACTCTGATATCTTTACTCGGATACTTATATCTTCTATAGGCCCCTATGGGAATAGGGGCTACATGAGCCAGGCCCCTATGGGAATAGGGGCTACATGAGCCAGACCCCTATGGGAATAGGGACCACATGAGCCAGGCCCCTATGGGAATAGGGGCTACATGAGCCACATATATATCTAATTGATCTTATCCAAAGATATTGTTTGATTGCAATGTCTGATAGAAATGGTTCAATTCCTTTCTGTATTAATAAAGATATGTCATCAATCTACTGGTGTTTGCTATGTAATAAGCCCACCGTCACTTTGTTGTCCCCGAATATTTAATGATAGGCCTGTTTTAAACCAGATTCATTCCAAGTCGAGACATTATCTAGCGTTGGTATTTAGATTTTGTTTTTTTTTTCTAATCATATATTTAGATAATGGGTATATTAGGCATGGATTCAGCCGTAAGAAATTTGATATTTTTGCAAATGCCGCATCGTCACTGTAATTAGATTTTAAAAAAACTTGGAACCTTAAATATTTTAAAATCTTTATTAGCATAATTGAGAAAATTGATTCAGATTATGACAAGTGCGGGAAGTCAAGTGGTTTAACGCTTGCACGTCTGTCATTAAGTCAAGTGATGTTGTTTCGATTTCCCGTAAAGAACTAGTTTATTCTACATGTAGTTTATTTCTCTCTCTCTCTCTCTATAACAAGTGGCTTTTATTTGGTTAAATACTGTAGTTGAATAAGTAATCACACATATACATGTACCAAGAAATAGCTGTAACATGATAGGATATAAATACCCTTGAAATGTCCTTGATCATATTGAATCATCCAATCAAAATATATCCTTGTTGGCCAATATATCCTGTAAAACTTCTAAACCATTTTAAATCTGTTCATCTTCTTAATCCCTTGAAAACTATGATTTTGTAAGACTTAAATCTCGGAAAGGAATAACGGTCCAAAAAAGTTTCAATTTTGTTTAAAATCTACCATGATATAATAAATGTAAAATTTGAAATAAAAACATTGAATCATTAGATCGGAGATTATCTACTATTATTATTAAAAAATCAATTTAATAGGGATTATATATTGACCAGAAAATAACATCAGTCTGCTGCTTTAATGGTTAGCGTGCGCACGCTGTATCATAAAGTCTGTCATTGGGACACAGTCTGTCATTGGGACGTGGTTTCGAATCCCTGGTTGTACGTGACAAGGAGTAGGATCGCCTGTCCAACCCCGTGGGTTTTCTACGGGTCCTCCAGTTTCCTCCCACTGCTAAAGACCCCTACGCACAAGCGAATTATTGAAATAAAATTACACCATATGTTAGTCCCAAAATGATATAGTTTGTGTGGAGTGGACATTAAACCCAATCTCTCTCTCTCTCTCTCTCTCTCTCTCTCTCTCTTATGAGAAGATGAATCCTATGATATTCAACTTCTGCAACCTTCTGTTCCAAAGTTACCCCCCATTTTCCATGGATTTTTTTGTGTGGAGCATTGTTGTCATGAGAAGACGAAAGCCTATCTACCTGGGTTATTCCATTAATGTGTAACATACATATATTTCAATCACTGATAAAATTATACCAATAATAGGAATAATGTATGTCATTTGAAGAGAGAGAGAGAGAGAGAGAGAGAGAGAGAGAGAGCTCCACTCAACACAAACTAGGTCATTTCGGGACTAACATATGGAAATGTAATATTGCTGTTGCCTCTGTCAGTCCATCGGCCACAATTTCTTGTGAACGCTATAATGCCAAAAGATATCATCAAATTATTTTAAAATTGATGTATGTTGATTACATATAAAGAATCCTATTTAATTTCAATAATTTCCGTTTATTGCGTCTAGAGTTGTGGCCCTCGTTTCACTTTGTTGAACCTTGTGAACGCTCTAATGCCAATAGTTAACATCCGATCTTTTTGAAATTCATATGCAATATTTAAATTAGGGAAACGAAGTAGCCTATTGAATTTCAGCAATTTCCGTTTATTACTTCTAGAGTCATGGCCCTTGTTTCACTTTTTTTAACCTTGTGAATGCTCTAACACCAAAAGTTATCATCCGATCTTTGTGAATTTTATATGTATTATTTAAATTAGTGAAACGAAGAAGCCTGTTATGGCCCTTGTTTCATTTTGTTGCACCTTGTGAATGCTCTAACATCAAAAGTTATCTGCCAATCTGTATGAAATTGATATGTGTCATTTAAATTAGTAAAATTACTAAAAAGAAGAATCCTATTGAATTTCGTCAATTTCCGTTTATTACTTCTAGAGTTATGGCTCTTGTTTCATTTTGTTGCACCTTGTGAATGCTCTAACAAATAACGTTAACTGCCGATTTGTATGAAATTTATATGTGTCATTTCAATTAGTATAAAAAAGAATCCTATTGAATTTCAGCAATTTCAGTTTATTACATCTAGAGTCATGGCCCTTGTTTCACTTGTTGTACCGTCTTCATTAGCCCAGTTCGGACATAACAGTAAGACGTTAATCCACATTTCATTTCATTTCATTTCATTTCACTTGTTGTACCTTTTGAATGTTCTTATGCCAAAAATTATCATCCAATCTTTGTGAAATTTATATGCATTAAATAAATTAGTGAAACGAAGAAGCCTATCGAATCTCGGCAGTTTCCAATTATAACCTCTAGAGTTATGGCCCTTGTTTCACTTTGTTGAACCTTGTGAACACTCTAATGCCAAAAGTTATCAGCCGATCTGTATGAAATTTATATGCATAATTTAGATTAGTGAAATCACGAAGCCTATTGGATTTCAGCAATTTACAATAATTACTTGTCGAGTTATGGTCCTTGTTTCACTTTGTTCAACCTTGTTAATGCTCAATTGATGAAAATTATCATCAGATATGTATGAAATTTATATGCATCATTTAAATTTGTGAAACGGAGGTCTATTGAATATAGCAATTTCCGTCAATTATTTCTAGAGTTAAGGCCCTTGTTTTACTTTGTGAACCTTGTGAACGTTTGAATGACAAAATTATCATCCGATTTGTATGAAATTTATATCAAATTTCAAAATTTTCTGTAAATTACTTCCAACGTTAAGGCCCTTGCTTCAGTTTGTAGAACCTTGTGAACCCTCAAACGACAAAAATTATATTCTGATCTATATGGCAACCTATCTTCTTGATTAGAAGCAAATAAGTTTGAATGTGTTTTTGTCAGAAAAAATACAAATGATCAACAAATTTAATCAAGCGCCCGACATATTATTAGATGTGTGATCTTACTAATCAGTGACAAGAACGTTTTTTGGTCTGTATTCAAATAGATATTAATATTATACAGATCATATCCAAAATATAAAGGTGTTCATAAAAGTGACCGACCAGGAAATATACTCTTCAAAAAAAGTAGGTGATATTCAGAAACAATACAAAACTGCGGAAATGCACTGCTGTTTTTATTAGAGGTAACCGGTGTTTGTTAATACAGGCCAATTGCCTACACATGAACATAAACAGTTCATATGGGTGCCTTATCTGATGGCCCCATTTCACTCGCAAAGAGATACACTGTCAAAAGTGAAAATGGACGTTTTAATACGCCCACATTTTCATGTGGACGTATATTGTCGTCGCCCCTGTCCGTCAGGACGTCTGTCCGTCCATGTTTGTGGACACTCTACAGGTCACAATTCTTATCCAATTTTGACGAAACTTGACATATAGGTTTATCCCCAAAAGATCTCGGCTGCTTTCGATATTGGCATGCATCGGATCGAAACTTCATGGATTATGGCCCCTGTTTGTACGAAAAATCACGTTTTTAGCTTGTGGACCCTATGGAGGTCACAATTTTTATCCGAGTTTGAAGAAACTTGAAATGTAAGTTTATAACCCACAGATCTCAGTTCTTTTCGATATTCGCACATATCGGACCGTAACTTCCTGAATTATGGCTCCTGATTGTACGAAAAATCGCATTTTTAGCTTGTGGGCCCTATAGAAGTCATAATTTTTATCCGATTTATAAAAACGTATTATTATATCACCGTTACACCCTAATTTCGTGAAAATCGGACCAAAATTGCGTACAAAATGGCCGTCTGTTGTACGCGTATTGTGTAAAAATATGGTAAATCAAGGTTGTGTACCCTGTATAGTCACAATTTTAATTCGATTTTGATGAAACTTGAAATGCATATTTATAACCTAAAGATCATGGTTCTTTTAGATATTTGCACATATCGGATAGTATCTTCCTGAATTATGTCCCCTGATTTTACGCAAAATCGCCTTTTTTAGCTTGTCCCTCTGGAGGTCACAATTATTATCCGATTTAAAAAAACGGTTGATTATATCACCGTTACACTGTAATGAAGGTTGAGTTTGAATTCGTGAAAATCGGAGATTGCAATTTTAATTTGATTTTGACGAAACTTGAAATGCCTGTTTATAACCTAAAGATCTTGGTTGCTTTCGATATTTTCGCATATCGGATCGTAACTATATGGCCCTAGATTATATGAAAAATCGCCTTTTTTAGCTTGTGGTCCCTCTGAAGGTCACAGTTATTATCTGATTTTAAAAATTGTTTAAATATATCACCATAACAGCATAAAAAAGGTTGAGTTCAAATTTCCTGAAAATCAAACCAAAACTGCCGGACAAAATGGCCGCCCCTTGTATTTGAAAGGTGTAAAAATATGGTATATCAAGGTTGTGGACCCTGTAGAGGTCACAATGTTAATCCGATTTTGATGAAACTTGAAATGCATGTTTATAACCCAGAGATCTTGGTTCCTTTCGATATTTGCGAATATCAAATTGTAACTTCATGAATAATGGCCCTTGATGTAGGAACAATCACTTTCTTTTTAGCTTGTTCTCTATCCATCTCTCGAAAATGTGGGCGTATCCTGCCTGGCAGCCGCTGGTTGATTTTTGTTTTAATAATGGTTAATTGCTCCACCAATCTTCGTCGTGGCATGCTCCTAATCAACTGTCCAATCACGATTTGAGGCAATCTGACCCACTCCTCTTGCAGTGCCACAGCCAATTCTTGCAGTGTTGTTCGTTGATGTCGACGAACACATCTCCCGATCATGTCCAACACATACTCTATAGGGGAAAGGTCAGGACTCATGGCTGGCCAAGGCATATGGACAATATGGTGACGCTGGAGGTTGTCATTCACGACATGAGCGAGGTGGGCACAGGCATTATCATCTTGAAAGATGAAACGTCTACCTACACGTTGAGCAAAGGGCAGAACTATCAGTGGTCAGGGTAGTACACACCGGTGACCCTTCCTTCATCAATATGCATGTCCGTTCTGCCAGTCATGGTGATTCCTCCCCACACCATAACAGACCCACGCCCTAATCTGTCATGCTGGCAGACGTTAACGTTAGCATGACGCTCATTTACACGCCTCCAAACGCGAGCACGCCTATCAGTGAAATCCAGAGTAAATCTGGACTCACCTGAGAACATTACACGCGCCCATCGACGATTACCCCAATTTCTACGCTGCCTACACCAGTGACGCCTGTTTGCCATGTGCTGACGAGTGAATGGAGGCACAACACGCGGTCGTCGCCATGCAAATGGGCTGCATGTAGCCGATTTCTAACTGTTTGGGGTGTAACTCAAAATCCTGTAACTTGGTACAAGTGTACGAATGTATCGATCCTAGGCTTGTGTAGTGGCTCTAGGACGACCTGAACGAGGTCTATCATTATCATTGTGTATTTGTTGGTACCGGTTCCGCAGTCTGCTGATCACAGACTGTGACACATTAAGCATGTTGGCTACTGCTCGCTGTGTAGAACCCATTTGAAGCATGCCACTAGCATGTAGATGTTTATCATGTTGAAGACGTCTCATTGCAAATTAAACGTAACACACTAAAGCAAAGATACGCTAAACAGTAAATCTTATGCATGAACCGATAGAAAAGCAAACATGGATAAGATAAACCAGCACGCGGCAGTTTTCATCAACCCTTCCTTGAAGTGTCAAATTTGACAATCAACCCCTCCCACGTGTATGGCGCTATTGCGTGTCGAACTGGTGCAGCTCAGTGGTTCTGTTGGGACGATAAGTTCTTGATCTGTGAACATATTCTCAAAGCATGTCAAGTGTCCATATCACAACCTGCATAGGTATTTGCATTTCAATATCCCGAAATGTTTTTGAAGAGTATATATGTTATAGATATGAATATTTTACAGATCATATCCAAAATTTAAAGGATTTCTTAAAAAAATTAAAAAAAATTATGGATATATTGAATACTATGAAGACTTTCCTGTAGAGAAAAGTTGAAAAGTGTAATATATTATTTTGGTTTAGTTTTATTGCACGTTATAAACCTATAACGGTAAATCACTTTGATCTTTGGGGTATATTCTATGCCCGGACCGTCTTCATAAGCCCAGATCGGAGGAGAAAAGTAGGACATTAAACCCCATTTCATGTCATTCTATGCCCGGAATAACTTGTGGTCTGAAAGTAAGGGGCGGCTTTGGATATATACAGGGGAATTTGGGTTTTTTCCCCATAAGAAAACTTCTCATTTTACGTACATGTAAACATAGATGGTGTATAAATGAGATAAGTCCTCAATTCGTCGGTTATGATGGGGAAGAATAACTTCAGAAAATAAAACGTCAGTTTTTTGTCTGCAGTCTTTCCCTCCCCAGCATAAATCAGGCTCTTGCTATAGTATAGACATACAGATGCAGGATTCATATTAAAAGCTGTTCGTTTGTTTGAGACACTTCTAATTGAGGTAGAATGTTTAAACCTGCTGTAGATGTTCGTTAGGTAAATACCTTGACCCAGTAGTTCATTAGGTAAATACCTTGACCCAGTAGTTCGTTAGGTAAATACCATGTCCCAGTATATAATATATACATTTGTGTCTCACAATGTCTGTGCGTTATTTATTTATTTTGGGGATTTAGGTTGGAGTCATCCGCCTCGCTGTTGACATGTTTGTATATATCTAATGCCTGTATGTATTTTTTCCAAGGACCTGCACCTGATCGACAATGCAGTTGGGAAGGTGGTGTGGCATTTATCTGTGATTTTGTTGCTGGTGTTGTTGTTTTCTTGGTGATAATCTTTGTTATTAAACCAGGTATGATAATATTTAATATTTTAATTACTACGGAACATCAGCATTTAGTAAAGTCACATCTGAAGATCTCCTTTAAAGCAAAATAAAACCATTCTAAATGATTCGGCCAAAACCACTTGTCTCATCACTGACTACCAGCTTCTTCTCTGAAACCTTTTGATGGATTTCAACAGAATTTGGCAGGGATATATATGTTGCCAAGGTGATGTAATTCAGGACTAGAGAGGGGACGGCAGCACTCCCTTAAAAGAATAACAAATAACACTAGCTGAATCAGCTGGTAGTTCTGTGTAGCTGCTAGATCAAACAATAATGATCCCGACTGAGAGAGCAGAGAGTAATAGATATTTATAAATCCCTGCAAAATACAGTTAAAAAAAATATATATTTTAAATATTTATTGAGATTTGTTGGTATCTGTAAACGCTAGTCAAATTTAGGTAATCTTAAAATCCAGTGTTGGGATTTCAAAATTTTCTTGTTTGACATTTTTCCCGAATTAAAGGGGCATAACTCTTTTCATTTTTTAAGCTGACGGGGTCAGAATTCAGACCACAAATTAAAAATCACATGTCGAAAAAATACTGAAATTCGTATGTAATAAAAAAAATAGGTGCACACATGGAAATGTGGTTACTGTGGTCCACATATTCTTATGAACTCTCTACAGACTACTTTATTATCCAAACTTTTTTAAATTTATATTTGTTGTTAACATTAGTTAGATGAAGAACCCTATTGATTTTCTGCAATTTCTGTCGATTACAATTCTTTATATAAAGACAAATAGATTTCTGATAAATCACTGCTAGAGTTATTGCTCTTGATTACTTTGCACAATCTTGCAGATGGTTCTACAACAAAAGTTATCATCTGATCTGCTTGAAATTTATATATTGTCCTATTTGAACAATTTCCATGGTAATGATTTTTTATACTCCCATTTCACAGATCTTGCTACCCAGTTCAAGATTGTTGTCATGGTTATTTTTGCTGTTGCATCTGGAATTCTTGCTGCTGGATCTTCCCCAGCATGTAGTAAGTATTAACACCTTTACTGTGAAGAGAGAGAGAGTTACCTCTTTCCTAACGTAAATATTAGAATTGTCTCTGATTGTATTAAAATTATAAAATACAAGAAATCATCCTGTTTTTATGGACGATACTTTCATCTATTTTATAATTTTCGACAGAATATTTGTCGTAGTCGAAACGGAAACAGTATGGACTGGAATGATCAAGACTATCAAACAATTCTAATGTCAAGAGTTTTGTTGATTGGTTCGCAAATACAGGCCCATGTTCACAAAACATACTCAGACTCAAGTTGTTTGTCTTATTTTAACAAAAGTATAGCCCTTTATAAAACGTTGGTTGTTTTAATGTATCAAATACATCAATAAGAAACTATGTGCAAAGTTTTGTGTTTCTGGATCAAAGATATTTCTCAAAAACAGAGATTGAAAGTTGAGTAAATTCTTAACTTTGGTGTGAGAATGCTTTGTGAACTCGTGAGCAGGTTATTTAGGATTTGTTTAAATTTTAGTCTGTATATCAGGTCAGATCGTCAAGATAGCTATAGTATAAAATATAATGTATCAGGTCTCAATAATATTATAATGTAAATTACTGTCACCCAGATTCAGAGCCTGATCAGAATGTTTTATCAATGGAGGGTGGTGAATGGTATATGTTTTATCAATGGTGGGTAGTTAGGTCAAATGGTATAATATATATTTACCTTATGTGTTAGTCCCAAAATGATCTCTAAATAACCTAGTTGTGTAGAATAAATATTAAACCATATTTCTTGTAATTTTAGATAATGGTATATCAGTTGGTGGAATAGTTGGTATCAATATCGGCTGTATGCTCGCTGTATTTATAATAACAATTCTAGTTATGAGAGCCGCTTGTTAATGTAAGTATTAGTTTTATTATACGCCCACATTTTCATGTGGACGTATATTGTCGTCCCCCCTGTCCGTCCGTCCACAATTGCTTGTGAACACTCTACAGGTCACAATTCTTATCCGATTTCAACGAAAATTGAAATATAGGTTTATTTATATAGGTTCGATATTGACATGTATCGGACCGTAACTTCATGGATTATGGCCCCTGATTGTACGAAAACCGCGTTTTTAGCTTGTGAACACTGTAGAGGTCACAATTTTTATCCGATTTAGTTGAAACGTGAAATGTAAGTTTATAACCCAAAGATCTTGGTTCCTGTCGATATTCGCTTATATCAGACCGTAACTTCTTGAATTATGGCCCCTGATTGTACGAAAAATCACGTTTTTAGCTTGTGGACCCTATAGAGGTCATAATTTTTATCCGATTTAAAAAAACGTATTATTATATCTCCGTTACACACTCTAAGGACGGCTGAGTTCGAATTTCGTGAAAATCTGCCCAAAATTGACAGACAAAATGGCCGCCGTTCGTTCTCAAATAGCGTAAAGATATATCAAGGTTGTGGACCCTATAGAGGTCACAATTTTTATCCGATTTTGTTGAAACTTGAAATGTAAGTTTATAACCCAAAGATCTTGGTTCCTTTCGATATTCGCGTATATCAGACTGTAACTTCCTGAATTATGGCCCCTGATTGTACGAAAAATCGCGTTTTTAGCTTGTGGACGCTATAGAGGTCATAATTTTTATTCGATTTAAAAAAACGTTTTAATATATCGTTCCCAAATAGCGTAAAAATATGATATATCAAAGGTTGTGGACTCTCTAGAGGTCACAATTTTCTTCTGATTTTGATGGAACTTGAAATGTAAGTTTATAACCCAAAGATCTTGGTTACTTTCGATATTCGTGCATATCGAATTATAACTTCCTGAATTATTGCTCCTGATTGTACGAAAAATCACCTCTTTTTTTGAGCTTGTTCTCTGTCCATCTCTTGCAAAATGTGGGCGTATCTTGCATGGCAACCGCTTGTCTTACTATTTACGGCATTTTGTCTCTGACCACAGGGAAGAACCATATCGCAACTTGTAGGGTTATATTTCCTCTAAGTCTCGAAGAAAGGACAGTTCTGGCTTAAATTATTAAAACTTTGGCAATAGTATTCATTGCAGTATAAGTTTGATTTGCATCACAATTCAGAGTTATGTCCCTTTGTACATTCAGCCTGATGGAATGTAAGTGTGTGATGATACAGGACAGTAATATTAATATTGATGGTATATTTATAGCTGGCTTGGTTTTATAGTTCTAGCACAGAAAACTTTACTACAACTGGTGGGTTTATAAAACAGGGCCTGATAAAAATCTCATGATACAAAAGGCTCCGGACAGTGGAGGGGGGGGGGGTCATACAAGACAAGGAGCAGAAGGCTTACACCCAGGGGGCGGGGATTGTAGTCAAGAACTTTATATCTTACGGTCTGTGATTGAGGTAAGTGCTGTGATATCTTTGCCAAGCTTTTACAAGACAAGGAGAAGGTTAGCTGGTCCAGCCATGTGGTTCTTCTCCAGTTATACCCACTATATAAAGAGCCATATGTGCAAGTGAGTTGTTTTGTGTATGAATCTGTTTTTTCTATTTTTTTCTAGAAACTGAAATGACTGAAAGATGAACAAGTAGTTTTCATCATATGAAGAAATTAAAGACATAGCAGAATAATTTACATTTAGACAAACTGGCATTATTTAAATAGAGTCTAGCTGCCATATTCCGCATAAAAGAAAACTTGAAATAAATTTCAAAAATTAATTTGTTTTAATAACAAATTTTTATCTGAATTTAGAAGAAAACGCTTTTGCCCGATTAATCCTTTCTGTTTGGTTGGATGAATATCAGACATATTACTTTAAACTTTGAACAGAACAGTAGGACATTAAACCCCATTTTATTTCATTTAAACATTGAATTTTAATTCAACATTTTCTTTTTACTGGAATTTTAAATTATTATAAAACAACACTACAGACCTACAGCAGAATTATTTCTTATATTTACAGTACGTTACAATACAGTACAAACTTGAATGATTGAACAGTTCATTAGATACCATCATAACACCATGGTTGCTGTGTCATGTCATGTCTCTTTCTTCCTATCTACATGTTGATAGGTTGGACTTTAAACTGTCTATATGTTGTCAGTATGTCTGCACTAATTTTTATACGCCCACATTTTCATGTGGACGTATATATTGTCGTCGCCCCTGTCAAACCGTCCGTCCACAATTGATTTTGGACACTCTACATGTCACAATTCTTATCCGATTTTGACGAAACTTGAAATATAGGTTTATCTCCAAAAGATCTTGGTCGCTTTACATATTGGCATGTATCGGATCGAAACTTCATGGATTATGGCCCCCGATTGTACGAAAAAATCATGTTTTTAGCTTGTGGAACCTATAGAGGTCACAATTTTTATCCGATTTTGTTGAAACTTGAAATGTAAGTTTATATTCGAGAATATCGGACCGTAACTTCCTGAATCATGGCCCCTGATTGTACGAAAAATCGCGTTTTTAGCTTGTGGACCCTATAGAGGTCATAATTTTTATCTGATTTAACAAACCGTTGTAGTATTTCACCGTTACATCCTAAGGATGGTTGAGTTCGAATTTCGTGAAAATCGGCCCAAAACTGACAGACAAAATGGCCGGCCCTCGTTCTCAAATGGCGTAAAAATATGCTGTATCAAGGTTCTGGACCCTATAGAGGTCACAATTTTTATCCGATTTTGTTGAAACTTGAAATGTAAGTTTATAACCCAAAGATCTCGGTTCCTGTCGATATTCGTGCATTACGAACCGTAACTTCCTGAATTATGGCCCTAATTGTCCGAAAAATCGCATTTTTAGCTTGTGGACCCTATAGAGGTCATAATTTTTATCCCATTTAAAAAACCGTATTATTATATCACCGTTACACCCTAAGGACGGCTGAGTTAGAATTTCATGAAAATCGGACCTAAACTGACAGACAAAATGGCCACCCCTCGTACTCAAATAGCATAAAAAGATGTTGTGGACCCTCTAGAGGTTACAATTTTCTTTTGATATTGATGAAACTTGAAATATAAGTTTATAACTCAAAGATCTTGGTTCCTTTCGATAATCGCTCATAGTAACTTACTTCCTGAATTATGGCCCCTGATTGTACGAAAAACCGCGTTTTTAAAAAAAACGTTCAAATATATCACTGTTACACGGTATTTCTGGCTGAGTTCGAATTTTATGAAAATCAGACCAAAACTGCCGGACAAAATGGCCACCCCTCGTACACAATTAGCGTAAAAATATGGTATATCAATGTTGTGGACCCTCTAGAGGTCACAATTTTCTTCTGATTTTGATGAAACTTGAAATGTAAGTTTATAACCCAAAGATTGCTTTCGATATCCGTGCATATCGAATCGTAACGTCCTGAATTATGGCCCTTGATTGAACAAAAAAATCATGTTTTTAGCTTGTGATCCCTGTAGAGGTCACAATTTTTATCTGATTTAAAAAAAATGTGTGAATATATCACCATTACACACGAAGATCTTGGATCCTTTTGATAATCGCGGATACCTGAACTTAACTTCCTGGATAATGGCCCCTGATTGTTTGAAAAGTGGCATTTTCAGCTTGCGGATTCTCTAGAGGTCACAATTTTTTTTCCGATTTTAAATAACGTTCAAATATTTCACCACCATAATGAAGGTTGAATTCGAATTTCGGGAAAATCGAAATGAACCTGCCCAACAAAATGGCCGCTCTTTGTACACAAATTGTGTAAAAGTATGCAATACGAAGGTTGTCAACTCTCTACAGGTCACAATTTTTGTCCGATTCTGATGAAACTAAACATATCTTTATATCCCAAAGATCTCAGTCCCTTTTGATATTTGCGCATTTCAGACCATAACTGTCTGGATTATTGCTCTTGATTGTACAAAAAATCCTGTTTGTTTTTAGCTTGTTCTCTATCCATCTCTTGCAAAATGTGGACGTATCCTGCCTTTAAACCTGTTTAAATGGTGCTTCAAAAAAAAAAATTTACAAGCAAATAATGTTTAATTGCTTTTCTCAAAAGCTTTTAATTCCAAATTTTTACCTGGATATTTATCAGTAAAACAAAAAATGAAATAACCACGACCACAGCCTAATCTTTTTAATAGACCTGTACGTCATGTATTTATTTATGATTGTTTATGATTATTTATGAAGTAAAGCGAAACACAAATTAAACAATTAAAATTATTATTTAATGCTTTATTTAATAATCTTTATGATGACATTTGTTAATAATTTGTACCTTTTTTCACATTTTTATGTACAAAATATTCTTGTTAATTTTTTTTATATAAAATTAGTTAAATTTATTTCCAAGAAGTATTTGTTGGTTTTTTGTTTTTTTTTAAAGTTTTTATAACTCTTATTTAATCATTATGCATAATTTAGGCCTAAGTGAGTTATCTTGCCTTTTCTTGCTTTAAGTTCCAATATATTAACAATACCAATCAATGTACCCGGTGTTTACTTATCCTGCTTCAAGTTTCAATATATTAACAAGTGATTATAATACCCTCAACCTGCTGCAAGTTTCAATATAGATTATAATACCTGTCAGGGTAGCTATTGATGATTTTTGAGAGCTCTTCTTCCGCAGTATTCAGTCATTGAAAATATTTAACAACATTTTGAATAAATTATATATGGAAGCATGTATTGTTTTATTATATCAATCAAATTAAACAATTAAAACATTCACGCTGAAAGCTCAATTTTCATATTATTGTGCCATATGTCTATAAGCTAGTTTTTTTATGATTTAATGTATGTCAAAATGAAGTAAAGTGGAGAATTTTTTACCTGGATGTATTTTTTATTTATTTATGCATTTATCTACCGTAAACATACAAGTATTTGAACTTTATTTATTTGAATATACATATATATATATATATAATATATTATGTGTAATAATCATATTTAATATGATCTAAAAATAATATTTATCTTGCTATTTCTTTTTCTTAATGAGACAAAAAGTCAGATTTACAATCATGCCCAAAACAAAAATTTTATTAAAACAAATTGATGTTTATTGTTTTATTAAATCAGTCAAATAAACAAATAACATACATTATGCAAGAGCTAAATCTGCCTATTACAGGTCTTACTTTAGGCCTGAAATGGTATCTAAATTATCAATTAGACATCTATTAACTTATCCAGATCATAATCAACTCTCGATGTCATCGCTAGTCTGCGATGGTTATTGGATTAGGTTCCGATTTGCTGTTCGACTTCCATTGATGATTTAATCATGAAATGGATAATTGAGACCAATTTTTTTTTATCGTACCGACTTTAGTAATGATGATCGAGGCTAGTCCGAAAATTCAATCACTAAAATCTCGGTTCAGAGTGGATCACTTTGACTGAAATTGTCAGCAAATTGCCTTTACATTATCTAGTTTTTATACGCCCACATTGAAATGTGGTCGTATATTGTCGTCGCCCCCATCCGTCCGGCGGTCCGGCGTCCACAAGTTAATATCCGATTGACTTTAAATTTATACACAGTGTTTAAGGCCATGAGACGAAGAAGCCTATTGATTTTCAGCGATTTCCGATAATTACTGCCAAAGTTATGGCCCTTGATCACTTAAAAAATTGTTGTGGACGTTCTAGAGGCCAAAGTTAATATCCGATTGACTTTAAATTTATACACAGTGTTTAAGGCCATGAGACGAAGAAGCCTATTGATTTTCAGCGATTTCCGATAATTACTGCCAAAGTTATGGCCCTTGATCACTTCAAAAAATGTTGTGGACGTTCTAGAGGCCAAAGTTAATATCAGATTGACTTTAAATTTATACACAGTGTTTAAGGCCATGAGACGAAGAAGCATATTGATTTTCAGCGATTTCCGATAATTACTGCCAGAGTTATGGCCCTTGATCACTTCAAAAAATCTTGTGGACGCTCTGGAGGCCAAAGTTAATATCCGATTGACTTTTAAATTTATACACAGTGTTTAAGGCCATGAAACGAAGAAGCCTATTGATTTTCAGCGATTTCTGATAATTACTGCCAAAGTTATGGCCCTTGATTACTTCAAAAAATCTTGTGGATGCTCTAGAGGCCAAAGTTAATATCCGATTGACTTTAAATTTATACACAGTGTTTAAGGTCATGCGACGAAGAAACCTATTGATTTTCACTGATTTCCGATAATTACTGCCAGAGTTATGGCCCTTGATCACTTTGAAAAATCTTGTGGACGCTCTAGAGGCCAAAGTTAATATCCGATTGACTTTAAATCTACATACAGTGTTTAAGACCATGAGACGAAGAAGGCTATTGATTTTCAACGATTTCCGATAATTACTGCCAGAGTTATGGCCCTTGATCACTTCAAAAAATCTTGTGGACATTCTAGGGGCCAAAGTTAATATCCGATTGAATTTAAATTTATACACAGTGTTTAAGGCCATGAGACGAAGAATCCTATTGATTTTCAGCAATTTCCGATAATTACTGCCAAAGTTATGGCCCTTGATCACTTCAAAAAATCTTGTGGACGCTCTAGAGGCCAAAGTTAATATCCGATTGACTTTAAATTTATATACAGTGTTTAAGGCCATGAGACGAAGAAGACTATTGATTTTCAGCAATTTCCGATAATTACTGCCAGAGTTATGGCCCTTGATCACTTCAAAAAATCTTGTGGACACCTTAGAGGCCAAAGTTAATATCAGATTTACTTTAAATTTATACACAGTGTTTAAGACCATGAGACGAAGAAGCCTATTGATTTTCAGCGATTTCTGATAATTTTTGCCAGAGTTATGGCCCTTGATCACTTTGAAAAATCTTGTGGACACTCTAGAGGTCAAAGTTAATATCCGATTGACTTCAAATTTATACACAGTGTTTAAGGTCATTAGATGAAGAATTCTATTGATTTTCAGCGATTTCCGATAATTACTGCCAGAGTTATGGCCCTTGATCACTTCAAAAAATCTTGTGGACGCCTTAGAGGCCAAAGTTAATATCAGATTGACTTTAAATTTATACACAGTGTTTAAGACCATGAGACGAAGAAGCCTATTGATTTTCAGCGATTTCTGATAATTTTTGCCAGAGTTATGGCCCTTGATCACTTTGAAAAATCTTGTGGACACTCTAGAGGTCAAAGTTAATATCCGATTGACTTTAAATTTATACACAGTGTTTAAGGTCTTGAGAAAAATCTTGTGGATGCTCTAGAGGCTAAAGTTAATATTCGATTGACTTTAAATTTATACACAGTGTTTGAGGCCATGAGCTGAAGAATCATATTGATTTTCAAAGTGATCAAGTTATGGCCCTTGATCACTTTGAAAAATCTTGTGACGCTCTAGAGACTAAAGTTATCATCTGATTGACTTCAGATTGATACACAGAGTTTAAGGTCTTGAGACAAACAAGTATATTGATTTTCAATGAATCTTTATGACTTGAACAGCTAAATGCATGATGTTAAAAGTTTCGTATACCAAACGTTATCATGGGGCAGAACTAATGGTTTTCTGATAATTACTTAATGAGTTGTTACTCTTAATCAGATTTTAATGTATTATATATGTTTCATTACCGAAAAAAGTAAAAATATGCGACAACTCTTGTTGACTGCCCGGACGATATAGCTGCTGTGGGCGTATGTTTCGTTGCCTGGCAACCTATCTTTAACTATTATAGTGAGAACTGCCAGTTCTTTATCTAATCTCATATAATGTATGTTTAAGACATTCATGGTTAATCCATTGTATATATATTGTCATATATAGTGTCATATGTAGATATATTATTAACACCTGAAGATGTCTATAGAGGGCAGATAGATAGATTGCGATTTGGTGTATATCAAAATAAAGTAAAGTGCTTGATTTTTATACGTCCATATTTAAATTTGGTCGTATATTGTTGTCATCCCCGTCGGTCAGATGTCCATAATTACTGCCAGAGTTTCACTTTGAAAAATCCTGTAGACACTCTATAAGTTAATATCCGATTGACTTTAAATTTAGGGGGTCACGGTGGCTAAGTGGGTAAGGCGCTGGCTCGCTAGCCTGGTGGTCGGGTGTTTGATCCCTGCATTGGCCGAGAAAGTTCATCCCGATTTTCCGGCGTGGTTCCCCCTTGTCAGTGATGCAGGACGGAGGGCCTGACAAGGACAGCTGTCTAGTCATTTGGATGAGACGAAAAACCGAGGTCCCGTGTACACATTAGCGTGCACATAAAAGATCCCTTGACAGTTGGAATTCGATATAAGAGTAGGCCGTAGTGCCACTGTCCAGGCAAAATTTCCCTCATAGCACACTGTATGGCGTATGCCCATCTTCATTAGCCCAGGTTAGGAGCAGAACAGTAGGACGTTAAACCCCATTTCATTTCATTTCACTTTAAATTTATACACAGTGTTTAAGGTCATGAGATAAAGAAGCCTATTGATTTTCAGCAATTTCCAATAATTTTCCCCCAATAATTGTCATCTATTTATTTTGGTATTTCGGCGGGGGACATCAGCCTCACTGTTTACTTGTTACTGTCAGAGTTATGGTCCGTGATCACTTTGAAATATCTTGTAAGTGATCTAGAGACTAAAGTTAACATCCGATTGACTTTAAATTTATACACATTAATTAAGGCCATGAAACGAATAATCCTATTGATTTGCAATAATTATTGCCAGAGTTTTGGCCCCCTGATCACTTTGAAATATCTTGTGGACGCTCTAGAGGCCTAAAGTCATAGGTGTAGGGGGCCAATCTCAGTTGTGTGGTGGGGGGAGGAGGGTCTGAGACTATTTGCTAGAAAATTTTCTTTGTCACCCAAATTTTCAGAATAAATCAATCATTTACTAAAACAAATTTTCCACAAATGTTATTGTGCGAGGTATTATAGTATTATAATTATATTCCTATGATATAGGGTCTCATTCTCTCATGTTTATGATTTCTGATAATTACTTAATGGGATGTTACTGGTATAATATTTTCATGTGTTGTAAAAGTTTAATTACTGACAACTCTTTTGTTGACTAGGGGGGGTTGGATGGCCAAATGGTTAGCATGTGCGTGCTTTAACATACGGCCTGTCATTGAGTCAACCGGCATGGTTTCGAATCTCCGGTTGTACGTGACAAGGAGTAACTATAGGGTCGCCTGTCCAATCTCGTGGGTTTTCTCTGGGTCCCACTGCTAAAGACCCCTACGCGCAAGCAAATTATTGAAATAAAATTAAACCATATGTTTGTCCTGAAATGACCTAGTTTGTGTCGAGTGGATGTTAAACCCCATTTCTCTCTCTCTCTCTTTTGTTGACTTCCCGTACAATTCAGCTGCTGGGGGTGTATGTTTCATTACATGGCAACCTATCTTTTACCTGACATTTTTTTATTTATTTGTTTTTGTTTTTGTTATATTGAAATTGTTTAATCCACACTGTAGTCATGGCAACATGATAGTTTACTATTATGATATCTGTAAGTTTTATAAATATATATATGATATATTTTAAGACTTGATTTATTGATATGTTTTTCTCCTCGAGAACTATTATTTTATTCATCATCTGAGAATTATTAACGACCAATTTATTTGTATTTGTTTTCTTATTTGTTAAAATAATGGATTTAAAACGGAAACTTTTCCAATTTTGTTTAATAATAGATTTAAAATCTGAAACTTGTTTATTTTGTTTAAAAAACAACAAAGTGCTATTAATGAAGTCATCAAATTTGCGTCCTAATTGTTGTGTTTGTGTTTTTTATAGACTTGATGTAGAGAGATTTATACCAACATCTCATCATTTACCACATTGTTTTCTATTTTACATTAATTTGTATAACAAATCTCTGTACATCAAGTGTTGGTATAACAAATCTCTGTACATCAAGTGTTCTAGTCTTTACTTATTGTATTGACATATCTATCAACATTTGTTGTATGTCAGTACCCATTGTATTAGTTAGGTTTTAGTCAGTATAAACTCTACCAATTCTATTCAGTACAAATTAAAATGACTACACATTGTAATATTTTAATTAATACAATTTAAACTATGTACATCTTAATAAGATAATTGATTATTCGCAACACTCAGTTTTTCATTCTACCTTGTCATCAATGCACTTGTCAGTTCTATCCGTACTGTATTCCCAGTGACTGGGGATTCTTTTCCTTGTGACTGTGTACTCTTTATCAATAATTTCAGCAGTTCCATTTTAACAAGATACAAGGAAATAGGAAATATATTAAAAATTAAATTCAAGATTCAATGAAATATGAGGTGATACTATCAGATCCAAAGATATATTTTTAATGTATAAGTATGTTGAATATTAAAGGACAATATTGGTGCCAGTCATTATCACATATGTGATAGAACTGGTTAAACATGTTCCAACTATTATTTTGGTCTTCGAAAGAATTATTAGTGAGCAGAAATTCGCCCCTGTATCTGTTATCATTCGTCACTTCAGTGATTTATATAGAGGGATAACTTGTGTTTTCCTTTTGCGTTCATCACTTCCGATTGTTCAAGCATTGATTACGCATCTATCGTAGCAATGATCTCTGTGATAAAATAATATTTGGAACGTGTTTAGCCAGTTCTAGATTAAAGCGTGACATGTTAAGCGCGCAACATCAGTTGAATAATGACCCCCAGAATAAATTTCTACGTAAAATATCTTCGGAACGTAAAAAAATATATAAAAAGACTATAAAATTTAAAAGTAAACAAGCCAAAACCGCAATATTAGATAAACTAAATGATCTACAAACGAACAACCCACGTGAGTATTGGAAATTAGTAAATTCACTTCTTCAAGATGACAGTAAAAGTAAAGAAACTAATGATATTCCGCTGAAAACATGGGAAAACCATTTTTCAAAATTATTCCAACAAAAAACACCTGAGAAAACAAGCATTAACAACGATAACATAGACATGAATATCAAAATGCTCATAAACTCCTCTACTTTAATAAATTATAAAATAAATCAAGTATCTACTGAAGAGATACACACAGCTTTAAAAAAAAAATTAAAGAAAAAAAGCCAATGGCCCAGACCTAATTTTGAATGAAATGCTAATTACATCTAATGAATATATGATTGACCAGTTTCTTAAACTCTTTAATCTAATACTTAAGTCAGGTACATTCCCCCACTCATGGGGTGAATCTTTTATCATACCAATTTATAAAAAAGGAGACAAACTTGACACAAACAACTGTAGGGGTATTGCCCTTGCGAGTTGCCTAAGCAAATGTTTTCTCTCCATAATAAATAAACGTGTAACCGATTATCTGGAAGCACACAGCCTTATTGACGCAGCTCAGTGTGGTTTTAGAGAAAACCACAGAACAGTGGACAATGTTTTGTTTTAAAGAAATGCTGTATCAAGCGGAATAGAATCAAGGATTGAGTTTAATTATCCTATATACTCTCTCTGACATTGTTGGCAATGTTTAAGTCTATGTTTGCAAAGGATTATAATGCGCTAAAATGAGAATTTTAACAAGTTCCGGTGTTATATAAGCATGTGCACAACACCTGACATTGTCGAGTGCGTCAAGTAAGATTTAGGTTTAAAATATTGTCTTGTCCCAATCCATAAAACATGTTACTGGGTCCACCAAACCTTATGTTTTACTGTTGCCCATCTGTTACTGTAAAGCAACATACGTTTGATGCCCTTGATGACGATAAATAAATTATCTCACAAACGTCGAATGTATTTGACCAGATCCATCGATTGTTGTATGTGCCTGTAGAGTTTCTACATTTAAACTACTTCCATTGAACAACAACAACAACTATATTCCTATCTGTTATATTTTAGGATTAACCTGGGTGTTTGGATTTCTCGCCATATCAGATGCTCGTCTGGTGTTTCAGTATATCTTCACAGTACTCAACTCTCTACAGGGCTTTCTGATATTTATCTTATTCACTGCCAGAGATAAACAAGTCAGAGATTACTGGAAACAACGTTTCTGGTCCTGCAAAACCAGGAGTACAACATCAAAATCTTCAAAGGCCACCAGTTCCAGTACGGCCTTATAGGGATGATTTCAATTTTACTGATATCAGACAAAATTACACTAAAATATATAAAAAATAATGAAATTAAATCCACTAAAATTAAACATGGTTCATGTGAAGTATTAATAAATCCACGAATTCAATTGGATATATTCTTTTCATCCATGGATGTAATATAATTATCATGATAATGCATGAATGTAATAGTATTTATCATGTCCACCCATGGATTCAGTATACATGTGCATGTATAATTAATCATCATAAAAATTCAGGAGTATTAACGACAGTAGATACAGGAAGATAATATAAGTATCATGATAATCCAACAGTAGGCTTTCGTCGATATGGTTAATCATCTCGATACAGGAATATATTTATATCACTATGTTAATCAGCTCGATACAGGAATATACTTATATCACTATGCTATTTTATTTGATCTTTGTATATCTTTTAACCCGATTTATATTTGTTGTTTTTTTCTTTTCTTTATAATTGTTTAATTTTATATTCATTTATTGGTCTTAAATAATATACGTAATATAATTTAACCCGATTCCTATTTTCTTTTGTTTTACGTTTGTTCTTGTCAATAAATTATATTATTTTATATTGGTTTATAAGAAATACATTGTGTATATACATCAATTTGGGTTTAACGTCCTACGTTTCTGCTGGGCTAATGAAGACGGACATACACCATGCAGTGTGCTATGAAATAAATATTGTCCGGACAGCGGCATCAGGGGCGTGGTGACACATGATTTTGCATGAGAAACAGGATCCCGCCCGGGCCCCAAAAAAACAATATTATGTGTGTGCGAGGAAGGGGGTAGGGTCCTTCCCAGTGCGGCCGAGTAACATTGGGCTGTGTGGAACATGCTAAAGTCGATTTGTAGCACATCTGACACATGGTAAATGTTTCAAACTTGTTATAATGTTTATAATGTTGAAATCGCGTGATAATTGACATTTGCGAGAGGGCGCAAAAACTCACAACCATGACGCAAAGCGCGTCATTGCGCCCCTCTCACTTAACCCCTGGGCGTCATTACATATGCCTTACTCTTTATTTCGAATCCCAACTGTCAAGGGTTCTTTTACGTGCATGTCATTGTTTTTTCGTAGCATTGGAACGACTAGACACAGTCCTTTATCATTGACAAAGGATAACCTAGCTGATAAATCACCAGGAACTGTCCCGGTCAATATCGGGCGTGAACCTGAGCTACCACAGCTTCACCGCTATTCAATGAACAAAATTCTTAATCAGGATATTAAAACCTTCAACTACTACTCATATCGTTATTATAATCAGAATGTCTGGTTAATCTGGTCTATGTTTAATCGGGACAGGATCTCAACTCCTACTCATATCGGTATTATAATCAAAATGACTGGTTAATCTGGTCTATGTTTGTTAACTTCCGTGACGTATGAAGTTTATGACTGAATGAATAAAAGTTATCAACTCTAAAGAAGTTTCTACTGTCTTAACCGTTGTAAATTTTAAACGGATTTCTTCGATTGTGAAGAAACTACTAAATTATGGTTATCAAAAACGTGTGTTCGAAATCAACTCCTGATAAATAACATCCACTGTACAATTAAATATCCCAACAAATGAAAAAATTCTTTGTTGTAAAATTAAAATCGTCACGAATTTTGACATCGAGAAATGCAAAAATGGAAGCTAATACGTCACTTATCGGGGTAGATCATTTCGTAGAAGGGGGTGAAAGCAAGGCGTGTCTATCTAATGTAACGGTGTTTGGCTCTTTTACGACAATTGAAATGTTTCTCTCGGGCAAAGTAATGCGTTTAGGCGCTTACACACATAAAAACGCCTTCATTAGCCCAGCATAGGAGCAGAACAGTAGGACGTTAAACCCCATTTCAATTCATTTCTATTTTATTTTTATAGGTTTATTCATCGATAAATACCGTAAATTATCAACATATCATATCACCCAACGGTTAAATTATCTGCATACTTCGTCTTCAGTTGATATATTTGCCTCCCAAACTCAAACAGTCCAAAAGAACGTGCGTTGTTTTTATAGCAAAAGTCAACACAAAGATGTGTCAACCTTTACCAACTAAAGGAGGGTCACGTGGATAATTTTAAAACGTCATTGTAAACTCGATTGTCTACCTAGCGAAAATTTTTGAGTATTGCCACTGGTTGACGGAATCCAGAGTAGTGAACTTTGACCCCACCTATTTTAAACCAAATGTCTCTTTCCTTGGTATTATTATACTGAAAGAGAATCGGTTTCAGACGAGTTATTTGCCCCTGAGTTAGAAATCGGAATCAGACCAGTTATTTGATAGTCTCGCTTACGAACATGGATGTAAAAGACTTTAGATAGCTTGGTGTTATTTTTGAAATATATTCTCCACATTACAGGCGCCTGTGCCTTTACCACCTTCAATATCTTACGATCGTGTCGCCCATCACGTGACATGAATAATGTTTTGATGAACCCTCTGAAATATCTAAATCGCGTGGTTTTCAATGCGACTTTCAACGATATTGGCACACAATTGCCATATCTGTTCAAACAGTGTCTCAGACTTTAGCATGTTCCAAAGGCAACAAATGTTTCGACTGCGGTACGAGACACCCCCCACCCCAAAGAAACATATCGTGGGTTTTTGTGCCCCCTCGGGGATACCATTCCTCATACAAAATTACGTGTCACCACGCCCCTGCGGTATTTCAACTCATCCTCGCCACGCCATGCCCTTTTTGATGAAACATTTCATTTTGTTGGTGTGGCAGACATTTCCGACATTTTATGTCCCCACAATCTGTTCCATTGTATACAACTGCCTTTGTCCCCAAATAGTAATCCCACCTCACAACCCCGAGGCATGGCGACGGGATGTATACCACCCCCTCCCGATAATTATATAACGACTAGGTATATTCCTGTAGATAAACCTACCCGGCATTTTCCGGTGCCAGTGATTCAGGACAGATAGCCTGACAAGGTGGGGGGTAAAAACTCGCGGTACCGTGTTTACTTTAGCGTGCCCGTAAAAGAACCCTTGACAGGTGGAATTAGAAACATTTTTCTTTGCGATCCCGATCAAATTTCCTCATAGCACATCTTCATACAGAAAGTAGGACGTTGAATCCCATTTACCATCAACTCTACTACTACTAACGCCCCCTCTCTTCCTCGTGTAGATATATATGTTTACTATATTTACCCGATAAGACACACACACATACGGTAAACATGACTGTTAGCTGTAGATAAATCATATGATATTTTATATAAATGAATATTAAAAAATTCCAAAGAATTACCTGATGGTTTGCAATCTAGATCACTTGCTTCAATCTCATCTATACAAACGTTTGACTTTTCTATGTACACTAAAATTCCCCATAGTAAATTAAAAGCTCGGTTAAAAGACGTTATTCACAGTGTCTTTTCATCTAAAACGGGAAATGTTAGATATCATATTTAGTTGTTAATTACAATTCCACATATTTTGTTAAGAACCATAGTGATTCTAAAAATAAATTCACCGCCAACAAGATAATTCAGATGTTGGTTTTTTTAATTGATAATATCTTTGTTGAATTTGGAGGGGAAATTTATCAGCAAGTGGTAGGTATCCCCAAGGGCACCAACTGTGAACTTTTGCTTGCTGATTTGTTTCTCTATTCCTACGAAGTCGATTACATACAGGCACTCGTAAAATCAAAAAAACGATTAGTCAGACATTTTAATTTCACTTATCAATATATCGATGATGTTCTATCAATGAATAATCCAAAATTTAGTGATTATGTAGAATTCATATATCCTGATGAGCTCGAAATTAAAAACACTACTCACAGTGACAATTACGCTTCCTACTTGGATCTGCGTCTCGATTTTGACAATTGCCATAAACTAATTGTTAAATTGTACGATAAACGTGATGACTTTGACTTTCCGATTGTTAACTTTCCATGTATTAGTAGTAACATTTCGATATTACCAGCTTATGGAGTGTTTGTGTCTCAGCTAACACGTTATGCTAGAGCTTGTTCATTTTATTCTGATTTTTTAAGTAGATCGAGGCATTTGTCATCTAAGCTTCAACTATAGGGGTACTTGCGAACTAAACTTATTAAAACCTTTAAAAAGTTTTATGGTCGTCATATTGACTTGATTGGTAAATATAACATGTCTCTCTCGGCTATTATTCTAGATATATTTAATTGACGCGTATACTATCTCCCTGATAATATCTGTCTACTACATCGTTAACACTGTTTATCACGTGCATTTTGCATACCAATAGTCCATTGGCCAATCACGCTGTTTTACTGAGATTTCGCCTAATAGTTTGGATGCAGCTATGGCGGGTGTGGCGCCAGGCAGGGTAAGCTTACTCTTCCGGACACCCGTTACCACTGTTTGTCGTGTATTTTGTACACGGTGAACAGTCCATATGCTGATTACACTATTTTGCCTATACCGTTTTTTTAGGACTTCGAATTTTGTCTAATGGTTTGGATTGTTCGTACTTGGTTTTATTTTATGTTTGACCTCAAAAGTTATAATGCATATACATTAGTGTGGAGGCCTTAAGGGGAAGGGGCACAAAAACAAACCGAACGTTTTGATAGTTTTTTGTTCACGTAAGCCCAGTGGTAAACAGTGGGCGGTTTCAATATATTGCCGGCGCAGCCATTTGTTTTATCTAAAATACCCTATGGTTCCTCCCTGCATCTTGAAACCATGCTTAAAATGATCAAAACTAATCACATTTTAAATAAAATTGGTATTATCTCATTTGTCCTTTGATATACTGGGGCTACGATACCCTGAAGTCACAAACACGGAAATGAAATGGAGTTTAACGTCCGACTGATATGCCCCTACTGGGCTAATGAAGACGGAATTTACATAAAACAATTGAATAGTTTTTGATTGGTCTCCAACCTACATGTCTGGTGGATTTAAAGGAATTCCAATCCGGGAACTCTGACATTAATCTGTAAACGACGTGATCAAATTTTGGCAACGGGCTGAGACCTTGGCAAGATTTTATTTCATTAGTTTTCATGGATTTCACGGGAACAGATTAACATCGGTTTTCCGGACCCATTCTTTATACATTCAGATGAGAAGCTGAATGTGTATTATTGTCCAGCGTTTGTAATTGTAAATACATTTGTATACATAATTAAATTGATGGTTTGGACAATATCAGTCATGTGTATATCTACTCTTTTCTAGGTGAAACATACAGTTTATCAGGATCAGCACCATATGGTATTAGAGGAGGGGATCATAGATTTACATGTCTCTTACTTCTGTTACAGGTCAAACATACAGTTTATCAGGATCAGCATCATATGTTATTAGAGGAGGGGATTACAGATTTACATGTCTCTTACTTCTGTTACAGGTCAAACATACAGTTTATCAGGATCAGCATCATATGGTATTAGAGGAGATGATTACAGATTTACATGTCTCTTACTTCTGTTACAGGTCAAACATACAGTTTATCAGGATCAGCATCATATGGTATTAGAGGAGAAGATTACAGATTTACATGTCTCTTACTTCTGTTACAGGTCAAACATACAGTTTATCAGGATCAGCATCATATGGTATTAGAGGAGAAGATTATAGATTTACATGTCTCTTACTTCTGTTACAGGTCAAACATACAGTTTATCAGGATCAGCATCATATGGTATTAGAGGAGATGATTATAGATTTACATGTCAGATATCTGGTGGTAATATACCTCAAGGTGTGGAGTTTAAAAAAGATGGTTCACAAATCTGTTCGTTATTACTAGTTGGTGGTACATGTCTACCATCTGATCCTACTAGATATACATGTGTTTGTATCAATGGTAACAGCAGATTACTATATCTTAATATAACTGATGTTAAATCAACTGATGCTGGTGACTGGATCTGTAAAGATTTAGATGAGAATGGTGTCAGTAGCCAACCTGTTAATCTTCTTGTTTATTGTAAGTTGATATATTTATAACGTATTGATGGTAAAAACAGTAATATTTCTGTTCTACTGATTTATTATAAGCTGTTATATTTATACACAGAAACAGTTTAATTCATCACTTTATTTCAAACGTACTGCTAAGGATGGAGCACCAATACGTTTAACCGAAATTTCGATGCTTCTGTTCTTCAACAAACTAAATTTGACATTTCTGGCCAGTATATAGATGATTATATATATTTTTGTGCAATGATAGTTTTTTTCTTAATACCCTAGAATTAAAATTCTAGACGTCTTAGCGTTTTCTTATCTGCATTTTTGTGCACTATTTTTTTTTATACCTAAATGGTTAATTCTAACCTTCTTAGCGTTTATTTGTATTATCGCCCTTATGACGTCATTTAGCATACGCCGTCAGGAATGGTCACATATTTCGATTGTTTCCATGTATTCTGTAATTTACTATTTTATAAATAACAAGTAAGACATTTAATCTTGTTGGTTATTTATAAAAAATTCCATGATTATATTAAATTGACTGTTTCTCAATTATTACAGTTTGAATTCTATTTCCATGATTACTTTTAATTTACTTTCATAGTTTTTATATTAAAGCCGATTGTTCACACAAATGTTACAAGACGCAGTTCAAGCGAAATAATGAGTGTTGATAGTGTGCAAGATCACCCTATTCAAAACCGACATGAAGACATTCAGAAAAATTATATTAAATATAAATATACGGCCACAAAATAAAATGTAACTAAAAAAAACAATTAATTTAAAACACACAATCAGTTCTTTTATAAGTATTACATCACAAAATTTTATATATTTTCAGATTATAGGTCCACAGGTTTTTGTAAAGTAGAATTTTTAGTTTTAAAATTCAGTTATTACATGGGTCTTCCTTTGTCTTGTTCTTACTTTGATCTTTCTTTGTCTCGCGAAGTGCGACCAGCAAGGCAGGGGTGAATGGGCAGCTCGAAGTACGACCAGCAAGGCAGGGGTGAAACGTCAGATAGATCATGCTACTGATCAGACTAAAAACTGAATTTTATATAATTCAAACTGTTTTTGTGTGGTTTAAGTTGTATTTGTCTGAAAGGCGTGGCGGCTAGTACTAAAGATTATAGGAACTTAAATCGGTGAACAAATTCTGTCAGTAAATCTTGTATCTTTCTATACCCGCTGTTGTTAAGACAAGCGTTTGATCTTTGGTACATATTTACGATTTAAAAATGTCTCAGAAATTGTTAATAGGCTGACGACACTATTGATTAGGTTAAAATAAAGTATTGAACTGATTTGAGTTGCGATTTCGATTAGTAACAGGCAGTCTCTATGTGATTATATATTGTAATTTTTGTTCAAAGATTGATTGAGTGTAACTTTTTTAAAACTACTTTTGGCTGACAGTGTCGACAGTCGAACGAAACATCAGCTATATCATAACATTTGCCTTATCTTTAGAAGTACTATTTTCACTCTACAAGAACAAATCATTACATACATGTAAATAAAATGCTGACCTACCCAGTCAAACCCCCAAATATGAATTAGTGAACAAAAAGTAAACCATGCACTGCATCTGTTATATATTAATTGTTTATTATACGTGATCTGATTTATACGTAGTGGGTACCTGTATTTTATTTTGATATTTACATTTTAATAGATGGACCAGAGAATATCAGATTTACACCAACTGGTTCTAGTATAACAGTGATAGAAAATGAAAATAGATCGGTAACCTGTTCAGCTGACTGTAATCCACCACCGTGTAATAAAATAAATAGAACATTTGTCTAAGCAAGAAAACGTTTATATTTTCACCCATGCTACGCATTCGTGAAAATATAAGTTTTCTTGCTTCTCGATGAAATAAAATATGTTATTCACTCTAAAACGACAAATATCCTCTATATCTTCATCGACATATGACGGACTGGATGCACGGAGTAAGGAAGAACATCCAGACATTTATCAACAACTCAGTACGTGAACAACACCATATGAAGGTCTGGATGTACAAAGCAAAGACAAGCACCAACACACTTATCAGCAACTTAACATCTATGAAACCCAGAAGCTGTGATTAGCTAGCATTTGCTTTGTTACAAAAGTTAACATTACTGACTCCGAAACAAAAGAGTCCTAACGGAAGCACGGGTTTATTATCCCCCTTGCTATTTAATCGATTTCTACTTGTAACTAGCTTTATATATACTCCGATTTCCTCCCACTTCTAAAGACCCCTACGCGCATCCGAATTATTGAAATAAAATTAAACCATATGTTAGTCCCGAAATGACCTAGTTTGTGGCGAGTGGACGTCAAACCCCATTTCTCTCTCTCTTTATATATATATATATATATATATACGTTCGTTTATTTGTTACGTGTATATTTGTTGTACTGTACACACCTCTGGTGAAGTCGCATCG
The DNA here is from genome assembly GCF_932274485.2 of Patella vulgata. Lineage (NCBI taxonomy): Eukaryota > Metazoa > Mollusca > Gastropoda > Patellidae > Patella > Patella vulgata. The sequence goes on along the minus strand of NC_065886.2, from coordinate 1,469,152 downwards.
GGTTAAAAAAAAAGTTCACGGCATATTGTTTGCATTTTCATTGAACACATACATATGGCTGTTCAGAAGTGAAAAAATGAAAATCTTCTATAGACTAAATTCGAAAATATACCAAATACAAGAAAAAATACCTAAAGTTTACTTCTTCTGCGATATTCTGACATTCATTCTCGAAATTACTTGACAATTGAAGCAATATAGTAAAATGCATATATACCATTTATCGCTGACGAGACATTATGTGAAAATTGGATATCCCCGCCAAGTTCTGACGTCATTAGGAGTCCGGAAAATAAGATTGGCACCTTGTGAGTATACACACACGTTACATGCGCTGGGAACAATATGAAATCACACATTCCAATAGTTTCTTTTCCTAATCCTTATGAATCAGGTTTCTTTTGTAACCCCTTCCAACCCATAAGGCTTTGAAATCTGAATGTACCGATTCAGATGTATGTTCAGACCACCTGCCAAGTCCCTTCCCAGGCCTTGCTGATTGGCGGGCCAAATACTGGGGAATGTGGTCTATCACTGTGTGACAATTGCTTGTTTTTGGAATGCCCAGTGCATCATACGCCGCCTCAAACCCAGCAATCGACTCTTTGCAGGAACCGTCTAAATCTCTGCCATCTAGCTGTTAAGACTGTTTTTTTAACTACTTGGAACAGGTACGTCGCTATTTAGATGATAATTTAACAACAGGAAACAGGTAATCCGCTATCTAGATGTTAAAACTATTTTACTACTCTACAACATGAACAGATGCTCCGTTCTCTGTCGTTTATTATGAATGTGAAGGATGAACCTACCGAAGCGGATACGCTATGAAGCTAAGTTCTTTTAATTTCGGTTTCATATTTCTGCCATTTCGATATAATGGTGAATTTACAATCTATTCAGCTTCTTCATGTTTTTTAAATATTCCTTCAAACCTTTCATACCTGTAGAACTAATCTAAATAAAAGTGTATTGGACGCTTTTAAATTTCTTTTCTTTGTATATCATTTAATTTAATTATCAATGGTTATGTAGCGTCCATTGATAATATGTGTGCCATGTCCATGTGGAAATCTGTTGAACGCTTCCATTGGTACTTGAAGTGACGTTCTTTCAAGGGTACCGTGGCACCGGTGAAACCGGTCATCACTGCATTGTAGTTCTAATCTTAAATTTGATTTTGGTTTTGAAAGATTAAAATTTTTTTTTTTTGCTATTATCTGAAGTTTTAAACTGTGGTTACTTCCCTTTGTTGTCGTGGGCAATCATAAGCCCGACTAATTATTATTTTGGAAGTTTGCGGTATACAGAGCAGGTTATTTACAAATAAATGTTTGGCCTTCATAGTCACCACTATTATTTTATATCAGTTCTTTTATTGGTTACCAAATAGGATACAGGATGACTTGAACCTTACAAATGTCACCAAATAGGATACAGGGTGAAAGATATGAACATAAAATATGATAGCACACAATGTCAATGAGAAACTGCTTACTGTCTGATTCATCGTAAATTTTAAACGGATTTCTTCGATTATGAACAAACTACTTAACTTTGGTTATTATAAACTTACCTGTGTGTTTGTAATGAACTCCCGTTCGATAAAATCCATTGCACAACTAATTATCACAACGATGAGAACAATTTCTCTCTTGAAAAATTTGAAAATTTACTTGTAATTTCGACAGAGTCGATGTCAACAATGTCTTCGTGACGTATTGGTCGAATCCAATATACCTGTTGCGGGGGTTGGTTAACATTGAAAGATAGTTTGACAGCGCGATCATTTTGATCGTATATGGGTTTGGGCGACGAAAAATATCAATTGAAGGCAATTACATAGGAGATTTATATGGAAACCATTGATCGCCAGTCTATCAAATTTTCTTCACAATTAAAATATCACTGATTGCACGGATACTCGTAAAAATAAAGTCATGAATAAACTATAAATATCCTATCTTCTTTATGTTATAAATAATTTAACAAGGATCATGAAGCTTACCTCCGAATTCTCTGAGTGTATTTTTAATTTTATACGCATTCTTTCGATCGAATAATAACCGCTTCAGTAACATCTTTAAGCGTGTTGCGGCAGCCCTCAGCGTGTCTATTGCCGTATTGGGTGCCCGGGTGGGTATATAATGCTACTAAGCCCGTATGACCCCGTAAGAAGCGGAAAATTAATTCTCGATTCGACATTTTTGACCGAAGTGTGATAAAGCCCGTAAAACGAATGTATAGTTGTGTTTGTGCGGCATGCGTGTTCAAAAGTAAATAATCCCATCTGAGTCGCTAATCAAATAATTAGAACAAAATATTTCAAAAAGTAAAGCTATAAAATTTGCAGAGATTTTACTAGAATGTAAAAGACGGCAACTAAATACAGGAATGCGGGTAGTTATGTGTGCGAACGCTCAAACTCAATGCCAATTGTCGTAGGTATCCAGACCACTCGGACCAAAGACTGCTCGGACTAAGACCAGTCGGACCAAAACAAGACCAGTCGGACCAATTAAATTATATTATAAGGCTAGACAATATGCTATTTATTTATTATTAGATCACAATACAAAGAAGCAAATAATTCTTATAAGGAATTCTTATATTTAGAGTTGTTTGGTTCAATTTTGTGTACGGAAAATAAATCAACGATTAGTTTTAAAATTAATTAATAATGGTGCCAAAAAAAAATATCAATCTAATTTTTCTTTACTCTTGCAATGAGACTCGGTATGTCCAGACTTTTGACAGTTTCTACATATACGGGTATACTGTTCTTGTCTGATAGCCTAATTTTACTTTTTCCACATTCGCGGTATCCCCAGTGGTTTCATTCCGTTCTACCCCACTAACCCCTGGGTTACTATATATGGGGTGGGGGGGGGTGGAGACACGTTTTCAAGTTATCCGCCCTTGATGCGTTAATATAAACAGCACATAATAATACGAAGACCGGACGTTTATATGCCCCTTTTTAAACGTGACTACAAGTGTGGTTCTCGATATTTTGCGATTTGGAATACAATTATCAATTTATTCAAACAACACGTTATTATTAGTTCGAGTAGTCATATTAAAACACACACAATTATCAATTTATTCAAATAACACTTTATTATTGGTTCGAGTAGTCATATTAAAATAAACACAATTATCAATTTATTAAAATAACACTTTATTATTGGTTCGAGTAATTATATTAAAACAAACGCAATTATCAATTTATTAAAACAACATTTTATTATTGGTCCGAGTCGTCTTTCTGTTGGGTCCGAATAGTCTTTTTGTATGGTCCGAGTAGTCTATTTGTTTGGGCTGAGTGGTCTATCACTTGGTCCGACTGGTCTTGAACCGAGTGATCTTTGGTCCGAGTGGTCATGGATTCTTGTCGTAATTGTACTTGAATTTCCTATGCTGTCACCCCTAATACGAAATGATATCTTCCGCAGAGTGACGTAACCATCTTCCATATTGGTATTTTTCTCTGGGAAAAGTTTGTGATATTTCAATTTTTCAAGAGAGAACTTGTTTTCATCGTTGTGATAATTAGTTGTGCAATGGATTTTATCGAACGGGAGTTCATTACAAACACACAGGTAAGTTTATAATAACCAACGTTAAGTAGTTTGTTCATAATCGAAGAAATCCGTTTAAAATTTACGATGAATCAGACAGTAACAATTTTCGCCCATGTAACTATTTTGATAAATTAGTGGTCCGATTGCCTTCATATTCCTGAAGCTATCGCTCCATGAACCCCTCTCTAGCCATTGCTGGATTGACTTTTGAGGGAACGTGTCCATTCTTTGTATTCAATCAAATCTCAACATGTCAGCAACTTGACAGCCTTTCTCCTTGATCCGGTGTCTTCTCTAAAACTTCGGACAGTGATTTAATGTATTAAAAACGGTGAAAATATCGTTCGTCTCAAAACAGTATTGTTTTACCTTTTAGCATCGTTTGTCACACAATTAGGTTTTTAGGTTTTATGCAATATTCTGTGATGCACTGGTAAGTTGGACGTAATAAATTTCGCGAGTCATGATGTAACGTGATGTAAACGTTTTTGGAGCTCTGTTTAAACCCGGTTGATATTGTTACCTAGTTATGTATTGATTGTTAATCGATCTATTTTCCAGTCATATAATTTGCAATAGAAATTAGCTTTTATTACGACAGTGTTTAGAGAGATTAAGTCTAATGAAACGAAACACTGCGGGGAATATGGATTCCATTTGGGTTCAAGAATTAACAGTAGTGCCTGGTATGTACCTATTGATTAGTTCACATTATATATTTTATGCGTCGATTTTCTTGCATAGTGAGCCACATACCCTATAATTTATGTGTATACGTACTGTGCAAACCAATCTTGGTCGATCCATATTCTTAACATGCATCCATTAGTAGTTGATTTAAGTTCAATGCGAGACTTTAAATATAAGGCAAAATAGCGCGGATTTCCCAGCACATGGTTTTGGAGTTGGGGCATGATAGCCGAAAGGTTGAATCCAGTTCATTTGCCTTTAATTAAGTTCAACCCGAGCCTTTAAATATAAGGTGAAATATCAAGGATTTCTGTGAACATGGTTTTGGAGTTTATTTCCTTGTACTCTGATAGAGATGTTACGTGTGAAATTGGTTTAAAACTGTCTGTAAATCATCAGGATATCTATTGGTATAAGATGTTATCAATATAAACATTATCAGTCAGTAAAATAATATGAAACTTAGATGAATTTAGCAGTGTTCTAAATCTAGACACAATATATCAGAATTAGGAAAAGACAAAGTCCAGTATGCCATGCCTGTCTTACTGTCATGTCATCTTCACAGACAAGGAGAGGATTTTACACGAAACCAATTTTAAAGAGTATATGATCTCTTTTTAATGTAACTCATTTCACTCATATTCTTACTCCTAACTCACGCCTCTTTTCCACGCCTCCTTTTCACCCCTCCTTCTCACACCTCCTTCTCACGCCTCCTTTCTCACGCCTCCTTTCTCACACCTCCTTCTCACGCATCCTTCAGACGCCTCCTTCTCACGACCCCTTCTCACGACCCCTTCTCACCCCCCTCCTTCTCACGCCTCCTTTTCACACCTCCTTCTCACGCCTCCTTCTCACACCTCCTTTATCACGCCTCCTTCTCACACCTCGTGCTCTCACACTTCCTACAGCGTAAAATTAAAATAAATCCCACCTCTGCAGCTATTGTCGTTTCCATGTTTAATCAAGTGATTCACGTGAAACGTGATACGGAGAATTCGTCAAGAGTGGCTACTCAATCGGGCGAATGAATTAAGCTGGAATCCGGCAGCAATTGATTCGGCAGAAATTCGCCTAGTATGTGTCCCGCGTTAGATAGTATCGTGATCGTATATAGTGGGATGACCCACCATAACATACAATATTACTTTTTATATCTCAGATAGAAAATTTTGTGTTGTCGGCGCTGTTTCTACATATCTTTTTCATATTCCACAGACCCACAACGGCTAACATTGACACAGTTGGACGTTAAGCCCCATTTCATTTCATTCAACATTGACACTGATTGTGACTCAATTCATGTAGGGTATGGCATTCAGGATATTCCTATAGATAAAGTTACCCAGGATTTTCCGGCCTCGTTTCCCCCTGTCGGTGATTCAGGACAGTTAGCCTGGTAAGGGACAGCGTGTAGTCATTCGGGTGGGATGAAAAACTGATTCCCGTGTACATTTTAGTGCGTGCACGTAAAAGAACCCTTGACATGTGGACATGAAAACATTTGCTCTAGCGTCGCTATCCGGATACCATTTCTCTCATAGCACACTGCTTGACCATCTTCATACAGACAATAGGAAGACAAACCCTATTTCACAATCACCTCTACTACTACTAACGTCCCCTCTCTTCCTCGTGTAGATATATATACTATATCTACCAGATATACCCAACCGTATAAATCTATTGGTCTATATAATAACACTAGACCAGTAGACTCATGTATTATAATAGTATAGTTATATCACTGACTGTACAATAACTACTCAATTATATAAACCTTATACAACAGTTAAATACAAACCTTCCTGATCTATATATATAACAGTAGGTTCATGTATTATAATATTATAGTTATGGTACTGAGACTATATTGTATATACTTACACAATATATATATTGTATATACTTACACTATTCATATAAACCTTACAACAATAATATAAACCTTATATAACAGTTAAACACCCATTACAATTTTTCTGGTCTCTATCTGTTACAGGTAAAATGTCGACCATGGATAGATACATGTATAATTATATTATAGTTATGTTACTGGCTGTACATATTATATATATGCAAGGTAACTGTTTTTATCTCTATTTTATTTTAACGTTAGCAATATACTATTATAGACATCGATGAATCTCTGTTTGGCATGTACTCGGTTATATCATAACATCCCTGATTCCCTGAACTTAATTCATGCCCCCTCCTCCAACTTCCGGGTAGGTGTAAGGTGCGATTTCGGTGACTCGGTGACAAGACAACACGAATGAGGCTGTATAGGACTGGTTTCAAGTTGCTGTACTCGCGGACTGGAATAGTATGAAAACAAGTTTGCGACAGTCTATATTTCAAAATAATGACCGTGACAGCTGACAGCAAACTGGATTTTGTGGAGCATTTCATTTCTATTGATCAACCACTACGACCAGTGGTCAGAATCCTGATCACACAGGACTCGTACGTCTATGTCGATCAATGTACGATGACGTGTTTAATCTAATAAGGACAATAATCAAACAAATAATATAAATGGCCTAAGTTAACTTTTGTTGCAGAAATTACATGTTTAAATTAACTGATGAAACTGGTAATGGTGAATAACCACTACGACCAGTGATGATGCATGTTTCGTTGTCTTTTGACATTTAACATAGGCACGGATTGACGAGGACGGAACCCTGTCTCAAATAAATGAAGCATGTACCCCCTCCTTTCTATGTTTACAGGACAAACATACAGTTTATCAGGATCAGCATCATATGGTATTAGAAGAGAAGATTATAGATTTACATGTCTCTTACTTCTGTTACAGGTCAAACATACAGTTTATCAGGATCAGCATCATATGGTATTAGAGGAGATGATTATAGATTTACATGTCCCTTACTTCTGTTACAGGTCAAACATACAGTTTATCAGGATCAGCACCATATGTTATTAGAGGAGGGGATTATAGATTTACATGTCTCTTACTTCTGTTACAGGTCAAACATACAGTTTATCAGGATCAGCACCATATGGTATTAAAGGTGAAGATTATAGATTTACATGTCAAATATCTGGTGGTGATTTACGTTCATCTGTACAGTTTAAGAAGGGTAGTGACTTAGCCTGTACAATTTCTGGTTGTCAACCATCATCACCTAATACCAGATATACATGTGGTTGTATCAATGGTAACAACAGAACACTGTATCTTAATATAACTAATGTTACATCAACTGATACTGGTAACTGGACCTGTGGAGATATCTTTTACATCAGTCCTCCTGTAACTCTAGGATTCTATAGTAAGTTAATATATTATATTCTATAAACACAAAACACATATAATTATTTTCAGCTTCACTATTTGTGAGCCCCAGAAAAACTAGACTAAGTCAGCATCATTCAGAAAGCAAACTTGAGAAAAAGTCGATTAATTCCAAGATGTCATCCGTGAAAATACAAATAAATGTCTATATCGGATTTCAGTTTTTCACAGTTATTACACGATATATTATGAATTTTTTGTTTTTGAAACCTCTCATCTCGCGGAATTAGACTAAATATGGGTAGTGTAAAGTCAGTTACTGCTGCAATGGCGCAGGCAAAGAGAGGCCACATGAAGCTTGCCTTCCTCGTCCAAAGTTTGTAAGAAAATGGCATGATTGAGCTTCCGTCAGCAATACCAGATATATCAACAACGTACGTACGTTCAGCCAATGCTCGACAGTAAATACCACCACTGTAAAAATTAGGTGGATTTTGTTCAACATGGAAGGTGCGGAAGGTTTGGGATGCTAGTGATGAATGGCTGGGTAAGGAGACCCCAGAAACCCAATTCTTAAATTTCGCCAGTGGCTGAAGGAGTCACCCATAGTACCCCTCAAAATTGGTTTATTCAACATATATACTGTTCTAAAAGGATTTACCAGGCTCCGGGATCAATTCAGTTAATCGTACGTCTCTTGCTTTACTAGCAATGTCTGTGCATTTATGATGTATCTATAGGGATTGTATCTGCATGGGCTTGTCATATGGGTGTTTCTTAGTGTGGTGCCATCCTCATACTAAAGTGTCAATTGCGAATCACCTGCCTTCCACTAAGAGTCAGATTAAAATTGTCTGTACCTATCTGGATTTCAAGAACTGTCATACCCCCGGTAATTTGTTCAAAAATATTATCTTTTACATAGCTTAGAACAATTAACATTCAAACATTTTGCTTTACTTAATTAGCTTTACAAACTTAACAATTGAAGTAACTTGCACTTGCCGTCTGACTGACGAAGGCCCCTGCTGCATCCCAGCGGCCCGTTGATGATGTTGATCTCGGGACAGTTATTAACATTTCCGAAAGTTTAAAAGAAACTTATTTTGTGAAATATTCTGCATGTTCATTGCCACATATTTAATGGTGTGGTATTTACAGGTCATTTAAGGAGTGGGTTGTTAATCATTGCAATACCACTCTCCAATTAAAGCCCTTCATCTTTATGGCATAGGACACCTCTTCATTAGTCCAGTTGCTGCGGACATAAGTTGTTAAACCCAACTTCATTGATTGTCAGATTTAGACAACGAAATCATCGTTTCAAGCTTGTAACTGCAAAAAAAAAAAATCTGTTAGAAACAAGAAAAAGTTCTGGCAACTGGTTTACCAGAATATTTTTTTATGTTAATTTTATTCTGTTTTTATTTTTAAACAGAGAATATACACACTGTTAGAAATTTTTGTAAAATTACAGTAGTACAAGTAGTTTTTGTACCTTATTTGTCGGTATATTTTCAAAAATATAGTACTTTTATCAAGTCTGGTGTATTTTTACTGAGGTTCGTGTATGTTTACCGAGTTTCACATGTTTTTTTACAATGAACTCAAAGACACATTCAAAATCTGGTAAAAATACATTCTTACATGTGTAATATTTCAAAACTGAACTAAAAATAACCAAGCAAGCATGTAATTTTACATATTTTACGTTTATTCACATTATTTTGCAAATTTACTTATAGGTTTGAAATATAAGTAAAATTACAGCAGTTAACGCATTTTTTTTTTTACCAATATTATGTATTTTTAGCAAGTTTCATTTCTTTTTTACAATAAACGGTAAAGTATTTTTAGCAAGTCTTATTTATCCGGGTTTCTCTCGAAACGTCTCGGAACGTTTGAAATGCCCTGGCTGTTCTTGTCCATTCCTTTTAACAAGTAAGTAGGCTAGCATAAAATAACGCTCTACCCCATCTTTGTTCTACGGCTAGTTTGGTGGTCTTGACTACCCTTGAAACCGTTAGGCCTATATCTTTTCCTATAGCTTGCATGCTATATACATTTTATAGTCTACGGTGTTAATCATTAAGAAATGTATGTATACTCCAAGGTTAACCCCGAAATAGAGCAGGGATGAAGTTATTGCGTCACTTTCAACCATTTATCCACGCATGAACATCTAGTACCACTTCTCCGTTAAGGGGTTCAGAAACAAGGCCACGGCAATTTACCCATTTATGTGTTAGAAGAACTATAGTATATTCTATTCATCAACCCAATATTTGCTATCAAATTATGAAAAGAGTGATAAACAAAGGAAGCAAATGTTCAACATTCTCTCGGGCACCGTGTCCCTTTACTCAAACTCAAATTACTGGCTTTACCCTGAAGCGAACACGTATCGTTAGTGCGCCATTTAAAGGCCAGACTCGCCACCTCCCGCTTTTTAAATGCAAATTCCCGGCAACGCTACTACAAACGGACAAACATTTGAAAATTGAGATAAATGAGACCAATCTGTTTCACAGAGGTATCGCGAAGGCCCCTACCGAATATTCACCGATGATCAATGTGAAATGGAACAAGGTTGTGGAAAATATGGTTTAAGGCCTTTGCATTACAGTTATCTCCCTTCACTCCCAGGGGTCACTTTAACTTCCCGCCATTTCGAGCGTTGGTTTTTCCTCGGCGTGCCATTAGCCATTATTACTGGTATGTAAAAAAAATTAGAAGCAAATTGCTCGCTGTTTATTTTACGAAATGAGTCAATATATTCAGGTAGTGGAGCACGAATGGGGTGAACCGATAGAAATCCCCAGTGAGGAAGACGGCACATTGTTTTTATCGACTCTCTCGGCACAGTTTCCCACAGCATGTGGATTGAAGTATAGGAATCCCATCACCGGAACATTCCGCGGAATTCGGCATGTGGATGGTAGGTTGCACCCGCCAGAAGGTTCCTGGGGCATGAAGCTGTATGTTTGTGTACATCCTAAAACAGGTATGTATTACAGTGAGATTATTTAGAGATGTTAATATTACGGTATAATAAGATACAATCATTATATTTACATCAAGATGTTATTGATGATGATGTATTATGTCGTAGCCGTCATGCAGGGACTTCAGTAGTTCAGCTCTGAACGTATTAAGTCTCATAACTCGCCCTGTACGTTTAGGAACTGTCCTATTGAATTCTAGTTCAGCTCTGAGATCACATTACACTCGCCCTGTACGTGTTATTGAATCCTTGGCGAAAAAGTTTGGCTTCCCAGTCAATTCTACTGTGCAACTTTTTACTGCTAAATGGTCGCCTGTCAGTTCCTGTGAACGCCTGACAAATGTAACTGAACATCTTAGTGAGAAAATAAGACCTTGCTTACACAAAATGAGCGACACAAAACACTGTTTAAAAATACGCCTCTGTCTTCTAACCGATTTGGCTGACTTCATTGAAAGGGTAACGCACAAATTTACGAACTCAGGCATAAGATGAAGCGAAATTTAGGTGAGTCTGGGGGAAAAAATTGGGATTTTTGAAAAAATTTGATTGTGAATTATTGTAATTGGGCTAGAAGCAATAAATGACTGAAGATTCATCATGTTGATATTTTTAAAAAAAAAAAAAAAAAAGCTTCACTAATACTTCAAAAGATTAGTTATGAAATCAATATTTGAAAGCATACCTTTGGATTTTTAAATACAAAATCAGCTAATTCAAAAGAATTTACTACATATGTTTCTGTCACATTGTAAGCCATGCTGTATCGTATGGTACCAGTGACCCGTATGTCAACTTTGACCCCATCGGCACAGCATCGCGTGCTCGAGTGATAATATAAACAATTTTACTATTATCTCTATTTTTTGCTATGGGATCACGTGGCTAAGTGGGTAAGACGCTGGCTCGCTAGCTTGGAGGTCAGGGTGTTCGATCCCTGCATTGGCCGAGAAAGTTCATCCAGATTTTCCAGCGTGGTTTCCCCTTGTCAGTGATGCAGGATAGAGGGCCTGACAAGGACAGCTGTACACATTGTCCTGCAAATAAAAGATCCCTTGGCAGTTGGAATTCGATATAAGAGTAGGCCGTAGCCCGTCTTCATTAGCCCAGGTTAGGAGCAGAACAGTAGGACGTTAAACCCCATTTCATTTCATTTCACTATTTTAATATAATTTCATCACATCATACTTGTTTCATTTTGAGACTTTGTTTATGGAGTGATGAGGTTAATACTGTAAAACAATTAATTTGTCAATCAGTTGAGGCAATTTAATGCTTGGCAGCGAGGGCTATAACATATACAAATGTCAAAACTTAGAGCGGGGGGGGGGGGAATTTGAAGTCATTAACTTCCCAGAGGCTTATAAGAAATGACAAGTGGAAGAAAACAATGTTGTGGCTATCATTCCAGGGTTAAAGGTCAGGTATCGTATGAAAACGAAAATCGAATATTAGTAATTTTTTGAACCGGTTCAACAGTGCAACCGAACCGTGACTGGTTAACCAAGTGACCACTTACATCCTTAGTCAAATGGAGAGAGAAATGGGGTTTAACCTCCACTCAATACAAACTAGTCATTTCAGGACTAACATATAGTTCAATTTTATTTCAATAATTCACTTGCGCGTAGGGGTCTTTAGCAGTGGCAGGAAACCGGAGGACCTGAAGAAAACCCACAAGGTTGGACAGGCGACCCTCTAGTGCATGTCATGTACAACTGGGGAATCAAAACCACGCTAGTTGACTCAATAACAGACCTTATGATACAACGTGTATGTGCTAACCATTCAGCCATCTACCCCTATCTTTTTGTATGGAGTACATACCAAACCCAAACATCATTTGGATTAAATGTTTCGGTCTGTATGAAAAATAATAAATACTGCATCACAATTTCCTGGAAATTGCTTTTGTTTTCAGCAATTTTTATAATGAATACACATAATTAACATTTGTATGACTTCTTAATTCACCCCTCGAAACTTTGTGCCTGGAAGCATAAGCAAGATACACGTGACAATTAAACATTGAATATATTTACTAAGTTTTATGGTAAATGAGTTAAATACTTTGTTATAAATTTTAATTAATCTTACATTGTACACTAATAGTTCACTATTGAATGTGGAAATGTCCAGCTGAACGATTGATTGGATTATAATTTATATGATGTGTTGCAAATGGTACTCAATAAGAAATGAATTTGCCTCACAAAAGTTATATCTAGGTACATGTAACAAATTCTGTATCAGACCCTCAAAATGCTTATTATTCTAACATTAATGAATAATAATCTATCAAAAATTTAAAAACAAGCCTTTTAGATCATTATTTTACTGTAATTGACATACATTAGCCAGTAAAACGTTCGTTTCATGTGCCTCCAATGTAAACATCTGGAAAATCGATGTCTTGGTCATCCCAGCCAGTAATACCGTGTTACTATTATTATGCTAAGCTTGAAATATATATTTATATCCCAAAGATCTTGGTTCCTTTTGATACAAGAAATAGGGCCGTACCGGTAACTTCCTGAATTAAGGCCCCTGATTGTGCAAAAAAACAGGTGTTTAGTGTGTGGACCCACCAGAGGTCACAATAATTATCTGATTTTGATGAAACTTGAAATAAATATTTATATCTCCCAAGATCTTGGTTCCTTTTGATATTGTCGCATATCAGACAGTAACATGCTGAATTTTGGCAGATTTTGCTAAATTTTGCTTTTATATATATATGTCCACATCGAAATGTCGCATATTGTGGCCCGATCCATCAGTCGTTCTAGCAACCACAATTGCTTGTGGACACTCTAGAGGCTAAAGTTAATATCCGATTGACTTCAAATTTATACAAATTTATACGCAGTGTTTAAGGTCATAAGACAAAGAAGCCTAGTAATTTCTGATAATTACTGCCAGAGTTATGGCAATTGATCAGGTTGAAATATCTTGTTGTCGCTCTAGAGGCTGAAGTTAATATCCAATTGACTTTAGATTTATACACAGGGTTTAAGGACAGGTCATGATACAACGATTTCCGATAATTACTGCTAGAGTTATGGCCCTTGATCACTTAAATATCTTGTGGACGCTCTAGAGGCTAAAGTTGATGACCGATTGACTTTAAATTTATACACAGTGTTTAAGATCATGAGACGAAGAAGCCTATTTTTCGGCGATAATTACTGCCAGAATTCTGGCCCTTGATCACTTTGAAAAATCTTGTTGACACTCTAGAGGCTAAAGTTAATATCCGATTGACTTTAAATTTATACACAGTGTTTTTGGATCATGAGTTCCTATTGATTTTCAGCGATTTCCAATAGTTACTGCCAGAGTTGTGGCCCTTGAAACAATCAAAACGAATTCTAATGTTTTCTGATAATTATTTCATGGGTTATTACTTGTAATCAGATTACTGACCAAAAATATGCGACAACACTCGTTGACTGCCCGGACGACTTAGCTACTGTGGGTGTATGTTTCGTTGCCTGGCAACCTATCTTTTACTCTGTCAGTCTCCTCCGTCTCTAGCAAAGTATAGGCATATCTTGCATGGCAATCACTTGTTATTTGATTTAGAAAACTGTTAAAAAATATCACTGTTACGCCATAAATGTTGTTGAGTTTCCATTTTGTCAAATGTCAGAGCATTCAGACTGAAAATGACTGTTCCCCTTACTGTAAATAGTATAAAAGCATGTAATACCATACCACCTTTGTGTACCCTTTTTAGGTCATAATTATCTGAATTTGATGCAACTTAAAATTTATGTTTATATTCCTAAGATCTTGGTTGCTTTCGATTATCAATGCCCATTGTGCAGTAACGTCCTGCATAAGGTTTAAGATATATTTTAATTTTAACATTTTTTCTTATTCAGCACCAGATTTGGATTCTCCCATTTTGGTGTCACCTACCCCATTTAACACAAGTAGCTCCAGTTGCAGCAATAGTGATACAAGTTCAGACAACATTTTGCTCAGCCAATGCTCATCCTTTCGAGAAGACGTGGAATGGGCACACAATTTTGAGATTCCATGGGAAAAATTTCCAAGAAACTTTATCAAGTGCTGCCAAAAAGAACGTCGGCCGAGTCCAAGTGATCGAAAGGCAGTTATCAGAATCTTGGTGGACGAAGTTTTACATCAATGTAATAAACCCACCGCTAAAGATATTGTGTTGATATGTTCTAAGCTAGTAGACAAATATAAAACATCTCTTAGTGACAATATCAATGGCGCAATAATAGGATGTGGATGTACAAGTTTAATAAACCAAGTGAGAGAGCGGGTGAACAATTTAAAAAGAAAGAAACCACCCACATCCACAGTATCCTCTAGCAATTCCTCATCTTCTGATACTAGCAGTGGCTCAAAACCCAAAAAGCCTTACTATGGGTGCGTTAATTGGAAGCCTGAAATTCACAATGTTGATGGACTCGAAGAAAAGATAAAATGGCTGAATGAAGAAAGTCGCAAAGTTAAAGGAGAACAAGACGAGAGTAAAATTAAACAATTTATGGAAGAAACTTACAGTTTGCAGAGAAAAGACATTAATGATGAATTTTCCATTCCTGAAATAAGACATCGCTGGCCATTTCTATTCAGTAAATATTCCTTCGGTCACTTTGAAAAATTGACTGGAGTTGATATAGAGACCGAGTTCTTAATTACATCCAAAAATCAAAGAAAATCGTGTGTTAAATACTTGCGACACCGTCAAGCATCATCAAAAGGTACAGCTGCCATGGAGCAAATATTTAGAGATATCGATAAATTTAAGCAGGAAACCGGCACTGACAGCCCTGAAACGGATGGTATAGCTCTTTTGTTGCTTGAGTATTTTAAAGAAACTGGACTAGTAGAGTTTTATTCGGTAAGTGTAATGTTTATAAGCAGTGACCGCCTCAAACATTCGCCAAGTCGCCAGTGGCCATAACGATGATAGTGGCGAAAGTTTTGGCAAATAACTTTTAGAGAGTGTAATTTCGTACATCTGTAAATTATAAACTTGAAATTGTCTAGCACATTAATTGACTCTAGTCTAAGTCTCAATCTTAGAAGTGTCAAGTTAGTGAATGGTTACGCATTAAAACGACTGAAAGATCAAGTCTCAAAACTTGTTAACTTTCAAACAGAGTTACGTCACATTTTTGTTGCGCTGCTTTGTTTACTTCTGCCAAGCTGCAATTGTTTTTATTCTCTTGTCTCAACAGCAAACTTTCACATTATAATAATTACTACTTATAGTTATTTACCCGAACGGAAAATACATGTAAGGATAAATTCATTTTTTCTACCTTCATCCGCGAAGCATATTATGAACGAAACGACATATATGACTTTTTCTAGAAAGTTGCTGACTGCGACAGACAATGTCATTTGTTACTTGATTGATGTGATGAGGCCTGCGACTGGGTTTTTCTCGTATGACTGAATAAAATTGATATATGGTATTTGACTACAAGTTTCTGAATTGGCTAATAAAATTTTGATTTGGCTAAAGGTTTTAAGAGGTCACTCTTTAAGTTGTCAAATTCTACATAAAAAGTTAAAACAAATTAAAATAAAATATGCTTTCATAGTGTTAATTTATTTGTGTGCATGATTGGCAGCGATGAAAATATTTTTGAAGATAGGAACTCTTTTATGTCTTAAGTCCTATTTATGTGTTGGTTTTTTTTTATGAAGTCGTCCACAGATACCAGAGAAATTGAATCTGTGATTCGAAAGACGGGATCTCCTATAATAGCTGTGGTTGGTAAGTGAATAAAAATACATGTACGTTGGGTTTAAAGAGCATTTGATAGCCAGGGTGAAAACTGAAAACATCCAATATTGTTGTGCAAGAATAACATCGCAGTAGCCATTTTAAATTTGGATGTCTAGCTTATTCCAGCTTTCATTTCTCAGTGCACACGCTTCTAATATATACGAAGAATTTATAAAGTTGTATTTCATGTACCCAACTACTAGTATCAATGTTGTTCATTTGTGTCTGGGTGTGACACAAAAATGATCTCATGAAGGTAAACTGTGCATTTCATTAAATATACGTCATGCAAGAGCCAAATCTGCCTATTGCAGGTCTTTCTTTAGGCTTGAAATGTTACATAAACTATTAATTAGATATTCATTAACATGAAAAGACCATAATCAACTATCAATGCCATCTTATGTGTCAGATTTTCATAGGATTTCAATCCGATCTCCTGTTCAATGCCCATTGATGATTAACTGTAAAAATTGATGATAGAGACTGATAATCATGACAGCACTAACAATAACAGTCGAGGCACCAGAGATTTTAAAATAAGGTTTTCTCAGCTTAGATTTAAGCAATTTGACTGAAATTTTCAACATATTCCCTTTACATTAATTAGTTTTTAACAGTTACAGTGAAAACTGTCAGCTCTCGATATAATCTTCCATAATGTATCTTTAAGTTAACTTTGGAATGTTTTTATTTTCAGGAAATTTGTACACTTCAACTATATACCATATTATTATTGAAAACACATCTGTTTGTGTCTGTGTTCTTTTTGAGGAAGCCTTGTGCATTTTATTCAGCCTCTACTATATTCTTAACTTAGAATATTTAGATTCAGCAACAGCTACTCTTGAATTCTTACAAAGGTAATTTCTAACTCTCATGAAATATACATTAACAGAAGTTGTAAATAAAAGAAGAGTAGGTGGATACATTGTCACAACCATTGCACTGCCCAGGCCAAATTTCTTTCATAACACACTAGGGATGATGGTGTTCATTAGCCAGGACATGTAGGTGTAGAAAAGAAGACTTTTAAACCCTCTTACTTTTTACATGTCGCTGTAACATTTGTTTAGTGTGCATTCAATTTCAGTTCACAAATAAAATTGTGTATTAACAATGGACATTCATTTTAATAAATGTAACAGTAGCCCACTGCATGCATGGTGCACATCTAGATAAATGTCATCTGTGATGTCATAAACTTTTGATACTGCAAGTCCTGTTATGTATCCCATTAAAAATTTTCGTAGTGGCAACAAAGATATGTATTGAAGGAGTGAACCTGGACCTCGGCCTCACTATTGGCTTGTTGTTTTGAAAAAAAAAAAATAATTTGACATTAAACTAGTTCACAAGCTCTGTAGTAGTTTATCTTCTATTGAATAAATTTAGAAGTGGGTTGATAAAACTTTACTGGAGCAGCCAACCTTTGTATGCCATAGTTGTTAAGTAATGTTTTAACCCCCCACTGATCAATTGATTCCAAAAAAAAAAGAAAATTAACAGGAAGCTTCTTAAATTTTAAACAATTTTTTATTTTAAAATTTGAAAAAAAAATTGAAATTAATAATCAAATTAGACATAAGTGATAATATAATACACCTTCAAAAGTTGAGCCTACAAGCTGATACATTGATAAAACTTTGTCCTGTATACATTCTTATAGACATTACTTGTGGATCAGTCTATTTTCTTGATTTTCTGAGCAAGCTTTCTGCAGTTACTTACTGTTGTTAAAATTTTTGTAGCATAGACAGAACATACTTTTATACATTAACTTAAGGATATAATGTGCTGATTTACATGTGATTCCTGAAGTATGGCCCCTGATTGTACGAAATATAGTATTTTTGGCTTGTGGTCCCTCCAGAGGTCACACTTTTTATCCGATTTAAGGAAACGTTTTAGTATATCACAGTTACACCGTAATGAAGGTTGAGTTCGAATTTTGTGAACATCAGACCAAAACTGCCATACAGAATGGCCGCTGCTTGTACGCAAATAGTGTAAAAATATGGCATATCAAGGTCGCTTTTTTTAGCTTGTGCTCCCTCTGGAGGTCACAATTATTATCCGATTTAAAAAATACGTTTGATTATATCACAAAATGGCTGCTCTTTGTATTAAAATTGTAATTCAAACGTTATGGACCCTCTAGAGGTCACATTTTCTATCCAATTTTGATGAACTTAAAACATATCTTTATATTCCAAAAATCTCAGTCCCTTTTGATATTTGCACATTTCAGACCACAACTTTCTGGATTATGGTCCCTGATTATACAAAAAATTGTTTTTGTTTTTAGCTTGTTCTCTATCCATGTGGGCGTATCCTTTCTGGCAGCCTCTGGTTATTCTTTGCGTGACTGTGTATCTTTTGTAATCAGAAACCTGGATAATAAGCTGTTGTGTTGATGGATTTACCATGTATATACCCTGTACCTTCTTTTGACTATGGGGGTGGGTGAATGGTTAGCACATGCGCGCTGTATCATAAGGTCTGTCATTGAGTTAACTGGCGTGGTTTCAATTCCCCAGTTGCATGTGACAAGGAGTAGGGTCGTCTGTCCAACCTCGTGGGTTTTCTCCAGGTCCTCCAGTTTCCTCCCCCTGCCAAAGACCCCTACACGCAAGAGAATTATTGAAATAAAATTGAACTATATGTTATTCCCGAAATGACCTAGTTTGTATTGAGTGGACGTTAAACCCCATTTCTCTCTTTTCTTTTGACTACCTGGACGTGGAAGTGCAAACATGTGAATTTATTACTATTCAACACCAATCTCTTTATCATTACCAGTATTTATTTTAACATTTCAGGGCTTTTATGGGCATGAACACTGTTCAAGGAACGAAATCTAAAAAAAAATCGAAGAAACACAGCGTAAATCCCAAGGTTTTGCAGCTTGCTAATGAACTGCGCACTTTCACAGAGCAGCAGCAAATTGGTGACTGAATTTCTTTCTATAGACAGAAAACAAATCTTTAGTGTCTTGTCTATACGCTTATACATGTAGTTTGCGGTTGAAAATACATATATAAGGTATTCCAGTCTGAATATGTTTAATATCCTTTTAATTTTTCATAATTGTTATTTGATAAAATTAGAATGAACAAGGAATATGTCATGAAAAGTAAACTGCTTTTGTTCACAGCTTTTTTTTTGTTGGATTCCTTTCAATTTTTATTTTCAAATAGCTGTACATTGTAATTCATATTATTATGCACTTTGAATGTAAATATTGTGCATTTAAATTGCCCTCTATCCGGAGCTATTTATCTCATTATCAACTTCACAGAAATGTAAAGAATATAATATTTCCATGCTGTCATCCAAAATGCAACAAAGACTTTGTTAGATTTAACTCACTGAAATCTCATATGACGCGTTATCATTTATGGAAAGAAATGCCATCCCCTTCTCAATCTCAGCTTGATATTAGTAGTTCAAAGAACATTTGGTCCATACCTGAATGTAACAAAATATTTTGGGACCAGAAAGAACTGGTGTTGCATGTAAAACATCACATAACTGGTCGAGAACCTGTACCATGTCCATTTGAGAACTGTAGTAAAGCCTATACAGTACAATCTTCATTTACTGCTCACATTTCACGTAAGCATTCGTTGTTTCCAAATTCCATCTGTGTTAAACCATCTGATCGGACTGAATCGGGTTTGACACTTCATAATGAGGGGCATATGAACATCGAAGATGAATTAAATTCAGAAAGTGATCTATCCTTAGAACCTGTGGTGGACATTGCCGGGTTCAAAAAGAGTCTTGCACTTTTCTTTTTAAAGCTTGAAAGTGTGCACTTAGTGCCTGTTAGTACCATAGATACCATTAGAACAGATTTTTCACATTTGCATTCTTTATCACAAGAAATGATCAAGTCTAAATTAAGGAAATGTGTACTAGAATCAAAGATGTGTTCTGAAAATACAGCTAATGATTTAATTCAGTCTGTTTTTGAAGTTGATGCACTAGGTAACTTAATGTCAAATGATGAGCATAATTTATTTGGTTCTGATTACAGACGAATGAAGTACATCAAACAAAACTTTAGCTTTGTTGAACCTGTTGAAATAAATTTGGGATTGAATGCTTCTAATAAATTATGCTCATTTAGTTATGTTTCTGTAAAAAAGACTTTGCAAACTTTATTGACAAATGAAAATATAACAGATCATATAAGTGATCCTACAAGTATGCCATTATCTGGTGTTGGTGAATTCTGTGATATTTTAGATGGCGAAGTTTTCAAAAGCAATTCTTATTTTAAAAATAATCCATCTGCTCTGAAAATCATACTCTATCAGGATGCTTTTGAAATAGTTAACCCTTTAGGCTCTGCTAAGAAGAAACACAAGATTTTGGCATTTTACTATACAATTGCAGATATTTTTGGTCATAACAGAAGTACTATTGATTCTTTCCAATTAGCAATTTTATGTAGGGAAATCGATTTTGAATATTTTGGTAACAAAGTAATAGAACCTTTATTAAGGGATATTGAAGAATTGTCAATAAATGGAGTGGAAGTAAATGGATGTTTTAGAAAAGCTAATGTTATATGCATTTTAGGGGATAATTTAGGAAGTCACATTTTGGGTGGATTTGTAGCAAATTTTGGTAATGCTGAATATTTTTGTAGATATTGTAATATTACCAAGCAAGAATTTCAAAATGATCCATTATCCATTCATTCCATACAATTAAGAGATCTTTCTTCGTACAATAATGCACTGTCAACTTTGAATAATTCAGATCTTCTGCATGTTACGGGTATAAAATCTAATTGTTCATTTCATTCACTTGAAGGCTTTCACGTGTGCAATCCAGGGTTACCAATCTGTCTAGGGCATGACTTGTTCGAAGGTGTTGTCAAGTACGATATAGCATTATTTCTCAAAGAAATGATAAGCAAGCGAAAGTGGTTTCATTTGAAAGATATAAATTTTGAAATACAGTCATTAAAATTGAAAGCTGCAGAAAGTGGTAATCGTCCACCTTTACTAAAAGCAGACATTACTAGCCTTAAAGGACATGCCATACAAAACTGGACATTATTAAGAATCCTTCCTATTCTGTTAAGAGACTTCATTTCTGATCCCGAAGACAATTTGTGGCAAGCTGTTTTGCTTTTAAGAAATATTACAGAATATCTTTGTTCATACAGGATTTCCATCAATCAAATCGCTATAGTGAAAAATTTAATAGATGAATACATTGAATTAAGAAAATCTTTGTTTCCAAATGTTAGTTTAAGGCCCAAGCACCATTATTTTAATCATTACCCATGGTTAATCACTCAATTTGGTCCACTTTTGCATGTTTGGACAATGCGTTTTGAAAGCAAGCACACATTTTTTAAGAGATGCATTAGAAGCACAAAGAATTTCATAAATGTAACAAAAACTTTGTCAGAGAAACACCAGCTTCTTCAAGCATATTGTTTGGCAGGAAACTTGTTTACACCTGATCTCTTATATGACAATTTAATGGATATAAAAATGGATATGTTGGATGTAAATATTCAGTATTGTATTAAGGAAAGGTATGATAATACTTCTGTTGTGCATATGGTAGATTATTTTATTGTCAACGGCACCCCTATCAAAAAGGGAATGTTGTTAATAATAGATGTTGTTAATACCGAATTTCTTGTTTTTGGTCAAGTAGAAATATGTTTACTATTAAATAGTAATCCATCTTTTGTATGCAAAATATGTAATTCATACAGGTCAGAATTAGGTTTGTACAAGTTGGATTTTGAGAATGTTGCAAAATTTCGTCTGGTTTTGTCAAAAGAATTGCCCAACCCATTTCCTTTGAATCCATTTATAATAGAAGAGACAAAGCTTGTTGCATTAAAAGGATATCCGTTTGATCAAATGATTCATTCGTAGACTTTATGAATGTATTTTACTTATACACTAAATTTGGTCGTGAAACATAATTGAACATATTCTAAAAAGTTTATACTTAGTTAAACCAGTTTCCAAAGGACTTAAATAATGTAAGTGAAGGTACAGTGTATATGTATTTATGACATGTTTGTAATGAATATAAACTTTTTAGTATTGCTTACAATTTTTTAGTATTGCACGTCTACAACAAGAACATTTTGTATATAGTCTAAAATCGTTTTGTTAAAAGATTGCAATTTAGGGCAAAACTAGAATCATAGTTGTACAATTAGTGGTATTCAGTTGTTTTTTTTTCTTGTCCCAACCCTGCAACCAATTAAATCTGGTCATAAGCAAACATCTTTCCTACATCCCCAATTCCACATTTTCCCCAAACTCGACAAAGTTATTGAAGGTTTCTGTGAAAACGCCTCTTTTTAACCAGTGACTAATTATGAAAGATATGTATGTATATGAATATAGTACTGTTATTTTAATTGTTTGAATAACTGGAAAACTGCACAGTAAGCTGAAGTATCGTTTGTATCTGTTCAAATTAATGTGAAGTCCATTCTTTGAGCGCCATTAGCAAACAAAATCCATTTGAGGGGTACATTCACCATTTTCATTATTTTAGTTTGAATAAGGCATAGTCATATTCAAATCAAAATTTATTGTGCAAATCCGTGAAATTTAATTGCAAGATTTATATCATTGCTTGAAGTAGCTGCTTGTAAAATCTGCATAATGCTCTACTTTAGAAATATCCTTCATTATTTGTTTATCGTATCCCTTATAGAAATGCCTGCCATAGAATATTGTTGCACAGATAACTTTGTATGCAGTTTGTTAATTTTATTTATTCTTTTTATGAACAGAAAAATATCTGTTTTCAATTTGTTTTGTTTTTTTTTAAATATGTCAATAAAAGATTTTTTAAAACTAAATGTTTTGTTCTTATACTTTGGATTTAAAATGCAAATTGGAGATAAATGAAGGAATCTGTAAATCAACAATGCCATTTATATGCAGCAAAAATTGCCAGTATAGTTACAGTATCTAATCATTTATTTCACTTTGTATAATTTTACCATAAAGTGGTAAAAAAAAAAAAAAATACTGGGGGTTATTTTTACAGGTTAGTGGTAAATTTATGATTACAGTTGATTTGTTTTTTAACCAGAAACTGTAAACCGATGTTACAGTCAGTGTGTTATATAACATTTGTCTGTAATTTTTAATTTACTGCTTTTAGGTAAATTTACATATGGAAGTTAAAAGACAAACTTACTGTAATCATCCATTTACTGTGCTGTGGTGAATTTACAGTCCAAAGTTAAAAAACAAACTCATAGTTATTTTCTATTTACTGTTTTCAGGTATATTTACAACCAAAGTCAAATTACAGAAACTCTGTAACATTACAGATGAATGTTTATTAACAGGAATTTTACTGGCAACTTTTGCTGCCAGTAATTTTCATGTAAATTTACCAGATTTTTTCTAACAGTGCAGAGATAAAATCTGGTAAACCACTTGCCAGAATTTTTTTGTTTGTTTGCAGAATTATTCCCCGTTAAAATTATCCCTTCAAAAAGACAATCTAAAAACCTTAAATCACTGTTAACTAGGGCTAAATTTGAATCCCTCAGTCCAATTAAGGAAGTTGTAAAATGTGGAAGGGATAATTGCGGCACGTGTAGATATTTATTACCTGTCAATGAAAATATGAACTGTAAAGCAACTTACAGTTCGGTGGCTGTACCGAACTGTACATCGATCGGTTGCACTAACAAGTTACAAAACAGACTAACGGTTCATAGACAACATATCAGGGGACCAAATTTAAGGAAGATCCCTTTAAGTCAGCCCCTTGATATCTGCGGTAAAGGCGAATTCAAAATATACACTTTCTTTAAGATGCCGTATTCAGATCCCATGAAAATGGGATTGAAGGAACAATATTTTATTGACCAATTTAATCCCAAATTAAACATTCCAAAATAATTACAATAGTATGCTATATTATCTACTTCATTATTATTACATTATTGTATGTATATTCTTCCATGACGTCACGTCATTGTTATTGTTATTGTATGTCGTGACAAGCTCAGGCGAAACATGTAGACAATTAAACAATAATACTTTCTTTAAGCATTTTTAACCTTTATTTTTTCTATATTAACACTACTACGGGTTCAACTTTCAATATATACATTGTGTGAACATACATGTCTGAGTGTCATTTATTTATTTTGGGAATTGAGGTTGGGGATATCAGCATATATCTAATTCTTTTATTATCTATTTTTATTTTTATTTTAAGCGACTCGAGATTGCAATTTGGCAGGTGGTTTGTCATTTATCTGTGATTTCATTGTTGGCGTTGGTGCATCCGCGTTTATAATTTATTTTATAAATATAGGTATGATAATATTTAATATTTTAATTTCCTTTAAAAGGCAAAATATAGGAATGATAATATTTAATATTTTAATCTCTAATAAAACCTCATCTGAAGGTCTCCTGTAAAGGGCCAAATAAAGGCATTCTAGACCATTCGACCCATCAGTGATTTCCACAACATAATTTGGCAGGTATATATGTTGCTATGGTGATGTTTATTGAGATTTGATGTCGGCATCTATTATCAAAATTCTGGATAATAAGGAGTTCCAGTGTTTATTTCTATACGCCCACATTCTACAGACCACATTACCTTTTTCAAATTTCTACAATTTCCTTCAATTAATTCTTGAGTTATGGTCATTGTTTCACTTTTTAGAATAATTTAAGCACTTTACAGAAATGTATTGAATTTCAACTATTTCTGTTAATTACTGTCAGAATTATTGCTCTTGTTTATATCATAGAATTTTGTGAAAGCGACAGAAATATTATACAAAGATTTTACTGTTTATTTAACTAAAGAGGATTACTTATAGCGGACTGCTGGAGGCGTATGTTTCATTTACCTGGCAAGATATCCTTATACAACTAGATTGAAATATTGTTCAATATTATCGTCTCCCTGTTCATCATCCATTATTTATTCAGACTTGATTGATTGATTGTTTATATAAAGACAAATAGATTATTGATAAATTACTGCTAGAGTTATTGTTCTTGGCACAATCTTGTGAATGCTTTTACAACAAAAGTGATCACCCAGACTGCTTGAAATTTATATATTGTCCTATTTCGACAATTTCCATGGTAATGATTTTATTGTCACAATTCACAGGTCTGACTACCAAAATAAAGATTGCAGTCTTTGTTACTCATGCTGTTGCTTCTGGGATTCTTGGTGGCGGAACATATGGAGCGTGCAGTAAGTATTAAAAACCTTTACCATGAACATATGAGAGAGAGAGAGACAGAGACAGAGAGAGAGAGAGAGAGAGAGAGGTACTAACATATAGTTCAATTGTATTTCGGTACTTACATATAGTTCAATTGTATTTCGGTACTTACATATAGTTCAATTGTATTTTGGTACTAACATATAGTTCAATTGTATTTCGGTACTAACATATAGTTCAATTGTATTCCATAACTCGTGTCTGCCTAAAGACTCTTATAAACAAGCAAACTATAAAAGTAATGTTTGACCTATGTGTTAAAACCGAAAATGGCCTTTCTTTCTCTAGCCCTCCCCTATTATTAAACAATATCTGTTGTATTTTTAGATTATGGCCCAGCAGCTGGCGGTATAGTTGACTGTATTAATAGTACCAATTCTTGTGTTTATTTTTAGTTAATAACGTATCAGTTGCTGGTATGGTGTGTATCAGTATTGGCTGTATGTCCACAGTATGGGCAGTAACAGCCGCTGTTGTTAGACTCGCTTGTATATGTAAGTAGCTGTTTTATTGTACTGTTTTGAATGACCATTTTTATGGTATTGTTTTAACTTGCAGAGTTATCTCCCCATTTCCATTGTAACTATACTATTCAAAAAAAGTAGGGGATATTTGATTTTTAAGTGTTATTAAAGTCACCTAATGAAACTGACGAAGAAACAAATGACAAAATGAAAT
This sequence comes from Patella vulgata, assembly GCF_932274485.2. NCBI lineage: Eukaryota > Metazoa > Mollusca > Gastropoda > Patellidae > Patella > Patella vulgata. The sequence continues at coordinate 1,442,872 of NC_065886.2, read as the reverse complement.
GAAGTTCACATTCATCGATTTATTCCAAATGATCGTTAGACTAAGTAAGGCACAGACTGACCATTATAAGGGTAAAATGATACCCGGGGTCAAACAGCAAAGTTACCACAGCATCACAACCAAGTCAGTAACGGGTAAATCCTCCTCTGTTTGCCAAACAAGCATTGATCCGACGTGGCATACTCCTAATGAGACGTCTAAGGTCATTTTGGTCCAGATTGTCCCATTCCTGTTGCAACGCAGCAGCAAGTTCTTGGACATTGGCAGGACGTTGTTGACGTTGACGTAACCTCTGTCCAAGCATGTCCCAGACATGCTCGATGGGGGAGAGGTCGGGACTCAGTGCTGGCCAAGGTAATGTGGTGATGTTCTGTTGTTGGAGGTAACCTGTAACGATCCTGGCCCTGTGACATCTTGCGTTGTCATCCTGGAAGATGAAACGGCGGCCAAAACGGCGGCCATGACGTCGTGCGAACGGCACAACATGGACTGCCAAGATGTTGTCCCGGTAGTACTGGCCTGTAACACGCCCTGCAACAACATGTAAAGCCGTTCTTCCAGCAACAGTGATGCCTCCCCACACCATAACAGAACCACCCCCAAATCGATCATGTCTGATGACGTTAACGTCTTGGAAGCGCTCGTTTCGACGACGCCACACCCTCCTACGTCTGTCCAAAAAATCAACAGTGAACCTTGACTCATCTGAAAACATCACATTGCTCCAGCGTCGATTATCCCAGTGTTGACGATCCCTACACCAACGACGTCTTGCCTGAATGTGATGATCTCTCAAACAAGGGATCACGCGAGGACGTCGGGCGCGAAGGTGACCCCTATGCAGTCGATTCCGAATCGTCTGGCCACTCACTCTCACACCAGTGTCTGTTTGAAGACGAGCGCTGATCTGATTTGCTGTGATGACACGACACTCAAGGCCAAGGTACGGATAAATCGATCCTGGGCTTGAGTTGTCGCCCTTGGTCGACCTGAGCGTGGTCTGTCCTGTACAGATTGTGTATCACGGTATCTGGACCATAGCCTGCTTATGACAGACTGAGAAACATTCATCGTCCGCGCCACAACCGCCTGTGTTGTGCCGATCTGTAGCATGCCAAGGGCACGTAACCTTTCATTTTGGGTAAGCCGACGCATATCAAAATTTGTTTTCTGGTCACTAAAACAATTAAACTGATGTTTCCACCCTGGAATTCAATGCCACAATGACTGTAACATTCAAAGTCAGAGTCGTTCAAATCTTGGGTTGGACCCCCATGATGATCCCAAGCATCACCTGCATTCCATGCGGTAGCTATTGGTGCGTTTGGGCGTCACATGTAACTGGAAATGTTTCTTCTGTTAGGTTCTATAGTGACTTTTTTCGTAGTCATTTGCATCTTTTAGTATTATGCCCCCAAAATCAAATATCCCCTACTTTTTTTGAATAGTATATAAACTAAGTCTAGAATAAGGACAGTTCTCCTCTTCTCTATTAAATTTATTAAAACTCTAGTAAAAATGTCCATTGGGCGCATCAGCGTGAATTTTATCACCAGTTATAGGTTGTACATTAAATCTGATGGAATGTTACGAATGTGATGATACAGGATAACGATTTGGATGGAAGATTTACAGCTGGGTTTTATAGACTTAACACTTTAATACAGCTGGTGGTGGTGGTTTTATTAAAAGGTCCTGACAAGTTCAAGACTGTGATATAACAGGATCATCGGGGGGGTATATAGAATGGTACAATGCATGTGCTTTAGAAAATAAGGTCTGTCATTATATGCTGTAATGTCGTTTCCAAGCTTATACACGACAAGGAGTAGGATCGAATGTTTCACCTTGTGGGTTAACTCTGGGTACGGTTTCCTCCCACGTGTAAGTGAATTATTAAAATTAAATGGTTCTATTGTTTTGTGTCTGGATCTGTTTGGTTTTTTTTCAAGAATCTAAAAAGTAAACTGAAAGATCAAACACGTGATTTTCATCATCGTTTTAGTTGGATAAATGTCAGACATATTGTTTTAAACTTTGAATTTAATTCCGCATTTTCATTTTTCGGGAATTTTTATGTATAATGAAACAACACTACTGATCGACGACATAATTAATTCTATTTTTACAGTTTGTTACAATAAAGTACACGATGGATTAGATAACTCCGAAACGCCATAGGTTGGTCTTTAAATTGTTATTTTAAGATATTAAAATATATTTAGGTTATGAATGAGTACTACCGAATGCACCATATTTTGGTTTTAAGGAGCTGCCCCCCCCCCTCCGTATTGACGTGGTGCATCCAACGCAGGTCGCGTTGTTGACGGCATTCTGCAAAATTATCTTTAAAATGGCTAGCAAGGCTTCTAAGAGGAAAACAACAAAAACTACAGTTTTGTTAGAACTCCCTGACTCCGACAACAGTTTCGGCAACGAAAATTCTGTAGATAAGCTTCATTTTATCGCCGGGACTGATGAAAACTGTGTTGTCAACAATGCCGCGATTGACCAGTCTCACAATCAGAAGGCCGGGATACCTGCACATGTTAATGTCACTACAATTAATGTTAAGGACACTGTCGCCAAAACAGAATTTTTGAATCTTGAACAGCAATTGGCACAGATTCGTCTTGAACGTAAGAAAGTACACTTACGACGTGAAATAGAACGAGAAAAGGAAGCGATCTGTCAACTTCAGGCCACTGACCCTGTAACACAAAATACGGTACAAGGCCGACCCCATGCTCAACTTTATGATATGCTGACCGGTGCTATATGGCCCTTTGTCAGCGTCGAGTCAAAGGCCGATATCGCTTCTGGTTTACTCAACTTTGCAGCTTGGGAAAACCTTTACCCAAAAATGACTTTAATCGTGAATATATTTCGGAAGGTGTTCGAGATGGCTTCCGTATTATTGATGTTGACTCGGCGTCGTCATTGGTGCTAGTATAAACTAATAATTATAGGTCCTGTAAACGGTGTTAGACGAGGACCAAATTAAATGTGAAATTGATAATGGTAACTACTTAATCAACCAGCAGAAACATTTGATCATCAGTTCATTGGGAGCAATTCCTAAATCATCGACCATAGTTCGGCTTATTCACGACGATAGTCGACCTTTCGGCAAATCATTAAATAATTATGTCACAACATAGTGCACCTGTGAGTACTGCAATAACCAAAGGCTGTTTTTTGGCAAAAGTGGACTTGTCCTTCGCCTACCGCTCATTAAGAATTCATCCGTCAACTTCAAGCCAAATTCTTGCCCGGAGTCAATAATGTTGTAGCGGACACTTGTTCACGACTCCATGATATAAACAAGCTACCCGTGATTTATTCTCTCTTACCGTCATTACAGTTTCATCCATTTAATATTCTCGAACTGTGTAGTCACATGACTTTGAAATTTATTTTCTATAGGTGGTGTAACCGAGGAATATATGACACAGCAGACTGCAGAGTTAAAGAATAAAACTTGGTCTACGAGTACGGCAGTAACTTATCGTACACATCTCAAAATGTTATTTAAAGTTTTGTCAGCTTTTCGAAAAATGCGCGGTTCCCGTTGATTCACGAACTCTCCAGTTATATGTAACATATTTTGTTAGTTAAGCATTTCAAGTATGCCACGGTTCAGCAATATCTAAATATTCTACCGCATGTACATAAGTTATCTGTTTTTTTCCGATTATATACAAGGCGATTGTTGTTAATAGGTGTTAAGAGGGAACTGGGATTAGCTCAGATTCCATTCGATGTTATCACACCAGATATATTATATAAGATTTAGTGTGTTTTAAGTTTTGACGATGTCTCTGATCACGCTTTCTGGTGCGCATGCTTAACTGTTAACTGCTTTCTTTGGATTACTTCTCCCAGGCAATGTGACTGTGGCATCTACCTTTGATCCAAATAAGGATTTACGTAGAAATGATTTATTGTTATGGTCATGGGACTATCTCTTAAGTCTGCAATACACAGAGACTGTGGAGTTTCGAGAAAGAATACAATGTATTACGATCTATTTACCTCTAATAGATAATCCCTTATGTCCTGCAAAAGCTTTCGATACTTTCCTTGATAGGACAAACTCAGTCGATCGCTTAGGTTACCTATTTATTGTTGACCATAGCAGATGTTTGACTTATAAAGGATTTCGGTCATTTTCTGGAATACCACATTCTAAAATAAAGGGCCATTCTTTTAGACGAGGTGATGGAACGTGGCTTAGTAGAATTGGCATTCGGAAAGATACCATTAAAGGCACCGGTTATCGGTGAGGCCGTTAAGAGTTATATCGATACGGATTTCTCCAATAAATTACATATACTATGACTACATTTGGGGAGTCATTTACAAACCCATAATTCTTTATAGAATGACCAATGTCACCATATACCTGTTTCCATATATTCTCTCAGTTCTCATTGACTGGGCTGGGGAATTTTATTTGTATAAAAAACTTGTAATTTGTAATTATTTGTATTAAGTTCTAATTTTCAATGATATTGTATAATTATGATGTTTCTGATGAAGGTTATGGAAGCCATTAAAGAATTTGCCCAGATTATATTTGCTATTGTTTCTTCTGCCCGCTTTCACGAATGAATGGGGTCAAATTGTCTATTTGTTGTCTTCAGGTCTGCAACAAATTTTAATGTTTTGTTCTTCGGAAACTCCCGTTAAAATGTTGCTTCTGAAAAAAAAATAATTTACAACCAAAATATGTTTGATTGCTCTTCTCAAAAGCTTTCGATTCCTTTTTTTTGAAACAAAAACGATTGTTTACAAGATACACGAGAAGTTTTATCAAAAGTACAAAATATTAAAAAATTGCTTTATTAAATTAATGAATATTCGTTCGTGTGAAATTTGTTAATAATTTGTGCCTTTTTAACCTTTTAGTGATCCACCGAAAAGTGGATCGAGAGTTTTGTTTAATTTCTTTTTGCGTTGTTTAATTTCGTAAATGATTTATAATCAACATAAAGAGAAGAATTGAACAATGATATTTTAAGAGGCGTTAGAACTTTGAAGATCTTGCTGAGTTTGACAGTTACATTGAGTATGATATTATACTCTATTAGTCAGAATATTTTCTAAACAAAAATATTTTTTTTTACATTGTTTAGTTATTGAACAATTTAATCAATAATTACCCAACATACTGGATACTAGAATAGTGAAACTGTAAATAAAAGACAATAAAGTTTAGTACAATCGAAAACTTTGTCTTATAAATTCTTCTGTCTGATGGTGATCCCGGACTAGTATAAGTGTCAGTAGCAGATACATGTGGTGTATTGTACGGACTAAGAGTTACATGTTGTGTATTGTACGCGATAAGAGATACATGTTGTGTTGTACGGTCAGTAAAAGATACATGACATGTATAATTGCTGGTAGCAGACGTGTGGTGTATTGTACGCGATAAGAGATACATGTTGTGTTGTACGGTCAGTAAAAGATACATGACATGTATAATTGCTGGTAGAAGACGTGTGATGTTTTGTACGCGATAAGAGATACATGTTGTGTTGTACGGTCAGTAAAAGATACATGACATGTATAATTGCTGGTAGAAGACGTGTGATGTATTGTACGCGATAAGAGATACATGTTGTGTTGTACGGTCAGTAAAAGATACATGACATGTATAATTGCTGGTAGAAGACGTGTGATGTATTGTACGCGATAAGAGATACATGTTGTGTTGTACGGTCAGTAAAAGATACATGACATGTATAATTGCTGGTAGAAGACGTGTGATGTATTGTACGCGATAAGAATTACATGTTGTGTCGTACGATCAGTCTTACTTTTCTGTTCCTGTCGAGCTAATGAAGAACATTTTGCCCGGACAGCGACCTAAGGCATACTCTTTTTTCGGATTTCAAATGGCGATACTAACTACTGGACGCCCCCCCCCCACTCGACCCGCGCAAGTGACAAGAGGAAACTATATCACAAAATCGTGAGGAATGTTCATGGCCATCACTGGGATCGAACCCAGATCTATATGTTAGCGTTTCAGTGCCTTATTGAGTTATTAATCTACAGAATAATTTTCTTTTCTATTGCGTTGTTTAACATGTTGAGACGACTACAGAAGAAAAATACTCAATGTTCAATAACACAATAATAATTTCAATTTTATTACCAACCCTTTCACAATATTCGAAAGAAATATTCCAGACGGGGTGTTAATCTGATTTAGGTTTCTTGTCTAATTCAATAAAAAACATAATAAGATATGTCTTGGCTTTATTAAGTAGTTACAATAAATTACTCTATTCGTGTATTTCAAATACTTCAATTCAAGAGATCAAAACGATTTGCACTGACACATCCAACAAGACAGGTAAGCCTGAATGTATTTTTCAAATACGTATATAAACATATTTTTAGCTTGTGTCTGTCGGCGACAGCCACCATTGTGAAAACTCATATATTTATGTGGGGTGGGGGCGGGGAGTTTACCAGTAAAAATGCGACTTTTAATACGACATTTGGGCCATCTTTTTATATACTAAATGGAAATTATTTTCATTTTTGTCACTTTACAAATATGTAAATAATACTCTGACACATTCCTATTTACGTAACTTGAACAAGATTTTTTTGGATCGTACCGAAACATATTAGTATACGGGTCTTAATACATAATTAATGATTTTTTTTCACGTACTGCTGGATAGTATGTTTATAGCTTGCTTCAAGAATATGAACTGGCACGTTATTATTCACATACCTTGAAAAACGTTTCTTTAAGTCAGACGGTACTGAACTCTATGAAGTGATGGGGGTGGGAGGAGGGTTCTTCAATGTTAAAATACGGACCATAATGCCACATTTCCCCTATCACACCCAATGCCACTATAAAAGAGGCTCCATTTAACTTTATAAAAATGTAAATTATACTCTATCATATCTATATTTAAATACCTTGAAAATGGTGGTAAAGTTGGGTGACACGTGGGGGTAGGGGACAAATACATTTGAAGATTTTTTTTTGATTTTCTTACAGTTAAGCCAATATTAATATTCATATACTGTTGATCTGTATTCTATTACTGTTCTAACAAAAATCGCTTTATAATGATAAACCTTTTCTTCAAATGGTTCGAAGATATAAATTTAGAAACCCCATATTGTGTAAAGGAGACGGGGATAATCTGTTCATGTGGAAAGCGATGAAGTTTCTATTTCTGATGCCTTCATTATACCGACTTGACTAACTTTATGATAGTGTTTTTCCAACAATGTTTTATTCACGTTGCATAAAGCGATACGGAATGTCATAGATAGCCAAAATGAAATGAGGTTTATCGTCCGACTTTTTTGAACCAACTGGGATAATGGAGACGGACTTACGCCATACAGTGTGCCATGGGTGCAATTTAGCCCGGACAGCATCGCTACGGTCTACTGTTATTACGAATTACAGCTGCTAAGGATTGTCTTACGATCCGAACGACTATGGCGGCAAATCACAGGGACGGAACTTCTAATGTCAGGTGACACCAAACGACGTCATAATGATGGTTGCTGAAATGAAATGGGTTTAACGTCCTACTATTCTGCTCCGAACTGGGCTAATAAAAAGACGGGCATACGCCATACTGTGTGCTATTAGGGAAATTTTGCCCGGACAACGGCACTTCGGCCTACTCTTATATTCAATTCTAACTGTCAAGGGATATTTTATGTGCACGCCAATGTGTAAACGAGACCTCGGTTTTTCGTACCATACGAAAGACTAGACAGCTGTCCTTGTCATGCCCGCCGTCCTCTATCACTGGAGAAATAAAGAAGATGGATTATACATTGTCTTCATTTACAAATTAAATGACTTAAAGTTATAAATTAGACGATAGCATGTTAGAATTTTGAATCTAAATACCGCCATAAGAGTGAGATCATTGGTGAATGCGTTATGTAATTGACTATTTATTGAGTATCATAGCAACCAACGTAAACAAACATTACTGAACTTGTGTGAGGCGAGATACGTTAAATATTAAAGATTATTGCAAATATAAATGAAAGATGGGGTTTGATGACCTAAGAGTTATAATTGACCGTCTATTCAGTTAACAGTCAATATAGACCATAACGACCGATATAAACAAACATGGCTGAACTCGTGTCAAGTGGATGTGGATATATTCAACACTAAAGATGTATCGGAAATATAAATTAAGTGGAGAATTGAATCAGTTACCTGTTCTACCACCTATAAAAATGGGATGTGATCCGTCAAATCACCTGGATCAGCATGTAAACAACAACCCCACGTTACAAAGGTAAACAGCATTAATATAAATAGGCTATAGCCAGGTACCATGTCCAAAGGCTGTGTAGTCGTACCTAGCTATACGTCGGCTACGGCATTGGTTGTCATGTCGACGGTTTCCATTATTGTAATTCACGTATTATTTTATATCGACGTGGTTGCCGCTACGTATAAATAAAATGAGCATACAATTACAGTCGTTTCTATAAATGGAAATAGGCCTAGTAACTAGTGAATACCCGTATGGAATACAGCCATTAAACAACCTTACACAGTGTATTATATTATGATAACGGAGTGATTTATAATAATCCGTTATAGTCTAATGCTAACATTGATCTTTTAATCGTATCAACGATTTGATATATATGTCGTGTGTGTGTAGGTGTTTTAACTCTATAGTCAACTACCTGTTGAATAGATATCTTTTTATAAACAGTTATGTCTGTAACTTGACTATACCTTAAAGCTACTAGGTTTTAATCTATCAATTACATGCATATTAAAGTAGCTAAGTCTCTAACACAAAATCATCAAAGTTCTTCGACATTTAAAACACAAATTATTTGTCAAATTAAATCAACATTGATGTTTTGATCTTACCGGGAATATGTAAGACAAAATAAACCTTTTACCATTTGTACAAGAATCGTGTACTATAATGCGTTTCAGTGTCATTTGTAACAAGGGACTCGAAGAACGAGGCTAGGCATATTCCAGAAGTCATGTCAATCGGTGACGTCATATTCTTATCTGGAGATCATACGCAATAAATACTATCGGTGTAGACTGGAATAACAAGACGCTAGAGATTGCCATTCGATCGAGATTTATGGCGTATTTCGTCGGATAACTGATTAGAAATTACAGTAAAAACAGAAATAATTGAATGCAAATCAGTTTATATACATTCATATTACATTATTATATGTGTTGCGACCCATATGTGTCAAATTCTCGATCCCAAATACAAGCGACTTAGCTCCTTTACATAAACATTGGTTTCAAGCCGGTTTACTTATAATTTAGATTTGGTTTCTATAGTAACTTAATGATGCATCAGTTCGTGCACCCCAAACCAACTTAATCATGACGGGACTAATAAAGTGTATATTGTAATTCATTTACTAAATGCCAGTAACACTAAACCCAAAGTAGAACGCCACGCATCAACGTAATTACAGTTTAATAATAGTCCAAATATTGTCTTCTGAAACGATGAACCAAGATTTTCGTTCTGTGGGCTCGGGAGTTTATCGGTGCTCACATAGCAAACATATTCTTCCTGTGTTTTTCTTGACGTGTAAAATGACAAGTAAAATGCCCGTCTTATTTTCTGTTTCAGTGAGCCCGACATCGACACGCCTGATAAAACAGCGACCAATCAGAAGTCAGTTCATGCGAAAAAAATAATATTAAAAGGGAATTTTAATGTAGACCTTCCCCCAACTGCTAAAATTGTTAGAATATTCACCAGTAGTACATTTACAGGTAGGTTGATAACTTCCGGTACTCTTGGTAAAATTCCTAAATGTAAATTCAAACTGATGCTCCAAGTAATATTCGTGACCTTCAATTTAAACGAAGTCCACAAAGTCCTCATAATATTCCACAAAGATCTTGGAAATCTTCAATCTAATCGAATTTCCAGAAAAGTCTCAATTTAGTTGGTCGGAATTCCCCAGAAATCCTCGTCGCTAATCTTCGTAAACTGGTGGCTGTCTTCTTAATTTCCTGTTTAAACTGCGTCTTCTGTAATCTTGGTTGACATGTATAGATACACTATTAAAGGTGCACCTGGCCTGTCTCAAGATGAACTGTATATTGATCACTACTATGGAGGTCGGTAATTTGGGGTCGGTAAATGGGTCGGTAATTTGCATCAATTCTAGTCTGGTCCTTTTGTTCATTCAGATACTAAACATGAGAGGAACTATTTAATGGAAAATACATATCCTAGATTAAAAGAGTTCTGTCAGAATGTAGGTTATGAGTTTCAAGTTGTTGATATGAGATGGGGAGTTAGAGATGAAGCCACGGATGATCACATGACCACAGAATTATGTTTAAAAGAAGTTGATCTCTGTAATAAATTATCAACTGGTCCTTCTTTTGTCGTAAGTAAATATCGTAATCCTCTACCTTAGCAAACACACTTCTGTTGAAATTATGGGAGATTTCAGCCCATTTCAATGTTCTATGGAATGGGTCAAGCAGTAAATCATGTATTATCATCCCAAGCAACTAAAGACCTCGACTCCCGTGAAGTTATGACCTGAGTAGTAACGAATCTCTAATAATTTTTATTCGGCCATAGACGAAACAGTGATAAAGTTCAGTTATTTTGAAGTTATGACCCGAGTAGTAGCGAATCTCTAATAATTTTGATTCGGCCATAGACGAAACAATGATAAAGTTCAGTTATTTCGTTGGCGTCTTTATAAACTTTTCCACCACAATCAATTTTCTTGGGATTAAATACTCCAAATTAAAATTATTAGGATTAAGTAGCGACGACGGAACGTGCCTGGTGCAAACACGCAGGGAGCCACGGCTTAATTTGTACGCCACTATTTTAAACTCAGTGCTTTTTTGCCATTTTGAAATCGTCTCATAAAAATATCCCACAAAAGAACAGCTTTCTACCTACAGGAAGGGTTGAAGTTAAACCAATACACACTTGGTATAGAAACTGACCTAAGTGATCAAACTTTTAGATGGTTATAACTTTGGCTAGAATAAACACACACGTGGTATAGGAACTGGCCTATTCATCTAACTTGTATATGATCATAACTCTGGCTAGAATAACTTTGACAGCGATTTAAACATTGTTAAATTATTGTTACATATATTTTTTCTTCTCTTTTTAGACATTTTTATCCCATAAATATGGGTATCGAGATTTTCCTAGAGAAATAGAAGCTAAAGAATTTCAACTACTACTGAGTAAAATAGAATCCAAAGAAAGTAAAAATCTGTTAAATAAGTAAGTGTCGAGTATTAATACAGCTAGGTCTCCATGATTATTGATTATAATCCCCGATATGAAGTTTTCGTAAGGTACTGAAATAAATCCCCAAGCCTTGTCACATAACTTTGCATAGATGTCAGACCTCAACGCAATAAGTAATAAACACGCCCAGTCAAATAAACAAACAAGTGGTATTGAACTCACAAATTTGCAAAGATGTCAGAAATCTATGAAAATAGAGAATCTCCTGCGGGTAAAGTAAAGTAAAGTAAAAAAAAAACCAACGAGCTATACAGACGTGCCATTATACCCCTTGCGTTATACAGACGTGCTGTTTTACCACTTGCGTAATACAAATATGCTGTTATACCACTTGCGTTATACAAACGCGCTAATACACCCTTCGAGTTATTTATTATACTCCTTCAGATATATAGCCGTTGACTATGTTGTGTTATAAACACGTGCCATTATATACATTATTATATTCCAGGTGGTTTATAAGAGATGATAATTATGTACCTCCTACCTATGTTCTACATCCAATCAGTTCACAGCTACCTGATTTTATATACATTATTATATTTCAGGTGGTTTATTAGAGATGATAATTCTGTACTACCTACCTACCTTCTACAACCAATCAGTTCACAGCTACCTGATTTTATATACATTGTTATATTTCAGGTGGTTTATAAGAGATGGTAATTCTGTACCACCTACCTACCTTCTACAACCAATCAGTTCACAGCTACCTGATTTTATATACATTGTTATATTTCAGGTGGTTTATAAGAGATGATAATTCTGTACCACCTACCTACCTTCTACAACCAATCAGTTCACAGCTACCTGATTTTATATCATCAGATGTTGACAAGAAGAAACACGCTAAAGACACGTGGAATAATCAACACGAACAAATGAGAGAAGCTCTGGTTACATCTGCTAAACAAGCTTTAGATACATCAACAGCTCACAAATATCTTAGATCAGGTATGACAATCACCTATCAGATACAAATATCTTAAATCAGGTATAAACACCACATATTAGATACAAATGTTTTAGATCAGGTATAAACACGTGATACATGGCTAAAAGCTCGTCGACTGATCATGTATATTTAATGAATTCAGTGAATAGAATGCATGTCTGTAAATGGTATTTTAAATAGACGGCTTCTCGTATTATCAGCACATATCATTTCTTCATTTCATTGTGAATTTTCATGTAATTCTAATTTTTACAGCAGAATAAAAAAATAAGCGGGATATAAAGGAATCCCGATTATCAAGTCGTATTATCCCTATTGTTTGGCGTTCGCCGTTCGCCGAATCCCGATTATCAAGTCGCATTATCCCTAATTTTTGGCGTTCGCCGTTATTGGGAGAATCATCGGTCCCAGACAGCCTACAAAACCTACTGCAACTGATCCAGACCACCCCCAGTACAGATAAATGTCAATAGATATCTCAGTCTATAATTACTTAGATAAAAATCACGATAAATCACGAGGAAATATACAATATGTCAGATGACGTAACACGCTCGCAAAGTTTCCTCAATACTTTACTCCACAAGTAACAGACGAGCTTCTATAGTTGTCGTATTAAGATAATCTTGTCGTCTTGTAGAAAAAGCTAGTACTCGTTGTAGCTTAGCAACTAACGATATTAACTAAAAGATCATTTAAAAAATCTACCATTGAAATCGTAAATTTTGTTACAGTAACAGACGCTGAGATAGACCGGGGTATACTGAATGACAGTCAGAGAGCATTCTGGTTTGATCGTCAAATACAAGATATAGACAAACAAGAAGCCAGCTATATATTTAGTCGTTATAAAGGTTTATACCTATATATTTATTTATTTTATTTTATTATTTATATGTTATATATCTAGTTGACATTTTATCTACAGTTTTCGTTATAAAGGTTTATACATTATCGTAATATTTATTTTATTTTATTGTTATATATCTATTTGTCATTTTATGTGTACAGTTTTCAATTCATACGATCATATTGTCTTTAAATAGATCATGAACTACGACTATATGATGTTATAACTGAAATATATCATATGTTTACACTTGCTGTGAGATTGGCTTCTGGACACAATAGTCATTAACGTGCATCACAGCAAACCGCATAGTTTAACTAATGTGTTGTGTGATCAAGGGTGCAGGTAACGCCCACCATTACAAAACACTTAGTAGTTTCAACTTATGATATACAATTCCATTTTAGCTAGGAATAATGATATGGTTATGGACCCGTGTTGTCCTAGATATTTCCGATTAGGAATCACGCTAGCATCAGCGTGGGGTGTACAGACTATAATAAATGTCCATCGTCATTAGCTCAGCCCAAGCCGTACAGCAAGAAGTTTTACGCCATTGCATTTAATCTTATAATAAATTACTAATCTCGATTTTCTGTTTCAGAATGCTATGGAAAAAAAGAATATTTAGATGAATCGCGGGAACTTTTAGAAAATTTACGAAATAATAAATTAAAGCGTAAACTACCAGTGGATCATATCAAGAAATATACAATAGATTGGACAGAACATGGTAAGATGGAGATCTTGGACGTTGGTCTAATTTAATTTTAATTATCCGTGTGTATGATAGTAAACCCTGGATTTCTATATTATGGACTGACAAAAAGTCACCAACATTATATTCTTTATTCATAACCTCGACTGTCTATTAAACCTTGACATCCTATAGACAGCTCGTCATGTATCTAAAACTAACTGAAAGAACCCCAACATCATTTATCTAAATGACTAAGAAACATCATACACTCAAGAGTCCAGCATCTACCCAAAACCAACTAAATAACCTCCAGCGACTGACATCCTCTACCCATAAAGTGTTATTTAACTATTATTTTCCATTTAACAGATTATGGAATCGGTATTCCCTCTGGGTTGGCACAACGCATATTGTCAGTATAACTTATATTGTAGGTGTTGATATATCTATAACTTCTATGGTAGGTGTTGATATATCTATAACTTCTATTGTAGGTGTTCGTACAACTATAACTTCTATTGTAGGTGTTGATATATCTATAACTTCTATTGTAGGTGTTGATCCAACTAAAGAGGAAAGTCATAGATTGTATATCAGTAAATTAGCTGATGATTTTGAGAAAAGTATAAAAGATGGTATACAGAGAGCTATACAAGAAAAACAATCTAATATATTAAATAATACAATCTGCCAGGAAGTTATACAACACATCAACTTCTGTAAAAATAAATGTCATTCATTTTATGGTAGAAAAGATACTTTTGAAGTGAGTTGATATTTATTTGTATAGTCTATTACCCAATGACCTGTTGATGTCATAGCTAAACTCATTGGCCGTTACCTACAGCCCTTTTAAGATCGTACTAAATTCATTGTCCATTACCCTATAGCCTATTAAGATCGCGCTTAAACTCATAGCCCATTACCCTATATTATAGCCTATTGAGGTGGTACTAAACTCATGGTCCATTACCCTACAGCCTATTAAGATTGCGGCTAAACTCATTGTCCATTACCTTATATTATAGCCTATAGAGGTGGTACTAAACTCATAGACCATTACCCGATAGCCTATTAAGATTGCGGCTAAACTCATTGTCCATTACCTTATATTATAGCCTATAGAGGTGGTACTAAACTCATAGACCATTACCCGATAGCCTATTAAGATCGCGTCTAAACTCGTCGTCCATTACCCTATAGCCTATTAAGATCATGACTAAATTCATTGTCCATTACCCAATGGTCTATTGAGGTCGTACTAAACTTATAGTCCATTACTCTATACTATAGCCTATTAAGATCATTGCTAAACTCATTGTCCATTACCCTATACTGCAGTGTATTGAGATCGTACTAAACTCATAGTCCATTATCCTATTATATAGCCTAAGATAGCGAAGGTGACAATGGTCATATAAGAAATCAAGGGTCATATAAGAAATCAAGGGTCATATAACATAGGTAAGGTGACAGTGGTCATACAAGGTCAAGATCCTACAAATATTTTGTTAGTTTAATTGATGCGAGTCGATCGGTGTATCGGCTGATTGAACTAAGGGTATAATTCCAGTTACAGTCACGGTGTATAATGATAATTGTCTAACAGTGTATTGTGACAATACCTGTCTGTTAAATATGATCGAACATTATTGGTGTGTTATTCTATGCAGGCACTACCTTTCAATCACATTAATACGTGTACAATGATGACAGGTTAAATATTTTGAATTTATAGACAGTAAATAATCCGATGTTTGTATTACAGATTATAGAGGATTATCTGATGAACAACAGTGACGAACCCCTGGTAATACACGGTTCATCTGGTTGTGGTAAAACATCTATTGTTGCCATGGCAGCTAAACATACATTTGACAAGGAAAAGGAAAAAGAAACCACAATAGTTATACGGTATGATATATATTATAAGTTTGCTGTTTAGATTATATTGATAAAATTTGAACATATTTAGCTACGCAATTTTGATTCTCTTGCGTTTTTTTTATCTCATATAATCTGTTACTATATTTAACAAAAATGAAAATATGGATGATGGTTGCTCTGATCATCTTTCAGAAATATTTTAAATAAAAACTCATGTTAAACGTTCTATTATATAGGTTAAAACCTAAATACATGTTAACCCACACTTGAAACTTAAACATACATAAAGTAAGAGCTAAACTTGCCTGTTGCAGGGGTTTCTTTAGACCTGAAATGTTATATGAACTATTACATATACATTTATTAATATATAAAAAAAACCATAATAAACCCTCGATGGCATCTTATGGGCCGAATTTTTATTACGTTCGAATCCAACGCCCATTGACAATACTCCGCCAAAATGCATAATCGAGACTTTGTGTATTATCGTAACAGCAGGAAAATAAAGTAATTGGATTAAAATTTTCAACATTTAGCATTTCCCCTTTACATTATCTTTTTGTTAATTGTTATAGCTAGAAATGGTCAGCTCCTTATTTAATCTTCCATAATGTATCTTTAAGAAATTGTTAAAATACAGTTCATGCTATAGTATCAATATAAGCGTTAATAAATAGCTGAAACATATCCCATTCTACAGTAACAGTAAATCAGCTTTAATAATTACATAGCTAAAACATAGCTCATTCTTCAATATCAGTATATTATAAGCTCAGGCTTAAGACTTCTAAACGATGTGTTGTCATCTTAAATATCACGTCTAGAGAATGCTACTAGGCCGAAGGTTACCGGCCGCACCAACGAAAGATGATACCGATTCTTGGACGTCCTGGATTTAAAGAGAGAGAGAGAGAGGGAGAGAGAGAGAGAGATAATGACACAAACTAAATCATTTCGGAACTAACATATCTAACACATGGTTCAATCTTATCTCAATAATTCGCTTGTGCGTAGTGGGGAAACCGGAGGACCCGGTGAATACCAACGAAGATTGAACAGGAGACCCTACTCCTTTTCGCTTTTTCCTGAATTTAAAGCAAACAACACCCAGAGAATTGGATTAAACATGAGCTTTCAACTATTCTTAATTGTAATAAAATAAATTCCAGATATTATGTATTTAATAAGCTACTTTGGTAAATCTTCTAGTAAAATAGCTTCATGCTGTGGGGAGGGTTTATCTTATTATAGTAGACGAGATTATAGGATAGTACATACCTGTTACACCTATACCTGTAACTCCCAATACACCTATGCCTGTAACTCCCAATTCTATTATTTAGATTTCTGGGAACGACTCCTGATAGTTCCAACATCAGTGCCTTGTTATACAGTGTTATTAGTCAGATTAAACTAGTTTATGAAGAAGAACCTATTAAAGAAGGATTGGTGAGTAACAGTTTATAAGAACCTATTAAACAGGGATTGATGGGTAGAGGTATATTCACTGTTAAAATTATTATGTTTAACCTTAATTTAACCATGTTTAACTGGTAGAAATATTGTGTGTTGTTTCATAGGTTGTAATGTGCATGTAACTATATCTCTAACTATTATACAAACAAGGTAAAATAAGTTGCCTCATTAAATAAAGGGCCATTGAACGGCTTGGTCACCAGATAGTACAGGCGAAAGAGTTTCAAAGTGAAACCGCAAGCAAACAAAATCGAAATACAAAAATCGGTTTGTTAAGAATTGCTGGCAGGTGAAGTAGGTTCAAATCTAAAAATAATTGCGAAAATCGGAATCAAAATGGCTTTTAAATATCGATTTGAAGGTTGTTTTGTAAAATCAAATATGGCGGCCAAACGATTGAAAATGTTATGGAACAAGGTGTGTGGAAATAAAAGATAACATCGGGGGCTAACACCACCATATGTAATTTTTAGTCTATTTTTAAAATGGAGAGAACTATATATCTGTTTAGGGATAATTTTTTTGTTTACTATAATTATATATAGGTTAGTAATTCGGCAACCATTTAGCCGAATCACACCAGTACTCCATCGGAGTTCTAGCTTGTTTTTCTTTTATTCCAGAGTCTAAAAGTTTTAACTAAGGAATTTCATCTAAGTTTAGAACATGCAGGGGAACATCGACCATTGGTTGTATTACTAGATTCTTTAGATCAGTTGGAAACTACAGGTGGCGCCCATGAGTTGTCATGGTTACCGCGTAAATTACCTGAGTATGTTAAGATGATCGTGTCCACTCTACCGGAAGCTAAATATGGATGTTTTTCTAAACTCCAGGTATCGTAATCAAACTTCATTCCAGATGATCTTCCAGTAGGCCTTGGTTAATTAGTCTCGATCTAGAATCCATACCAACTCCGAAAATAATAATATCGTGGATAGGAAAGTTTAACTCTGTTATGAAATTGTTCCTCAAATCATTCCCCAAATTATACGTAATAAAAAGAGATAATTAAAACTGAAAGCGAAGATATGGTTGATGCTTATAATACTAGAAGAGTATACATACTTCTGTTGGGATAATAATAATAATATTCCATAGTAGAACGATAAACTGTACAGTTAAACACAGCCAGGGATTCATATCCTGAGATGAGCTAAGAACATCACTGTTAGATTGTTAGCTATTGGAAAGACTCAAGCCCACTATCATAACGCACTCGTTACATGTATAAACAACACAGTACCTTTCTTTTGTAGGCGATGTTTTCGACAACATCATGTTTTCTACCAGTAGAAACTTTATCTAATGATGACGTTGAGGGAATTCTCCATAAATGGCTGGAGACCAACCAAAGAAAACTCCTGGATTCACAGCTAAAAATAATTCTGGACGCTTTTCATCAGTGTCCATTACCATTATTTCTAAAACTATCATTTGACGTGGCGTGTCGATGGAAATCATTTACTCCACCAAGTGTATCAACCCTACAGACAACAGTCCGTAATGTGATCAATGATTTATTTACTAGAGTTGAATCGCTACATGGACAATTACTTGTATCTCGAGCACTGGGCTATCTTACTTTAAGTAAGTACATAGAGAATTACTTGTATCACGATCACTGGGCTATCTTACTATAAGTAAGTGGATGAACTTGTATCTGGAGCACTGGGCTATCATACTTTAAGTAAGTTCAGTTATTTACTTTTATCTCGATCATTATTCATTTTCATTCATCCCGCATGCTTGTATCTAACGTCATTAATTGTTATTCCACCTGCATGATTGGATCTAACGTCACTAATTGTCATTCCTCTAATATGCTTGTGCCAACTTCTATTCAATTCTTTCTCCAAGCATGCCTGTGCCTACCTTCCTACATTTTCCTTCTTCTGCCATATTAACTCAATGAATTTTATTTTCTTCAAAAATCTTTGAAAGTAATGTATACTCTTCACAAAAAGTAGGGGATATTCAGATGCAACTAACTATGCAGGTTCTGATATGATAAATAGTCATGGACACTTGACATGCGTTGAGAGTATGTTCACAGATGAAAACTTATCGCCCTAATAGAACCACCGGGCTGCACATGCGACACGCAGTAGCGCCATACACGTGGAGGGGGTTCATTGTCAAATTTGACACTTCAAGGAAGGGTTGATGAAAACTGCCGCGTGCTGGTTTATCCTATCCATGTTTGATTTCCTATCGGTTCTTGCATAAAATTTACTGTTTAGCATATCTTTGCTTTAGTGTGTTACGTTTAATTTGCAACGAGACGTCTTCAACATGATGAATGCCTACTTGCTATTGGCATGCTTCAAATGGGTTCTACACTGCGAGCAGTAGCCAACATACGTAATGTGTCACAATCTGTGTGATCAGCCGACTGTGGAACCGGTACCAACAAACACACAATGCTGATGATAGACCTCGTTCAGGTCGTCCTAGAGCCACTACACAACCCCAGGATCGATAAAAACGGCCAATCAGCTTTTTGTAAATGTAAACTTGTACCAAGTTACAGGAATTCGAGTTACACTCCAAACGATTAGAAATCGGCTACATGCATCCCATTTGCATGCGCGACGACCGCGTGTCGTGCCTCTATTAACTCGCCAGCATATGACAAACAATCGTCAATGGTGTGGGCAGCGTAGAAATTGGGGTAATCGTCGATAGGCGCGTGTAATGTTCTCAGATGAGTCCAGATTTACTCTCGATTCACCGATAGGCGTGCTTGCGTTTGGAGGCGTGTAAATGAGCGTCATGCTAACGTTAACGTCAGACAGCATGAGAGATTAGGGCGTGAGTCTGTTTGGTGTGTTATGGAATCACCATGACTGGTAGAGCGGACTTGCATATTGTTCAAGGAAGGGTCACTGGTGTGTACTACCGTGACCACATCCTGGCACCGATAGTTCTGCCCTTTGCTCAACGTACAGGCCCCAAGTTCACAAAGCATTCCCAGGCTTAAGTTAAGAATTTACTTAAAATTGTTCGCCTTATTTTAACTAAAATATAGCCCTTTACAAAACTTGTGTTGTTTTTATGTATCAAATACATCAATAAGAAACTATGTACAAAGTTGTGTGTTTCTGGATCAAAGATATTTCTCACAAACAGTGATTGAAAGTTGAGTAAATTCTTAACTTGAATCTGAGAATGCTTTGTGAACTTAGGGCCAGGTCGACGTTTCATCTTTCAAGATGACAATGCCCGTTCCCACCGCGCTCGTGTCGTTAAAGGCTACCTCCAGCGTCATCATATTGTCCATATAATATGGCCAGCCATGAGTCCTGACCTTTCGCCTATAGAGCAAGTCTGGGACATGATCGAGAGACGTGTTCGTTGACGTCAACGTCAACCAACAACACTGCAAGAATTGGCCGTCGCACTACAACAGGAGTGGGTCAGATTTCCCCAAATCGTGATTGGACGGTTGATTAGGAGCATGCTACGACGAATTGCTGAATGTCTGAGGATTGGTGGAGCAATTACTCATTATTAAGACAAAAATCAACTACGCCAATTTTCACTTTTGCCAGCGTATCTCTTTGCGAGTGAAATGGGACCGCCAGATAAGCCTCCCATATGAACTGTTTATGTTCATGTGTAGGCAATTGGCCTGTTATTAACATACACTGGTTACCTCTAATAAAAACAGCATTGCATGTCCGCAGTTTTGTATTGTTTCTGAATATCGCCTACTTTTTTTTAAGAGTATATTATGTAACTAAAATTTACTTTCAGGTGGTGGTGGTGGTCTGTCAGAGGCTGAATTAGAACATATTCTGTCATGTGATGATGACGTATTAAATGACGTATATATGTACTGGACACCACCGATACGACGCTTACCTCCCTTATTGCTCGTCAGAATTAAAACTGAATTGGGCCAGTATTTTGGTAGGTATTTATATTTGTCTTGTTTATGAAGATGTCAAACAATTAATTCCAAAATGCAATGTTTACTTTTAAATTGCCCTCTCTGTGTAGTTGATAGAGGTGGACCGTGCAATGTTTACTTTTGCAATGTTTACTTTTAAATTGCCTTCTCTGTGTAGTTGATCGAGGTGGACCGTGCTGATGGAGTTCGGGTGTTTTATTTATTTACTCAATATTTATTTCATTTAATTAAGTTGATAGAGGTGCTGATGGAGTTCGGGTGTTTTATTGGTTTCATCGTCAGTTCATAGAAGCTGCTACTGAAAGATATTGTTCAGATGTTAATATTAAACTAAAGATGTGTGGCGCCATAGCTGATTTCTTTTCTGGTATCTGGGCAAATGGTGAGTACATGCAGTAGTATATAGGACACTCGTGGATACTTTTTGATATGCTTCGTGGAGTAGATTGACCTTCTGGTCCACATGCAAAAATAACCGTGGTTGACCTTTTGACCCAACGAATGATTTTCTTGTTGACCTTAGGAAAGAGTGACTTGTTGATCTTATGAACGATTGACTTGTTGACCTTATGAACACTTGACTTGTTGACCTTATGAACGATTGACTTGTTGACCTTATGACCTTATGACCTATATACTACAAATAACCCATGGACCGATATCCTGGATATTATTGATTGTATGGCCGTAGCAGTCACATGGGATACGCGCGGTGACGTTGGTTGATCTAATTTGTTGATGGGGCGTAAATAGCGGAAACCATCCGCGTCTCCGTTTGGCCGTATGGTCATCAAAGCTTTTTTTCTCCTAAATATTTGTTCCCCAAATAAGTTATTTGATGTATGATCAAATCACGTGAAATCAAATATTATTTTTGAGAGAGACTTCAAAAGATTTTTATAAATGTATTTCAGGTAAAGGTAAACCATTTAAAACTAAAAGTGGTGAATCATCAGAAGCAGATCGTTATGTGACGTCACAGCCTGTTAAACTAGGAGAATTGTATAATTTAAGGAAATTAAACAATCTACCACATCACAGACAACAAGCTTACCAACTAGATCTATTAAAATCAGAATGTCTGTGTAACTTTTACTTTATACTTCATAAAATAAAAGCATTAGGTTTAAGGTAAGCAAAACGATTTAACCTTGTATTTGGCTATGTAGCCTATCCTCTGTCTAGAGGGGGGGGGGGTCGATTACCCGGTTGTACGTGACAAGGAGTAGAGTTGCCTATCCAGCCTCGTGGTTTTCTCCGAGTCCCCCGGTTTCTTCCCACTGCTAAAGACCCCTACGCACAAGCGAATTATTGAAGTAAAATTGAACCATGTGTTAGTCCCGAAGTGGCCTAGTTTCTGCCTTTTTGACGTTAAACCCCATTTTTTATTATGTAAAATAATGGAAGTGACAACATGTATACATATAAAACTGCCGAGAATATAGTCAAAGGGTAAGACATATTAAACTGTATGGGATATTTTATCAAGATCATGATAGACATGCTGATTGCAACATATTATGGACCATATTACACCTTTGTCATAGGTTGTTTAATATTTGTAGAAATGTCAGAATTCTTCTATTTATATTGTGAAACATGCACCACCCCATGTCACAATAACACATGTATTCACTTGGAAACGTTTTTGTTAACTTCAGGCCTGTGTTGGATGATTTCTCGTCAGCTAAAGAACAGTTTGTTGATGATGAAGATATTAAATCTATCTGTGATGCCTTAGAGTTATCACAACGTTCAGTCCAATATAATTCAAACGAACTACCATCACAATTACTGGGACGTTTAAAACCTACCGAGGTATGAACTGACCTTTACATTCGCTTTCACAAAGCTTTGATATATCCCATTTAAGTAGCTGGCGGACAAATAGCTACTTGTTTTAGAAAGTCTCCGACCAATAGCTTCCCGATTTTATTATCTCCATGAATTAGTGGCTCCCCGTTTTTTACTTCCTCGACCGTTTCAGATACGTTCAAACTAGTAGCTTCATGTTTCAATATCTCTCCGATCAATAGCCACCCGACCACTAACTTTCCGTTTTAGTATTTCTCAGATCACCGAGAAAGTACTTACCTTATTATCGCACTGACCAATAGCCCACAGTTTCAGATTTGTTCTGGTCAATATGTCTCAGTTTAATAGACTTCCGACCACTAGCTGTCAGTTTTAGTCTCCCCGAAGAATCGTTTTATTAATTTATGTAAACCGAGCATCATGAATATATTATTGTATCTTTGTTTTGTTTATAGAGTCTACGGCCTCTATTAGATGATTGTAAGAATTCCCCATTCTACTATTTACTACCAGATAAAACTATATTAGCACAGCCTGGTGGATCTTTATTATATTGTTTATCAAATCATACTGGTGATATACAGGGTCTGGATATAACTAAAGATGGTGAATTAGCTGTAACATGTAAGAGACATAACGTTTTGACACCGGAATCTTTGGGTTCAGACCAGTAACTGTTGAAATAAAATGAAATGGGTTTTAGCGTCGTACTATTCTGCTCCGACAGGCTTAATGAAGTGTGCTATGAGGGAAATTTTGCCCGGACAGCGACGCCACGGCCTATTTTTTCTGTATCGAATTCCATCTGTCAAGAGATATTTTATGTGCACGCCAAAGTGTACACGGCACCCTGTTTTTCCGTCTCATCTGAACGACTAGACAGCTCGCCTTGTCACGCCCTCCATCCTACGCCACTGACAAGGGGAATCCACACCGGGAAATCCCGGTGACCTTTATCGGCTATCACCGGGAGCACCAGTAACTGTTTTGTTACTATGTACGTTAAAGATATTTACTTTCCACCAAGAGCCGCTGGTATCCACGATTATCTGATAAATTTAGAATCATGAATATTCACATAAAAACCATCACATCAGATGGTTTCTACATAGCCATTTTTTTTAATATATATATATATATATTGTTTATAAAAAAAAGATGGCGACGTAAGTTCAAGGGACGATTATAAACTTCAAATGAACATACCTTTTGTTATTATCGGTGTGTGTTTTGTCATATTCATTTTTTAGCGCATTATGTGCAGTCTCACACAGTTAAATTAATCTTGTTAGAGATTAATGGTTCCGTTAAAGTAATAATAATAATAATAATAATAATAATGATTATAATAATATTTATATGAAATATCAATACAATGAAAACACGTATATAATCAATACCAACTCTGTTTAAACTTATGTAATTGTATTTATAGGTTCCACAGATAGAACAATAAAAACCTGGTCAGTGAAGTCGGGTAAACTAGTACGATCATATGACATCGGGTTTGAAAACCTAGAATATGTCAAGCTCTGTCATAATGACCAGATTATTGTGGTTTCCGGACGGGAGTTACTTGTAGGTGTTGACTTTTTGACTGGAGTTAATTTGTATAAGATAGAGAATGAATCTGAAACTGTGATCTGTGCAGCAGGTAAAGATAAAGATGTGCTGGGGATATTTCAGCAGAATGGTGTAACACTATACAGTGCTTTAACGGGAGAATTACAATCACATACTAAATGTCAGTTTCTGGAGGAAAAGATGAGCTGTGTAGAAGAAGAGGTCGATATTGAAGTTGCCTATTGTACTAGTGAGTATATTAATCTATTTGTAAACTCTGGCAAACAATGTCCATTGCTTTGGATGTTTTGAATATCTTCGTGACAGCACAGGTTACGATCCTCGTTTCCTAATGTACATATTTGTCTGAAGACGTCTCCTAGTGAATAACACTGGATGAATTTTAAAATAGAAAAGTGGATTCTACTATAAATATGTAGCTTTTTGATAATATCTCAGGGAAATACACACGTCAGCTGTAACTGGCATCTCTTGATGTTACTGTTGACTCATGTATATTTAATTTTTTTGAGTTGTGTTTGAATACGTGGAATGTGTGTTATTACAGGTCAAGGTCGGTATATGGCTTGGGTATTCAAGAGAAAACTGAATAACCGTGTAGACGCTTTAGCCATATTTGATATTATTGAAAGGAAGTTTCTAAATGTTACAGTGGAGCCATTATCAGACAAACTGGTTATCTCACCAGATGAAACAAATATCGTTATATGTAATGATGATGACGAAGCTGTTATATATGATATTCAAACAATGAACGAAATACGTCGTGTCCAAATTACCCGTGGTAAGTATTATACCCCTATTATGAGATTTATACAGAAAACAATAATTTCTATGGAATATAAATTATCACCCCTGCTCAAAAAATATCTTAAAAAATACATACATTAATGGGTAGGGTTACTACAACTTCTGAAAGGGGCCCCGAGTTGAAACATCAACATTTGTAAAATACC
Organism: Patella vulgata; assembly: GCF_932274485.2. Lineage (NCBI taxonomy): Eukaryota > Metazoa > Mollusca > Gastropoda > Patellidae > Patella > Patella vulgata. The sequence goes on along the minus strand of NC_065886.2, from coordinate 1,417,412 downwards.
CCCTTCTCCTCCAAACCCTAGTTGAATGTTTACAAAAAGCATTTTTTATGTAATGCGTGTTTCGTTGTACCTGTAATATTGATGTAAAAAATAGAAATATTCAAAGTAATTATATATTTTTTACCTTATGTTTTTAGTGCCTTATGGAAGATATGTTCAGATTACTCCTAACGGTAAATATCTGTATTGGGCTTATTTCTATGACGTGGTGGCTTGTAATCTAGAAACAGGGGAGATGTTTGTTGCTGTTCACCATCCGTCATCTGTTAAATTTGTTATTACTCTAGATATGAACAGTATAGTGACTGTTGGAAAAGATCAGATTGTTAGAATCTGGGATCAAAGCAAGGATAACAGTGTTATCAACCAAGAGGCTCAGCAAAAGCAGGAGGAGTCACGGTGGCTAAGTGGGTAAGAGGCTGGCTCGCTAGTCAGGAAGTCGCGTGTACGATTCCTGCATTGACCGAGAAAGTTCAGTCGAATTTTCCAAGGTGGTTTCCCCTTGTCAGTGGTACAGGACGGGGTGGGGGGCTGATACGGACAGCTGTCTAGTCGTTCGGATCGGACGAAAAATCGATGTCCCGTGTATACATTGCATTTGGCGTGCACGTAAAAGATTCCTTTTCAGTTGGAATTCGGTATAAGTGTAGGCCATATTGGCAATAGTGGGCAAACTTTCCCTCATAGGACACTGTATGGTGTATGTCCGTCTTCATTAGCCCAAAGGGGAATTGGATATAGGGTAATTGACATATTCTGAAACAAGACATCTCCTGTGATAAATTAACGTAGCTTAAAGTGATGGAAGATGTAGTGTTGATGCAACAACGGTACTGGACAAACGAGACTAAGTGCCAATCATCCATTTTATTGTTAGAAATTTTTATATATCTACGGCGTCCTTGTTAATCTAAATATCTGCTAACTGATGACTAGAGAGTTGATTATACGCTTGTCATGTTAACAAATTTTTAAATAATAGTTTATATAACGATTTAAGACAACGTTAAAGTAGCTAAGTCTCTAACTCAATATTTAAAGTCTTACATGTTGAAAATACGAATTATTTGTCAATTCAAATCAACATTGACGCCATGATCTTACCGGGAAAAGGTAGGCTTCTGATATCCAATATTTAAGACAAAATAAAAATGTTACCATTGGTACACGAATCGTGTACCATAGTGCGTTTCCGCGTCATTTGTAACAAGTGACCAGAAAGGCTAGGCATAGTCCACAACTCATGTCAAACGGTGACGCCAAATCTTATCTGGAGAGCATGCGCAATAAACTGGAATAACCAGACGCTAGAAATTGCTATTCGCTTGACACTCATGCCGTACTTTGCTGGATATAACTGATTTGAAATTAGAGTCCAAACGGGAACAATTGAAGGTAAATCAGTTTATATACAATCCGATTACTTTATTATATGCGTTGCGACCCATTTGGGTCAATTTCTAAGTCCCAAATATTAGCGATTTAGCCCCTTTAAGACTTGCGATAGGCATATTGAACTTTTACGCAATGCATCTTTAACGTCGTTCGAATTGAACAATCAGTTTATTTGGGGACTAACATATATATATTGGTCAGAGTTCTTCAGTTATGTGACATCACTCACGCAGTCTCAGTAACACTTTCTTATTTATCACTTAGTTCAACGGTCTTAGTCTGGATTTTTGTTTTGTATATTTTTCATAGTATGTAATTATATGTTTCAGTTTAACTGTGTTGAGTGACAACCCTCGGTATATCATCATCATATATGAACAGAACGATTCCTACTATTTCCAGATCTACGATCTCGCCACAAATATGGTGGTTAAAAACACGAAGGTTTCGTTTTTTGTTTATTCATGGGTTTAACGTCTATTCGTCACAAACTAGGTCATGTCTGGGCTAACATGGTTCTAGTTCATTTCATCTCAATAGTAATTACAGGAGAACCGCACGACACACACAACAAAAATCTACAAGAAAATAGACATGAATCAGGGGGCCAGTCGTAAGCGTCCACTCCAAGAAGGATCTTTAGCAGTTTAAGGCAACCAGAGAACCAAGAGGAAACCGAGGAGCTTGGGCAGATGACCATATTCCTTGCCACGTACAATTGAGGAATGGGAACCACGCCACTTGATCTAAAGCGTGTCGACCGCGTCTCTAAATGTGTAGTGCATCTCCCGTCTCTATCTGTGTAGGACGTCCCCTATTTATAACTGTGTAGGACGCCTCCCGTCTCAAATCATGTAGATCGCCTCCCGTCTCTAATCATGTGGGACAGTTCTCCATCGTTATTGTGCATGGCTCGCTACGTCCCTGAACATGTAGGGCGTACCACGTCCATACCTGTGTAGAACGTCTCCCATCCTTGCCACGTACAATTGAGGAATGGGAACCACGCCACTTGATCTAAAGCGTGTCGACCGCGTCTCTAAATGTGTAGTGCATCTCCCGTCTCTATCTGTGTAGGACGTCCCCTATTTATAACTGTGTAGGACGCCTCCCGTCTCAAATCATGTAGATCGCCTCCCGTCTCTAATCATGTGGGACAGTTCTCCATCGTTATTTTGCATGGCTCGCTACGTCCCTGAACATGTAGGGCGTACCACGTCCATACCTGTGTAGAACGTCTCCCATCCTTGCCACGTACAATTGAGGAATGGGAACCACGCCACTTGATCTAAAGCGTGTCGACCGCGTCTCTAAATGTGTAGTGCATCTCCCGTCTCTATCTGTGTAGGACGTCCCCTATTTATAACTGTGTAGGACGCCTCCCGTCTCAAATCATGTAGATCGCCTCCCGTCTCTAATCATGTGGGACAGTTCCCCATCGTTATTGTGCATGGCTCGCTACGTCCCTGAACATGTAGGGCGTACCACGTCCATACCTGTGTAGAACGTCTCCCATCTTTAGCCGTTAGGATGTGCCCACTGTCCCTTATCAATGTAGGGCATTCCCTCGGCTCTAGTTGTGTGTGTATCAATTAGTGCACCCAACCCTCTCGTCTCTAATCGTGTTGGACATTCCCGACTCTAATCGTGTAGGGGTTTCCCCTCGTCCATAGCTGTGTAGGGCGTTTCCTGTTCGTCCCTAATCATGTCGGGGTTAATACATCCCTTATCATGGAGAGCGTTACCAATAATCCAATTGTTTAATGTAGAACATTACCGTCTCTTACCGGGTGGGTTGTTCCACGTTCCTGATCATTCAGGACGTCCAGGACATAACCGTTTCAAGAATAGGACGTATAACATAGTTTACCCTGTCAACTATAAACCCGACAAAATTTTCAAATATTTTCTTTAAGAAGGACGATCCATGACATATTGGTAACTCATGTATTCTGGTGATAATATATATTTTTATTTTGTACAGTTTGTGACAAAAATCAACTTTGTATTACCTGTGGATGATACACAATGTCTGATTCAACATGGTAAGAAGATATCCCTGTTGGATCTACAAACATCATCTATAATACGAACATACCAAGGTCAAGCACCTACAGATCCTGTTATAAATTCACCAAAAACAGGTCAGTACGAAGCGTGTCGTTCTTCGAGTTCAATAGCTTGTGGTCGTTGTTTTGATCCCTGGTGTGAGAACTACGAACCACACGCTAGCTTCACGTTGTGACATGATGTGTAGGCTTCTGGTTTTAAACAGAGTTCAACAAGTTGTGACAGGTTTTCTTAATACATGTGTCTTTTGGATTTTTATTTATACAATTGTAATTGTGAATACACGTGTTCATCTTGAAGAATTTAACCAATAGTCACGTGACTGTGTATATAATTGTTGTTTATTTATAGAGTTTTACACCTATCACGTGACTATTTGTGTATTTATAGAATTTTACACCCTATCACGTGGAAGAATGAATATAAAGAAATATAATATAGAAACTGGTGTTTGTGAGATTATCAAAGGCTGCGGTGAAAGGCTCGGAGATTACATAGTGAGTATTGAATTATATAGTAAGTAGTAAGGTAAGTCGTCACTTTTTAAAGGACCTAAATCTCTACTATTCTTTGGAACCTTGATGAAAATGGTTTAATTTGATTTACATTAATTTTCAAATCAGTTTTGTTTGTCGAAATATCTGAACATTCCAAATTGAATGTTTGGGACACCCGTCTGGTTAGTCCAGTCTAATGTCGTGTTTAGTCTCATTCATCAAGACGTCCCACTACACTTGAGAACAAAAGGTAGACCGCGGCGTGTACAAGTTTTAAAATCGTTCACTATGGTTTAAAGCTGAACTCCGGTTACAAAAATACCGAAATAATTAAATAAAAAAAAGTTAACGCCCCCAAGCCGCCATACTTGTTTCCAATTTATGAAATAAATATGGCGGACATGGAGGCTTATGACCTGGAAAGGTTAGCCGATCTCACTTCCAGTTTGTTTCTTGTCAGCCAGCTGTACACAATAGTGTGTGTAGGTGACTTGTTTTGGTTGAAAATTTCAGGTTGGGGTAACCATCTTTTTGCATCTTTTGCTTTAGAGTAAAGCTTAGGCTATATTGTAGTAGATGCAGTTCGTATAATTATTTACAGACTTACCTGATCAAACATTTTGCAATCTTCAATAATTTGGTATACTCTTGGGAAAATATAGTCATAGAGCAATCGGTGAAGCGTGTGTAGAGAATAAAACCGGATGTGTACTGGAAGTGAGATCGGCTAACCTTTCCAGGTCATAAGCCTCCATGTCTGCCATATTTATTTCATAAATTGGAAACAAGTATGATGGCTTGGGGGCGTTAACTTTTTTTATTTGATTATTTCGGTATTTTTGTAACCGGAGTTCAGCTTTAAGTATCGGCTATTAGGAGCCAATATTCGTTTATTACGATACAAGAACCATTACGGATACTTGTTGACGTAAGGACGCAAATCTTTTTCTGTTGTATATTCAGGTAAATAAAATTTGTACTGTTCTGGCCGCGTCCATGCATGACGATGAGTGGGTGGTTTTCTTTGATCTTGTCAACAAGCGAGTGATGTATCAATTGACACCAGAGATGATAGAGGGAGATGATGAAAATGAATCTATATGTTTAAATGATGGTGGTCTGGTTACTGACGATGGTCGTTATTTCATATTTTCCCATATGCTTGTACCACCAGATCTTACAGATGTAGAAGATGCAGAACCCATTGAACTGGTTGTGATGTGGAATATACCAGACAGTAAGTAAATTGTTTTACATTCAAGGAACAGTGGTGGTTGGTTGAGAAAGGCTCTAGACTACATCCGGTCTGCTTGTCACGCACTTTTCTATAGATTGTACAGATTTAATGTAATTTAAATAATACAAACTTTATTGTTCATCTGTCGTGTTTTCACTTATAAATTTGTTATTAAGATTGTTTTGTACGACAAGTTTCACATGATTCTTTGTACGGCGGAGACTTTGTTCATCAGTAGCCAGTGTCAATGCGTTATTTTATCGCTATACGAATCACTTAAAAACTACGATAGATCTATTATGGGAAATCGGTATAAAAAATGTTCAGTATTTGTAAATATAAGTGGAATGGAAATATCATTGATCTTTACCCAACGTCATTTTATTGATAGACATGTTTTACATCGGATTGACCTCGTACTTTAAAAACTAGACTTGAGTATCGGTATAAACCATTATATAAAATATCCAATTGCACCTGTAATAATTGTTATTTATAATAGAAAAGCTTCACCAAATACTGTGTGATCACAACAATGGAAATGAAGATTGTTGTGTGGCAGATGTGGTTGATTTTCATATACTTAACGAGAAGACGGTGATTACTACTAATAGCGATTATTATATACGTGTGTATGATATTGAAACAGGTAAATATACAAACGTATCATTCAAACAATCACAATAATACTGAGGACGGCAAGTATAATTAACAGTAAAGGTCTGTGATTATATAAATACCATGTAAACAAGCGTCTGTGATTATATAAATACCACGGAAACAGTTCTTTCTATCTGTTTAAATTAGATTGATCCCATGTGTTACTGCGATTAGTGAAAAAGCAAGTTTTAGGGCGTTACTGCGATTAGTGAAAGAGCAAGTTTTAGGGCGTTACTGCGATTAGTGAAAGAGCAAGTTCTATACGATTCAATTTCGGGAAAATCTTTCTTTTGCATTTTTGGCCTTGAAAAGGAACGCAAAATGGATTTGTGTTTAATCCGTATAATAGCATATAGCTTGAGTTCAAAACAAGCATATATGTTTAACTCGACATGATCAATAGTTATATCATACATTTTAGCCTGACAATGGGTCAGAATTCCCAATATTAAAGGCTAATGGAATATGAAAAGCACTGAACGTGTACAAAATGTAGGGCACATCCGCTTGGCATGCAGCAGGTGAACACACGTTTTGCAGACAGTGATTCGTGACATTTTAAAATTTTTGTTTTCAGGTAATGTGCTACGTCGACTTACTACGGGACATTTTAGTCGTTTCGTAATAGTATTAAATAAAGATAGCCCATTTTTTCTATCTTATGCCAAACACCGTGAAGAAAATTCTATCAGACTGTGGGACAAAGAAACGTTTGGATGTCTAGCGTCGTATTGTATGGATACCCAGGTTAGTTTATGACGAAACACTAAAACTGTGTAGTCAATCTATGTATTGCTTTATCTACAAAATAGATACAATGTGCTACAATTGAAAACCAACCTCCAACTAGTACTCTGTGCATTATGTGGATGAGAGAAAGAGAGAGAGAGAGAGAGAGAGAGAGAGAGAGAGAGAGACATGTGGTACAATTGAAAACCAACCTCCAACTAGAACTTTGCACATTATGTGAACCAGTAGACGTGGTACAAGGGTTAATCAGCGAACTAGATGTATGAGATGTGTTGTTGACGTTTGGGAAAGTAGGACGAGGGGAAATGTGTAGGGAGTGAAGTGCTGTAAAGGGATAGTTAGATGTATTATGAATGGTTAGAGTGACTGTGGTGTTACGGTGAAATACTATGCCGCCACCGTAACACCACAGCTTTATGATTTGTTAGACAGGAGTGATGTAATGGGTGTCAACAACTGGGTATGCTGGTACCGTCGCAACGTAGCCGTGAAATATATATTGTGGAGGGGGGGGAAAGGCGGAAACGGAAAAATATACAATGTTGACAGTATGTGCCAGGCATGAGGCTGCGCAGACCGAGCGGCAGCTCGATAGGGAGTGTGTGGGAGGGTCACCCTCATAAAAAAATTTTTATTTAAATTTCAGTTTTCTGTAAGCAGTGAAAACACTATTTTGGCATTGTTTGCGGGGTTAAACCTAAAAATCACATTAATACACCTATTGCACGATATTGTGAAACTAGCTGCCGAAGACAGCTCGGGCGGCGATTGTTCGACTCGGGGCTGCTCTGTCAGTATCTAACAAACGCATTTAGTTGGCGTACAACTTTTAAAAACCGAATGTCAGTATGGTATTTCTCACATAATTGGTTATCGCAAAAACAGAGTAAACTGAAAGCGAGTAATCTCGACTCAAACCTATAGTCTATAGCCTACTTACTACACTCGTCACTATAAGGCTTCCTATATTATTGTTTGTGGACGGTTTACTACTCAGTGATAAGCCTGCGCCGCAAAAAGAGGTCTCGCCTTTTATTATTAGTATAATGACTTCCTCATGTGCGGCAGGTTAGTTTGCTTCTAAAAACACTGTTTTCCGTTCCAAAAAATACAAAAGTAATTTTCTACCAGATGACCATGGTTCTTTTCACCGAGACTAGATAATTTCTCTCGGTGTAAGGATATGGCTATGGATAAGTTCAGACAAGGTCAATAAATCCGCGGTCACTTCGGGTCACACTGTTGAGAAAATAAACCGATGGGTTTGTTTAGTAGCAAATCGAGCGTGAATAAACTGAGTTTGTACTGAAAAATTTTTGAGTGATATGTATGAACTGTCTTCACACATTCGGTTTATAATTAGCGATACACAGTTACAGTGGCAAGTGTTGTACTTCACAGACTGTTTACCTCCGAACTACCTCCGCACGAAATCCCCGATTTGGGTACTTGTTAAAAGAAAAAGAAATAGTACCTGTGCGCATGCCAGTAAAAAAAACCTAAGAGTTCGCGCATAAAAATGCCCGAACGTACCAGGCACCAGGTCATCTAGCTATAATCTCCCAATTGACTTTGGTAGGTGTAAATGTTTCCATGTATCTGGGTTCTCTGTAAAAGAGATGGAGGTTCGGTGATTTCTGAACTAACACTCTGTGTGTATTTTCTTAATACTTCGCTGTGTGGGTAGATGAGTTTATACGTCGGTGGAAACAGTAGTACCCAGAGAAAACCCACGAGGTGTGGCACGTAACCAAATGTATACGCCGTGAGATCAAATAACTGATTTACAGATATATCAGCATTAAAAACCCATCGGTTATAAGAGTCATTTTATAATAACCCGTATATTATTTATCAACAGATGAAGTCAGTAGAATTTACATCAGATGGATATCATATAATAGTTACATATGACGATGACGGCCATGTCAAGTTTGATTTAAAAGGAGGTGACAGTATCTCCAAATATCAACCACCAAAACAACTTGAACAATGTAAAGAACTATTTAAACCTACTGGTAAGTCAGATCTATAGGCTGTGTTAAATTACGACTAGTTAACAAACGGTATACCATTGATAGAGAATGTCTGACCAGTCTCTAACTTTAATAGATCAACATTTGAACAAAACGGATATAAAATAATCCTGTATACGATAACGTGGTTATAAACCTGTAATTGTGTATAAGACAAAGTGGTTATAAACCTGTAATTGTGTATAAGACAAAGTGGTTATAAGCCTGTAATTGTGTATAAGATAACGTGGTTATAAACCTGTAATTATGTATAAGATACAGTGGTTATAAACCTGTAATTGTGTATAAGGTACAGTGGTTATAAACCTGTAATTGCGTATAAGATATAGCGGTTATAAACCTGTAATTATGTATAAGAATATAGTGGTTATAAACCTGTAATTGTGTATAAGATACAGTGGTTATAAACCTGTAATTGTGTATAAGGTACAGTGGTTATAAACCTGTAATTGTGTATAAGGTACAGTGGTTATAAACCTGTAATTGCTTAGCACGCACCAAAGTTAGACCATGGACCGTGTATAGATGGACAGGCAACGAGTCCCGTTTGTTGGATTCTCTGCCGCTCGCGCGAGACAGGGCGAGATCTCAATGTCAACAGGAAATCAAGCGATGGGATTTTTGACATTGTGGGATTTTATACTGATAAATTTCTCGAACTCCTCCTTAGAATTTACGGTATTCTTATAGTTACATGGCAATTGCTTAACTCGATAAGTATTCCTATCCGGTAGTGACGAATTTCTCCAGTTTAGAAAATTGGAAATTTCGAAATGCAGCAGTTGAAAATTGTGAAATTATCGATTTCAATATTTTCGTAGGTTTTGTAAGCATTTTGGTTTTGCTTAATACTCCAAATTCCCGTATGTATGAAGGATTTTAAAGTTATGAAAATAAAGTTCAGGTATAATACTGTCCGGAATGATGATTAATTGTGCAGAAGTAAAAATTAAAAGAGTGTTTTAGTAGATTTGTTTTTAAGAGAAAATCGACGTTTTTTTTCGGATTCACATAGGCGCGTCCGAAGTAAACAAAGACGATATTTACACCCCAATCATCAGTTAGTAGTCTATCTATGTATGGGTTTCAAAAAAAAGAGTAGCAAGATTAATGAAAATATTATGAGTGGATTTCTGTTAAACTTAATACAGGTATTTGCGCGAGGGGAGCTAATTTAATTTAGTCACGATTGTCAGGTCTCTCTTTTGCCGCGGAATAGAATTCTAAAGGCTTCGTGGGCGTTGCCTGTCCATCTATACACGCTCCATGGTTAGACAAAACACATGTTAGCGTAGCGTCTTAAGTAGTTTTATGTAATCGCGAAGAAATTCGTCATTACGTTTATAATAAAATGTTAGCTATTAAATTAAACAGACGATTACAAGCTAGGAGTATTGTACATGTGTTTATAAAACTGCCAGGGGTATTGTACATATATTTATCAAACTGCCAGGAGTAGTGGGTAATACGTAGCATTTCCTTTGTTGTTGATATGCAATTGGTGTCCTATTATTCGCAACTATATACCTCTACGAGAACCGTATAGACATGCTTATCCAGATACTAGAAACGCGGATTAACGCCCACTCAACATAAACTAGGTCATGTCGGGACAAAAGTACGGTTCAGTTTTAAACTAGCTAACGCACGAGGGTATTTAATTGGTGGGGAGCTGGAGGACACATTAAAACCCACGAGGTTGGACAAGCAACCAACTGTGGGATAGAAACCACGCCACCTGACTCAATGACATAAGACGATTCAGCACCCAACCCCAGGTTTATTGATGTGTGGGTTTAATATGGTAGTATATCATATCCGTATAGAAATGATCCCAATATAAAATATATTTTACTTTTATATCGTTTTTCTTCAGATAAAATTGTGGAGTTGGAAATACCTAGTAATGTAATCTATGATAATCCCGACCCAGATACTGATGAGTAAGGAGTAGCAGATACGACGATGATGATACTGGTGATAGTTATCCGATGATTCAAGTTGAACTGACACTGATGAACATTGAAAAGGAAAAGTAGTTTTATGACTGACCAGATATAAAATGGATGTAACTGATAAAATCTATTTTCATCTCTTAAATGATTAAACTGTGAAAATTTGTGCTCTTAAAATAATTTACCTACAGAAATTGATGCGGCTCAAATCGGATGTTGACAGGAGCTTGATAAGTATTTCAGCCAAACATAATACAAGTACTTTCCAAATATTTGATTCTATTACATTTATTTTAGTAATGCAGGAACTTGGTCAATTTTAGGTTGGTTATTTCAAAAACGGATTTGTACAGGCGGAATCAAAATAATTGTTTTAAGTTTGAAATAAACAAATAAGGAAAAGTATATCAGGTGAACCAGAAGTTACCCTTCTTTAGATTCCAACTGTCAAGCTAGTTTTACGTACTATCAATTGTGTGACGGGACCTCATCAGTTTTCAATCTAATCCGATTGACGAGACATACACTCCCTGTTAGATACAAACAGAAAGCATGTCAAGTGCAAACTGGGCTTAAACACTGTGGACGTCCGTATTACTCCACACCAGAAATGGATTATTCTATGCAGTATGTTAAACCCCACTGACGCTCCCAGTTGATTAAACCATTAAGTTAGTTTCCAACTGACTAATCTCCGGAAAAAAATTGAATTCTACATGATAGAGTTGAAAGTTAGACAGGGATGACCGAGGAAGAGCCTGCGATTATGGAAGCCGCTAAAGAACTTTATGCTTTATGGGATTCCGTTTCAGTTTGGGGAGCTTTTTCGTCTTGAATATTAAAATTGTATTACTTACTTCTGTTTACCTCTGATCTTTTAGAATTTTATACATCTGGTCGAACATTACGTAAACCAGTTGAACTACTTTTAGAATTTTATACATCTGGTCGAACATTACGTAAACCAGTTGAACTACTTTTAGAATTTTATACATCTGGTCGAACATTACGTAAACCAGTTTAACTACTTTTAAAGCCCAAAACTGTTGAACTAAATCTCTTATGGTCATCGCTCTTTGATATTGATTTCACACGTCTATTATGGTGTTTTTTTTCACAGGTTTATTTTTCAGGTTTCTCCCGTAGACGTTATGCTAACAACAAGAGCATGGCGGTGACACGATGCGCGTAGCCGGGACTTGACTGGGGCGTGCTGGTTGTATTTCAATAATTCGCTTGCGCTTAGGTGTCTTTAGCAGTGGGAGGAAACCGGAGGACCCGGAGAAAACCCACGAGGTTGGAGAGGCAACCATACTCCTTGTCACGTACATCCGTGGAATCGAAACCCCGCCAGTTGACTCAATGACGGGCAGTATGATAAGCGCGCACGTGCTAACCATTCGCGTCCCCCTTAATCCAAGGACAAATATGCTAGAAACTGATTATTTAACTTGTATAGAAAAATGTAAATCAACGGTAAGGAGTGGTAGAAGTCAACTGGTCAGCAGCATATTCAGAGATTTTCAAAATTGGGCTAAAACAGACAAATATATGTTAATGTTCAGTGTATGTTCCTCCCACAAACAATTTTTCAGTGTTGCCTCCCCTGTTTGAAGAGCATGTTCATTATAGTACAGAACTCCAACCATTTCTCCACACAATACATATACATTTTCAAATAATACAAAACATTCATAAAAAGAAAGATAAAACATAACCTTTACCAACTCTCCACATCCCCATAAAATATATCTGTGCTGATAAAATTAATGAAACCAACATATGAACTAATGCATATAATATCCAGAAAATACTGTTAGTATAAGCCTGTAAGGGAAAAAATTCATAGAGTAAAAGATGATATAATATTACAGATGGTTACCATAAAATTTGAAATATAGTATTCAGGAAATTAATAAGAAACATACAATGATGATGATGACGATGATGATGATTACTAATAATGTAATAATCAATCACAATAGCGTGTTGATTACTAATGATATGATGAAGAAACATAAAGTCGATAATATTGGAAATCAACATCGAAGATTTTTGACTAAGAGTAATCAGTATCAATATTATGATGATACATGGTTAAGTCATCTGATGCATTAAATACGTTATTTACAGATTATAGATCTGGAAATACAAAATTAGTGTCATCTACATGGTGAAATAATATTGTAGCGATACTACTGTACAAGGTTTAAATAGCTTTCAGTAGGCTTAATATAACTAAATAATACAACTTAAAGGGCTAATCCCGATAATTTTTGGGGTGAATAAACCTGTTTAGTTTTGTGTTAAAATCATTTAAAATCCCCTACCTAAGTGCTGAGCAACAACCTCAATATTTGTAATAAGTTTTCAAACAACTTAAACCTGTCAGTCTTCATCTGGAAATGGAGACCGGTGTCCCAAGCTGTATTATGCGGTGTCTGGATAAAACCAGACTTTTATTTTGCAAAACAAATGTGTAGGTGAAATTTACCTTTTCGTTATCAAGAACAGCACATCGGTCATTCACTGTATAGATCTCTCATGGAACGGGAATCGATTATCAGACCAACCAACGAAAAAATTAACCCGAAATCTTAAAAGGGTTACGTGTCCGGATAAGCAGTTTTGACGTTAATGTCCAAACGACTCAATATTTTTAGCTGGAATTTTGAGACAAGGTAAATACACCATTCCTCTATTGGCACTTAAATTTCATACGTACTCTGACTTTTATTTTTGAGACTCTGTTCAAATCGGGATAGTCCCTTTAAACTAAACACTTGTCTAAATAATTCATGGTTTGTACATATCGAGGGTTTAGAACATAATTGTGATAAGTCACAATGCTTGATATATTGACTTATCACAATTATGTTCTAAACCCTCGATATACACAATACAACTCAAACTGCACACTTGCTTATTTTATTTATTTAATTTAAGGAAGAGCGATATCTATTGCACTATAAATTTTATTATACAATAACTAAATATATATAACACAAAAAATAAAGCTGTTTCCAAAATCACATGATATAAAAATATTAAATAAATAGGGGTATAATAACCTGTCACACGCTTTTTGTCGGGTGTAAGTCAGATGATGAGGGATCACTCTAATGTAATCCACTCGGGCATTAATTCGGGTCTAAAGTACAACTTCTCTCCCAATCTGGTAGCTTAAACACGGATTCTGTTAATACTCTCTCTGAAGTGATAATGGATCTCATTCTATACATTTGAATATACTAGTACTAAACCTGATCAAATCACAAAAGGAGACAGGACTTCCTCGCCCCCGACCCACGTGGATAGAAAATCCACTAAAGTATCTGTGTCCCTCTTGTCATTGATAAGAACAATTCCATCTAGAAATACACAAATCGTTACGCCCCTATCCGTATTTAAATTTGTCATCACACAATATTTGGTGAAGCTTTTCTATTCATAAATAACAAGTATTACATGTGCAGTTGGATATTTTATATAATGGTTTATACTGATACTAAAGTTTATAGTTTTTAAAGTACTAGGTGTCATTGGACTAAAATATGGAAACTCTAATGGATTAACCCCTGGTAATATATACCCAGTTTGATTGTTTAACCCGTAGAACGGAAATCTAAAATATCAACGCTAGATTATATCCCCACATAGAATCAATCAGATTTAAAACATGTCTATAATTACATTGACGTTGGGTAAAGATCAATGTAGTATACGGGGGATTCCTATATCGATTAAATAACGTATCGATACTTTAACTGGTTACTGATTAGTAAAGTCTCTGTCGTACGTTACTGTATATACAATACACACTACGATACTGTACATACAATACACACTACGATATACGTTACAATATACACAATACACACTACGATATACGTTACTGTATATACAATACATACTACGATATACGTTACTTTATATAAATAAAAAGCCAAATATTCATGTACTCGATGACTTCTGGTGATAACCGTACCCCTTTACAAAAGGAATGGTTGATAATTTTCATCTTTACTCTTTGACTGTCAATAAATGTGAATCATCTTTCAAGCTGTGATGAGCAGATTATCGGATTACCATAAACTGTTAGCAATGTTAAAATCTGTTTCCTTCTTTTCAGATTATATTTAGAAAATCAATTGAAACGATTCCTAGACGACGTATTCTGTATTTGGAATGAACAAAGTGGCAACATTGCAGATCTGCGGCAAATAATGCATGATTTAGTTCCAAATATCAAATTCACAATTGAAACGAACGATCTGCACATCGCATTCTTGGACGTTCTAGTGAAACGTAGGGACAAAGTCCTTATAACGGATATGTAATATAAGTTGGGGTAAATAGGGCTTTGGCAATTGATACCAAGTAAAAGATAGTTTTGATAATATTATTACCTTTGCCGCTACTCATAACCCCCAAACGTCGAAACTTCTTTAAAACAATGAACGAGGGTAGGACAGTCCTGGCATCAAACGAAAACCTCAGAACAAAATGAGAAAATGTTCAATACATTAAATCGCAAAGCCAACCACCTAATCTGAAACGCCTTCTAACCAAAGCAAATTTCATTTCATCTATCAGAAGGGAAGGTTTTCGTTTATCTAAATCCCACGATCGTCGATGTAAATGTATAATGTCAAACAACACATGTGATTTTTATAACTGTATTTTTAACATAAACGATAATATGAACTGTAACACAAAAAAAACTCATATTTGTCTCGAGTCCTTTACCCAATTTGTATTGAGGGATCAGTTTTGTTAATACTCTTGTCAGGTCTACAGGAGTCCCTATCTTACTTTGTTTCCCAATAAAGTTCACTGTCATTGTTGTTGAGTAGTTGAAGATTGCTATCTTTTATGTACTCGTATAGTTCGTTCCCTTCTGCGTCGGTTGTAGGTGAACCCCTTGATGTATGGTGACAGCTGAAGTCCCCACAAACGATCACGTTTTCTGCTGGAATTGGTTTAATTATCCTGTTTTTGTATCAGGTGGATTATGAATATTAGAGACTTTTGGCAAGCGTTATTTCCTGGTCCGTATCGCGTATCCGTATGGATTTTGCGTGTGACGTCATCAATGTCTGTGTATTTCTCATACGTGATACGGCACACGGATACGGCACCACGTATGGAACGGCTTTCATACGGAAATGGTCCGTATAACACTGTTGTCTTTTTACCGTCTTTTTTGCTTTATTTAGACGCTGAAATGTTGCATCATAGCGTTTTTATGAATCTATGCGTATCCTAGAACACGAAGGTGTATATTTCATTTGATTTTAACAGTGATAACGACTGGAATTTAATCATTATTTTTGATGGGTTTTTCTCGGAATTTTCATATTTTTCCCGCCTGTCTGCATCTGGTTGATCTACGGGCTAAACTTTCTGAAATGATACATTAGTGAAACCAAAAATTGCTAAAATCTGCCAAAACGCTAAAACTACATTGACGCAACGTATCACGTATACGATACGGATACGGGATACGGATGGGAAAAATCCGCTTGCCAAAAGTCTCTATTAACTCTAGCTAGAGACTCATTATTGCTGATGGCGATGTTGATTAGCATTTATACATTTGTTTGGTAAGAACTCTATTTGAATATCTATTTTAAGCGGAGCTATTAACGATGCAACTGAAGGTTTTAAAATATACGTGCTGGGTTTGGATGGCTAGTCATTTAGAGGCACTAATCGCGACGTAATGGACACAAATTGGTCTACCATGTATTATGTTTCCATTAATGGTATGACAAATTTGTTTGGTATACATTGAAAGTAGAGACACCCAATCTTGCAAGAACGAAACTGGATTCCCTGAAAAAATGAAAGGATCAGTTGTTTTCTACTTAAATGACGGAAGAAGCGCTTATCTCCGTTGATCAAATGGTTAGCGGTTGTGAGTACAGGGATGGAAATGGACCATCCCCTCAAACAATACACCATGGGGTAGTTACTTCCCTTCAGTTTGCACGCGGGAAGGCATCTTTCATCATGATTCTTTGCCCCTGGCAAATATTACTTTTAAAAATGTTACAACAGCGTTTTAAGATTGTCCTGTTAAAAGTTTTTGTGCTGTAATATTTGAATTGTTTTGTATTATATCTGCACTAAAGCCTGTAAAGCACTCTCCTTATCTGTTCTGTGTTATATTTATATTGTGACAACATTTCAATTTACCGACCTTTTAGTTGCGGCTGAGAGATACGTTTCTCCGATAGACGCCATTATGTTTGCTGACTATTTAGTCTCGAATGACAAGACACTAAAACACATTCAGACACACTGCGCTTTCTGTCTGGCACTGCAGTTCATAATAATACTTTTAAATTTCGTATAGTTTAATTTTTTGCGCTAAGTCACTTAAAGGTCGGTAAATTGAAAAGTTATCTTTCGATTCGGCTGAAATTTTGTGTGAGGTCATCGATAATCATCCTGAACATCCCCGGCAAATTTCACGGGAACTGGTAGAGGTTCGAATGTGCAATAAAACCGAATTTATTTATGCAAAAAAAAAAGAAAGAAAGATGGCTAAACAGTTTTATATTCTAGGTTTAAACAACTAGCACACCCGTTAAATAGTTCAACCAATTAATGAGCCTGATTTATGAGCATGATAATAACAATAATGTAATGTGTGGTGGTGAGCTCCGCCATCATCGTAAGGGTGGGCTCCTGAAGACGAATCACCATCTCCAAGGTTCCAAGATTTCTTTTCTTCATACACAATCATACCGTATACTTGTTGGCATGCCCGAGTATATTTCAACAGAACAAAGGATTTTTCGGTTGGTAATATAATTCGTTTGGTTGGTAAAGCATCATTTCTGAAAATATCCACGATAAAAATCAGTACGAATGTCGATAAGTCGCCCCCCCCCCCCCTCCCAGTCTGTTACATTAGTTCAGTCGAGGCAGCAAATGGCGTTACACCATATTTCTGTTCAGTAACTAGTGTAGCATTTTTGCGACCATCCGCAGATTAATGACACAATGACCACTGTGTGCGCTCTGATATAATTATTTGCGACCATCAGCAGGTTAATCACACAATGCCCACTCGGTGCGTTCATATATATATTATTTGTGTATTAGTCTTGATAGCTGTTACCGTCAATAAAACAAGGGCGTATCTAGATTTTCCCAGATAGCATTCAGAGACCTGAGGGAAAGACCTGACTTATGCAATGTCATGATAGGTGTTGTGAATTTTGTAGTCACTGGTATGACTGTGATCAATACAATGATGTAGAATAACATGGTTTTCTAGTTTCAGATGTATATGGGGTTTACCGTCCATTCGACACAAACTAGGTCATGTTGTGATTCCATTTTATTTCAATAATTAGCTTATGCGCTGGGGTCTTTGGCAGTGGCGGGAACCGAAGGATCCAGAGAAAGCCCACGAGGTTGGACACGCGACCCTATTTCTTGTCACATTCAAGCGGGGATTTGAAAGCACGCCACTTGACCCAATCTCACCAGCATCTGTCCCCCCCCCCCCTCCGCCCCCTCTTTCGAGGTTCACAATCTTAAAAATATATCGTGATGTCAACATAAAGGAAGTCCATACTGGAGCCATATATTTGCTGCTGTGAAACACTGGATATATTTTTACAAACCGTAGTGCTATAGTTGTAGATTTGGAGCCCGTGATCATGACAATGGTGTCTTTTCGTATTTCGAGACACACAGAATATCCATTTGTAAATGTTTTATGTAGTTTAGATTAACGTCTAATCATCGCACTTTAAATGATTTATACAATCTCAATCATTCAGTGGGTTTTAACAGTGGGTAGGAACGGACCAGTCTCGTGTTACTATTGATTATATCATATTGGTATTTTAACTGAATATACGCCCCCTTGAACAGAAATGTATTTTCTTGCTAGCATTTACAATGGTGAACTTATCACGTGTACTGCTGTGTGTATTTACAATACCCGAGGTATTTATTGGTATTTACAATGGTGAATTTATCACGTGTACTATTATTGTTTTTACAATAGGCGACTTACTTGAGGTATTGTGTTGGTATTTACAATATACGACTTGCCTGAGGTATTGTATTTGTATTTACAATACTAACCTGTGGTATTGTGTTGGTATTTACAATAGACAGCTTGTGGTATTGTACTGGTATTTACAATAGGCTACTTGTGGCATTGTACTGGTATTAAAACTTACCAATTGTTATGAGTATATATTATTACAATGGATGAATTATTGGACTGGTATTTGATGTAATACTAACCTACAACAGTAATCTATTCTTGTATCTGCAGTGTATTGACCATCTGGCAGAACGCCTGTCTGACTATTTGTATTTCCATTGTTTGGATCATCCCAATATATAGAACCTGGTTGGAAACCTGTAGCGAAAGAAAATCAAGCATAAACATAACAAGTTGTTTTTATAGTTACTATGTTGTCTTTCAGAAGTTTGACCTGTTTGTATATTTTCTATGGAAGACCAAACAGCTCTTTATTCGGTGTTCTTAATTCTTAGATCTTACTTCATCGTCATTAACTCTTATTTCTTCATTCCTTGTCGTATTTCGACATCTGTACACTAAATTAGCATGTGTATATTAAATTCAATAGTTCTCTTTTAATCAGACATTTTTCATATCAGATTCAATTGTATTTTAATAAATAGATATAATTTATTTTTAAAAATTACATTACATTTATATGTCATCAGAAATATACAACGAAAAACAAAACTCAAACAACGAATATCCAAATACAAATCTTGTAAAACATTTGTCAAAACACGTTTCTCCAATTTCACTGAAATCAACCTGGCAAACAATAAGTCACTATACAATAAAGGGTGATCTTTTGGGCGCTAACACAATGAATTATTATCTTTTTACATTATAAATATATATTCGAGCATTGTGACATAAGATACATCGCTAGATGACCATGAGATTCAACGATAATATTAGTGAAATCACCTGCGTGTTATGGCTAATCGGACCGGGCCTTCGATAAATAAAATTAACCGAATATTGTCTATTTTTAGTAATAATCGAATTACTAAATATAGAGTAGTTTCAATTCAATGTTAGATAGGATAAGTCAATTGATTAGCCATACCACGTACATGATTTCAATACAGTCAGGGTACTGTTTGCTTGCTCGATTCCCCATTATTGTATGGTGACTTATTATGTGCCAGGATCATTTCGGCTCACAACTAGCGTTCCGGTTCGATGAATTCAGAGAAATGTTTTTTGAAAAATATTTTACAAGATTTGTATTTGAAGATTTGCATTAGGAAATTTGTTGTTCGTGATTTATTTTTCGTTATATATTTCTGATGAGGCATAAATGTAATTTTTTATGAATTTCTAAAATAATGTCTATCTTTATATAAGAATGGAATTACATAAAACAAAACTAAAATTTACAAATCTTGTATGACAGATGTCTGGTATGTAAAAGAAATATTTATTTTAAGATATAAAAGTTTATTTAGTATAGAAGTGTCGAAATATGATAACAAATGAATTAAGGACTATGAATGAAGATCTAAGAATTAAGAACACTGAATACAGAGCTGTTTGGTCTTCCATAATGTCCCCACCTGCATACTATAAGAGAGAGAGAGAATTGGGTTTAACGTCCACTCAACACAAACTAGGTCATTTTGGGACCAACACATCGTTCAACTTTACTTCAACAATTCGCCCGTGCGTAGGAGTCCTTAGCAATGGGAGGAAACCGGAGGACCCGGAGAAAATCCAGAAGGTTGGCCAGGCGACCCTACCAGTTGACTCAACGACAGGCCTTATGATACACTGAAAAAAAACTTGTGTTGAAACAACACAAACTTGTGTTGGTTTCAACACAAGTAAGGTGTCTCTATTTAACAACACAAACTTGTGTTGAAACAACACAAAACTTGTGTTAAATGTTGAAACAACACAAAACTTGTGTTAAAATGTATCAAACAACACAAAACTTGTGTTGAAACTTGTGTAAAATCTACACAATACTTGTGTTGAAACTTGTGTTGAAATTTCTGAAACTTGTGTTGAAATTTCTGAAACTTGTGTTAAAATTTCTGAAACTTGTGTTAAAATTTCTGAAACTTGTGTTAAAATTTCTGAAACTTGTGTTAAAATTTCTGAAACTTGTGTGGTTTCATACAAACTTGTGTATAACCATCAACAAAAACTTGTGTTGTATTTTTCCCCAATTTATATCCAGTATAGCAACCTTTCTATGCAGGACCCCTCTCTTTGCTCTGTTAGACCTGTAAAGTTTGATAAAAGAAGGAAACAAAAAAAAAATTTGTAAGATTATTATTTATTCATAAAATCATAGGAAAAAGTAAATTAATACATCAAAATAGATATTTGAAATGTTAACAGAAAAACAGAGAATTCTAATACTAATTATATTGTGTTATATATAATGACCCCCCCCCCCCCCACTTTACCCATCACAAAATATAAAATAGCTATTTAAATTGTTCTTTACCCCAAAACAAGAACTGAGAATATAAAGATATGTACACAGTATCCCTACCCCACACCCCAAAATATATAATTCAAATATATCTAAATTTAATAACATCCAAACCAAGCACTAATAAGATTAATTATGCACTAAATTGAAACAATTTCAAAAACTAAAAAGTGCTACAAAATCATACTACAAGTGATTTGTGAGGCATCTAGAAATAACTAGCATACACAGAAAACTAACAAAAGAAAAATGCACTATTTTGCAGGAGTAATAAAATGATGTAGAGCCTTTTCCTCATTATAAAAAAAACCCAAACAAAATGAATATTTTATAAATAAAAGAAGCAAAGCATCAAGATTACAGAATTGAAATAAAAAAATATCATATGTACAAAAAATTTATATACAATCACAAGTCATAAGCCACAGTGGTTCAGTGAGTATAAGGCGTTGGCCGAGAAATTTCAACTGGATTTTCCGGCATAGTTCCCACTTTTCAGTAGTGTTGGATATGGCAAGGGATAATTGGGTACAAGTCTGGAATCAAAAGAGAGAGAGAGAGAAATGGGGTTTAACGTCCACTCGACACAAACTAGGTCATTTCGGGACTAACATATGGTTTAATTTTATTTCAATAATTCGCTTGCGCGTAGGGGTCTTTAGCAGTGGGAGGAAACCGGAGGTCCCGGAGAAAACCCACAAGATTGCACAGGCGACCCTACTCCTTGTCTACAACCGGGATTCGAAACCATGCCAGTTGACTCAATGACAGGCCGTATGATACAGCACACACGTGCTAACCATTCGGCCACCACCCACCCCCCAGAATCGAAACCAACCCAACTGCGTTCACTTTGAAGAACCCTTGAAAATTGAATTATTTGACTCAATGACAGACCTTCTGATCAAATGTGTGCGTGTTAACCATTCGGACCCCTGAGTTCCCTTTAAAGAACCCTTGACAGTTGAAATATTTGATATAAGGGTAGGGTAGAATCACTCTAAGAACACAGAAAAGCAGGATATTAAACCGTATTTCATTTCATAAGCAAGGGAAAGTCACCTTAATGTAGGTCAAGGTTTTTTGTAATTCTGGGTGTATTTGATCTACATTTGGTTTCTAGTAATGCCTATTAAATACTTTATGATTTCTGACCAAATTCTAAATGATTTATATGTCACTTTACTTGCTATATTATACATACATATTTGAAGAGAATTAAAATCTAATTGTGTTTTGGAAGAAAATTTAACATTAATAACAAAAAATAAATATTTAAAAATTGGGTCAAATGCATTCTTTCCCAGAAGTATAAAATAAATTGATGCTTGGGTTCTCTTGTTATCATGCATCAAATACTCTTTCAAGGGTGTTCCAGCCTAAAAAATAAAAAGTAGGCAATAAGAATACAATGTTTAAATAAACAATTTATTTTGCCACATCGAGACTGAGTCTCTATTTGGTTTCAACTTTGCGTAACGCTTATTGTGTCTTGTCCACTTAAAGACCCAGGCAGATTATTATGCTCAAATCAAATGGATAAAAGAGAGAAAAATGAAATGAAATGGGGTTTAACGTCCTACTGTTCAACTCCTATACTCGGCTAATGAAGACGGGCATATGCCACACAGTGTGCTATGAGGGAAATTTTGCCCGGGCAGCGGCACTATCGTCTACTCTTATATCGAATTCCAACTGCCAGGGGATCTTTTACGTGCATTCCAAAATTCGTCTCATCCGAAGGACTAGACAGCTGTCCTTGTCAGGCTAAGTCAGAAAAAAGTCTTGAGATTTGGGACTGAAGTCTCATAATAGGTCAACTATTCACCCAGTTCATACATGTATTGTCTGCAAATCTAGATTCCCTACTACATCATGGCAGCACCTATTTACTTGGCAATGTCTAATTATTTTTGGACCCATTCTTATTTTATTTCCATTGACAACAAATTGGATATTACCCTTTAAAATCTATTGAAATCTATTTGAAAAGTAAAATATTGTCCATCATTATTTTACTGCTATTTACTGTAAAAATTACACATAGGCCCTATCACAACTTGAAGGAAATCAATGGATGTGATTGGCAAAAATCAAGCATGCCAAGTACTTAAAATAGCAGAGTCCTAGGCATTGCCCCAAGAAGAATAACTAGATTACCAAGCAAGTGTATAAAACTACTTCCTGATTAAAAATACAAATATGTATGTTACTTACATTTTGCCTGATTATCAAGCTCTGTGAGAAAAGTTTCCACAATATGAATAGCCATTTCCAACTGTTTTTATCTTTCTGATGTAGTTAACTGCGAAAAAAAACATACATGTATTAGATGACTTAAATTGACTCAACAGTTAAAAGATGAAAGTTTTAATTTACAGTATATATTTTACACAAATTTCTGGAGAGAATTAAAATATAATTGTGTTTGAGAGGGATATTTAACATTAAAAACAAAAATAAAATATTTAAATAACAGGCCAAATGCAACAGATAACTTATTAGCTTTTACAATCACTACATTCTTTTTCAAAATTATAAGGAGATCACGTGGCTACGACGCTGGCTCGCTAGCCTGGAGGTCGGGTGTTCGATCTCTGAATTGGCTGAGAAAGTTCATCCAGATTTTCCGACGTGTCTTCCCCTTGTCAGTGATACAAGACGGAGGACCTGACAAGGACAACTGTCTAGTCGTTCGGATGGGACGAAAAACCGAGGTCCTGTGTACACATTGGCGTGCACGTAAAAGATCCCTTGGCAGTTTGAATTCGATATAAGAGTAGGCTGTAGTGCCGCTGCCCGGGCAAAATTTCCCTCATAGCACACTGTATGGTGTATGCCCATCTTCATTAGCCCAGTTTATGAGCTAGGATGTAGGATGTTAAACCCCATTTCATTTCATTTTCAAAATTATAAAATAATTTGATGGCTTAATATTCAAGTATTATGACCAGGTAGAATTAGAGCATAGTTAATTTGAGGCCCCAGCCATTATAGATTAGCCAGAATCCTAATTAAAATAAACTCTGTAATTATATTAGAGAGACATTGTTTCATAAATTATTATCTATTGTAAAGTTAATCCAGTAAGGTATTAAGGATTATAAAGTTAGGGTAACTAAGAAACAAAGCTAAGGTATAAAAGTCCTGAAAATTGTATATATTAGAAAAAGGCGAGTTAACCACAGGCAGGCAGCGGGACATACTGAAGGGCAGGTCTCTGATATAGTGACAAGTTATTTCTTAGATGCTGTTCCTTATTACGTTACCTAGCCTGTGGGTCAGTATTATATGTATATATTATCATTGTCAGATATTGTTACAGAATATAAGATTATACTAAGAGAAGTGAGTTATTGAATTATTGTATGTTCAATCGTACACCTCCAACTAGATTGAACATACAACCCATCGTCGAAGGTTGGACTATAAGTAGGTCCATAAACCCCGGATGATAGTATATGGTTGAGTTGGCAATAAATATACTTTCTACGGTTCAGAATTATTAAATAAACAACTTATTTTTCCACACGTTGAGTCTCTATTTTGTTTCAACTTTGCATAATACTTATTGTGCCTTTTCAAGTTACAGACCCAGGTAGATTATTATGCCTCAATGGGTCAGAAGCCAGAACAAAAGTTTGAAAAAAAGACAATAATGAAAAAATAATCATTTGATTTACCAATTATCTCCACTAAGGCAATTGTGAATACAGTATTGCAAACAGTATTACAATATGATATTAATTATATTTTACAAATTCATGCATTTGAACGCTTCATAATAATGATTATGAAAGGGTGTAACATTGCATCCATCTTATAGTTTTGAAGTAATATATCAAAACTGTATATCAACCAAACAAGCCTGCTGAGTTTCATGTTGATCGTATTTGAAATGGCATAGCGCTAGACTATGCCCCAAAAGAAGAACTAGATTACCAAGTGTATAGAGAGAGAGAGAAATGGGGTTCAACGTCCACTCGACACAAACTAGGTCATTTCGGGACTAACATATGGTTTAATTTTATTTCATTAATTCGCTTGCGCGTAGTGGTCTTTTGCAGTGGGAGGAAACCGGAGGACCTGGAGAAAACCCACGAGGTTGAACAGGCGACCCTACTCCTTGTCACGTACAACCGGGGATTCGAAACCACGTCAGTTGACTCAATGACAGGCCGTATGATACAGCACGCACATGCTAACCATTCGGCCATCCACCCCCCCCCCCACCAAGTGTATAGAACCAGTTAATGATTCAAAAAGCAAATATGCATGGTACTTACATAGCCTTTGTCTGATAAGCAACATCTGTGAGAAAACGCTTCCACAATATCAATAGCCCTTTCCAACTGTCTTGATCTTCCGAGGTGGGTAACTGAAAAAAAATATGCAATGTATTAGTTGGCTTAAATTGACTAGACAGTTTTGATTAAGTCAAAAAATGTTAGTAGGCCATAGTGTCGTTGCCCGGACAAACATTTTCTCTTAGCACACTGCATTAGACCAGTCAGAGCTGAACAGTAGGACGTTGTCTTTAAACCCCATTTCATTTCAGGTAATCTAGTATTTTTCTAGTAAGATTGAAGTCTCTCTACTTTCTTTATATGTAAATATCATATTTGAAATAAGCCATACTTTTATTCAATATGGGGTGGGGCTGATGGTCTAGTAGTTAATGCATGCACATGAAATCACAGGGTCTGTCATTGTGTTAAGTGGCATGGTTTCGATTTCAAGGAGTAGAGTCGCCTGTCCAATCTCTTGAGTTTTTTCTCTGGGTCATTCGATTTCCTCCGTTTGCTAAATAGTAAAATACCCATACCCGCAAACGAATTATTCATATTAAATTTAACCTTACCTGTCCTTTTTCCCGAAACGACCTAGCGTCTGTAGGCTAAGTAGAATGGAACAGTGTGCAGGGAAAGGGTGGAAACGGAAGTAAGCTAATCGTCGTCGTAGTTGATTACCGGTATGCATATAGGCATAGCTTGGACTACTTGATTCTTCAAATACAAGTACATGTAAGGCCTTGTTTTATGTCATTTTTCTCTCTCTCTGTTGCATGTAAGAGTCATATAAATACTTTACTTAATTGGGATTGTATGTTCACATACACTAATCATTGTAGGACATTGGTAAAAACAAAAATAGAAAATATAAAAATTAAATGAAATTGTTACCAGTTTTTCTTCAATTCAATGCCAATGGAGTCCTTGAACGGTAAATTCTCAATAATTGCTGTAAGGTGGAAAGAGTCATATCATCACTGACTGGAAAAAATAATGAAACTATAGAGAAACTAGAGAGACTGATTCTAGTTCCATTATTTATTAACTGTGACTGAATCAGGAAAATAGGGGCCTAATAATATTACACAGAGTCAGAGGTTGAACGGAGAATTGGGGAAAATATCTGCTTAATTGATTTAAGGTTGTTTTTTTTTAGATTACAATTCAACTAACACAAAAGTGTAAAAAGATTTTTTCTAGTCTGTGCCCGCGTTTATGTCTACTCTTGGCAAAATCTAATAAAAAATCATGAAACAAGAATCAAAATGGCCGCCAATCGGGTCTCCCACGCCAATCCAACCTCCCAAGATATAATTTCAAAACAGATTCTTACCTGCTGGTTCAAGTCGAGCCGTTTCTGGTTTAATCATAATGTGATTCTGTAATGTAAGTATTTGAACAACATCGTAGCGCCGAACAACTAATGTTAATTAAGCACGATTTCAGAAAAATTGAACAGATTTGATAATAACATGCCGAAATTTTTTCCCTGTCCCCGCCATTTTAAACATGAACTTCCGGGTTAAATTGTTGGATTTTTTTTTAAGGAAACGAAATACTAATATTATACACAAAAACAATATCGATGCTAAATTACAAACATGGTATTATTTTGTTTTATATAAATATTCACAAACCTGCGTTCTTTTATTCTCTGTGACCATTAGCTTACATTTGTCAAACATATCACTGCTCAAAAATCATTTCAGCACGCTGTTAAATGGTAAATGAATTGTGTGCAATCAATTCATTTAATGTCCGGTTGCACCGAGATGATATCGCAGACAAAATGTAGCCTATAGTACGTTGATTTTATCAACCAATCACATTAAATAATAGTTTTACTTATTTTCCTGTCAACGCATTTGGAGTCAATTGTTAAAATCACACCGGGCATGAGCGCTCAATAGGCCTTTGATCTACCAGTTTATTGGGTCCATAAAAAATCAACAACTTTATTTTAACTACAGACATCTTAACACCAATTAGCATCCAAGTCTGTCTGGCCATCATGTCTGAGTAAAAAATACTTTTCTTATACTTGTGGACGCCCGGATTAAGACTTTGTATGGAATTCAAATTTAAAAAAAAAAAAATTGTTGACGGTACACATTACTTGTGTTAATTATATGAAAAAACCCACAAGATTTGTGTTAATGCATTAAAAAGAACACAAGTTTGTGTTAATGCAATGCAAAACAACACAAGTTTTGTGTAGAATAATTTTCACACAAGTACTTGTGTTGAGATCCAACACAAGTTTTTTTTCAGTGTACAACACGCACGTGCTAACCATTAGGCCACCCAACCCCCCATACTACAAGAACCGGTACTAAAGCTGTGGAAAAGTGATAACGAAAAATACAAATTTAGACGCAAGCGACTCTTAGAGAACAATAAATAAATTTCTTTTAGGTATGGCCTGAGTTGACCTTGTATGATATTAGGATGGTCGCCATATTGGAATGTAGTATTGTTGAGTTAATATAATTGTTTATGATTTCAACTTATCCTACACCTGAATAATTCAATGTAATAATTTACTTTTAGGACAGTCGCCATATTTTAGAATACAATAATCACCAGCTGGCCAATCAGTATCAAACCCGGTGATTTTACTATCTGCCTTCATACAGAACTCTGTGTTTATATTGATGTCTATAAAATAAATCAAATATCTTACATGGTTAAATATCATTGCACCTATGATTAAACATCCGTGTCGTAAGTCTTCTCCGTTGTCATATTGGAAATATTCCAGGAAATCCGGTCTGAAGTCAAGGGTAATTTGTTTATTGTATTTTAACACATTGAAATACACGTGTGTGTGTGTGGGGGGGGGGGTCTACTTACATTATTTGGCATTATTAGTCAATCACTTCATTAATTTGCAGAAGTCTAATTTCATGACGTAAGCAACTCTATATAAGGACTTTTTCCGGGGCATTATTCAGTTATGTAGACCATGTCACTTCCTGTAAGACCGGTTGAATTCGTTACCATCTTGTAGTTCAGTTGTGTCAAACATATCGTGTTGACCTTATGGTGATGGTGATGGTGTGTAGTAGTGGTAATATAGGTGTGTAGTTGTAGTGTAGCTGTAGTATAGGTGTGTAGTTGTAGTATATGTGTGTAGTTGTAGTGTAGGTGTGTAGTTGTAGTGTAGGTGTGTAGTTGTAGTATAGCTGTGTAGTTGCAGTATAGGTGTATAGGTGTGGTTTGATATGTAATATAGTTGTAGTGTAGGTGTGTAGTTGTGGTTTGGTATGTAATATAGCTGTAGTATAGCTGTGTAGCTGTGGTATCGGTATGAAGTTAGTGCATCGGTGTGTAGATGAATTACATGTGTAGTTGTAGTAAAGGTGCATCAGACCAATACACTATTGGTATGCCTGTAGTCTTTATATACACCTAACTAAAATATATATATATTTAACTGTTAAATGTTATATAAGAGACTGATGCGTGAGGAACCGGGATGATGAAAATTACCTGGTATAACAATATGTTGATGATGGGGGTAATTTTTTGGGCGGGTACCCTTGCCACCTTGGTGTCTCGATCCTTCAAGCCAAGGGAATCTTGCGGACGAGGGGCATCCAGCAGCCGGTTTGATAAGTCCATATGTTCCCGATGGCCACGTGAGAGGGATCCGTAGCTGAGGATCTAAACAAAAGAAAAAGAGAACAGCAAATAAATGGAGTAGTGGCCCTGCGAGAAGATCTAATAAAATTAAGCAAAATGAAATGAAATGAGGGTTAACGTCCTACTGTTCTGCTCCAAACTGGGCTAATGAAGACGGGCATGCGCCATACAGTATGCTATGAGGGACATTTTGCCCGGACAGCGGCACTGCGGCCTACTCTGTCAAGGGATCTTTTACGTGCATTTCAAATTGTACACGGGACCTCGGTTTTTCGTCCAAACCAAACGACCAGACACCTGTCCTTGCCAGGCCATCCGCCCTGCATCACTGACAAGATGAACCACGCCGGAAAATCTGGATGAACTTTCTCGGCCAATGCAGGGATCGAACACTCGACCACTATGCTAGCTAGCCAGCGCCTTAGACACATAGCCACCGTAAATTAAACATTATAAATACAGATACTCCATGAAGAGAATAGATGATACAAACTCAGTCATATACTACTGTGATGTCTTTTGAATTAATTCAGCATGAAATTGGTTTTAATTTATATGCATGTTACATTGAGTTACGATCATATAAGTACACTAACCTGTGGGTGGTGTAAATAGTTTGAATTTACCATAACCAGTCACAGCTTTAACAATATTGTTTCGTTTTA
This sequence comes from Patella vulgata, assembly GCF_932274485.2. Lineage (NCBI taxonomy): Eukaryota > Metazoa > Mollusca > Gastropoda > Patellidae > Patella > Patella vulgata. Next base: position 1,387,705 of record NC_065886.2, on the reverse strand, counting down.
ATTGCAAATCAGAGAATGAATGACCACATGCCTTCAAGACTACCGGGCCTTGCCAATAATCTGTATTCAGAGCTTCGGCAATAGTTTTTATGACAAGGCGAACTGGTTCTGGTTGACTGTTTGTTCCAGATTTAAGAGTTGATGTTTTGGTTCCAAATTGTAGCTTATATGTACTACTTCCTTTAAAACGGCTGAAATCTACTCCGAGTGATGCTCCAAAACCCATGTAAGATCCCTCCACCGATAAGCCAAACCCTCCCTAAAATAAGTAACAAGACAAATAGACGAGCGTATATGTAAACGAATGTAGCCGAAGAACAAACATAAGCGCGGTAAGGAACTCTGGTCGTGCATCAGCATAACCACAAAGAGCCTAACATGTCACAAGCATCTGATAAAAATATTGAAGGAAGTCGACCGTTCCAACTTCCTGTCTAAGTACAGTCATGAAAGGAAGCTACAGACTGACGTCTTTTCGGTTGGAAATTTGCGGAGTGCATGCCTGTTTACCCACTACGCCTTAAAACCTGGTCGAAAATGTCAAACACTCTTCTTCGGATCAAGTCATCCAAAACCCACAAACAGTTGCTATAATCCAGCGAATCAGGGAACGAACAATTACTAGTCGTACTCTCTTATTCAGTTAGTTACCATAGCTTAGCATAAATTGTATTTTAAAGGATATTAATTTCTAGAAAAGTATATTACTGTAGCGTGTAGAAACTGATAACTGACACGTCATAGTATTACGACCTCTCTAGTTTTTATAGATATTTGGGAAGCTGTTGACTGTTAATAAGAACAGCTTCTTCTATCGAAACCTCCATTCGTTGTGGATATTAAAAAAACTACTCAAACAGCCATACAGCTGTTGACTGTTAATAAGAACAGCTTCTTCTATCGAAACCATCATTCGTTGTGGATATTAAAAAAACTATTCAAACAGCCAGACAAGTGGAGAGACATAAGAACAGGGGTGGCAACAATATACTCCCACATGAATTATGAGTGTGCCACGTTATCTCGGGTGAAATAATGATTGTAAAGAAAAGATGTCAACAGAGATGGTGATTTAAGGACATTGAGTACCACGTACACTTTTCTGCACGTGCTTTATAAATTCTGCACGTGCTTTATAAATTCTGACAAACTAGATTGATATCTGTTGATCACTTTTGTACCAAAATCAACTTCCATTATCATGTGCTGTAAGATAAATACAATAATATTCTTATGTTTCTTTTATGTTTAACTCTATAAGTGTTATAATATTCTTATCTTTGCCTTCTATTCATATCAATAAATACAATTATACGTTTATGATATAGCTATAAGACAATACAATACTGAGTTATACTTCTGTATTTGTTGCTTTCTATTCATATCAATAAATATAATTGTAATAAATACAAGTTTGTGATGCTATTTAATGCGACTAGAAGATAATTGGTAGAATTCCTGGGATCTTTATCAGGTTTAGGTGTGGTCTCATTCCAGGAAAACCAAAATCTGTTAAAGAGATCTGATAAAATTAGTTTCAGTATCTGCTAAAAAATTTCATCAGTATCAGTTGCGGTTTCGGGAGCTCTCTTTAAGGAATCGCGCAGCTCAGCAACCGAAAACTTTTTGATTATAACATTCATCATTATGAAACTTGAGGTTTGATCGAGTTTTCGCCTGATTAATTTTGAGAAATTAGATGATGAACTCGGTAAGATAGTGCTGGTCAGCGAATTAGCAATATCGGGAAAGGTTACGGTGGAAAGGTTAACATTTAGATGGTTAACTGATAAGGTGCTATTTTTATCCTTTATCACTTGAACCTTGGTCCATATCGATTGGTATCTAGTACTATAGGAAGTTTGCCACTCCTGAGACCAATGGATAAGTATGCGAGCTATCACATAACCAGAAATTATTATTATTAATACAATCAGAAATTTGTTTACTTCTAATATTACCACCAGGAGTACCACAGAGCGAATGATGGTCATTGCAATCTCCAATACTGATAAAAGGTTGTTGTAATGGTATGGTCTGGACATCAAGGTCCCTGCTATTTAGAGTTAAACGTGATGAATATAGTCACAGTCTGTAAAGTAATGGTTAGGGTCCATTAAACATAACTGAAAATACCACCAATACAATGCTTAAATAATAAATTATCAAGGACGCTAAGAAATGTTTCTTGTAAACAAATAACTCATGATTGGTAAGTCACATTCAGTCAAATACTAGTGGTCAACTTTATTTAAAATCTATCCAAACGGCTCATAATATCAACAATCGTGGTATATCCAAGTGTTTGATTCGATAATGGACTAACAACAGGCATATATTTAATGTGTATAAATAACAAAGCTTGATCTTATATTTAAGGTTACTGAATAGCGTTGGGCGATTTGATCCAGAACGAAGGGTAACTACGACTGCAAGAAATAAAACCCAGACATACAAAGTCATTGGGATCCCAATCAAAGGACATAGCTGACCGTTTAGCTGTTTGCTTGTGTTGACAGATATGGTAATTATTTATATAGTTATTACACCAACAGATGTAACTATTTATCGTACTATATTTGTAATTTATGATTATTTATTTAGAGTATCAGTATACACATATTTATAATGTTTTATTTCAATTACAGTTCATTGAAGCTGTAGATTTGGAAATCCCAGTGGATAAATCACTAGATACATCATACTAGTAATGAAGTAAAACAATTTCGTGGGAAACTGATGTGGTGAAAAACACCACAGACCCACAACAATGTATCAAAATTATTCTAAGTCGAATATCTTGTGGAATGTGGTACCACACAGGCTATAGGAGGTCCGAGAAGAATTTTTTGAAAAAATTGTTTTGTTTTTTTTTTAATTCTAATATCTTGTGGAACTTCTGTGGTAAAAAACACCACAGGCCCAAAACAATCTATGAATATTATTCTAAGTCGAAAATCTTTTGGAATGTATTTATTTTCAGAAACCAAATACCTTGTGGAACTCTTGTGGTGAAAAGTTCCACACAAATGCCCCTAAACCTTGACATAGATGTTAGAACAATAAAAAAAAGTAACAGAACCAATGGCCACTGGCACGGTTTACGATAATAAACAATCAATGGGCGCATCTTGTCAAACCTATAAACAGTGATAACGTCACTCATTAATTTGAATGGAGTTATCAATATATTAATTTTGGATTATCTAATTCTAAGCTATTATAGCAAGAAAGGCCAGCCCTTTATCTAAAATTATGTTTAATATATTTATAAACGACTTGTTCGTTTTTGTAAAAAACTGTAATTTGTATAATTATGCTGATGACAATACCTTATCTAAATCTGATAAATCCTTACAAAATGTTATTTCAGCTCTAGAGAAAGACAGTAACCATTTGATTGAATGGTTTTCGGTAAATAAAATGCAAGCCAACCCAGAAAAATTTCAGGCTATAGCTATTGGTAAAGAAACACATAGCGAAAATGTTGTATTTGATCTAAATGGTATTTCTATCTCATGTGAAGATGAAGTTAAACTATTAGGGATTACTATTCACTTTAAACTAAATTTTAATACACATATATCAATTATCTGTAAGAAGGCCTCTAGGCAATTAAATGTCCTGAAAAGAATTGGAAAACATTTAAATAGACTTGGTAAACTTACTATCTATTATTCATTTATTATGTCAAATTTTAGTTACTGTCCGTTAACTTGGCACTTCTGTGGAGAACAAAACACTAAAAAAATTGAAAAAATTCAAGAACGAGCGCTCCGTTTTATATATGACGATTATCAAAACTCATATGATTTTCTTTTGGAAAAGTCAAAACTACCATCTCTCAAAACCCGTCGAATGCGCACTATTGCTTTGGAGACCTTCAAGATAATAAATAAGAAAAGCCCTGTATTTATACAAGATCTGGTTGTAATTAAAGAACATTCTTATAATTTCAGGTATATAAATACTGCTGAGGTACCCAGACCTAAAACCTCATCATACGGCAATAAATCCTTCAGGTATGAGGCAGCACAAATATGAAACTCTCTCCCAAATGAGGCCAGAGTTATGAACTCATTCGACCAGTTCAAAAGTTATATAAATAGCTGGTGTGGGGGTCAAAAATGCAAATGTAGCGCCTGTCGTATCCATCCCGTGCTGCCTCACAGCTGAAATGCTTTCCTTTTCTCTTGACTTTACCCAAATATATGCTTAATATTGTAGTACTGCTCATTATTTCATGTGTCTCATCTACCTATGCATGGTGCTTGCTATTATGTTTATGTCTGTATAACTGTTTTATGTTTGTCGGTTTAAGAGCTCCTTAGAGCTCGTGTTATTTTGTTATTATGTATATATGTACCGACGTTAAATAAAGATTAAATAAAAAAAACCCCAAAAAACATAAGGTATCTTTAAAGAATCGCCACAACGAAAGGTCGATATTTCTCATGATTTTATTTAATGGTTCGAAAATCATCAAACAAAAGTACATTACAAACTTTTTTATTGCCTCATATATCACCTTGTAGTCGACCTTACACCGGCCTGTCTAAATATGTAGATTACGGGCACTGGTAAGAGTTCTGTATGAATGACAAAGATTTGTTTATCCGATAACACAACAATAAAAGTCATGTCAAACTATGTGTAATACTCAACGGTAGTTGACAATCTGAACGACAGACTCACCCTACCTGCAGAGAAGTGACTCTGACACAGTGAATAGCCATGATATCCGTATGACGTTATCTAAACGGCACAGGTCATGAGGTCACATCAACAAACAAATGTAAACACCATCATTATGATCATTATCAACATTACAAGACACAATGTTACATTGTAAACAATAGCCTTCTTGCAGCCTTTAGGACTGTATAATCCGTACAGAACGTCTTATCGCTTCTTCCAATGATTTTTCACAAAAATAACATCATCTACAACTTTTGACGTCGGCATATTGGCACTATTTTGTGCTTCGGTCGTGTCTATTTCAGATATACACAATCCATTCTGTTAATGTTTTTAGCGTGGGGATTGACTAAAAGTTAATTTATTCAGTTCTAAACAAAAATTTAAAACTTTAACGCAATTTTAAAAAAATAGTCAAATTCTGGCTGGGATTACTGAGCAAAATGGCCATTCACTGTATACGTGCGAAAAAAAGCCAGCTACCATTAATTTATTTTCGTACGTTAGTTATGTACGCGGTAGTTGATTGTCTAGCACAGTGATTCTCAACCAGTGTGCCGCGTCACACAGGTGTGCCACTAAATCTTCCTAAGTGTGCCGCGAAATTTTGAACGGCACACCAAGAAAATTTCTCACTAAAGAAGTTAGCTATTTGTCTGATAAAATTCGAAACACTGCAATAAAGTAAGCTCATAGCCGTGTTTTTCTTTATTTAGTTCGAGTCATTCAATGTGTCTATGACTAGTGTGTGCCTACGGTTGTATGCCGTCTATGACTTGCAAAATTCAAATATTTTTCACATATATTTAGCCAGGTGTGCCGCTATTTTTTCATGTGTTCCAAGGTGTGCCGTTGGCAAAAAAACGGTTGAGAACCACTGCTAGCATTCAATGTGTCTATGACTAGTATGTGCCTACGGTTGTATGCCGTCTATGACTTGCAAAATTCAAATATTTTTCACATATATTTAGCCGGGTGTGTTCCAAGGTGTGCCGTTGTCAATAAAAGGTTGAGAACCACTGCTAGCATCATGCATGTAAGTTTTGTTAACAATGTTATCGTGCTTAGTCGAGAGCTCTAATAAATCATGCATGTATTTTTGTTAATAAACTTAACCTGGAAGTACATACCGTCTGCGAGAGCAACGTAAGCAATGAAATGAAAATGGGGTTAAACATTCTACTGTTCCGCGCCGACTGGGCATACACTATATAGTGTGATATGAAGAAACGTTTTCACGGGAAACGGCCTGCTCTTATTTCGATTTCCAACTTTCAAGGGGTCTTTTACGTGTACACCGATTTGTACATACCTCCGATATTCGTCCCATCGGAACGACTATACGTTGACTCTTTCCATGCCATCCGTATAACTCCACTTACATGGATGAACCACATCGTAAAATCCCAGAGAACTTTGGTAACTTTGGAAAGAAATGTCACGGATCGCCGACTGTCAATAGGATTTGCCCTCTCATGGCCCCGATGCGACACACCAAAATTGAAATCAATACTTTAAAACCCGAAGCCTTTGTCGCATTCAGGACATTTCCGTCAATGGGGATAACGAAAGGTTGTGGAGAAATCAATGCTTCACACCAAATATGAAAAAGACCCACTATTGCATTATGGGGGCATAACTCTGGAACAGAAAGTGTGTGTGTGGGGGGGGGGAGAGGGGGCGGCCAGAGTGAGAGAGAGAGAGAGAGAGAGAGAGAGAGAGAGAGATTTAACGTCCACTCGACACAAACTAGGTCATTTTATTTCAATAATTCGCGGGGTGCCCGGAGAAAACCCATGAGGCTGGACAGGCGACCAAACACCTTGGCACGTACACCCGGGGAATCGAAAGCATGCCAGCTGACTCAATGACAGACCTTATGATACAGCACGCACACGCTAACCATTCAGTCATCCGATTATCGATTAGGTTCGTCCTCTCACACTTAAAACAAAGTATGAAACAAAAAAGTCTTTATAAAACTATAGCCTGTATTGTCTTCACAAGGATTTCGGAAAAACTGGCATTATTCTAAACCCGAAGGTAAAATGTATACCAAAATAAAACTCATCCGATCTTCTGAATATACAAATGGCAAGGTATGGCAAACGGGTGTTTAGCTACAGACGTATACTGCATAATAAATACAAAACAAGAAAAAGGTAAATATGCATATATACTCTTCAAAAAAAAAGTAGGGGATATTCAGAAACAATAAAAAACTGCGGAAATGCACTGCGGTTTTTTTTAGAGGTAACCAGTGTATGTTAATAACAGACTAATTGCCTACACATGAACATAAACAGTTCATATGGGCGGCCTATTTTACGGCCCCATTTCACTCGCAAAGAGATACACTGTCAAAATTGAAAATGGACGTTTTAGATTTTTGTCTTAATAATGAGTAATTGCTCCACCAATCCTCAGACATTCAGAAATCCGTCGTGGCATGCTCCTAATCAACCGTCCAATTACGATTTGGGGCAATCTGACCCACTCCTTTTGCAGTGCCAGGGCCAATTCTTGCAGTGTTGTCGATGGACGTTGACGTTGACGTCGACGAACACGTCACCCAATCATGTACCACACATTATCTATACGGGGAAGGTCAGGACTCATGGCTGGCCAACGCATATGGACAATATGGTGAAGCGCGGTGGGCACGGGCATTATCATTTTGAAACGTCGACCTGCACGTTGAGCAAAAGTCAGAACTATCGGTGCCAGGATGTGATCACGGTAGTACACACCAGTGACCCTTTCTTGAACATGCTAATTTTTTTTATTTTCTAAAAATAAATTTTATCGATATATTAACATACAGTTAAGTTAAACAAAAACACATTTTAGAAATCTGATGACAAATTTCGGATTTGTAAAAAAATATATATTAATTTTAAGATACAAATGTTAATTTTAAGATACAAATGTTAATTTTAAGACACAAATGTTAATTTTAGGGTACAAATGTCGAAATACGACAACTAATGAAGAAATAAGAATTAAAGACTATGAATTAGGAAAAAAGAACTAAGAACACTGATTAAAGAGCTGTTTGGTCTTCTATACACTTTTTACCATGATTCATAATGCTCCTTTCAAGTAGCGCGAACTCTATAACTAAAGACTTTGATATTATCTCATGGTTTACATTTTAGTCCCAATAAAACTAAAAATATTGTTAACTAGGAAAACATCAATCCATCCAGACGTTATTTTCAAAAATACAGCAGTTGTAAATACTCATTGTCCTTTGGGATTAACAATTCAGGCTGATGCATTATGGTCAAAACAGATTTCAAATATATACCAGGAGGTTTATCAGTATACCTTGCGCATACTCAGGTCGTTCTGGATCCACTACACAAGCCCAGGATCGATACATTCGTATATAGGTCCTGCGAAATCGAGGACAAACGGCCTTTCTGTAAACTTGTACCAAGTTACAAGAATTCGAGTTACACCCCAAACGATTACAAATCGGCTACATGCAGCCCATTTGCATTCGCGACGATCGCGTATTGTGTATCCATTAAGGCGCCAGCATATGACAAACAGGCGTAATGGTGTAGACAGCGTAGAAATTGGGGTAATCGTTGATGGGCGCGTGTTATGTTCTCAGATGAGTCCAGATTTACTCTGGATTTCAGCGAAAGGCGTGCTCGCGTTTGGAGGCGTGTAAGTGAACGTCATGCTAACGTTAACGTCAGACAGCATGACAGATTCGGGCGTGGGTCTGTGATGGTGTGGGGAGGAATCACCATGACAGGCAGAACGGACTTGTATATAGTACATTTACATTTCATCAGAGAAATACAACAAAAAAACAATTCTCAAACAACAAATGTACAAATACAAATCTCCAAATACAAATCTTGCAAACCATTTCTCTAAAAACATTTCTCGAAATCCATCGAACCGGAACATTATGACGACATAAGCGGAAATCAACCTGGCATACAATAAGTCACCATACAATATCGAGGAATCGAGCAAGCATATACACTAAGAAAAATCGCTCGATGACCGCGACTCTAGTGAAACCACTGCGTAGTATGGCTTATTGGGCAGGGCCTTCGATAATTAAAATAAATTGAAAGTAATCTATTCTCAGAAATTAAACTTTGTCTAATAGCGACATAATTATTTCTTTGCTTTAACTCTTCATGTAATCATGAATGTGCCAGGGAATAAGTAATATCTTCCAGTCATTTAAATACACCCCCGCCGCCTCCACACACACACACACACACACACACACGCACACGCGCGCACTAACTTAATAGTATTCAGCGTCATCCAACTGTAATACCCTTTTCATGCTTTGTAAATTTGAATGTGCCAAAAAATGATTTACATGTCTGAAAAGGTAAATAAAATTTCTTTTCACTGGTATTCTGTGTGACACCTGGAATGTCGTAGAATGGTCGGTATTGCGACATGCATAGCCCCACCCACGCCCCCCTTAATAGAGCTTAATACCGTACAACTTTTTAAGTTATTTTCTGGTACATTTATATTTGCATACCTTTGAAAAAGATCAAAGTTTCGCGGCACTAATCTTTATTAAGTGAGGGAAGGGCGGGGGTATTTAAAATGAAAAAAAATCGATATTAATCAGAAATTCTCGATATCTCTTCATATTCATATACGACTGGAAAGTATGTTTATTGCTGGCTACAAAATATGAATTATTTTCTGGCACATTTATATTTGCATACCTTGAAAAAACCTGTATTAAATGAGGAAGGGATGGGGGGGATTTAACGTCAAAATACGAGCCATAACACGAAATACAAGATATCGGGATGCATACCATTACAAAGGTCCATATACATTTTCAGAAGTGAAAAATAAGAAATTAAGAAATAAGAACACTGAATAAAGAGCTGTTTGGTCTTCCATAAAAGTGAAGTATCACCGGCTAATAGTCGAATGTTGTTGGTAATATTATCGGGGCTATCAAATTAAAAATACAAAAAATGTCGTTATCTCCCTTGTTGTGGGTTTGTTTTCATGTTCAGTGACGCAGGTCTTGTATAAAGACAACACTGTTATAACTGTGTGTGTGCAAGAAAATATTTTTAAACACTAACAAAATATATATTTACAGTTTTGACGTAAATATCATACCCTGTTCTCTGTAGGGTGCCAAGGTGACTAAGAGGGTAAGACGCTGTCTCGCTATCTTGGAGGTCGCGTGTTCGATCCCTGCATTAGCCGAGAAAGGTTATCGGGATTATCCGACGTGGTTTTCCTTTGTCAGTGGTGCAGGACGGAGGGCCCGACAAGGACAGCTGTCTAGTCGTTCGGAGGAGACGAAAAACCGAGGTCCCGTGTATACATTGGCGTGCATGTAAAAGATCCCTTGGCAGTTGGAATTTGTCCGGTGAAGTATGGCAGGTGAAGTAGGCCATAGTGCCCCTGCCCTCGCAAAATTTCCCTTATAACACACTGTACGTCGCATGCCGTCTTCATTATCCCAGTCGGAGCAGAACAGTGGGGCGTTAAACCCATTTCAGTTTGTTCTCTGTAGTTGAAACGGTTTAACATAAATCTACAACAGTCTTGCATGGGTGCATTTATGTAACGTAAGTAGGTCACAATACTAAGGGATACAAGTAATGAGTATTATTGTGGCCTATATATTCCAGTTCAATTACTATATTGAAACAACTAAGATTGCAGTCTTGCATGAGTGCTTTTATTTGATTATTGTGTAGATATTATACTGAGTAGAGTCAATATTATAAATAGCCTGGGTAGTTGTGAACAGGTTTGATCAAGTAAAAAGATATTGGGATCAATATCACCTGTTTTATATTTGAATACAGAAGACCATAAACTTGAGTAAATTTTTAGGCTTGTGTTTTTTTTCCATATAATTAACACAAGTAATGTCTACCGTCAACAAATAATTTGGGTTTGTCAAGATTGAACTCCATACAAAGTCTTAACTCGAGGGTATACAAAAAAAAGTAACGCAATGAAATAAATGGCTCAACTCGAACACCGAAAATTGCATGCCGTCTTCACAGGAATGATGTGAGTACTAATTAATCAACTGATTCGTTAAAATAAACCGACAAACTGATTATTTGACCTTTATAGAGAACACACAATCAAATAATCACCGGTAGATGACCCCCCGGCTTGCATTCAGGACAATCAGAGGGGTTCAGTAAACCTTAACGATGTGTGTGGGGCTGTGGGTGGGTGTGTGTGTGTGTGTGTATGTGACATGGCTTTTATTTACGTCCGCTTCCACCGAAGTGATATCGCACACAGTCCTTAAAGATGGCGATGGCTTGTTTATAGCTAAACTATATTTTCTGGTTGGCAAAAAGAGAGACCAGCGGCTGCCAGGCAGGATACGCCCACATTTTCGAGAGATGAATAGAGAACAAGCTAAAAAGAAAGTGATTTTTCCTACAATCAAGGGTCATAATTCATGAAGTGACGATCCGATATGCTCAAATATCGATCGAATGGAAGCAAGATCTTTAGCTTATAAACATGCATTTCAAGTTTCACCAAAATCGAATTAAAATTGTGACCTCTACAAGGTCCACAACCTTGATATACCATATTTTTACACTTCGCATACAAGCCGCGGCCATTTTGTCCGGCAATTTTGGTCCGATTTTGACGAAATTCAAACTCAACCTTCCTTACGGTGTAACGGTGATGTAATCAAACGGCTTATTAAATCGTATAATAATTATGACCTCCAGAGGGATCACAAGCTATCAAAAAGGCGATTTTTCGGACAATCAGGGGCCATAATTCAGGAAGTTATGATCCGATATGCGCAAATATCGAATGGAACCAAGATCTTTGGGTTATAAACATGCATGTCAAGTTTCATCAAAATCGTTTCAAAATTGTGCCATAATCCATGAAGTTACAATTGGAGATCTTTTGGAGATAAACCTATATTTCAAGTTTCGTCAAAATCAGATAAGAATTGTGACCTGTAGAGAGTCAACAAACAATTGTGGACGTCCGGACGGACAGGGGCGTCGACAATATACGTCTAAATGAAAATGTGGGCGTATAAAAACTCGGTAAGCGCAGGACTAACTTGTGGTACAATTGTAAAAATAACCTGCATTGTCTGTCTAGTTTGTCTTGACTAGACTAGATTATAAAAGCCTGGTAAAAAAGGTTCGCAATGACTTCAGTACTCCTATATGATATATATTCGGCACTGCATGTCAGTTCAAACAGTTCATCCATCCACTTATCTAACACACAACAAACAAATGTCAACTAACGGATGGTGTAAAGTTCTTGTATTTAAATGCTGGTTTAACCCAGCAAGGATGCGATGTGCAAGCAAGAACTGTGAGCTGGACACAATAGAAACATGTCAATATTATTAACAACAGAACATCATCTGGGGCCAGGTAACAACGGTCACAATCCGTCTCGGTTCCCACGGGTAATGTGGACCCTATAAATATAAATACATATTAATGATTAAATAAGAGTGTCAATATCACACCTCAAATTGTTATATCTAACATTAAAATAGACGAAAATACCGACAACACTTAAAGCATTGAAGTCATTCGCGACATTTGTCGTGTTATGAATCCATGAGTAAACAAAAAACAAAATCTCAGTGTCAGGTTGGCAGACATTTAGCGTAAATCACGTTTCAAGATGTGATTATGAGACGAGCATGGTATGGCTTAACGTTCAGGTATCCTTTATCTCAAACACACAAGGATAAGAGAAATACATCTGTAAACACAGGAGCAGAGTCTGGTCATATGGACAATGACAAAATATACATGGTGTAGCTGCTACGGGGAGAAAATAACCTTTAGAGAAACGGTCACCATCAGAAACTCGGGCCCGACGGGACTCTCATGTCCCATCATATAGTGAATACAATGTTGCAATGTATATGTGTTTTATGGTCAGTATTTGATTATAAGTCAGTTTTACGTAGGTCTATGTTCTGGTTCAAGTAGTGCAGTCTTAGTGCAAAAAAATTGTAGAGTGGCATTTCAATGTCAAACACAAAATCACGGTGATCTTTTTGTAAGAACATATTTGTGCATGTTTAAAGGCACAGAGAAAGTTCAACGCAAGTAAAATAATTGTGAATTTTTTTCATGAAACTTTACCCACATCAAATCCCTTTCATAAAGTTTATAAAAAAATTGGGTAATATTTGCAACTGCTGTCATATTTTTGTCGGTGATACGTATCAGTCCCGTCAGGCAGATTGTACACCTATGTGGGTCCTGGTACCAATGCGTTTTTTCCAAATTTATGTGACTTTTCCTTTGTGAATTGGTTAATATTTCTGAATTCATCCTTTATATAGATGACACAGAGATTTTAAATTACAACTGGTCTGTGAAATGATATATGTTTTCAGAAAATTGTCGTTGATGTGAGGTTTGTTCTAAGAAAAACATCAAATATCGCCCTCGGAGTTTAATGTGTTACATGTAATGTAATAATATGCTGTAATAAATCAAGAAATTGTTTCTAGATTTTCCTAGTGCGGTTGGAAATTAACTATACATTTTTATTTCAAGTTAAAATTGTTTACGCCTTTAATTGAATGAATTTTACTATGAATTATTCTTTCAAATAATTGAGAAAATATAGTTTTCTTTGTTTGAATTGTCTGTTTAGTGTTGTGGGTTGAAGTAAAGATGAAAATACAGATTTCAAGAATAATTTAAATTTTTTTGTCTTTTTCGTATTGAAAATAATTTACCACTTTACCGCCCGTCTGGATGTTGAAGTCCAACCCCCACCCGCTTCAGCAAAATTTGTAAACTTAAAAATAATTTTGTGGATACCCTAACCAAACCCAAATTATCTATAAAATATCATAAAACAATAAATTATTTTAAAACGTAACCACTTGGGCCCGAAAGGTTTAGCTATTCAGCTATTGATGGATCTTTTCAACCAATCAGCAACACGGGTTGATCCATGATGTGAAATCTCATACAATGCTAGCTATAACAGTAAATCGGCCTGTGGGACTGTCAACAGTCGATAGTTTTACTAAGTCAAGATATTCCAGGCTGTTACTGGTAGCAAGATGTGGACTTTATCAAGACAATTTACAGAATAGTGATGTATGAATTTTATGACTCACCAAAAATAACCATTTCAGTGGCAGAAAATACAAGCAGAAAAGCAAAAGTAATTTTTCGCTGTCCCATATTCCTGTGGCCATAGTGTCGCATGAGGTAGGCCAAGACGACGATTACGACCTGTACAATTGCAAATGCCACCATCGTTTTATTCCATGTTGGACACTTTAAAAACACTTGGAAAACTGGAAGTAATAAAATAAAGCAATATATGATGAGTCGAGTTGTTTACCGAGGTTAAACCTAACTCACAACCCGTCGGACTTGCTAGTACGGACAGTATACGGGCATTTGTTTTCAGAAAACCCGCGCGCAAGACATAAGCTGCATTTCATTTAATACGGATCCGGTCCGGTTGCGGATTCGGAAAAAAAACACTTTCATAGGATTTTAGTAAGAGTGTTTCCTTATGTGCGGGTGCTAGTACGGACAGTATACGGGCATTTGTTTTCAGAAAACCCGCGCGCAAGACATAAGCTGCATTTCATTTAATACGGATCCGGTCCGGTTGCGGATTCGGAAAAAAAACACTTTCATAGGATTTTAGTAAGAGTGTTTCCTTATGTGCGGGTGCGGATACGATTCTGTATGCGGCGTCCCGTACGGTTTTTCGAAACGGACCATGTAGCGTTCGGTACGGAAACGCATGCGGAACCGTGTCCGTAAACGCACATAAGGAAACACAGTTTGGGTAGCCAGCACGGGAAAAAGCCAATATTATAAATGTTTTTCTTCTTTTACGAACCGTGACAGTGCTGGCGCCATGTTGAAAAGAGGGCCCCTCCGCTTAAATAACCGCATATAAAGATACACAACCTGCCGTGTGCTATGTAGACTCCCGGACCGGAGCCGGACCGGATCCGTAATAAGGAAATGCAGCTTTACGCGTCACTTTTCCGTATCCCGTACCGTGGAAGATCGAACGCACACAGTACGTACCCCAGGGGGCACGGCTAGTAGACGCTTTGCGATGACAGTAAAAACAAAAACAACGTCAGACACATGTTCTTTGTAATGGTGACGTACATTATACCTACATCACAAATACTCTTGACTTAAGATCACTGTGGCCCGCAAGTCAGAAGTATACCTGTGGGTGGCGTGCAATCAGCGCACAAAGTCTGCACGATTGCCTAGAATGTGTGATTATAGAAAGTACAAATATGACTGTCACCATACCTTCACGACTAAGATTGACTAAGCTTGATGAACTCTAATAGTTATCCAAATGAAGCAGGGGGTGGGTGGGGGTGCATATTGTCCTTGCTACAACAGGAATATCGACGCCGGAACGCGAGGACTTTCAGTATAACAACCTATTCGAAGATCTAAAGAAGGAGTCGCGAGAAGACTAGATGTGGATGTCTCATAGCACAGTCGCGGGGCTCTTGATGCATGTGACACCCCGAATTACAATGGGTTCAAGAAGTAGCTGCCCACTTGAGCCCGGCCTGAAACTTGCTATTACCACCCGATTCCTGGTTACAAGAAATAGACAGGTGAGTTTTCATTCCGTGTGACACGTCTATAACTCAGGTACGATGTTCTAGTTGGAAGACACTTACCTATACAAAGCAATGTGAGATGCAAAAACAACAACATTAGACACTGAACTGAAAAAACAAATAAATCATATAATTAGATATTACAAGTTGGTGGAATTAATACTGAAAATGGAAACACAAATCAAACATGATGATGTGAAACTGTATTAAATACGAACTGTCTGTAAGTCATTAAGCGTGATTTGGGCGATACTGGAATTACTTGTAAAGTACAATATTTAAAAATCCAAGCATAGTTTAATTCCGTTCGATCAGTATTTACAGGGATGTGATATATCTTGATATAATTTATCAACAAAATATATCCCTAAACTTAAACTTTTCGCTAATCGTCAGTAAGCAAGTCGTTGTATTGTAGGGTGACGTCATGATAAAATATCTTGACCGCCTCCATCTTAACGTGTTCGCGAATCTTATAACACATAATTATGGAAGAACAATTATGGTTTATTTAGGCGACGTTTCGAATACTCTTCGAAACCTCGCCTAAGTAAACCAGTAATTGTTCTTCCATAAATGAATCGCTCTATCCAGTTACTAAATGCCTGTAAAAGGTCCTTATTGATAGACTTGTTTAAATCCGATTGAATCCACGCCGGGAGATTATCTAACTGTGAATTTGTTTTCTTAATTAAATGTTAAATAAACAACCTGTATACATATTACCGTGGATAAAACCGTGATAAAGTTGATAATCTTCAACAACTGATTAAAGCTTTTGATTACCTATAAATATTGGAGATTATCCATGTGTGACCTAACGATGTGGGCCGATAATTCATACTTACACCACCACTTGTTTTCGTTTAGTTCTAATGTCTCCTCGACTACATCAGGACCGCCTTTTTCTTCTTCTAATTGATCTTTTATAAATAAAACGAAGAGTAAAGATAGAACCAAACATAATTTTCTGCAGAATTAAAGCATTATTTATGTCAATAAATCTAGATGTATAGAAACCAAAGTGTATTTAATAAAAAGAAGCTTTGTCATAGCATTAGAACAAACTTGACAAGTCAAAAGCAGGTAAAACAAGTCCCAACGCATCGGTGGATCGCATGAAATCTATAATTAGGCTAGTATATCTGAGTTGATCAACGACAGGATCTGATATTTACAGTAAACACACACAATACATCATGAATATTAAATCACACAGTACACACATGCACTCCTAGCTTTAGAGACCATCAATCACACACAATACATCATATACACACATGGACTCCTAGCTTTAGAGACCATCAAGCATACCACGTGGACGTATAAAAACAAGATCATTTATACATACACTTGCAGTAACCTAAATTATTCTCTTCATCTTCCAGTGGAACTTTTACAACTAAAAATGAAGAAAAGAGAACATATTAAAGGAATATTCACGTCTACGGTCAAATACAGGTTCAGACATTCAATATAAAAATTGTCTACCCATAGGTTATTTAAATCGATCATATTATGATTTTGATATTTGTTGTATATTTCTTGCAATGTCTATGTAGTTTGTCTTATCAGCATTATTGACTTTCTATCGCAGTTGGGTCCTTGGTCAACAACCCGATCGATCAGGATTACACCCCCCCCCCACACACACCTCAAATCCAACACACTCACAAGCAAAGGATCGAAATTTCACAAAAGATTTAATGTTAAATACGTCACTGTACTGTCTTAGCGATACATTATGGGAGATTAGATAAAGAACTGGCAGTTCGCACTATAATAGCTAAACACTGAATTTTCGGCCTAACCTCGATCATCATTTTTAAATTCGGTACGATAAAAAAAAACCATGGTCTCGATTATCAATTTCATGATTAAATCGGATCCTAATCCAGTAAATATCGCAGTCTAGCGATGACATCGAGCGTAGATTAGGGTCGAGATAAATTAATTAACGTCTAATTAATAATTTAGATAACATTTCAGACCTAAAGAAAGACCTACAACAGCCAGATTTAGCTCTTGTATAATGTATGTTTAAATATGAACCTGTAATCAACAGATTAGTCACTGCGTAGCGTTAGCTTATGGAATACGGCGCTGTAATCAACAGTACAGTTACAGTTACTGCGTAGAGTAACAAACGATTAAATATACACAGCTTGTACACAGTCCATTACAAGTAGTCTAATTGAATATCACCAGGTGTTGATGTTTCAAGTTAACCGAGTTACTGTGGTATTGGAGGTGTATCACAGATTATATAACTTCACACCTATTCACCAGGCGAGTGTGGCGAAGATTCGGTCAGAAACACAATCACACCTATATGCAATACTGACAAATGGAAGATCAAAATTAAAGATTACCTTCGTTAGCCATTCCTGTGATTTCAACTTCTTGCTGAACAGTTGTTGTATCCACAACGTCGATAAAATCAAACAAAACGTAATCTACCATCGATCACCATGTTATGGAGCCCGGTAAGGGACATAAAATTACTAACCCGTGCTGACCAGATATTAATAGTTAGTTAACTGGTGGGATAACTGATAAATGGTGCGCGGCTGGTAATGAATCACTTGAAGCAGAAGTAGATGCCATGCAAGAAGCAGAATATGCTTAATCTTTGTAGAGTACCTTATATCAGCTTCAGATTTAGTAATTAATCGGATATTTTAATATCGGTGAAAGGGCAAGCTTCGGTAGTATGGTATATGTTATAGTGACATAATCTGGCAATACCAAAGACAAGAAACGCTACTATCAAGTTCAAACTTTGGTGTAGTAATGCATTTGCACATGTTCTGATACTTTCGTATATTAAGAGTTATTGCTTGCTCTTGTAGAATCTTGTGAACGTTATAGAACGTTTTGTTACTGGCAGGGGGGGGGGGGTGGCTGAATGGTTATCATACGGCGTGGTTTCGAATCCCCGGTTGTACGTGACAAGGAGTAGGGTCGCCTGTCCAACCGCGTGGGTTTTCTCCGGTTCCTCCGGTTTCCTCCCACTGCTAAAGACCCCTACGCGCAAGCGAATTATTGAGACAAAATTAAACCATGTTAGTCCCGAAATGAACTGGTTTATGTCGAGTGGACGTTAATCCGCATCTCTCTCTCTCTTTCTCTCTCTCTCTCTCTCTCTCTCTCTCTCTCTCTGTTACTGGCAGGTGTCTAAAGCTCATTAACCTTTCTTAGATTCCGCATCTAATAGGCCACTGTCTGCTTTAACCAATAAATACAATCTCCTTGCATCTATTTCAATGATATGATATTTATAATCTGGCACGCACTACGCAGTTACCTGGATATGGACTGTTGCTCCAGATAACGTATTTATTTTGATTTGTATCCCTTGTGGCGCTTCGTACATTTAAACCAGAACACAACTTTAATATACTTACATACTATAAATACACATAGCCACCGGTCTATTTAACATGAACACTGACGAGGCGGATAATGGCAGGGATTTCTTGTTGGGTTTTATTTACATTATAATTCAGTTATTGCATTCAACTGCATTTAATTCATAGCATGTTTGACACAGTTTGTGGTTGAATGGTTGAGAGCGAGACATAAAGTAATATATTGTCTCAATATATTACACAATGTCTTTAGCTCGAGACCATTAAACAACTTAAAATTCAGACACTCGCACGTCCTTTGCAATTCAATGCGTCACTTAATATTCAGCATGCCATATGCTCTGACTTATTGAAGATCGGAGGGGGAGGGGGCAATGGTTTGGAGCGCGCGTGCTGTATCATAAGGCCTGTCATTGAGTCAACTGAGGTGGTTTCGATTCCCCGGTGTACATGACAAGGAGTAGGGTCGCCTGTCCAACCTTGTGTGTTTTCTCCGGGTCCTTCGGTTCCCCCAACTGCTAAAAACCCCTACGCACAACCGAATTATTGAAATAAAATTGTACCATATGTTAGTCCCGAAATGACCTGGTTTGTGTCGAGTGGGCGTTTAACCCCATCTCTCTCTCTCTCTCTCTCTCTCTCTCTCTCTTTAGCAATTTCAAACTAATGGAATTGTGTTTAAATATGTGTAGGCAGAAGGATTATTTCGTTGTTCTATGTCCTCACTGTGCGTGACGAAGCTCGCCACTTTCAATACCAAAATGGCCAAGGGATCAAAATATTAGTGAACTTCGTGGATTGTGATCAAGAATCCAGACTGAACTGGAAGCAATCACTGACTACAATTATTATTGTCCTCCGCTTTTCGAAGAAAGCAGGTAACTATTAAAATAGGTCAGTCCATCCGTCTGTCTGTGCGTGCGTCATATTTTTTGGGACACAATAACCTTCCGTCTAATTCAGCTAGAATGTGGGTGTCTGTTGGGTGAATGTCGTAAGACATGTTTGGATCATGCGCATTTAATGCTGAGGCTAAGTAGAGATAAGCAATTTGATTGGTTGAGACTTGGTTCTTATTTGACTACATTCGGGGATGGAAATTTTTTGCTTAGACTTCGTAGCGATAAGCGATGTGATTGGCCAAGACTTTGGAACATAACAAATCCTCTTTAATTCAGGTAGAAAGTTTAAACTTGGTGCAGTTGTTCATTTGGTGAATGTCTTGAGTTCAATAATTAACATTTCCCACTAAAGCTAAGCAGGACTAAGCAATTACATTGGTGGGTGCTTTGGAACAAGATAATTTGATTCTAGATAATTTAGAGTTATGAAACTTGGTGTATAGTTTCACTACCAGGTACTTCAAAACCTTGACTGAGTTGTTCGTGAACATTTTCTGCTTAGACTAATTATAGATAATCAGATTGATTGATCGATATTTGTTAAAAATATTAATGTGCAATTGAGTAATATCTTTATATTTTGGGATTTCAGTGACTGTTGGATATGTTCTTTCGTCAGGGATCAACTTAAATATCTATGACACGTGAATATTGCGTAACGTTACGCTTACTAAGAATCGACAAACTTTAAAGCCGAAAACACAAATCCCACCACAAGGAAGAATTAGCATAAATTAAAGTGACGATCCCAATCTTGCTGTAACTAAATAAAATGTCCCAATCTTCATTCTGTTCGACAAATTGTACTATTATATAATATTCCAATTGATTGGTGCTATACATTTCCTTTAAACAAAACTATTTTTAAAAATCGGAAAAATTTAGGTAGGTTGGTGGTGTTCTCATAGATTGCACTATGAATGAGTCTGGAAAAACTTTCTATAAACCGGAAAAAAGGGAAATCCCACTGTATTACAGCGTGGAAAGCTATTTTTAGAACAGGAAGTCAATCAAATCTGGAGTTTAATTACCTCCAGATAGAAATTGATTTGAAAAGGTTTATGTAAAGCTTTTCAACTGTGACTGGGATTTAATTCGAACCCTCTGGACAAAAGAAATATGATTTAATAGATAATTTACACTTAAATGTGTGACACTAACGCATCTAGTACTTAGATTATGGCTATTTTGTTTTGCTGGAGCTGCCAAACCAACAAGAGTGGGGGTCATCACTTTAAAGCTATGAATATGACAGGGCATTCAGGATTTTCAGGACAGCAGGACGGGACCAAGTCCAGACATTTCATATCTTCATATTGTAGTTTCAGTGCCAAATGTGAAATAAAAGCATGTCGAGGGCATCTAACCCAGATGATTTGGAAACATTAAACGCTGCCATTTAAGATTGTTTGGAGCCCTGGACCCCTTCAATTGGGCCTTAATCTGTGCAAGATATACCTATGATTTGTCATCTACATTCTCGTTTTAGGCCAAGCATGTATGTAACAGTGAACTTATTTAACCAATACGGTAAATTACGGTACGTTTTATCATCATAAGCTAATAAGCTGACCTCTATTAGCTGATCATTACGGTACGTTGTATTATAAGCTAGCAGTGCATAGTGCTGATCTCTATCAGCTGATCAAGGATAAGCAATTGATGAGAAGATAAAGTCTTACGCTCCGTTTATAGAGTAGTTGATCGTCTCACAAGTTAGACATCCGAATATATTATACTTAATACACGTCGTGGACTCGATTGTGCTAGACAACCGAATCCATTATACTTGATAGTAGACTCGATTGTATTAGACAACCGAATCCATTATACTTTTAGTGACAATACGACTTACGGTTCTTGGTTATATTAAAATATCAAATACTTAATGCGGGAATCGTCGTTTTTTAACGTACGTACAAATAACGATTGACTTTAACGCGTGTACGCATGCACAGTCCTTAGTTTTTGAACACGAGAGCGAGAGAGAGAGAGAGAGAGAGAGAGAGAGAGAGAGAAACTGAAAATAAACAACTCCAAATATCAATTACATTTTCGGCTGATTTTTATAAATACATTAGACCATAATTAAAACGTACGGAGAAATTCGTGGCTTACTATGTAAACGCAATATGCAGAAAGTGCCTACTATATTGTAGAAGTTAAATATCCTTTATAATAATCCTATTATGTTTCCAATAATTATCACATATAGATATGAAAATAAATACACACCTAAAATAGAGCTCACGAAACACGCCCTAAAAAGATTAGAAATCGAGTGCTTTGACCAGTATCGTAAGTTTACTTTAATCATACAAGCGTGGTTAATCAAGACTACGGATATACATTTCGTTCAGCTAATTTCTGGTCTAATTTTTGTGTGCGTATTTAGAGCCAGCAACAACCTAACTTCTGAACTCACTAAGACGGCAACTAACCACATAGTTTTACCGTTAAATAAAAGTAAATTTCATAGTCTTTCATATTCCTGAAGCAATGACCCGATAAATTCCTCACTGACCATTGCTGGATTGGCTTCTGACACTTGCGCTTTTGAAGGAGTGTGTCTATTCTTCCCGTTCAATCAAATCTATCCCCAAGCACAGCAACATGAGAGCCCTTCGTTTAATCTGGGGTCTTCCCTAAAACTTTGGACAGTGATTTAAGGTATTAAAACGGTGAAAGTACTGTTCGTCTCAAAACAATATTGTTTACATTATATCCGTGTTGACAGTTGATAGCCTTGTTTGTCCCGCAATAAGTTTTTCTGCAATATTCTGCTATGCACTGGTTAATTGGGCATAATAAAATCGTTATGTAAACATATTTGGTCCAATTTGGAGCTCTGTTTGGTATTGTTACGCAGTAAGCTATCGGTTGTTAATCGGACTATTGACCAATCATAATTCAGAACAAGAATTTGCTTTCTTTACAGCAGTGAGTAGTGGGACTAATCAAACGAAACACTGCGAACAGTATGTAGTCTTATGGTGTCGGTAAGTTGCTGCGAGGGTGTGTTTAAAAGATAGAAAAATAACGAAACTACATGAATTGACTCTTAACCGAGAACCGTTACAATATATACGTCATTGGGTACAATCAACTAAAATGAGAAATAAAATCACCGAGTTTAAGCCAATATTTTAATCAAGTTCGTAACCACGTATTTTTAAAAGGCAATTGTTTGCTACTTTCAGTGCATGTGCGACCCCGTGACTGAACTTTGCTCATTTACGTCGTGGTGATCACAGATGAAACAGGTTGATAAGAAGGTAATTTTTTTTAGCACAAGGATTTGAGCACTGATATTGTATGACTCGATCTCGAGCCAGAACCATCTGATGTGGGAATTAACTTTAAGCTATTCATTAAGATATCCAGATAAGGAGACATTCTCTGGGGATTCTCTGGCTGTCCGTCTCATTCATAAGCATACAATTTGTAAGTCAGTATGGTAGACAGATAATATATTTATTAACTAATTTGTAAGTCAGTATGGTAGGCAGATAGATACATATAAATCACATATTTATTATTAACTAATTTGGAGAATGACGTCTGAGACATCTACGCGCGCCCTCTTCATTTAACGATGTTTTCCTCTATATTGGATATTGTAGTCTCCTGCTGACAAACATCAAACCAGAAAGGATGGGCTCTAGAGGGTCCATAAACTTGAAAAGCAATGCGTTAAATACTGTTAAACCCTCACTTGATTTTCCAGAGTCGTTTCCTCTTGTTTGTAGTGTAGGTCAGAGGGCCGGGTGCGACAAAACAAAAGAGAAAAACTCTTGACAATTGAAATTCATAATATATGTAGACCGTAACCCCTTGCTCGGGGAGAAAATCCTTCATAAAACAATGTATGGCGTACGTCCGCCTTTATTAAACCAGTCGATAACCCAAGGACGTACAATTATTATAGAATCGTGCCGATCTATGTGACAAAATCGCTGATAAGCACGTGTAGGTGAACTAATACAAATTCCTGTCATTTTATCTGGTCCGTTTTATTTATAAGTTATTTGATTGCCTGGCACGATGCAGGTAAGTTTTGTTAATAATGTTATTGTCTTTAGTCAAGTTTGTTAATAATGTTATTTTCTTTAGTCACGGGGGGGGGGGATGAATGGTTGACGCGTGCGAGTTTGATCACAAGGTCTGTCATCAAGTGGCGTGGTTTCGAATAACCGCTTGTACGTGACAAGGAGTAGGGTTGCCTGTCCAACCTCGTGGGTTTTCTCCGGGTCCTCCTGTTTCCTTCCATTGTTAAAGGTCCTACGCGCTAGCGAATTATTGAAAGAAACTTGAACGAAATGACCGTGCTCTTTAGTCAAGGTCTCCAATTAAAACCACACACCTTGTAACTGACGTTAAAACCACGCACCTTGCAATTAAAACCACGCACCTTGTAATGTATATTAAAACCACGCACCTTGCAACTGACGTTGAAACCACCCCACCTTGTAATTAAAACCACGCACCCTTTTATCATATTTATCATATTAGTATAGACAAGTATTATATATGTAAAAATTGATGTACATGCTAGATAGATCGCGATATAAAACATGCAGATATTATTATGTTGGCTTATTGCTAAACAAAGTTTTAATTATTTTATATATATAATAATCGCGAGAAGTACTAGGCACTGAATCCATTGGTAACTCTCTATGTACTGGAATTTCTCCATTTTAGGTGTTAGAATTGACATTATTGGTGCTGGTCGGCCATCTTGTTCATGGATATAGTCCAGGGATAGACTTTGTTGGAATTGGCTACAATTTATTGAAAGCTAATCCAGAAGGGGGAGTTGGGGGTGCTGGTGGCGTCGATCCAGGACTGAACGGTGTAAGAAAAATATTACAGCTGTCTTCAGGGACCGTCCCAAAAGAAGTTGCTTATAAGCCGAGACATAGCTGCTTACAGCAGAAATCAACACATGTTTATTATGGAAGCAAGTCTTACCAGTCGAGGCTTGGTGTTGGCGTAACTGCTTCAGGTATGGTGGTAATTATCCAACAAGATGATCAGTTGGCCATTGTTTTCTAAAAGCAACATACTATCTTGGTTAATTTTCTCTTTGAGATTTGTTGGGTATATTGTATTCACTATTTATATTCATGTTTTCTCTGATGTCGTCACAGTCGGTAAACAATTCCTTAATTATGTTTCTGCGATGTAAACAGTATAAGCCGCTTGTTCTGTTTCAAACACTGCTATTAGTAAGTGCAGGGCGACACCAACACAGATAACAAACTCACAAGACAAACCCACGGACATCACCTACAATGTATACAGATATTTTACATCAACAGAAGAGACCATGAATATAATATAAATCACGCCATGGATGTGCCTCTTCTTTTGACACGTTCTCATGGCAAATACAAGACCATGTACTTTACTTTGTCATGTTCTTTATATTTATACATTTAGAATGTTAATGTTACTTGTGATAGTTGTTAAGAGTACTTCCCCTTTAACACTAACTTTCTCGGTCAATTTAGGGATCGATCGAACACGCGACCTGCAGGCTAGCGAGCCAGCGTCTCACCCACTTAGCTACCGTGGCTCCTAGATGCCAGGAGTAGTTCTCCTTTAACACTAGGTGTACCCTATATATAAACTGATATATTGTGATACGAAATAGAAATGAGAATTTTAATATTTCCTATTCGCTTTTTTGTATTCAGTTTTGTTTTTGTGACGGATGGAACATGTACCCTATATCATGTATTCAATATACCTTGATTCCATTGAATACTGAAACGTTTTCTTGACTGATTTAGATTTAGACTATTTTTTTTTATACATTTCACCGATGTGGTTACTTATATAGTTGAAATTTTAACTACATATGCTTGCATTCGTATTTCTTGTAGCATATAGCAGATCATGACCCATGCTGACATTATACAATGGTTTCTTTGGGTTGCATTCCTGATTGCTTTCAAATTTGAGTGAAGTCTGTGTCACTACTGACACGGGACTGTACAGGGCAGTGGACGCTTACGGCTAGCCCCCAGATCCATTCATTTTTTTTTAATTGTTTGCTTGTTTGTGTTTTTTCTGAGTATGATGTCTTGCCCGTGTATTTGTTTTTGTGTAAATTTTGTGTGGTGCAGTGCCCCTGCACTTACTATTAAATATGATAAGAAACCCTAGTTGTACATTAATTTAAACGTTAAATTAATTAAAATAGTAATTGTGTTCCATATTATGTTTTTGTGTTTACTACACTTGTCAATTGCTGAAAGCCGCTCAAAGAAAATAATATATAGTTGTATGGAATAAAGACATGATAATTTACTTAATTCTTAGCCTCAGTATGTGAACTTTATATTAATATTATGTTTAATGCCCTATGTAGGACAAGGTAATACAGGAGTTGCCACAGCAGCTTTCAGTTTAAGTGCAGGTAAGTTAGTACATTGCTCTCATTAGTGTCCTACAAAATATTTAATATTGTTCAGTGTCCGTTCGAACTAGTGGGTTGTTATTATGTTAATAATACATTATACATTAATCACAAATTGATCATGGTACAGAACACAGCTGGAAGACTCTTAACTAAAACCTATGAACGTGAGCATATAACACCTGTACTTTCAAAAGCACATTGGCTTGCTATAAAACAGTGGATCATTTTCAAAATCTTACTGCTTACATACAAAGGACTAAATGACAAAATGCCGAACGATATAAAAGAAATCCTTGAACACAATAAATCTGGCAGAGGACTACGCTCTTCTTCAAAAGATCGTTTACCACACCACCATTCGCACCGGAACTCAGGAAACATCTTTTGCGTTTGCAACACTCTGAAATCAATTACCAATTAAAATCCAAATGAATGGAAACATTCAAGTCAGCATTGAAATCCCATTGTGTTCAAAATAGTTGTATCTACCAACGAGAAAGTACTTGAATGTAATCATGATATTATTATCATTATTATTATTGATAATATTGCTTCATCGTATTATTATTTTAATAGCTTATTGAATTTTAACCAAACATGGCTTTCAAATTCTAAACTCAATATTACAGGATATAAACGAGCATACAGTGAAACCAATAAAGCCGGAAACGTCATCTTTGATGATGAAACTATTTGTAATTTGGGAACTGCCAGATTCACCGAGGAACTCTCTTCACAGCACAATCTTCATGTTACCATCAACTTTGCAGCCGCTCTTTGTTCCCTTCCTGTATTATATAACAGTGCGGTTTATATGAAGTTCCTGGACGACTGGGGAACGGTTTGTTCATTATTGATACAAGTTCCATTGTCGTCCACCTCTTAGAGAACCAAGTATTTATTTTGTGATTAGCGAGAGATGAGGATGGCATACTGTTGTCTTGTTTAAAGTTATTATATGAATATACTAATATCATAAACTTATAACTGAATTGACTGATATCATAAACTTATATTTTTAATTATTGATATGAACAGAAAGCAGACATGGAATACTATCGTATTTATCTTATCTTACAGCACGTGGTAATGCAAGTTGATTTTGGTACAAAATTAATCAAAAGATATGAATCTTCTAGGACAGAATTTATAAAGCACGTACAGAAAAGTGTAAGTTAACACAAATTTCTATTAGTTTTTAGTACTCAAAGCGTGATTGTTTTAAAATTTTGCATGAAAGACTGTGGCCATGAGATGACGAACCCTATGTTATTGTGTGATCAGTTACCTTTCCGTGCAATAGTTGTTAGCCCCTGTTGTCGGCAAAGGGGGCATAACTCCTGTACTAAATGTCGTAGAGCTCTAAATATCAATAGGGTTCGACCACAGTGCTCCACACAACATTTCAAAAGAATTCGTTAAAACCGAACATCAATACTTGTCCGCTCATGACCTCAGTCCGTCAAGCAAAATTTGAAAAACAATCAGTTAACTCCATAATTAGCAAAAAGTCGTGGAATGCTGAATATTTATAAGGCTTAACAATGCTTCACACCAAATTCCAAAAGGACCCATCAACCACTAAATATAAAAGGAATCCGCTACAAACCTTAGAGTATATCGCTTTCGTGGCAAGGTTTGGGGGCGTTTGGAAACATTTTCTTTTTATTTTGCTTGAAAAATAATAGTTTATCCTATCAGCCTGTTCCCCAATTCCATTCAGACAGCCTGAATAAAAATATTGTTTAAAAACAAATCATCTTGTAAGATGTGAGGAAAGTATATTCTACAAAATTTTCACCACAAGAGTTCCACAAGATATTGGACATAGAAAAAATAGCAATTTTTTCAAAAATTTCTTCTCAGACGCCCTATTTGCCTGTGTAGTACCACATTTCACAATATTTTTCGACCACAGACCCAAAATACATTTGTGGAATGTGGTACGACACAGGCACTTAGGGAGGTCTGTGAAGAATTTTTAAAAAAGGCCAAAATATCTTGTGGAACCCTTGTGGTAAAAAACACCACAAACCCAAAACAGTGTATCAAAAGTCGAAAATCGTGTGGAAAAAAAGTTAAATATCTTGTGGAACTCTTGTGGTGAAAAACACCACAATACTCTATGAATATTATTTCAAGTCGAAAATCATACGGTTTTCGGAAAACAGAGCATAATTGTTGTACAATAGGTCGCAGAACGCTAAACATGGATAGTTTTCGTCCTCTCACGACCCCAAAGCTTCACACCAAATCCTTCGATTTTGACAGCCTCTGTCGCGTTTACAAAAGAATTAGTAACAGACGGACCGTCGGATTGGTTGACGACATAATACGACAACACTGAAATGTGAGCGTATAATAAAATAATAAAATTCAACATGCTAAGAAATGTGATGGATTGCACATTAAAGTAAATGAAGGGATTACTATTAATCCTTAATATCGTTTGTACTCCTACTCTTTTCGTTTGGTACCCCACATTATTAAGCTGGAATGTGAAAATACCAGTCTGCTCATACTTCTGTTCTAAAGCTGTTGGAGTCTTTGCATTCATCATGATACTTGAATTAGTAAGACCTATTAGAACAGAAAGAGGGTAGGGTATACATTCGTCTACATTTGTGATTATTCATTTTAGGGAGGATTTGGATTGTCGGTTGGCGGATTTCTTAGTTTAGATTTCAAAACTTTTAAAGCGAGTAGTGCATATAAGCTTCGGTTTGGAACCTATCAATCAACTCTTACATCTGGTAGTACCAATCAACCAGAACCAATTGGTCTTACCATCAAAACTATTGCAGAAGCTCTAAATAAAGATTACTGGCAAGGATCGTCAGTTTTGAAGGCTTGTGGTCACTCGTTGTCTGTTTTACGATTCAAACAAATCCATCTAGTGACGGCCTTAACTGGTTATGCTAAATTCAAACTATTTACACCACCCACAGGTTAGCCTTTAAACTTTAAACTTATCAGATCGTAACTAAATGTAACGTGCACATAAATTAAAACCAAGTTTAAACTAAATTAATTCAGATCCTAACTCGATCTAACATGCATATAAATCAAAATTAATACAGAAGACATCACAGTAGTATACGACTGAGTTTGTATCTTCCTGAATCATCATCTATTCTCTTTATTGGTTATCTTATTTTGTTATACGGATTCCACTCATCGGTAACATGATCTTAGAAAATCTGCTTTTACATGCATGTCTTTACTTTTCTTAGATCCTCGGCTACGGATTCCTGTTACATGGCCATCTGGAACAAATGGTCTTAGAAAAACTACTTCTACATTTATTGTGTTTTCTGTTGTTAGATCCTCAGCTACGGATTCCTCTTACATGGCCATCTGGAACATATGGTCTTATAAAAACTACTTCTGGATGCCCCGCTGGTAGAGTCACTTGGCATGAAGGAATGAGACATTACGATGATTACAGCCGTCATAGAGCTAAGACCTCAGAATTTGCTTCAAATTACTACATCAAAAATAGTAACGAGTGGTCTAATCCTAACCATATAGCAGGTAATTTTCATAAACTTCACACACCAGATCTTAATTTTCATATCTTAAACGGTATACATGATCCATGTCCGTTAGTATACTTTAAACGTTATGAAACATCCGTGTCCGTTTCTAAAACAAACAAAGGGTGCCAAAGAGTGAACGTTACCTTGCGTTTTGTCGAAATTATAAATATAGCATGGGATGGATTTTGGCCTGACACCCCTAACCTAAACCTACACACCTATACTACAGCTACACACCTATACCACATATATACTACACACCTATACTACAACTACACACCTTTATACCCATACTACAGCTACACACCTATACTACAACTACACACCTATACTACTTTACACACCTATACCACATATATACTACATACCTATACTACAACTACACACCTTTATACCCATACTACAGCTACACGCCTATACTACAACTACACACCTATACCACATATATACTACACACCTATACTACAACTACACACCTTTATACCCATACGACAGCTACACACCTATACTACAACTACACACCTATACTACTTTACACACCTATACCAAATATATACTACACACCTATACTACAACTACACACCTTTATACCCATACGACAGCTACACACCTATACTACACACCTATACTACTTTACACACCTATACCACATATATACTACACACCTATACTACAACTACACACCTTTATACCCATACTACAGCTACACACCTATACTAAAACTACACACCTATACTACAGCTACAACCTAACCTACAACTACTCACCTATACCACAACTACACACCCACACTACTACACGACTGTACTAAAAATACCACCTATACTAAAACTACATATATATACTACAAAAAACACATATACTACAACTACATACCTATACTACGTGTACACACCTATACTACAAGTACACACCAATACTACAACTACACATCTATAATACAAACCTATACTACAACTGCATACCTATATTACAACTACACACCCATACTACAACTACAACTACACACCAAGACTACAACTACCTACCTATACCACAAATATATTACACACCTATACTACAACTACACACCATCACCATCACATAACACCTATACCACCTATATACTACTACCACACACATAAACCGTCATATATGAGGTGGGTTTGACACATCTAAACTACAATCATATCATAACTTGGGCTTTACGTACTGTGTTTGTCTGCCAAGCCTACTCTACAACCGCATCATAAGATCGACATTGGTCCGACACACCTAAACCGCTGTATCATGGGATGATAATTGCCGATTTGTTGTTTGGAACATTTTCAGGTACCAAAGGTCGGGATATCGACATAGAGTTCTGTATGAAGGGAGATAATAAAATCACTGAATATGATGGTGATTGGCCAGCTGGAGATTATTGTATTCTGAAATATGGCGACTGTCCTAAAGGTAAATTATTACATGGACGTTTTCTTGGGGTGTAGGAAAAGTTAAAACATGGGTTGACAAAATAATATTAAAAGGGACTAAAACAAATATTGGACCAGACATAACGTCGTTATTTCAGTTCAATTCGACCAATTCGGACCACACCTACATTTGTCTACAACACATCTCTTGTCAATTGTGAACGAGAGGACATGAGTTACAATTTGATAAATACATATATTTTATTTCTATTCTTCATTGTCAATAAATTAGTTATGGCATGAGTTTATCAAAACGCAACTTAAATTGTTTAAGAAATATTGCGAGAATAACAGGAAAGGAGGTCTAAGTTCAAGGATAGATTTCTAAAAACGCGTTATTGGAAAGTTACCATTTCATCTTTGGCATGAGTGACCAATCACATGATTAATGGCTGTGAATCTGAGAATATATAATTAATAAAGTGTGCGTTCTACGGCAGACAGCAATGTAGTTCTTGTAGGGAGGAGATGTAGGAATTTCCGCTAGCAGACTCGCTGAGTCTTCATGGGAGCGGGTTAGAGAGAATGACTTTATTATAATGCTTGTAACTATATATCTTACGTATTGGAGCTTAATATAAAACTGTAATCAAGAAACTCTGGTATTTGTTGTTCCTGTTCATGATATCATTTAAGATGCAGTATATTCAAACACAATGTAAAGTCGTCATTAATGGGGAATGTCAGAATGACATTTAAAGATACGTCCAGGAATTATATATGCGACCAGAAACAATACTAGACGATCACGGGCTGTTCCAAAATATGTAGTAAGAAAAGATGCATGGGTTATACGCCGGATGTGGCGACCGGTTTTAGCTACCTCCCGTTCTCCATGTCTGACAGACGACCCATTGTGCTACACAAGTTTTTCTCCTGTGACAGCGCTATCTTAGTAATAAGAAAGTTTAAAGAGCGACAGAATACGAGATGTTATATAATGCATTGTCGTGGTCCTGTTAGTAGTATATGAATCCTATAAATTCAGTTGTTGTGATAGTCTGATCAAGATGTTATAGAATGCCACGCCATGGTCCTGTTAGTAGTATATGAATCCTATAAATTCAGTTGTAGTGATAGTCTAATCACTACATTCATACTTATACAACCTGATACATGTTTGTATGTTTTCCATTCTCCACAGGCTTCCAATCGGGATCCATCTTCTGGGATGATAATGACACGAGAAATCATAATTTTCAGGGCGGAACTGTACCAGACGGCCAGTACGATGCCGATACAAGAATAGATTTTTGTTGTAGGTAAGTATCCAATGATAAATACCAGTATGATACCAAAACAGGATCAGTTTTCTGTCGTAGGGTAAAATATTACATTATAAATGATACCAATACAGTTTTCTGTGTAGTTTACAGATTTAAAATCCACCCAATAACTCGATCAGACAAATCTACACAACAACCGATTTAATAATATATAATAATTCATTAATATTATTAATAATAAAATAATATTAGAACAAATACAAGTTTGAATATAAAAAATTACAAATTATAAAATACTATTAGGGGAAATGTGTATAGGTACAAATATAACAACTTTGATTATAATCAATGTACAAGATATTACTTACAGTATTCTTCCAGCTTTATCAGTATTCGGTTGAAGTCTCCTTTTCTCTCAGCTCTGAAGTAGTCAGTTGTAGACAGTTCTCTTTAAGATGTCGTCTTGACGTCTACGTAGTAACTCAATAATTGGCAGAATTAAACAGGATGAATAATCTTGAATCCGTCTTGGTAACAACCAACAACATGAATCCTAAACTTGGATTACAACAGAGAGATAATTTCTCGAAAAACCGTGAGATAAATCGAGAACATCGACCACGTGGTTACAAAAGATTCCAAAGGACGATTCTAGAAAGTTTGATTGCTAATAAACAATAGATTTCGATAAATTATCATAACCCTATCACTATCATAGTGTAAAATATTCCATTTATAATACCAGTGCGATACCAACACATGATCAGTTCTGTGTTATAGGTAAAATATTCAATTGATAATACGATTGTAGTAAATAACTTACTATATATGAGATGTTATAATTTTTAATAATAATAATCTTTATTCCAACTGCTTAATCAGTTAACACCATATCCTTTCCACCCCACTCTCTGTCAGCCCGTGATGTTACACCATATCCTTTCCACCCCACTCTCTGTCAGCCCGTGATGTTACACCATATCATTTCCACCCCCCTCTCTGTCAGCCCGTGATGTTAGTCCTATCAGTTACTCGCCTGGTAGTTATAGAGCGAGTGGCGACTTAAAGACGTTGAAACTGATTTTTATCATTCATAATTTCAGACAGGATGCTTTACCCACCCATGAAATCCTGCTACCAACAGAAAAACCCTTCATTTTGTTTAAATATACCCGAGAATGTCAGCATATAAAGGACATGGTTGTGAGGGAAGAATATATAGTATGGACAGATGACAATTACCACGGTCACGACAAGGTTACAGGAGCCCACCCTTTTGATGATGGTGGACACGATCTGCACAAATTACATTTTTGTTATTATGCTAAATCAGGTTCATCATTAATAGGATAAATGGTTTAACAATGTTCTCGATGACAATACTAAATGTTTTAAACCTTGAAAATAAAACTGTTTAAACCATTCTTCTTTTAACTAAAAAGACTATATTTCGCATCATCTTCCCGAAAGCGTATCCGTATTCCAATCCAGGGTACTCGGGGATTATTTGGTTATGATTATCGACCAGAATGTCAATGTAGTGCATCAGGATACGTATGCTTATCTTTGATAGAACACCGAATATACCTTCCTTTTTCTTAATACCTTTCCATTCTATTTTCTAATAAGGCGTGTTGTTTTACGTTTGGACTAACAAAGGTGGTATTGTTAAAGATCGTGACATGGACATGACATGACACTCTGTGTACTAGTCTCAAACTTGCTTTACTAAATCTCACTAGTTAGACAACCGACTCCAATATACTTAATAGTTATACGAAATTTGAGTTCAAGCATCATCACTGTATAAAACTATATGAAGCGATTTTAAAATCGAATAGACTAAATATTGTGACCTCTAGAGAGTTCACACGCTGTAAAACGAACGTGATTTTTCGTACAGTCAGGGACCATAAACCACGAAGTTACAATCTGACATGCACGAATATCGAAAAGAATCGTGATCTTTAGACATACCTAACTACTAGTTATCAGCTGTTCAGAAGTGCTCATAGTATAATCCCGATTGTGTAGTATCACTGCTCCGATAAACTAAGTCTCGATTGTGCAATTTCAATGACTCTCGTGTTTCAATCAATTGAAAACGACGCCCGCCCCCCCCCCCCTGATGTTCTAAAGAGTTGATTCTAAAACGACGATCCCCCCTGATATTCTAAAGAGTTGATAATGGGCTCGTCAAGTGAGGAATGTCTAAATAATTATTCATATAACATTTAAATCGTGGCCATACGATTGTCCTAAGAGTTGATTATAGGATTTACATGTAAATAAAAGTCCAATTTATGATTTGTACAGCATTGCAGACAAAAATCAAACAAGACATGCATACTGCTCCATGGTATTAAACATTTCATTCTATCGTAATATGTAATCTAGAAAGTACATTAGCAATGCATCAGTTAAATTATATTACAAGATATCTTGTTAGTTTGTTCATTAGGGCTGCCAGAAACTATATGATACTATTCTGGCACCGGCTTCAAAACACTAACGATCATGTTAATTCTGTGTCACAGGTCCATATTCCGTGGACATAAATATTCACACTTTACGTACTTTCAGTGATAAAACTTTATAAATACGTATTTGTGACGGTAATAAAATATACATACACGGCCCTGATATTCCACATATAGTATATAACACAGGCTGTATAAATCAGCTTCTGTCCTGAGTTGGTTGATATAGTAACCAACATTCATATATCTAAGGCCGGCTCAAGCTTTCATGGTTAAAAATATAACCGGGACCTTGCATCAACAGTGTAAGGGGGGAGGGGGTATTCATTCTGGTCACTGTTCGCCACACTCACACGCGTGTAATTTGTAATTCTGTATAGTAGATAGATAGGTTTATTTGGCGCAACATAAAGAATTATATTTATTTACGGTAGAAAATACTTATAGAACTAATATAATATTGAGGCATGCAATACAATTGGTCAGGTATGCTATATCCAATTATGTTATATGAAGATAGGAACAGATTGATGTAAATATGGCGGATGATATGGTGTCTTCAGCTAGTGATTTAATATGATTTTAGGGTCAAGAATAGCATCCATATTCCACGTTTTAGTCAAAGTGGCTTGCCAATATCCACATCGCACGTTTTAGCCATAGTGACTTCCCAGTATCCATATTGCGCGTTTTAATTATACGTCAGGCTGACTGTTAACTAAATCAACCCTACAATCGTTTGTATTCTGAATGTCTAGAGTTGGTCACTCCACAGATACAATAACAACTGTCTGACAAAGATGACAATGTATATTGTTTTGTATTATGACAATTTGTTGTATTTTAATTGATTTTAAGATAAATCATTTTATTACCCAGATGATACGATATGTGCTTTATTGACTCAACATGTGTCGTATAATAGTTCCGTGACATATCTTTCATTTCCACAGAGCACACATGGGTTGATTCAAGATGGCTGCACATGTTTCACACTTGTAATCGTGTTTGGATAATAATCAGTAGCATATAAAAATATCGTTTGTCGTTCTATGTCGCTGCCTTTATTTTCTACTTTTTGTTTCCTTGTTTGTGATTGTACATTAGACTTTGCACATATTCCTTAATGTTCATTCCATTGAACTAATTTATTTCTATGAGTCATAGGGGGGTGGATGGCTGAATGGTTAGCATGCGCGCGCTGTATCATAAAGTCTGTCATTGAGTCGACCGGCGTGGTTTCGAATGCCCGTTTGTACGTGGCAAGGAGTAGGGTCGCCTGTCCAACCTCGTGGGTTTTCTCCGGGTCCTCCGGTTTCCTCCCACTGCTAAAGACCCCTACGCACAAGCGAATTATGTAAATACAATTAAACCATATGTTAATCCCGAAATGACCTAGTTTGTGTCGAGTGGACGTTAAACCCCATTTCTCTCTCTCTCTCTTTCTCTCTCTCTATGAGTTATATGTATATATCACACTTTTCAATAAGGAAAGCTTATCCAATGTATTTGGCCGCTTTATCCATGTATATTTATTATAGATTACATAAGATTTTATCAAGTTTTGGATACGTGGATTATATTTATCTATAACATAAGTTTACCCATTGGCCAATGTTTGCAATACTTTGGAAGCTACTGTCAAATCCATTTGTTTTTATTTATAATTGAGATAAAAAAAAGAAAATAGTTTACAGTTTTAGTTCAAGGTTTAAACAATTCATATTGTAATCTAGTATAATTTATCCAATCAATGATGTGCCGGTTTTAGAATACTGACAAATGGTTAATGTGTGCTGGTGGGACCCACCACTATCCATTGGGTGAGCTCCTGTAACCGAGTCGTGATTATGGGACTCCTCGTCCACCCATCTCATATAATGGATAGTCGCTTTCATACCTGCTACTTGTTGACATTCCCTGTTATATTTAAGCAAGGTAAAAGGTTTTTCCGTTGGTAGCATAATTGCATGGGTTGGTAAGCTATCCGATCTGAAAATAATAATGATAAAAATCAGTTTAAAGTCCATGGGCCTAATGTGTCTAAGTCTTCAATACCCCAATAGGTTATTTCGGGACTAACATTGTACTAGTTTGCCCCTTGTATTTGGATGAACGACGGATAACAATTGAGACTCTCCCAACACGTCAGAGAAACATACAAAATACTACTTTCTGGATCTTCCGAACTTACCAATGCTACCAACTTTTCCATATTTTCAATAGTTCACAATTTCATAGAAATTACCAAACGATATTAATTGGTTAAGTAATTTTATATATGTTACACACTAGCGGGATATTATTGAAAAGTTATTATGTCAGTTGTGACACATGAAAGCGGGATTAATGAAATATTCTTATCATGTCAGCAATGACACGCGAAAGTAATATAATAATAATAATAATAATTCATTTACATAGCGCCAACAATTCAACTCGTAGAGCTGCTCCTGGACGCTTTAAATAGGTACCAATAAAATCACATCAATCATAGACATTAATCAATGCAAAAGACATAATCGTTACAAAGCACATAGAACATGGTTTAATACACCCGTATTGAATCAGTTGTATGGTTGATTAAAAAGTTAATCTCTCATTGCCAGATTATTGACCCATTACCAAATGGTTAGGCTGAGTTCTATAATGTCAGTTGACGTGTAAAAGTAATTTGTACAGAAAGCTTATCTGACATTATGTAATGGTCCAGTCGTGTATTCGTTTTGACATTCTTTGATTCCGGAGCCACACACCCAGCACGTGTCTGTAGCTGACACTTTCTACCCAATCGGAGCATAGTCCATCCTCGAATGAAAATTATTCAATCAGGTCACATTGTATGGGTGTGGGTGGGATTTTTGAGGTGGGGGAGCTGACCAGGTTCAAGGGGTTAAAAGTGAGGATCTAAACGACAGATCAATGCTCCACTATGAACTGAAATCTTAGCTCTTGATTTTAAGCAGAGCCTCGATCATCATTTTAAATTCGGTACGATAAAAAGCATAGTCTCGATTATCCAATTTTGGATTCAATGATTGATGAGTTGATTATGGTTTGGATAAGTTAATTCATTTTTAATAAATAGTTTATTTCAGGTCCAAAGAACGAGCTGAGATAAGCAGATTTAACTCTCGTATAATGTATGTTTAATAATATTAGAATAAATTGACATTAATATAGGGAACTATATATTTAGTTACAATGGAAGGAACTATTGTTGCAGGAGAGTATGCCCTGTATGATTTAATATAATAGAGATGACAAATGTTTAAAGATTTAATACCATGTATTATTTTTATAAATTTTGTAATTTGTTTTAATTGTTCTGTGCTATGTTACTGCTGTGCCCTTCTTTTTCTTTTCAGGTAATTTTTATCTGGGGAGAGTCTGCCTATAATTTTTAAACGCTGGAGTTGTGAACCGCTTTAAAGGACATTTAATCGTTAACTGTATGGAACGTATTAGACGAACGTTTTTTGATATATAAATAATCCACGGGTGCGGCTATGTTTCTTGTTTCCAACGGTTTTTTTTTCTATCCGCGCTGATGACGCCAAATGTCAGTCAGCTGGACCTCCTGTTTTAATCCACCCACTCCGTCTTCATTAGCCCAGTTCGGAGCAGAACAGTAGGACGTTAAACCCTATTTCATTTCATTTTTTATTTTTAATTCACCCTCTCTGCACTACAGCGATTTTATAAGTGTGTTTTAAGGTGACTTGTTGATGTACAAGGGCTTTTTTATTTTGCGTTTTTAGGTGTAAATAATTTAATTAAATCAACCTGTCCATAATATCATATATAGTGTATTGGACGTTAAATCTGTAAAAAACAACAACAACGATAGACGGTCAAGTTAAGAATAAGATTTTGGGATCCCATAACACGCAAGTTAACTAAGGAATCATTAACTAAGGAGTTTTGTACATTATATGTTTGGAAGAATAAAAGTATATATGGAGTTGAAGATCCAATGGAATATTGTACCTACAACAGATAAATGGTTCTGTGCTGCTATCTTCTATTATCTATACTGGAATAGTATACCTACACGACCGAGGTGGTCTTGTGCTG
Organism: Patella vulgata; assembly: GCF_932274485.2. Lineage (NCBI taxonomy): Eukaryota > Metazoa > Mollusca > Gastropoda > Patellidae > Patella > Patella vulgata. The sequence continues at coordinate 1,348,892 of NC_065886.2, read as the reverse complement.
GTATGGGACTGGTATCTATAATGAAATACCTACCTACAACAAAAGTCCATTCTTGTATTTGAAGTGTATTCTCCATCAGGTAGAGTGCCTGACTTACTATCAGTATTTCCACTAGTATCCGGATCATCCCAATATATGGATCCTGTTTGGAAGCCTGTAGGAAAGTAAATCAAGCAGAAATATAGCAGGTTAATGTTAAATATTTGCTATTGATCTTTTATCACACTGAAGTGGAGAACACGATTCATACGCTTCCAACATCTAATTACAGACCAAAGTTATATTTCACAATAAGAGATGTTATTTTCACAATAAGATCTGAATATCCCGTATTTTTTCGCTGAAATATTGTGTAGTCGTGTGACAAAATATGAATGGACAGTAGAGAGATAAACTCAGGGAATTTGCTAAGATTTTATTGTTTACTTTTAACTTAACTTTTCCTACACCCCAACAGAACGTCCATGTAATAATTTACCTCTGGAACAGTTGCCATATTTGAAAATACAATAATCTCCAGCTGGCCAATCACCATCAAATTCAGTGATTTTATTATCTCCCTTCATACAGAACTCTATGGTCGTACTGCGACCGCCTGAAATAAATTATATGGTCAATTGAAACAACAAATTTTATGGTCATTTGAAACTACAAATTAAATTATATGACCATTTCAGTCCGGTTTCTGCCAATGTTCGAGGACTAAACGGTAACTCGGACTAAGCAAAATGATCAACAGAAAAAGAAAGTAAACTTCAAACTTGCAAATTAAATAATTTGAAGATATTCTAAAGATAGCATGGGTGGATGTCTGAACTACTACTGGTGGCGCTAAACATGACTCGCAATAAAATATAGGGCAGTTTCTCTTGGCTCTGGACAAATGAATATATCTCAGAGGTTTATTGAATGAAACTTTATGCTTTGACTGGTTATTAAATTTGGAGAAAATAAAATCAAAATGCAATGATGAAAAATTGTGGTATAATACCAAGCAAATACATGTTAATGGAAATACCTGATACAACGTGAGTGAAGCGGTTTTTATGACGGACACTGTTGTCGCCTTGATGCCTCATTCCCGGATGCCATGTGACTCTACCAGCAGGACACCCTGAAGTTGATTTAACGAGTCCATATGTTCCTGCTGGCCATGTGAGAGGAATCCGTAGCTGAGGATCTAACAAAAGTAAACACAATAAAATCAGATAATGCCTGAATAGAATAACTGTTGTTTTAGGATAACAGCTCTATGCAGATGTCATACAGTTGGAAAACTATTTTAAATTCTGAAATAGCCAAAACCCCAGTGATAAACAAACATAAAATCCCGGATTGTCCCAAACCCTTAATAACTAAATGGTCACAAAAGAGAATTCATTTTGATTGATGGAAATAATACTATACAGTCAAACATTTGTACATACATATCCGTTTGACTGAAATACTAGTCGACATTTATTATTATGCGGTACCGGATTTACCAATGTGTATAATAGATTTGGCACTGTGATAAACATCAACCATGATCACCAGCTTTGTTTATTGTGTTTAAACCACATTTTTATCTTCCTGAGGGCGTGGAATTGAAGGAGGTCTCATATATGGCACTGACATATAAATATATGATCACAAGACATCTTAATCTCAGGGTGTAGAGATTTGGAGTACCTTTATGGCCTCCCTTCATCTAATGACACATTTACAACCACCGTCCTACTGTGATGTCTTCTGAATTAACTCAGCTTGAACTTGGCTTTAATTTATATCCCCGTCACATTGAGTTAGAATCTGATAAGTTTAAAGACGTAAGACTAACCTGTAGGTGGTTTAAATAGTTTGAATTTAGCATAACCAGTTAAGGCCTTCACTAGGTCGATTTGTTTCAAACGCAAATCAGACAACGAGTGGCCACATTCCTTCAAGACTACCGACCCTTGCCAGTAATCTGTATTAAGAGCTTCTGCAATAGTCTTGATGGTAAGACCAACTGGTTCTGGTTGACTGGTACTACCAGATGTAAGAGTTGATTGATAGGTTCCAAATTTAAGATTATATGCACTACTGGATTTAAACTTGTTGAAATCTACACCGAGTGATGCTCCATACCCGTTGTATGTTCCGCTAACCGAAAAGCCAACCCCTCCCTAAAATAAATAATCAAACAAATAGAAGACTAGGGATATGGCTGGAGACAAAGTAGCTACACGTCCAAGGGAAATAACTCTAAATATTCATCGATATTATGGTGGGAGAACAACCTTCCGTGAAAGATTAATAATATTGATATACCTATAATATATATTTTAACATTACGTATATCCACCAGGTGGCCAACATGTACTGAACATCACCTCAGCAAGACAGCGATTCTGTGCCATCTTGGGTGGGGGGGTGGACGGCCGAATGGTTAGCGTGTGCCCTATGTATCAGAAGGTCTGTCATTGAGTGAACTGGCGTGATTTCGATTCCCCGGATGTACAAGACAGGAAATAGAGTCGCCTGTCCTCCGGTTTTTCTCCCACTGGTTAAGACCCTTTCGCGCAATTGAAATAAAATTGAACCATGTATTAGTTTGTGTCGAGAGGACGTTTAGTAATAGTTAATGCCGGAGAACCCATAGCAAGAAGCAAACAACAAATATCAAATCCTATGAATAGATCGGGTGGCCAGTGATCAGTGTGCTGTACTGTCCCAAGGAAATCTGAGTACCAACCACTATTTGGAATTTGGTTTCACTTACACTTTTCTGTACGTGATTTATAAATTCTGACAAAGTTGACTGATATCTTTTGATCACTTTTGTACCAAAATTAACTTCCATAATCACGTGCTGTAAGATAAATACAATATTACTCTATGTATGTTTTATATTCAAATCAATAAATACAATTATACGTTTGTGATATTCGTATATACAATTTTAAGTTTATAGTATTCGTATATACAATTATGAGTTTATAATATTCGTATATAAATTATACGTTTATATTATTCGTATACACAATTATAAGTATATAATGTTCCTATATACAATTATAAGTTTATAATACTAATTGTGTATTGGGTCGTCATTCAGCGGGCCGCCATTTTACAACCAGAAAAGAATGAATGAAATCAGCAGAGGAATGCTGTGTAAATAATTGAAAATGAAGGGGTATTCATCTGTTGAATATCTGCTTCCAGTCTGAACATTATGACAGTGTCATCGGAATTTAGCCAGAAAGACAAGGGTGTAGGGTTGCTGTGACGGGGAGAAAAAAAATAAAGACAAACCGTTCCCCAGTCGTCCAGGAACTTCATATAAGCTGCAGTGTTGTATGTTCTAGGAAGTTTACAAACAGCAGATACAAAGTTATTGGTTACGTGAAAGTTGTGCATTCGTGAGAGTTCCTCGGCGAATCTCGCTGTTCCATAGTTACAAATAGTTTCGTCATCAAAGTGTACGTTTCGGTTTTTTTGGGCTTCACTGTATGCGTGATTATATCCTGTAAAATTGACTTGAGGTTAACTGTAATGTTATTTTGGTTGGTGATGAAATCCTACGAAAGCATTTATAGGGTAGTTGTTCAAAAGAAGGTATGGCAACTCAGTAGACAGTTACTGGATTCTAGGGAAGCACACAGAACAATGTTGGGGTGTCACTAACTGAAAACTGTCATCTTGTTAGCTAGAATGACGTTAGCAGCGCTTTGTACGTGTTGCGCGAATGGCTTACAGTTGCTAGGTTGATGAGTGGGAGACTGTAACGTGCAGATTAAACGGCAGAACATTTACATTGTAAATGGATAGTGAGTAGCGACAAATACAATCCGTGAAAGGTCCTTGCGATTTAATGTTTTGTGGGGATTTGAAAAATAAATTAGATAAAAAGGTGTTTTGATCCCTATCAGTCGGTTTGGGGAAACATCTATAAAATTCAATAACCATTAAAAATAATTTTAAGGTAATTTAACATTAAGTAATTTAACAATCCACCATTTCCTAATGTCTATTGCGGACAATAATAAGAGCCGGGTGCTGACATACCTGCACTTAAACTGAAAGCTGCTGAGGCAACCTCACCATTTCCCTGTCCTAAAATAGATGATGTCAAATATTAGATATAAAATTAAATTTATAACATTGACATTTATAAATGAACATATGTACCACACAAACAGACCAAAGTCGTCATTTTATATACATAATGTTTATTAGTTAAATATTTAGTAATTAAACTGTAGTCATTAAGTTGGCGTTATATCATGACTATTGAATGGTTTGTGTAATCAATAGTGATTGTTATCATAATATGTATACTAAGCATTAATTTAGAATAATGCTCATTTATATGTTTTAATGACAAGAATTACCATTACTGAAAGGCCCGAGTTCAAAAGTAAATGGTATCGGCTTATCAGTGATAACAGGTGCGTCTTCACATTAAGGTAATATATAATATGGCTAACGTATTAATTCTCATGTATCTATCCCCTAGAACACAATGGCGGTGATGATGGTATGTTTGGTTCCTCGTCCAATTGTCTATAAGTAAATGGTATCGGCTTACCATTCATAACAGGTGCGTCTTAACATTAAGGTAATATGTAATATGGCTAAGGTATTAATTCTCATGTATTTATCCCCTATAACACAATGGCGGTGAGGATGGTATTTTTGATTCCTCGTCTAAATAAATTATATATGAACCACTTGTACACGGAATGTACATGTTTGATACTCGTTAAACATATTCTAGTCCACCAATTTCAATCATCAACAGATCTCCGTGTTTGATGATAATTAATGTTACCAACATACCTGAAGATTTTAAACCAAAACTTAACCTCTTCTGGTATGACTTGGTTCCATAATAAATATGTGACGATTTCACTTGTAAGCAACTGGATCTCTTTTGATAAACAACTTCTTTCGGGACGCTACCTGAAGACAGCTGCAATATTTGTCTTACGACTTTCAATCCTGGATCCACACCGCCTGCACCTCCAACTCCTCCTTCAGGATTAGCTGTCAATAAATTGTAGCCAATCCCAATAAAGTCTATCCCTGGATTATATCCATGAACAAGGTGGCCGACAAGCACCAATAAAGTTAGTCCAAATAGCTAAAATGGAGAAATCTCAGTACACAGATGATGTCAATATTCCCTAAAATGACTTTCCCTGTAATGGAAGTCCATATTAACTCATGCTAATTTCAACATAATATAGTCGAATCTACTATCATATTAACATTTGTATATATTGTATGAATCACCCTCTACCTGGCATGTGCGTCAAGTTTTATGTAATGCATAAATGAATGAAATGAGTTTTACATCCTACTTTTCGGCAAAAACAGGCCCAATAAAAACGGTGATATCGGGTGGCTAAGTAAACGGGTACACTTTTTATATATTTCATTTATATCATTTTAATAAAACGTTTCACATGTCGTACCATAGTGCAGGTCCTCCGCATAAATGGTGTTAACATTTTGAAAAGGAATGCCAAATCAAGTCTTGCCAGATTGAGAAATCAGATCTGTTTACATAAAAAAAAGATCAATAATTTTTTCCTTTGCAAAACACTTAATAGCTACAGTTTTAATCGTGTTCAAAAGGTTTCCCACAAAGAGGGATAACTCCAAACGGAATGTCGAGGAACACTAAATATCGATAGAGTTTGTCTCTCGTGACCATAATGCTTCCCACCAAATTTTTTAAAAAAAAACTCTTCCAATCACTGTAGCCTCTATCGCATCCCAACGTTTTCGACAAAACGGAAAAGCCCCAGACCTTTGAATATCGATATGGTACACTTTCTCATGATCCAGATGCTTCGCAACAAATTTAAAAACTGTAGCTTGTTCACGGGGTTTTCGCAAAGGGAGGGTAACTCTTCTCATCTTATGACGGCAAGATGTCGTTAATAAATGTAGCTCCCATCTATAAATTTTGTTCACGATTTTTTTTCGACTAAAGGGTCAGTACTGTAGTACGAAAGGTCACAGAATGTTGAATATCGACACTGTTCGCTCATGACCAAGATGCTTCATATCAAATTTGAAAAGAATCCATCGAAAACTGTATATCGACGGACAGGATGAAATTTTCGTGTTTGAAAAAGATGTATGTGTAAGGTTACCATATGGGAGGAATTATATATTTAACAAGTTTATGATGCTTAGCCTGTCATGATTCCAATGCTTCAAACCAAATTTGAAAACAAATAATAAACAAGAACTTATGTATGCCACCATCATCCCTTTGTCCAAATTCAATGACTCACACCATAAAAATGAAAAGAATCCATATATAATTGTAGCATTTAGAGTGAGCACCAATTGGTACATAATGCTATTGAAAATTTGAAAACAAATTACATAAACACTATAAACAAGAAATTTTATATGACACCATCTCTTGTTCCAAATGCAATGTGTCACACCATACAAAAGAATCCATCAATTCTTGTAGCCTTCAGAATGAGCACGAATTAGTACATACTGCTATTGGAATAAATCTCGGAGATAAATTATCGGATATTCATGACCTCAATGCTTCAAATTTAATTTTGAAAACCGTAGCCTCTATTAGCTAATCTATGATTAAAACATTAATAACAGAACTTACATGCATGGTGCCAGACAATCAACTACTCTATAAATAAAACGAACCAGATAATATTATATGACAAAACATCTGTTTATCATTTATAAGTGCACATAATACCGATATATGATAAAACGGTCGCCGTGTAAAACGTACAGATGTTGAACTTTTATCAATAAGAATTAAAATATGCCGGTGACTTCAATTATTGCTTGTAATTATATAGCAGTTACAGAAAGGAAATACCTATTTCATTTTGTTAGAATTTCTTATATCACATGATATACATTTGATGTGGATTGGGGGGGGGGGGCGAATGGTTAGCACGCGCGTGCTGTATCATAAAGCCTGTCATTGAGTCAACTGGCGAGGTTTCGAATCCCCGGTTGTACGTGACAAGGAGTAAGGTCGCCTGTCCAACCTCGTGGGTTTTCTCCGGGTCCTCCGGTTTCCCCTCACTGCTAAAGACCCCTACGCGCAAGCGAATTATTGAAATAAAATTAAACCATATGTTAGTCCCGAAATGACCTAGTTTGTGTTGATTGGACGTTAAACCCCATTTCTCTCTCTCTCTTGGTGTGGATTGACCACTCTGTAGACATTCAGAATACAAACGATTGTAGGGTTGATTTACTTAACAGCCAGACTGGCGTATGACTAAAACATGCAATATAGATAGATGCTGGCAAGTCACTATGACTAAAACATGCAATATGGATACTGACAAGTCACTATGACTAAAACCTGCGATATGGATACTGGCAAGTCACTATGATTAAAGCATGCAATATGGATACTGCCAAGTCACTTTGACTGGAACGTGCAATATGGATACTTTCCTTGACCCTAAAATCAAATCACTTAAAACTACTAGCTGAAGGCTTCATATCATTCGCCATATTTAGTGCTAGCGTTTAACATATACAAACGTAATTCAGTATGGTGGACCAAAATATTCCCCGCCCCTTTTACACTGTTGATATTTTTAGCCATGTGTCAGAAGCTGAGTTATACAACCTGTGTTATATATTATATACTATATGTGGCGTATCAGGCCTGTATATGATAATTGTATTTGGTTACTGCATAAATAGGTATTTATAAAGTTGTATCACTAAAAGTACGTAAAGTGCGAATATTTATGTCTACGGGATATGAACCTATGACACGGGATTAACATGACCGTTTGTGTTTTGAAGCGGGTTCCAGAATGGTATCGTATAGTTTCTGGCAGCCCTAATAAGAAAACTAGCAAGATATCTTGTACGATTTACCTAACTGCTAGAATTAAATGTACAATCACATTATAAATATGCATATTATTATTATTATTATTACACCTGTGATGCATAACGATAGGATTGTCCCTATTGAGTCCTCGATCTGCTACGTGCAGATATGTTCGGTACATTAACACGACTGACCTCTATATATGATACGAACTGATAGCATCAGCACGATTACTCCACGATTAAAATCACGATTCCATTTGCAGCATGAATCGTGATAGTGGGAACCTAGCATGAGTGATTTAGTGGAAAGGCATCGTGATGGAATGGATGACAATAGGCCTACCATGTAATTTAGTTACTGCTCATTTGAATTACATACCTACAAGTAATTTCATAAGATTGGACAGGATGGGGATGTCGAGCAAAAAGGATTAGAAATATATTATGTAAGGGCTAAATCATCCGTTTACAGGTCTTGTTTTTTGCCTGCAATGCTATATAAATTATAAATTACTGTCCGTTCCAGGTGATACTTCGACTCGCAAATTGCTCGCCATTTCTCCAATGTTTAATTTAAACGACTAGACCTTTGTGAAATATACACGTAAATTCACACGATGGAGATGTGGTGTAAAGTGCACGCTTTGAGTAAAAATGCTTAAAGGACAATATTGATGTCAGTCATTATCACATATGTGATTGAACTGGTTAAACAAAAAAGTAATCGCATGTCACTAAATAAGGGAAAACGAGAAAAATAGAAGTAGTCCGTACATTCCCTTACTTTTACTCATTCTATACTTAATAAAAACATGGCAATGCACGGACTATTTCGCTTTCTCTTATCTAGTGACAGTCAAGTATTTTTTTGAATTATCAGATATCCTTCCACAGTGAGCAGTTATATAGAAGGATAACTCGTGTTTTCCTTTTGAGTTCGTCACTTCCCTCTTTTGAAATCTTCAGAACATATATTTCGTAGCAATGATCCCGGTGTTAAACTTATATTTGGAATGTGTTTAAAACAGTTCTATCACATATGTGATAATGACTGACATCAATATTGTCCTTTAAGGATGAATACTGTAAAAGCTAAATCGGTCGTTTGCAGGTCATGTTTGTTTTTGGTTTAAAATGCTGTACAAATCATAAATTATACTTTTATTCACAAGTAAATCCTATAATCAACGCTTTAGATCATTTTGATGAGACAATCAAGGTTATACTGTGAACACTTCAAGGGGCGATAACGTCGTTCAGAAACTTATAGGTTGTTTGACAAAAAATTTGTATCTGATTTTGATAAAACTTAACATGCATCTTTAAAAGCCAAGATCACGGTTCTTTTCGATATTCGCGCATGTCAGATTATAACTTCGTGGTTTATGTTCCCTGATTGTACGTCAAATCACGTTTATTAGCTTGTGGACCCTCTAGAGATCACACAAAATAGTCGATTTTAAAATCCGTTCATAGGTATTACTGTTACTTTGTCTGTAATGATGGTTGAGCTCCAATTTAGTAATAATCGATCCTAAATTGCCTGACAAAATGGACGCTCCTCGTTTGCAACTAGTGTAAAAGTACGTAATAACCAATTAATCCCCGAGATCCGTGGATTGGAATACGGATACGCTTTCGGGTCGATGATGCGAAATATAACCTATTTAGGTAAAAGAAGAATGGTTTAAACAGTTTTATTTTCAAGGTTTAAAAACAATTAGTATTGTCATCGAGAACATCGTTAAACCATTTATCCTATTAATGATGAACCTGATTTAGCATAATAACAAAAATGTAATTTGTGCAGTTTGCTTCCACCATCATCAAAAGGGTGAGCTCCTGTAGCCTTGTCGAGATTGCTGAAAGGGTAATCCGTCCATACTATATATTCTTCCCTCACTTCCATACCCTTTATTCGTTGACATTCCCGGGTATATTTCATCAAGATAAAGGGTTTTTCTGTTGGTAGCAGGATTTCGTGGGTTGGTAAACTATCCTGTCTGAAATTATGAATGATAAAAAATCAGTATATACACAACCTACTCTATCACTATCAGATACAGGCGAGTAAATGATATCGGTTACATCATGGTATGCTGGAGATAGGTGGAAAGGATATGGCGTTTACTGATTAAGCAGTTGGAATAAAGATTATTATTATTAAAGATTATTATAGCATCTCATAGTAAGTTATTTATCAATGGCGTAGTTTAGCTATAACACAGAAATGGTACTATGTTGGTATCGTAATGGTATTGTCAATGGAATATTTTACCTACAACACAGAAATGGTATCGTACTAGTATTTTTAATGGAGGTTATGAGGTTATGATAATTTATCGAAATCTATTGTTTATTAGCAGTTTGTGCTAGAATCGTCCTTTAGAAACTTTTGTAACCATGGAAACTTCTAGAAACCATACACAAATTCACTAAACAGCGCTTAGTAATAATTGGGGGATGGATTCTAGACGGATTTAGTAAAGTTTGGAAAGTTCTAGAATTTCATAAAAACTATTCAAGGCAGACAAAACCAGTTCGAGAGAGAACTTTAGGAGAACTTTCTTTACACTTCGTACAGAACTATAAGTTTCTGTTTGACCCACGTGTCGGTGGTCTCGATTCATTATATCATGGTTTTAAGAGAAATTAGGAGAAGGCATCTATAAAGGACTGTCTACAATTAACTACTTCTAAGTTGAGAGAAAAGGAGACTTCAGCCGAATACTGAGAGAATAATATGAGTAATGTGATGAACGTCATTTTTTAATGCTTTCAATTCGTTTCAAATTATTCGCTAATTATTTTTGTAAAATGCCCATTCCAAATTTTGTATAGTACCAGTAGTGTCAACACGAGAGTTTTCTGGCGCGAGTGAAGCAGGGAAGGAAAGAAAGATGTATATTTGATAATTTAATGAGGAATGAGGTATAAATTGTATCGAAAGTCAAAGTATAGCATTTTATTTATATGTTGGATAAGCTTTCAATATGTGTCAATTAGTAATTTAGTGGAAATATGCATTGTTCCAAGTTTTCTATCTTGGCGTGGTCGGTGGCGGTGTCGACCCTACTTGACCTCCTTTTGCTCTGGTCATTCCTCAGGCTCGTTTAACTGCGGTATATGTTAATTTACATGTAATTACTAATTTATATTGTTATAATTTTGTCAACCTTGTAATTTATTTATTTCCTTTAAATAGATCTATTCATATAAATTATACTGATTTTCACTTAGGCTGTGAAATTCGGTATCCTCTCCCTTGTATAGAAATGTCTGACAGAATGAATGAATGTTTAGATATTGTAAATGTCTCTGACAGGATGAATCCATAAATATTGTTAGCATACTGTGAGTAATATCTTGTACATTGATTCTAATCAAAGTTGTTATATTTGTACTTATACTCATTTTTCCTAATATTATTTTATTATTTGTAATTGTTATATCCAAACTTGTACTTATTTGTTCTAATATTATTTTATTGTTAATATTATTATTGAATTATTATATATTATTAAATCGGTTGTTGTGTATCGGGTGGATTCTGTGACCGACAATCTATAATCAATGATTTTAACAACGACGCATCTGATTAAAATACAGGTCCATATTTCGTTCGATAACCTACACTACATGAAGATCTGACCAGTTGTTTTGTGGCGCCGTGTCAGAGGTCATACGAGTCGCTTTTGACCCTATGACATCAGATATTCGATTAACCAATCAACATTGGTGTTTCTAGTGGATTACCCACAGTTCCGTGCAGCTTACACCAAAAGCACGCCTAGTGTAGTAAAGACAAGTAAAACGAAATGAAATAGGAAATGTGTTGAACCATAACAGAACACACGGATCCTTTTTTGGTATCGCACTGGAATTTGTAATGTAATACGTACCTGCAACAAAAATCTATTCTTGTATCGGCACCGTACTGACCATCTGGTAATGTTCCATACTTTGAATTATGGTTGTTCTTATTTTCATCATCCCATAAGATTGATCCTGATTGGAAGCCTGTGGAGAATGTAAAACATGTAAACATGTATCAGGTTGTGTATGTATGTAGTGATGTAGTGATCAGACTATCACTACAACTGGATTTAGAGGATTCATATACTACTAACAGGGCCATGACATGGCATTCTATAACATCTTGATCAGACTATCACAACAACTGAATTTATAGGATTCATATACTACTAACAGGACCATGACATTGCATTCTATAACATCTCGTATTCTGTCGCTCTTTACACATTCTTAATGAACTAGTAACAAAATTAAAATTACACAGGAGAAAATGTAAATTGACAAGCGATGTGTGCAGATAAAAAGTAGTTGTGGTCCGAATTGGTCGAATTGAACTATAATAATGATGTTAAGTCTGTTCCATTATTTAAGTCCCTTTTAATATTATTTTGTCAACCCATGTTTTAACCGATTCTACACCCCAACAACGTCCATGTAATAATTATTTAATTTACCTTTAGGACAGTCACCATATTTCAGAATACAATAATCTCCAGCTGGCCAATCACCATCATATTCAGTGATTTTTTCGTCTCCCTTCATACAGAAATCCAGGGTGATATCCTGGCCTTTGGAACCTGAAAATGTCACAAACAACAAACCGTTATTTATCATGAACCTATGACACTGCAGTTTAGGTTTGTCAGACCAATGTCGATCTTATGATGCGGTTGTAGAACAGGGATGTCAGACAAACACAGTACGTAAAGCTAGAGTTATGATAGCATTGTAGTTTAGATGTGTGTGTTCCACCTCATATATGGCTGTTGTAGTATAGGTGTGTAGTTGTAGTACATGTTAATTTGTAGTGGTAGCATAGTTGTAGTATAGGTGTGCAGTTGTAGTATATAGGTAGTATAGGTGTGTAGGTGTAGTATAGGTGTGTAGGTGTACTATAGGTGTGTAGTTGTAGTACAGATAGTTTTAGAGCAGGTGTATCAGGTCAATATCCATCCTATGCTATTGTTGAGGTTTCGACAAAAAAACGCAATGTAACGTTCACTCTTTGACATTCTTTGGGTTTTTTTTTTAAAAAAACGGGCACGGATTCTTCATAACGTTTAAAGTATACTAACGGACAGAGATCACGTATACCGTTTAAGATATGAATATTAAGATCTCATGTGTGAAGTTGATGAAAATTACCTGCTATATGGTTAGGATTAGACCACTCGTTATGATTTTTGAGTTCAATTTGTGGAGGCATATGTCTATGACGGTTGTAGTCGTCTTGATGTCTCGATCCTAAATGCCAAGTAACTCTTCCAGCGGGGCATCCAGAAACTGCTTTTATAAGACCATATGTTCCAGATGGCCATGTGAGAGGAATCCGTAGCTGGGGATCTAAGAAAAGAAAAGACCTAAACTTAGAAGTAGTTTTTCTAAGATCATGTTCCCGATGAGTGGAATCCGTATAAGAGGTTTAACAAGAGATAACAAAATAAGATAACCAATAAAGAGAAAAGTTTTGATTCGGGAAAATACAAACTCAGTAGTCGTATACTACTGTGATGTCTTCTGAATTAATTCAGTTTGAACTTGGTTTTAATTTATATATGCACGTTACATTTAGGTAGGATCTGACAAGTTTAAAGTTTAAAGGCTGACCTGTGGGTGATTTAAATAGCTTGAATTTAGCATAACCAGTTAAGGCCTTTACTAGATTAGATTGTTTGGTATGCAAATACGTTAATGGATGGCCTCCACATGCCTTCGAGACGTCAGTGCCACCCCAATAGTTAGTATTAAGAGCTTCTGCGATAGTCTTGACGGTGAGACCAATTGGTTCTGGTTGACTCGTACTACCAGATGTAAGAGTTGACTGATAGGTTCCAAATCGCAGTTTATATGCGCTACTCGCTTTAAAAGTTCTGAAATCTACACTAAGAAACCCGCCAACTGACAATCCAAACCCTCCCTAAAATGAATAATCACAAATATAAAAGACTGTATACATAGGTCAAGCATCACGATGAATGCAACTGTCACCAAAATAGCTTTCACATTCCAGCTTAATAAGGTGAGGTACTAAATGAAAATCATACTCCTCACAGTGTTTCGTTTGATTAGACCTAATCCCACTGCATAACAATATCTTTCGTTTACATAAGGTTAGTGCATAGCATAAGATTGTAGGAAAGCTAATTGCATGACAAACAAGACTATCAAAACGGCTACAATGTAAACTACTGCTTGGAGATGAACAATAATTTCACCATTTTGTAATACCTTAAACTGTCCAGCAATGGCCAGAGAGGGATTTCTCTGGCAATTGCTTCAGATTAAGAACGAAAGGAGACCACTCTAAATTGCAACTCTAAATTGCAAACATTACTAAAGATTAATAGTAATCCCTTCATTTACTTTAATGTGAAATCCATCACATTTCTTAGCATGTTGCATTTTATTATGCTGCCACATTTCAGTGTGATCTGTTAAGTTAAGAATTGTTTTGTAAACGCGACAGAGGCTACCAAAAATCGAAGGATTTGGTGTGAAGCTTTTTGGTCATGAGAGGACAAAGCCAATCGATGATCAGCGTTCTGCGAGCTGCTGTACTAAAATTATGCTCCAGTTTCCGAAAACCGTATGAACGTGATAGACTCTTAAGGTCTGTAGCGGGTCCCGTTCATTTTTGATGTGAAGCACTACTGTCATAAACCCTGTGGATATTCAACGTTCCACGACTTTCATTTTTAGCGATTTCCCTCTTTGATGAAATCGTTATCATCGTGATTGATGCTCGAGTGGTTGACGGATCCTTTTGGAATTTGCTGTGAAGCATTGTTGGTATAATCGAGAGGATATTCAGCATACCACGACTTTCTGATTATTTTTCAAAATTTGTTTGAAGGACTGGGGTCTTGAGTGAACCCTCCGTGCTGATATTCTGCTGATTTCTGTTCGGTTTCAATGAATTCTATTGAAATTTTTGTGTGGGGCACTGTGGTCGAACCCTGTTGATATTTACTAGAGGTGTATTGCCCCCTTTGTCTAAAACAGGGGCAAAACCTTGCAAGAGAAGGTAACGGATTGCACAATAATTATAGGTTTCGTCATCTAGTGGCCACAGTGTTTCACGTAAAATTTTAAAAGAATCCCGCTTTTAGTACTAAAAACTAACGTAAATGTGGGTTGACTTACACTTTTCTGTACGTGATTTATAAATTCTGTCATAGAAGATTCATATCTTTTGATTACTTTTGTACCAAAATCAACTTGCATTACCACGTGCTGTAAGATAAATGCAATGGTATTCTATGTATGCATTCTGTCCATATCAATAATTAAAAATATAAGTTTATGGTATAAGTAAATTCATATGAATAAATACAATCATAAGTTGATGATATACTATAAGTTTCTGATAATTAGTATATTCATATAATAACTTTAAACCAGGCAACAATACGCCACCCCAATCTCTCACTAATCACAAGATAAATATATATCAGTAAATTCAGTTATAAGTTTATGATATTAGTATATTCATATAATAACTTTAAACAAGACAACAGTATGCCACCCCCATCTCTCGCTAATCACAAAATAAATACTTGGTTTTCTGAGAGGTGGTAGACAATGGAACTTGTATCAATAATGTACGTGTATAATTGCACGTAAAATACTATTTTGTTGTTTGCATCAAGCCATATTGCTGATAATAAAATAACAAACCGTTCCCCAATCGTCCAGGAACTTCATATAGCTGGCAGTGTTATATGTTGCAGGAAGGGAACAAAGAGCGGCTGCAAAGTTAGTGGTAACATGAAGGGTGTGATGTGAGGCGAGTTCCTCGGTGAATCTGGCAGTTCCCAAGTTACAAATAGTTTCATCATCAAAGATGACGTTTCCACCTTTATTGGTTTCACTGTATGCCCGTTGATATCCTGTAATATTGAGTTAAGAACACAAAAGCCATGTTTGGTTAAAATTCAGTAAGCTATTAAAATTATAATACGATGAAGCAATATTGTCAATAATAATAATGATAATAATATCATGATTACTAAAAATTTACTTCCGTACATACAATTAGTTTAAAACAATGGGATTTCAATTCTAACTTGAATGTTTCTATTCATTTGGATTGTCTAATGTTAATTTGTAATTGATTCAAGAGATATGGTGCTATACACGCAATGTTTCCCGAGTTCGGGTTGTAATGGTGGTGTGGTAAACAATCTTTTGAAGAAGAACGTAGTCCTCTGCCAGATTTACTGTGTTTAAGCAATTCTTTTCTATCGTTCGGCATTTTGTCATTTTTATGATGGTCATCTTTGTTATAGGAAGCCAATGGCGGTGTGGAAAAAATGTCTTTTAGAGAAGAATGTAGCCCCTGTCGGATTCATTTTGTCCTTTGTATGCACGGAGTAAGATTTTGAAGATGATCCACTGTTTTATAGCAAGCCAATGTACTTTTGAAAGTACAGGTGTTATATGCCAACGTTTATAGGTTTTACTTAATCAATTTGTGATTAATGTATAGTAGCAGTGATCTGTACCTTGATCAATTTATGATTAATATATAAAAACTACCCGCTAATTCGAACGGACACTGAACAATCTTAAATATTTTATAGGACAACAATGAGAGCAGTATACTAACTTACCTGCACTTAAACTGAAAGCTGCTGTGGCAACTCCTGTATTACCTTGTCCTACATAGGGCATTAAACATAATATTAATATAAAGTTCACATACTGAGGCTAAGAATTAAGTAAATTATCATGTCTTTATTCCATACAACTATATATTATTTTCTTTGAGCGGCATTCAGCAATTGACAAGTGTAGTAAACACAAAAACATAATATGCAACACAATTACTATTTTAATTAATGTGACGTTTTAATTAATGTACAGTTAGTGTTTCGTATCATATTTAAAGTACAACTGCTGTGTAGAGATATTAGAATTCCCATTTCTATTTCGTATCACAAAATATCAGTTTATATATAGGCCACCTAGTGTTAAAGGAGAACTACTCCTATCATCTAGAAGCCACGGTGGCTAAGTGAGTTAGACGCTGGCTCGCAAGCCTGGAGGTCGCGTGTTCGATACCTGAATTGGCAGCAATGAGGAAGTACTCTTTACAACTGTTACAAGCAGCATTAACATGTATAAATATAAAGAACGTGACAAAGTAAAGCACATGGTCTTATAATTGCCAGGAAACCGTGTCAAAAGAAGAGACACATCCATGACGTGACTTATATTATATTCATGGTCTCTTCTTTTGATGTAAAATATCTGTATACATTGTAGGTGATGTCCGCGGGTTTGTCTTGTGAGTTTGTTATCTGTGTTGGTGTCACCCTGTACTTACTTTCAAACAGAACAATCGGGTTATACTGTTCCTATCGCAGAAACATAATTAAGGAATTGTTTACTGACTGTGAAGACATCAGAGAACATGAATATAAATAGTGAATACAATATACCAAACACATCTCAAAGAGAAAATTAACCAAGTTAGTATGTTGTTTTAAGAAAACAATGACCAACTGATCATCTTGTAGGATAATTACCACCATACCTGAAGCAGTTACACCAACACCAAGCCTCGACTGGTAAGACTTGGTTCCATAATAAACATGTGTTGATTTCTGCTGTAAGCAGCTATGTCTCGCCTTATAAGCCACTTCCTTTGGTACGGCCCCTGAAGACAGCTGTAATATTTTTCTTACGCCTTTCAGTCCTGGGTCGACGCCACCAGCAGCTCCAACTCCTCCTTCTGGATTAGCTTTCAGTAAATTGTACCCAATTCCAACAAAGTTTATCCCTGGACTATATCCATGAACAAGATGGCCGACGAGCACCACTATTGTTAGTCCCAACACCTAAAATGGAGAAATTCCAGTACATAGAGAGTTACCAATGGATTCAGTGCCTAGTACTTCTCGCGATTATTATATAAAATAATAGAAACATTGTTTAGCAATAAGCCAACATAACAATATCTGTATGTTTTATAATAATCGTTATCTATCTAGCAGGTGCGTCAAGTTTTACATATATAATACTTCTCTATACTAATTAATACAAATGATGCAAGGGTGCGTAGTTTAATTACAAGTTGCGTGGTTTTAATGCCAGTTACAAGGTGCATGACATGGTTTTACCTGGAGAGAGGGAGAGAGGGGGACCAATTAATAAATATGATAAAAGTGTGCATGGTTTAAATCACAAGGTGCGTGGTTTTAATTACAATGTGCGTTGTTTCAACGTCAATTACAAGGTGCGTGGTTTTAATTACAAGGTGCGTTGTTTCAACGTCAATTACAAGGTGCGTGGTTTTAATTACAAGGTGCGTTGTTTCAACGTCAATTACAAGGTGCGTGGTTTTAATTACAAGGTGCGTTGTTTTAACGTCAATTACAAGGCGCGTGGTTTTAATATACATTACATCAGTTACAAGATGCGTAGTTTTAATGTCTGTTACAAGGTGTGTGGTTTTAATTGGAGACCTTAACTAAAGAGATAGGGACAGAGAGAGGTTTAACGTCCACTCGACACGAACCAGGTCATATCGGGACTAAAGTAGTTTCAATTTTATTTCAATATTTCACGGTGGGAGGAAACCGGGGACCCGGAGAAAACCCACTGGGTTGGTCACGTACCAGCGGGGATTCGAAATCACGCCACTTGACTCAATGACAGACCTTCTGACCAAACGTGCACGCGTTAACCATTCGGCCACCCACCCCCTTGACTAACGACAATAACATTATTAACAAAACTTACATGCATGGTGCCAGACAATCAACTACTCTATAAATAAAACGGACAAGATAAAATGACAGTAATTTATAGAATTTGTATAAGTACATCTACATATGCTTATCAGTGATTGTGTCACATAGATCGGCACGATTCTATGATTGTAAGTCCTTAGGTTATCGACTAGGTTAATGAAGACGGGCGTACGCCATACGTTGTTCTATAAAGGATCACACTGGAACTTGTTGATTTTTTTTGGTCAACATCATTCCTCTCGAAAGAGGGTCTTAAGTGTTATGAAGCTTGTTTGTACGGTCATAAATGAAATGATCGAAGCCTTAAAATCATGATATTGGTAGTAACATTGTGACTGGGGAAGATCTAGAGCAGCTTGGGCACCGCTTGATCACCCCCCTTTATTTGGTGTTCCAGCTGTTATTGTTAATTGTCCGAAAGGATGACAGAGAATCAGTACAGATGACGTGCTGTAGTGTGTTGATGATTAATGGCTGGAAGCAACAGGTGCCAGACAAGCATAATTATCTTAGATGGCGTGTCAGTAGCCGAGGAATCCCGATAACCATGTTTCTGAACATATGTATAAATAGGAGCACAATCACGATACTTAGACCCTAACTCTCGGAAATGATATTGAATCGCCGTCGATCTAGAATCCTTCTTTTTTTGTTGTGCAGATATAGCCCACGGCGGTGGACTAAAGAAAGGAGTATTCGCAATACCCAGAATGCCATCCTCAGACAAAAGTGGTTGCATGCGAATACCAACAGATGGAACTACTTTATTTCCCATGATTAGGAAGCGATGCATTTGTCGAAGCATACTACAGTACCAGCTTATCAGGTAGGTCTTTCAACGAGGGCTTATATGCCTTGACCATAAACTGTCCAGTGTAGATGTACGAAATGTTCCTAAGCTGATTGTAAGTCCTTGGTTGAGTATGGTGTCAAGCTCTTTGATATACGATCTTGATAAGTGATAATGTTTTGGATTTCGAAGGACAAAATCCATGTTTGGTTGCCCATTGTTGAAGTGAATTCAAACAAAACTGCGACTTACGTTGGATTATCTGGATGTCTCTAGAACCACCTTTTTGGTATTTGGGGTGATAAACTAAATATTAATCACCAAACAATTTCCAAATTCATTTACTAACCAAGTACAAAACTTTGCACAAAAGCACGACAAAAAAGGGTGATGATGACAATAAAAGTCGAATTTTCATGGATTTCCGTCAAATTTGGCATGAAAAATGCCAAATGCAAGTTCAAGAAACCTACGGGTCACCTTTGGCTATAGACCGTGATTTTGTCTGTTATCCTTGAAACCCCACAAAAATAAACGATGAAATAAATGAAATGAAATGAAATGGGGTTTAACGTCCTACTGTTCTGCTCCTAACCTGGGCTAATGAAGACGGGCATACGCCATACAGTGTGCTATGAGGGAAATTTTGCCTCCTGTATCGAATTCCAACTGCTAAGGGATCTTTTACGTGCATTCCAATGTATACACGGGACCTCGGTTTTTCGTCTCATCCGAAGGACTAGACAGCTGTCCTTGTCAGGCCCTCCTTCCTGCATCACTGACAAGGGGAAACCACGCAGGAAAATCTGGATGAACTTTCTCGGCCAATGCAGGGATCGAACACCCGCAAAAATGCTAAAAAGATATATCCAAAATACTAAGATGGAAAGTAGGGGTTAAAAGCGACATGTCGACACCAAAAACGTTAAAATTTCTGCTCAAAGTATTTTAAAATCTGTGTTTTTTAATTATTTACCCTCAAACGAGATTTTGTGATTTATTCAACAACCCTCTCGTTTGCTATAATCTTTTTTCTTTCCGCTTGTATTCCGATTATTACGACAAACGATCGGACTGTGATATGTCATTTTACAGATGAAAAAAGTATGCATATTCTTAATAAGATTGGTGCTGAAAAGTTAGTGAATATCTTAAACTACGGAAAGAGCTTTAACCATTGAGCCACCCCCTCCCAAAGAGTAGAGTGATCCGTGTTTTTACGTTGACCGCAGTGACGCCGTTTCTGTCGATTCGATCTTACTCCCATCCCACGCCACTCTACTTTCTTTCGTTTCAAGGTCTGTGTGTATAAAGCCAAACCAACCACAATATTCTCAGCTTACCTTGATGTCAGTCAATGTGCTGACTAAAATGTGTTTAAAAGGGAATAGGAACAGATTTTGCACATTTGCATATTTGATTAGATTAGACAAATGCATGCCGTGGTAGCTTTGGTTTAGAAAAGTCTTTGCGCCTTAGTGTAAACAAATTGACCAGATTAGAAAATGCATGCCACAGTCCTTCGTCTAGTAATTAAATCTATGGAAGCCGATACGAACACTTTCACAACATTATGTAATTGTCTGCTTCACGGTCTACCTGACTACATCATCCAGCGGTTATAGAATGCACCAGCCAGGCACCAAGAACTTCGAACACATCACACGGCCGCCTCCTGTATGTGCCACCATCCGGATCCCTTACCTTTAGAGACCGGTCTTTCATGGTCGCTGGTCTTACTGGTCCCTGGAGCTTAGAGCTTTGGGCAAAATTGATATCTTCAAATCGAGACTGAAGACACACTTTTTCCGAGAAGCCTACTGTGAAAAAGACTCCTGTCTGACTAATGTTTGGTCCTTATGTAATTGATGAATTGTCCCATGAGCGGTTGATCGACGTAGATCTAAAGAAGCAACTACAGAATTACTGGGAGTGTTACGAATGTCAACAAGAATGGAAAAATCAATGTCTAGATGAAATAGAAGAATTTATATAGAAAAAAGTTTTTGACTTCAATTTATAGTCGGTAATATCTGGACAATGTGAATTAACACGATCTATAGCTGGACCATCCCTGCCTCTAGTTTCAAAGCCTGGCTATCTCTATGCCGCAAAGTCAGACTGGGTGACTGCTATTGCCGAAACATGTCGGCATGTCAATTGTCCACCCAATCATCGATGTGAACCTGTACTAAACGGAACACGCTGTGTTCTAAATGATTGCGGGATACCCCCAGCAATCGAATTCGGGTCTAGTGTAGAATATAGAGAAACGGTAACTGGTTATTCAGCTGATTATAACTGCTCGGGGATTGGCGTGAAAGCCGAAGTCGCGACCTTGACCTGCTCGGATAAAGGGATATGGGAAGGGCAGCACTGTAAATGGGTTTCCTCTTGTGAAGACATCCGAGATTGTGATTCAAGCTACGAGGATGGCGAATACTGGTTATATCCTAATGCATTTGGTAATGATGAAAAAGTGAAGGTGTACTGTAATGGATTGGCCACAGACAACCCGGCGGATTACATTACATTACCTAAAGAGAATAGGGTTCTGTGGCCAGACAAGAAAGCGGGTAGCTCTAATTGTGATTTGGTACCAACATATCGTACAGATAGCGGTGAGTCAGTATTTGATAAAATTCGAATTACAACAAGTAACATGGCTATAAACCAAAGTGACTACCAATTCCCCCGACTTTTGTCGGGGATTAATCACGAGTACGGAAATGCCCAAGATTGCAGCAATTCGAATGGTGCATGTGCCGATGCCGTTATTGGATATTTCAAGATAGACACACGCGAAACAGGATTAATAATTAATAGAACTGCTGTGTGGCGGAACCTTGGCTACTCGATTGGAATAAAATATTTTAACAGAAGTAGTTATCATGTTATTGAAGCTGTTTGTGGGGGCTGGTGCGGTGGGTGTTTTGCTGAAACACCGCTTACGCTTGAACTAGATAACAGTACAGTCCCTCCTGGTGGATCTGCTGCAGACGTAACTTGTAGATTCAACAACTGAAGTGGATACTAGTACAAACATCCATGGCGAGTCTGCATGAAGATTTGTCCCGTGAACTCAATACCAGTACAAACATATGTGGTGTGACGGCTATCGTGAACTTAATGACAATATAGTCCTTCCTGACTAATAATACCCAGAAACAATGTTCTGTGATACACTACATCACCGTGAATAACGTTTTAGAATACCCTTCATACCCAGACATAATATTCTAGAATATTCTTCATATCCAAAAAAAACGTTCTAGAATACACTTCATTACCGTAAATAACGAACGTTCTAGAGTACTCTCCATCCCCATAAATAACGCTCAATAAATACTTTCCATCACCAGTTTCAAAGTTCTGTAGTGCATGTACTTTTTACCATAAAATATAATGTTCTGTAAAACTCTTCATCACCAGTAATTATAATATTCGAGAATATTCTTCATCACCAGCAATAATATTCTAGAATACTCTTCGTCACCAGAAATAACATTTTTTAATAACCTTCATCATCAGATATAACGCTTTATGATAGTACCGGTGTAGACTCATCACATGAACTGGATACTAGTACAACCATCCGTAGTGGGTCTGATAACAGGTAGTCAATCATTCCTGGTACGTCTGGTACGGGTTCACCTCTTGAACATGATACTGTAAACTTATAATCGTTGACTTTTGAACAAATTACTTTTACAAACACAAGTCGTCAACTTATATACACAATGTTTACTAGTTAGTTAAATTTGGCAGTAATCAGACTGTAGTCATTATGGGTAACTAGTGTGGGTATATATATACGACTGTAACGTGGAAAATATTTAACAAATAACATTAGGCCTAAGCTATATGACCAAGTGTAATGTCTAAAGTCTTTTACGATCATGTGGTCTGAATCCGACTTCTAATTCAGGGGGAATAACTCGCCTGAAACCGATTCTCCTTCAGTCGATATAATAATACCAAGTTTGGAAACGGTTGGAATTAATAATTCCGTCAACCAGTGGCAATACTCACTAAATTTCGCTAGTTAGACAATCGAGTCTACGATGACGTTTTAAAATTATTCACGTGACCCTCTTGCTTTAAAGGCGTAGACCTATGGTTGGTCTAGCCATTAGCGTGCACTGTGTACGTGTACGCACCCGTGTAATGATGTGTGTATGTTTTTGGTTATGTTCCTGTTTCATTTTCTTGTTCCTGGTGGAAATATACTGGTATTATAACAGATAGCTTTATGCTATCTGGAGTAATTTTGGTGATCCTATCAGATCTTATCATATGTTGAGGTCAGTCGTAGCAGTCTTGTTGGTCGTATCGAAACATATCCGTCCGTATCTGACGCGTGTCAGTTTTTATTTTGGTTTTTTTTTTGGGGGGGGGGGGATTCAGAGGAATTGATGTTTATATTTTATAAAGTAATAGTTTTATCCCAGATACATAACATGTTCAATACGTGATTCTATGTATTTGTGGTTTTAGCAAATTAATGGCCGATGGAATTGATAAAAATGTAACTTGAAGACCCGATGCGTCATTTTGCGCTATAGAAATCCCTTGAAAACTCCATCGATCTACGCTACATAAGTTCATTCGGCACCCTAGTAGAATCTGCCGAGGTTTGCCGACTGTAGATAAGTCCATCGTCATCATTATTTGTCATGAGCCAAATTGAGAGACCTGATATAAATTCGAGTAAATCCAAACCGGGAGATTATTTATCGTCGAAATTTTGACTGGTTTTCTTAATTGTTAACATGTAAAATTATGCCGTGGGAAATTTGATATTTTAGCAAAAGTTAAAATGGGAATAGCAAACTGCATGTAATGTCTTGCCGATTGGATACGTAACATTGTTTATTTCTACGCCCACATTGGACGTATATTTTGTCCACATTTTTATATGTGGACGCTTTGCAGGTCACAATTTTGACGAGAATTGTAATATAGGTTTATATCCCAAGATCTAGGTGCCTGTCGAAAAATGGGGTTTAACGTTCACTCGATACAAACTAGGTCATTTCGGGACTAAAACATGGTTCTATTATATTTAAAAAATTCGCTTGTGCGTAGGGTTCTTTAGCAGTGGGAGGAAACCGGAGGACCCGGAAAAACCCACGATGTTGGACAGGCGACCCTACTCCTTGTCACGCACAACCGGGAAATTTAAACCACGCCAGTTGACTCAATGACAGATCTTGTGAAACAGCGCGCATGCGCTAACTATTCGGCCGCCCACCCCCTGTCGATATTGGCAGGCATGTAACTTCATTTATTTTGGCACCTCAATATACAAAATAAAAATCACAGAGGTCACAATTTGTAAACCATTTAGATGAAACTTAAAATGTTTGTTTGTAGCCCACCGATCTCGACTCCTGTCAATATCGTCGCATATTGGACACTTACTTCCTGGATTATGGCCCCTTATTGTACGAAAAATCAATTTCGAGCTTGTGAACCCTCTATCACCGTTACACCGTAATGATGGTTGACCGAGAAACCACATGACCAAATGGCCGCTCCCTGTACGGAAATAGTATAAAAGTATGTAATACCAAGGTTCTCGACCCGATAGAGATCACAATATTAATCCGATTTTGGTGAAACTTTAAAGATGTTTATATCCTACAGATCTCTGTTCCTGTCGATATGGCCACTGATTGTTCTCTATCCATCTCTAGCAAAATGTGGGCGTATCTTGCGTGGCAACCACTTGTTTTATTTCAGCATTTACATTATTAATATTATTCTGGAATAATTGCAGTCTCGCTCTTTTACCAAATTAAATGACTGTCTACTGGTTTTCATGTTATATAATAAATATTTAATAACTTCGATCGTTTTTCCAACAATCACGTTTTTTAGTAATTTTCTATCCTTTTCAAATTTGTTCAACCTCCAAGTTTTCTTTTCAGATCAGCTGCAGTTGAGACAAAGATGCTGTGTGGGCGTATTCAGTACTGAACGGAATTGGGTCATTGTTGTACTGCTTTTGGTCTTATTACAGATTCATCTTTCAGATTCATGTCGTTTGCAGGTGATTTCAATAGCGCTAAAATGACGCATTGAGACTTTAAGTGAATAAATGAAAATTACAGTAAGAATTGTTTATTTAGGTTATTAGTCAGTTTCCAGAATGGGTTTAGTTTTGTTATTTAAATGAATTTAGATTAATAGTTACTACATTGATGGCAAAAATTGTTTATGAAGAAATATAACACGACTTATTCTCGATGTCTCAAATGTATACATCTCTTGATGTCTTGGCTTTATACATCTGAAAATAGACAAATAAAGAGAATTAGGTAAAATATATCGACATACTTAAATGCAGTATTTTGTTCTTGCAAATGCTTGTTTTAAATGACAAATTAAAACTATGCCAATGGTTATTATCTACATACAAATATATACAAGTAGTTATTATTTATTTACTAGTCTATATCAGTGGTTACTTGTATAAACATATAATACAAGAGTTCATACCTGTGTAGGTGATGCTCAGGTTAAAACCAAGGCATGGATAGTTGTAATCTGACAAAAATATCACGGTGGTGTTTTCACCAGTTGGTACTATGATAGGGTCTGGCGGTACCCCACCACAATATCTATAATATAAAAAATTAACCACTTCAGATATTTGTATGCATGACGTTGAAAATAACTTTTTTTGTCGGCAAAATAAAGTGCCCGAAATCACACTAAGTTTTGGTTTGAGGCCATTGTACATTATGTGATAGTTTTTCGGCATCGAGCATTATTTGTTTCATTTAAGATCTGATTCTGTTCGGGAAGACGGGTAAAGTGTGAAAAAAAATATGGGGCGGGAATTTTTCATTATTTTTCTTTTTGTCTTCTAGTCATCAAATTACGAGTTTGAAATCCCATGACTATTTGGTCTGGAAGTAATCTGTATTATGTCACAATTTGCGGGCATCGATCATTATTTGTTTCATAAGTTTTTCGGGAATTAGTGTAATAAACAGTGTAGCCGCTCGGCTCAAAGCGCGAAATGTTTCGGGCATCATCATCATTTATTTCAGCTATTGGTTGTTAATCGGACTATTCATCAGTCAAAATTTGGAACAGAAATTTGCTTCCATTAAAGCAGTGTTTAGTGGGATTAGCTCTAATCAAACGAAACACTGCTGGGAGTATGGGTATACCCAGGCTAATGTCTGTACTATACAATAACAGGAAGAGAATTCAGTTTAATGCCATATACAATTCAAATAACAAAAAAGCACGACTAGTCATGAATGTACATCTACCGTCATGTGAGATTTAAATATTCTCTCCAACCTGCCACCACCAAGATTTACGTGATTGGTAATACATCAGTAACATTATGACCGTATAGTCCGTTTTACAAGAACTGAGGAATTCAACAATAAAACAACACTCCCTCCCCCATCCCGCTTGACAGTAGCAACGGCAATCGCTGAAATTGACATAATTATGTAAAGGCGTGCTGGGGCCTCCGAAGGAGGGTAGGCAGACCAATGTTGTAGTTCAGTGGTACATGCTAGAATAGATTTGACGTATTTGAGTGATGATATACCATACATTGATACTTGGTTGAGAGATTATGATTAAGTCCCGAAGATCTGAACAACCCAGAACTAAACGAAATGAGGGCACTTTTTGGGAAGGCAAGGAACATGGCCACACTGGTAGGAAATCTCATCGAATTAGAGCTTTATCAACCATCTCCAATATTTTCGGTTTTTGCATTGATGAGGGCTATGTTGGCTACCCTGCGTACCCACATTTATACATGTAGATATCGGCTAAAATCGATAGTAAACACGTGTTTAAATATTTATATCCTCAACAGTCGATAGACTAGTTAATGATTGGTTAGCATATTCAATTACCAGGAAATATAGATTTATTACGTATCTTTACCGATTCTTACAGGGAAACATTATCACTCTACAAACTGTTATTGTCCCTTGTAAAAATGGTTAATCAATCTCTGCTAGGGTTACTGCCACTAGTGAGCCGTCACTTCAGTCAGTTATATAGAGGGATAACTCGTGTTTTCCTTCTGCGTTCGTCACTTCCGATTGTTGAAACATTGATTACGCATCTATCGTAGCAATGATAAAATAACATTTGGAACGTGTTTAACCAGTTCTATCACATATGTGATAATGACTGGCACCAATATTGTCCTTTAAGCTCGAAATGTTAATCATTGAACTTAATCAAGACATTCACCTAATAAACATCTACATCATGTTTAAACATTTTACCTCACTTAAAAGCAGAGTTGTTCTGTTTCAAAGTCTTGACCAATCAAATTGCTTGTCTCTAATTAGCCCAAGCAGAACATTCTCATCATCGAGCTTAGTCAAGGTAATGATATAATGAATCTATACTCAGAGTTTCATCACTCTCACTTAATTATAACCAAAGTTATCGTGACCCAAAACATCAACCAATCAGATTGCTTATCTCAGTTTACCGTAAGCAGACAATGTTTACCATCGAACTAGATCAAGGCATTCACCTAATGAACGCCTACCTCAATTAGAAGGCGAGTTACTGTGTTCCAAAGTCTCGGCCAACCAAATTGCTTATCGCTCTTTTTACCCTGAGCAGAAAGTGCTCATTATCGAACTTAGTCAAGGTATTTATGTGATAAAACTACACACCAAGTGTCCTCACTCTCACTAAATTAGAACTAAAGTTATCGTGTCCCAAAGCATCAATCAATCAAATTGCTTATCTCCGCTTACCCTAAGCAGAACATTCTCATCTTCGGACTTCATCAACGCATTGACCTCATAAAAATCTACGCTAAGTGTGAACATTCTAGCCCACTTAGAATGAGAGTTATGGCTCTGCTTACCCCGAGCAGAAAATGCTCATTATCGAACTTAGTCAAGTTATGGATGTAATAAAACTATATACAAAAATTCATCATTCTCACTTAATTAGAACTAATAAAGTTATCGTGTCCCAAAACATAAACCAATCAAATTGCTTACCCTATGCAGAAAAAGGCTCATCTTCGAACACCATCAAGGCATTGACCCAATAAACACCTACACAAAGTTTGAACATTCTACCTCAATTAGAAGGAGAGTTATTGTGTTCCAAAGTCTCGACCAATCAAATTGCTTATCGCTCTGCTTACCGTAAGCAGAAAATGCTCATTATCGAACTTAGTCACGGTATTGATGTAATTGAACTATACACCAAGTTTCACCACTCTCACTTAATTAAAACAAAAGTTATAGTGTCGCAAAGCATCAACCAATCAAATTGCTTATCTCTGCTTAGCCTAAGCACAAAATGCTCATCTTTGAACTCCATCAAGGCATTGACCTAGTAAACCCTTACACCAAGTTTGAACATTCTAGCTCAATTAGGAGAGTTATTGTGTCCCAAAGGCGGGGGACAAAAAAGAATATCTAACCCTTCGGTTGAGACAAAAATATAAGATCGGACGAATCATTCAATTTTCCGTTACCTGCCTAGTTTTAATACACGCATATTTCCAGTACCAAGAAAATAATACGCAAAAAATGCTGTTTTTATTTCCCACATGCGGATAAATAGCATGACTTAAATATGTGTGGACTTGCGCCTGTAACCGGGTATGAAAATATTTTGTAATCTTGTTTACTTCCAGTGGCGGAAATAAAAGGAATTTATTAAAGCAATAGATATGTTTCATTTATTGATTTATTCACCAGGCTGTCATGTTGCATATCATAATCAAATTTTATCCATATGGTGGATTAAAACATAGGGAAACAGAATAAAAAAATAAAATTTATTCAAGTTCTGAACATGTTTAATTTATTGATTTATTCGCATGGCTGTCATGTTGCATAATCAAATTTTATACATATGGTTGATTAAGCTAACAGGAAACAGAATGAAACAATAAAATGTCACGGCAAAAAGTATATAGAGTTAGTCCAGCCCTTATATACCTTCTCAATTCACAATTATAATACCAACTTGACAATTGCGCATCGATTTTTATATGGCGTCACAATTTCTGGTCAGTTCCTGGCCCAGATACCACCTTTGCGTTCCGGCGATCAAGTTAAACCAAACAATCTTCGGGTCCTCTGGTTATCTTCCAAATAGATTATTGAAATAAAATAGTACTATCATTTCTCTCTGCACTTGTCACGGGCTATTTTAGGTGGACGTCACATTTGATCGCCAAGAGCAATGTTCAGTTTTAATTAATAGTCAACACACGTTGTTTACAAGACGACCCTCTTGTAAACATACATGCAGTATATTATAGGCCTATAACTTTAAATATAAAAGTACAATACTATACATTATACCCTCATTAAATACATGATACAATGTATGCATCAAGTTATTATGATATATAAAATAACACGAAGCTGTTCTTCTTCTCGCGGCATCATCCCATAAGAGCTGAAAAAATATGTATATATATGACGTAATAGCGCGGGTCTAATCCGTGAATATTAGAACCGGAAACAAGTTTTCTCCGCAGAGTGGTAGGTGTGGCGCGGACAATAAAAATACCTAATTGTTTGGATGTGACAAAGGAACACGGGATAGATCCGTATACACATTGGCGGGGACATTCAAAGAATAGTAGTCTAAAAGATCGACTTCCACCAGAACCAGCTTTGCAAGCGACTATTGAACTGTAAATGTTAGTTTCAGATGATCGAAGGCATTAAACCCCATTTCATTCCACCCACTGGTTCCCATTACATTCCACCCACTGGTTTTCCTATTTCATTACACCCACTAGTGCCCATTTCATTCCACCCACTGACTCACATTTCATTCCACCCACTGGTTCCCATTTCATTCCACCCAATGACTCCCATTTCATTACAACCACCGGTTCCCATTTCATAACACTCGTTGGTTCCCATTTCGCCTGACTGTTGAACTCGATATCATGTGGTATATATCTTTATTTGATGGTTAATACACTGATAAATAAAGATTGTCGGTTGTCCGTGGTTCAGATGACAGGAGATATACAAGATAACAGATGAACCAGTTGAATGTAATAGTGAATTGCAGCTAAACTCGATATAATCCTGCACTGAGGCCTCTTATCAATTCACCATATTTATTATCTATTTATACAATACTGTAATTATACTGTACATATATTACTTAATATTTTACATAATATATAGTATATACCCCACCAACAAGGCACATGGAAACAAATTAATACCTTGGAATTTGTGTATCCTGTGTATTCCCTTAAAGGAGCTAAATCGCTAACATTTGGGACCTAGAAATTGACAAGAGTAGGTCGCAACACATATAATACTGTAGTATGAATGTATATAAACTGATTTACATTCAATGGTTTCCGTTTTTACTCCAATTTCAAATCAGTTATGTTCGGCGAAATAAGCCAGCAGTCTCAAGAGAATGCAAATTTCTAGCGTCTGGTTATTCCAGTCTACATACGCCGTTTGATTTGGTGCAATGTGTCTAGCCTCGACCCTCGGGTCTCTTGATTCAACTGGGACTGAAGCGCATTCGTGTACCAATGGTAAAATGTTTATTTTGTCTTAAATATTGGATATCAAAAGCCCATCTTTTTCCGGTAAGATCACAACATGAATGTTGATTTAATTTGACAAATAAATCGTTTTTTCAATGTTGAAGATTTTGGATGATATTGAGTTAGAGACTTAGCTACTTTAAATTGTACAATATTTTCAAAATATATAGTGGTAAAATCAAACACGTCCTACATTATTTTAACTGAAGTATTTTAAGAGCACAAATTTTCACATTTGATTATTTTTAAGTTAAATTTATTTGGCACATTACAGTTTTGACATATAGTCAGTCATAAACTATTTTTCCTTTTCAATTTTCATCAGTGTCAGTTGTACTTGAATCATAGGATGAACTATCACCACAATCAAAATCGTCATCATCGCCGTCTTCATCTGCTACTTCTAATTCATCAGTGTCTGGGTCAGGATTATCATAGGTTATATTATTAGGTATTTTCAACTCAACAATTTCATCTGATGAAAAGGGAAAAAAGGTAAAATATATATTATATTTCGGTCATCTCTATACATATATGGTATACTACTCGCACTTATATTGAAGATTACACATCAAGTCAATAAAACGGGTGGTTGGGAGGCCGAATGGTCTATTGTCATTAAGTCAAGTGGAGTGGTTGCCCTGGTTTCCATCCTACATTTGTAAATGGCAAGGAGTTGGTCGCCTGTTCGGGGGTGTTCAATGGGTCCTCCAGTCTGCCCTAAAGCGAATAATTAGAAATATAAATGAACCTATGTTAGTCTCAAAATGAAAAGGTTTGTGCTTGGTGGACATAAAACTGTTTAATTCCACTAATAGTGTGAAACTTTTATAATCCTTTATAATCTATAGAATGTATCCATATGTACAATACTCCTAGCAGTTTGATAAACATAGGTCCAATACTCCTAGCAATTTGATAAACATGGGTCCAATTCTCCTAGCAGTCTGATAAACATAGGTCCAATACTCCTAGCAGTTTCATAAACATATGCACAATATTCCTAGCAGTCTGATAAACATAGGTCCAATATTCCTAGCAGTTTGATAAACATAATATGCACAATATACCTAGCAATTTTATAAATCCCAGTAGAATTTATCGAATACTGTCGTATCAAGTTTTGTGTCTATCAAGGACGCGTGTAGTCTATTGGATAATTTACTCTTTGACTTCCGGTGAGGTTTTCCCACGTCATGTTATAAACGCGGTGACGTACTTAGTTGCGGTTATATAAAAATACTGATGGCGATAGGAGAACAAAACTTTAATGTGGTTTTTATTTCTAATCCTAGTAACAGCAACTACATGTTCTTAACCACCATGTCATATGTACAAATATCACTGACGCTGACAAACTCAAGACCAGAAAATACGATACAGTCCAACAAGGGTTCTGGCATTGGCGTTTCAAAGAAATCAAAACCTCACAAAGAAAATAATTGTCCCGTAATTTTGACGAATAATTCTGCATGACTCAAAACCAGTAACTGAAACTTTCCCGCAAGGCACACTTTACCGTAAATTAACAGAATTATATGAGCGGATACCCAGTGGATCCTGGTTATTCTAGCTGTAGATCTGACTTACCAGTAGGTTTAAATAGTTCTTTATATTGATCAAGTTGTTTTGGTGGTTGATATTTGGAGATACTGTCTCCACCTTTTAAATGAAACCTGACATAGCCGACATCTTTATATGTAACTATTATATGATATCCATCTGATGAAAACATGGGAGTCTTTATCTGTTGATAATAATAATTATAAATTTATATAGCTCAAAATACTTTATGGAAGTTTCTTTTGCGTTTTTCAAGTTTGCACAATTTTTCAAATTTGACAAGAAAAAGTCTAGTTGAAAAGATTAGTTTTAATCTGCGATTTGAAAGTTTCTTGAAGACAATCGTAATCCACTTTATCGTCGTAATGTATTCTCGGTGTATGCAATGTATTAAAACATATGCTACAACTTTTCATTACAAGTAGGTTGATTTCAACTGTACCCGACCGCCACGTTTTAAGTCGCGTTCAAATCTTTGTGATTATAAAGATTAAGATAACAGGAATGTTTTAAGAAAAACTATTATAAGTCAAAAAACGCCATGGATTTAATATTGACGCCAATGGTTCATGGTTCGTTTATAATTTTAACAAACTGTCTTTATTTACATAGACTGAATACACAACATATAAAATTACAGAATAGTTGGTTTGATTTAGTTTAAGTTGTTTTACATAATCCGTACAGTGATCCTGGTTTCTATAGATGTTCTTTAGCCTTAGGTAGGGCGATCATTTCCACCCTAATTCCACCAATATTTAACTGTAAGTGTGATAAAACATCTACTTTCTATCAGTAAAACACCGGGTCAGTCCCAATGCCTTTATTAGGTCTCTTGACAATTCACCGATTCGATGAACCTACTCATAACCCGAGGGTACACATATTAGAACATCTCGTAAACTGACCTTTGTTTCTATACAATAAGATGCCAGACAATGAAAGGTTTGTCTATCCCATAGTCTGATACAATTCTCTTCACTCCAGTTGGCATAAGATAGAAGGAATGGGCTGTCTTTATTCAATACCAACTTAATATTACTAAAATGTCCAGTAAGTCGATGTAGAAGATTACCTGAAATAGAAACAAAATAGTTCCTTTAAACATTTTACGTTCACCCGCTGCACGCCACCCGGATGTAAGATACGTGACCAGTAGCTTTGCCATATCAATAATTGACTATTTGTATACTTACCTATTTTAATATCAATTAAAGAATGTGTCAATATCAATTGTCAATATCAATTAATGAATGTGTGCATTGTGTATATTTACCAATGCTGATACCAATTAATGAATGTATGTATATTTACTCGTATAAATATCATTTAATGAATGAGTGTATAATTACTAATGCCAATATAAATTAATGAGTATGTGTATATTTACCCGTTTTAATATCAATTAATGAATGTGTGTATGTTTACTTGTTTTCATATCGATAAATAAATGTGTGTATATTTACCCGTTTTGATGTCATACACCCGTATAAAATAATCATCATTAGTAGTAATCACCGTCTTCTCGTCCAGGATATGTAAATCATTCACCGATATATCAGGCATTTCATCAATATCAGTTTCATTCACGTCCATATGGTGATATTTAATTGCATATTCTTCGTCGTACAGTATTTGGTGAATCTTATCTATTAAAATATAACAAATATTACAGATACAGATGGCGATGTTCATTAATGGCTGATAGTGATATTTAAAGGACAATGTTGGTGTCAGCCATTATCACGTGTTGCTCTACCCAATCTTCTAGAGGGAAACAATCTGCTTATTCATCGAAAAGAACAAAGGAAGATTTCCCGTCCATGTTACAAGTCTAGTTATTGCACGGTTAAGATCCACCCAATCTACTAGAGGGAAAACGATCTGCTTATTGAACGAAAGGAGCAAAGAAATATTTCCCTTCCATGTTACAATAAAAAACCTACTTACTATCTGGTATATTCCACACCACAACCAATTCAGTAGACTCTGCATCTTTTACTCCTTTTAGAACGGGTGGTACAAGCATATGGGAAAATATTAAATAACGACCATCGTCAGTAACCAGATGATCATTTATAAAATTCTTTCTTTTATCTCCCCCTATCGTCTCTGGTATCATATTATACATCACTTGCTTATTGACAAGATCAAAGAAAACCACCCACTCATCGTCGTGTATGGACGCAGCCAGAACTGTACAAGTTTTATTTACCTAAATATACAACAATAGAAGATTTAAAACATTCTTACGTCAACACGTGTCAGTAGTGATAACGTTTCCTGGCTAGCGATCTCTTATGTTCATTGTGGTATAACATGTGCCATTGAGTCACGTGTCGTGGCATCGATTTCGGGCTTGTACATGACAAGGATGGGGTTGTACCTGACAAGGATGAGGTTTGTACCTGACAAGGATGTGGTTTGTACCTGAAAAGGATGGGGTTTGTACCTGACAAGGAGAGAGTTTACCTGTCTAACCCAATGATAAGGTCCCATACGCATAAATGATAAGGCCCCCTATACCATGAAAGTCAAAAATGACTTAATTTGTTTTAAGTTGACGTTAATGCCCCCCCCCCTTCTCTCATCATTACGTTATAATGTCAGCAAAGTCTCTTTGAACTTAAAGGGTGTGAAGCTCAATCTTATCCACAGTCTTCGATATTACAAAGACGACTTTTTGCTCAGTTTAAATCAACATTTAAGACACAGTGAAGAAATTTAACACCAGAACACACCCTTGTGTACTCTATGTTCAAACAGCATTGATGCATGAGTGTAAGTGAAATGGCAAACCAGACAGCCATTCAATGTGGGATATTCACGTACTTTGACGAACAAAACTGATAAGAAATTAAAATAGACGTATTGTAAATCATTTATAGATTTAGCTCCTATAAAAAGTGTGAATTGACGTTACTGTATGCGACACTCACTATGGTGAAAATATTTGCAATACTCACTATGTAATCTCCGAGCTTTTCACCACAACCTTTGATAATCTCACACACGCCAGTTTCTATATTATATTTCTTTATATTCATTCTTCCACGTGATAGGGAAAAAAATTCTATAAATAAATAAACAACAATTATATACACAGTCACGTGATAGCGTGTAAAATTATATAAATAAACACATATATCCACAGTCACGTGACTTGTTTAAATAAACACATCTATTCACAGTCACGTGAATTCTTTAAAAAAAAACCACATATATTCATAGTCACGTGATTTGTTTAAATAAACTCATATATTCACGTGAATTCTTTAAAAATAAAAACACATATATTCACAGTCACGTGAAATTCTATTAATAAACACATACATTCACAGTCACGTGAATTCTTTAAATAAGCACATATATTCACAGTCACGTGAATTCTATAAATAAACACATATATTCACAGTCACGTGAATTCTTTAAAATAAACACATATATTCACAGTCACGTGAAATTCTATAAATAAACACATATATTCAGAGTCACGTGAAAAATTCTATAAACAAACACATAAACTTAGTCACGTGATAGAGTGTAAAATTCTATAAATAAGTAAATGGTGTAAAATCCTAGAAATACACAAATATATTCACAGTCACGTGATAAAGTGAAAAATTTAAAAACAACAGTGACGTGACTTCTCCAATCGATTTACTACTGTAGGAATGATTCCTAATGCCATAGATATACTCATCATTTGTCCATTAACTACTCTTGTTTTGGTGGGTCTACCGAAACAAGAAAAAAATACTTTATCGTCACAATTTGTCTCTTTGTCCCATACTATTGATTGCCCGAAAATTCAACTTGATAAGTCAATTAAAACGACTAACTTGAACAGTCTGTATCCTTGTTAGTAAGCAGGTAGTGCTTCAGGCCCGGGAATATTACTTTTTATTGTACAAGCACCTGTAGTATTGGCTCTACGTATAACTGTGTGGTTTATTTCCTATCTGTCAGAATATCCCCATTGACTGTACTAGAGTCCGAATTAGTGCTGTCAATAGCTGTGTAGTTTTGACTACCGCTGAATGATATTACAGTAGGGCACCAGGTAGTCACAGCAGATGTTCAATCAGATCCATATTGGACATATCTCACATTGTACCAGACTGACGCAAATGAATTCTGAAAGGATGAAAGTAGCCAGACGGCGTATTATGATTATCGTTTCCGTAGTCCAGAAAGATAAAATAAAGATGAAATAAATTTCAATGGGGTTTAAGTTTCCACTTGTCTACGCCGACTGGGCTAATGAAATACAGGTAGACGAAATAGTCGTGTGTAATGAAGACAGTAGATGAAATAGTTGTTAAATGAAATACAGGTAGATGAAATAGTTGTGTAATGAAGACAGGTAGATGAAATAGTTGTGTAATGAAATACAGGTAGATGAAACAGTCATGTAATGCTGAAGCTACTGGATAAAGGTCCTGAACTAAGATAAACAATTTTGTGGACTGACGAAAGTGAAATAAAAAAGGATGAATTATTCAGATGAAATAGTCTTGTATCGCTGAAACAACTGTGAAAAGGGGTCACCAGCAGCTACCAGTGTCATTTTATAATTAATATGTAAAAGAAATACTTTTATCATACAGACCTGTTTTTATCATACAGACCTGTTTTTGCTGAATTTATAACCGGATCTGTACATGTTTTAGGCGACTCTTGACCTTGGTATGTTCGAATTATAGATGATGTTTGTAGATCAAACAGGGATATTTTCTTATCATGTTGAATCAGACATCTTGTATTATCCACAGGTAAAACAAAATTAACACTTCCAATCTATAATAAGATTTAGAATCTTCAGCAAATACAGATCACCTAAACAATTATTATTATTATTATTATATTTAATACATTTATATAGCGCATCTTTCAATGAAGTGTTCAGAAGGGCTTAACAATCACAAAGAAAAATACAATTTATGATAAAAATAGAAAAGTTATAAAAAAACAAAATAAAAAAAAAACAGTTCTTAAAAACAGTAAAATGAGAAAGACAATGTAAAAATGTTCAAGTCCGATTTTAATGTAATGATAGAAGGTGATTTCCGAATAAAATAAGGTAAACAATATAGATTAGAAAACATTTTCTGTGACATGTTTGGTGACAGTGACTGTAGAAATAATGATTTTGGTCACCTGAACTATATCACTCTGTTTGTAAACATTTAGATTTCTAACCCATCGCCAAGCACTTGGTATAATGGGATGTTATTTCGATTAGGATTTGGACAGCGGAAGTTCACATATTCATAATTTTAATGAATGAATGTTTTTTACTCTATATAGTTTTATTATGGTAACTCTGTTAATAGTGCTGAAAGACGACAACAATGAAAACTGTTAAAAAAATAAACGAAACCTTAATTTCTTTGACCAGTGAATTTGTAGCTAGATCATTAATCTGTAGATAGTTGATGTTAACTTGTTTATATCTGCTCAGGAAATATCGAGGATTATCCATTAACACAGGTGTACTGTAATATATAATTATCATATAAATATCTTATATCATATTTAAATGAGTACAGGTAATATTTATGATATACTATGAACACAGGTAAACTGCAATAAATACTTATCTTTATATCATATTATTGATCTACCTGAAATCATATTAATGATATACAATGAACAGAGATGAACTATAATAAATAATTATCATTTAAATATGTTATATCAAGTTATTCATATCCTATGAACACATGCAAAACAAAACGTTAATACAGTCTAAGAATGATCTATACGTTGTTGACTCTGATAGGTTCGGTAATTTAACACGGAAACAAAATCAGGTTTAAAATATTTTTTGTT
Source organism: Patella vulgata (assembly GCF_932274485.2). Classification (NCBI taxonomy): domain Eukaryota; kingdom Metazoa; phylum Mollusca; class Gastropoda; family Patellidae; genus Patella; species Patella vulgata. The sequence continues at coordinate 1,310,521 of NC_065886.2, read as the reverse complement.
TTGCACCAAAAAGGGATATATAGCCCAAAGAGTGACGTTTTCACCTACAGTTAATCATATTCCAGTATTACGGCCATGGGTTCTACTAATTGAACGTTAACGTGTACATCGGACCTCGGTTTTTCGTTACACCAAACTACTCGCCATGTGCCTTGCCAGACCCTCAAACCTGCAACATTGTCTACCAGTTTCTTCGGCTAAATTATCTTAGCTATAGACATTGACGGGTTTTCATACAAGTTAATAATGTTTTGTCTTGTTGGATTAATTAGCTGTTGGAAATTTGTTAACCAATCGTATTATGGCCTAAAACAATCGTTTAAGCAACACGGTATTTGTTGACGTTTCGCTTAAAAGAAACTAAGAATTCCGAAAGTAGACGATTTGATAAAAACTAGTTCTGGATATATTACCGGAAAGCCTTTGTCTGTGGCGTATTTAACGATTTCTTGCCATCGATAACACCTTTATCTTTCTTACGATCCCAGATTCTAACGATTCGATCGTCTCCAGTCGTCACCATGCTTTTCATATCTTGAGTAATTACAGAATTAACAAACGATGGATGATGAAGGGCGATAAATCTCTCCTCTGTTTCTAGATTATATGCCACGACGTCATTTAAAACAGGAAAATACAGGTATTTACCATCAGGTGTAAATCGAAAATTTTCAGCTGTACCTTTCGGGTCTCCTAAAAAGTAAAACAGATTATCTTTTTTCACGAACAGGTATGGCTACATGGCTCTTTCATGATAAAGGTATTGACACAGGTTTATACAGGTATGACGACACTGATTTAAGCCTATTATTTTTGCAGGTATAGCTACATGGCCCGTTAATGATAGAGGTGTCGAGACAGGTGTTATACCGGTATGGCGACACTGATTGGGTCCTACTATGTGAAGACACTAACTATACGAAACCGGAGAGACGTTACAAGTTACAAAACAAATGTGTAAGTATATATATGAGATATAATAGATTTGAAACCAGATGTGTAGGTAAATATGAGATATAATAGATTTGAATGAAATAAGCCATTTTATCTTCTGAAGATACTTCTTGGAAAACTCAACAAAAAAAACTGATCATCAACAAAGGTGGTGTTTAACTATCTGCAACAAGTCTGATAGTTTGTTGAGATTAATCAAATGAGACATAGATTTATCAAGACGGGTCAACAGGGAACCCAATATACAATTGTATGAACAACGACGATCCGATAGAAGTGGGTCAAAGTTAGGCATTTGGGAACAGAAACATCTCTTCCAGACAGAAACACAAATAAGTTATGTCCCAATCAGTCGTAAACGGTGATCCTGTGTATTTAATAATTTCAGAGAATTCTTCGTCATGGTACGAATAACATGGAAATGTGAAATATGTAACGTGGTCTTGTATTAGTCGTATAAAGCGATACCCATTATATTACTCCCTAGATCCCTCGACCCCCTACATAGGAAAGAGTATTTCCTATTGCGTGTTCAGGTCCCTGAACATAGTAAAGATCGGTTCCCATTTAATCTATTAGGAAAAGATAATTCTTGTGTAACGCGAGAGAATTCCGGTTAAATCAATAAATGTGGGTGTATGGTTTGTCAAAAAGATTAGTTTTATTAATTGAATGGAGACATGTAAACTTAATTAGAGTTTTCATGAAGGCTGACTAAAATGTTATAATCAATTATTGAAACATACCCGTTAACTCCTTCACTTTGTACATGGTTTCTATGTTATATACAAGGGGTATGTTCTCGGTATAATTAGACATGATGATATATTTTTCATCTGGTGAAATGACCATTGCATCTACTGTATTTCGCACCATATCACCATCCTCATCCTGATAGTCTGGATATATTGGTATTAGATGTAGGAACATCTTTTGGGTAACATCAAATATGGCTACCCTGTAATTGTCATTATCTACACAAGCCATATATCGACCTTGACCTGAAACATATTCAAGTAATTGTAAATAGACTGCTGACTGGGCAACTGAAATGAACTGGGGTTTTAATGAAGACGGAGAGTGGGTAACTACAAGTGTTGATTCGGTTCTTCTAGCTCAGCTATTCCCCAGCAGAAGTATCATAGGTAATACAGGCCACGATAATGCAGCATATAACTGTTGGTAGTTTAGTAATATATTCCAGAGGCCGGCTGCTCAAAACTAAGTTATTTTAATGACCCGTTAAACTCTATCGTATAGAAAATGGAATAGACGTCCCCTACCCCCCCACCCACCCCTCGCAAAACCCCCTAGAATGTTCTATAGAACATTACACTGGTAATCTATGACCTTTTTGGTAAGGATATATTTCAATTGACATCCTGTTAATGCCATCGTTAAACAGATAACGGAGCCTAACACCTTCGTTAAATATAACGGTAAGAACGAGAAGAATGGGGCATGGGATGGGGCATGGGATGGGGCAAGGGATGGGGCGTGGCCCATGTCCTATAGTTCTGGGCACAGTGACCCTTGCACGTAATCTATGGGTTCTTTCCTCGAATTATTGAGGCATTGGTTGGTCTTGTTATGGTCCAAGTAATAAGGAACTATAAACGAATTGAGATATGAGTTCTAATCAGTAAAGTTACCATGGGTTGATATTGTTGGTCAAATTATAACATGTTTCTATAATCTTTAAGTGGAAACAAAATAGCCCATACCAGTACAAAGGTCCTCTTCTCGAAACATCTTCGGTCTCACCAAATGCGGACACAGAGCATGCCCCAGTGGCTGCCCTGTTCTAGCATTGTATAATGATACACCCTTCTGTTGAAATATTCCTAGAACATCTTTATTTTCACCAGCAACACAGAAATTACTTTTACATTTTGTTGCTATTTTATACAGTTTAACTCCGGTCAAAAAGTTGACGCCTACAATGTATTTATTTCCGGAAGCCACGATAATCTGGTCATTGTGGCAGAGCTTGAGATATTCTAGATCCTCAACACCGATATCATAAGATCGTGCAAGTTTACCGGACTTCACTGACCAGGTTTTTATTGTTCTATCACTCGCACCTGAAGACAAAAGTAATGTTTAATTATTTTACAATTAATTTCTTATCGCCATGATTTACAAAAAATAATAATTCCGAAATCCAGTCGCAGTTGTTACTGTTTTTAACTATATTTATTGACCATTCACGTAGACAAGGCAGGGTATACAAATTCTCACTGAAAGCGTCAACATACAAGATGGACGATACCGTGAAAATAATTTGTATTTAGATTTATATAATGTAGGGTTTATTGTCTTATTAGAATCAATATATATTAATAAGGTTTTTTATGTTATTATAGATATATAAGTTAAGTTGTCCTTTCCACACAATTGGATTATTAAATATAACCTGTAATACTGGTACAGATATAGCAAATTATATCAAAATAGCAAATCTGACTTATAGATAATAACAACACGTATCCAAGTGGTCTGTGGGAGTCAACGAGACATACTACCATGTAAAACTTATTGTTATAGACAAAGATTTGGAAATAGCATTTTGAGGAAGAAAGTCAATTGGGATATAATCACTGGTCTCACCCCAAAGATTACGGTGTAATATAATTATGTCCCTTACATGTTACAGCTAATTGACCGTCTTTAGTTATATCAAGACCCTGTATATCACCAGTGTGATTTGATAAACAATATAATAAAGATCCACCAGGCTGTGCTAATATAGTTTTATCTGGTAGTAAATAGTAGAATGGTGAATTCTTACAATCATCTAGTAGAGGATGTAGACTCTGTCAATAACAAAGATAAATTAATAAATACATTAATAAAACAAATAGCGATTACAACCATCCAGTAGTTGCCGTAGACTCTGTCAATAACAAATTAAAACAATGAAGGTGTTTGGTTCAATTTGGAATCCTTTTTGTATGAAATATCAACATAAATCTATCAACATAGAGGCGGACTTGTATCAATATTAGCGAAGCAGACAATATGATCGGTCAGTAGACTTCGTGAAAATAGTCCAGAAAAAAAGTCATGTCTTCTAATGATCACAGTTACGACCACCCGGAAGTTGTACATTATTCGTGTTTGTTTTGAATAGTTCGAGAATTGCTAAAGTCTCTATTACGAATAGCTTTAGGACGGCGATATAAACCAAAATACAGCTCATAACTGGAAAGATAATAAAAACTACCTGCTATTGCTAATACAAAGAACATAGACTGATGTAACGGCTATTGCGGGGAGACATTAAACTATCAGATGGTGGTTGTAGAGATGTTTAAACTAAAAGATGGTGGTTGTAGAGATATTAAAACTAAAAGATGGTGGTTGTAGAGATGTTAAAACTAACAGATTGTGGTTGTAGAGATGCTAAAACTAACAGATGGTGGTTATAGAGATGTTAAAACTTAAAGATGGTGGTTGAAGATATGTTAAAACTTAAAGATGGTGGTTTAAGAGATGTTAAAACTAAAAGATAGTGGTTGTAGAGATGCTAAAACTTAAAGATGGTGGTTGAAGATATGTTAAAACTAACAGATATTGGTTGTAGAGATGTTCAAACTAACAGATGGTGGTTGTAGAGATGCTAAAACTAAAAGATGGTGGTTGAAGATATGTTAAAACTTAAAGATGGTTGTTTAAGAGATGTTAAAACTAAAAGATAGTGGTTGTAGATATGCTAAAACTTAAAGATGGTGGTTGAAGATATGTTAAAACTTAAAGATGGTGGTTTAAGAGATGTTAAAACTAAAAGATGGTGGTTGTAGAGATGCTAAAACTTAAAGATGGTGGTTGAAGACATGTTAAAACTTAAAGATGGTGGTTGTAGAGAATAATTGAAACATTATTTGCCGATAAGACAGATGGTCGCGAGATACTAAAATGGAAAGAAAGATAATGTACGAATAGTTGTTCGCCGAAAATATATATAATTAAACGAAAAAGTTGATTGATACCTTGGTAGGTTTTAAACGTCCCAGTAATTGTGATGGTAGTTCGTTAGAATTATATTGCAATGAACGTTGTGATAACTGTAGGGCATCACAGATACATTTAATATCTTCATCATCAAGAAACTGTTCTTTAGCTGACGAGAAATCATCCAACACAGGCCTGTATTTAACAAATAATTAACAATATCAGAGTATCGGAGTTTCTATGTTAACAACAAAACGTTAGTTTTCAATCCTAGTCTCAAAAAATGAAATAACTGCGGAGATTTGAATTACCGAAATGATTGCCATAAACCAACAGCTGCTCCGGGGAATGGTATCAAATTATGTGATTTGGACACGACTATACATATTATGTATTTATGTAATTTAATAGTAAATCGATTTCTTTAAGAGATAAGAGGGAATATAGACCTAACCAGTTCCCCAATCATATTATTATTAAATAAAATGTAATTTAAAAAATATATTTATATATAACGCAATTTAAACTTAAAAGTTGTATAAAATCGTTTTTCTTACCTTAAACCTGATGCTTTTATTTTATGGAGTATAAAGTGAAAGTTACACAGACATTCCGATTTTAATAGATCTAGTTGATTAGCTTGTTGTCTGTGATGAGGTAGATTGTTTAATTTCCTTAAATTATACGATTCACCTAGTTTAACAGGCTGTGACGTCACATAACGATCTGCTTCTGATGCTTCACCACTTTTAGTTTTAAATGGTTTAGCTTTACCTGAAATTTATTTCGAAATATAATTTATAAGTTGCCCACAATAAAGGTTTCGTGTCTTGCTTCTCTATATCATCTGACCTAACGAATGAAACCCGTTGGTAACTTTCATCGAAATTAAAGGAGTTATATTCTTCAAGGGTGATAAGATAATAACAAATATATGTATACGGGTAAGGCCATAGTACTCTTACACAGGTTACCACATTGAGCAAATCCCTTATACAATTCAAACATTTAGTATTACCTGGATGGTGTTATTGGTATACACAGAAAACACCCTGCAGAGATCACATATGGTGAATTAAAGTCTTTCTTTAAAACTCTAAGTGATAAAATATCTTTGTCCATCACTGATTTCCAACATTTTGTGAAATGTGACCTCATCAATATATATATGTTTTTTGACAACATCGCCTGCTATCGACGAGTTAATAGTTCATGTTTTAGTTTATGATATTTACTCACCATTTGCCCAGATACCAGAGAAGAAATCAGCTATGACGCCACACATCTGTTCTTTCATTTTAACATCTGAACAATATCTATCACTAGCTGCTTCTATGAACTGACGATGATACCAATAAAACACCCGAACTCCATCAGCACCTCTATCAACTATACAGCGAGGGAAATTTAAAAGCAAACATTACATTTTGAAAATAATTGTTTGACGTCTTCATAAACAAGGCAAATATGCCATGAAAATCTAAATACCTACCAAAATACTGGCCCAATTCAGTTTTAATTCTGACGAGCAACAAGGGAGGTAAGCGTCGTATAGGTGGAGTCCAGTACATATATACGTCATTTAATACGTCATCATCACACGACAGAATATCTTCTAATTCAGCTTCTGTGAGACCACCACCACCTGGAATTATCAACCATTGCGGACACATTACTCATAACGATGCTAATTAATACCATTGGTTACAACATTTTCTGACACATGGATTTATGCTAGGGTGCCCCACGAAGCCAAAAATTTCTTTATTAAAACTTGAACTCACCACATGCAATGAATTTTGTCTGAAGTGGGCAATGAAAATGAAATGAAATGGGGTTTAACGTCCTACTGTTTTGCTCCGAACGAAGTGGGCAATGGGGCAAAGGGAGAGTAAGTGTTATGGTTAAGTTCGTTAATATTGAGACTAGCAAATGATTATGATGTTGTATGTTAACTTGTGGGTATTAAGTGGGCATTACACACTTAAACTGTAAAGGGATATAGGATACACCCCCAATATCACCAAAATTAGTGATTTTGTCAGCTTTACACGATATTAACGTAATATACATTAGACTGTCTATGTACTTACTTAAAGTAAGATAGCCCAGTGCTCGAGATACAAGTAATTGCCCATGTAGCGATTCAACTCTAGAAAATAAATCATTGATCACATCACGAACTGTTGTCTGTAAGATTGATACACTTGGTGGAGTAAATGATTTCCATCGACACGCCTCGTCAAATGATAGTTTTAGAAATAACGGTAATGGACACTGATGAAAAGCGTTCATAACTATTTTTAGCTGTGAATCCAGGAGTTTTCGTTTTTTGGTCTCCAGCCATTTATTGAGAATTCCCTCTACGTCATCTTTAGATAACGTTTCTACTGGTAGAAAGCATGTCGATGTGGAAAATAATGCCTACAAAATAAGCGATACAAACAGGTTAAAGTAGCTAAGTCCCTAACTCAGCATCATCCAAAGTCTTCGACATTGAAAACATGAACTGTTTGTCAATTTAAATCAACATTGATGTTGTGATCTTACCTGGAAAAGATGGGCTTCTGATAGCCAATATTTAAGACTAAATAAACATTTTACCATTGGTACACGAATCGTGTACCATAATGCGTTTCATCGCCATTTGTAACAAGGGACTCGAAGAACGAGTCTAGACATATTCCACAAGTCATGTTAAACGGTGACGTCATATTCTTAACTGGAGAGCATGCGTAATAAATACTATCGGTGTAGACTGGAATATCCACGCTAGAGATTGCCATTCGATTAAGACTTCTGACGTATTTCACCGATTGAATGTAAATCAGTTTATATACATTCATATTACATTATTATATGCGTTGCATTTATTCGTGTCAATGTCTATGTCCTAACTATTAGCGATTTAGCTCCTTGAAGTCCTGGTCGAGGTTGTTCACCAGACAGAATAGGTTATCGTGTTCTGGAATACAAATAATTTAGTTCAAAACCAGTAGAAAAAAAACACGCAATTTATTTTACATCATTTGAAAATATTTCTGAAGGCATTAAACGAATAAACATAAACTACGTCATTTCCGAAATAACGTATGCTTCAATTTTATTTTAATAAATCGCTTGCGCGTATGGGTCTTTAGCAGCGGGAGGAAACCGGAGGGCCCGGGAAATAAAACCATGAGGTTGTACAGGCGACCACACTCCTTGTCGCGTACAACCGGGGAATGGAAACCACGCTAGTTGACTCATTGGCAGAGACCTTATCATACAAAGCGCACGCGCTAAACATTCGCCAACCGCCACCCTGGAATGATTACGGTACCTGGAGTTTAGGAAAACATTCATATTCCGCTTCCGGTAGAGTAGATACGATCATCTTAACATATTTAGGTAATTTACGTGGTAACCATGACAACTGACGAGCGCCACCTGTGGTATCCAACTGATCTAAAGAATCTAGTAATACAACCAATGGTCGGTGTTCCCCTGCATGTGCTAAACTTAGATGCAATTCCTCAGTTAAATCTTTCAGACTCTGCAAACAAAAAGAACAAAGCAAATCATCTCACATGTGTATACTGCTGTAATGTGCCGCAGTTAGTTAATGTATAAAGTTGTTTCATCAATTAACGTTACCCGGTGAGTGCTTACTCTATCCTGAAAACTTCATATTATTTGCCACAGGGTAAATCGGTAAGAAATTACTTAGCTAACACCCACTGATTCGATTTGAAGTAAAATACTTTGCAACTATTTTATTACTTTGAAGTGAGGTGATTTGTACGTAAATTTAAAATAGGTTAATAGTAAAGTCATGATATGAAGTTAGGCACTCGTGTGCTATTTATTACCATACATTTACATACTGCTACTGGTTGTTTGAATCGGTTCTGGTTGACAACACTGGTTCAAACTTACATGGCCCTGATTCTAGCCTTAACCCATGGCGCCCATGGCATTCTCTGGACGATCTCCCTTTCATTCCTGCTTATAAATCCTTTCTAGACAAAGGGTGACAGAAGAGATTATGCATCATTTACCGTATTAAACGTTCAGTACAAGACATAGGACATTACATAACTATGGCCAGCTATAAGTTTATATTATGGTAATGGGTAGTGGGTGCAATCTGGTAAACCATGGGTGTCAATAGCCGACATAAAGATATTTAATCAATTCTGCTTTCATGTGTCAAGATGGCACGATAACTATCAATGACATCTACCATATGCAACACTACTCACCAATCCTTGTTTAATGGGTTCTTCGTTATAAACTAGTTTAATCTGACTAATAACACTGTATAACAAAGCATTGATGTTGGAACTATCAGGGGTCGTTCCCAAAAATCTAAATAATACAAATAAGGATTAACAAATTAACAAAGTCCACCATTGCGTAATGAATTGGGATAGACCTTCACTATGTTAATTATTTCTGTGTCGATTAGCAACAGTCTACATGCCATGGACCAAAATGAATTGAAAACATTAAACATAATCTTGAATCTTTTTCTAAGTTCCAAATGGGCTTTAGTTATAGCTTGTTTGTCATAATTCCATGATTGAGAATGTCTAGTAATCACTTCCTCTGTTTATCTACATCGTATCAGGGTAGCTAGATCCAGTAACTTAAACGTATATGCACCATCAAAGCAACACACCACACTTTGCTCCAACACGTTGTGAAAAAAATAGGGACAAATCCCAAATAGTCGTTTCCCCAAACGATATAATACCATATTTGGTTGAAATCAGACGTAAATGGGATGGATGGAAGGAGAAATATGACAAGCACTTGGATTAAAAATAGTCAACATATAATCTACCGTATAACAATCGTGGTTTCCTCTCCGTTTTTATTGTCCAGTATATTTTTAGCTGCCATGGCAACAATAGATGTTTTACCACAACCAGATGAACCGTGTATTACCAGTGGTTCGTCACTGTTGTTCATCAGGTAATCATCTATAATCTGTAATATAAACATCAAATCATTTGGTTTCAAACAACAGAGGGATTAATGTTTGAACTCTCCTCAATGCTCTTCCAGATTGACAATGGAATACTCCTGATCCGAAGACTTCAGTGAAGTCTGTTTATGGTCGGTTAGCCCAATATAGGCTAAGTTTCTAACTTATTTCAGCTTTCCACAACCCGAGCCAGATCAATTCATCTTTTAATAACAGATTAACAAGCCGGAAGCTGCGTTATGTTAGAAACAGCACATACTTTAAAAGTCTGTCTACAGATTCAGCAAGTATGAATTTATTTGAATATTAGTTATTACACTGTGGGTTATAAATTACAATGGACAAAATGCTAGAACATCTGCAAAATGCCCCCCTGAAGCAAAATGTAACTTACATCAAAAGTATCTTTTCTACCATAAAATGAATGATATTTATGTTTACAGAAATTGATATGTTGTATAACTTCCTGACAGATTGTATTATTTAATATATTAGATTGTTTTTCTTGTATAGCTCTCTGTATACTATCTTTTATACTTTTCTCAAAATCATCAGCTAATTTACTGATATACAATCTATGACTTTCTTCTTTAGTTGGATCAACACCTACAATAGAAGTTATAGATATATCAACGCCTACAATAGAAGGTATAGATGTATCAACACCTAAAATAGAAGTTATAGATGTATCAACACCTACAATAGAAGTTATAGATGTATCAACACCTACAATAGAAGTTATAGTTGTATCAACACCTACAATAGAAGTTATAGATGTATCAACAACTACAATAGAAGTTATAGATATATCAACACCTACAATAGAAGTTATAGTTGTATCAACACCTACAATAGAAGGTATAGATATATCAACACCTACAATAGAAGTTATAGTTGTATCAACACCTACAATAGAAGTTATAGATGTATCAACAACTACAATAGAAGTTATAGATGTATCAACAACTACAATAGAAGTTATAGATATATCAACACCTACAACACCTACAATTTCCAGCCTTGTTGGGCTAGAAAGTATGCCATGGTTCTAGTATAACAAAGGTTCCACTGATCACGCACACACATGACCTAGTACTAGAAACCAGCAGTCATGACCTAGTACTAGAAACCAGCAGTCAAAACTAAATACTTTATGTAAATTTTGGAAATATTGTCTTACCATGTTCTGTCCAATCTATTGTATAATTCTTGATATGATCCACTGGTAGTTTACGCTTTAATTTATTATTTCGTAAATTCTCTAAAAGTTGCCGCGATTCATTTAAATATTCTTTCTTCCCATAGCATTCTGAAACAATATAATATGTGAATAGAACCTCGATGTTCATCGTTCATTAACTTATTAGCATATTCACAATCTATATTTATTTATAACTGGTGTTATGTTAGGGACAATCAATGGTTAGATCAATTTGACCTATCGGTACCACAGTTTGTATAGGGTAAAGCGTCAATCAATTAAATTGATGATAACATATATTTACAGTAAGTAATAAAAATGAAAATAAAATAAAATAGGGTTTAACGTCCTACTGTTCGACTCCAACTAGGCTAATGAAGACGGGCATACGCCATACAGTGTGCTAAGAGGGAAACGTTGCCCGGACAACGGCACCAATGTATACTCGTACTTAGAATTCCAATTGCCAAGGGATCTGTTACGTGCACGCCAGTGTTTACATGGGACCACGGTTTTTTGTCCCCGTCTTGTACCACTGACTCCGATAAACTTTCTTGGTCAATGCAGGGATCGAACACGCGATCTCCATGCTTGCGAGCCAACGTCTTACCCACTGAGCTACCGTGGCTCACCATTAAGTAATAAAGCACTTAAACAATAACGGGGGCTGTAGAAATTAAAAAAAAAACGATAATATGATAAACCTTTATAACGACTAAGAATATAGCTGGCTTCTTGTTTGTCTATATCTTGTATTTGACGATCAAACCAGAATGCTCTCTGACTGTCATTCAGTATACCCCGGTCTATCTCAGCTTCGGTTACTGTAAAACAAACACCATCAATGAAACAAATTTATACCATTTGAGTAATAAGCCGGAACGAAATATGACTTTACAATGGACCATAATACTTTTGGCTTCTGTGTCGTATACCCGATCTAAGATATTTGTATATGATGATGTTTATACCTGATCTAAAATATTTATGAGCTGTTGATGTATCTAAAGCTTGTTTAGCAGATGTAACCAGAGCTTCTCTCATTTGTTCGTGTTGATTATTCCACGTATCTTTAGCTTGTTTCTTCTTGTCAGTATCTGATGATATAAAATCAGGTAGCTGTGAACTGATTGGTTGTAGAAGGTAAGTAGGTGGTACAGAATTATCATCTCTAATAAACCACCTGAAATATAACAATGTATATAAACTCAGGTAGCTGTGAACTGATTGGTTGTAGAAGGTAGGTAGGAGGTACAGAATTACCATCTCTAATAAACCACCTGAAATATAACAATGTATATAAAATCAGATAGCTGTGAACTGATTGGTTGTAGAAGGTAGGTAGTTGGTACAGAATTATCATCTCTAATAAACCACCTGAAATATAATAATATACATAATGGCACGTGTTTATAACATACCATAGTCAACGGCTGTATATCTCAAGGGTTATAATAAAAGACTGTATAACTCAAGGTTATAATAAAACACTGTATAACTAAAGGGGTATGAAAGGGCGCCTGCATAACTCACGGAGTATCATAAAAGACTGTATAACTCAAGGGGTATGCTAGTACATCTGTACAACTCACGGAGTATCATAAAACACTGTATAACTCAAGGGGTATGATAGTACATCTGTACAACTCACGGAGTATCATAAAAGACTGTATAACTCAAGGGGTATGATAGTACATCTGTACAACTCACGGAGTATCATAAAACACAGTATAAATCAAGGGGTATGATAGTACATCTGTACAACTCACGGAGTATCATAAAAGACTGTATAACTCAAGGGGTATGATAGTACATCTGTACAACTCACGGAGTATCATAAAACACTGTATAACTCAAGGGGTATGATAGTACATCTGTACAACTCACGGAGTATCATAAAACACTGTATAACTCAAGGGGTATGATAGTACATCTGTACAACTCACGGAGTATCATAAAAGACTGTATAACTCAAGGGGTATGCTAGTACATCTGTACAACTCACGGAGTATCATAAAACACTGTATAACTCAAGGGGGTGTAATAGCACGTGTATATAGGTGTATATCCAAACAAGGAAATAAATCAACACATTAATCCAGATAATCCCAGTGTATTCTAAGCTTTCGGGTCCGCTGGACTCTTCAACAGAGACACGAAAACCAAGTGGAGCTATTAACAAATTTACAAGCTTCTATATGTTTCAAAGGATCGTGAGTACCATGTCACACATATATATTTAACTGGGGGTGTTTTGTACATATTGATACTCAACACTTACTTATTTAACAGATTTTTACTTTCTTTTGATTCTATTTTACTCAGCAGTATTTCAAATTCTTTAGCTTCTATTTCTCTGGGAAAATCTCGATACCCATATTTATGGGATAAAAATGTCTGAAAATATATGTAAAACAGTAATTGAAAGTGCAGCTAAATACGTTCAGGTGTTTTGGTTTTAAGACATTCTTCCTTTTCCGGCATGTTGTCTCCAAGTCTACTCCGTGTAGCAGTATACGACTGGACAAGACGGTGGGAAAGATCAGTCTCTCTCGGAAAGGTAAATTAATGGACACCACCCGCATTCCTTCTAGCCTTGAGACCGCGTTGTAAACATTGCGTCATTGATTTACTCATTTTCGTAATGAAACTCAATTAGTGGGTTTTTCAACACTTATTTATTTGTTGTAAAATTCTTATGTTATTTGGTATATAAGTATATATTGTATTCATAATATTATTAGGTCTATTAAGGCCACTAGAGCATTGTATTGTATATTATTGGTTCTACTTAGACCACTAGAGTACTGTATTGTATATTGCTGGTTCTATTTAGGCCACTAGAGTATTGTATTGTATATTACTGGGTTTTCGTATGCCACTGTATTGTATATTATTCATGTCTACCAATTCACATGCAAAAACGTCAAGGATCAGGTCGCAGCTTACCAAAACATATCAATGTCAGAGACCATACACTTGAAAAACAGCAAAACATATAATAGTTATCCATCAATATCCAGCATTAAAACAAAACATATAATAATTCATCAAGGTCGAGGATTACAATATTTACTTACAACAAAAGAAGGACCAGTTGATAATTTATTACAGAGATCAACTTCTTTTAAACATAATTCGGTGGTCATGTGATCATCCATGGCTTCATCTCTCACTCCCCATCTCATATCAACAACTTGAAATTCATAACCTAGATTCTGACAGAACTCTTTTAATCTAGGATATGTATTTTCCATTAAATAATTCCTCTCTTGGTGGGTATCTAATTAACAAAAGTACAATATAAAGTTTTCAGACGTCCACTATGTTCATTGTTACAATATAAATTGTTAGCAATGTGAACATAGAAACACAAAATTTGAAGATGATTCAAATCATGAGTCATCGGACAAAATGTTTGGGAAGTTGGTCCTGTTCCAGCAGCCCCCGCTCTCTCTCTCTCTCTCTCTCTGTCTCTCTGTCTCTCTCTCTCTCATCACATGATCGCTCTAACCGACGATTCCCCGATGCAGACCCGGTTAAAGAAGAAGTTCGACAGGAGTTACCAGGGACAATTTCAACCACCAAAAGTCGGTCACAGTGAACTTTCCCGATATTTTCCAGGGTGTTTGACTAGTCAAAGTAGCAGTAACGCAAGCTTCACGGAGTCGGGAAAACTGCAGGAAGTTATCAACCTACCTGTAAAGGTACTACTGGTGAATATTCTAATAATTTTAGCAGTTGAAGGAAAATCTACATAAAGATTGCCTTTTAATATTAATTCTGTATTACGATCTAACTTCTCCCTAATAACTGTTTTATCACCTGGTAACGCTGACTTAATTCCAGTTATTTCTCGTTCCAAAGATACTTGTTCATCGTCAGTAGATTTTTCCGTCACCGTGTGATTTGGGCCTAGGACATCAGTAAGGATCCCACTAAAATGAAAATTTGCTTCTTTCAATGAATAAAAGTAGAAGTTACACAGACACAACCTTATTCTAAATTTGGAATCAACCGAATAATTGAATGGAAATATCTACCATGTAATATTATTATAAAATAGTGATGAAGGTTATATAGCAACAAGTTGTCTTATGGAATTATATGGAAATGATCTTTCGTAATTACATAGGAAAATATTCGAGTGCTAGACATTTAATTAAGTCACATTTTGTAATATTTTTTAGGGATTATGTGGGCATCATTAAAGGCCAATCTTAAGATATAACCATTTATTTTTTTAACGGCTACATTTAGAGTCATGTAATTATTTAACCTGCTTCTGACGCCCGACATTCGTGAAGTTTTAATGTTATGTTAGTTAAAAACTTATTAAACTGAACTCAGAATATGGAACTGAAAGTAAATCTGCTGTAAGTTCTAGACAATGTCCAATATTTCACAATACAGTCGATCATAAAGTAGAAAATAAGAAACTAATATAAGCAAAAGGACGACTTACTGGCTAGTGGCTACTCTAACGAATTGACTGTTAGATCATGGTCCCATCATTACAGTTTAATACGTAATATTCAAAACGAATTGACTGTATGGTCCCATCATTACAGTTTAATACGCAATATTCATAAATTCACAATTTAAAGATTTATTATGTAAGATTTAAGTAAGGACAAATCGGACCGTTCTAGATAAGGACAAATCGGACCGTTCTAGATAATAGGTCAAAACTAGATAATGAAAAACTAGATACTGAAAAATTAAACTTTATTCTGAGCGATGATATACAGTAGAGTGTTTATTATCTTACTAAACGAGACTAAGTTTACCCTAAAGTATGGCGGGTGGGTTTTGCTGATAAACAAAGTAAGTGGGACGTAATAGAACATGTACTAGACTAGACCCATTGCTGTAATAGTTAGAACATGTACTAGACCAGTTCCTGTCATAGATGGAACATGTACTAGACCAGTTCCTGTCATAGTTGGAACATGTACTAGACCCGTTCCTGTAATAGTTGGAACATGTACTAGACCAGTTCCTGTCATAGATGGAACATGTACTAGACCAGTTCCTGTCATAGTTGGAACATGTACTAGACCCGTTCCTGTAATAGTTGGAACATGTACTAGACCAGTTCCTGTCATAGATGGAACATGTACTAGACCAGTTCCTGTCATAGTTGGAACATGTACTAGACCCGTTCCTGTAATAGTTGGAACATGTACTAGACCAGTTCCTGTCATAGATGAAACATGTACTAGACCAGTTCCTGCCATAGTTAGAACATGTACTAGACCAGTTCCTATAATAGTCTGTATAAAAAGAGCATGTGACAAATATGCTTGCCTTCGATGCCACCCAATGTGAAAGCGTACGTAAAACCCCACGAACAAACGAACGATGACATAAGGAATAATGTTAAAACAAGTTAAATTATTTTTTTCTTCTTCGAGTAAACAAATCAATATAACTTGTACTACAAGTAAACAACTGGATTGGCGAGACTTTTCACCATGACAATAGATGGCGGTAGAAAATGTATCTGTTGATTGATTTATTGATTGAAGATAATTATTTTCTATTCGACATTCTTTTATATTTAGCACACTACCCATTTCATATAGACTATATTATGTAGGGCCGTCTTTCTGCGCTGATTAATATCATGCGTTATTTTCTATTGGACATTGTTTTATATTTAGCACACTACCCATTTCATATAGACTATATTATGTAGGGCCTACCTCTTCACTGATTAATACCATGCGTTACATCTTTTATATCTATTTCATAAGGCCAACTTCAGGTGTGTTCAAAGGTCACGAGGTGTAAACAGGGTTAGCGCTAATCCCAATCTTAACCCTAACCCTCGACCTACCCCTAACGTTTATCTAAACCTAATCTACAATCTCGCCAAAAATCACGTACCCTTACTTTATTTACATCTCAGCGACCTTGACAAAAATAGAGCTGGCCTTAACAAATAGATCTAGCCCTAATATAAGTCCGTCAAACACGCTTACCTTTCTAACTCTAATTTGTTGTTAACATGCTGATCTAGATGATTTGAAGGGCCACATGCCATTTTTATAGGTGGTAGAACAGGCAACTGGTTAAATTCTCCACTTAATTTATATTTCCGATACATCTTTAGTATCTAATATATCCACATCCACTTGACACGAGTTCAGCCATGTTTGTTTATATCGGTCGTTATGGTCTATATTGACTGTTAACATTAACCTTATTTCCTCTATTCATACGACTGGTATTCATTGTATCTCGCTATAGTAAAAACATCCATTCATCTAAACCCTACATTCCTATCGTGTGTATTAAACAGACTCGTGCTCTACTTCCTTATACGGATGGTATTCATTGAATCTCGCTATAGTAAAGTAATTCATTCATACAAACTGTACATTCCTATCGTGTGTATTAAATAGACTCGTGTTCTATCTGCTTATACTAAGTGTGTTCTGTGCTTTATTTTTTTATTATTTTATCAGAAGAAACAGTCCCTTCATATTAGAATAATAAAAACTAATTACTATAAATGATACTGACCTTGATACAGGTATAAATAACACTGACCTTGATACAGGTATAAATAACACTGACCTTGATACAGGTAAAAATATAGATAGTCACTGTGGTATAATAACGATATCACTTTAAACCAAAACACCGCATCATTAAATGCAAGTAGGGTGGGGGGGGGGTGGCGGATGTGCGCGTTTGATTACAAGGTCTCCCATTGAGTCAAGCGGCGTGGTTTCGAATCCCCGCCTGTCCATCCTCGTGGGGGTTCTTCGAGTACTCCTATTTCCTCTCACTGGTAAAGACCCATACGCGCCAGCGAATTATTGAAATGAAATTGAACCATATGTTAGTCCTGAAATGACCTAGTTTGTGTCGCGTGCACGTTAAACACCATTTCTCTTCGCTCCTTCTGTATGTAAGTAATTCTCCTCTATCATATTTTAAATTATAACAATATAATTATCAATAATTCTATCCTTGTCAGTTGGACAACTTTATAAAATATAGTGTAGATATAGAAGAACTTACCCTAACAACCTGTTAACCAACATTTCTTCTTTCTCTTGTCTACGCTCGGTCAAAGGAATCTATAGGCTGTGATGAAAACACGATGTCGCTTGTACACGTCGGCGTTCACATAAAAGAATCCTTAACAGTGTGAATTCAATAGCTGTCTGGGCAACATTTGCCCCATAATATTGTGTATCGTGTTTACGATTCTTCATTGTTAACAACGTTTTATGTAGCGATTGTGATGACCTATAATAACGGAACTTTTTAGCTTAGTTTTATATAATGCTTGCGCTGTCATTTTAATAACTCCATATTTCTTAAATTTCCGTGATTATATGTATAGTTCATTTTTTATTTTTTTATTTAACAAAATGTTATAGCGTCGCGGAGCCGTAATTTTTACTGGAATGCAGGCGCTTAATAAATTTATTATATTATTATTATTATTATTATTATCCCAGTTGGTGCAGAAAACCCAATTTCATTCATTAGTAGTATTTATCTTCCCCTTCATTCATTCATCAGTAGTAATTCTAACCCTATTCATTCATTCATTCATTAGCAGTAGGGGATGGCCGAATGGTTAGCACCTGCGCGCTATGTCATAAGGTCTGTCATTGGGTCAACTGGTGAGGTTTCGATTCCCCGGTTAAACATGACAAGGAGTAGGGTCGCCTGCCCAACCTCGTGGCTTTTCTCCGGGTCCCCCTGTTTCCTCCCACTGCTCAAGACCCCAACGCACACTCGAATTATTGAAATAAAAAATTTGAACCATGTGTTAGTCCCTAAATGACCTAGTTTGTGCCGAGTGGACGTTAAACCCCATTTCTCTCTCTCTCTTTAGTAGTAATTCTCTCCCCATTCATTTCAAAATTATAGTCCTTCGCATTTCTTTTCCTATAAAATTGTTTTCATCTAAACGTTATATTCCTGCCATCGATAATGCTGTAGCGCAGGTAGGTAGCCTAATGTTTTGTTTGTATTTGTATGTTGTCTCTAATAGTCTAATGGGGTGTTAAGATACAATCAAATTTTATCTGATCTTATATATTCCTGCCATTGCTTTTTCTATAAAATTGTTTTCAAAAATACCGATGATCTTTATCTTTATAACCACTTGATCGGATAAACCATTAAAGGGCGACAGCGATCTCGCGTGAATAGATTGTGAGATTTATGTGCGTGATTTACCTAATTAGTGTCTGTTTACCTACTCAAAACACGACAAAGCCTGACAGAAAACAAATTTGCATTAAAAAATAAGGGAGAGGAAATGGAAATAACAGACGAATACATAAAATCAATTGTTGGTCTATACAACGTATAGTCGTTCGGATGGGACGACAAACCGAGGTCCTGTGTACACATAAAAGAGTAGGCCATTGCGCCGCTGTCCGGTTAAAATTTTCCTCATAGCACACCGTATGGTGTATGCTCGGTTTCATTAACTTAGTTGGAGCAGAACAGTAGGATGTTAATCACCATGGTTACGCCATGGTTTCCCTTTGTCAGTGTTGCAGGACGGGGAGTCTGATATGGACGTCCCGTGTATACATTGGTGTACACGTTAAAGATCCTTTGGCAGTTGAAATTCGATATAAGAATAGGCCATAGTGCCGCTGCGCGGGCAAACTTTCCGTCATAACAAACCATATGACGTATGCCCGTCTTCAGCAGCCCAGTCGGAGCTGAACAGTAGGACGTTAAACCCCATTTCATTGCATTTACACCATCATGTTGAACATACGAGGAGTTATTTCCCTTTATTTATTAATCGATAGCACCATTGGTTTCGTTGCATCTCTGTCCACTCGCGGGCCTGTAGCTAGCGGGGGAGCCGCAATACAAAGCCATATTACTTTCTGAAAATAATTAAATGTGACTTTATTCCAAGATAGTGTACAATAAATAGCTTTACTATTAACTAATAAATTGTTGCAAAATACGCCCACATTAAGCAAGTGATGAACAGAGAACAAGCTAACAAAAGCCATTTTCCTTACAGTCAGGGCCCATAATCCAGGATGATACGGTCCGACATGTACAATATCTAAAGGAACCAAGATCTTTGGGGTGTAAATATAAACATATAATGGAAGTTTCATCAAAGTCGGATCAAAATTGTAACCTCTAGAGGGTCAACGACCTTGGTATTACATACTTTTACACTATTTGCGCACGAGAACCGGCAGTTTCGTTTCGATTTTTCAAATCGGATAACAATTGTGACTCCTACAGTGCCCGCAAGCTAAACATGTGATTTCTCGCACAATTAAGGGCCATAACCCATGACGTTACATTCCGATACATGCCAATATCGAAGGGAACCAAGGTCATTGGTAAATAGAGCTATATTTCAAGTTTCGTCAAAATCGGACACAAATTGTGACATGGACTGAGGATCAATTTCGGATAAATAAATGGTGAACATTATTCCTTAGTGTTTCTAGAACTGACAACTGTGATATATTTATTTCAAAACAATAATATAGATAGATAATTGCTGATTCATCTGAGACTAAAGTGATTATTTGGGTGATAATAAGTTTAAGCTATATTAGGTGTTAACATGAATATACATGACATTTGTTTGAACCCAATGTGGGGTGCACAGACAACACGTACTTGGGTGAACTGACTATGCATTGACCACGATTAGGTGCGAGATACGCACCAACCACTTTGAGTCCCCCGCCCGTTTAAAGTTATTGATAGTGTCACATGAACTTGTTAATGATACCGTCGTTCATTACATTCCATAATAGCCTTATATTATATACCAATTGAGTATTTATTTTTAAAATAAATTAATTGGATTTCACAAAAATTATTTATATCCGTCACTTAATCACATATGCATCCATATTTACCAACAATAAATAAATATGTCAATTAGTATCATTACGATGCATACATATTCGTATCAACAATAAACAAATATATACACATATCATCTCTTTCTATCTTGTATGACAACTAATACGTCAATTCTTACAACTTCTTCGTTTCGCTAAAATCATAACATTCGTCCTCTATATGAACAATATGGTACGTGAGTTACGATACGGTGCTTACACGATCACTTCCAATCAACAATCAATCGGTTACCTATCATAGATTAGATATCAATTGGTTTCCCTAGCAACAACAACATATACGTTTACAAATAGAAATTTTATCTTCATGTGGTGGAATTTGTTTTCCAGCAAAAGCCAGAAATACTTGTTCTAAAGTTGTCTGATGAACAGAATAATCCTCTACGGAATATTCACTCTTTGATTCTTCCATCACATCAAATACACCTGCTAAAGGTGTGTTATTATCCGGAATCTGGAAATGAGCGTAACCTTGGTGATCATCAAACACAATGGCTGATGGGAAATTACTTTTAATGAACTGCACCAATGGCTCAATTGGTGACGTCACTCCATCATCTTCATTGGTTTTCATTCTACAGATCAAGGTGTAGCCCTGACCGAATTTATTCTTTAAATGTTGTGGACTTCCTAAACATTTGAAACTTCCATTAACCATGATGGCTACTCTTGTACACAGAGCATCACATTCCTCCATGCTATAAGATAAACAAAATAACTGAATCAGATTTCCATAAATATCTATGACCGGGAAAGGAGAATATATACCTGTCCGTATTTCACAGGTAACTATTATAAATTGATGTGTTGGTGTATTGTCATAATTACAACATGCTAGGTTGATAATTACAACATGCTAGGTTGATAATTACAACATGCTAGGTTGATAATTACAACATGCTAGATTGATTATTACAACGTGCTAGATTGATTATTACAACATGATAGGTTGATAATTACAACGTGCTAGGTTGATAATTACAACATGCTAGGTTGATAATTACAACATGCTAGATTGATTATTACAACGTGCTAGATTGATTATTACAACATGATAGGTTGATAATTACAACGTGCTAGGTTGATAATTACAACATGATAGGTTGATAATTACAACATGATAGGTTGATAATTACAACATGATAGGTTGATAATTACAACGTGCTAGGTTGATAATTACAACGTGCTAGGTTGATAATTACAACATGCTAGGTTGATTATTACAACGTGCTAGGTTGATTATTACAACGTGCTAGATTGATTATTACAACATGATAGGTTGATAATTACAACGTGCTAGGTTGATAATTACAACGTGCTAGGTTGATAATTACAACGTGCTAGGTTGATAATTACAACATGCTAGGTTGATTATTACAACGTGCTAGATTGATTATTACAACATGATAGGTTGATAATTACAACGTGCTAGGTTGATAATTACAACGTGCTAGGTTGATAATTACAACATGATAGGTTGATAATTACAACATGCTAGGTTGATAATTACAACACTTATGATTATAATAAATTCTTAATGCTAGTACGTGCTTGTGTGAAGTGAGTATTAGTACGTACCTGTGTAAAGTGGGTAACAGTACGTACCTATGTGAAGTGAGTAACATTACGTACCTGTGTGAGTAACAGTACGTACCTGTGTGAAGTGAGTAACAGCACGTACCTGTGTGAAGTGAGTATCAATGTTTTCCCACTAGCTCGAACCTTAGATAAAACATTCCACAGTTGCCGTCTGGCCTTGGGATCAACACCAGTTGAAGGTTCATCCAGTAAAATAAACCCCGGATCACCAATTAAAGCTATAGCTGTACTTAGTTTACGTTTATTACCACCACTGTAATTAAAATAAGTCACGTGATATAAATCCAATACATGTGTTCATTATCACTACTGTTAAACAGGCAATAAGTTTATTGTAGGTCTTTCTTTAGGCCTTAAATGTTATATAAATTATTAATAAGACATTTATTAACCATTTTGCGGTTGATGCTGTTGCCGTAAAAATGGAAAATCGAGACTATGTTTATTATCGTAACAACGGTAACTAGACCCAGAGTAAAGTAATTTGACTGAAATGTTCAACATATTCCCGTTTCATGATCTATTTTTTTAACACAACCCCAACATGTGCATCCCTTACCTGTATGTCTGTGTTAATTTGTTTACTCACCTGTATACTTGTGTTAATTTATTGGCATATTTCTTTAACATCAATATATCAATTAAACTATAAACCACGCCCTTTAGTTGGTTTTCTGGTATCCCTTTTAGTCTTCCATACATATATAATGTCTCTACTCCAGTCATCTGATCTATCAGAGCATCAAATTGTGGACAGTAGCCCATATTCTCTTGTACCTATATATTATTAAACAAGTTTCAATAACTCGTGGTTAGACATTGGTTAAACGGCCAGACTTTACCATTATTTTCTTGTATTAAATAATTTGAAACGTTTCAAGATCTAAACTAGAAACATTGTGAGCTCTTACACATGCATGTTATGTTTGTCAGACCTTACAGATTTGGGCAGATGCACGAAGGGCGGTATACAAATAGGAGCTTCTATACAG
The DNA here is from genome assembly GCF_932274485.2 of Patella vulgata. Classification (NCBI taxonomy): domain Eukaryota; kingdom Metazoa; phylum Mollusca; class Gastropoda; family Patellidae; genus Patella; species Patella vulgata. The sequence continues at coordinate 1,286,953 of NC_065886.2, read as the reverse complement.
AATATGTTCGGTTACGTTTTCATAAAATAACTTCACCTTTTGAATACTGGATTTTATGTCGTTTGAGTTCAAATACGCGTTGCCACTGGTAACCATTACATCACCAGTCAACATTTTAAAAGTTGTTGTTTTACCAGCGCCATTTTGTCCCAGGAGACCAAAGCATTCTTTATCCGGTATACCAACACTAATATGATCCACGGCCACAAAATTCCCATATCTTTTATACAGATCATTCAATATGAAGGAATCCGTAGGTCGATCCATGTCCATATTTTGAACACGATTAGCCTCGCTTGTTACGTCACTGTCAGTTTGTTGTCCACCATAATATGTGTAGGCTGGATTTACAATAGATTCTGCGTGCTGTTGATTGGGTCTAATATAGTACCAAATCCTTTGAGGTATACGACCTTCGATACACAAAGTAATGGAGAAATATAATACAGATTGAACGGCCATCATGAGAATATATAATCCAATACCGGGTCGATTTAGGGACAGGTAATTACTTTCGTATTTTTTACAAAAGTCGTGGCAACCCTCTGAAAAGTAAAACCATTATACAAATTACCAAATTAATTGAAAATGAAATGAAATGAAATGAAATGAACTGGAGGTTTAGCGTCCTACTGTTCTGCTCAGAACTGGACTAATGAAGACGGGTATACGCCATACAGTGTGCCATGCCATGAGGGAAATTTTGCCTACTCTAATATCGAATTCCAACTGTCAATGGATCTTTTATGTGCACGCCAATGTGTATACGGGACCTCGGTGTTTCGTCCCATCCGAACGACTAGACAGCTGTCCTTGGCAGGCTCTCAAATTAATTGACATTGTTCAGGCAGAAGGAGGACTCTGAAAATGTCTGTCTCGGCCTGTCTAGCTAATAATGAATTTATGAAGGATACGAAATCCGTGGTAATTCGATTTGTTCTCGTATCAAGATGGCGGTGTGAAATAAGAAAGCCCATGTTACCTTTAAAGTAGCTAAGTCTCTAACTCAATATCATCCAAAGTATTACACATTGAAAACACGAATTATTTTGTTGTTTTATTACCTTTCATTGTGGTACGAATTTAAGGCAATACACGGGTTAGGTCACTCGCGTACCCAACCCCAATAACTTACAGCACTTATACAGTTTCTGGATTAACCATTTTAAGCCAATAAGGGCGTGTTTATCGGGGGCACCATTGCTAGATGTATCATAGCATAATGCCAGGATTAAAGTTCTGTTCCAATGCGGAATATCGGTTCATTTTTCAGTGAGTCGGATATTTAAATAAGATACTGATCTTACCTGGACAACAGGAGCTATACATCTGTGTTTTATCACATGGATTTTCAGAGCAATAATCTAAATTGTTGTAATTCGTGACGATGTTTAACAATGATAATCCGAGATTGTGGTGGGGTAACAACATTGAAAATAGAACATCAAGAGTCTGTGCCGTCTCTCGTTGATCAGGTCGTAAACTTAAAATATATACGGTCATTATTGACAGTGCCCCTGTAAAAGAAACAATCGTTTATATTATATTGTTTGTTTTACATGTATGACTACGGTTAAATGAATTAAATCTCTCTGATCAGCATCTTTGGGTCAAGAGTTGAACACAGACAATGTTATATCTGTGGATATTTATTTTTTACCTAGCTAAATGTCATAAAAGGAATAGAGGATCTACACTCTCTATAACCAGAGATCATAAAAGGAATAGGCCAGGGGTCCTACACTGTCAAAAGGAGGTGTTGGCTGGTATCGATTGTGTATTCAACTGTATGATGCCTAACCACTTTCTAAACACAATAAACAATATTTTATAATAATGACCACTTATACGATTTAATGACAACAATTGTTATTACTAAAAGGTCCAGGTTCATAAGTCAACAGTGACAGCTTACCAGTGTAAAAGGGGAAACATAAAATGAATAATTACCAGAAAAAATGCTGAATATAATAATGGCTGCCATTCCACCAGGTGGCGTTTTAAACATAAATTGTAACGTGTATATAAATGGTATCACAGCCAGGCCATACATGAACAGAACCAGAAATACGTAGGATAGATTTGATCCAGAATTAAATTCAACGTTTCCATAACTGGCAAAAGCTATAATAATAAGCAGAGATGGCATCATGTAATTAATAAAATCCCACGTGATGTTAGCCAACCAATAAACGACTGGTCCCACACCACTGACTTTCTGTAGATGTTTAGCGCCAACTTGTCTTTCTTTAATAAGGAATACTGATAAACTACTGGCTAGAAAACACATCCCAAACATCATACAGAATCCAATGAGAAACCCGTTAGTAACAGAATCACTACCATAATCATAATTATTGGAAGTTGGTTGAGGCAAGGGGTGATTCCGAGTTGTTATGGAAACAGTATCGTCTGAAGACACCACTTTAGCTAAGGCATTCATCATAAATGAAACAGCAATCCCAGGCGAATGATATGGTTTCCCATTATAAAAACCTCTAATTGATGTTGTTTTTGTATTAACTGAAACAAAATCGGCTCCTATTACCATCCTACTCGTATACACGTCTGTTTTTAACTGTTTGGCCATATCCAGGAAATACTTTGTGAAGTTTTGGGCTTGTTGATGTGTTACATGTTCGGTTGCCTCCCCTGCTGAAAACAGTCCCGAATATTTGTTACTCAATTCATCGGTTACATTTGAACTGGCCGACTCGCCATAAGCAGTAATAGAACTACTAAATGGTTTTAAGTCCAATGTTAAAGATGGTTGTTGACCCTGTTCTGTATAATAATTCGGGGTATCAATTGATACAGCTAGCGCTAGAATGGTAAATAAAACGGGAATCAGGAACTGGAATACAGTGACTAGTTTGTTTCTCCAGGTATGGATAGCTTTCTTTATAAACATGCCATAAAACCTGTGCAGCTCAAGTTGTATTCCTGTAACTTTTCTTAAACCCTGATTAAAAGCTGAAAAGTAACAAAAATTAGATTCATTAATAACCTATGGAGACTATATAAAGATGGGTACCCGAACGACACAGTGGTCAGTCAAGCTCTATCCGTAGCCAGTATACCCAACTAGCAACGACACAGTGGTCAATCAAGCTCTATCTGTAACCAGTATACCCAGCTAGCAACGACACAGTGGTCAGTCAAGCTCTATCTGTAGCCAGTATACCCAACTGGCGGTCAGTCAAGCTCTATCTGTAACCAGTATACCCAACTAGGAACGACACAGCATGTATCTGTGGTCAGTCAAGCTCTATCTGTAACCAGTATACCCAGCTAGGAACGACACAGCATGTATCTGTGGTCAGTCAAGCTCTATCTGTAACCAGTATACCCAACTAGGAACGACAAAGCATGTATCTGGGCGATAGAAAGTCCCTGATGTAACAAGACTTCTCAGTATCCTCAATAGACATCATTATGATTATAAGAAATGCTGTGCGTGGCTAATAACCAATTTTTGCTGTACTTTGTTGTGACGTGGTCATGATAATATATTGAAAACCATCGTTTATTACCATTTTAGGCGATCGCACTTTCTAGAATCATCATTTGGAAACTTCTAGAAACCACGGAAACTTCTGGAATTAGTGTTTAGAAATAATTGGAAAGTTATGGCGGGTTCTAGAAAAGGGTGGATGGTTATAGGAAAGGATGGAGGGTTCTACAAAAGGGCGAAGCGTTTTGGTAAGTTGTGGAAAATTTGTTCCAGAAAGTTCTAAATTTTCCTAAAACTATGTAAGCCGGACCAAGATCAGACCAATCCAAGGACAGAACTTTCGTAGCTCTTGGTACATAACTCATCGTTTGTCGTAAGTTTTGATGAATCTTCAAGATCCTGTGTAATTTTGAATTACTACGGCAACTGTTTACAAGCCATAGTATTGAGGCTATATATATGGTCATGTGGTCCTAGTGGAATTGGAGCCTGTAGTCGGGAGGTCTTATCTTTTAAACAACATGTAAATTATAATATGCCAAACTTAACCCCAATGTCAAAATAAATATTACATTTGTAAGAACCGCATATGCATCTCGTGATAAAAGATATCATAGGGTGGTAAAATAAAATATATTTACCAAGAATATCTTCTTCAACGTCAATATTATTTGATGACGATGTTTCTGGTAATTCATTGTTGGTGTATCTTAGATTTTGAAACCTGTAGAGTCTAGCATTATCATCTTCATCATTGTCAGCCACATCATCAACCTCATTTCCTACCCTTAAAACCGAAATACAAACATATAGCAAAATGTTTCAGCTAGAAATGTCATAAGTTTTATATTCATGAACACATGCTGATTTTACCCTGTTGTCAAATTCGCCCAAAGAACGTTTTAGTTTTATGACTGGTTACGGTCAACTTTATCAAATCGTATTTTATCAATCCACATACGTACTTGAGAAAAACTTCCTCCATAGTGGTGGCAGTGGTGCCAAAACTATTAATACCCAACTCGTCTTTCTTTATCTCGATGTCTTTAAAGAGAGGAGAGAATTTAGGAGAAGCTTCATTGGGTAAAAGGTAGGATATCTCAGCACTAATCTCACTCTCCAGGGTAGCTGATGGGATGTGACTCTGGACAAGTTGCGTCACCACACTAACATCACATGTTTCTGATTTCACCATGATTAAATGATAACCACTTCCTACAAAAAAGATATTACGAGATAAGTAATTTATAAAAATCACAGGACTTAGTCTTTAGCTAAAGCTTAATTACCTAACATCTGTTTAATCGTCCCTTGTAATTTGTATTGGTGTCCCTCAAGGTTAAGTATAAGATCCAGGAGTATTCCAGCTCTTGTTTCATAAATAGCCAGCATACACTCGACATTAACCAGCCTATTGAGATTCTGGTATATAGTACTCATACATGTATATCTCCTTTTCAACAATTCGATTGAAAAAAAACAACCTAACCCTAACCCATACTCCTTATCAACATACAAACCCTGGATATAGCCTATAATTTACAGAGATTACTTAAAGGTTACCGGAAAAGCTTCAATTTTTTTTTTAAATAATGCAAGTAATTATGTCAACATATCCTTTCCGTAAGTATAACACGAACCCGAATGTCAATATTACCTGCAACAGGTAAATTTCAACGTTAGTAATTTTCGCCGTTCTCCGTGAGTATTCGTAACTTTCCGTCAATAAGCTATCCGTGACGTCATTTTAGTCCTTCCGCTCATATTCTAGTCTATCTTACTATGAAGCTTTTCCGGCGACCGTTAATGTTGTCTTAATGTTCTGTTTTATATCGGACATTAATATCTTTCACATTAACGGGGCTTACCGTAAAGCTGTTTCAGGAAATGGGATCCTCCACAGCAATGAACTCTTCCATCCGCCATTATGGCGATTCTGTCTCCTAGCAGATCAGCCTCGTCCATAAAATGAGTTGTAAGCAGAATCGTTCTTGAAGATCGGTTTCTTTGTAGAATGTCCCAAGTTTGTCTTCTTGCTGCCGGGTCCATTCCTGATGTAGGTTCGTCCAAAATAACAGTCTGTTGTTAACAAAAAGGAATAGTATATATTTTAGATGACTATCTAGGGATAGTATATATTTTAGATGAAAGGACTATTTAGAAACATTCAACAATATTAAGTGGACCTTTTAAATGGGGAAACATCTTATTTGAAAATAAAGTCCAAAATGATATTTTGTATAAAACAGATATATTTAGGATGATAAAAAACAATGATTTAGTTTATTTTTAAAAAAAACAAGTTAGCTAACCTTCAGAATAGGGAAACAAATCCAACTGAAATTGGTTCTTTCAATTAAACAAAAGTGTTTCAATTAAATTTAACTATTACCTGTGATCCACCAATTAAAGCAATGCCAAGTGATAATTTTCTCTTCTGTCCACCAGACAGGTTCTGGGATCGAGTATTTCGTTTCGGTTCTAATCCAATTTCTTGAATTGTAGTCTGTATCTCTTGTTTTACCATAGTTCGATTACCTCCCTTTAGCTGAAACGAAAGTAGTTTAGTGAAGTTTGGAATAAAACAAGAGAGCGAGAGAAATGGGGTTTAACGTCCAGTCGACACAAACTAGGTCATTTTGGGACTAACATATGGTTCAAGTTTATTTCAATAATTCGCTTGCGCATATGGTTCTTTAGCAGTGGGAGGAAACCGGAGGACCCAGAGAAACCCCAGGAGGTTGGACGAATAAAACAAACAGCAAGGTAATCTGAGAGTGTTTAACCTATCAACTATCAAATACTCTATCCTGTAAATGTTTATCTACATCAGGTGTGATCAGATGTAGATCTACTATATGATGGACAGTATGTAATAGATATCTTACCAATAGGAAGAATTCTAGATGTTCATCTACTGTTAGGGTATCAAAGAGTATATTATGTTGTGGACATAATCCCAGGCTTTCTCTAACACCATCTATATCAGTTGTTATATCATGACCGTTTACAGTCGCTTTACCTGATGTCGGTGGAATAAATCCTGAAAACAAATTGTACAATTACAGGTAAAACTCTTGACAACACTACTATGTTTTTGGGTCGCCTTACCTGATGTTGGTGGAATAAAACCTGAAAACAAAATGTACAATTACAGGTAAAACTCTTGACCACACTACTAAGTTTTTGGGTCGTAGCCTAGGTGATCTCGCAAATAGTGTTGGCCAATTCTAGTCTCTGTGAAGGCCTTTAACTGTTTTCCACATTTTCGTCTGGTTGAACGCATTCTACCACAAATGATCCAACACGTGGCAACCTCTTCCTCAAAAGCATGTTTGAGATTCACTTTAAAAATATTGTGATACACAAACTGGAAGTAGCATGCGAGTGGGCATACAGCTGTTCGCCTTACATATCAACGTAACCAATCCTTCCACCTCATGAACATTCATCAAACCCTGGCAGAAATATAATATAAACCTTTATCGCCAACAAAAATGGCAAGAATGTCGGGGACATTTCATATTTGTGCTAACTAGATGTAGGTATTGAATGGTGTCATGGTGCCAAATAGCAGATTTTGTGTTCCACTATCCACAAAGTAATCTAAACCTGAAAACAAAGTTTTTAAAACACAATCTAGAGATTATGACAGATCACTAATTCTAATTTCACTGAATTTAATACTCTGGACTATACAATACAACATACCAGTTAACATTGACATGGTTGTAGTTTTACCAGCGCCATTATGACCTAATAACACAGTTATCTGCCCTTGATACACGTTCAGATTCATATTATCAACAGCTATATTCTTCTTTCCACCTCTAGATTTAAACTCCTAAAATTCATATAATTAATTTATTTAGTATCTTACACTAATCTGGGTATTAATTGATTTCTTTAAGGTGAATTTAGAATTTATTAGCATATCGATGGTTTTATTTTAATTTTCATTCCATATTCTTTAGTTTATTTTGATATCGGTTGTATTCATCACTGAGAATTGTGCATTAGATATAGAGTATGACTGTTTGGTCTACTGTGAATTGGATAGATTAGAAGTATAAGAAGTCAATTGATTCTTATTCTTCAATTACTAGAAACCTAAGTCAACAGCAGTTTTAAATTATTTTTTTTAATATTAAAATAAGAAAGTACCTTTGTAAGGTCGGATATCACTATCCCAGCCTGACATCCAGTTGGTTCTTTCTCAAAGAATTTTGAGTCTTTCGGCGTTTGCTTATTTTTATTGTAGTATACAGGGCTTGTTCCACACCAGTAACTTCTCTAAAATATATTCAAGTTGGTAAATAGTAATATATATCTCCAAACAACCCAAACAATTATTTTATAAACGTAGTTGAGTTTGAGGTCAAGGACTTTTTTTTATCAGTCTTCGTTAGTCTTCGTTAGTCTTTGTTAGTCTAGTCAAAAATAAAAGACGGAACTAAACGCCTGTTCCTAGTCATACGCACAGACATAGTAATAAATTGAACTTACCGTAAAAGGAAAATACAATGGCCTTGGGACTCCATGTTTTCCAGGATGAACATTTTCAATATACCACATTATTGTGAGGTAAATAGCACTGTCACCTAGCAACATCAACATGGCGTCTAACATGCAATAATTGTCCTGGAAATATGCTGGAGAAGCTATGTTGCTCCACTGAACACCTTCACCTATAAACAACACATATCACCTTACATGGATACATAAATTAATCAATCCGACCTGTTATTTCTAAGAATGCATCACTAGTCCTACTGTTTCCATGACAACGATCAGAAGGTCATAGGGACAATGTGGAATTTTAATTTAAAGACTTTCGATAAATATATAATATAAGGGGTTTCGGTTGAAAATTCTAAAATAAATCTGACCCATCGAGGTGTTGGAAATCGGAGAACGGTGCCTTGTTTTTATCGTCTGGCGGAAGCCGCTCCAAATAGCCATAAATGGCTGTGATACACGGCAGACACTTAAGACTAACTTCAACAGCATTTTGTTTAAAGATACATTATGGGAGATTAGATAAAGAGTTGACTGTTCTCGCTATCATAGTTAAGAAATAGATAAAGTAAATAGAATATGTTGAAACTTGCAGTAACATTGTTCCATTCGGAACCGAGAAATTAGCTTTTGAATTTTAAGCCTAGCCTCGATCGATATTACTAAAGTCGGTACGATAAAAAAAACATAGTACAGCAGATCAGATTCAAATCCAGTGAAAATCCGACACATAAGATGATATCGAAAGTAGATTATGGTTTGGATAAGTTAATTAATGTCTAATTAATAGTTTATATAACATTTCAAGCCTAGAGAAAGACCTGAAATAGGCAGATTTAGCTCTTGCATAATGTATATTTAAGTGACAAATAAATCGATGGAAAATTTGGTGATGACATAAAGCTTGTAAGCCGTTCCGGTAAGGTTCGTAAATGTCCCGGTATGAAGGGGGGGGGGGCAATGAAAAAAGAAGATTACCTATCTGTTCGTAAAATCCAATGATATATCCTCCAATCCCCATAGCTGTGTTCGACAAAATACTTGCACCAAGTTTTTCACTTCGGCTCATACTCTTGTACTTTACAAAGATAACAAAAAATGGCACAAAGGACAAGAAGTATAAAATTCCAGTAACAGAAGCTCCAAGATTTGCTGAAAAACATTACATAAAATATGAGAATTAAAGCAGATATAATTTTCATTTCAATTTGAATTTCAAACTAGAGTATCCTGTTGATAACACTCAATATACAGTGGACTCTGACATGGCACGGGATCAAAACAATATGCCTGATTCCACAGCATGTCGAAAAGCTCCATTGCCTCAATACCGGAAGTATTATACCGGAAGTATTATTGTGGCTTTGAATACCCGGAGTTTTATTATAATGCACCCTCGAATACCCAGAACTCAAAATATTATAACACTTTCTGTACATACAAATTATAATTACACCTTCGTAATCAATTTAACCATTGTTTCGTGGTTATTTGGTTAATTAGTTGTTGGATTTATTACTCTTTAAGCCATCGCCTGTTGGGAGCAGTACTTGGTGGTAAGCATATTTATTTGAAAAGATTGAGAATCCACTTACCTCTATCAAAGAAAACGCTGACTAGAAAACAAAATGATATAATAGAAGTAACATAACACAACAGAAACACAAAGATGACCGACATATCTGAATGGGCTAGAACACGACTCTTTCCCTCTATTGGTATTAACATAACCATCGTATAAAATACCACAGCTACAAATAGGTATATAAACACTGTCAAAAACCACGCCGTCCAATTCGCTGAACTTGTCAGGCCCATCATTTTCATCGATTCCTAGAATGAAAAGAGATTATTCTAAAACAAAATAGACTTCTGTTGGAGCAACGAGAGATCTTTAAGTAGAAGAACTTGGGTGGTTTATTGCAGCTGATCAGATCATATTGGCAACAATGTATATATCTTTGTGTAAGCGAATTAACAAATGTTTTAGGTGTTTTGTTTCAACTGACGGCTATTGTTCAAGGAAGAATACTCAACACCTGTGCGGCATTCGCCAACATTCAGCGATGATTATACTAAATTCAATCGCTGGTTTCACGCCATGTAAATTAAATAGAGACGCCTATGCTTAGGAAATTGAATCGAAGAGTTCATAACAAGTAAAGTAAATAAACGAGACAAAGAAACTACTAGGTCCATGACAAGTAAAGCAAATCTATGATGTAATGTGAATATTTCCTGGGTCCCATTCTCTGGAATTGTATTTTCTCATATAACATAATAATAACATAAAACCGACAAATATATATTTTTAAAACTGTACCTTCAAATTATTCTCCTTTTCATAGATGATATTTTTAGCTGTGATGAAGACACTAACGATAAAACTAAAACACAGTATTAGAGGAAACATGAACTGAACAGACGATATGGTTTGATCGTTTTCATATGCCGGATAAGGCATCTGTTGGATGGAATAGTCATAATCTGTTAAATTAGATGTTGGTACCCAGTATTTGATAATCTCGGCATCCAAATATCTTTGATAATGCACAAATCTTTCTCTGATATATTCTGAAAGGAAATAACAGACATTTATGACAGATATTGTAACTGTGGGTTAATCAATTCGCAAACCTTTCTCAAAACAATATAAAAAGCTATTGACAAGCCTAAAACTGCATAACTTCCCGATAGCCATGTTGACAACACAATATACAAGATATCCAATTGGAAGTGTCTTGATCAGAATTCTGATATTATGTCAGTAGTGCTGCCATAGAACCCATTCAACACAAGCGATAATTTATCATTGCTATTACGTTAATACATTACTACATAAATGATAGTTCTGGTTTATCATTGCTATTATATTATTACATTATCAAATAAATGATAGTTTTGGTTTATCATTGCTATTATATTATTACATTATCACATAAGTGATAGCTCTGGTTTATCATTGCTATTATATTATTAGGGATATTATTAATTAGGGTCCAGAGAATACTTACTCTATATTATTCTGGTTTATATTATTAGGGCTATTATTATTATTATTTGATTATGGTCCAGGGAATACTTACTCTTTTTTCCATAGGAATACTAGATTCTGGTATTTTATTATTAATGTTTTCATATGAATTATAGATCCTTATTTTCAGATAGATGATGGATATAATAATTATATTACAAATTCTGTATCTGAACCACAAACTAGTTTATTGTTAATGGTGTATTCCCGTTATATTTAATCCTATTATAGTCCACTGTGAAGTGATATAAATATAATCCAAACACACCCGACGTATTCCCTAAAAAAGTGCCTTTATGATATTACCTATTCTATATCTGGTGAATAACGAACTAGAAAACTAGAACCACAAGTTAACTTCTATAACCACACGTTAACTTCTAGAACTACAAGTTTAACTTCTAGAACCCCACGTTTAACCTCTAGAACCACAAGTTAACTTCTAGAACTACAAGTTAACTTCAAGTTGCTTTAATTATAGTTGTTTTATGATATTATGCGCGGATGGTAAAGATAATAATTAAACAATATATTTTCGATATGTGAAAATCAATCCTTGATTCTAAAGAACAATTGAACAACTTATATGTTATATGTTAAAAGATAAGAGAACATGGTAAAGAGGACATCTGGAGTTAAAAGTTAAGATTACATATAGAAAACACAACATGGTAAACAGGACATCACGCCCCGAGTTCACAAAGCATTTTCAGACTCATCTTTCAATTACTGTTTATGAGAAATATCTCTGGTCCAAAAACACAAAAAAATTGCATATAGTTTCTTATTGATGTATGTATACATTAAAACAACAAAAATTTTATAAAGGGCTATAATAAGGCGAACAATTTTGAGTAAATTCTTAACTTAAGTCTGAGAATGTTTTGTGAACTCGGAGAGTGGAGTTAAAAATCTTGCGTCAGTTTTGAATTTGTTGATATTCCATGTGTAATGTCATGTAAATATATTTGACAACATAGGTATAAATCCTGTTATATTCAGTGGATGATTAAATAATTAATGATATGTTTAATAATCTACCTACCATCATTCGTACTATAAGATCCATCCTGCATTCCAAAAACAGGAAAATTAGAACCTGTATTCCAATCGTTATTAGATTTAGGCCTTAAAGCATATTGTACGTTTCTGGGTAGAGTCTTAGTTTCTGTAGTTATGTTGTCAAACACGAACGCCATTTCTAAATAGTCCGAGTTATTTGTGGCATATTTCAATAAGTCAGCCTCACTAATAAATCCAGTAGCATTGTCTAAAAATAAAAACATGAAAATAATATTACACCATGGCTAGTGGAGTTATAGCATAAACACACTTAACACCATGAGTTTTAATATATTTATTACATAATATTTAGATTCACCATGTTCGTCTGATTTGCTTGGATAAGGAAAGCCTCACAAGCAGAACTAGTCCATGGTTTAAAATATTGCTATTTTCTATTTCACCATATATAACGTTTATCTAGAATTAATTATAACCAGAAATATGCAAGTCTGATAAATTACTCTTTACTAACTGATATATTTTATATACAATTCAAAAATCGGAGAAAGGGTTCCAATATCAAACCAAATAACGTATATATATAGAGAGAGAGAAATGGGGTTTAACGTCCACTCGACACAAACTAGGTCATTTCGGGACTAACATATGGTTTAATTTTATTTACATAATTCGCTTGCGCGTAGGGGTCTTTAGCAGTGGGAGGAAACCGGAGGACCCGGAGAAAACCCACGAGGTTGGACAGGCGACCCTACTCCTTGCCACGTACAACCGGGGATTCGAAACCACGCCAGTCGACTCAATGACAGACTTTATGATACAGCGCGCGCACGCTAACCATTCAGCCATCCACCCCCCAAATAACGTATATAAATAAACATTATATAATAAAAAAAAAAATCAACCAGTGACACTTTACAGTTCTTGGTAGAAATTTAATATTATACAAGACTTTTTTTTTCTTTTTCTCTCCTACCAAGTCATTTACGTCTACTTTTCTTTATTTTAAACTAGCAACAACTATACAAAGATCACAAATTAAATATTTAAAATGAGTAATGATGATCACACATTAGATATTTAAAATGAGTAATGATGATCACACATTAAATATTTAAAGTGAGTAATGATGATTATAAATTAAGAGTATATAATTAATAATTTGACTTTATTCTATAATGTTCATTCATATACTTTAAAGTCAATGGATATTTATTGTAAATGAATTAATTTGAAGATTTATCACACATTTAGAGAAAACAAAATAGGAAGAATATTTAGGTAGACGATTAGATGACAATTCCTTAGAACTCATATTCAGTTAAAATAATAATATTTGTAAACATACATGTTCTATATCCCACCCCACCCCACCCCCACTATTGTCCTCATGGTAGGAGCAGTCAAGAACGCGTTAGGGTTCGAAGTGTTCAATTGCGCGAGCTCGGGTGTTCATCTAACTTGACCCCGAGGATCGAAGGTCGATAACTCACTTACACACTGGATTCTTTGTTTTTGTAAGAAGATGAATGAGTGAATGAAAATGGACGGATACGAGAGAGACGAAAATCAGAGGCCCTTTATCACACAAAATAATTTGACCAATTCGGCTATAACAGGTATCAATATATTATTTTGACTGTCACGTATTGTCGTTTACTCAGCAGATTGAGGGGGTGGGCATAACCTGAATATAGCTAGTGTAAACCTGTTTATTTACGATACATACAAATCAGATCATTCCAATGTCAGGTTTTTTAAATACAACTTTAAGGAATTTGGATTGGTATATGGATAAATGTATTTTAAGCCTATTTGCTGATTTCCGGTTTTCGGCACTTTTTATACGTCAACATGTCGTATATTTATGTCGCTCCCGTCCGGTGTCCACGCCCTGGAGGCTGAACAATTATGGTCATGAGACGAAGAATCCTATTGATTTTCAATGATTTCCGATAATGACTTCCAGATTTGTGGCCCTTGATATTTAATGTTTTGAGTACTCAACGTCGGTATAGGGCAGAATTAGAAGCCAAACAAGTATGACAATTACTCAATGGGTTGTTATTCGTACTTATATTTTAATGTGTTGTAAATGTTTTCCTTACCGACAAGGGAGGTTCGATGGCCGAATGGTTAGCGCGTGCGCGTTGTATCATAACGTCTGTCATTGAGTCAACTGGCGTTAGTCCCTAAATTACCTCTTTTGTGTCGAGTGGACATTAAACCCCATTCCTCTCTCCTTCCCCACAAAAGAAAAAATATGCGACACCCTTATTGACTGCCCGGACGACTTAGCTGCTGTGGGCGTATGTTTCGATGTCTGGCAACCTATCTTTAAAATCCACAACAGGCCAATGAATAATATAATAATTATTTGGTGTGAATGGGGTATGCTGCATTGACTGGAATACGTTTTACATTCACGATTTGTCAGCCACAGAACAAAATAACCATGTGCGAAAAAAATAGCATGTGCGATGATGTAGGAAAGGTATTTTACAAGATTACAAATTATCTAAAACATGGTCAAACAGAAATTTATCCCAGTTCGCTAGGTTTTGTGTATTTATTCCTTATACTATTGGATGCGTTTTCTAGCTAATGATACTATTTCACAATCTACACTGAAAAAATATTTATTTATTGTTTTAATTGCATGTATTTATATTTTGTAACTAACACGGTGTTTCCTGTTTTTTATAATACAGTGCACGCACGAAAATGCATGGTCTGTTTTGACAATCACCGGGTTAGTATGTTGGGGTGTTCATCTATATGAACACCTACGTTTCCTCAAATGATCACCTGTGCACGTGCTAAAACAACACATTACAGGTTGATCGGTAACTTGAACACCCGAGTCAGAACAAAGGGTCCATTGTTAGGATGACCCACCATAAATAAATATCTCCATATATCTCGACAATTACGCCACAATACTTATATATATGCCAAGCCTCAAATCAGTTCCACACAATTATAGTCACTAAATAAACGATCATGTTGTACTTAATAAGCTATGGCCATTAATCACGTATAAATAATAGACTGAAAACTGGTTCCAAGAGTCGTCCATAACATCCAGACACTTTTGAGTAAAAGATAGGTTACGTGCCCTTGTTTTGAAATTAGTCTCGCTTAACCAGTCTATCGACCATTCTACGTCTGATTGACAGGTCGGGATAATCAAGACTACTTTTTTACGAAACATAACAGAAAGCTAGAACAAGAAATTGAATTTAGAAATAAGCACGTTAGGTAGCTCAACAATCGTTTTAAGAAGCTTGTAAAAGTAAAATGAAACTACTGCTAGTATCATGTTCTTGCCTAACCTGAGTGTTTCAGAGATATTATTTGTACTAAACCAAAAGATGCCGCTCTTAACGGTACAGTTAATGATAAAGCGATTTAAAAAATGAAACGAACGTAATTTCTAAATCTGCTGTAATAACCAAGAAGCTTAATTTTACTGCTATTCAAAATCGTCAACAATAAATTTTTTACGGCTGTAATAGTTGATAGATTTGTAGAGAATTGCACGTGCCATGGCTATTTATAGTATCTTACTGTCAGAAAGTTGGTCTCGGCACGGCGAATGTGCACGCTTCAGTGGTAGTCTCGAACTATCAGCGGTGGACTGTATTTCTGTGAGTACATGGGCCACCCTACCATTGTGTAAAATCATATATTTGATTCGTTCATGAGTAAATTATGAATGAAGGTAAGTGGATAATTCACGATACTCGTTAACTCATGACATGTAAACTTATCTCATATATTTAATCAAAGTTTAAGTTTTATTACCCTTGAATCAGAGTGCAATAGGGGAAAACAAAGATATTTACAATATATAAAAATAATACAGAGCAATATTCGTATGTACAAATATATATCCAATTATTAACATAGATGAACAATAATAATAATGATACAGTCTAATCCTATGTTTATTTAAGTTTCCACACCTCTCCACCACAACAGGGTCATCCACAATTAGTTTTTAAACTTGAAAAAGCCAGGTGCTTTGTTTATTTGGTGCAATGTCTATTTTCTGTAATGTCCGCAGGTTTATCTTGCAGATTTTTGTTTTGCGTGTAGTGCGGTCCTCCTGCACTCACTATTAAAGAGGCTATAGACCCATTTGAGCGTGCTGTTTCGGGTGTAATTTTATCAGATGGATAAAAACCCTTTACAAGACTTATTAATAAACAATGTATTTAATACACCTTATTTTCATGTATTTTTTAACAATAATATTCTGTAGTTATGTTCATAGTACAATGTATTTAGTACACCTTATTTTCATGTATTTTTTAACAATAATATTCTGTAGTTATGTTCATAGGTTGATAAAATTAAGAAGATAGATAATCAATATTTACATAAACACAAAATTATTTTAAACAGAATAGAAAAACCTATCTTGGGGTATGTAAAGGACGCGAGCAAAGTTGTAGGCTCATTACACGAAAAGTTTAAATTTAACAAAACTCCCTTGGAAGATATAAATAATTATTTTTACAAAATATAAAATAATGAGCTTCTTAACGTTACTTGAAAATATAGTTAAATGACAACAAAATCTAGTAGATCAAAAGCTATTGAAACGTGGGAACACATTTTAGATATAGAGTTAAGCGATGTAGATGTAGAAAATACATTTCAAACAATAAACAATTTATGACTGAGTGGCTTTGTATACAATATACAATATCCCCATAAGATTACATTCATAAAAGTAAATAACACACTATATATGTACCTAGTCTAATATAGAAAGTGTGGAAAATCAGTATAAAACTATCTTAGATCGCAGTGATAGAAATATCAATATAACAATAAATATCAAGCATCTTGATCTAACCAACAAATCTTATTATATAAATAATACTCTTCATTAATTATATAGCTATTTTAACTAAGTTCTATATACCCATTCCCCATTGATGGATTTACATTTAATATTACCTATCTTTTCAAAGGTGTGTGTACTGTAGAACCATTGGAAGTCAGACGTTTATATGGAAATGCATATTATTTAAATATAAGGGTAGTTGGATGGCAGGATAATTAGCGCGTGTGTGCTGCATCATAAGGTCTACCATTGAGTCAACTGACGTGGTTTCTATTTCCTGGTTGGACGTGGCAAGGAGTAGGGTTGCCTATCCAACCTTGTGGGTTTTCTCCGGGTCCCCCGGTTTCCTCCCACTGCTAAAGACCCCTACGCGCAAGCGAATTATTGAAATAAAATTGAACAATATGTTCGTCCCGAAATAACCTATTTTGTGTCGAGTGGGCGTTAACCCTCCCCCTCTCTCTCTCTCTCTCTCTCGCTCTCTCTCTCTCTCTCTCTCTCTCTTAAAAAATTGAGTTATAATTGATTGGGTGTTCCTTTGTAGATACAATATGGCAAACATGATTATAAAATTCGTATACAAACTGATTTTGCTTACAGATTAAAACAATAAATATGGAATATCAACTACTAGATTATGGTACCATCGTCGAAACACAGAATTTATTTTTTTAACTGTTTTAATGTTCAATTACTAATGGCAATCAAAGAAATTTATATTTGCATTATTTTTGGAAACAATGCTTACACGCTAAAAACAAAAGCTGTATATGAAATATCATTTATACGGTGGCTGATAAGGGACATGAAAAATGATATAATTTGTTTTTTTATAATTTTCACCCAAGTCAATTTTAATTTTCACCCAAGTCAATTTTAATATAATTTGTTTTTTATAATTTTCACCCAAGTCAATTTTAATATAATTTGTTTTTTATAATTTTCACCCAAGTCAATTTTAATTTTCACCCAAGTCAATTTTAATATAATTTGTTTTTTATAATTTTCACCCAAGTCAATTTTAATATAATTTGTTTTTTTATAATTTCCACCCAAGTCAGTTTTAATATAATATGATATTTATAATTTTCACCCAAGAATTTTCACCCAGCCTCGTTTCCATTGTAATGTATTATGTGTACACACTAGCTGAATGATTCGGCCAAATCGTTCGGCCGAATCAAACAGGTTTGATATATTCGGCCGAATTATATTCGCCTGGTGTGTCCACTTCGCCGAAGCATTCGGCCGAATATAGAATTCATTAGCCAATCACCACTCATATCGAGAAGTCACGTGATAGATTGAAACCATAGATGCCGCCATGTTTAATCATGTGACGTGAATGGTGATGCAATCGACAGGTTGAATCGGGCGAAGCATTCGGCTAGTGTGTCCACCCATTCGGCCGAATAAAATTCGGCGCCGATTGATTCGGCCGAATAAAATTCGGCGCCGATTGATTCGGCCGAACGATTCGGCTGATGTGTCCACTGCTTTATATGGTTCTCATACTGTAATTAGCAGATTGCAATGTATTATGTTTTACCTTATATCAAATAGATATTTTTATACACCCACATTTTCATATGGATGTAGGCCTATATTGTAGTCACCCCTGTCCGTCCGGACGTCCATCCATAATTTGTTTGTGGACACTATACAGGTTTTGACGAGACCTGAAATATAGGTTTATCCCCAAAAGATTTGGTTCCTTTCGATATTGGCATGTATCGGATTGAAACTTCATGAATTATGGCCCCTGATTGTACGAAAAGTCACTTTTTTTTAGCGTGTGTACACTCTAGAGGTCACAATTATCATCTGGTTTCTTTCGAAAAATCTCGTTTTTAGCTTGTGGTCCCTCTAGAGATCACAATTTGTATCCGATTTAAAAAAAAAACGTTTGAATATATCACCGTTACGCCCTAATGATGATTGAGTTCTCACATTAAAGAGAGAGTACCTGTTAAAAAGCAAGGAATTAAGAAAATGGTAGTACTTACATTTTCTGGAACCTTTTACATCATCGTTAGTAAGGGTTGTAATAAAATTGTGCATAATATCATCGACTATTGGGGTTTTTGGTGCGTAATAGAATAGCAATCCACCAAACCAATTTTCATGTATTGTAAGATCAACAGCTTCGTATACTTTAGGAGGATATATTTTATTATCCGGTACCGTCAGACGGATTAGAACCAGTATGGTGACAAGAAGAAGGGGAGATAACACCTCCACAACCGACGCACAGATTTTCCTTCTTTGTATTAAAGAATTCTTCCATAACAAAATACCAACTTGTCTGAAAAACTTCATCATTTTCGATCACTTGTATTTCCTCATAACCTGAACTAAATATACGGTTTCGTTATAAATAAGATGTTGTTTAATATCGAATCACACCGGTATTACATGTATTCAACTATATATAGCAATATTCTATCTTATCGCCTGTATGAGCAATTACCCATAGAATCAGCCTACAACTAGTCAACTTACTATTTTATATATAAACATTCAAACGCTTCCTCATCATAGTCACGCGAGTATTTGTACGCTATGATCTGCATTATAAATATATTGGATTACGACACAGCTCAAATATAGTCTCGATCAATCCAGTTCATACTGTTTCCTCTTCGACTGCGACGAGTGTTAAACTGGACATACAAGTATTTGAACACGCCATGAGAGAGAGAGAGACATTGTGTAATATGTCAATAATGTGTAAGGGGCGTTAAAGATAGTGTCTGTGTTATCAATAGATTGCTCAATAGATTGCTCTACTTTTTTTTACTCTAAATCTGATACATGTATACTATCACACATGGTGACTTATATAGGCCGTACAGATCCTAATAACACGATATCGTCACATAATGACAGTATCGAAACAATGACTAGACCGCCGAGCTGCTGTCCGGGTCCAATTTCCCTCATATTACACACATTAGTGCATAAAAGTAGTACGCTCATTATCCCAGTCGGTACGGAAAAGTAGGACGCTGATTAGTCCAGTCAGTTCAGAATAGCAAGGCATTAAGCCCCTGTAACAACTTTATTTTATACATTTTATATACCGATATTTCTTAGATGAACTGAATAGCATGCTATTGATAATAGGGGGGATCACGTGGCTAAGTGGGTAAGACGCTAGCTCGCGCTAGCCTGGAGGTCGGGTGTTCGATCCCTGCATTGGCCGAGAAAGTTCATCCAGTGTCTTTGGGTAAATCTTATGTGTCTTGTGGCCCACACAAGTCGGTTACGGCGATGAAGAGGTGTCACTATTGGTCCATTATAGGGCCTCCGAGCTCGAAGACCAGCAGCCTGCAAGCGATTTTGACCAGTGTGTGCAGTTACACTTCCACCAAACATCTCTCTACTTGTGGAGGTTGCAGTGACAAATCTGTTTCTAAGATGACGTTATCGTATTGCTTGATCTTCCTGGAATGACGTCACACGTGGCGCTCCCGCCCTTGGGCGGTCGCAATAGTTCCAGTTTGAAGCACTCTCATTCTAAGATTAATTATTGTCTGGCGTGAACAATTAAAGGCTCTTGCAACAGTGACCACAGACTGGCCAACATAGAGCCTACCTATAGCACGTAGACGTTCTACATTTGAAAGGCGCGGCATTTTCTAACAAAGATGAAAATAACAATTTTAATTTGTTTTTCCAGTTCAAGTTACGTGTGCGTGTTCAGTTTAAGCAAACTTGCATCGATTGACCTCACGAGTTTGTGTTTGCACGTGTTTTTCAGGTTTTTCATCTTTATATGCTCAAAAGTCACGTGATCCACGTGACTTTACAATTTTATGAAATTAAAGGCTTCTTACTACTTACTATCGTTATAGACACTTTAAAATTTATTTGACTTACGAGAAAAAAAAAATTGTTGAAATTCATCAGTGTCAAGTTTTTAATTTGGCTGAGTATATTTATTTATATATATATATATATATATATATATATATATATTTTGGTTAATCTGATCTAGCATTAAATAAAATAAATTGAAAGTAATCTATTTTCAGAAATTAGGTTTTGTCTGATAGCGACATATTTCTTTGGACAATCGAAAGAGGACTTTATCTCTTCTAAATCATGTAATCATGAATATGCCAGTAAAATCGCTAATACTCGTATATTCAAAGAGAGATATACAAATAACTTTCCGGTGAAGCATTATAAGATAACTGAAATTTCGTATTAAGACGCGTATTTTGACTTTTAAATACCTAGCTCCCCTCATTAAATAGAGTACAATCGATCCAAATTATATTTGCCTTAACAAGGTACGTAAATATGAATATGTCAGAAAATATTTTACAATTTTGAAAATGTGTTCGAACCTTTTCAATGATAAGCATCCCGATATCTTATGTGTTATGACCCGTATTTTGACGTCAAATCACCCACTCACCCACCCATCTCCCCATTTGATACATGTTAGTGTCATTTCAAATTTGTTCATTTTTCAAGGGGTGTAACACAAATATTCAAGAAAATAATTTACATAACATGAACAGATATGAAGAATTTCTTATTAAAATGTTTTTGTTTTACTTTAAATATCCCTCGCCCTTTCCCTCACTTAATAAAGTTTAGTATCATGGCATTGATCTTTTTTAAAGGTATGTAAATATATGTGCAAAAAAATAACTTGAAAAGTTGTACACTATTAAACTCTATTAATTGATTGGGAGGGGGTGGGTGAGTTTTTAAATGTCAAAATACGGGTCATACTACGACATTCCAGATATTACACAAATTTACATAGCTTGAAAAACTAAATACTATTAAGTTAGTGTGTGTGTGGGGGGGGGGGCAGTTTGGTGACGCTAAATACTATTAAGTTAGTGGCGGGGGGGGGGGGGGTTAGAAGTTTCGGCAACAAGTTGGATGATGGTTCCAAACAAGCGATAAAGTCTTTCGAAAGTACATATAATGAGCTACGAATTCCAGTAACAAGCAAACAATCATGCTATATTTTACCATATCGACCAGTTTGTTGAGAGACAAACGCCTGAACCAAATCTCAGAGATTGGAGTTCCCAGAGCAGAACACCAGCCCGGTGACGTGACCACTGGAGTCAACAGTCCTCCGAGTCTGTTCACAGGAACTTTAAGACACTACGACAAACATGTTTTGCTCTGAAAACTTCTTGCCTCTCAAATGCGACCCCCCAAAAAACGAGTGTGTTTCATGTGCTAGCCTTGTAAAAATTTAAGAAAATAGTTATTGGCTCACCATGGAAAAAGCCCTCTATCGGCGATTTTCATTTTTTTGATAATGTTCAATACCCGGCAACTCACCGGGGATGTGTCGTCATCATATTCCTCCTATTCGATGGATTTCGAGAAATGTTTTTGGAGAAATGTTACTGAAGAAATGTTTTTGGAGAAATGTTTGCAAGATTTGTATTTGGAGATTTGTATTTAGAAATTTGTTGTTCCAGATTTGTTTTTCGTTGTATTTCTCTGATGAAATGTAAATGTAGGCTAATTTTTGATTTTCTAAAATAAATTTTATCTTTATATTGAAATAAAATTAAAATACATTTTACAAATCTGACATGACAAATGTCTGATTTGTAAAACAAATATTGATTTTAAGAAACAAATGTTCATTTAGTGTACAAATATCGAAATACAACAAATTAAGAAATAAGAATTAAGGACTATGAATCACGAAATAAGGTCTAAGAACACTGAATAAAGAGCTGTTTGGTGTTCCATTTATGTTTTAATCACAAACTTAACAAATCTCCCACATGTAATTGCGAGAGAGAGAGAGAGAGAGAGGGGGGGGGGAAGGGGGTGTAACGTCCACGCCACACAAACTAAAGCATTTCTGGACTAAATTATGCTTCGATTTCACTTCTAAAATTCAATGGCTGTACGTTCATCAGCAGTTGGAGAAACTCGGAGGTCACGGAGAAAACCCATCCGGTTGGACAGGCATCCCTACTCCTTGTCACGACAAAGTGGAGCTTGAAATCACGTCGCTTAACCCAATGATAGACCTTCTGGTCCAACGCACACGCGTTAACCATTCAGGCTTCCCCCACCACATATTTTGACATTGTCGTTTCTTATATTGAATCAGCTAATTCCATACAATAACACGTGGTATATAAAACGTCATATATAATTGTGTTTTGTGAACCATTTCCTTATTTGATGTTAGTATCCACACTAACTGTTGGTGAGAGGTATATAACAACGAGTTTTCATACAGTTTAACATACCTGGCTGAGAAGAGCTGAGACGAGAAGAGACGAGCTTATGGACTTAATCGATTCCAGTCGCTGCTTCGGCAGTGGTCGGAATGGTGTCTTAAAGTAGTAATGCATCGTGTTTATGATCCTGTTGTATTCATGGGCCTGTTTCATATTCTGCCCCGATGTAAGTAAATTCTATATTTACGACTACTGACATTCTGTTGATAGTGGTACACCCGATTTCATTGTATTTAATAGAATTGTACAGAATACAAAAGAAACTGTACTGATATGTCAGTACTTTTCTATACATTTCAAGACAGTTTTGTAATTTTATCGTTTTCTATAATAAATATAGAAACTATAAGACATCATTTTGTTTCATAACAGATGAGCTGTCTGAGAGTTCTGTTATAATGTTTCTCTAGAAAGTCAAATTATATTACAACATATAGATAATACTCGATGACTTGTTTCCGTGATCTCTTTCATAAACTACCGTCAAAATAAACCCTGAATGGTGTCGTTCACAAATTTCACACACACAAACAGGGACGATTACATAGATGTTGATATAGAAAGACTCACAATCTTCCGTTTCTGAAATCAAGGTACAAACGAGCCCACAAGTTAGCTATGGTGACGAGTTTCGTGTACGAGGTAGAAATGTATTTATACTTCTGGTGGAGTATATATATATGTCGGATAGACTCAAAGACAATCTGATACCAATTCTCATTAGTGGAGTTCACATAACAAAATGAGCAGCCACGGTGGCTGGGTGGGTAAGGCGCTGGCTCGCTAGCTTGGAGGTCGGGTGTTCGATCCCTGCATTGACCGAGAAAGTTCATCCCGATTTTCCGACGTGGTTTCCTCTTGTCAGTGATGCAGGACAGAGGGCCTGACAAGGACAGCTACCTAGTCCTTCGGATGAGATGAAAAACCGAGGTCTCGGGCAAAATTTCTCTCATAGCACACTATATGGCGTATGCCCGTCTTCATTAGTCCAGTATAGGAGCAGAACAGTAGGACGTTAAACCCCATTTCATTTCATAACAAAATGTTTTAGTTTTTAAGAGGTGTGGACCCACTGTTGACAGACCTTCAAAAACAAAGGTTTCAGTTAATACGGTCTGGATTGATGTTCACGAGTAAATTGTGCCAATACGTTTATGGATTGGTGTCCTTAGTAACGAATACCAATACAGTGTGGCTTGATGTCCATGAGTAAAGAATACCAATACCGTCTAGGTTGATACCCAAGAGTCGAGCAGACCAATACAGTGTGGGTTGATGTCCATGAGTAAAGAATACCAATAAATTCTAGGTCGATGTCCATGAGTCAAGTGGGCCAATGCAGTCTAGTTTGATGTCCATAAGTCAATATGACCAATATAGTCTAAGTTGATGCCCACGAGTCTTGGTTGTCAAGTGAATTATTTGTTAAAATAATCTACAATGACACCTAAAATCCCTATATGTGCATCCTCTTACTTAATATTATAGTGTCATAACTTCGATAACTGTCCTGCCAATACGGATATGGTTAATGTTACAGATCTAAACAATGGTCTAAAACATTTGTCACTCTTCGACTTTCACCATTTCTAAAATATATCATAGTATTAAACGTCATCTTCGTTCATTTTGGTATTACTTAAATTTTACCAAATGGTTCGGTAATTATTTCTTAAATTGTCAAGTTTTTCCGAAAATACTTCGACGAATAGAGAATAATATTACTTTTTATTTAAATAACATATATTATGTAAACGAAGTACTTGTGTCGTCACTAATGGGATTGTATCTAATTCTCTCCCTCACAGTCGGTAGTAATTATTTAAGAGCACATATTTGAAGGGAGAGAAAGGAGCCTTTTAAATCAGTTATCCCAGTTAGCTTTTCCTAACTCCGTTTATATATTTCTATGGCATCTTCATTATTTTCCTTTTTTGTTTTTATCAGTTCCAGTAGAATCATCAGACCAACCAGACATATCGTCCAAATCATCCAAAAAATCTAAATCATCTCCAAGATCTTTTGAAAGGTCTAGGTCATCCAGTCCTAAATCTAAATCATCCTCCTGCTTTTCAGCACCATCATTCTTTTTATCATCACCATCGTCATCATCTGTTGTTACATCTGATTCATCATTGTCTGGGTCCGGGGAATCAAAGAGTACAGTATCGAGTATTGTCAGCTCCACGATATAGTCTGAAGTAAAGATAAATATCAGTAGAATTAGTTTGATCTTGGAATCTCTAAATATCTACAAGTTCCATGTCATACAATCTAGGTCGTTTTCCAGATATATCCACTGATCATCATACTCGTCCATTTAACCCAGAAATCGGGATGAAGCCATTTCAAGTATGCATCAGATTTAACGTCCTACTCTTCTGCACCAACTGGGCTAATGAGAGAGAGAGAGAGAGAGAGAGGTTGGGTTTAACGTCCGCTCGACACAAACTAGGTCATGTCGGGACTACTGGGCATAACGAGTATATGTATTAGACTGATCGATTGAAATCTAATCAATTGCGAGATGCCTTGTACTTTTTGTATACAAATCTATGGGGACTCAACATCAAGCCAAGTTGAAGTGCACGGTTAAATTGTTCCTGGGCGAACGACTTCTATAAGCTTGAGGTTTATCTGGTCACCCATGCCACTGTCGACAGTGGGTCTATAACATAAAGCTGCTACCTCACCTTGATAAGCAATACAATGTTACGTGGTGCTCAATTTGTACACGTTCATACATAGGTCCCACTAGGTATTTTATGGTTCGGGGATATAATATCGATGGAAATTGATAAGTCTTGCTAGGCGTCGGGAACAGGTTCTCTGGTGTCCTTGGAAAGATTCGGGACCGTCGCGAACCATGTAGAACCATTGGGCGAATATTTGTTTATTTCCACATCGCCGATGACTTTTCCCCAGGTATAACACAAATATATGAGTGTATACCCATTGCATCATGGAACTTATTAATCTATCTCTAAATTTGACTTACCAGTAGGTTTAAACAGTTCTTCATATTGATCAGGTTGTTTTGGTGGTTGATATCTGGAGACATCTTCACCACCTTTTAAATGAAACTTTATATAGTCGAGATCACTATCTGTAGCCATTACCGTGTATCCATCTGGTGTAAACATGGGCGTCTTTATCTGGTTAAAAATAACATAATGTCGATTATCACATAACCTTTTCGTTTTCGTTTAATGTGGCTATTGGTATTGACGCGTGCTGTGCACATGGTGTGTATGCCTACCCTTTCCAGAATACTCAAATGGCTAAAACAAATTTCATTGGGAAAATCAGCACTAGCGGAAACCGTTTGTCCCAAAACCGGTTTAATACGTCGGCTGTTTTTTTTAAAAGCAGCAAATCAAGAAGACGGTACATGGTCAGTAACTGTTTGTCACTCAACCCAGTTTAAAGCCTCGGCTATTTTTCTAAAATTTGAGAGCACGAACCTTCTACGTTATTCTAAATTTGAATTATTCTATAAAAACTTAGTAAATTGATTTCTAGAGTGATATTGTTGCTACTGGCTCGACGAAGCCTCAGTATACATTATAAGAACACGTCCTGAGTTTTGGCAATGAAATTCACCTGCATTTAATGCTTAGCTCGATAAAACATTTACTGCTTAGCTCCATAAAAACATTTACTGCTTAGCTCGATAAAACATTTACTGCTTAGCTCCATAAAAACATTTACTGCTTAGCTCGATAAAACATTTACTGCTTAGCTCCATAAAAACATTTACTGCTTAGCTCGATAAAACATTTACTGCTTAGCTCGATAAAACATTTACTGCTTAGCTCCATAAAACATTTACTGCTTAGCTCCATAAAACATTTACTGCTTAGCTCCATAAAACATTTACTGCTTAGCTCGATAAAACATTTACTGCTTAGCTCCATAAAAAACATTTACTGCTTAGCTCGATAAAACATTTACTGCTTAGCTCCATAAAAACATTTACTGCTTAGCTCGATAAAACATTTAATGCTTATCTCGATAAACATTTACTCCTCATCTCGATAAAACATTTACTGCTTATCCCGATAAAACATTTACTGCTTAGCTCGATAAAACATTTAATGCTTATCTCGATAAAACATTTACTCCTCATCTCGATAAAACATTTACTGCTTATCCCGATAAAACATTTACTGCTTAGCTCGATAAAACATTTGCTCCTTATCTCGATAAAACATTTGCTATCTATTGGCTAAATTCAGGTTCGACCCAAAGTGACAGAAATTTGGTGACCACACTCCTAACTCAAGGCTTTAAACTGACCTTTGTTTCTATACAATATGATGTTAGACATTCAAAGGTTTCTTTGTCCCATAGTCTGATACAATTTTCTTCACTCCAGTCGGCATACGTCAAGAAGAATGGACTATCTTTATTTAATACTATTACTACATGGCTGAAATGTCCAGTAAGTCGATGTAGCAGGTCACCTGAAATAGAAGTAGACATTGTGGCTTAATGCTTTGGGTTTATAAAAGGCCAAGCATTGCGTCCTTACGGGTTAACGAATATTCCAGCTTAACGGATGAGGATATATCTGACTACAATTGACATAGGGTAATAAATCTATCGAGTGGTCTACAATTAAAACTGTCTTCAAGTGCAGGATTATTACCTATTACCGTCACGGTTATGCCGATGTTCAGTTCACCAATATGGTAACACCTATCGAAACACCTATTAAACCATATCCAATAATGAGTGCAATTCTCTATATATATTTAACAACCAATATTCTGTATCAGTAACAGATTGTCAGCCAATAGACCAACGACTATTAGTCAGTGATAGACAATATACGACATTTTACCCTAAGCCGGTATTTTTAGTATATGGTGTATATATTTACCCGTGTCAATATCATAAACACGTAGAATATTATCATCGTTACTAGTTATTACAGTTTTCTTATCCAGTAAATACAACGCATCAACGGACACATCAGGGATTTCTTCATCTTCAGTTTTATTCTTCTCCATCTGGTGATACTTAATAAAATATTCCTCATCGTATAGAGTTTTATGAAGCTTTTCTATTAAAAATAACAAAAAAATCCCAAGGATTGAAAACAGAAAGTAAAAAAACATACATTCAGTGACAACCAAAACAGAAAACATATTCCACAAAAATCAGAGAACGTTGTAACTTTGCCACTAAAGGTAAATCAATTAAACCTTAATTTAAAAGCGTAATTACTCTCCGTGTGTCTCTAATACGTTAGATATTTCAATAATGAATTTATTGTCAAAATTATTAAAGGACAATATTGTTGTCAGTCTTTATCACATATGTGATAGAACTAATTAAACACGTTCCAAATATAATTTTAACACAGAGATCATTGCTACGATAGCTTAGTAATACAGGTTTCATGAATCGGAAGTGACGAACGAACGAGTCATCCCTTTATATAACTGACTCAAGTGACGAGTGATAACAGATACATGGGCGAATTTCTGCTCACTAATAATTCCTTCCAAGACCAAAAGTTGTTGTGTGAGACTGTGAGGGGATATCTGACAATTCATAAAAACCATATAGCTAAAACCACTTCTCCACCCTATCCAGCCTCTCGGCTGTCAGATGTACCCTCGATCTCTGGAATCTAATGCAAGTCTGACTTACAGGGTTCCCCGGTTTCTTTTAAAGGTAAATGAATATCATGCACCATAAAGCGTGATCATGGCCCTGAACTTGTGTAATTAACAAAATGATTGGTTACTTTAAATCAAATGATGCAATTAGAATAATTCCACTCACGTGTAATTCTGGTGGTAAATGAGTGACATATGTTTTCGATAAATAACTCTTTTTTATGTGTCAACTGTCAATTACAGACTAAGTTGATTTAGTGCACACTATATATGTGAATATGTTTGAAATTACTAACTTGCCAAAGATATTAATTAATGAAATATAAAGGCATCTTATTTCAAGAGCAAAAATTCTAGCAATATTATTACATTCGTCCCTTCCTTTAAGACTTTTTGCTCGGTATTGGGTAAAAGATCCCTTGAATCCTTTACAATAACCATACCAACATCTGTAGAATTATATAACCATTCATAAATGTAGCAGAAATCTAGAAAATCAACATATATCACCTCCCCCACTTGCAAGATTTATGCTAAATGAACAGGTAGGAGACTCTTAAAAACTGCCATGTACTAAACCCTATAATTATTCATGCATCAGGCAAATATAAATGATTACTATACCATAAAACAAAGCTATGAAAAAAACCCACAAATAATCAAAAATCAAAAGTCAAAAGTTGTATGCAAAAGTTCTCCAAAACAGTTCATCACTGTAAAATCCTATGAAAATTCACTAAGCCTAAACACAGAAAACACAAATTGTCTTTTTTAAATCTTCAAGTGTCCTAATTTCAAAACACTATAACACATCACGTAATATTTATAAAGTTCAGGTTTCACTTTAAATTCTGTCTCGGAAAATGTCAATTTGGTAAACTGGTAAACCATTTCTTCTTGGATTTGTATTGGTCTGTTTCAGCTACCATAGTGTCAAGTTGAAACCTTCTTTCTTTTTCCTCTAAATATGATTGGGTTGTACAATTTTATCCGTCAATCAAACATGTCATTGCCATCAGACCAAGAACTAACTATTCCTAAATCTTTATTTTTAAAACTTTATTTTCATATTAGTCTAATATTATTATTAATATATTATTCCGAAAACTTAAAGTAACTCACTCTTAATTAAAATTAAACTTTATTTAATCATTAATAAACGTTGATGTGTCCCTTTAATTATAAATCTTCAAACTAACTTTGATATCTTGACCTAACTCGCTCAGTAATTTTATAATTGCGTTTTCTGTTTTAGAATTTCCGTTTGTGTTTTAGAATTCCGCCATTATTATTTTATATTTCTCAGTCAGTAATGTGACCTTTTTGACCTAATCATTTACAATTTTGTATTTCGTTTTTTTATAAACACTAACCATTATTACATAAACATTTCCTATCAGACTGACACTAACACAAGCTGAGCTCACACCTATGACAATACCAGACTACAATTTATCCAAAATAGAACTGTGTCACAAATAAACGACTGCAGTTTCATTCACCTAGAACACATTCCACATTATATAAACATTCTCTTTATTATTACATTAGCCAGGATGACACACAGATATGGCCACTATCTGAATGACATCCCATTTTATCCTATATATTGTGACTTTCACACACGTCAAATTTAACACAGTGTTAGAACCTATTGTTTATAATAATCTGACCTAATGTCAAATTACACATTCTAATCATCTTTTGTTAACAATTTAAAGCAACATTTAATAAATGAATACAATATAGCAATTAGCAAAAATATATTAAACGTTTATATTACGTTTCTAAAGCAAAATTTAATTACATAAAATTATATACGGACAAAATTTACCGTATAACTCCACTTTTCTAAAAAGTGTCGTATTCTTAACTTTAACCTCCTATAAAACTCGTATTGATGACTTTGTGATAATCTCACAATTTAACGAGCCAATAATTTTAGTTTTTCCCCAGGAAACCTATAACCAACATCCCTAGATTAACCATATGGGATTTTTTCTTTCATAACCCAACTTTTTAATCAAAAGTTAAATTACAACAACTCTAAGGCCTGGACTAAGGGCCTCAAAATTATATAGTATACGAAACAACAAAAAACACAAATTAACGAATCACAGTAAAAACCACGGCCAACTAGGAAACTAGAGTTAATCACTCACAACTTCATCCTTAGCTCTGCCTTCTTTTCTACTGCAAGCCGGAGACAACATTAGTTCCTATTTTATTCCCTATTCCGTTTCCTTATTATTCCTTAGTTATATCAAAACATTTATTTTTGAAAACCTACTCCCTAAACTTTCTCTTTAACTTTAATTTTACTACAAATTTACTACAGGTCATGTTAACCTGGCAATATACATACCTATAGCCAGTCATATTATATTGTTTAATATACCTATCAATCAAAACTTATGAATGACTGTAATTTATTCTCTATACAGTTAAATTTTAAATATTTAGTTTCTTATCAGATTTTAACTTTAAATTAATAGTATTTGGTCTTTAAACAAATTTAACACATTTAATTTTCCAAACAAAATGTATTTACCCAATTTTTCGAATATCTCCACCAGATTTTTTTTTTTCCACCAGAATTTTTCTGTTGCTGGATTGTACAGGTTTTCTTCTTAACGTCTTCAAATATGTATTCGTCTTCTAAAGTGACTTCTTACCCTAAAGGTCGAAACTGCGTTACGGTATCAAATCGAATATGTAAGACTATGCAGTGCTATGCAGTCACTGGTTAGATGTGGAAAATATTACAGGAGAACTCCCCACATCCAACGTGTGATGCATACTCTCTTTTCTTCTAATCTTCTTCCAAATTTTCTGCTTCCCCTTTAAGGTCGAAACTGTCACGGCAACCAAATAGAATATGTAGCACCATAGGTCCTTCTGTCTGACGTGGAGGGCGTCTATGGAAAACCGGTCGCCACATCCTACATACGACCCATGCATCTTTTCTTACTACATATTCTGTAGCCTTGTGATCGTCTAGAATTTGTCTCTAGCTGTCTTTACTTCTGCTTCACGTTGTGTATTTACTTCTTCCAGTTTCTTAAGACGTTTGTCTTACCAGGAATAATAATGCATAGTTCGCTTCTACATTTTATATAGCATATAACTGAATACAGGTATACAAGCATAGCACAAATTACAATACTATATAGCTAAAACAATTTCTCCACCCTATCCAGCCTCTCGGCTGTCAGATGTACCCTCGATCTCTGGAATCTAATGCAGGTCTGACTTACAGGGTTCCCCGGTTTCTTTTAAAGGTAAATGAATATCATGCACCATAAAGCGTGATCATGGCCCTGAACTTGTGTAATTAACAAAATGATTGGTTACTTTAAATCAAATGATGCAATTAGAATAATTCCACTCACGTGTAATTCTGGTGGTAAATGAGTGACATATGTTTTCGATAAATAACTTTTTTTATGTGTCAACTGTCAATTACAGACTAAGTTGATTTAGTGCACACTATATATGTGAATATGTTTGAAATTACTAACTTGCCAAAGATATTAATTAATGAAATATAAAGGCATCTTATTTCAAGAGCAAAAATTCTAGCAATATTATTACACCATGTGATTAGCACATTCCCTTACCACGGTATCGTTATACTTACTGTCTGGTATACACCACACCATTACCATATAAGTAGACTGATAATCATCTGGATTGTCCAGACCTGGTGGTACTAGCGTATGTTGAAATATCAAATAACGACCATCCTCGGTAACCAAACCATCGTTTAAATATATAGAATCTTTTTCATCTGCCCCTATCATCCCTGGTGTCAACTGATACATCACTTGCTTATTGACAAGATCAAAGAAAACCACCCACTCATCGTCATGTATGGACGCAGCCAGAACTGTACAACTTTCATTGACCTAAATATATACAACAGAAGATTTAAAACATTTCACGCATTGATTGTTATTTAAAGAATTCCGATAGTTTTCTTGTTGTAACTGAAAATTGGTGTATATGTTCCTGTTGTAACTTAAAGCAAGGTTATCTGTTTGTGTAGTAACTGGCGCAGGTGTTGTTGTTGTAATTGAAACCAGTTATAACTTTATATCGAGTCGAGTTTAATATAATTAACCAGCCTACATCTTCGAGCCTCAGACAGTCAAACCCCAGTACTGGCTTGATCACAGACGCGTATTTCAGAATTTGAATGGTTTTATATTGTGGAGAAGACGGGGTACTACTAAATTCGGTAATTGTTAAATACATGTAGGTAAGATCTTAAAATTGTGATTTAACATCTCAGTGTTTCTGCAGCACAGATGAACTCCAAGATGAATCACAAGATGACTTCCAAGATGAAGCCCCAAGATGAACTGCAAGATGAACTGCAAGGTGAACCTCTACATGAACCTTAACATGAATCACAAGATGAATCACAAGATGGATCACAAGATGAACCTCAAGATGAATCACAAGATGGATCACAAGATGAACCCCCAGATGAACGTCTACATGGATCACAAGATGAACCCCAAGATGAACCTCAAGATGAATCACAAGATGAACCCCAATATGAATCCCAAGATGAATCACAGGATGAAAAATAATCACATTATCTTCTAAAGCGGCTTCGTGTAAATGGGCGTCCTCGCTAGAGATAAAGGGACATAATTTAAAGGCGAGGCGGTCCCAAATGACCTCATTGTTTACCTTATACCACAGTTTTCCTGTACATTCATTACGAACTCGTGTGTTGACAAACGTTAGATTTTGTCATTAATATGGAATTTAATACCGACACGGTTCTCTTACCATCGAAAAGGTCACGTGGAACCGAGTTTTTACTAGCGACACCTGGTGGGAATTCCTTCAGCGAGGACGGCCATTGGTTAAAATTTCTACAGGATTTATTTAATCCTGACCAGGTGGTGTCGTTCCAGACTGTTTTAAACATTGCAATTTTACCACCCTTCTGCTTACAAGATCATCAATTATCCTCTCGTATCTCTTTTGGCGTGATTAACATCATCACTATTGTTATTAATAAATAAAGAATACTCACTATGTAATCTCCAAGCTTTTCACCACAGCCTTTGATAATCTCACAAACACCAGTTT
This sequence comes from Patella vulgata, assembly GCF_932274485.2. Taxonomy (NCBI): domain Eukaryota; kingdom Metazoa; phylum Mollusca; class Gastropoda; family Patellidae; genus Patella; species Patella vulgata. Next base: position 1,253,082 of record NC_065886.2, on the reverse strand, counting down.
CTATATTATATTTCTTTATATTCATTCTTCCACGTGATAGGGTGTAAAAGTCTATCAATAAACAATTATATACATTTACAGCCACGTGACAGGGTGTAAAATTCTATAAATAAACAACAACTATATAGACAGTCACGTGATAGCGTGTAAAATTCTATAAATAACCACATAGATCTACATCCCAACACCCCTTGATACAGACCTGTTTTGGTTGAATTTATAATTGGATCAGAAGATGCTTTAGACGACTCGTGACCTTGGTATGTTCGTATTATAGATGATGTTTGTAGATCAAACAGGGACATCTTTTTACCATGTTGCAGCAGACATCTTATATCATCCACAGGTAAAACAAAGTTGATAGTTGTCACTAACTATAACAAATTACAATATTTATTATCACCAGAATGTATAAGTTACCAAAACGTCCTGAATTACTTTGGGAACCTTGTTGAGCTTACAGTCCACGTTACCAGTACAGCAACGTTGTACTAATAGATAAGTCTGTTATTCACTTATATGTAATATGTGATTGCTGAAGACGAGCGTATCGTCGAAACGTCACATGTAATCAAGCACATATTGAGTATAATAAATACCTCCAAGCAGAATGGATTGGCAGGTTTCAATTAGAGAGCGAAATCAAAAGAAACAGATGCAAAAATAAACTGGTCATCACTAAATTCAGGATTCAAATAATTGTTGGAGTAAAATGTTTTTAATGAAACTGGTTTTTACTGTTTCTGGTTTACTCCATATACTGCCTTGAGGAAAGTTGGAGGAGGGGAAGGGGAAGAATAATATAAACAAACCTTTGTGTTTTTCACCACCATATTTGTGACGAGATCGTAAATCTGTAAATAGTAGGAACCTGTATGTTTATATCTGGAGATGATATACCGAGGGTTGTCAATGAACATAGGTGAACTGAAACATATTATTACATACTATAAAAAAATATACAAAACCGAACGAAAAGCGGAGAACTAAGTGACAACATGATGTTTGAGGGACTCGTTATAATAATAGACTGCATGTTTTCACGTAGCTAAAAAAAACTCTGTGCAGAATTGAGTTATTGGAAGGTAATATATGTTAGTGTTAACTTTTCTGTAGAAAACTACACTGGTATTCTATAGGATATGTTCTTGAGGTATACTTCAACAGACAGCCGATAACGGAGCTCAAAACACTCGTTAAAGATACACTGTGGAAGATAAGGAAAAGAGCTTTCGGGCCACCAACACCACGGATGATCGCCCCCGAACTGGTAGACCAAGGGTTACCACAAAGCGACAAGACCGCCATGTTGTGCGGCAGCACGTGCAGAATCCTTTCACGCGGGCATCTGAGACAGCACGTCAGACAGTGGGAACACACTGAAGACCCATCAGTACCGATACAGTGCGCCGACGTCTCACCAGAGAGAACATCCATTGCCGTAGACCTTACCGTGGACCGCTCCTCACCCCTCGCCATCAACGTGAACTTCTACAGTTTGCCCAACAACACCAGAACTGACGACATAGGCAACGGAGTATGGTACTGTTAACAGATGAGAGTCGGTATTGCGTATCAACTGCAGATGGCAGGACCAGAATATGGCGTCGACGTGGCCACCGTTATTCTGACCAATGTGGCATGGAACGAGGCTCAAAGGGAGGTTCAAGTATAATGGTTTGGGTTGGAATCGGCCTGAACCAGAGAGTGGGTCCTGTGGTGTTCCAAAATTTTGGCCCCGTGATAGGAGGCGGCATCACAGCAGTGCGCTACATCGATCAAGCTCTCAGACCCTCACATCATACCACATTTCGCACGTCATCGAACAACGTTTTCCAACATGACAACGCCTGTGCCCACACGGCCTGAGTTACTCGGGACTTTCTACAGCAGAACGGTGTCAATGTTATGCACTGGCCATCCCTTAGTCCGGACTTAAACCCAATTGAACATTTTGGGATGAAATTCAGAGGAGTCTTAATAACGTCGTACCGAGACACAGCCGATGGATTGCGTCAGGCTTTTCTGATAGTGTGGTTCCAAGTGCCAATGTTATTGACACTCGCGGTGAACACACGAGATACTGATGTATAGACTGTGTACAGACTCTAAACCTTCTCGTAATGTCTTGAAATTGTGCATGTTCCTGAAGCAACGACCGCGAGTTTTACAACATCTAGCTGTTGCTTCAATACCCAACAATTCCCGAATTTTTGCGCTCGTTGTGTTTACACGTGACTAATTAGCATTGTCCAATCAGAGGTCATGGCACATAACACACTGTAAACAAATATGGCGGCCTCCATAGAAAAAGAAATAGACAAGTTTACAGCCTTTGTAGATCAACCATGATTTCCAGCAACCTTGACATTGATCGAACCTTGAACTTTGCAACTCGATTGCCACATGTAGGACATTTTAGCTAGAAGCGCGAGACTTGATAATCCTAACCATATTTTTAACGAAGGAGTCTGATAGGATCACAAGAAAGAGAGAGAGAGAGAGAGAGAAATGGGCTTTAACGTCTACTCGACACAAAATAGTTCATTTCAGGACTAACATACGGTTTTAATTTTATTTCAATAATTCGCATGCGCGTAGGAGTCTTTAGCAGTGGGAGGAAACCGGAGGACCTGGAGAAAATTCACGAGGTTGGACAAGCGACTCAACACCTTGTCACGTACAACCGGGGATTCGAAACAACGCCAATTGACTCAATGACAGGCCTTATGATATAGCGCGCACGTGCTAACTATTCGGCCATACAACCCCCCTAATCACTAATGTGTCAACATACTGTTCACAAAAACTTGCTTTGATCCATTTAGTAAGTCGTTTTCTAGAATGATTTGATTAGAGTGCCTCTCTGATTTTGAAATCGTACATTATTTAGACCTGTAGAACGATCAAGAGATTTAAAAATTTAACAAGAAAACGGACTGTCTCGCTTGTCCACTGCCGTTACTTCGGTAATAAACAAAAAACGCTACATCGTCTAACACATATAACTTTGCTCAGAATAAAGTAATTTGAATGAAATTTTCAATATATTCATTTGTTATTATCAACGTTTGAGCTATTAATAGAAAGGGTACGACCAGTTCTTTATCTAAATATTACATAATCCATCACTAAGCTATCTTTATTTGTTACAGGAAATGTACAGTTGAGACGTTTCGAGTAATTGTTATAGACAAGATATGTTAATTACCCTATAGCCGTTTTCTTTGTCGTATTTTCCTGCGTCTCCTGGTTGGTGACATCGTTATCCTTGCTGCGATCCCAGATTCTAACGATTCGATCGTCTCCAACGGTCACTACACTTTTCATATCCAAAGTAATAACATAACTGACAGACGTAGGATGATGAACAGCAATAAACGTCTCATCTGTTTCTAGATTAAACGCCACAACGTCATTTTTAGCACCCACATACAAATATTTACCGTCAGGAGTAAACTGAAGTTTTTCAATCGATCCTTTTGCGTATCCTTAAAAACGTAATGTAAAAATTATGTATACTTAATTCAATATGTCTAGGTGTGTTTAGCGAAATAATTTTCCACGAAGACAAATGTTGATGCTGGGTTATCTTTTTCGATATGTTTTAGATAACTAATTTGCTGGAATTATTCAGTGATCATAAAGGTTAAAGGGATGGGTGACACCCGATGCTGACTCGCTAGCCTGGAGGTCGGGTGTTCGATCCCTGCATTGGCCAAGAAAGTTCATCCAGATTTTCCGGCGTGGTTCCCCCTTGCCAGTGATGCAGGACGAAGGGCCTGACAAGGACAGCTGTCTAGTCATTAGGATGAGACGAAAAACCGAGGCCCCGTGTACACATTGACGTGCACGTAAAAGATCCCTTGACAGTTGGAATTCGATATAACAGTAGGCCGTAGTGCCGCTGTCCGGGCAAAATTTCCCTCATAGAACACTGTATGGCGTATGCCCATCTTCATTAGCCCAGTTCGGAAAAAAAACAGTAGGACGTTAAACCCCATTTCATTTCATTTCTAGAATAGCATATTTGGCATAATGCTTCTCTCACAATGTTATTACTGTTTATATCTCTCCGCTATTATAACATTATTTAACTCTATATTATCAATGTTTATATCTCTCCGCTTTCATCACGTTATTTACCTCTATAAGTACCGTTAAGCACTTGAAAACTGTTCAGTCCAATCCCTTTTATAACTGAATACCTTATACAAACCCCAATCAACCTAACCCCTATTATAACTGAATATAATACACTATTATACCCCATTCTACCAACTCCCTATTATAACTGATTAAATATTATACATACTAGTTAAAACTTTGATTTCCTTCATAGTTTTTATATCATATATACGAAATTTATTATCGGAATAATTATATATGGCGATATTTTTTTCATCTGGTGATATAGCCATTGCATCCACTGTATTCCTCATTAAATCACCATCCTCATCTTTATATTCTGGATAGATCATTGTTACATGAAGAAACTTCTGTTCAATGACATCAAATATGGCTACGCCGTATTGATCATTATCCGTACCAATCATATACCGACCCTGACCTGAAATAAAACACAATTACGTTCACGCTATCAGGTTAGAAACGCAAGAGAAGACATGGTTCTCTGGACACTACAGGAGCTACCAGTTAGAGCTGGGGTATGTATCTACATGTATTCCACATATTATCAAGAAGCGCCATATACCTATACTCGCCTGGGATTAGAATACATTTTTCTATTTCCAAAAGTCTTCCGTTTAATGCTCTAAAATATATCCCAGAAATAGCAGACTTACATTAGGAAACGAGGAGCGAGCCCAGCGCTTTCATTAATCTATTTATTAACAGCATCATAAGCCACGGTTTGTTAGATTTATTTACAGTCACCAGTTGAAACAAATAGATTAATATACTCACCAACACAAAAATCATATTCTTCAAATGCCATCTCTCCCTTCAAAAACTGACATTTAGTCTGTGATTGTAATTCTCCTGTTATAGCACTGTATACATTTATAGCCTTCCCTTTAAATATTCCCAGCAATTCTCTATCTTCACCAGCTACACAGAAATTACTTTTAGATTCCGTCGGTATTTCATACAGTTTAACTCCGGTCAGAAAGTTCACACCTACAAGAAACTTCGTCCCAGAAGCCACAAGAACTTGGTCATTGTGGCAGAGCTGGACATGTTCTAGGTCTTCAACCCCGATATCATATGATCGTACAAGTTTACCTGACTTCACTGACCAAGTTTTTATTGTTCTATCTGTGGCACCTATAATACAGTTATATAAGTTTAAACAGAGTTGTTATTGATTATATAAATACAATTGTATAAGATTGGGTAGAGTTTTTTATTGCTCTATCTGTCGAACCTATAAATACAATTATTTAAAATTGGGTAGAGTTTTAGCAATTTACCAATACGTGTATTCATCGTATTGGTATTTTATATAAATCTTATTGTTTTAAAGGGACCATTAATCTCTACCAAGAGTCACACCCATGTGAACGACTAAACAGAATCCAGTAAATATATTGTGAGATACCAGAAGTAACGTGTCAAATATAGACTCTTTGACACCATTCAGTCATGGTAGTTTTACTAATGAAGACGGACAAACGCCATACAGCGTGTTATGAGAGAATTTTTGCTCGGATAGCCAAGTGATCTTTTATGTGCACGCCAATGTGTACACGGGACTTCTGGCAGATCTCCACGTCAGATCGTCCGTCGTGCACTAGTATAAAAAGAGTTATGTCCCTTACATGTTACAGCTAATTCACCATCTTTAGTTATATCAAGACCCTGTATATCACCAACATGATTTGATAAACAATATAATAAAGATCCACCAGGCTGTGCTAATATAGTTTTATCTGGTAGTAAATAGTAGAATGGTGAATTCTTACAATCATCCAGTAGAGGCTGTAGACTCTATAAACAAAACAAAGATACAAGTAATATATCAATAAATACATTAATTGCGATTGGTCGGAGAGAAAATAAAACAGGTTCCTGTTGGTCTGAGAGATAGTAATACGTGATGCTATTGATCGGAGAGATGCCCAAAATCGGGATGCTAGTGGTCGGAGAAATGCTGAAGCGGGATGCTAGTGGTCGGAGGGGTGCTGAAACGTGATGCTATTGGTCGGAGAGATGCGGAAGCGGGATGCTATTGATCGGATAAGTGCTGAAACGTGATGCTATTGATCGGAGAGATACGAAATCGTGATGCTATTGATTGGAGAGATGCTGGAAATGATGAAACTGGTGGATATTGGTGGCGGGAGAGGGATGGGAGGAATAAAGCAAATAGATACCTTGGTAGGTTTTAAACGTCCCAGTAACTGTGATGGTAGTTCGTTAGAATTATATTGCAGTGAACGTTGTGATAACTGTAGGGCATCGCAGATAGATTTAATATCTTCATCATCAACAAACCTTTCTTTAGCTGACGAGAAATCATCCAGCACAGGCCTGTATTTAATAGAAAAGTGAAAAAACAATAGAGAGATCTGATGTTTCAACAATATGTTAATCAGTCTATGATCCATAATTCAAGGATGCCCTAGGATGATTTCGCTTTGTTTCTGGTCTATGATAAAGGTAGGATCCAGGTATCATTTAGGATGCCCCAAGATGATCTCGCTTTGTTTCTGGTCTCTGAAATACAGTTCAATAAAATGTTTCCTCATCGATTATATTCCCGGTGATTTTTCCTCGGACACACAGAGTGAAATATTTACATCGTACAGACGCACACTAAGGAGGTTGCAATTCTGGGCATAGGTACATGCAAAACTGAAAATTAATTTAAAATAACTCCTTACCTTAAACCTGATGCTTTTATTTTATGAAGTATAAAGTGAAAGTTACACAGACATTCAGATTTTAATAGATCTAGTTGATTAGCTTGTTGTCTGTGATGAGGTAGATTGTTTAATTTCCTTAAATTATACGATTCGCCTAGTTTAACAGGCTGTGACGTCACATAACGATCTGCTTCTGATGCTTCACCACTTTTAGTTTTAAATGGTTTGACTTTACCTGAAATTTTTTTATAGATATAGCTTAAGGTCTTTTTCAAATATAATATTCGATTTGATGTCATTTGATCATGTATAAAACTAAATTGGGGAGCAAAATTGTACGAAAAAAAACATTTTAATCATGTGGCCGAACGGAGACGAGGACGGGTTCTATACCCGGTGACGAGTTCTATACCCGGTACGCATCATTTAAAATTAAAATTACGCCAGTCTTCAAAAACACAAAATAAAAATGTATGTCGTGGATCAGTCAACGTCATTAACTTACCCCCATGACCGTTAACCCTAACCCAATACAATCCATAATATCGAGGATATAGGTTCCTAGGTTATCTTTAGGTTAAAAGGTCAACCACGGTTATTATTTTCTATATACTATGGTTATGTTAGTATATATGTTAAACGGTCAACCAAGATCAATCAATACCACGATGCCAATCAAAAAGTACCCAAAGTGGCCTCTATACTACTATTATTACTCACCATTTGCCCAGATACCTGAGAAGAAATCCGCTATAACGCCACACATCTTTACTTTAATATTAACATCTGAACAATATCTATCAGTAGCTGCTTCAATGAACTGACGATGATACCAATAAAACACCCGAACTCCATCAGCACCTCGATCAACTTAATTAAATAAAATAAATACTAAATAAATAAACAAAACACCGAACTCTATCAGTACCGCTATCAACTTAATCAAATGAATTAAATATTGAATAAATAAAACACCCCAACTCAATCAGCACATCTATCAACTTAATTAAATGAAATAAATATCGAATAAATAAAACACCCGAACTCCATCAGCACTTCTAGCAAATGAAATAAATAGCGAATAAATAAATAAGATCTACAGCTGCACTGTTTGCACTGCCCTGAACATCCGACAGTAAAAGGGTCCTGAAAATTATTTGGTGTCTTCACTCTTCATTGCAAACCAAAACAAAAAAATATAATAATATATTTTAAAATATAAAGTTGCGAGGAGAAATTAACATCTCATTTTCAAAACAAAAATATTCTCAATTACAACATATAACACATTCCTTTTTCAAAACATTAAATATTTCATTTTGAAAACAATATTTAGAATATATTTCTCTTATAGCAAATGCTTTATAATAAATATAAAAAGGGAAAGCTGACTGACTGCTATTTAAATATAAGATTATGTTATTAATATATCTACCAAAATATTGTCCTAATTCAGCCTTGATTCTGACGAGGAGTAGGGGAGGTAATCGCCGTATAGGTGGTGTCCAGTACATATATACGTCATTTAATACGTCATCATCACACGACAGAATATCTTCTAATTCAGTCTCCGTCAGACCACCACCACCTGGAAGTAAGCATTACGGACAAGTTACTCATAAATGCCAATTGATACCATTATGTTCTGACGTATGGACTTATACTAGGGTGCCCCACGCAGCCAAAATTTGCTCTATTAAAGCTCACCACATCGAATGTGCACACTTCAGTGGCTAGTCAAGAACTGATTTCTGGCTAGACACGAAGCCAAGAATCCCCAAATGAGGCTATAAACTTTTAAAACCGTAAAAATATATTTTGTTAACGATTCTGATTCTGAATAACAGTAATATTTAGCTTCTTGGCTGTTACACATCCGCTTAAGAAAATTGTGTTCATTAGTAAAATTAAATTCTTCTACGCTCCTTCAATCAGTTGGAGAACGGTAGGTACACTGGCTAAAGGGCCTAATTCAAACCAAGGGCACGTAACCTATTTTGTACCCAAAAACGCCCGGATGTAATGACGTCTTGTTGTAAACATTTTCAATCTAATTTATTATCGATGTTTAAGTGGTTATAACTTGTGCACGGTTGTATATTTAATGACTATAAATGTGAGGAGGTAAGTTAAAATTTGTTATATTCAATATTGTGGCATAATTGTCGAATATTTGGAGATATTTGAAGATATTTATTTATGGTGGGGCCCTCTAGTTATGCTATTAAGAAATATGTGTATTTTAGAGATTGGGTCTGGCCACATTTTGCATTTCACATTCCATTGGATATTTCACAAATCTGTGCACCTCGGTTTATATGTCCACCTCGCAGATCCTGGTTCAAAAAATTCCAATCACTTTTCCCGGTAGGAATTCAAGACCGAGATATACTAATTGTGAGTCCAATGTTATAGCCACGCAAAGTTATAATTTGGTGTATTGGGACACGCGATGGCTGTTTTATGGTTCTCGAAAATTGAACCATGCATTAAACGAAACCGTTCTCAATGTAAACGGGTCTGGAAATGGCAGCAGCAGTTTCTTAAAATCAGCAATTGTTATTTGAAAAATACATGTACTTACTTAAAGTAAGATAGCCCAGTGCTCGAGATACAAGTAATTGTCCATGTAGCGATTCAACCCTAGCAAATAAATCATTGATCACATCACGAACTGTTGTCTGTAGGGTTGATACACTTGGTGGAGTAAATGATTTCCATCTACACGCCTCGTCAAATGATAGTTTTAGAAATAATGGTAATGGACACTGATGAAAAGCGTCCAGAACTATTTTTAACTGTGAATCCAGGAGTTTTCTTTGTTTGGTTTCCAGCCATTTATGGAGAATTCCCTCAACGTCATCATTAGATAAAGTTTCTACTGGTAGAAAACATGATGTTGTTGAAAACATCGCCTACAAAATAAAGGTACCGTGTTGTTTATACATGTAACGAGTACGTTATGATAGTGGTCTAGCTTTGTAATAATGGTGTGGGTCGTTTCAATACCTAACAGTTTAAAAGTGACCCTGGACCATATTTAAATGTCTATCACAAGTATAGCTACACGTTCTAATATTGAGTATTATTAATCAACAACCCCACCTTGGCTTTGATTTTAGATTATCTCGTATGTATTACGTATAATCTTTGAAATAATTTAATGGCAGAATTAAATTTTCCTGTTCTCGTTTTTTTTAAAATTTTCTAAGTTGGTACGGATTCTAATCCGAGACTATCTATCATCTGTAGTCATCTCTAAGTTCAAATGAAGTCTGATTACGATACCTGGAGCTTAGGAAAACATTCATATTCAGCTTCCGGTAGAGTGGACACAATCATCTTAACATACTCGGGTAATTTACGTGGTAACCAAGACAACTGACGAGCGCCACCTTTGGTATCTAATTGATCTAAAGAATCAAGAAGTACCAACATTGGTCGGCGTTTCCTTGCATGTTCTAAACTCAGATGAAATTCCTCAGTCAAATCCTTTAGACTCTGCAATAAGAGAAGACAAATATGTATATGTTTACTTTGTCGAAAAGTTTGGAGCGCTTGTCTATCAATGAACAATATTATACATCACTATTGGTGGGCATTATAAATAGTGACACTCTTGTTACACGCCTGGCCACGTTTTATAATAATGGCCCTTAGAATAAATTTATGATGGGCTGTCCGTATTATTAAAAACCGTGCGTTAAATTATTATTGCTTAATTTCGTTTTAATTTGTGTTCGATCCCTGCATTTGCCGAGAAAGTTCGTCCAGATTTTCTGGCGTGGTTTCCCCTTGTCAGTGGTGCAGGAAGGGCAGCTGTCTAGTCGTTCGGATGGGACGAAAAACCGATGTCCCGTGTACAAATTGGCGTGAACGTAAAGATCCCTTGGCAGTTGGAATTCGATATAAGAGTAGGCTGTAGCGCCTCTGCCCGGGCGAAATTTCACTCATAGCACACTGTATGGCGTATGCCCGTCTTCATTAGCCCAGTTTAGGAGCAAAACAGTAGGACGTTAAACCCCATTTTATTTCATTTCGTTTTAATTTCTCAACTATATGCGAGATTAAATGCCCGAGTGTCACTGTTTTATTTGGTGTGAGTCGGGGCTGTAGTGTAAACGTACAGGTGTTTTCACAAGCCGCGTCGTGAAGATTAGATGAAGTAATTGGCTGCCATTCTTGACCCAGATATAATTTTTCAAATTCAGTGTAGTCTTATCCATAGATTGGTGGCCAGTTATAACGTTGTAATGCGTTATTTCTTTATATTCATGTGTTATATATTATTTATTTATATTTATATTTTATATACTGTTACTCACCAATCCATGTTTAATGTGGTAATAATGTACTCACCAGCCCCTGTTTAATAGGTTCTTCTTTATAAACTAGTTTAATCTGACTAATAACACTGTATAACAAGGCACTGATGTTGGAACTATCAGGTGTTGTTCCTAGAAATCTAAATAATAGAATCAGAACAAATAGACTTAACAGGCATCAAAATTCCAAAGTCTTGGGATATTTGCAGTCAAACTGTGCCGAATACTCTTTCAAAATAGTAAAACTTTGTGTACACGTCATGAGTCAATAGGACCTATAAAATTAAAGTAGTCAATCAATTAAATAAGACCTGTAAATTTGTATAACAAAATAGTCCAAACATAAAACGCATTATAATATATATATCATACCGTATAATTATTGTGTTTTTTTCTCCGTTTTTGTTATCAAATGTATTTTTGGCTGCCATGGCAACAATAGATGTTTTACCACAACCAGATGAACCGTGTATTACCAGTGGTTCGTCACTGTTGTTCATCAGGTAATCATCTATAATCTGTAATGCACAAAATCAGATTATTTACTGCCTATAAATTCAAAATACGTGTAGTTTAACTTTCACCATTTTACAAGTGGTATTTCAGTCATTCCTGCATAGAATTACAAACCATTTATGTCCGATTATATTTAACGAACTGAAATTGTCACAATATACCGTCAGACAAATTGGAATTATCCCCCTTAGAAAGTCATTCAAACATATATAACTGCAACCAGTTGATAAACCAATCGCATCGACTATCATCAATTAATCTGGAAAATATTTGTATGATTAAAAACCATGCTGTATGGCCACTGTCACTTTAGCTATCTTATATGACCACTGTCAACTTAGCCATCTTATATGACCACTGTCACCTTACCTATCTTATATGACCACTGTCACCCTGACCACTGGGCTATATTATATGAGTTTAGCCATGATTTATATAGACTTTAAGGTAATGAACTATGAGTTTAGTACGATCTCAATAGGCTATAGTATAGGGTATTGAACTATGAGTTTAGTTCGATCCCAATAGGATATAGTATAACGGACATACAGATAAATATCAACTCACATAAAAAGTGTCTTTTCTACCATGAAATGAATGACATTTATGTTTACAGAAATTGATATGTTGTATAACTTCCTGGCAGATTGTATTATTTGATATATTAGATTGTTTTTCTTGTATAGCTCTCTGTATACCATCTTTTATACTTCTCTCAAAATCATCAGCTAATTTACTGATATACAATCTATGACTTTCTTCTTTAGTTGGATCAACACCTACAATAGAAGTAATAAATATATCAACACCTACAATAGAAGTAACAATGACAATAATTGTATCTACATCTACAATAGAAGTAACAATGACAATATTTATCAACCTGTGTGATATTTTCGGTTATTAGTCGCCTTTTGGATAGATGATGTTATTGGCTCTTTGGTTAGTTTTAGAATGGTTAGTTTGGCGTGCAGGATGCTATAGGGTACATGTCGCCTTTTGGATGTTTTGTCAGTCAATGATATGCATATCAATGGTTTACTGTGATTCACAATGAGAATTAAAATTAAAATAGACCAACGCCCAAGATCTTCGTCTTACCATGTTCTGTCCAATCTATTGTATATTTCTTGATATGATCCTCCGGTAGTTTATGCTTTAATTTATTATTTCGTAAATTCTCTAGAAGTTTTCGAGATTCCAGTAAATATTCTTTCTTTCCATTGCATTCTAAAATAGAAAATCAAGATTAGTACATTTGTTATTGCCTATACACCCTGATGTGGACATATAATCGTGTGTGGTTTGGGATCAGGGTATGTCTGCATGCCCTTTTTTCACATTTGTCGGATGTGTATCGAATCGGCGCCCTTAGGACATGGCTCTCTGAAAATGTCGAGGTTTTGAATGTTGGAGACAAACATATGGTCTGGTGGAAGGGAGAAGTAAAATATTACAATAAAATAAATGAAATGATAATCAAAGGTATAGAAATATAATAGAAACAATTATAAATAAATTGAATGGTATAGTAATAAACCTTTATAACGACTAAGAATATAGCTGGCTTCTTGTTTGTCTATATCTTGTATTTGACGATCAAACCAGAATGCTCTCTGACTGTGATCCAGTATACCCCGGTCTATCTCAGCTTCGGTTACTGTAAAACAAACAACACCAATAATGCATGTTTATACCATTTAAACAAACCCTAACCCTAACCCTAACCAAAATTACAATATCCATGATAAGAATTTATTGCAAGAAAATTAGTAGAATGCGTATTTGTATTTTACGATTCATATAGGATCTCTATGAAAATAAAAGGTATGGGTTGGGGGGCGTTGGAACATTTTAATCATGCGTCCAGAACTAGTAACGTACCTTTACAGAATAAGATTATTTAATATTTAGATGTAATAGGTTCTTGCTTTGTCTTTTTATAATGATCTGTTGGTTAATAACTGTCTGGCTCGATTATTATATGTTTTTTGGGCTGTCTGGGTCGGTTGTTGTAGGTTTTGTGGGCTGCCTGGATTGGTTGTTATAGATTTTGTGAACTATCTGGGATACTCGATCTAAGATATTTGTATATTTGGTGTCCATACCTGATCTAAGATATTTGTGAGCTGTTGATGTATCTAAAGCTTGTTTAGCAGATGTAACCAGAGCTTCTCTCATTTGTTCGTGTTGATTATTCCACGTGTCTTTAGCTTGTTTCTTCTTGTCAACATCTGATGATATAAAATCAGGTAGCTGTGAACTGATTGGTTGTAGAAGGTAGGTAGGTGGTACAGAATTATCATCTCTTATAAACCACCTGAAATATAATAATGTATATAATGGCACGTGTTGATAACATAACATAGTCAACGGCATTAATTAATATCGTGGCTAAGTCGTATCTAATGCAGCCAAGAATGGGTGACAGATTGGTATATACAAAGAGTTATAATTTGGTAAACATTAAGAAAATACTAGACGATCACAAGGCTACTAAGATATGTAGTAAGAAAAGATGCACCGAATCGGGCGACCGTTTTGGCGTGGTCCGCTCTCCACGTCTGACAAAAGACTCATGGTACTACAATAGCTCCAGGGGTGTAGTAAAAGACTGTATATAACTCAAGGAGGGTAATTAACTCAAGGGGTATAATTAACTCAAGGGGTATAATTATAACTCAAGGGGTATAATTATAACTCAAGGGGTATAATAAATTTGTTTGTTTATTACCGCTAGCCTGGAGGTCGGGTATTCGATCCCTGCATTGGCCGAGAAAGTTCATCCAGATTTTCCGGTGTGGTTCCACCTTGTCAGTGATGCAGGATGGAGGGCCTGACAAGGACAGCTGTCTAGTATTTCGGATGAGACGAAAAACCGAGGTCCCGTGTATACATTGGAATGCACGTAAAAGACCCCTTGGCAGTTGGAATTCGATATAAGAGTAGGCGATAGTGCAGCTGCCCGGGCAAATTTCCCTCATAGCACACTGTATGGCGTATGTCCGTATTCATTAGCCTAGTATAGGAGCAGAACAGTAGGACGTTAAACCCCATTTCATTTCATTTCATTTTTGTTTATTACCGATACTAGATACTTACTTATTTAACAGATTTTTACTTTCTTTCGATTCTATTTTACTCAGCAGCAGTTCAAATTCATCAGCTTCTATTTCTCTAGGAAAATCTCGATACCCATATTTATGAGATAAAAATGTCTGAAAATACACGGAGCATATATACTACAATGATTTAACATATTTTTGTGGTGGGTTGGTCGTGACGCTACCCCACCTCAAACTAACTCTCAGTTAAATCTATAACATCTAAATGTTACATTGTTTTTTGTGTATAGCTCCATAAAATATGGAATCACGATTAATAGAGATTTACTGTCTGAAATAATACAATCATTTTGGATTTACTTATTAAACTATTCCATAAATAAAACATTGAAATGGACTGGAATCTCCAACCAATTCAAATACAGTTATTTCGTTCAGGTGAAGGATTAGGAGATTGTAAAAAAGTACTCTATAACTTTCATCAAATTGAGCGTTCATTTCGGTGAATAGGCCTTATTGGCCTGAGCTGCTGTTGATAATATAATATATTGACTTTTCAACTCTGTATATACTTCTGTTTAGTCACGTTCTAATTAAACCTGTAATTAATCCCATGTGTCATTTACAAACTACATATGATCTGTGCACACGTACCGTATTACTTCAAAGGACTAGGCACTGGACGAGTGCATGTACTCACCCGAGCTTAGCCGCTGCTTTGGCAGAGGGACGGCTTGATGAATTTAATATTGTTACATGTGTTCCTGTTGTAGTCTAGTTCATGATGTATGTATGTAACTGTTTGATATTCTGATCCGATGTAAATAATAAGATAGTTAGATTTGTTCCTGTCGTAGTAATAGTTCCAGTATAGTCTAGTCCTTGATGTAATCTAGTTACTATGTAGTCTAGTTCATGATGTATCTATGTAACTGTTTGATATTCTGATCCGATCTAAATAAATCCAATATTTACTAAACTGGTCTACTGTTATCACTAAGATAGTGTTAGAAGATTTACTTACAACAAACGAAGGACCAGTTGATAATTTATTACAGAGGTCAACTTCTTTTAAACATAGCTCTGTGGTCATGTGATCATCCATAGCTTCATTCCTCACTCCCCATCTCATATCAACAATTTGAAATTCATAACCTAGATTCTGACAGAACTCTTTTAATCTAGGATACGTATTTTCCATTAAATAATTCCTCTCATGTTCAGTATCTGAATGATGAAAAAAGGACTCCGATTAGAATTGGTGCAAATTACCCACCCCTAACTACACGTACCTTGACGAACCAATCATTTCTGCCCCTAAATAACTTTCTTTAGTTGGCACAGGACATCTGTGAAAGGTACCTATACATTTACGGTCCCGGGGTTTATTTTGATGTCGACGAAGATAACTGAAAACTCAGTTTAAACTGAAGTTCAACTGAACTTTATGACAAGCGAGTGGGCTTATGAAAACGGGCATACGCCATACAGTGTGTTTTGAGGAAAATGGTGACCAGACAACGGCTTTTTAGAAGATTACCCGGAAATTTCGGTTTAAACTTAATTTTTTTCTACGCTTACTAAGAGCACCAGAAGTGAATAACCTACCTGTAAAGGTACTGCTGGTGAATATTCTAACAATTTTAGCAGTTGAAGGAAAATCTACATAAAGATTCCCTTTTAATATTAATTTTGTATTACGATCTAACTTCTGCTTGGTCGCTGTTTTATCTTTACGTAAATCAAACTGTGATAAAGTTCGCTTAATTCGACTTTTAGCGCGTTTCAAAGATGTACTATGCTCTGCAATCAACTCTTTGTCTTGTTTTGTCTCATTGTGGTCGAGATCAGTCGTTTCGTTGACGAGCCCACTGAAACAGAAAATCAAATGCACATGAATAAACGGGGAACCAAAGCCAAAGCCAAGAATTTTGGAAACTTCGGAATCCACAGAACGGTTGAATAAAATATATTGTCTTGATGTGTCTGTTTCCGGGGTATAGCCTCAAAACCATTTGGAAATATGCACGGGTAAAAACAAAAACAAAATCACAGTTCACCGTTTCAGGAGGAAATATTTTGATGATTATTTGCCATAAGTAGAAACGAGATGAGTGGTGTTCTACTTTGGGGTTATTGGTCCTTATTTTTTAGATGTTAAGGTTTGCCTTCTATACCATTCTATACTAGAAGCGTTTTCGTGATCTCCGGTTTCTTCTCACCGGTAAACGCCCTCCGTGCAAGTGCATTACTGAATCATTGAATTATAATATGTCATATGGTAGTCATGTAATGGTCCAGTTTAATAAATCAATCAAAATATACACTTTGTTAGTCTCGAAATGGCCTAGTTTGTTTTGACTGCACGACCCACAATTCATGATCTTTAAACTTTCTTTTTTTTTAAATTTTTTATTCAGGTTGTCTGTATGGGATTGAGGAACAGGCTGAGCGTATGTAAAACCCCTCTCCCTATATAATTTGTATATATATACATTATTAATGCAAAGTAGATTTGAAATCACAACAACTAAACTGGCCTGAAGCATATAGTTTAAAGCAGATTGATTTATACTTAGACTTAATATATTAAAATAAACATACAATTTATAACAGAAAACTGATTAATTGAATAGCTTTAAGGTAAATTCAAGTTACACCCCTAACTGTATTAAAGATATTAACGGAGCGTAAATGTATATCTTTTATCGCCAGTATCTAGTCAACTGCAAATTTGCCATAGTGTTGAAACACCTACTCTCGATATAAAGAAAAGATCGGTCATAAGATCAAAAAAATATTCATATTTGAGTGTGTGCATTGTTATTCACTCCCATACCGTAACGTTATATACACTTTGTAAGGTTGTTTTATTCTTTAATAGGTTTATTCAAACTACGTGTTAAAATATACACACAGACTTCAGATTCGCATTCTTATAAAACACAGAAAATACCGTTCAGACATAAAAGCTTAGAAAGACGGGATTCACATAAATTATTCTTATAAAATCTGAGTGGTTACAATCTGCTTCAGATACTTGTATACACGACAGTCAAACTACATTTCATTCCTCGTTTCACATAGATATTATAAATATATTAAACCTGTTTTACATAGAATAGATATTATAAATATATTAAACCTGTTTTACATAGATATTATAAATATATTAAACGTGTTGAAGACTTCAGCTCTGTTCATATCTACATACTGTATACAGGGATATTGTTCATATACTGTATACAGGGATATTGGACACCGGTCTTCTAGTATCTGTTACCAGCTGATGTTAGAAAGACATATATACCGAGACTCGTTGGGCCTGTTGCGATTCATGGAATGGTGAGAGAGAGAGAGAGAGAGAGAGAGAGAGAGAGAGAGGGGGGATGGGTTTAACGTCCATTCGACAAAACTAGGTCATTTCGGGACTTAAATATGGTTCGATTTTATTCCAATAATTCGCTTGCGCCCAGGGGTCTTTAGCAGTGGGAGGAAACCGTAGAACCCGGAGAAAACCCACGTACAACCGAGGAATCGAATCCTCGCCAGTTGACTCAATGACAGACCTTATGATACAACGCGCACGCACTAACCATTCTGCCATCCAACCCCGCGGTTTGTATTGATGTGTTTATGTTGTGTATACGTAGTGGAAACAACTTTAACATAAAATATATATTATAATGCTGTTTACCTTTGTAACGTGGGTTTATTGTTGACATGCTGATCCAGGTGATTTGACACACCACATCCCATTTTTATAGGTGGTAGAACAGGTAAATGGTTAAATTCTCCACTTAATTTATATTTCCGATACATCTTTAGTATTGAACATATCCACACCCACCTGACACGAGTTCAGCCATGTTTATTTACATCGGTCGTTATGGTCCATATCGACAGTTAACTGAATAGACGGTCAATTACAACTCAAGTCATCAATAGATATACCCGTCACTCCCGTTCGTTAAACCATTCATTCATATTATAAGTCGTAAATTCCTGGCCTATATATTATATACATTGGTGTCTCTATACTGTCATACATAGCGCAATATATGGCCCACACAGTATGTTATATACGTAACATACATTGATCTCTCTACACTATGATATGTAGCGAGAGACAGGGAGAGAGGGGAGAGAGAGAGGGGGAGGGGGTAACGTTCACTCGACACAAACTAGGTCATTTCGGGACTAACACATGGTTTAATTTTGTTTCAATAATTCACTTGCGCGTAGGGGTCTTTAGCAATGGGGGGAAACCGGAGGACCCGGAGTAAACCCACAGGCCACCCTACTCCTTGTCAAGTACAACCGGGAATCGAAACCTCGCCAGTTGACTCACTGACAGACCTTATGACACAGCGCGCACCTGCTAACCATTCGGCCATTCATCCTCTTTGATATATAGCTTACTATAATAACGATCCACCCTGTATATTATGTACGTCCACTATTTGGGGGTTTTACCATAACACGAGCACCTGTTTATACGGATGGTTGTTATTAATCTATTTTACTTCTCCTATAAATACGGAATAGAATTCAACCGTTTATAGACTGGTATTCATTTTCTATTGTAGTTTTTAATGGATTCACTATCAATCACGACTTTAATGATAATATATACTAACCCTAACCCTAACCCTTTCATAAAACATACGGTTTACTATACCAATCTATAACATGTTCACATGGTGCGAACAAATAAGATGAGAGACTTGTTGTTATTTACAAACAAAACAAAACATCCCATGTAATTAGCATGACCTATTCCATTATAACATTGTCACAACAACGGTACAGATACATATTTTGAAACGTTGTTTAATTAATTCTTCATCATAATATTGTCACAACAATGGAACAGATACGCGCGTTGAAACTTTGTTTAATTCCTCATCATAACATTGTCATCGTACCGGTACAGATACACGTGTTGAAACGTTGTTTGTTTAAATCTTTATCATAACATTGTCATCGTACCGGTACAGATACACGTGTTGAAACGTTGTTTATTTAAATCCTCATCATAACATTGTCACCATACCGGTACAGATACACGTGTGAAGTTTAATCGTCCATCATAACATGGTCACCACACTGGTACAGATACACGTGTTGAAACGTTGTTTGTTTAATTCCTCATCATAACATTGTCATCGTACCGGTACAGATACACGTGTTGAAACGTTGTTTGTTTAAATCTTTATCATAACATTGTTATCGTACCGGTACAGATACACGTGTTGAAACGTTGTTTATTTAAATCCTCATCATAACATTGTCACCATACCGGTACAGATACACGTGTGAAGTTTAATCGTCCATCATAACATGGTCACCACACTGGTACAGATACACGTGTTGAAATGTTGTTTAATTAATCGCCCATCATAACATGGTTACCACACTGGTACAGATACATCTGTTGAAACGTTGTTTAATCATAACATTGTCACCATACCGGAACAGATACACGTGTCGTATTTAATCGTCCATCATAACATGGTCACCACACACTATTAACAATCACAGTATTGTCAGTGAATCATCGTCTTGGTTGAGTATTAATACAATTGACTGAATTATTATTTAGTCTACATTAAAACATACTGATATCCACGTGGAAATCTACTGTTAGATTTAAAACAGTAGAAAAACACACATGTCGGTGTTCTGTTTTATCTCTGTGTTTTGACATCTGTGTCTTTTATTCCAGGTGTATAATCCTTTTTTAAATGACAGTTTAATTCAATCTCACCTGGATAGGTGAATATTGTAAATATAGAAGTGTATGTATGTATATAAACTAATCAATATTACCATAGCAACATGTTAAACTAAATATATCAATATGCTGTCCTGGAATCAATTCTTAACTTATTATCGATCATATTGTACTATTTGTTTAAAAGTCATCGGGTCTTACCAACCCGTGTGTGAAGTAGGGTCGCCTGTCCAACCTCGTGGGTTTTCTCCGGGTCCTCCGGTTTCCCCCCTCTGCTAAAGACCCCTACGAACAAGCAAATTATTGAAATAAAATTAAACCATGTGTTAGTCCCGAAATGACCTAGTTTGTGTCGAGTGGACGTTAAACCCCATTTCTCCCCTCCCTCTCTCTCTCTCTCTCTCTCTCTCTCTCTCTCCAAATACCGTCGTTGGGTATTTGGTGGGTTACTAAATAGATGGGTAACTCCATGGAGGGTTAGTGCTGGATCAATAGATCATATAAACACAAACACACACACTTAATTCCCAGAAATTTCTGACTCCGACCACGCACGCTATTAGTCCGAAGTTTGCAGTTGATCATGTAGCCTTAGTTGCGGATTTAATTATCAGGACTGTACAGTGGTGGGTGTCGTACATGAGTAGTGTGTGGGTGTTGTACATGAGTGTAAATACTATCTGATACCACATTGTGGAACACCTGGGCGGGTGATGCTGATGGATGGCGTTGATACAAAATAATTATACGAAGTGTATGGTGGATGCAGCACTTTTCGTTTAAATGCCAATGTCAATAGTGTCTTTCACAGCTATTGTTAGCGTGGTCACACAAGGGGTCGATCACAGAATGGTTTTAGCGTTACACTTTGGCTACCGTCATAAATGCGGTTAGGAATTTATAATTAGGTATGTTAGCCTATACTTCTCAACCCAGTCCAGTCCCGCCACTTAACACATACCCGACCACCCACCCCATACTTCCCATCTCATCCCACAGTCTTCTAACACATAACCGACCACCCACCCCATACTTCACACAGTCTTCTAACACACACCCATCTAACATCCCCTTGACCACCCAGACAGTAATATCTGATACTAGTCTTGATGAAACAACATTAGTCTTTAAAAATAGATTTTATTTAGTATATAAAATAAAGACATTCATAGTAAATTCGTATCCGATAGATGTTTTGTATAAAACAGTCCAAATAATGTTCTGTTTATTACAGTCTAACAACAATGTAAATCTGGATAGAAATTCTAAAGTAAACATGACTAAGACCCGTTCGTACTATTTGTAAGTTTTTAGATAATTTGTAGTTTGTAGATAATTTACAACAAAAATCCTCGCCCAATCAGATCGTCCTGTTCTAATGTAAACGTAGAGCTGCCGCAATAAAAGCCTTTTCCGGAAATTTCAACTCTGACCCCTTGACGTTGACCAATAGAAACCGGTTTAACAGGTTTGCCTGTAAATATAGCTTTAGTTCTACAGCTCTGGAATGATTTAGTCTGATTGAGTTGTATTAATTGTTTGTGGTGTTGTAAAGCTACACGAGCTGTTACACCAGATCCACATGGTGATCGATCAACCTGCAATAATAGTTTAACAAGTTTGGAATTGCGCTAGAAAAATCAACAAGATTGAAATAGGGCTGCACAACTAACTGACAAG
The DNA here is from genome assembly GCF_932274485.2 of Patella vulgata. Classification (NCBI taxonomy): domain Eukaryota; kingdom Metazoa; phylum Mollusca; class Gastropoda; family Patellidae; genus Patella; species Patella vulgata. The sequence goes on along the minus strand of NC_065886.2, from coordinate 1,230,932 downwards.
TAACTTACAGACCACTAAATCTAACACAACAAACACGATTGAAAAAGAAACTGCAAGTCTGGTCGATTTATTAACTTTAAATGTTCTGCTCTAACTGGGATATCCGACAGTATTCTTAGATGTATTGAATACTGTCTTCTATCCAACATACAAACTTAAAGAACGCTAAAATAAAGCTGACATAACCAACAAGTTTGGAATAGGGCTGCACAACTAACTGACAAGTAACTTACAGACCACTAAATCTAACACAACAAACACGATTGAAAAAGAAACTGCAAGTCTGGTCGATTTATTAACTTTAAATGTTCTGCTCTAACTGGGATATCCGACAGTATTCTTAGATGTATTGAATACTGTCTTCTATCCAACATACAAACTTAAAGAACGCTAAAATAAAGCTGACATAACCAACAAGTTTGGAATAGGGTTGCACAACTAACTGACAAGTAACTTACAGACCACTAAATCTAACACAACAAACACGATTGAAAAAGAAACTGCGAGTCTGGTCGATTTATTAACTTTAAATGTTCTGCTCCAACTGGGATCATGTTCTATGACTAGAGGTTTTCCCCGGACAAGTGTGTCTATGTCTACCTTTCTTCCAACTGACACATGCTCTTTAACGTGCTCGAGGTTTTGGGTTCACAACAATGAAATAGGAAACTGTCTCGGCTACCTCCAGGATCTGAGGAACTGTTTCGGCCAGCACCAGGATCCGAGGAACTGTTTCGGCCACCACCAGGATCCGAGGAACTGTCTCGGCCAGCACCAGGATCAGAGGAACTGTATCGGTCAGTGCCAGGATCCGAGTAACTGTCTCGGTCAGTGCCAGGATCCGAGGAACTGTCTCGAACAGCTCCAGGATTCGTGGAACTGTCTCGGACAGCACCAGGATCCGCGGAATCTCTTGATAAGCGAACCAGTGCCATACCCACTGAGCCACAAGATTGTCAACACACTTGCCACAGCCGTAACGATCTCGGATGTACAATGCCTGTCAATTTTATGCATATCGCTAAATTTAGTGTCAGAAATTACAACGGTAGTGATTTGGACGTCTTCAAGAAATTACAACGGTAGTGATTTGGAGGTCTTCAAGAAATTAGAACGGTAGTGATTTGGAGGTCTTCAAGAAATTTCAACGGTAGTGATTTGGAGGTCTTCAAGAAATTAGTTGAAAACTTACCTGACGATCTCCAAAAACACAGACATGAGATGATGTACGTCCATTGATTGAATCATTGCCATCAGTTAAAATAGTTCCACTTAAATATGATAAATCTTTATTACCAGCCATCTCAATCTTCACCTGACGTTTTATAGCCGCTTTCAATAAAAAAAAATAAAATAACAGTTAAATGGGCAGATTAGATAAAGAGCTGACAGTCCTAGCTATAAAAGGTTAAAAAAAATAGATAATGAAAACAGAATATGCTAACAATTTCAGTCAAATTGCTTTACTTTAAATCGAGATATTAGCGATTCAATTTTATGCTAACCTCGAACATCATTACTAACGTTGGTATTATACTACAAAAAGTCTCAATTTTCCACAGCAACGTTAAATTATCCATCACAAAATGTATTCAAATCCACAAAATATCACAGGCTAACGATGGCATCGAGAGTTGATTGTGGTCTGGGTGAGTCAATTAATGTCTAATTAATAATTTAAATAACATTTCAGGCCAAAAGAAAAACCAGCAATCGGCAGATTTAGCTCTTGCATAATGCTTGTTTAATAATAGATGATTTTTTGGATCTGGTCTTCAAGCTTTATTCATCTTATGCTGTTGTTGTTCTTCTTGATCATTGGGGGGGGGGGGGGGTCGATGGCCGAATGGTTAGCACGTGTGCGTTGTATCATACGGTCTGCTATTGAGTCAACTGGCGTGGTTTCGATTCCCCGGTTGTACTTGACAAGGAGTAGGGTTGCCTGTCCAACCTCGTGGGTATTCTCCGGGTCATCCGGTTTCCTCTCACTACTAAAGACCCGTAAGCGCAAGCGAATTATTGAAATAAAATTGAACCATGTGTTAGTCTCGAAATGACCTAGTTTGTGTCGAGTTGACGTTAAACCTCCCTCTCTCTCTCTCTCTCTCTCTCTCTTTCTCTCTGCGTGTTGATCAGATAATTGTGTATTCAGGTCTGTAGCCAGAGAGGGGCCGGGGGGGGGGGGGCAATACCCCCCCCCCCCAGAAAAAATGTTTTGCCCCCCCCCCGAAAAAAAAATTGCCGATCATAGCTCTAAAATACCTACTGTACACTGTACCCCCCCTAAAAACTTCACTGCCCCTCCGAAGCTAGCAAGCTGGCTACGGGCCTGTGTGTATTTTAGGTATAGATCTGAATATACTTGAACCTCAGTCTGATTAAAATACAGATCTATAATTCATTTAGGGGTTTTTATGCTTTCGGTGGCCTTCATTACATGAAGATCTAACTAGTTGTATCGGGGGGGGGGGGGTAGCGTCAAGGGTCACGCTTTATTTAGCCATTCAATTAACCAATCGAGTCGGATTTGAAGGTGGCTATTCGGAAATATATCTTTTGGTTTGTTTTGTTTTCTATCGCTGTGAATGACTGCCCACAGTTCCGCGTGCCAACCGGTCAAAACTCGACTCAACAGGTCATATGATTGGCTAATCCCTCATATCAAGCAAAACGCGGGTTGTTTTACAACTCTACCAGATCCTAGTACAGAGGAAACGGATAGATCTATTTCCTACGGCCAAGTCAAGATTTCGTCAAGGTTGTTGAGGTGTAAATAAAGTCAGGCCACGAGAGTGTTGACGAGATTGTAGGTTTGGGTCAGGGTAAGCGTTAGGGTTAGGATTAGCAATAGCCCTGCTTACATCTCGTGATCTTTGGCCACACTTGAAGTTGACCGTATCAATTTTGAACTATAAGAAACAAAGGAAATTAGTTTCGGTGATCTATCCATTGGCTGAACCCTACATACTGACAATAAGTTCATCATCAAACTCACCTGATACTTCATCTGCAGCATCGGCAATATCTCTAATCTTTGACGATTTCAAATCTAAACCAACTTTATCAGCCGAAATGAAAGCATAGAATGCTCCACCATAACTAATGTCTACTTTCAGTTTCCCGAACCTGGGCACATCTACTTCAATATCTAACAATAAAAGATACTATAAATAAATTGTTGATTATTTATTACATCAGAGCTCGAGCAATAATAAAGTCTGATTGATTTCTTATGATAAAAACGAGTTTAGAAAGGTTTTGACTGTGTATCTGTTGTTCATAAGATTGGAAATATTTCGATTAACGACAACCAATAACAGACACTTACGCAAATCCCTAATATAGTGATTATAAACATTCAGTACGTGCAACTTTTAACATATCTAATACACCCCCCCCCCATCACTATCAGTGCTGTCTTGGTTAAACGAAATGTACCCCCCCCCCCCAATAACTACCAGTGCTGTCTTGGTTAAAGGAAACATGATAAATGTTGATCAACACATTCTCAATAAATTTGACCGATGTCTTTGACTTGTGTCCGTGTACCTTTCATAGAACATTATGTTAATTTGGTGTTCGACAATTTAAGTCAGCACCCGGAATAAACTACGATTTGAAAGAGAACGTTATTTACGTCGTGTGTAAAACATTGCATCGAGGACCTCGGCATGCGAGGACAAACCGTTCTGCTGAAGAATGTCTACCTACCCGTTCTATAAACAAATGCCGGTACACTGATAAACCTGACTGCTCCCGCCTTCTTTCCATCAAACGCAACGTAAGCTGTAACTAAACCACACGGACATTGGATATTGACTTTGGTTTCAGGAGATGTAATGTTTTTAACTAGTCCGTGATCAACAGCATATCTTGCTAATGATATGACCACATGTCCACACATTGTTATATAACCATCATTGTGCATGAATATAACCGCTAGATCAGCTTGCTCTACGGTCGGTTTCACTAACAGAGCACAAAACATATCAAAATGACCGCGTGGTTCGTGGAGCACGCACTTTCTATAATGATCTAGATGTTCTTTTACGTAACGACGTTGTTCTAGAATGGTCTCCCCTTTAATCTCTGGGAATCCTGACACGATGATCCGCACGGGTTCGCCTCCTGTGTGCATCTCGACCGTCTTACAGATCGGTTCGTGGGTTGGTGCTTCTACTCTATGTTCTCCTGGCATCTTCACTTATAATATCTGAAAATATTAACATTTACTGACATCAAAATAAACATCCACGGAAACCAATAGGCCCTGGGGATTTCCCCGTATAGTTATGCTTGTGACGTCACAACCTAATGTTTACCAACAGGGTAATATGGTAGTACTACAAACTGGTAGAATTACACGGGTAAACATTGTTTTTACGCCATGCCGGACTGTATCCATTCCCATGTCATAGAAAACAAATATTTCTTTCTTTTTTTTAAAACAAAAATTAGTTTGCAAGAGAAGAAGAGGTGATTATCTCTATCCGATGTGATCCTTACCAGTGATATGATCGACCTATTGATTATTTACTGCGGATCAGTTCGGTAATCTTGCTGGCTGCTTCATTAATTGGCTCACTAACCTGGAGGCCCCTTGTTTCATCCCGATATTTGCCGAGAAATTTCATCGGGATTGACCAGCATGGTTCCCGCTTGTCTTTTGTGCAGGGCGGAGGGCTTTGCTAGAAACAACGTATAGTCGTTCGGATAGGGCAAAAACCGATGTCTCTTGTATAAATTAGTGTGCACGTTAAAGAACTTTTGACAGTTGGAATTCTAAGAACGAGTAGGCCTTAGTTTCCGCTGTCCGGACAAAATTTCCCTCATAGCACACTGTATGGCTTTTGTCCGTTATCTCAGCCTGGGCAGAACAGTAAGACTTTAAACCCCATTTCATTTCATATCACTGGTTGCATGTAAATATGACGAGATGACGGGAGTATGCGTCCGGTATGTATATTGGTTAGTCGTGTTAAATATGAGGAGAATACAAGTATGGGACCGGTATCTATGTTGGTTAGTAGTGTTAAATATAATTACTCTACATCTTAGTGTTATCTGTGGACTTTTAGATAGATTAAATGATGACATAGGTCAAGCGAGGTGGGCGGGGATAACTAGTGGTCTACTGTATAGACATGGTGGTCTATAAACGGAGTGTAACGTTCTACGACTGGGCAACCAGATAATCAACATGGATACAAGCCAAGTGGCGGGCTATGACACTGTGACGTTGATACATGCCATGTGGTGTGCTGTGACAGTCACTGTGAAGCTGGTACAAGTCAAGTGGTGTGCTATGACACTGTGAAGTTGATACATGCCATGTGGTGTGCTATGACAGTCACTGTGACGTCGATACAAGTCATGTCGTGTGCCCATGACAGTCACTTTGAAGTTGTTCCATGCATGTGGTGTGCTATGACACTGTGAAGTGAAAATATACGGCACAAACAGGACTAAGTCTTTACTGGCATGTACATAATGTTTACTCGCGCTCCCCTATCTTAAAGAATAACTTATACAGGTCACAATTCTATGGAATACAATTACTGCTTTTTACTGAGCGACGTTTCGACTTGGCTTCTCTAGTCATTATCAAGCTATGATAAAAAATGAAAATATGACAGGACAATATATACATGTACACAACAATGCTTAGTTAATGCTGACAAACCAGGGATGTAACTTTATCGGCATCCCTGCATCGCATCAAGAACGTAAGAATAACTTGTTGGGAAGCTTGAAAGCTTGGTAAAACAAATGTCTTAACCATTAAAGCGTGAATGTTCTAATTAGATAGTTGTAAAATTTGAGATAAATCTACAAAACCATCTTCCAAATATACAGATGATGTAAGAGATAAATCTACCTATTACAGGTCTTACTTTATTTAGAGATTTATTAAAATGACAAGACCATAATCAACCCTCTAGGCTCCGATTTCAAGTAGATTCCAACATTTTAATGATTTAATTGAAAAAATGGCGAATCGATGCCAGGTCTCGAAATACTAGTACCGTTGTTACGATAATAAACAATCAACGCCACATCTTGTCAAAACGTTATTGATAACTTCGCTCAGAATAAAGTCATTTGAATAAAATAACATTTTCAATATATTCATTTTGCTTTGTCTATTCTTTATCTATCACAGCAAGATCGGTCAGCTCTGTATCTATAGGATAAGGTATCATTAACAGTTTATTGTGAGTTGTTGAACTAATGTTAGTGCAAAATATTTTATTCTAAGTTGGTTAGTGTTGTTGATTTTCGGTAATAAGGAAATTCAACAGTTTAGACTTTCTACAACTCTATATGATGACGTCGATGAGGATGATGACGTCGATGATGATAATGATGACGATGATGATATCCTTCTTTACGACAGTCTGCCAAATTTAGATTTTATGAAGGACATGGAGTTCTAAGTAGGCGAATATAACATTATTATACCACTACAACCATTGTGAACCATAGTTGACTAATATTATATTGAATAATGGTCATCCCAGGCTTGAGAAACAAAAGTTGTCAGAAAGTGTGTTTTGATATATAGATAATGGAAGATATCAATGATAGATTACAGATATTGAGGGTTTGACGGCTGATAGGTGTGAAATGATTAGTTTGATAATTTGATAATGAAAGGAAGATGATTGTGTCTAGGCTGTTTATATTCACCTTCATTTTATATATGGGTGTCATGTTTAGAACATTTGAATCGTTTAGAACATAAACTAATCTATTTGATTACTTCCTGACATCTTTATTTAAACAAGTGGCTCGTTCTTCGTTCCATAGCTGAATAAGCCTTAGTTAGTGTGAAAACAAGATAAACAATATGACATATTATTACGTCATCATGAAAACACCGTAAACAATAAGTCATGTTATTACGTCATTATGTACAAACTTGACAATTTTTGATCAAAATTCCAGCGAATTTCAATCTTCTATTGTTTTTTAATAGTGCATTAAAAATACGTATTAATACTTTATTGACCATGTCTGTAAAGTGTGCGCGGTGGCGAGTTGTCGTGGTCGATTGGCGTAGCTGTATAACGTGTGTGCGGTGCTGTACTCGAAGGATTTATAATGTATTAAAGATGTGTTAAGTAAAATTTAGGTAAAGAGCTGGTCGTTTTCACGCTATAATGGTTTAAAATAGACAAGAAAAAATGAATACTTTGAAACCTTTAGTCAAAGTACTTATTCTGATCACAATAGGCTTCACAATGTTTTCGGAAAAGTGGGATAACTCAGGAACAGAACTCGCGGTGTAATGAGAGATGGAGAGAGAAGTTGGATTTGTCGTCTACTCCACACAAACTAGGTCATTTCAGCACTAACATGTGGCTGCTTGCGCGTGGAGGGGGGGGGGGGTCTTTAGCAGTGGGAGGAAACCGGAGAACTCAGAGAAAACCCACGAGGTTGGAAAGGCGACCCTACTCCTTGTCACATTCAAGCGGGGAATCGAAACTACGCCACTTGACTGAATGGCAGACCTTGTGAATTCACGCACACACGTTAAACCACTACACCACGACCCCCGACCCCTTTACAATGATGATCGATATCATGACGAAAATTATTCACACCAATGTGAAAAGGATCATTCAAAAAACAAACAAGGGCCATAATTCGCGAATCAATGAAAATCGCTAACGTTCGTCCACTTGTGACTACGATATTTCACACTATATATTTGAAAGATATCCGGTTTTGGATAAGATGAATAACCCCGGAACAGAAAGTCACGGTACCAAAAGCTCTAGCATCGGACTGGGGTGACGACATAATATACCCCCACTGAAATGTGGAGGTATGACACTGTAAGGAGAAAGATCTGCAATAGTCAAATCTTGCAACAGAGGCGTGTATTTAGTACAATCTGATTAAAACACAGATCCTATTTCGTTTCGTTTTTTATACTTCAAGATTTCGCTTTAATTGTCTTTACTACGTACACTAGGATCCGGAAGAGTTGTTATATAAAAGGTTTTCTGGTTGATATGAGGAATTAGCGTGTTGTGCTGTGCACGGAACTGTGGGTAAACCACTAGAAACGTCAACGATTTGGTCAAAAGCCGCAATTATGACCCCAGGCACTACATCTGGTAAAATCTTTATGTAGTAAAGGTCATCGAAAGTATAAAAAAACGAAATATAGATGTTTATTTTAATCAGACTGGTATTTAATAATAGTATATAATAATATATAATAATATATAATAATATATAATTCGGGAAAACTAGGTAAGACTTCCTATATATATATATATATATATATATATATATGAATATTCTGCCTAACCATCGAAATATTTGGAGACATATTTCATTATATTTGATAGATTTTTAGACGCAGTTCCATCGTCGCAATAAAAGTTGGACTTTACCAAGGTGGGGTTGAGATATTTAAGATAGGATAAGATTTGGGGGAATTAATTGTATAATGTTTCTACAAAAATCATTCCTTTTATAAAATACCAAACACAACTTTATAAATATACCAGGCTTCCTGCAGTCAACCATTAGAGGAATCAGATATTAAAAAACAATGTTCTTGTCTGATATAAGCTATTTTTCTAGCAAAAAGAAGGGGATTCAGTGTAATTTCTACTTAAATTACTAGATTTTCTAGGTAAAATAGAAATATGTTGGTTCTCTGGATGACGTACGTTAACTCAAAAAAATTAAAACAAACATAAGCATAAGCATAACAAATGAAATGAAATGTTTTTTTATGGCACGTCAGCGCCAACCGGGATATATTGCGCCAAAAATATGGTGATTATTTCGAGACAGGCTAAATTATATCAAATACATTATTGAAAAATACAAAATTTAAAATTTATGATAAAATGCTGTCTCTTTTAAACCATATAAACCCGGTTGGGCAAACATGTGATGTAATGACTGACAACGGTAAAACATAAGCATAACAAAAAACAAAATCTTCCAATACACGCCCATCTCCAACACTAAAGTCTGACACCTTCCCATTATACCACCTACTACTGGTTCGGGAATATGTCGGAACCATGCAGATCACCCGAAAACAGGTAAAATCTCGCACACTTTCCCATTATACCACCTACTACTGGTTCGGGAATATGTCGGAACCATGCAGATCACCCGAAAACAGGTAAAATCTCGCACAATAACTTTTTATAAAAAAAAAATAAAGTAATATTTATAACGCACCTGTCTCTCCACGTGAATTAAATCAGATTTAACTGAAATCAAAATTAATTGAATTTATATAAATACTGATGAGAGGTTCCTTTATCAATCTCAAGGAGTGGAGAAAGGACAATGGCTGATTAGGAAAAAGATAACATCGGACATCACTGATCAAACTTTCCCCTCGCTATTCTATATATAGATTCAGTCGGACAGTTCGTGGGGATCGTATGATAATCGTGGAAAAATTTATGGCCTATATTATCTAGGCAAGTATTGTAAACATCATTAATAGGACTAAACCGGGATCCATCCGTGGACAATTTATGACCTATCTTGGACAAATTGTTCAGTATTCACACCATGATAAGCAAGACTCAGATTTGGTCCGTGGAAACTTTATGGTCTATTTTATCTTGATCACATGATCAGTGTTTAAAAACATAATTAGCAAGACTAAGACTGGATCTAAGGAATTGCGTTTTAAATAAAACAGGTGCGTCATATATTGCTAATTGTGTTAACTCCCTAAATAAATGGTGTAGGTCCCCATTGGATACTTTGTACCCTTAAATCTAAGTCCATATTATCGCGTCATTTAGCTATAAGAACTGACATGTGTTATATATGGTGCAGGTTACCGGCAATGCCCCGTCTAGACCTGAACATACATATAGCTATAAGAACTGACATGTGTTATATATGGTGCAGGATACCGGCAATGCCCCGTCTAGACCTGAACATACATGTAGCTATAAGAGCTGACACGTATTATTATGCATGATGTAGAACATGAATGCTCTCACTGGACATGAATGTCTGACGTTTGTTATGCATGTAAAACCAGCCGATGTACTATTTAAACAACTAAGCTTATGAATTGTCTGGTGGTCTGGATTTTCCATCAAGAACGGTTTGGTTTGACAAGCCCGGTTGCACTTTTCAAGCCCGGTTCCTAGAAAAGAACGTGCTGCCAGTCGTTGGCACGAAAGACCATGTACAAGAATTAGTGACGGTTTGAGTTCCCCAAGGAATTGACAGAAATGCCCCTGTCCCATCCTATCCTTGTACATATGACTATAAGAAAACAATAGTTACATGTTAGTCTCAGAATGACCTCGGTCTTGTTTTGACGAGTTGTGTCTATTCCTATCCATTCACTTGATTTGATATTTGTTGTTAATTTATTGCAATGTACGCGTAGTTTGTCTAATCTGCAGGTTTGTCTTGTGGTTTGCATGTAGTTTGTTGTGTCCGCATGTTTGTCTTGTGGTTTGCATGTAGTGTGGTTCTTCTGTACTCTATTGAATTGTAAAGCGCATCTGGGCACTTTGTGAAAGGTTCGCTATAGAAATACACAAAATACAAATAATGGACAATAGTTGTCTTTAATTGGCAGGACAGACGAGTGTTTTAGCAATATGATTCTGGAGTACATACAACCTGTGAAAAGTCTGCTAATTTGTTAAATTATCATACACAGTTGATACTGAAATGAATTATATAGCCCACGGGTCTGGAAGATTATCGACTGTTGAATGGCCGGATAGTCAAACTGATAAAAGCGCTTTGACTAATTTGGAGTGGGCAATTGTCTCTGAGTATGGGTTAAAATTTAGAAGCTATTTATTGCTAATAAATCGTGCGGTATCGTATATAAGATTTGTAATCCACCCCAACATAATCGTGTGGTATAGTATACAAGATTTGTAATCCACCCCAACATAATCGTGCGGTATAGTATTAAAGATTTGTAATCCACCCCAACATAATCGTGCGGTATAGTATACAAGATTTGTAATCCACCCCAACATAATCGTGTGGTATAGTATACAAGATTTGTAATCCACCCCAACATAATCGTGTGGTATAGTATACAAGATTTGTAATCCACCCAACATAATCGTGTGGTATAGTATACAAGATTTGTAATCCACCCAACATAATCGTGCGGTATAGTATACAAGATTTGTAATCCACCCCAACATAATCGTGCGGTATCGTATACAAGATTTGTAATCCACCCAACATAATCGTGTGGTATAGTATACAAGATTTGTAATCCACCCAACATAATCGTGCGGTATAGTATACAAGATTTGTAATCCACCCCAACATAATCGTGCGGTAAAGTATATAAAATTTATACTGGTTGGTTCAACTAGAAACTCTAGTGCGGTATAGTATATAAAATTTATAGTGGTTGGTTCAACTAGAAACTTTTTCAGTTCATGACATTAAAAGACAATCTTTGATCCGGTCATTATTTGATATATAAATCAAGTAGCAGTGTATTTAATTCAAGTAGATGTGATTGTCAGTTATGTCGTCTATAATAATAGTTTTATATTCGAGTCCATAATTCAACAACCTATGTTAAAGATAAAACAATACAAATTAGATCATTAATTAGCCGCGGTTGTTTTTAGGTTTTTTGTTCTTTTATTGTTTTTTTTCCTCTAGATCAGTAGCTCGCCAATTATTTATCTTCTATTAAACATACATTATGTGATGGATAATGGTCGAAGAGGCTATTATAAAATTTAAAACATAGCACCCAAGAGATAACAAATAATGGATGGTTTTCTAACAACAAGTCATAAAATAATGGATATATTCTTAAAACAACTGTTATTGTGTGTCTTTCTATATATTTTATTACTATTTAATTTTAGTCAAAATAGCAATTGACCAATGTCCGAATTGATATCTCACTAATCTTTCAAGTATTTTAAAGATACATTATGGGAGAATCGATAACGAGTTGACAGTTCTCACTATAATAATTAAAAACTAGATAACGTAAAGGCAATTTGCTGAAAATTTCATTTAAATTGATCCACTATGGACCGAGAACTAAGCGAATGAAATTTCTGCCTAGCCTCGGACAACTTTGTAAATTTCTAAGTCCATTATGGGCCGCTTCCCGTTATTTCCCTTTAAATTAAATTAGGCCTTGAGTGAATTAGACATCAACCTGTCAAAAGAAAACGAAATACTGCGAATTTTGACTTGACACCTAGAAATGGACATAAATGGGTTGCAACGCAAATACGCGAAGAGTCCAAATTGAATGGCAGTCTTTGGCGTCTGGTTATTCAAGTTTACACCCGCATATAGTATTCTCTTGGGTACATTTAACTTCATTCTTCGAGTCTCTCTATTACAAATGAAACTCGAAAGCATTCTTGCACGCGATTCGTGTGCCAATTTTAAAACTTTCACTTTGTGTTAAATATTGGACATTAGAAGCCCATCTTTTCACGGTTACAACATTGATGTTGGGTTTAATTAAACAATGAGTCCCATGGTTGCAATGTCGAAGACTGTGGATGATATTGAGTTAGAGACTTGACTCCTTTAAAGACTGATTGAAAAGCTTACTAAATATCGAACCAAATTCATCACACAAGTAAATTGTTGGTTGTCTCACCTGTTCAAAACATTTTGAATGTTATCGCTAGACTCTAGCTTTATACACTTGGGGGGGGGGGGGCTGAATGGTTAGCGTGCGCGCGCTGTATCATAAAGTCTGTCATTGAGTCGACCGGCGTGGTTTCGAATCCCCGGTTGTACGTGACAAGGAGTAGGGTCGCCTGTCCAACCTCGTGGGTTTTCTCCGGGTCCTCCGGTTTCCTCCCACTGCTAATAAGTATGTAAATAAAATTAAACCATATGTTAGTCCCGAAATGACCTAGTTTGTGTCGAGTGGACGTTAAACCCCATTTCTCTCTCTCTCTTTATACACTTAGTTGAAATAAGAAATTTGAATCGACATCACTGTTAAAAAATACGTCTCCGTCTTCTAACTTACTTGGCAGACATCATTGAAAGGGTAACGCACAAATTTAAGAACTCGGCCATATAAGATGAAACGAAATTTAGGTAAGCCTGGTGCGAAAAAATTGGGATTTTTGAAAGAATTTTATTGTAAATTATTGTAATTTAGCTAGGCAAAGCAATAAATCACTGAAGATTCTCAACTTTTCAAAGATTTAATTTTTTTTTCTCCCAGGCTTACTTAAATTTCGTTTCAATGATGTCCGCCAAGTAAGTTAGAAGACGGAGACGTATTTTTTAACAGCGTGTTGTGTCGCTCATACTGACTCTAGCCAGGTAAGCAAGGTCTTATTTTCCCACTAAGATGTTCATTTATATTGTTCAGGCGTTCACAGGGACTGACACGCGACCGTTTCGCAGTAAAAAGTTGCCCAGTAAAATTGACTGGGAAGCCAAACTTTGTCGCCAAGGCTTCAATAGAAGGGTCCCTGGACGTAGAGTCGAGTGAAATGAGATCTACGTTCAGAGCTGGATTACGTCCGCCGTATCCTTTCTTCACTTTACCAGCGTGACATTGAAGCTTAAAGAAGAAGGGAAAAATCAATGTTTTTTTTTTCTTTTAAATCTAATTCTAAGAGACGAAGACAATTGGAAAACGGATGTACGATTATTTTTTCAATTTGTTTTCAAAAGAAAGAATACGACTTTAAACTGGTAACCACCAAGGCTCATCAGATGGGTTACCTCTAGCTATAACAGGAAATAAATGAAACACATCTAGTATATTATTATATTTCAATCACTGTAATATTTGTAATCAATGTCAGTTCAATTATGCAGGTGTATATGCTCATGAATATTGATGTTGTACATTTACTAATAAAATTACCCTTGACTTGAATTAAATCAAAACCCCACCAAAATGCAATTATAGCTAATGGATGTGCGTGCCAAAGTATGCCAGGAGTTACGTCCTGATCATACCGAATTTTATTTTCTAACCATTTTTGCACGGGTATCGTTCCTTTGACCCAAATAGGGTTGTATAAGTGTAGTTTAATGGTCGAGAGCGAGACATCAAGTAATATATCTATATATTACGCAATGTCTTGCACGAGACCATTAAACAACTTAAAATATAGACACTATCCAGCACGTGCATATCAATGAAATACGTCACGCGGGGCCAAAATTTCAACTAGTATAAATAATGTACGCTTGACACATTGCCCGTACCATTACGTCAAATAATGCTAGGCCAAAGAATGACGTCACATCTGTATTTTAAAGTCTAATAGAGAAAGGTCGGAACAATGAGAGAATGTTAAGCATGACTAAATATGTATAATGGGTCAGACGATAACGTAATGTCGATATGATATTGATATAATTCATAGTAAAAATAAATGGCTAATATTTTTTACATGAAACATCCGGTGTTATGTTAGTTTATTATGCGTTCTAGTACGATGGCTATACACGGACACAATATCCGGGTTGGTGATTTAATACAATTTAACACGTGCATGGTTTCCCGGAGAACATCTACAATCATGTTCGTTTTGTGTTGGGTTTTTTTATTATTTCATTTCAATGAATAAGTATTCAATTTTTCTCCGTGATAGATATGCATCGGGAGCTATGATAAAAGCCTGCTCGAACAATCATTCTCCGTGAGGGGGGTTGGATGGCCGAATGGTTAGCACGTGCGCGCTGTATCATAAGGTATGTCATTGAGTCAACTGGCGTGGTTTCGATTTCCCGGTTGTACGTTAAAAGAAGTAATCTAGGGTCGCCTGTCCAACCTCGTGGTTTTGTCTGGGTCTTCTGGTTTCCTCCCACTGCTAAACACCCTTACGCTCAAGCGAATTATTGAAATAAAATTAAACCATATGTTAGTCGCGAAATGACCTGGTTTGTTTCGAGTGGACGTTAAAGTAGCTAAGTCTCTAACTCAATATCATCAAAAATTTTCGACATTGAAAACACGAATTATTTGTCTATTCAAATCAACATTGGTCTTGTGATCTTACAGGGAAAAGGTGGGCTTCTGATATCCAATATTCAAGACAAAAGTAACATTTTACCATTGGTACACGAATCGTGTACCATAATGCGTTTCAGTGCCATTTGAAACAAGGGACTCAAAGAACAGGGCTAGACATATTCCACAAGTCATGTCAAATGGTGACGCTATATTCTTATCTTGAGAGCATGCGCAATAAATACCATCGGTGTAAACTGGAAAAACCAGACGCTAAAGATTGCCATTCACATGAGACTTCTGGCGTATTTCGCCGAACATAACTGATTAGAAATTACAGTAAAAACAGAAACGATTGAATGTAAATCAGTTTATATACATTCATATTACATTATTATATGCATTGCGACCCATTTTTGTCAATTTCTAGGTCCCAAATATTAGCGATTTAGCTCCTTTATACCCAATTTCTATCCCTCTCATTCTCCGTCAATAGGCAGACAAAATTGGGCCAGTTAACACGAGATAAATAGGCGTCGAACCGATGACATATGGATAATAATCAAACATTTTCCACTCTGTTCAGTGAGACTTCCCATATTAGGGGCTTTACGATCATCTTTCATACACATCTTTGACAAACCGTCATGCGGGTTAGATCGTTCTGCCATCACACTAAACACTTATCAGATTATATTTATCTGGTTCCCCAATCAGCGACACCCTTCTCGTTTCAAACAGGGATATCACCGAGACCCTAGTCGTTTAAAACAAGGATATCTATAATAGTTACGTGGTGTTAAAGGATTTAGTTTCAACACGGACATTATTCAGCCAGGGTTTGTGGTAATTATAACTTTATATTACATTCACGATATCTGTATATGACGTGGGATATTAAAGGGGAATGCACCCGAGGTGTTTGGTTACAATCCCGTTATCTGTATATAACGTAAGATATTAAAGGGGAATTCAGCCGAGGTGTTTGATACAACTTTACATTACATTGTTAAATTTGATAGATTATTGATTTCCATTTAGCTCTATAGTAAAGCTGTAATAATAAGAAATGAAAGTAGTAGCAGTAGCAGTAGCGGCAGTAGTAGTAGTAGTAGTAGTAGTATAGTAGTACTAGTAGTAGCAGTAGCGGCAGAGAGAAATGGGGTTTAACGTCCACTCGACACAAACTAGGTCATTTCGGGACTAACATAATATGGTTTAATTTTATTTCAATAATTCGTTTGCGCGTAGGGGTCTTCTTTAGCAGTGGGAGGAAGCCGGAGGACCCGGAGAAAACCCACGAGGTTGGACAGGCGAGTAGTAGCAGTAGTAGTAGTAGTCGTAGTAGTAGTAATAGTAGAAGTAATAGTAGTAGTAGTAGTAGTAGCAGTAGCAGTGGTTGTAGTAGTAGTAGTAGTAGTAGTAGTAGTAGTAGTAGTTGTAGTATTAGTAGTAGTAGTAGTAGTAGTGGTGGTAGTAGTAGTAGTAGTAGCAGTAGTAGCAGTAATAGCAGTAGTAGTAGAAGTAGTAGTAGTAGTAGTAGTAATAGCAGTAGTAGTAGTAGTAGTGGTGGTAGTAGTAGCAGTGGTAGTAGTAGCAGTAGTAGTAGTAGTATTAGTAGAAGTGGTAGCAGTAACAGCAGTAGTAGTGGTGGTAGTAGTAGTAGTGGTAGTAGTTGTAGTAGTAGCAGTAGCAGTAGTAGTAGTAGTAGTAGTAGAATAGTAGCAGTAGCAGCAGTAGTATTAGTAGTAGTAGTAGTAGTTGTAGTAGTAGTAGTAGTAGTACAAGTAGCAGTAACAGCAGTAGTAGTGGTGGTAGTAGTAGTAGTAGTAGTAGTAGTAGTAATAGTGGTAGTAGTAGTAGTAGTAGTAGTAGTAGTAGCAGTAGCAGTAGTGGTAGTAGTGGTAGTAGTAGTAGTAGTAGTAGTAGTAGTAGTAGTAGCAGTAATAGCAGTAGTAGTGGTGGTAGTAGTAGTAGTAGTAGCAGTAGTAGTAGTAGCAGTAGCAGTAGCAGTAGTAGTAGTAGTAGCAGTAGTAGTAGTAGCAGTAGTAGTAGTAGTGGTTTGGAGTGATAATGTCCCTTTAACGGGGATATTATTCACCATTCAGCTATGATTTTGTTACAGTATTCTTTTATTTAGAATCTATTCATACATGAAATAATATCAAATATCTCCAGCATTACGGGTATCGTGTTAAAAATAATACTGAAGTATCGCCCGGGTGCGCTTCAAAGGGAGATTGGGCACTTGGGTCCGTATGTACTAGGATTTGTGTGTGAGACTATTGTCAACTGTAGGCCCGTTATTGGGAAAATTGACTTGTAGTAGAGTTGTATCAAACTGAAGGTGGAAGCCACGGTGGGTAAGTGAGTAAGACGCTGGCTCGCTGCGTGTTCGATCCCGGTGTTGGTCGAGAAAGTTCGTCGGGACTGAGGGCCTGACCAGGACAGCTGCCTTGTCGTTAGAATGGGACTAATAACTGAGATCCCGTGTACGCAAAAGATCCCTTGGCAGTTGGAATTTGATATAAAAGTGGTTAAAATCCCCATGTAACATATGCCACGAACCTCAGTCGGTTATAACAGACGACCCACACTGTATTCTGTATGCCCGTCTTCATTAGCCCAATCGGAGCAGAGCAGTAGGACGTTAAACCCCATTTCATTTATTTCAAACTGAAGGTTCAATATTGACAACAAGTTGGCTTCCAATAGAGGTATATCTCAGGTAAGGAGTTAGGCGTCACATCGATATAAAAACCTAGATAAGTATTTATATACATAATTAGTTTATGGCTGCGTGGTCAACTAATTCTTGATATTCTGGCAAAGAAATACCCCCACCCCCACCACCACCACTGGCAATTGTCAGCGAATTGTCACTTTGATTAATATCGTATCGGAAGTGATTCAACCAGTTTCAAACAGGACATATTTTTTTTATGATTTGTTTTGTGATGAACAGTGCAGAATTTTAGATAGCATGTATGTCCCTGAGAATACCGAGTGAGTATATTGTAGTATTTGTTTTCCCTCTTAATTAGCCCGGTTAGAACAGAAAGATTGGACGTTAAACCCCATCATCTACTGCCGGACATTTCCTATAGGATATCCTGTCAGACTGAAGCCGAGGGTCGTAACATCAAGGGGAAATCCAACCTAGGTGTATTATATTTTTGAGACTTTCATAAGTCCTTTTTACCTGCACTGTAATCCGTCGTCATATATCCTTGACGTTACTTAATTGTGTTTAAATTATACTTTCATCTTGATGGTCGGGGTGGGGGGGGGGCTCATCATTTGAATATTCTAGGGCCTCTCTTCATCAACATTGGACACAAGCCCGAATTAGTTGAATGCTAATATTAATTTTAAACATGAGAAAACCAATCGCTGTTGATGAAGCGACATATAGAAATCGTTCACAAAATACAACTAGCCCTAGAGATCGGACATGGTCTGGAATATTAATGACATAGAATGTGTTTAACGTGTTTAGTTTACAACCTAAACAAAAACAGGGCTCGCAGAGATTTGACGACCTTTTATAAAACTTAAACTGGGCTACTTATTTACTTCCATGTATCATATTGCACGAACCTTGCTCGGTTCTAAAGGACGACAAGAGACGATTCCACGCGTCCCGGTTGAGCTATAGAGTGATCAATCAACACCAGCATGGAGGACTAGTCACCTACTGTATCCGGTCAAGCTACTTTCGCTTTCATTTTCCAAAAGGATTTGGCGATTTTCTCATCGACGATTTCCCTTCTTAGAATTATACAAGGGTTGTATGAAACGCTCACCATGATTCACAATAACAGGTTGACGACCGCCCATTCTAATGTAAAAGTATTATTCAAGATTGAGAGGCTATAGATTACAGCTCATGTGCTGAAGTAGCTAGTGTACGTTTTAAAAAAATAACGGCCCTAACTATGATCCCTGGTGAACACCACATTTTATTTCAAATGAAACGATTCAGCCATCTTAGTTCTGCAGGATTAATCAGCGTCTGGCACGAACAAAGTGTGAATCAAGCTTCCAAAATCTAAGCCTTAAAAATATGTATTTTAATTTGTTTGAGGTTTATTCTTTTACATAGAGATAGATTATTGGTCATTAAATGAAATGAAATGAAATGGAGTTTACCGTCCTACTGTTCTGCTCCTATACTGTGCTAATGAAGACGAGCATACGCCATACAGTGTGCTATGAGGGAAATTTTGCCCGGGCAGCGGCACTATCGCCTACTCTTATATCGAATTCCAACTGCCAAGGGGTCTTTTACGTGCATTCTAATGTATACACACACGAGAGCTCGGTTTTTCGTCTCATCCGAAAGACTAGACGGCTGTTCTTGTCAGGCCCTCCGTTCTGCACCACTGACAAGGGGAAACCACGTCAGAAAATCTGGATGAACTTTCTCGGCCAATGCAGGAATCGAACACCCGACCTCCAGGCTAGCGAGCTATTAATCATTAACCTAGTTTGTGTTAAATTAAACATGAGACTATTATTGAAATATTATTTATATAACATTGTAACTACAGGTAATACTATAAACAGGTGGAACTCCAGTCTGATTTAAAGTTGGTTTAGATGTCAGCCTAGAATTAACTGTCTACAGGGATATCCAACCATGGAGCTAGCGTTACTACTGGTCGTACTGGTGGCTGTTGCTATATTTACTACACTGTTATTGACCGGTTATTACATTTTAAATAGTAAGTCTGGTTTAATTAGAGAGAGAGAGAGAGAGAGAGAGAGATATGTATTAACGTCCAAAAGCTATGTCATTTCTTGACTAGCATAATATTTCAATAATTTGCTTGCGTGTAAGATGCCTTTAGCGGTGGGGGGGGGGCAAAACTCACGAGGTCATAGTAGAGGCAGGGGATCGAAACCACGTGACTTAACTCAATGACAGACCTAATGGTCTAAAGCGCACGTGTTCAACCATCCGAGCGACCAACCCCCTTACCCTTTAGAGATCTTCAACAGTCAGTAAATATATATCAAAGTATCGCTATATGATCACACAGTAATAACAGGATTGTATCCAAAATAGTATAGATACAAATACTTGGAATGTCCTCCTTCGTTCTTGGGGTTTAACGTCCGTTTCCAGTAAGATATCGCAGACTACACATTAAAACGAACAGTATTTACAAATTTTCTATCGGCGTATTGTCCCTTTAACCCACGTCTCAAGTTGCACAAAAAGTGTACACAGTTACTAGGCTATTAGTCATTTGTTGACAAAGGTACATTACTTGTAAGCGGAAATTACGAATAAACGATTTGTAAAGAATAAAATGAATATCTTCTTTGAGCGATATTTAGCAAGTGACACGGGTAATATCACATTAACATAGTATGGAACACAATTACTGATATAAATAAAACGACGTTACACTGAAGGTTCTCTCAACACAATAACATAGTATGGAACACAATTACTGATATAAATAAAACGATGTTACACTGACGGTTCTCTCAACACAATAACATAGTATGGAACACAATTACTGATATAAATAAAACGACGTTACACTGAAGGTTCTCTCAACACAATAACATAGTATGGAACACAATTACTGATATAAATAAAACGACGTTACACTGAGGGTTCTCTCAACGTTATCAAGCAGTTGACTGTTTACAGTGACTGTTTACAGCGCTTAGTCCTCATTGGAGAGAGAGAGAGAGAGAGAGAGAGAGAGAGGGGGGGGTAACGTCCACTCGACACAAACTAGGTCATTTCGGGACTAACACACGATTCAATTTTATTTCAATAATTCGCTTTAGCGGTGTGAGGAAACCGGAGGACCCGGAGAAAAACCACAACCGGGGAATCGAAACTACGCCAGTAGACTTATAATGAAAGACCCTATGATACAACGCACACGCGCTAACCATTCGGCCATCCAACCCCAAGTCCTCATTAGAGAAAATTGAGATCATATATACTCTGTTTTGGGATAAATGTCCACATACTTAGATAAGAGATAAGTAAATACATTAATACTTAGTAAATAATTCCTTTTTTTAGGGATAAAATGCCTAGTGCGGAAAGTGAAAATAATATTACTAATAAACCTACTTCCCTTTATTCTACCCAGATGAAATTCAGTCAATGTTTTAAACCACCTGGGGCCATGTTGGTTCGATGAGGTCCCGTGTTCGATCCCTGTGTTGGCTGAGAGAGTTCCTCCATGTCAATGGTACATGACGAGGGCATGGCAAGGGGGCAACTTATATAGTCCGGATAAGAGAGAGAGAGAGAGAGAGAAATGGGGTTTAACGTCCACTCGACACAAACTAGGTCATTTCGGGACTAACATATGGTTATAATTTTATTTCAATAGTTCGCTTGCGCGTAGGGGTCTTTAGCAGTGGGAGGAAACCGGAGGAAACGGAGAAAACCCACGAGGTTGGACAGGCGACCCTACTCCTTACCACGCCAGTCGACTCACTGACAGACTTTATGATACAGCGCGCGCCCGCACGCTAACCATTCAGCCATCAAACCCCCCAGTCCGGATAAGGTCTTATGTACACTTTGTGTTCACGTAATAGAACCTTGGTAGTTATTATTCGATATAAGAGTGGGCTTTAGCGCCGTTGTCGGTGCAAACTTCACCTCATAGCAGACTATATGGCGTGTGCCAGTATTCATCAGTCCAGTCTGAGCAGAACAGTAAGACAACCTCAATTCATGTCATTTTAAACGACCACCGTATAAGTAGTAACAATTGTTCTCAACAGCTAAAACCAGTCGCACGAAATCGTCTGTATTGTTTATGTGCTAATTATGTTTTATAGAATGCTGTAAACGAAGACGGAGGAGGCCCTGTGTTGTTGATAAAAGACGAGACTCTAGGCATAGCTTTGCAGTAGATCCACACCTACACGACAATGGCCACTGTTTCCGAGACTACGAGAACGAAATGGAAAACGGCAACCAGTTTCCGCAGGAATCAACCCTACACAAAAACAACGATTGTTTTCAAGAAGATGTGGAAATATCCGATAGTAGATCGGACACGGTTTTTATAGAACCAGAAACGTTTAACGACGTGAATGTACCGCTAAGATCACAATCTCGTGTCGTAGACGATGTCACGTCTCGGAATGGTTCAAGCCCTACAGAAGAACGTTATCCAAGATTGAGCAATATTCAAAGATTGATAGATTATAGATTGAACAGACAGTCATCTCAGTGTTCACTATCAGAAAGTCAACAAGACTTGTTGAAAGCTGTGTCTACAAATATTCAAACTATAATCTCAAAAGGTATAATATGGCTAGACCTCCAATATGATTAAAACATAGATACTATTTCGTTTCGTGTTTTATAGTTCAAAATTTCCTTTTACTCTTCATGTCGTTGGAGAGCCAGATCTGTTAACCAAGGCCAACTACACCTTTCACCAAGTTTACGACTTGTAAACAGGGTTAGGGCACGTGATTTTTGCCGATGATTATTGGTGATGGTAAGGCTTAGGGCTAGATTTTGGGTTAGGGTTAGGAAATATGCAGGCAGCCTTGGTAAATAGATCTAAACGAAACTAAATATAGATCTGTACTGTAATCACATGGCTAGACCCCTTTTCTTTTTTCTTTTTTTTTCTTTATTATAAACTGGTGTTAGATTTGCTAAAACGAAATCATGTGACTCAAAGCGAGTTGAAATCTGAAAACCTGTTGTATAAAACAGTACGATCAAGAAGTTATTGGTCATAAAAGATGTATGAGCTAAGACTCATGCGTTAAATTAAGTAACCACAAAACAACTAATTTCAACATAAGTAGTAATAGATCTCGTGTACGGGGCAGGCTATGCTTACTATTTCTAGAATTTTGAATAACTTGTGTATATGAAGTGTTATTATCGTCAATATTATTTTGGTTCTATTTTTAGGCTATCTGATTGGATATAAACCACATGATGAAATCAAGCAATATATTGAAAACAGTTCGACAGATTTTAACGTTATAGATGAAGTCACAGAAAGTTATAAAGTAATGGATAAGTCTACTAACAGCACCAAATCACGTCTGAGTGAACCTTTTCCTAACTGTCTAAATCTTGAAGAAGATTCTTTTTCTCGTCGCATTAAAGATTCCAACATGTCTACGCCAAAAGAACTACAGAGCAATGGGGACAATGCGACTCTATCGTTAACCGAATATCCGACTCTCCCGTTAACCGATTATCCAACTCTCCCGTTAAACGACTATCCGACTCCCCCGTCAACCGATTATCCAACTCTCCCGTTATCACGTTATCCGGTTAATCGCCAATCGCTTTGTAGTGTTGGATTGTCGCTTGGTATAGAAGATAGCGGACTGTTCAGTAATGCGAGCATAGATGACATATTTCACCAGCAGGTGTCGTATGATCATATCCGGGGAGAAAATATAACTGAGACTTTTTATCAAACCGTTGATGGTTATCAGCTTGATGAATCCGGCTCCGAACATATTTACCAGTCTATTAACAGTTTATGGACGGATGTGCTGGCTAGAAGACAAAATAGTTCACAGACATTCAATGAACCGGTTGGTCTGCGTCAATCTGGGGACACCGACGATGTGCCTTACTATTTACAACCGCTTAACACACTTGAAAGACAAGGTTGTCAAGAAACAGGTACGAGTGGGGATAATCCAGTTGTCGACAGAAGTTATGATTATCCAGTTGTCAACAGAAGTTATGATTATCCAGTTGTCAACAGAAGTTTGAATTATTCTGACTCGGAGGATGGTTATCAACCAATCGATGATAGACTTGATTGTCCAGACAAGGAAAGAGATGTCGAAAATAGATATCATCCAGGTGTATGTAAGCACCTGGAAACGGGTGAGTCAAAAAATAGTTTTAAACCAACAGACAGTTGTGAACGGAATTCCAATTCCGATGATAGTTATGAACCGATTGACTTAGGACCGGATTGTCCAAACAAAGTGTCTCAAAATAGTGATCAACACGCCAGCATTTATAGACGTGATTGTTCGGTGACAGAGAGTGTCTCGAGGGCCATTGATCAGTTGATTGACGCTGTGAGCACAGATGATGCTTCAGAAGCAGGTCATCCAGGAGCAGATGGTGACGAACCAGATGATACAGAAGATGAGAATTATTATAACGGTTTCGATTCTAGTGATCCTTTAATTGGTGAGCGGAGAGTTTGTCGTTTTTATCCAGTGAGGAAGGTTTACACCATCTCTCCACGAAGAAATTATAATTTCCACCCCAATGGCGACTGCGGTTCCGTTTTAATCGACTTTTCACAGCTTTAAACTAAACGCTGTTATACGGTATTTCATTTTGTGCTTTATTATGTAATTTGTATTTTCAACCATGACGCACGTGTAAGAGTTGATCTGCTGCGGTTGTGTTGTGGTTGTATAAAATCTGATTACAATTTGAAGCTTTGTTCAGATTACGTGAAATTATCAGCCAATTAGACGCTAGGTTTAGATCACGTGAACTTATAAGCCAATGGGCGTCCTAGCTAGAGGTAAAGGGGCATAATTTATAGGTGAGGCGGTCCCACGTGACCTTATTGTTTACCTTACAACATTGTTTTCCAGTACATTCATTACGAACTGGTGTGTTGACAAACGTTAGTTTTGGTCGTTAATATTGAATTTAATCCCGATACGGGTTTCTTACCATCGATAAGGTCAAGTGGAACCGAGTTTTTACTAGCGACGCCTGGTGGGAATTCCTTCAGCGAGGACGCCAATTAGACGATATGTCCCATCTGTATTGGCATATACCGATGTTGCGTTGTGGATAGGTTTGTAATGTTTTCTCAGTGAATAGATCTCCATATTGGTTTTATCAGCAACAAATATAAGATTATATTAGTGTATACGATTAGACATGAATATTGTAGTGTCACAATTTATAAATCTGGTTAAACTACAGATCTAGATTTCGTTTCATTTTTTTATGCTTTCGAAATTTTGAATTAAAAAACGAAACGAAATAGGATGTGTTTCTAATTAAGAATGATGATGTCTCCAAGAATTATGTTTATCAACTTCAATGATTGTATTTAAAAAAAGTCCACAGTCGGTATCACGGTAGTAACGTACTTGTACTGTAACGTCCTTGTACATGAGAGTAATGTACTTGTACTGTAACATACTTGTAACGTGATTGTACGTGACTGTGACGTACTTGTACTGTAACATACTTGTAACGTACTTGTAACGTACATGTACTTGTACTGTAACGTGATTGTAACCTACATGATTTTAGTCAGTCGTATTTTTTGTATTGGTAGAAAATTAATTTATAATTGCGGTAATTGACGTCATTTAATTGACCCTAATACTTCGTCACTGCCAACATGCTTAATTTTACATTTTATTTTCATTTTTTGTGTGGTTTACTCTATTGGTCTCGGTTAACTGACCTAGCCGTCGCGGCTTGTCCAATATTACAACTATTTTTACTTCTGTACTGTATTTACCAATGTCACCGAAACCTCGTAAACGGTGTATAATTTCTGATAATAGTTTCCCGCACTTGCTCAGATTGTTCGGCTATTCATTGGTAACAGGTATCTCGGATCATTGCTCCTGATACAGAAATCCTGATCTATATTATTTTCCAAAATTCTCGGGAATGTTTTGTCGTTGATTTCACCAAGGCTGAAACTGTACAAGAAGTGTATCGCCTGCCTAAGCTAGTGTGTTTTCCCCGGTTTCATGCCACTGCTAAATAATTGCCATACCATGTTGTTCTCGAATTGACCTAGTTTATGTTAAATACCATGTTGGTCTCGAATTGACCTAGTTTATGTTAAACATAAATAAGGTGAGAGCTAAATCTGCCTATTGCAGGTCTTTAGGTCTGAAATATTGACTAAATTATTAATAAGACATTAATTAAGTTATCTTTAGTGGATTTTAATAAATTTTGTGATGGATAATTTAACATAATAAATGGACAATCGAGACTTTGCTAATTATAGAAACAACATCAGTAATGATGATCGAGGCTATCCGAAAATTGAATCGCTAATTTCTTGGTTCAGAGTGAAGCTATTTGGCTGAAATTTTCAGCATTTTCTGTTTTCATTATCTATTTTTTAACTATTAAAGCAAGAAATATCAGGTCTTTATCTAATCTTACCGAATGCCCCTTTAAGTGGACGTTAAACCCCATCTCTTTGTATTTGTTTCAAAACCCCATGTGGGTGAGATTGTTTATCTGTTAAATATTGTTATACTGTACGTTTTACGTTAAGTTTGTTTACTGTTTAGAAATGTTTTATACTCTTACAAGTTTGCCTATTGTTTTATTTTAGGTCAAGGTTGCTCTGATGTGACCTTTAAATTAGCGCTTGGACAAGATCCCGCTTTTTTTTTTTATTGATTTTGGTTTAATTTGTAGACAGTGGAACACAAGGTCGTTATATCGATATCTTAACACTGACGTATGTTTGGTATTTTTGAAGCGAGATATTGTGATATGTCGGTCGGTTAATGTAGTTAATGTTTATTGACTAATTTGTTTGCATTGGATCGACAGTCTACAGGTTAAATCTATTTGATGAGGCACAATACATAATTAGGAGACAGGGCTAGCACTAACCCTATCCCAAGACGTAGCCCTACGTCTTACCCTAACCCTAACCCTCGGCAACCCTAACCTTGTTTAGATCTCGGGACCTTGAGGAAATATGAATTTGACCTTGTCAAATAGATATGATCATAGTAACAATCACAATGCCTCGTTTTCAAAAAAAGCAATATCCGGTGTCAATGGTGAAGGCAGTGTTTATTTTTAAACGTAAATTTTCATCACACAAATCAAATAAACGATTTTATGTTTTACCCGGATCAACTCATTTTAAGCTTGTTTACCTGTTATAATTTTATTATTCTATTTTAAGCATTTATTTTTTCTTTATAATATTTGTAATAATTATATAGCTATGTGCAACTATTTGTAATAAACTTGTAAGGCCGTGTGCAACATTTTGTAATAATAATAAACATGTAAGGCCGTGTGCAACTTTTTGTAATAAACTTGTAAAGCCATGTGCAACTCTTTGTAATAATAATAAACATGTAAGGCCGTGTGCAACTTTTTGTAATAAACCTGTAAAGCCACGTGCAACTATTTGTAATAAACCTCTAGGGCCGTGTGCAACTTTAAATTTAATCCAACGCAATCTGATTAAAACACGGATCCTATCTGGTTTTTCACTTTTTATAGTTCAAAATTTCGTTCTACTTGTCTTTACTACACTAGGATCTGTTTTACTAAACTACACTAGGAGTTGTTATATAAGGCGCGTTCAGGTTGATGTGAGGGATTAGCCATTGAAACAGTCTGTTGCTGCGAGTTCTTGGCGTGCGATGTACGGAACTGTTGGTATCCTACTAGAAACATCAACGCTGATTGGTTAATTAAATTTCTAACGTCATAGTGTCAAAGGGTCGCTCGTATGACCCCTGACGCGACCTTCCACTACAACTGGTCAGATCTTCATGTAGTAGAGACCATCGAAGTATAAAAAACGAAACGAACTATAGATCTGTATTTTAATCAGATTGAATCAATCGGTAAAATATGGTTAGCACGTGCACGCTGTATCATAAGGTCTGTCATTGAGTCAACTGGCGTGGTTTCGATTCCCCGGTTGTACGTGACAAGGAGTAGGGTAGCCTGTCCAAACTCGTTGGTTTCTCCGGGTCCTCCAGTTTCCTCCCACTGGTAAAGACCCCAACGCGCAAGCGAATTATTGAAATGAAATTAACCATATGTTAGTCCCGAAATGACCTAGTTTGTGTCGAGTGGACGTTAAACCCCATTTCTCTTTCTCTCTACATGATGGACAAACAGGAATGTGTGACAAGGCGTATGTCCAGGGTTAATTATCTCCTACATTCATAGTAATGACGTCGGACAAACAAACGTCCATATTTACGTATAGCAGAAATAATGTCTCCGAGCTGAGTTTATAATTTATCTAGTGACCCTCACACCTCACACCAAACTTGGAGTTATTGTCACCTCAATCCCCCGCTTCTCAAATTCCTGGACACGCCCTTGTGACGCTCTCGAAATAAATAGAAGATTTATTCATAATTTCTTTGATTAAAGGCTCAATACCACTCTTGTTGTAACTGAATAATATGTCCCAATCTTTATTCTGGTCAACAAATTGTACTATTTTAGAATATTTCAATCAATTGATACAAATTTCATCTTAACACACCTTATTTAAAAATTTTTAAAAATTCAACATAATGGTTTGAAACGTCTAACGTAAACCTTTTCAAATGAAACTTCGATTTAAAAATATTTTCGAACCCTCTGGACAAGTAAAATAGGATGTAATGGATAATTTACACAACAGGTCTAGGACACTTAAACATCTAGTATTTAGATAGATAGATTATTTATTTTCTGGAGCTTTCAAGCCAGCAAGAGTGTTATTGTCTCTTTAAGATGATCCGCTTTTGGGATCGTCCTCGCGATCATTATCTGAACAATCTGATTGTACAGAGAGGTGGCTGGATGGTTTAACGCCTTCGTTTTAGATTAGGAGGTCGGTAATTGAGCAGGGTCGCCTGCCCAACCACATTTCTCTTTCTGATTCAATGATTTTCCCTTCTACTCTTATCCCAAGTTTCATCTGACCTTGAAGTGATTTGACTCTATGGCGTCAGGCATTTAATTAACCAATCAGCGTTGGTGATTTTAGTGGGTTACCCACAGTTCCATGCACCTCACGCCAAAAAGTTGACGTAACACACCGTTTCATTGGCTAATGACTCACATCATCCAGAACGCGGTTATATAATAACTCTTTCTAATCGCAGAGTAGTAAAGACAAGCAAAACGAAAATTTAAACGATAAAAACGAAATCAAAAAAGATCTGTGTGTTTCAATCAGATTGTGATTACATGGATCTGTTTTACACCGAATAAAACTAAAGTAAAATAACACTTTATTACAAATACTCCAATCTTTACAAATATATAATAAAATATAAACATCCTAGCTTCAGTTCAATTCGGTACCTTATAGGATTCGCTTTAATTTGACTAGCCTATTTAATCTAAACTGGATTATATAAAAAAATTACTAAAAACAAAGATTATAATATAACAAAAGGAGAAGCGGTAGGCCAACATATACTGTCCAGAATATACGGGAATATGATCGTGATGGAACATTTTATATTCATGGCGTACATATCCATTTTGTTTGGTGTGGGGGTTAGGGAGGGGAGGGGTGGGGTGAGGGTAGCAACAATGAGACCGACTGATACACAGGCCCCTAATACCAGTGACACAGAATTTTTTGTATCTAGAGTCCGTGAATTGTCATTTCCTTGACTTTGGGAGAAGATTTTGAAGAATTCTGATTGAGTAAAATTGAGTACTACGCGTGGGAATTCGTGTTATTTGTTAAAAATTTTGCAAGAACGTACAATGTACTGTGAATCTGTGACAACTTCTGAAAGTGATAATAATTACATCGTTTACATGGATCTATATCTTCGATATATTGTTGTGGGGAATATACATAAATTAGCAGAGATGACTATGTCCCCATATTTTCATTAAAAGTCCACGTTTAGCCAAGTTTTGACACCGATTAGCGAATTTTTCACGAATGATCGTGTCCGCCATGTCACTCTCACACGCAAGAGTCAATAATTCATTGAGGCGTTCCTGTTTCATTAAACGCATAACAGTTTTTACTAATTTGTATTTTGAAAAACCGGCACGTATTGTGATATTCAATCAAAGCAATCAAACGTATACACAAATATATTCATACATATATTAAGTATTTGGGATTTTTCCCTTCTATTTTGGCATTGTTTGTTTACCTCATTAATTCATTTAGTCGTCGATGGAGAATTTTGAGATCATCTTACCCCCCCCCCCCTCCACACACACACACACACCAACCACCATCATGTACGCCCCTGAATACAATCAGTACAATACGTATTCTGGTAGGTTTAAGATGCACATAACCCATACAATATATCACTAAATTATGGTGAAATTCGTTATATTCTTACACACAATTTATCACTAAATTATGGTGAAATTCTTATACATAAAATATCACTATTTTATGGTGAAATTCTTATACATAAAATATCACTATTTTATGGTGAAATTCTTATACATAAAATATCACTATTTTATGGTGAAATTCTTATACATAAAATATCACTATTTTATGGTGAAATTCTTATACATAAAATATCACTATTTTATGGTGAAATTCTTATACATAAAATATCACTATATTATGGTGAAATTCTTATACACAAATTATCACTATTTTATGATACAATTCTTATCCATGAAATATCACTATTTTATGGTGAAATTCTTATACATAAAATATCACTATTTTATGGTGAAATTCTTATACATAAAATATAACTATTTTATGGTGAAATTCTTATACATAAAATATCACTATATTATGGTGAAATTCTTATACACAAATTATCACTATTTTATGATACAATTCTTATCCATGAAATATCACTATTTTATGGTGAAATTCTTATACATAAAATATCACTATTTTATGGTGAAATTCTTATACATAAAATATCACTATTTTATGGTGAAATTCTTATACATAAAATATCACTATTTTATGATACAATTCTTATACATAAAATATCACTATTTTATGGTGAAATTCTTATAAACAAATTATCACTATTTTATGATACAATTCTTATACATAAAATATCACTATTTTATGGTGAAATTCTTATACATAAAATATCACTATATTATGATACAATTCTTATCCATGAAATATATTTTA
Source organism: Patella vulgata (assembly GCF_932274485.2). NCBI lineage: Eukaryota > Metazoa > Mollusca > Gastropoda > Patellidae > Patella > Patella vulgata. The sequence continues at coordinate 1,200,122 of NC_065886.2, read as the reverse complement.
TTTAATTTGTTTGAGTGCCACCCTGATTGTTGAGTAACATAATAAAAGACATGATTTTTATATGGATTACTCAACTTCTATATTCATACAATCTGATTATAACACAGATCTTATTTCGTGTCGTTTTTTATAGTTCAAAATTTCGTTTTACTTGCCTTTACTACACAAGGATCTGGATAAGTTGTTATATATCCCACGTTCTGGTTGATGTTAGGGATAAGCCAATGAAACGGTTTGTTGTAGCGAGTTCTTGGCATGCGATGCACGGAACTGTGGATATCCTACTAGAAACAATCAACGCTGATTGGTTAATCAAATGTCTGACGTCATAGGGTCAAAACTCGCTCGCGTGACTCCTGACGCGACCTCCCACCTCAGATCTTGATCTAGTGGAGGCCATTGGAAGTATAAAAAAACGAAACGAAATATAAATCTGTATTTTATCGGATTAATGTTTAATGTTTCACATCATCAGGAGGGGTTTAGGAATCCATATAAATCATGGTTTTTATATTTGATACAAGGAAACTATAACATCATAAAACAATATATACATACATATTAATATAGACATTCAAATCAATCTATAATAATAATAAATAAACAAAATATTTCATTTCAATTAAATTCAAGGTCCATACCCAAATCTATAATAATATAAAATACAAAATTCACACTCAAGGCAATATTCAAGATGCAGTCTCAGATTTCACCTGGCATCAACTCAACTTAACCAAGTGACTTACAGTAGAAAAATAAATATCTTGTTGACCATGTCTGAAAATTGCAGCACAAAAATGTTGAGCCCTTCAGAAACGGTCACCAACATTTTAAATTGCTTATTATGGTTTTGAGTGACCTGATACACCAGGCTATTATACTTTGAGAGAGCCGTAGACATGAATATCAAGACACTGCCAACCTTATCAGTTTTGAAGCTGAATAATAATATTTGTATTTCTTCCTTATCTGACTAGCTTGTTTTATTCACAGTTCCTTTCAATCAGGGCTAAATTTATCAAGTCGTTATTCTTAAAACTTATTCTTAAAACTTTCCCGTCACCTTATTATTGATTTTAAAACTTTTCAATAATTAACTTAGTGCGTCGCCATTCTTAAAACCTTCCCTTCATCTTATAAAAATTGATTTTAAAACTGTAGCACCTTTTTTTTTTCCAATTGCATAAAGTACTGAGTATTGCATCATGTTGATACAATGGACATGGACAGGAGTGTCGGAGCAGAATATTATACAGTACTTCCCTCATTACACAACATGGCCTTAAAATACTTTAAAAATAGATAATGAAAAATGAATATCTTGAAAATTTATTCAAATTAGATTATTCTTAGCAAAGTTATGAGTGAATTATTTTTTCACAATATAGTCCTGATTATTAAGTATCATTGATATGATAATAAACATAGTCTTGATTATCCATGTTTACATAAATTATCAAATGGCAATTGTTTTTTTTTTAATTCATTGAAAATCTCTGCCATCTGATGTTCTAAAGAGTTGATTATAGGCTTGTCATGTGAATAAATGTTTAAATAATAGTTTATATAATATTTGAATCCAGAATAAAGACCTGTAATAGGCAGATTTAGCTCTTATATAATTCACGTTTAAGTATACCATGTGAGGTAGGAGAAGAATAAAGGGTTTTTTTTATCGGCCTCGGCAAGAATTCGAATCTAGGATATTCTAGTTGAGGGTCCAATGTCCTGACAACCGCCACCATGTCGATAGAGGTATATTGTCTAATTGAGGGTCCAATGCTCTGACAAATGCCACTATGTCAATAGAAGTGTATTGTCTAGTTTGGGGTCCAATTCCCTGACAAATGCCACCATGTCAATAGAAGTGTATTGTCTAGTTGAGGGTCCAATGCCCTGACCACCGCCCCCATATTGATATAGGTGTAATATTTAATTTTAATGTTATTTAATACACAGTATAAACATTTCAAATATATTTTGTTCAAACTGTTTTACTAGAAACAACTGAACATTATTTATTATCGGTCAATGAGAAGCATTAGGATGTGACTTTAATGCTGTAGTGATAAAAGAAAAATTCCCAAATTATAAAATGAATTATTCTTTCTTGTTAAAAACTTGACATTTTATATAATCAAAATTTATGTATCATAATATGAAGTCTAATATAAAAACAAAAAAGATGAACGAAACTAGAAAATATTATCACTTACAAGGACTAATATACATAATTATTGTGTAGTTTGTTCATCTCTATCTTTGGTAAAATAAGTTGAGATTAAATAAGTACTTAAATAACAACACTGAGCAATAAGTCATACTCATAGAAGAAGGTGTAATAAAGGTGTTGATGCTGCTGGTGCCTAGAAAACAGGTATCTGATCTCTCCTCTTTAACATCAAATCATCATCTAGAGTTAATATAATCTGTAATATATTAAAACATCAACGGCTACTATCACAGTGGGGTGATAACATTTCATACAATCTTAGTCATTCTCTCACTGTAACCCAGGTATCATTTAATCTATTTCTTTTGTTTAATATCAAATCTTTGTTTAAAAATTCATAAAAATCATTTAAAATCAGTATCTGGAGTTGGAAATAATTAGGCCCGGATCACAGGTAATAATAAGGCCCTGATCACAGGTAATAATAAAATAAGGCCCTGATCACAGGAAATAATAAGGACCTGATAACAGGTAAAATTTAGAATTTTATTGCACTGGTTCAAGCTATCTGTTTGATAGAATCATGTATCCCTAACAAAAGCCATGTTTAACATAACTGATAGGGAAGCTGAAATCAGGGTTAATCGAAAGCAATACTGAATGTCTTCTGTAAGGTTCAAGATGGTTCTTCCATTTTTATCATTTCTACTGACAACTATATCATTATTATAATTTATAGGAAAGAAAACTTACGAGAAATCCAAAAAACATTCCAATAGCTGAGAGAAAATGCCAGATGTCATGAGCATCATAGAATTCTAGCAGCAAACATTGACGATTACCTTCTTTTGATGTAGCTGGTGTAACCTACAATTATAACACAACACATGTAACACAATTACAACACATGTAGCACAATTTCAACTCATGTAGCACAATTGCAACAAAATACATGTAACACAATTACAACACATGTAGCACAGTTACAACACATGTAGCACAATTACAACAAAATACATGTAACACAATTACAACACATGTAGCACAATTACGACAAAATACATGTAACACAATTACAACACATGTAGCACAATCACAACTCATGTAGCACAATTACAACAAAATGCATGTAGCACAATTACAATGACTGTAGCAAAATACATGTAAAACAATTACAACACATGTAGAGAAATTACAATACATGTCACACAATTACAACATGTGTAGCTAACTTTGTAGATCAACAAAGAATGATGTCCACCAAGTTTAAAAGAATATAATTTAGTTATTGGCAATAAGGTGGATTTAAAAGATGACCTAAATTCCCTCTGCCAAGCAACTAAGTGAGCAATAAACAATTCAATTGAAATGAAATGGTTTTACGGTCAAACTGCTCCGACTGAGATAGTGAAATAAAATGGGATTTCGTGTTCACTGTTCTGCTCTGACTGGGCTAATGAGAATAGGAATACACCATGCAGTGTGCTATGAGAGAAATTTTGCTTGGTAATATATCGAATTCCAACTGCTAAGGGTTCTTTTAAGTGCATGCCAATGTTTACACTGGACCTTGGTGTATCATCCTATCCAGATGACTATACATTGTTCCTTGCCAGACCCTTTGTCCTGCGCCACTGACAAGGAGGAACCACGTCGGATAATCCAAATCAACTTTCTCAGCCAACACCGGGAGCGAAAATGGGACCGCCAGGTTAGCGAGTCAACATCTTACTCACTGAGTCACAGCGACTCCTATTTCAATAGAACCAACCGAGATAAACATCACCCTGGCAACATACCTATTAAACCTAAATAAACATCCCCCTGGCAACATGCCTATTAAACCTAAATAAACATCACCCTGGCAACATGCCTGTTAAACCTAAATATACATCACCCTGGCAACACTCCTATTAAACCTAAATAAAAATCATGATTGCAACATATCTATTAAATCTCCATGAAATTGTTTAGGAAAAATTGTTTACACTGAATGGCTGACAGAAATGACGACCTAAGAACATTAGCGTTTGTAAAACCCTTTGGCATCCCATGGCCTGATGTGTTTAAAAAATTCTACTTACCGACCATGATGTAAGATGTGCGAAGAAGAAATAAAGAGCACCTGCCCATGTTAAGGTAGCAGTTATAATACAAGCTGTAGCTAATAAATGTATCTTTTCTCCACTTAATAACTGTAAAATACATCAAAACATCCAGTAACAGCCCCAATAGACAGTATTGGGGTGGTATTGGGTAGTATGGATGGATAGTATTGGGTAAATCGTCCCACATTTTCACAAGGATGATAATTTATAAGAAAGGACTAGTCTGGACTAGTCAGTACCAACTAGTCTATGAGGGTTATTTTGTCCAGGATTCTATTATATGCATGGTTGGGTCCAAGTTTTTTTTTCGTCCCATCCGACTAAGCAGTACATTTCTAGTTAGAAAGACAGTGTTTAATATCTACTCGGCACAGTCAAGGTTGTTTGAAGACAAACATATATGGTATATGTTGTTTTTTGGACCAGGAACTGGTCGCTAACCCCTACTCATCTTCTTGTTCTTGGGGTGACGCTTTTCGAAAAAGCCTAAGGCTCCATCAATTCAAGTCATATCCACATGAAAATTGTCATGCTTGTTCTTTGAACAATTCTGGATCGATTTAGCGTATTAGATGTTTGAATTTCATCCAACAACATGGTCAGTTCCTGGTCTATAATGTGATCGTATTTGTTTAATAATTTTATTGAGTGTAGCGAAATTATCTACAAGCTTGGATCAAAACCACATTACTCGACTTGACGCCAGATCCTTTAGATTTAACATACATGCATTCGACCACTCGGCCGATTCCCTCCCCTTCTTCCATTATAAGTATATAACTCCCCTTATTCCATTATAAGTATAAAACATATAACATGAGATTTCCTATAAATATGGTTATATTGTCTTACCTTCATTATGATATAAAATAAAACATATAACATCAGATTTCCTATAAATATAGCCAGTAAATACGTAGCAAAATCGGTTGGTGGGTTTACAAAACCATAAATAGCACTGAAAAAATAAAAAACCACCATAAATAACATGGAAAACAATGTTGATAAAAGGAATACAATCATTAGTTTTAATCATTATTTAAAAAAACATCTTTTTCCAAATAAATTGATGACAGTTTTTGATTACTCACACATTTTTCTTTTTATAAAGCAATCTAACTGTTTATCAGGAGAAAATGTTTATTATCGAACTTAATCAAAGTATGGATGTAATGAAACTATACACAGAGTCTAATCACTTCAACACAATTGGAAATTGGAAGCAGGGTTTTTGTGTTCTAAAGTCTCGGTCAATCATAATAAACAAAATAAAAATAAACAACTAAAGATGTACGTAACAAAATAAACAACTAAAGATAAACAAAATAAAAATAAACAACTAAAGATGGACGTAACAAAATAAACAACTAAAGATAAACAAAATAAAAATAAACAACTAAAGATGGACGTAACAAAATAAACAACTAAAGATAAACAAAATAAAAATAAACAACTAAAGATAGAGAAAATAAAATAAACAACTAAAGATAGAAAAGATAAAATAAACAACTAAAGATAGAAAAGATAAAATAAACAACTACAGATAGAAAAGATAAAATAAACAACTACAGATAGAAAAGATAAAATAAACAACTAAAGATAGAAAAGATAAAATAAACAACTAAAGATAAACAAAATAAAAATAAACAACTAAAGATAGAGACGATAAAATAAACAACTAAAGATAGAAAAGATAAAATAAAAATAAACAACTTACAAAGACCAATTGATGATATTACCAATTAACAATAAAACAAAACGATTCTGAAAAATATAAAATATCAAAATTATTCTACAATATATTGTCTCTGTCTCAAGCAACCCTAACCCTGTTGCTTGCTACTATCAGGAGTGAACCTGCCCAGGGCCCTATCCACCCTGATTGGAAATGTTGGGTTTTTTTTTAAATAAACCAGCGGCTGCCAGGCAGGATACGCCCACATTTTCGAGAGATGGATAGAGAACAAGCTAACAAGAAAGTGATTTTTCCTACAATCAAGGGCCATAATTCAGGAAATTACAATTCGATATGCGTGAATATGGAAAGGAACCGAGATCTTTGGGTTATAAACTTACATTTCAAGGTTCAACAAAATCGGATAAAAATTGTGACCTCTATAGGGTCCACAACCTTGATATACTATATTTTTACGCTATTTGAGAAAGAACGGCAGCCATTTTGTCTGTCATTTTTGGGCCGATTTTCACGAAATTCGAACTCAGTCATCCTTAGGGTGTAACGGTGATATAATAAAACGTTTTTTTAAATCTGATAAAAATTATAACCTCTATAGGGTCCACAAGCTAAAAACGCGATTTTTGGTAGAATCAGGGGCCATAATTCAGGAAGTTACGGTCCGATATGCCCGAATATCGAAAGGAACCAAGATCTTTGGGTTATAAACTTACATTTCAAGTTTCAACAAAATCGGATAAAAATTGTGACCTCTATAGTGTCCACAACCTTGATATACCATACTTTTACGCTATTTGAGAACGAACGGCGGCCATTTTGTCTGTCAATTTTGGGCCGATTTTCACGAAATTCAAAGTCAGCCATCCTTAGGGTGCAACGGTGATATAATAATACGTTTTTTTTAAATCGGATAAAAATTATGACCTATATAGGGTCCACAAGCTAAAAGCGCGATTTTTGGTACAATCAGGGGCCATAATTCAGGAAGTTAATGTCCGATATGCGCGAATACCGAAAGGAACCGAGATCTTTGGATTATCAACTTAGATTTCAAGTTTCAACAAAATCGAATAAAAATTGTGACCTCTATAGTGTCCACAACATTGATATACCATATTTTTACGCTATTTGAGAACGAACGGCGGCCATTTTGTCTGTCAATTTCGAGCCGATTTTCATGAAATTTGAACTCAGCCAACCTTTGGGTGTAACGGTGATATAATTGAACGGTTTTTTAAATCGGATAAAAATTATGACCTCTATAGGGTCCACAAGCTAAAAACACGATTTTTGGTACAATCATGGGCCATAATTCATGAAAGTTACGGTCCGATATGCGCGAATATCAAAAGGAACCGAGATCTTTGGATTATCAACTTAGATTTCAAGTTTCAACAAAATCGGATAAAAATTGTGACCTCTATGGTGTCCACAAGCTAAAAACGTGATTTTTCGTACAAACAGGGGCCATAATCCATGAAGTTTCGATCCGATACATGCCAATATCGAAAGGAACCAAGATCTTATGGAGATAAACCTATATTTCAAGTTTCGTCAAAATCGGATAAGAATTGTGACCTGTAGAGTGTCCACAAACAAATTGTGGACGGACGGACAGGGGCGACGGCATAATACGTCCACATGAAAATGTGGGCGTATAATAAAAATCATCTTCGTATCCACTGAGAAATATAATGACATTAATCCGAAGAATAAAATGTTCTGTGAGTGAGGTACAGGAAAAGGTAAATCAAGCTAGTTTTATTTTCTCATGACACGTATTCTCCATTGCCATGTAGACTCAAGGAAGCCAGTTAGTCCTAGAGCTCAGAATTACCACTCAGTCCACTGCTAGCTTCAATTCTGTTTGCTTACACAACATGAAGATCTACTGTTAAATGCCTGTTTAGAACTTCTCTTGGTTTTTATCACTGTACCCACTGCGAACAAACCAAAGCACCTGTTCACACAACACAACATGAAGACCTACTGTTAACTGCCTGTTTATAACTGTAGCCACTGAGACCAAAGCACCTGTTCATTGGAATGACTCGGTGAGGTAAAACATTAATTAAATAAATAAATGAATGAATAAAATAGTGTTTAACACCCTAGTTTTCTGCACCAACTGGTCTAATGAAAATGGCAATATAGCTTACAGTATGATATGAGACAAATGTTGACCAGACAGCAATTATTCCTATTTTCAAGGGTCCTTTTACATGCATGTCACCGTGTACATTGGAGCTATAATTATATGCCATATCAGCGTGTACATTGCACTTTGGTATTTGGTTCCATCCAACTGGAGCTATCACTGGTAAACAGATACCATTGACTAATCAAGCTAGGCCTTTTAGGAATGACAATTTTCGTCAATAAATCATATACCAGAAACAGAAACACAGTGAATAACATTATGTTTTACTTACAGGGTAAATAGGTCTCCCACATTTTAAACAATCATTTCTAAATAACCACCATAATCTTTTAAATACACCACAATCTGAAATATCATACACGACATACTGATTACATAAATATCATACACATCGTACTGATTACATAAATATCATACACAATGTACTGATTACATAAATATCATGACTATAAACTACACCTGTAATTACTGATTCGAACTCGTGCTTCAGACCACAAGAATCATTTGAATAGCTGTGACTGTAACCAAGGAATGGTAGAAGTGGTCTAGCCAGCAGTAGTTTTAGACATTTTCAAAAATGAGCTACAATACTCAATGTAGGGTCTCAAAATGATCTAAAAAAATTTATAAAAAAAAGATAAAAAGAAAAGAATCCTTACCAACTTTCCACATGCCCATAAAATAAATCTGTGCTGATAAAATTAACGAAACCAACATATGAACTAATGCATATAATATCCAGAAAATACTGTTAGCATAAGCCTGAAGGAAAAAAAAACATTTTTAAAAGTAAAAGATGATATAAAAATACATTTGTATTACAGGGGCATTATGGGAGATTAGATGAAGAGTTGCCAGTTCTCGCTAACATAAATATGCTGAAAATTTCAATTAAATTTCTCCGACTTGAGGCAAAATATTAGCTTTTGAATTTTAGGCTAGACTCAATTATCATTACTAAAGTCGGTACGATAAAATACAAGGTCTCGATTATACATGTTTACGTTTAATCATCCCTCACAAAATGTATTCTAAATCCAGTAAATATCGCAGGCTAGCGATGGAATCGAGAGTTGATTGTCTGGATAAATTAATTAATATTTAATTAATAATTTAGATAACATTAAATGTCTAATTAATAATTTAGATAACATTTCAGTCAGACCTAAAGAAAGACCCTCAATTGGTAGATTTAACTCTTGCATAATGTATGTTTAATATGTGAAATATCATGTTCAGTGAATAAATTAGAAACAGGTATTGATGATACCTGGATGAGCGACTATGATACCTTGATGATCGACCATGATACCTGGATGACCATGATAAATCCTGCCATGTTGAGGATCAATCATGATGCGATGAAAACCTCAACGTCACTACAACAATGTTGTACTTACCACTCCTATAACAGCTATAAATATAACAAAGGCCATTGATAAATAGGTTGTATGAGCCTTGGCATTGATATCAGGATGCCGGGTCTGATAAATCTTCAACATATTTAAACATGCTATTATATACATAAACGATGTATCTGAAATATACAAAAACATAAAATATATTAAATCAATATTGTGGTGCAAAATAACATTTGTGGTTAATTAGATGTCATGGAAATAAATTTTAAAGTAACAAATGATGACTTGTTCATAACGTCAATGAGAATTTTTTAAAACCTGGTGACTATTTATATGTCATTTCACTGAAGAGTTGGCAAATGTTTAAAGCGACTATCCCGATTTGAACAGAGTCTCAAAAATAAAAGTCTGAGTATGTATGAAATTTTAATGCCAAAATATAGAGGAATGGTATATGTACCTTGTCTCAAAGTTTCAGTTCAAAATATTGAGTCATTTGGACGTGAACGTCAAAAATGGTTATCCGGACACGTAACCCTTTTAAGATTTTGGGTCAAATTTTTCGTTGAATGACCTGATAATCGATTCCCGTTCTTTTAGAGGTCTATACAGTGAATAACTCATGTGCTGTACTTGATAACAAAAGGTAAATTTCACCTCACATTACTTTTATAAAATAAAAGTCTGGTTTTATCCAGACACTGCATAATACAGCTTGGGACACAGGTCTACATTTCCAGATGAAGACTGACGGGTTTAAGTTGTTTGCAAACATATCACAAATATTGAGTTAGTTGCACGGCCATTAGGTAGAGCATTTTAAGGGATTATAACACAAAATTAAGCAGTTTTATTCTCCAACATATTATTGGGATTGGCCCTTTAATGAACAATTAACGAAAAAATACATTCATTATGATTACAACTTACCAAACTGAAAGTTTGAATTATTTGGACAGACATGATAACAGGCACTCATCAATCCTTCCATCATTAACGCTAGACCCATCGCATAATATAATCCATAATGTTGAGGAATACCATATCGCTAACAAATAATAACATAATGATGAGGAATACAGATCTATATTTCGTTTCGTTTTTTAATACTTTCGATGGCCTACACTACATGAAGATCTGAAAAGTTATAGCGATAGGTCACGTCAGGGGTCAAAAGACCGACTTATGACCCAATGACGTCAGACATTTGATCAACCAATCAGCATTGATGTTTTTAGATGATTACCCACATTTCCGTGCAAAACACGCCTAAAGCTTGCTGTAACAGACCGTTTCGTTGGCTAATCCCTCACACCATCCAGAACACGTCAATGATAACATCTCTTCCAGATTCTAGTGTAGTAAAGACAAGTAAAACGAAATTTTGAACTATAAAAAACGAAACGAAATAGGATCTGTTTTTTAACCAGATTGAAATAATAACATACAATATTTTGAGAAGGAGTTGAAGCAAAATTGTGATAGATTAATTAGTTTGAATATGTTTATGAGATTAAGTAAAATCTATGATGCATGCTACACAAGCAACAATTATCCATGTCACATAATATAATCATTACATGATCCCAAGCTCACACACAGCTTGCATAGATGACAGACATGGTGAGAATTTGGGTGTGGCACAACGAGAACAATACAACTAAACTCAGTGATTATATAAATATTAAAAAAATCTGTTGGATGAATGTATACATCAATCAAGACGATTACCTGCGATATTTCTTTATTCTTGGCAGCAAATGCTCGGTGTACACTTGCTCTAAAATAAAACAACACATGTATGATAAACAATACCTGGATACATTATCACAGGTTGCCAGGCAACAAAACATATGTTCACAGTAACTGAACTGTCTAAGCCTTCCATAAAGGATGATAATATTATATGATATAATCATGATAAATAGCTAATTATCAAATATTATTCTATTTTCATGGAGTTTTTTTAAAACAAAGAATATAATTTAATGTATATATAGACTTATTTTGTAAGATTCTATGGTGAAGCTTGATTATAAGTCTAGAATGTTCTGAATTGTCAGACTATAATACAAGCGTTTATAATAAATAATTCTACAGTAAACTTACCATTTTCTGACTATAATATATAATAAATAATTTTATTGTAAACTTACCGTTTTTTGACTATTATAATAAATAAGGCCCCGAGTAGAACGTATCCAATGTTACTGAAGACATTATTAAAGGAACTGAGAACACCAAGAGGATGAGCACAATAAAAATTATAATAACAAATATCTTGATCCCCAGTTCGATGTAACACCTGAAAAATACAAAACACAAAACACATACCAATATCTATAAATCAACAAGAGAAAATCATCAACCAATAACAACTAGTAGACTATTGTCAACCAATAATAACCATGAGACTTGTTAATCAATATGATTTATGTCTTGTCAACAGTATATTTCAGGCAATTGCATACAAACATAATATTGTCATTTTATTTCTCCAGCTGTGTGTGTTTTTGTGTGTGCAATGCAAAGTAGGGTTTTGTACAGATAGCGTGGGCCCACCTACACTTAATTTGATGTCCAACAGTCAATGTATCTTGAATTTGTACAGGTGGGAATCTTAATCGACTAGACACACATGCCTCTCAGCCGAGAAGGTACCACCCCTGACAAGAGACATCCAGGTTTGACAAACCCCTTATCTATCTAAAATATTCTGAAACTTATTAGAAGAGTGTCTAGTTTGTTTTATAGAATTTAAAAACAAATTTCACTCATTGAACCGAAGAACCAACAGGATAATTGTTGATTTATGTCACTTCTGGACATTTAAACCCTTTCCTCTCTTTTCTAACAGTGTTAGAAGAAAGCTGTGTGGTGAGACGGGCTATACGCAGATATAATGTGTGATGAGAAAATAACGTCATTCTGGGACTGGCATGGGGTAAATCTGTATTATAATGAAGGTGTAATCGTGTAAATCTGTATTATAATGAAGGTGTAATCGTGTAAAAATGACTAACTTTTACTTACTTTTTGGTAAGAAACTACAAGTTGTATAACAGGTAAACCATAAAATATACCAATAGTTAATAAATTCCTACAATAAAAATATATTACAATAGTTAGTAAATTCCTGCATTACAAATAAATATATTACAATATTAAAGGCTTTGTATCACTTTTAAATGTTTAATTATGATTTGAAAATGTTTTGAAACTTAAAAAAGAGTACACTGAAATGGATACAGGGGATTAGAATATTACGAACAATCTAAATCTTATGTTGATTAGAATATTACAATCTATAATATAAATTTAAAGGGTTGGAATGTTACAGAAAATAAATTTTAAGGGGTTAGAAAGCGATAAAATATACTGTTACCAGTGATATATTTTGTATGTCTTTGATAATTTTTTCGGACTTTTCCTGGATAAATCTGTCACGAACAACGCAGTCTATAAAATAGTATAATAAATACCATATAAATAATATAATAAATACCATATAAACAGTGTTAAGTTTAACATTCTTTCTACATTTTTGCACCAACTGGGGCCTATACCATGTATATCTGCTATGCAGGGAAATTTTGGCTGATCGAACAGCAGCTTTTCTTCCTCTCTACTTTTAATTCCAAATTTCAAGGGTTCAACCTGTAGGGGCTACACTGGGCCTCAGTTTTGTGTTCCCTCCAAACAACTAGATCAGATATTTGAATCTAGGAATTTATTTTTAAGATTTGGTGGTTTTCTTTTGACATGCCATTTTAAGGTTTATTAATACCACATTTACCTTTATTAATATTATATTTACCTTTATTAATACTATATTTACCTTTATCAATACCATATATACCTTTATTAATACCATATTTACCTTTATTAATACCATATTTACCTTTATAAATACCATATATACCTTTATTCATACTATATTTACCTTTATCAATACCATATTTACCTTTATTAATACCATATTTACCTTTATCAATACCATATTTAACGTTATATTTACCTTGGTTCTTACGATACGTTTATCTTCATATGCATCACTTAACATATCTATCTCACTTGTATCAACCTCTGATTGATCAGAGTTGTCTTCCCTTTCATTACCGATACTCGCAGATTCTTCCTCGGATATCTCTACATTGTACAACAAATTTTATGTCACAAATGTTGACATGAATCATTTTATTGTTGGTCTTATGGTATACACATGGATTTAATACATCAATAGATTTCTCTATTTCTTGTATTATTTTCCTTGAGTAAACTGTATTACAATCACTAGTAAGTGCAGGGGGACTGCACCACACATAATTTACACAAAAAAACAAATATATGGACAAGACACAATATGTAGAAATCGCAAACAAACGAACAATTCAAATTAAGTGAATGGATCCAGGGGGCTAGCCGTAAGCATCCACTGCCCTGTACAGTCCCGGGCCTGTAGTGATACAGACTTCACTCAAATTTGAAAACAATCAGGAATATAGAGAGAGGGATTTCATCAGGTCATTGCTTCAGGGGTATTTCACTCGACCGTTACATGATCATTGAGTCAAATGGCTTGGTTTACATCATATGGTCAGTTATTGAGTCAAATGGCTTGGTTTTAATTTGAGTTGGTTCGCCTTTCTGACCTCATGGGTTTTCTATCAGTACTGTAAACTGGTTGCAGATTGAATTTAGTAGTCTGTGGTTTAGTCAAGAGTTAACGATCTCGATAATGAACAAACTACTTAATTATGGTGTTTAAAAACGTACCCATGTGTTTGTAATCACCACCAGGAAAATAAAAAATTTAAAAAGCCATAATTAAGTAGTAAGTTCATACAGGGCAAAATTAGTTTATTTTATATAGAGAGAGAGAGAGATGGGGTTTAACGTCCACTCGACATAAAATAGGTAATTTCGGTACTAACACATAGTTCAACTTTACTTCAATAATTCGCTTGCATGTAGAGGTGTTTAGCAGTGGGAGGAAACTAGAGGATCACGAAGTTGGAGTTTATTTGATATGATGGCTCACACAATATTAGACATTATAATAAAAGCGTACCAGATTGATTGGCAATACTTCCATAACTTGCATCTCTTGTAGAACTGGTCATTGGTCTCGATAATAACCTGTCTGTCAATATATAATAAAGAAATTAATGTCCTATTCAATAAAAAAAAACATTAACTTTTTTAATTTGTTAAAAATTAAATCTGTACTTTTTAGATTACAGCCATATTTAAAATAATGATATTATACGTAACAATAGATTTTAAAAGATTTAAATTTTTGACAAAAATTGGATCCCTGACTTTTTTTATTTTAATTTTAGGCTGTTTTATCCCCATTTTAGAGGTCTTCAAATAGTATATATCTAAATCTAATTGAGTATTATGAGAAGATAATTGAACATTGAATGACAATCTATTCAGATTTTGAATGTCAACGACAATATTTATATATTATTTTAACAGTAAAGTACAAATTCTATAACGGTGATAAAATATATAGATTATGTAGTATTTAGCTACATGGACCAATTAAGTTAGAAAATTAATAATTTATGATGAATTTAGTATAAAAAAAAAACAATAGTTGATCATACTAAAAAACATCTATGTATTAAGAATTGACGTCTAAATGATATCTTTTTATAAAGCAACTCTGGTAAATGGACATCTTGTCTCCTTCAGCTTTAAAATAGTTGGTTTAAATTCTAAACTGCAAACAACGTCAAAACCATATTGTCTCTTTAAAAGTAATTGCGACACTATTGTTACAAATCTAGATTTACTAGAGATTGAAAGAAAGAAATCTGAGAGTATTCTCTTAGTTTTTTCAAGTCTGTATTAAACTTTTCGAGGAGTGATATGGAGTGAAACACCACACACATTCAGTTTCAAATTTAGCACCAAGGACATTCAAAAAGACTCAAAAGTTTTGTTGATATTCAAACATGGATAGGCCACAGTGAATCGCACAAAATATATTTGGCTTTACAGGAGACATAGCAACTATGTGTAACTAGAATCCAGAATTTCCATTTTGAACTACAATAAACATATATACACAGTTGAGCCAAAGCGTTCTTCTTTTGTTTTGAGTAAGGTATATACACATCTAATTATAACATATACACATCTAATACTACTATAACATATACACAGTACCATAAAATATACACATCTAATACTATTATAACATGCAAGTTTTAGAACATCTAATACCACATCACAGATTTCATTATAATTTATCATCAAGCTAAATAGATTTAAAACCCATATTCTTTTATTTTGATAACAAAAAAGGCTACTAGTTACAACCAAGAGGGTAATACCAATTTGAACTTTTGCTGTTGGATGACAATTGTTAAAATCTGGCATCCAAATAGTTTGCTTTTCACAAAGTTTTTAGATCCACATTTATACAATTTGTAATTCTAAATGAAAAAAGTTGATAAGGAAGAAAATGAAATGAACTGAAATTGGGTTTAACGTCCTACTGTTCTGCTCCGACTGGGCAAATGAAGACGGGCATATGCCATAAATTGTGCTATGAGGGAAATTTTGCCCAAGAAGCGGCACTATCGCCTACACTAATATCGAATTCCAACTGCCAAGGGATCTCTTGCGTGCATGCCAAAGTATACACAGGACCTCGGTTTTTCGTCTGATCACAACGAGTAGACAGCTGTCCATGTCAGGCCCTCCATCCTGCATCACTGACAAGGGGAAACTGCATTGGAAAATCGGGATGAACTTTCTCGGCCAAAGCAGGGATCGAACAATCGACCTCCAGACTTGTGAGCCAGCGTCTGACCCACTTAGTCACCATGGCTCCACAAAACCATGAAGAACTAAAGTTTAATTTGGTTTAACCTAATATATTGTGTTAATAAAATAAACAAGCAAATATATAGATGTCAGCTAGAAAAAAAACATAAGCATAAAATAAAATATAAAAAAAGGCAGAATTTAGACACAGGTTATTAAAAATAACATCATGATAAGGTTATATACCAATAAATGGGATTGAATCACTTATAAATAAACATGTTCTACTCATATTTAAAGATATATTATATAAGATTTAGATAAAGAGTAGACAGTTCTCGCTATAATAATTCAAAAATAGATAATGAAAAAGGAATATCTTGAAAAAACATGCAAGTTTTTATAAATAAAAAGAAAGATGAAACAATGACGTGCAAGTTTTGTTAGAGAGAGATGAAATATAACCATGTAGACTTGTATTACCAGTAGAAGATGATGATGGCTGCCGTGATCGATGACATTCTCTCGGCCCATTGTAAAATCCTAATAACTTATCTAAATAAATAAATGTTGAATAAAACACAAGAACATTATTGGACCGAGAACAGGACATCATCATCACCCTAAGCAAAGTATGTCAACAGTTTTACAATTGTCCATTTGTTAACAATGTCAAGTTTTATATTGTTCGTACTTGAATTGGGAGTGTCGCCCTCCAGAAGAAGTAGAACTTAATGAACAGAGTATCAGTTCCTGGTCCAGATGTATATAATAAATAAATATGACTACATCTACATTAAAACATAGAATATATTGAGAAACTGTATGGTCCGGATATTTATAATAAATAAATATTACTGCATCTACATGAATAAAACTATTCACCTTCTCTGATAGTTTCTCTTACGGTGATAAACAAATTGGGTTTTTGTTTGTATGGCCTTTATGAAGTGCACCATACAATTTCTCAATATATTCAATGTTTTAATGAATTCTTCAATCAGATAGATAAGCTTATATTATCAGGAACCAGTTTGTGTTAGAAAAGCAAATGTAGACTTTATTTGTATTGATGGCAGCAAGATATATATATACATGCTTTGGTTTCATGCATGAATGCGAGCGAGAGAGATAGAGCGAAATGGGGTTTAACCTACAATTGACAGCAACAAGGTCATTTCGGGACTAACATATGGTTCAATTTTAGTTCAATAATTTGCTTGTGCATAGGTTTTTTTTAGCAGTGGGAGGAAGGTTGGACTGGCGACCCTAATGTATGTAGAGACTTTGTCTTTGTAATATTTTAATTTGTATCTTTGACCCAAGAAATATCATCAAGGGATTACGTTCAATTTACAATTGCATTTTGGGATTAACAAACGTTTCTGTTTTTTAAAAACATTTATAGAAATGTTAACTCACCTTTCATATCTTCTGACATATTCAAGTATTCACTGTTATAACCACTAAAATATACAATTATTCTATTTGTTATGAAAAGTATTATGTGAGTAAATTTAGAAATCATATCTTGTTGTAAAAGGCTGTAAACCTTTCTGAAATGTAGAAGAGTACCCATCCACTTGTCTTGGACAATGACAAATCAGTAGAGTATAATAAACTGTACATACACATGTAATAAACAGCATGGTAACTTACCAACAATATTGTAATAAACAGCATGGTACCTTACCAACACTATTTAATAAACAGCATGGTAACTTAGTAACATGGTAACTTACCAACACTATGGTAAAAAGCAGCATGGTAACTTACCAACACTATTGTAATAAATAGCATGGTACCTTACCAACAATATGGCAATAAATAGCATGGTAACTTACCAACAATATTGTATTAAATAGCATGGTAACTTACCAACAATATTGTAATAAATAGCATGGTAGCTTACCAACAATATTGTAATAAATAGCATGGTAGCTTACCAACAATATGGTAATAAATAGCATGGTAACTTACCAACAATGTTATAATAAATAGCATGGTACCTGACCAACAATGTTGTAATAAATAGCATGGTAACTTACTAACAATGATAGAAGATACAGATGAAGAATGCAACAAGATAACATGGTAACTAACCAACAATGATAGAAGATATGTTAACTTACCAACAATGAAAGATAATATGGTAACTTACCAACAATGAAAGATAATATGGTAACTTACCAACAATGATAGAAGATACAGATGAAGAATGCAATGAGGTAAAAACTGAGGAAGACGGCAACAGCCACAAATATTCCTTTATAATATGATGCCTCTGTTAAAATAAAATATATACATGAAAAAATAAACACATTTCTAGGGATTCAGGTCAAGTGGCTCAAATATTTTGGATTTCAGTGTTTCAAGGGCGAGGAAATATTTTGGTGGGGCATAGGACTTCAGAATGGGGAATATGGATTTTTCATAGAAACTATTTAAAAGCTGGATTGAAAACCTAAAACAGACAAAAAATAGTGATTCTCAAGGGGCGTATGAATACTTTGTTAGGGACTAGGACTTCAGAGTGGAGTGTAGGGATTTCTCATAGAAATAAGTTAAAAGCTGGCGCCAGCCAAGAAGTTCCAAGTGGAGTGTAGGGATTTTTCATAGAAATCAATTAAAAGCTGATGTGGGCGGAGAAGTTCAAAAGGTTTGCCCATGACAGTTGGAATTTAAAATAAGAGTAGGTCATAGTGCTGCTGCCTGGGCAAAATATCTCATATAACACACTGTATGACTTGTGACAGTCTTCATTAGCCCAGTCAGTGGAGAAAAGTAGGAAATTCAATCCCATTTAACTTCATTTAAAAAAATTAGACTATTTATCTTTTTGAGCAGCATTTAGCAATTGACACACGTAATGAACACAAAAACATTATCAAACAAATGATAACTTTGAAAAAACTCTCAACAAAATATTATTAAGCAAATGATGATTTTGAAAGAACTCTCAACATAACATAGCTTTGATTAGAACAGTATTTGTATTATATAATGTTTTTGTGTTTATTAGACTATTTAAGATACCTACTTGATAATGTTCCTTTAACTAGAATGTTGACATTTTTATTACGATGTATGGGAGTCACTGGTTGGATATTTTGTATTTGATTACAATCTAAATCATTTGATTTAACCACCATGACTACATAAAACGCGTCTTCATCATAATCTTCTTTCTACACAAGATAAACAAATACTAGTTTATACATTTTTATGGCAAATTAGTTACAGGAATAAACCATTATTTTTATGGCAAATAAATTTGAAGAGTTGAATTTGTTACAGGAATAAAGTCATTAGAGATTATTCTGAACATGGTCAAATACCATCAGAAATTTAAGCACCAAAATATAGAGTTGTTTGAACGTGAATGTCAAAACCGTTATCCGGACATGTAATCCTTTTAAGATTTCAAGTCAATTTCAAATCAAGTCCCAAGTCAATGAGACCAAAAACTGAGGTCCTGTGTATACATTAGCGTACATGTAAAAGATCCCTTGGCAGTTGGAATTCGATATAAAAGTAGGCCAATAAAGGCCATAGTGCTGCTGCCCGGGCAGAATTTCCCTCATAGCACAACACTGTATGGCGTATGACTGTCTTCATTAGCCCAGTAGGAGCAGAACAGTAGGACATTAAACCCCATTTCATTTCATTTTCATTTCATTTCTCAACAATTCCCTCGTCATTTTTATACATATTGCTATTTGTTCATTTTTTGCTAAAACTTTGGATTTGCTGCAAACATCCAATTAATCACTATTTCTTAAGCTTTCTAAATAAGATTTCTTTCTAAAATTATAAAAAACTTACATTTAAAATAAGAGCTGCCTGTTTTGTCATTGTTTGATATTTTCCTTGAAAAACTATATTATTATCTAGATCAAATACCGGACACTGGAAAATAAATATAACAGCATTCTTATTACATTTACATATCGTTGATAGGGAGTAAAAACCTTGTGGCTATTCTCCAACATCCTGGTTTCTTCCCACTACTAAAGACCCTAGTGAATTATTGAAATAAAATTTGACCATGTGTTAGTCCCTAAATGACCTATTTTTTTGTTGACTAGACATTAAACCCCATTTTCTCTGTGTTTTCACTAAAAGAGAGAGAGAAATAGTGTTTAATGTCCACTTGACACAAATTAGGTCATTTAGGGACTAACACATGGTTCAATTTTATTTCAATAATTCGCTTGCACGTAGGTGTCTAAAGCAGTGGGAGAAAATCAGAGAATCCCTACTCATTGCGACATACAACCGGGGAATCAAAACCACCCCAGTTGACTCAATGGCAGACCTTATGATACAGTGCACACTGGCTAACCATTCGGCCATCCAACCCCCTTTCACTAAAAGATCATGTCAACTATATTGTGATGCTTACTTTAATATCTTGTATAGAGACGACCATACATTGTTTATCTTCAGATTCTACCGTTAATAAAACAGATGCCACATTATCAGGAAATGTAAACATATAATATTCTGGGGCTGCCGGCGACACGCTTGTATTCTTTACTGTATCTAAGCTGAAAAACATAAAAATATCATTTTTTTTAAACTGATCGACGAGCATCTTCTTGATTCAAAGAGTTTTTAATTTAACCTTAATCTGCTTTACACCCTTTTCGCAGGATGAAATTACCACATTTTCAAAAGTGTGGGAGTTTTGCCTGATAAAGTCAAAATACAATAAATTATACAAAACGGGCATGGGAGTATCAATTTTCAATATAACCAGACTCTTACTAATGTCAAGGGGTTCTTTTGCTTGCATACACATGTGCATACAGGTGGTACTCGATTTTTTATCCCATCCAAATAACTATGCCCACTGTCCTTGACAGTCCCTCAGACATCACCCCTGCCAAGTGAGATTTTCAGGTCACATAAATGTTATGACACATTACAATCTAGTCTTGTATTGCAACTACTGACTGGGTCTTGTATTGTATTGCAACTACTGACTTAGTCTTGTATTGCAACTATCGATTGAGTCTTGTCTTCAACCTACCTGAGTCCTGAGTCTTGTATTCAACTTACCTGAGTCGAAAGTCATCTAATAATGAAACTGATAGTGTAAAGTTGGAAGGTTCAATAGACATGGTAGAAACATCAATATATATCAACTGATCTTGGGTCAATGAACGTCGACTGTCTTTATCCATCGGACACAAAGTTCGATTGACAGACTTATAGCGATAACTGTATGAAACAAAAATAATCAAATAAATAAACTATAAATTATTGAATATTCAAATACCTCTATAAATATTATTCATATCAAAATATCATTATCAAAGTTTGGGGGTGAAATTATCAAACTGAAGTTTTAAAAGCTGGGTTGCCAGGCAACGAAACATACGCCTACAGCAGATAAATTGTCAACAAGAGTTGTCGCATATTTTTACTTTTTTCAGTAATGAAACATTTATAATCCACTAAAATCTAATTAAGAGTAACAACTCATTAAGTAATTATCAGAAAACCATTAGAATTTGTTTGGTTTTTATAAAGTTCTGCCCCATGTTAACGTTTAGCATATGAAACATTTAATATCATGGATTAAACTGTTCAAGTCATAAAGATTCATTAAAAATCAATATACTTGTTTGTCTCAAGACCTTAAACTCTGTGTATCAGTCTGAAGTCAAGCGGATGATAACATAAGTCTCTAGAGCGTCACATATTTCAAAGTGATCAAGGGCTATAACTCTGGCAGGAATTATCGGAAATCGCTGAAAATCAATAGAATTCTTTGTCTCATGATCTTAAACACTGTGTATAAATTTAAAGTCAATCGGATATTATCTTTCGCCTCTAGACCATCCACCAGATATTTTGAAGTGATCAAGGGCCATAACTCTGGCAGTAATTTTTGGAAATTGCTGAAAATCAATGGGCTTTTCCGTCTCAGGACCTTAAACACTGTGTATAAATTTAAAGTCAATCGGATATTAACTTTAGCCTCTAGAGCGCCCACAAGCAATTGTGGACGTCTGCCAGCCGGACAGGGGCAACGACAATATCCACATTTCAATGTGGGCGTATACAAAAGGTCACATTCCCATTCGTGACCATTATACTATAAAATCTTAAAATGAGGTATCCAGATAGAGTAGAATTATATTTGATAGAGAATACCCACTGACTTTATACATGTAGTTGAAGCAGAATTAACAAATAATAGATCAGAACGATAACTGTTTGATCTTACTCTAGGTTTATGAAATGAAATGTTTTAAAATCCTGCTGTTTATTCAATGACTATACAATGTGCCTTGCAAGGCCTTCCGTCCCACACCACTGAAGAACTTTCTTGGTCAACAGTCAGCACCAGGATCGAACACGGGACATCCAGGTTTTAGCGACCCAATGTCTGACTCACTGAGCCACCATGGTTCTTTAAAGGTTAATCAAGAGTAGAGTGAAAGAATGACAACTTACTTATAGTTGATTGAGAGTGGAACTTGCCAGGATAATAAACCTTGTTGTTGTCGAACGACAAACATGATAGGGAAACTGTTGTTTACTTTATCACTGGACGTGTGAATTCGAACTGCAGTAGTCTAAAATAACAAGTGGTACAGGCATGTAGCCTACATGTAATGGTATGCACATGTATCAACAAACAAGAACAACCAACTCTTTATGTAAAACTTACATGTATCTTTAATTTTAATTACATGCATTCAGTATGACCAACGATTTTCAGGATGGCTGTCTGGATTATCTGATACATCCTCGGTATCCCCTGTCATATCATTCCTCGTTCCATTCTACTCCATTAATAATATCTCAGAGAAGCCAAAATCTTCAAGTTTCATTGAAATCGGTTGGTAATTGCGGTCTGCAGTCGTGCCACATGAAATGTGTGGTAACCTGATATCTTGGAAACTTTGCATACTCTGAGAGCTTATTATTGTAATCATAATCTGCAATTTTCATTGAAATCGGTTGGTAATTGCGGTCTGTAGTCGTGCCACATGAAACTGCTAACCGGAAGTGGTCAAAACTTAGGCTACTCTGAGATATTATTAATGTAATTATAATCTGAAAGTTTCATTGAAATCGATTGATAATTGCAGTACGGAGACTTACCACATGTAAGAACATCCCCTGAAAAACCCATTTTCATTATTGGTTTGGTTGGGACATATACATCAAGCAAACATTACAATATAGTTCTGTGTGATGTTCAGTTGAAATATTCAACCCAAAAATATATCATGCATAAATCACACATCTCATATGCTAATTAGATCTAAATGGAAGGAAGTCTGTGAAAAATTACCGTGATCAACTTTGTTTATTACAAGTTTGACTAACCTCATTTGTTTCATTGTATGAAAAGACGAATAAATACTGATGATGTCTGTCAATTTGAACATCTTCGTACAAGTTTGAAAAATTTCCTGTAATAACAGTTGTATTCAGATCATTCGATCCATCAAGGTAGTTCATCAAGTCAAAAGATCTAGCACTAGCAGACGACGAGAAATTCATGAAAACGGCTGCCAAAATTAAACAGATCTGCGCCGATTTTTGCAGGCATGATGTCGCCATTTTTCCGTTCTAACCAATAGATGCAATAAATAGATTGTTCTACAATACTTTATAAGCAAATAATTGCTTCCTTAAAATAGAATCAGTTCTATATCGACAAAAACTCTTTCTAGGAAGCATTATATTCCAGCTCTTATATTAACCATCACGTGAAACGTTATAAAAAATGTAAACAAATAAAATGGATTCAGCAATTTTTGAACGGAACGAAATGAAAAGAAAATGTCACAATATCTCATGGCTGCAGACTCGTCAAGTTCATTTTAAGATCATAGACACAACAGTTTGCATGGCGATAATTCATTTTGGATTAACAAAATCTAAATAATGCTAAAAAAAATATAATCACGATTTTGCTTCTTTTCATAAAAAAAAATATCTGTGTTCAATAATTTGTAACATTGAAAATCAATCGAGATTAACAGGTCTCTCGTATGTTTCGTGGCTCAGGTTGCTAATTGTAGGCTACTTGGCGAGGTTCGGGTGTTTCCGGGGTCCAAAATAAGGCGGCTTTATATAAATGAGAATATAGGGGAACCCTAACCCTAACCCTTTTTAGAAGACTGAACTTGGATCCAATTTACCCTTTACCCCTCTTAAAAAGGTTAGGGTTAGGGTTCGGATTTGTATTCCCCTACCCCAACTCATTTATATAAACCGGCCATTTTGGACTTCGGAATACCCGAAATACGTCAGTTTTTATTATGAATTAATACGATTCAATTTCATTGATGCAAAGCATTAATTGTGATATCACATGCCTATATCATTATCTCGCGCTTTGAGTGTCCATCTCATTCAACCATTTGATAATAAAGGATAAAGCAGAAGACCGAACTGTTACACTTTTCTCATAAAAAGTGGTGGGGGGGGGGCTCTACCAGTTCCCCTTTTCAGGGGATGTTAATAAGGGGGACTAGCCATAAATTTCAAGTCTCTACAACCACAGAAACTGACAGGTGCGAAGGGAAAATAGCGTCGAATTTATTAGATTATTCTATAGATTTTTTTAATACAATTATTCATATTAAAGTGACAGAAAATGAATGTACTACTACTTGAACCCCTCTCCATAGGCGTACATTGGTTTAATTGGAATTGAGATGGGCAAAGAAGGGGGTTTTGGTTGCAAAACAATACAATTAATAGGGCGGTGCATACACTACCGGACCCAAAATAACCCCAAACTACCCAAGACAACCTGTATATTTCGAATACAACAACATATTTTTATTGTTTTTTTCAATTTTTTTATATACAGAGATGATTAATATTCCCGAAATTTTACTCTATTTTTTAAAAAAGTTCTGAAAAAAAAACGGGAAATAAATGGAAGATTGCAGCAAGAAAGACAACTCTTATTGCCATACATATTGTTAAATAAACTGTTAAACACTAGTTTTTTTTATGATGTTTTCTAACTTTATATGTATAGGTGATTAATATTCCCTAAATTGTGCTCTATTTTTTTAATAGTTCTGAAAAGAAAACGGAAATAAATTAATCCACTATGGATGCAGACCACCATTAATTTCCCAATTGACTTCAATTTCAATGTTAATTCGTTGACCGGCTTCAAATTTTGCCCAAATTTTCGTTGGGTTGAATGGTTTTCACTACAGACAGAGAAACAAATGGTCATGTCTTTCCATCAAAATTTGTATGACGTTGACCACCAAAATTTTGAGATACACAAACTTAAAGAAGCATACCAAAAACATGTAACTATATCGCCGTACATATTGATCGTAACCAATCCTTCCGGTACACCGAAATAAATAGTTGCTAATACCCTTACGGTATAAGGAATAAATATGCCAAGTTCCAAAACAAAAACACAAATTTGGCATGGCTCTGCCCCTGGGGCCCGGACATGGACATGGACCAATATAAATAGGTCCAACCTTATGTCGCATCATGCCCAAATAGAATAAAATCGGTTACTAACTGCAACCTGTAAACTATTTATAGAAAAAAATATTAACAAAAAAGTGGGTGTAGCACCATCCAAAGGGGGAGAGAGAGAAAGAAATGGGATTTAACGTCCACTCGACACAAACTAGATTATTTAAGGACTAACATGGTTTAATTTTATTTCAATATTCGCTTGCCCGTAGGGGTCTTTAGGGGTCTTTAGCAGTGAGACGAAACTGGAGGACCCGGAGAAAACCCATGAAGTTTGACAGGCGACCATACTGTACCTGTGTTATTTCGCTGTAAATGGGGGTAATATGATGACGAGATGGAAAAATTGACTACCTACATCAAAGCGCAATATTAATTGTTCATGAAGTTAAGTGAATCGTCCAAAGACGTTCACTCTACGATCAGGACTGTTCTCTATGAATATCTTGGCGACATGCTTTTGGTACTGATCATGAAGGGGGTCATTTTATGCACCTCACACACCATCAGGTGGTTCAGTTGTTTTTGCGTCATGGAGTTCATGTGGATATGTCCTGGCGATCAAAATCAGGGGGGGGGGGGCAGAGACATATTCGTCCCCCCACCCTTTCGATTCTAAGTAGGTGGGTGGGGGGGGGGGGCATCCCTCCCCCTAAATCGCGTAGTTTACATTTAAGTACTGATTATCTCGAATTATGGCGGATCGGGATGTTTGCGATATGGGTATTACTTTTTACCGCCGACTACCGCCGACCACCGCCGACTACCGCCGACCAATACTTTTACCGCCGACCGTCGTGAAATTACCGCCGACCAAATACTTGTTACCGCCGACCAAATGCTTAATGATTCCTTGTTACCGCCGACTATATAAAATTAATTAAATTATTAGTGACAAATAAATAGATTTGGTTAAATACACAGAGTTTGATAAAAATATAGATTTTATTATATATAAATATGGTCGACAACCCTAACCCTAACCCTCGCACTAATAGAAGATAGGCCTAAAATGTTATTTATTTATAACCAGTGGCTGAAACAATCTTGATATATTTGCCCTTCAATATCTAAATTGTAGTTTTGTCCTTCCATATTCTTTAAAATATATATGAATGTTTTTCGACATTTGTACGTGATTACACCTCAAATAAAAAATAACATTCTTGTATTCTTTTTTATAAAAAAAAAACAACCGTAAAATAGTCGGCGGTAACAAGGAATCATTAAGCATTTGGTCGGCGGTAACAAGTATTTGGTCGGCGGTAATTATATTACGGTCGAAAGTCATTACAATGCGGTCGGCGGTAAAAAGTATTTGGTCGGCGGTAATTACACGACGGTCGGCGGTAAAAAGCATTTGGTCGGCGGTAGTCGGCGGTGGTCGGCGGTAAAAAGTACCACCGCCACGATATAATTAGATAAGCAAGTGGTTGACTCCACTGAGACGTAAATTACAAGAGACTGGACAATGAAGGCTACAACGGGACTATAATACTTATTGCGTTTTTACAAATTTTAAATTTACTTATTGTTCGATTGGTGGTTGCATTTTGAAAATATTTATTTTTGCATAAATATTTCAATTAATTTTCCAGGTCGTGTTGCAGTTTTATTCTTCTCTTCTTAAAACACCCTGTAATTTATTATAACAAGATAGCCAATAACTTCTCCCTTCACCTGTTGAAAGCAGAGCAGAGGAATAGAAAAAAAACCCAACGAGTAAATTTATTTGTGGATATTGCGCCGTTCTTCTGATATCTCATTGCTTATGGTTGATAAATATGTATTATCTGTAGCCGACGTGGCAGCTTATAGTCAAAAGTAATCCACAAATTAAAGGTTTTTTTGGTTGGCTGGTAAGGTAAGGTTGTCAAATGAAACAAAAGCGAAAAGCAGACAAACCAGCTTGCAGCAATCCAATTTGCAAGCGGATGTTATGTTATATAATAATAATATTTGCCATTCCAAATCAATGATTTACATTCAACTATATCAGGATGCATATCAGGATGGGTATTAGAAAGTATCCGACTCTATTCAGTAGTGAGGCTACTCCACTTTCGTACACCTACAGTGATTTCTGTTATTGTAGAGACTTCAAATTTTCAGATGTGACTACTAATTATAGGTCAAATAAGTGCCCTACTAGGTCATCTCATCCAAATTCTTCGACATTGAAAACACAAATTATTTGTCAATTAAAATCAACATTGATGTTGTGATCTTACCGGGAAAAGATGGGCTTCTGATATCCAATATTTAAGACAAAATAAACATTTTACCATTGGTACATGAATCGTGTACCATAATGCATTTCAGCACCATTTGTAACAAGGGACTCAAAGAACGAGGCTAGACATATTCCACTAGTCATGTCAATTAAACAGGGACGTTATATTCTTATCTGGAGAGCATGGGCAGTAAAGTAAATACTATCGGTGTAGACTGGAATAACCAGATGTTTGAGATTGCCATTCGATTGAGACTTCTGGCATATTTCACCGAACATAACTGATTTGAAATTAGAGTAAAAACAGAAACGATTGAATGTAAATCAGTTTATATACATTCATATTACATTATTATATGCGTTGCGACCCATTTGTGTCGATTTCTACGTCCAAAATATTAGCAATTTACCTCCTTTAAAGATGACTACAAGTTGCAAGTACGGTAGGCCTACTCATTTTGGAAATGAAATGAAATGGGAATAAACTGTAAATATGGAAAAACAGCTTCTTATTTATTTGGGCGACGGTACGAAGAGTATTCGCCCAAATAAATCAGTAGCTGTTCTTCCATATAGTTTATTGCTCTATCCAGTTACTAAATGCCTCTCAAAGATTATGAAATGAAATGGGGTTTAACGTCCTACTGGGCTGATGAAGACGGGCATATGCCAAACAGTGTGCTATGAGGGAAATTTTGCCCGGACAGCGACACTAAGGCCTACTCTTATATCAAATTCTAACTGTCAAGGGATCTTTTACATGCACGCCAATGTATACACAGGACCTCGGTTTTTCGTCCCACCCACACGACTAGACAGCTGTCCTTGTCAGGCCCTCAGTCCTGCATCACTGACAGGGGGGAAACCAGACCGGAAAATCTGGATGAACTTTCTTGGCCAATGCAGGGATCGAACACCCGACCTCCAGGCTAGCAAGCCAGCGTCTTACCCACTTAGCCACGTTATCCCCGTGTTGAAAAGGAAGTCACAGGACCAGGTGAGTATTGATAATCATGAGGCTGACCTTAAAAATATCTTTGTTTCGCCTAACGCGACCGACTAACTAAAACCACCCCCGACTTAAATTATTTTATTGCACTTTTTCGCGATCTTTTTATTTTATTTTGTGTGTCAACCTGAAATATATCACGGGAGTTATTTCCCTTTACTATGGCTATGGTTTGATTCATTATTGAAACTGGTTGATCAAGACGAAAGCGTCATAGGTGTCGCTTCTCAACAAAATGGTTGCAGACGAAAGCACGTCCATTCCCACGAAATGATTCTGCCTCTATGTCTGTGGGGCGTCGTTTTAAACATGACGACGATATTTTCAATATCCGTTTTCGAGAAAAATAAAGGCACAACCCGCACGATCGTTAAAAACGTGTTGAGGGAGTTTCAAACGTGAGTTTGTCGCAATTTGTGTGCGAGTCGTGCATCAAGAAAAATCCCGATGTCATTGATTTGTTTGCCAATAAAAGAAGACGAATGTTTGCACCCGGAAAATTATCAAGCTGTCAAATTAGCTCTTAAAAAAAAGAAATCTGAAAAAAAAACCCGACCTACCGACCCTTCACCTCGATTGTGGGTCGGGTTTGGTGAAACAAAGATATTTTTAAGGTCAGCCTGATGTGCAGACATCAACACCAACCATTTGTCAGCAGATGTCAAGATTTGGTAAAAGGAAAAGCTAGAGCATGTCTGAATAGAGGAAACTCACACTTTGGGTCTAGCCCTATATTTATATCAATGGAGGAAACCCACAGTCTAGGTCTATGTAGACGAGACTTTGTAGCTTGATTCAACTTGTATTATATACCGGTACCCTACATGTAACTACCAAGGTATATTGTTATACAAATGGTGAACTAACCTAAAAATTGACAAATAATATTAATTTTAAATAATGTAATGATTATTTTTTTGAATAACTGGTTTGTTTTGTTTGAAATTATTTCAGGTAGAAATATTCAAGATGGAAGAGAATGGTCACATTAATCAGAATCAGTCAAATATGGAAATTCCTGAAATTCAACAACAATCAAATAATCCAAATAACGAAAATATTCTCATTATAATGGAGAATGAAAATGGTGGAAATACAACCTTATCCCCGGTAGAATATACAGAATCTGTGCAGACGGTCAGCAGTAATCCAATGACAGTCACCATCTCAGACACTCATGCTGTCTTCGCACAACCGATGGCTATGGAAGATTATCGTGAAACAACGATCGATTCACAAGGAAAGACTGTTGATATTGGTAATATCACTGGAACGAAATGTCTAGTTTGCGAGGATCGTGCGTCTGGATATCATTATTCCGTGTTTTCGTGTGAAGGTTGTAAGGGATTTTTTAAGCGTACCGTACAGAAAGGCTTGACCTACGTGTGTCGAGAACAAGGAAACTGTGTTATTAACAAATCTACGAGAAATAGTTGCCAACATTGTAGATATAATAAATGCACGCAGATGGGCATGAAGAAAGAGGGTAAGATGGAGGTTATTTTTATCTCTATTGATATAAAGGGCGGCATATTCCCAGCATTGTTACTTAGTTCTTCAACCAGACACTCCTCCATCCTACACCACTGACACGGTTAATCACCGCGACTCTACTCTGTTTCTTGCTAGGCTCCCCATCCTACACCACTGACCAGGGTAAACACCACGACTCTACACTCTTCCTTGCTAGGCCCTGCATCCTACACCACTGACAAGGAAAATCACCACGACTCTACGCTGTGTTCTAGGCCCTCCATCCTACATCACTGACACGGTTAATCACCATGACTCTACACTCTTCCTTGCTAGGCCTTCCATCCTACACCACTGACAAGGGTAAACACCATACTCTACACTCTTCCTTGATGGACTCTCCAAGGGTAATCACCACACTCAAAAATCCTGTGAAATTTTATTGGTCAACACCGGGATCGAACCGAGGGTGTCCTGCCTGGTTAGTTAGCTGGAACCTTAATCACTGAGCCACTGACTGTGGCTCCCATTTAAAACTACATTTACCAATATTTTATCAGGTTTTTAATACATGTGATATTAATTCAATATCAGCTGGTATCTCAAGATTATTTCAATTTAATATTTGAAAATCCTAATGATTTAGAATATTAGTACATGTATAGTAGATGGCATGGGGTATATGATGTGACCACTTGCACTCTCCCACTGTTTAAAACGTTAACACTGTATCATAAGGCCTGTCATTGGGTCAACTGGTGTGGTTTCGAATCCCCGGTTGTACGTGACAAGGAGTAGGGTCACCTGTCTAACCTCATGGGTTTTCTCCGGATCCTCCGGTTTCCTCCCACTGCTAAAGACCCCTACGCTCAAGCGAATTATTGAAATAAAATTAAACCATATGTTAGTTCCGAAATGACCTAGTTTGTGTCGAGTGGACGTTAAACCCCATTTCTTTCTCTCCGTAAATGAAATGAAATAGGCTTCTGAACAACTGGCGTAATGTGGATAGGATACCGTAAAACACAATAGATGTATAAATTGAAAGTAGACTCAGTTGACTTGTGATCAAATCATTACTTGTCCAAAAAGCCACTGAAGACAGATTGATATTTATTTTGTTATTTTCAGCGGTTCGTGAAGACCGATCACCAGGAGGGAAGCACCGGCACAAGCGCCAACGAACAGAAGAAATGGCAGGTTGTGTGATGCCAGACGGTACTTTGGCAGCTGTTCCAAATAAAGACGAATTTCAAGATACGATTATTGAAACATTGGTTAACGCTCAACCAGATTATTTTCCTAAATTAGACAGTAAGTTACATTTGAACATCTACACCTGAAGTCACAGTACATATAAGTTACACCCAGGCATCGATATTTCCGCGCAGATGCGCACGGCGTGCGCAGGCACATTTGGTTTAAAAAAAAATTTTGCAGGCACATTTTTAAAGATGTAGCCACGGCGGGCGGCGCCTGCGCCCGGCACTATTTTTTGCCGCCCAGCACAAAGAAAAAATCGAAGAAAGCCGCCCAGTCGTATTTAAACCCCTTCGTCCTTCTCTGTACACAAACGCGGCGCTCAAAATTTACCACGGCAATTAAACGGCAAAGCCATGGTAAAAGTAAAAGCCGACGTACGCAAACCATGTCTGTCACGGCATAATTTTTTTTTGTTTGTCGTAGTAGACCCTATCATCCCAAATTAGTTTAAAGAAAGATGTATTGGTATTTTGTTTATTTATACTTAGAAGATGTGTAGGCTTAGGTATATTCATTTTACAATTATTCTACGGTCTTTATAATATTTGTTTATTTGCCGTAAATAGGTCACCCAGACCAATTTACGGTACTCCAATGTTACAGGTTTGAATGTCGTAATTGTCCAACACGTGCCTGCAAATTTTCATGATGTTTCTTATTTTATTTCTTACCTGTGTTGACCGTGGATTTGCTACGGCCCGAGAGTAGGACTAGGAGGACGATGAGAGCTTTCTCAGTTTCTGCCTGACCTGATTCTCATTCCACCGTAATAATAATAATATTCGTGAGACACGTACAACAACTTTACAAATAAGTCAAATAATACAACGTGTTTTAATTATCAATATCTACCTGTTGTCATAATTCGTTGTACTCAAATAAAACACAAACACCGTTTTAAGAATCGTTTTCATTTTTAATCTCAAAGTAATAAAGTAATATTTGAAAAAAAAAAACCCAACAAAATAACAAATGCCTAAAGGTCCTCAACTATCCAGAGAAACAGAGTGGGGCGGGACAATTTTATGCTCGGTCGGGTGGTGTCAAAAAGTTTTTAGATCCCTGTATCATTGATGAAAATTAAGTGAATTTAGTAAAATTTGAATATATAAATGGAAATTTGATTTGCACTGAACCAAATACAAAAGGCAGCAGATGCTCTGAAAATACACCAACAAGGGTTTAATTTTCATAAAAGACCACGCCCCCCTCCCAAAAATTTTTTTGCCTCGCTCCGCTCCCCAGATATATTTATACACCACTCACCAAATCATGGCTACATCCCTGTGTTTCAGTATGACCCTGCAGGCACATTTTCAAGTGTGTGCGCAGGCACACTCAACTTTTATAGAGCCCTGGTTACACCTGAACTCCATGATAATCTCCTACCAGTCTTTTTTGATATCAAAAAATATCAACACAAGTTGATAAAGTAACAAAAAACGAGGCTCTGCCGAACTTTTTTTTACTTTATATTTTTTGATATCAAAAAAGACGAGTAGGAGATTTTATTTATCACCCAATCCCTTCTTACATGCACAAATAGATAAATATAATTCTTTGCTGTAGATTTCACTTTTACTGAACATTACGGGCGACGTAGTGATACATCATTTTTTGACAGCAATTCAACCATTGCAAAGTCCTTTATATTGACCCAGTGTTTCCATCAAGGTCAATTGAATAATAATAGTTCATTTTTAATTTAAAAAAAGGTACTTTTAATAATAAATGAACTGTTCTTTGAAAATAAAAAAAAAGTAGTTCCTTTTCAACTGACCAATCAAATTCATGTAAAGGAGATATTGCAGTAGTTTATGAAATATATCACACAAGCGATATCTACTGTAGAATGTATTATTGGGTGATAAATGTATATACACGACTCACAGTAATATTTATTCGCCTACAATTTTTCATTGACTTTA
The DNA here is from genome assembly GCF_932274485.2 of Patella vulgata. Classification (NCBI taxonomy): domain Eukaryota; kingdom Metazoa; phylum Mollusca; class Gastropoda; family Patellidae; genus Patella; species Patella vulgata. Next base: position 1,166,442 of record NC_065886.2, on the reverse strand, counting down.
AAAAAAAAAAAATGTTCAAAGATATCAATGTTACACCGTTCAGTTTGAATTACGTGAAAATCTGACCGAAACTTCCCCAAAAAATGGCCTCTCCTCTTTATGAAAAAAAATATGAAATATGTATACCAAGGTTGTGGACCCGCTAGAGGACACATTTTTTGTCCAATACAGTTGAAACTTAATATTATATCAAAAGATCTTGGATGAGTTTGATTTTGGTGCATATTGGAACTTCAATGTTCCCTGAATTTTACACAAAATATTGAAGATAAGTATGACATGTACTAAACTATAACAGTAAATCATAAATCAGTTTTTATACGCCCACATTGAAATGTGGTCGTATATTGTTGTCGCCCCCCCCCCCCCTCGGTCCGTCGGTCTGTCCGGCGTTCACAATTGCTTGAGGACATTCTAGAGGCTAAATTTAATATCGGATTGACTTGAAATTTATACACAGTGTTTAAGGTCATGATCAGACGACGAATCCTATTGATTTTCAACGATTTCTGATAATTACTGCCAGAGTTATGGCCCTTGATCACTATGAAAAATCTTGAGGAGGTGCAAAGAGGCTAAAGTTAATATCCGACTGCTAAAAAATAATACTATTAATAGCACTCGTCGTAGTCATACGGCAAAGTCAACGGACCTGGTTCTGACTTTAGCTATTGTTAATCCAATCTAAATACTTCTCGGCATTTCTAACTATATTCTACCGTGTTTATTATTTACTTAAAAACGTAACCACCATTCAAAATATAATCATAAAGGCTAGAAAATGACATTATTCTTGATTCGTTACGACATTCAACACGTTTCATATCTTGTAATTTCTCGCAAGAATTCTACTTTGGTTTTTATACGCCCACATTGAAATGTGGTCGTATATTGTCGTCGCCGCCGTCCGTCCGGCGTCCACAATTGCTTGTGGACGCTCTAGAGGCTTAAGTTAATATCCGATTGACTTTAAATTTATACACAGTGTTTAAGGTCATGAGACGAAGAAGCCTATTGATTACTGCCAGAGTTATGCCCTTGATCACTTCAAAAAATCTTGTGGACGCTCTACAGGCCAAAGTTTATATCCGATTGACTTTAAATTTATACACAGTGTTGAAGGTCATAAGACGAAGAAGCCTATTGATTTTCAGCGATTTCCGATAATTACTGCCAGAGTTATGGCCCTTGATCACTTAAAAAAATCTTGTGGACGCTCTACAGGTCAAAGTTAATATCTGATTGACTTTAAATTTATACACAGTGTTTAAGGTCATGAGAAAATGAAGCCTATTGATTTTCAGCGATTTCAGATAATTACTGCCAGAGTTATGGCCCTTGATCACTTTAAAAAATCTTGTGGACGCTCTAGAGGCTAAAGTTAATATCCGATTGACTTTAAATGTATACACAGTGTTTAAGGTCATGAGACAAAGAAGTCTATTCATTTTTAGCGATTTTCGATAATTACTGCCAGTGTTATGGCGCTTGATTAATTCAAAAAATCTTGTGGACTCTCTAAAGGCCAAAGTTAATATCCGATTGACTTTAAATTTATACACAGTGTTTAAGGTCCTGAGACGAACAAGCCTATTGATTTTCAGCGATTTCAGATAATTACTGCCAGAGTTATGGCCCTTGATCACTTTGAAAAATCTTGTGGACGCTCTAGAGGCTAAAGTTAATATCCGATTGACTTTAAATTTATACACAGTGTTTAAGGTCATGAGACAAAGAAGTCTATTCATTTTTAGCGATTTTCGATAATTACTGCCAGTGTTATGGCCCTTGATCACTTCAAAAAATCTTGTGGACGCTCTAAAGACCAAAGTTAATATCCGATTGACTTTAAATTTATACACAGTGTTTAAGGTCATGAGACAAAGAAGTCTATTCATTTTCAGTGATTTTCGATAATTACTGTCACAGTTATGGCCCTTGATCACTTTGAAAAATCTTGTTATGCTCTAGAGGTTAAAGTTATCATCCGATTGACTTCAGATTGATACACAGAGTTTAAGAGCTTGAGACAAACAAGTATATTGATTTTCAATGAATTTTTATGACTTTAACAGCTAAATCCATGATATTAAAAGTTTTGTATACTAAACGTTAGCATGGGGCAAAACTTTATAAAAACCAAACAAATTCTAACGGTTTTCTGATACATTGTAATTACATCATGAGTTGTTACTCTTAATCAGATTTTAGTGTATTATAAATGTTTCATTACCGAAAAAAGTAAAACTATGCGACAACACTTATTGACTGCCCGGACGATTTAGCTGCTGTGGGCGGATGTTTCGTTGCCTGGCAACCTATCTTTAGTTAAATTAACCAATCATAAAAATTCTACTTGCAAGCGAGGAATTATTTCTTTTTTGTCCAATCAATAGACGCCTTCCAATTTACTTTATTCTATTCTTAGTAACATTGTGTAATCGTAATATTATTGCCATCTGTCACGTACACGTACGAAGGGGGTATATCATAGTAGATATATATTGAATTAAAAAATGTTTTAAATGAACCAAGTTAACCAGGTTAACAAATAAATATGGCCTTGGATAGTTTAAATTTTCATTAAAGAATTGTACATGTCTATGAAAAAATTCCTGAAATTTTTGCGCATGTAATGCTTTTTAGACGATAATAGCGTGCGCACGAGTAATGACTCACACCCCCTGACAAACTCTGTTTTATGTTTAAAATTGATACCATACAGTTAAACGGTTACTAACCGGTTAATAGCTACAGTTATTCGAATAACAAAAAGTCCTAACCGTAGGAGCACTAGTTTTCTCCGGGTTCTCCGGTTTCCTCCCACTGATAAAGACCCCTACATGCGAATTGTTGAAATAAAATTGAACCATGTGTTAGTCCTAAAATGACCTAGAAATTAAACACTTTTAAATTGGACTCACACTCATTATTAAAATTGAATGGTCAGCTTTAAACTGGACAGAAATACAAATTAAATGATTTATGGTGATTTTAAACAGTTTTTATGAATTTTTAAACAAATATTGGATACTAAACAAATGTGAAAGAAATCAGTGCTAGATACACAAGATTAAATGATACTCATATTACAGTGCTACAGGTCACAGTTTTTATTCAATTTTGATGAAACTTAAGATATAGGTCTATCTCCCAAAGATCTGGTCTGGTCTGAGTGTGCCGTTCAAAATTTCGCGGCATACCTTGTAGGTTTTCTCCAGTTTCCTCCCACTGCTAAAGACCTGTAAACGCAAGCGAATTATTGAAATAAGATTGAACCATATGTTAGTCCCGAAATGACCTGGTTTGTGTTGAGCTCTCTCTTTCTTTCTCACTCTCTCTCTGGCCAATACAGTATGGTTATTATTATTATTTCAGAGGCTATTAATGGATCATCTATAAGTGTGAATGAGTTAATGCAGTATGGTTATTCAGAGTTGAAATATATTATAGAGTGGGCCAAGAAAGTACCAGGTAGGTCTCTACATTACTAATGATGTATGGGATGAGGTAATTGACCAACCATCTTCACATGTATGGGTGGTGCGTTGGTATCAAAAGCAAACAAATGAAATGAAATGGGGTTTAACGTCCTACTGTTCTGCTCCTATACTGGGCTAATGAAGACGGGCATACGCCATACAGTGTGCTATGAGGGAAATTTTGCCCGGGCAGCGGCACTATCGTCTACTCTTATATCGAATTCCAACTGCCAAGGGATCTTTTATGTGGATTCCAATGTATACACGGGACCTCAGTTTTTCATATCATCCGAAGGCCTAGACAGCTGTCCTTGTCAGGCTCCCTGTTCTGCACCACTGACAAGGGGAAAACACGTCGGAAAATCGGAATGAACTTTCTCGGCCAATGCAGGGATCAAACACCCGACCTCCAGTCTAGCAAGCCAGCGGCTTAACCACCTAGCCACCGTGGTTCCCCAAAAGCAAAGGTCCATCAGTTTCCATATTTGAGTGGTAAGGAAACGAGCACCTAGTTCGGATGAAATGGAAAAAAGACTTCCAATCTAATATGTAACAGTATTTTCTTGTCTCGTAGCAGACTGCATGGCGTACACTCGCCTTCAATAGTATTTTCTCGTTTTGTAGCAGGCCTCGTGGCGTACACCCGTCTGGTTGGTGCCGAAAGTCCATCATATGTCAGTTTGTTTCCTAAAGAAGTTGTTGTGTAGTTGGGGCGTTAAGTTACCGACTGTCATGTTTATATACGTAATTGAATTAAACGAAGAATAGGTGAAAATGTTACTCTCCTTCCTGCCATGACACATGTGGTCATAAAAGACACAATAATGGTCGTTAATAGGGTTGTCGAGTGGTCTAGGGTTGTCAAGTGGTTGTATGCATGTGCATGTGCTTTATATTATAAGGTCCATCATTGAGTCAAGCGTTGTGGTTTCAATTCCAGGCTTGTATGTAACAAGGAGACGTGTTGCACTGTAATCGGGGTATCATTTAATCTTGTGTATTTAGCACTAATTTCTTTCACATTCATTCAATATCAAATCTTTGTTAAATATCACCCAAAATCATCTAATTTGTACTTGTGTCCAGTTTAAAGCTGACTATTCAATTTTGATAATGAATGTTCAATTTACAAGCGTTTAATTTCTTGAATTGGACACTCATTATCAAAATTAATCAGTCAGCTTTAAACTTGACACAAGTACAAATTAGATGAATTTTACAAATTTTTAAACAGAGATTTGATATTAAATGAATGTGAAAGAAATTAGTGCTAGATACACAAGATTAAATGTTACCCGGGTTACAGTGTTGTCTGTCCAACGTCTTGAATTTTCTCCAGTTTCCTCCCACAACTAAAGACCCCTATGCAAAGGCAAATTATTGAAATAAAATTGAACCATCTCTCTCTCTCTCTCTCTCACAGGGGGGTTGGGTGGCTGAATGGTTAGTGTGCGCGCGCTGTATCATAAAGTCTGTCATTGAGTCGACTGGCGTGGTTTCGAATTCTTGGTTGTACGTGACAAGGAGTAGGGTCGCCTGTCCAACCTCGTGGGTTTTCTCCGGGTCCTCCGGTTTCCTCCCACTGCTAAAGACCCCTATGCGCAAGCGAATTATTGAAATAAAATTAAACCATATGTTAGTCCCGAAATGACCTAGTTTGTGTCGAGTGGAGTTAAACCCCATTTCTCTCTCTCTCTCTCTCTCTCTCTCTCTCTCTCTCTCTCTCTCTCTCTCTCTCTCAGAGGATTACTGCACCATCCATTACTACATCCTATATATATAATATATACACCCATTACTACCTTATTTTACGTGCTGGTATTTTACCTGCTGGTATTTTACCTGCTGGTATTTACAGGCTTCCAGGAACTTAGTATGGAAGATCAGATGTGTCTATTAAAATCATCTTTTATGGAATTAAACGTGCTACGACTGGCTTACAGGTAAGCATAGTCTGTCTCATACACAACACTTGTCACAGCATATACCTAGAATATTCCTCGGATTCAATAATTGAGAGGAATTTGATTCCATGGCTGATTTAGGTGGATTGGAAGTTTTAAAACTTGGAGATTGTTCATTGGGACTTTGAGTGCCACTGTATTGTTTTTTTCTCTTGGTCAAGTAATAACAATTATAACCATTTATCTGCTGAAAAACAACAGAGAAAGGGACCAGTGTGCAAGGAAATAGATGTGAAGCCTCTTGTACACAAGTACCGTCCCTATATTATCTATTGTACACAAGGCCCAAGTACATTTCCTTATTATCTATTGTACAGAAACTTGGAATTCATATACATTTGAACCACATGACAAAATGTGCATAAGATGTTTTGTAGTTCAATATAACACTTGTAGAAGGAGGAGTTGAACTGCTTATTAATGTGATAAACAAATTGAATACAAGAAATAGAGAAAGCAAACCGTGATTACATCTTGTATAGTTTAAGCTTTGATTATCATGTATTTTAAATTACAGATCAATGAATCTGGGTAATTGTATTAAGTTTGCCGAGGGTGTGGTCATTCCTATTGATGTGGCTCAAGGTATGGGCTGGGGTAAAGAATTAATCAACGCTACCATGGAATTCACAGGACGACTTCAAGAATTAAAAATTGATAGAACAGAATTCTGTATAATAAACGCCATTGTTCTCACATTTCCAGGTGAGTGTCTTATTTAATCAGTATTCTCCCTATATGACAATAAGTATTCCCTATTTGACAGTAAGGATTCTCTATTTGACAAGAATTATTCCCTATTTGACAGTAGGTATTCCCTATTTGACAGTAAGTATTCCCTAATTTGATAGTAATTATTCCCTATTTGACAGTAGGTATTCCCTATTTGACAGTAAGTATTCCCTAATTTGACAGTAATTATTCCCTATTTGACAGTAAGAAAATCTCAAGTAAATATTAATTTATAAAAAAAGTAATGATTATTATCTTTTTTTCTTTAAAATGGTCTTTTCAATATTTGTTTTACAGATGCTGTTGGTATCCAAGACAAATTCAGCGTGTTGGGTCTCCAAACCAAAATATTAGACACCCTTAGACGATACACCTTACATAACTACCCAAATGAAACACGTCGCTATGGTAAAACGTTGCTACGGTTACCATCGTTAAGGACAGTTAGTGCTAAAGCAGCCGAGAAGTTTTTGTCGTTGACTGTAGATGGTTCAATTCAACTCAATGATCTGGTATTTGAGATGATCACGTGATCAGTGAATTGGCCAATAACCATTTTGAGCTCTTATCAAGAATGTTTAATTTTACTTTTGTATAAATGGACATTGTACGGTTATTGTAGGGTTATTTTATATTTAGCTTTGTTTGTTTCATTTTAACCCATCGAGCCAACGACCCAAAAAATTGATGATGTCACTTTTCATGGGCAGACAATCAGTGTGGAATATTATCAGTGGTTTAACGCATGCGCGTGAAATCAGGAGGTCTGTCATTGAGTAAAGTGGCGTGGTTTCGATTCCCTGCTTGAATGTGACAGAGAGTAGAGCCACGTGTCTAACCTCATGGGTTTGTTTTCTCTGAGTCCTTCGGTTTCCTCCCACTGCTAAAGATCCCTACGCGCAATCGAATTATAGAAATAAAATTGAATCATATATTAGTCTCCAAATGACCTAGTTTGTGTGTCGTTATACAGATCATTATTATTATTATTATCAATATTTTTATTATTATTATTCAGTAAATATTGGTATTCAGTAAATATTATTACTGTTTCTTACAATTATAGAATCGAATTATAGAAATAAAATTGAATCATATATTAGTCTCGAAATGACCTAGTTTGTGTGTCGTTGTACAGAATGTTATTATTATTATTATTATCAATTTTATTATTATTATTATTCAGTAAATATTATTACTGTTTCTTACAATTACTTGATAAAGTCTAAGGATTCCTAGTTGAAACTTCCTAATAAACAGTAATTTCTTAATAAAACAGTAATTTTCATAATAAACAGTAATTTCTTAATAAACAGTAATTTCTTAATAAACAGTAATTTCTTAATAAACAGTAATTTCCTAATAAACAGTAATTTCCTAATTTACTAATAAACAGTAATTTCCTAATAAACAGTAATTTTCTAATAAACAGTAATTTCCTATTAAACAGTAATTTACTAATAAACAATAATTTTCTAATAAACAGTAATTTACTAATAAACAGTAATTTACTAATAAACAGTAATTTACTAATAAACAGTAATTTCATAAGATTGTGTGGTGTATTTCCAGTTTTAAGTTTTAAATGCCATTGGGCGGAGAAGGAGAAGGAGAGGAGGCTTACAACCTCTCGGTCCTTTCTACTCTTTCATTTCATGTAAAGATGCATTATGTAAGAGCAAATCTGTCTATTGCAGGTCTTTATAATTTGGCTTCAAATGTTTTATAATTTATTATTTAGACATTTAATCACATGGTAGGGTGACCCATGTACTCACAGAAATACAGTCCACCGCTGATAGTTTGAGAGTACCACTGAAGCGTGCACATTCGCCGTGCCGAGACCAACTTTCTGACAGTATGATACTATAAATAGCCATGGCGCGTGCAATTCTCTACAAATCTATCAACTATTACAGCCGTAAAATATTTATTGTTGACGATTTTGAATAGCAGTAAAATTAAGCTTCTTGGTTATTACAGCAGATTTAGAAATTACGTTCGTTTCATTTTTTAAATCGCTTTATCATTAACTGTACCGTTAAGAGCGGCATCTTTTGGTTTAGTACAAATAATATCTCTGAATCACTCGGATTAGACAGGAACATGATACTAGCAGTAGTTTCATTTTACTTTTACAAGCTTCTTAAAACGATTGTTGAGCTACCTAACGTGCTTATTTCTAAATTCAATTTCTTGTTCTAGCTTTCTGTTATGTTTCGTAAAAAAGTAGTCTTGATTATCCCGACCTGTCAATCAGACGTAGAATGGTCGATAGACTGGTTAAGCGAGACTAATTTCAAAACAAGGGCACGTAACCTATCTTTTACTCAAAAGTGTCTGGATGTTATGGACGACTCTTGGAACCAGTTTTCAGTCTATTATTTATACGTGATTAATGGTCATAGCTTATTAAGTACAACATGATCGTTTATTTAGTGACTATAATTGTGTGAAACTGATTTGAGGCTTGGCATATATATAAATATTGTGGCGTAATTGTCGAGATATATGGAGATATTTATTTATGGTGGGTCACCCTACACATGGCAAGCCCATAATCAACTCTCTAGATTATCCGATGGATTGCAATTTCGAGTTGTCTGAAACACGGCAATCAAGACTATACTGTCAGCACTTCAAAGGTTCATAGTTTTCGCTCACAAACCCGTAATTTGTTTGACTGAAGTGTTCAATATAAGTTTGTTTCATTATTATCTATTGGGGTGACAGATTTTTATTCATATGACAGACCCAAAATCAACTCTTTAGACCATTGGATGGTCAATTATTTAGACATTTATTCACTTGACGAGCCGATAATCAACTCTCTAGATCATTGGATGATGGATATTTTAACGGAATGAAACATGATCGTCATTTATTTTAAACATTATTTATCAATGTTTAGTGTTGATGATTAACAAGTACCGTGGTTAGGATAATAAACAGTCTATTCACACATCTTGTCAAAACTACAAACAGTGATAACTTGGCTTAGAATAGTGTTATTTGAATAACATTTTCAATATATTCATTTTGCATTATCAGCATTTGAACTATTTTAGAAAAACCAGTCAATTCTTTAGCTAAATCTTACATAATGCATCTATGATATATTTCTACAGGGGGTTGTGGGATTTCTTCAGACCCCTACGTGCAAGCAAATTATTGAAATAAAATGGAGCCATATGTTAGTCTCGAAATGACCTAGTTTGTGTCGAGTGGTTCTCTCTTTATGTAAATTTTTACACAGCTGTACAAAGCTATCGTTTATGTGTCTAATTATTGCTTTTTGTGTTGTGTATAATAAATATTTCCAATGGTGGAGGAGGTATATTAGATTGTCACTTGTGCCTGAATGTATAAATATTTATAAATGTTCATCCAGATTTGATTTGTTATATGGTTTTTGATTGGTCATGGAAAATCTGTTAGCCAATCATAATTTGAAGCATGATGATACTCAGTTCAGGAGGGGTTTTGTTGTTACATGCAGGATCAGGAATCCAAGGGACTTTGGTTTAGTGGGTTAATTGTCATGGTGTATAACACATTATGATAGAACAGTTTTAATCGATCATCCCTTATAACACGTTATAGTCTATAACACATTATTGTGTATAACACATTATGATAGAATAGTTTTAATCGATCATCGCTTATAACACATATGGTGTATAACACATATGGTGTATAACACATTATGATAGAACAGTTTTAATGGATCATTGCTTATAACACATTATGGTGTATAACACGTTATAGTGTATAACACATCACGGTGTATAACACATTATGATAGAACACATTATGGTGTACAACACGTTATAGTGTATAACACATTATGGGGGAACAGTTTAATCGATCATCGCTTATAACACGTTATGATGTATAACACATTATGTGTATAACATATTATGGTGTATAACACATTATGATAGAACAGTTTTAATCAATCACCAGTTATAACACATGATGTATAACACATTATGATGTATAACACATTATGATGTATAACACATTATGATAGAACAGTTTTAATCGATCATCGCCTATAACACGTTATGATAGAACAGTTTTAATCAGCCATTGCTTATAACACTAATATTATAGTGTATAACACATCATGGAAGGATAGAGTTATAATATATAATATATTATGGTATGATAGAGTTGTGATTGTTTGTAAGGATAGATTTAATCTATGTTTGAGGACAGTATATAATCTAGTGATTATTACATGTTATAATAGATTAAATATGGTTTAATCGTTGGCTTGTTAATTTACATGGTTGAACAGATCCAGTGTTCAAACACTGGCCTAGCCCTTTGGTCTTACTCCCATGACGGCCTGTTCAAACACTGGCCTAGTCCTTTGGTCTTACTCCCATGACGGCCTGTTCAAACACTGGCCTAGCCCTTTGGTCTTACTCCCATGACGGCCTGTTCAAACACTGGCCTAGTCCTTTGGTCTTACTCCCATGACGGCCTGTTCAAACACTGGCCTAGCCCTTTGGTCTTACTCCCATGACGGCCTGTTCAAACACTGGCCTAGCCCTTTGGTCTTACTCCCATGACGGCCTGTTCAAACACTGGCCAGTCCTTTGGTCTTACTCCCATGACGGCCTGTTCAAACACTGGCCTAGCCCTTTGGTCTTACTCCCATGACGGCCTGTTCAAACACTGGCCTAGTCCTTTGGTCTTACTCCCATGACGGCCTGTTCAAACACTGGCCTAGCCCTTTGGTCTTACTCCCATGACGGCCTGTTCAAACACTGGCCTAGTCCTTTGGTCTTACTCCCATGACGGCCTGTTCAAACACTGGCCTAGCCCTTTGGTCTTACTCCCATGACGGCCTGTTCAAACACTGGCCTAGCCCTTTGGTCTTACTCCCATGACGGCCTGTTCAAACCTTCCGCCTTCTGACTTATTGGGGGGGGGGGGGTGGCCGAATGGTTAGCACGTGCATGAATTATCATAAGGCCTGTCATTGAGTCAACTTGCGTGGTTTCGAATCCACGGTTGTATATGACAAGGAGTAGGGTCGCCTGTCCAACCTCGTGGGTTTTCTCTGGGTCCTCCGGTTTCCTCCCACTGCTAAAGACCCCTACGCGCAAGCGAATTGTTGAAATAAAATTGAACCATGTGTTAGTCTCGAAATGACCTAGTTTGTGTTGAGTGGACGTTATAAACCCCATCCTTCTCTCTCTGAATTGTTTGAGAGGAGAATAAAGGGTTCTAGGAGTCTTCCACTCTGTTTTATTCACCGAACCATATCTGTGAATTCTCGTTTAAAGGCTCAATACCACTCTTGTTGTAACTGAATAATATGTCCCAATCTTTATTCTGGTCAACAAATTGTAGGCTACTATTTTACAATATTTCAATTAATTGATGATACAAATGTCATCTTAACACACCTTATTTAAAAATTTTGAAAAATTCAACATAATGGTTTGAAACATCTAACGTAAACCTTTTCAAATGAAACTTCAATTTAAAAATATTTTCGAACCCTCTGGACAAGTAAAATTGGATGTAATGGGTAATTTACACAACAGGTAGGACACTTGAACATCTAATACTTAGAATAATGCTATTATTTATTTTCTGGAGCTTTCAAGCCAGCAAGAGTGTTATTGTCCCTTTAAAGTCTCTGCTCGTCCTTGGGTCTATTTTCAATCCCTTATAAAATATACCGTGGCCGTGTTGAATCCCTAGAAGGAGTACATCTGTCCACAAATGGTTCCAATCGGGATCCACCGCAGATCATATCTAATATGATGTGCACGTAAATTTAAGAAGTTTCGACGATACGTAACCATAGAAGGTAGTTTGTTGACCAGACGTTAAACCCTATTAACATAAATTAACCGTTCAAATTAAACAAAATCAAACTGAGGCCATCTTTCTAACAGACGCAGATCTGTAATGTGCGCAACTGAAATTGTTGAAATCGGGGAAATTATTAAAGTTACTGAAATATTTTATTTAACAATAGGATTATTATTGTTGTATAATACGGTCATATTTACACAAACAAATAAACAAATAAAAACAATGGTGATGAGGCGGTGTATTTTTGGTATGTCAATACTGTTGTTTACAGATGCGGTAGGTGTAATGTCTATACAACACAACTGGGCCATTTGTTTAGAAAAATAGGGTTTTATTATTCAACCGTTTAGCACTTCTTTCATTTCAACATCCCTAGTTCAAAGAATCTGTTAGGCAGACTGACTAAAACATCTGTATTTTATAAAGTGGTGATTGGGACCCACAAAAATAAAACAGATGTTTTTTTGTAAAGCAGTGATCAGGGTGTCAGAATATTTTAATATGAGTTTAATAAAGGCCTAGCTGGAGATAATGTGAGTTTAATAAAGGCCTAGCTGGAGATAATGTGAGTTTAATAAAGGCCTAGACTGGTGAGAATGATAACAAATCTGTTACCAAAACACTTGACAATATCTACCTATATAATTAACCACGTGCAAATATCTATATATATAATTAAACTCTACAAAATCTATAATTATTTCACCTGTAATTAGTTTAGACAGGTAAACAAACCCTCTATTATAATCATCTTAACCTGATAATCACGACTACATCCATCTATAATTATAACACGATCAACCAGTATGATATTACAGAATCTATATAAATATGAGATAAGAGAGGATACCTATTAGAGGTTTACAACCAGAGAGTTTTATTGTTAAAGTCGACATTCAGACTCTTCATATACTTCAGTGATGGTTAAATGATGCGAGTAATGTTCTTCCCTCCTATACATACAACAACAACCTGTTTTATTACAAGACATATTGTCCACGTTTTGTTAAATTTCATATAAAATAAGTTAAATGACCAGTGTTCAGGCAGTAAAACACCTGTAATTATTATTTACCTGAGGTATCTAGACAGGTTAATTGATGTGTGACGTAATACAATGAATCAAGGAACCAGATGTTAACATGTAAAACTGACCAATACCATCTTTTTCTTGGTCAATTCTCATCAAGTTTTAGTTTTATTCTGATCAGGTCTGTGTGGAATGAGGGAGAGAGAGAGAGAGAGAGAGAGATGGGGTTTAACGTCCACTCGACACAAACTAGGGCATTTCGGGACTAACACATGTTTCAATTTTATTTCAATTATTCGCTTGCGCGTATGGGTTTTTAGCAGTGGGAGGAAACCGGAGGACCCTAGGTTGGACATGTGACCCTACTCCTCGTCACGTACAACCGTGGAGTCGAAACCACGCCAGTTGATTCAATGACAGACCTTATGATGCAGCACGCACGTGTTAACCATTCGGCCATCCAGCCCTCCGTTTGAAATGAGGTATTTTTGACATTTGTTACTGGATGAAATGACTAAATTAAAATAAAACTGAACTGTGAATACATATTATGATGTTCAGGTTATTATTAATAAAATATTCAACAATCTGATTAAAAAGATGACACCTGCACAATATTGCACCCATGGGTCACATTATTAAATTCTACAGAAAAGAATTACAATTTTATACACAGTCGGAGCCACGGTGGCTATGTGAGTAAGACGCCGGCTCGCTAGCCTGAAAGTCGCGGGTTCCATCCCAGTGTTGGCCGTGAAAGTTCATCGAAAGTTCACCCTTGTCAGTGGTCTGCTGTTCAGTCGTTCCGATGGGACGACAAACCGAGGTCCTGTGTACATATTGGCGTGCACGTAAAGGATCCATTGACAGTTGGAATTCGATATAAGAGTAGGCCGTAGCGCCGTTGTCAGGACAAAATTTCCCTCATAGCACAGCGTATTGAATATGTCCGTCTTCATTAGCCCGGTCGGAACAGAATAGTAGGACGTTAAACCCCATTTTATTTCATTTATACACAGTCTGGACACCATTAAATAAACTCTGTAATCAAGTCATTTAGGGGTAAAAAATTTGATCGATCGTCTACATAATATGACTTATCATATCTCTGGTGAGACCTATGTTCAGATCAGTCTACATATGATCATATCACCAGTGAGCCCTGTGTTCTAATATGTCTGGGAACGAACGGAACATAAAAATATTTGACGTGATTTTTCGTGCAATCTGGGGCCATAATCCCCGAAGTTAAGGTCCGATACATGTCAATGTCTTTTGGAGATAAACCTATATTTCAAGTTTCGTCAAAAAAGGATAAAAATTGTGACCTGTAGAGTGTACATAAACAAATTTTGGACGGAATCGAGACGGACCGGGACGACGACAATTTACGTTCACATGAAAATGAATAAAAAATGTAAACCGTTTCATAAAATTTCATTTGTTTTTATTTAAATAAAACAAATATAAAATACAAACAATTTTAGTGATAAATAATGAATTATATTTACATACTTAGTTTGAATTCAAATCAATTAATTATAAAACAAAATTATTTCTTTACCGTGGTATTCCCACTTTATAACTGATATTTTAGAAGAAAGAAAACCAAGTCGGTACTAAAACCGAAGCCGGTACCGAAACTCAAGTCGGTACTAAAACCCAAGTCGGTACTAAATAATATATATTCACTGAAAGGAAATATAATTTATTTTTTAGTGATGAGTTAAAAATCGAAAATCCTGTTTAAAATGAACATTTTTCGTATAGGATTTATCACACTTTCACTTCCAAGTCTGTTTACTAAGCTCCTAGTATAATATTACAATATGACCCGTCCTATTATTGTCCTATATTAGACATCCCATGGTGTATTATTGTCCCATATTACACATCCCATGGCGATATTATAACGTTGATTTGAATAGAAATACAATAAGAATGTCGATAATTAAGTTGAATACACGTACACCACTTTTATATCTTATCTGGAAACATGTCCACTCAACGGTCTTCTATAATCCTTGAGTGGCATTTAGTGATTGAGCAGATTAAAAAACACAACACAATTTATATGGAATACAATCACTCTTTTATACACATATAGCACAACACAATTTATATGGAATACAATCACTGGTTTATACACATATAGCACGACGATTGTACTTGATAACGATAAGAGAATACTTGTTGAAACGTCCGTGGTATGTGTCTATAAACCAGTGATTATATTCCATATAAATTGTGTTGTATTTCAATAATATTTAATACTAACATGTATTACAATTATATATACATATTATCACAGTAAAATTATTTATTATTCCAGTATTCACATTATTATTACGTCATATTCTAATTATAGCCCGGACATAATGAAGCTATATATATTAAAAGACCACCTGAACCTAATGTTGGGACCAGCTCAAATTCGCCTACTCCCACGTTAGCCTTAACGGGTAAGCTGGCTAAATTTTTACCTTTTGGACGCCCCGACTTAAAATTACTAGATTATCTGCTTTCTGGAAAGCGTGTTTCGTTTCCTTCTGGTAAACAATTATAACATCATTGGTCAGACAGAATAGTTGGCTGGTAATCTGTGTAGAACCTATATTCTCCTCAGGAATTTTAAACTAGCTCACCTTTAACCATCAGAACAGCGTGCATACTATTCAACAGACGTTTCTATATATAACAGGCATTGTGCCGAGGCCAACGCGATACAATAATATTAGGCATTGCACCGAGGTCGACGCGATATTAATAGATAACAGGCATTGTACCGAGGTCGACGAGTGGATGGTTTGAATTCTTCACACCAAGCACTTACTATGTTGTATAACAGAGTCATCGCGTGTTCTGCTAGGTCATTTCCGCATCTACGACTGGTTGACGGTACCACAATAGACAGTGGATGCTATCCATCTACTGGTATCAGGTCGACGATACTGGAGAAACTAAGAACAAGCTCTCGGTGTGAGATACGTATATATCGCGATCAGATACATATACTTCCAATTCACACATACACATCTTGTGGATTGTGACCAAGGTGTGTCACGTGATAGCTGTCGTCGGGAAATATAGATAAATCATCCACAAATTGATCATTGTCCACGGTGTAACTACCCGATGTTGTCGTGGAATGTCCATCGTCCACGGTGTCTATACTGTACATGTCTATATCGTGGTTATACACGTCACTATTTCTATAATTTATTCTATGATGACGTAATTCCGTCCTTCCACCATATCGTGTATTTATATTGTCATTATATTGATGAAAACCGTCGCCACTCTGTGTAAATATTAAATTATTTTGTTTATTAAAACTTTGAGTCGTTTGTTTATTATTTCGATTATCATATTTATATTTTGAATTGTCTAAATATTGATAATTTTCTGACACATGTTTTAAACAAGGGTCTCGATTGTCATATTTCTCACTATTTGGTGTTAAATTTTCTTTATTTAAACCCGATGGTCTATTTCCGCTAGCCTTGATTTTTAAACTATCCGTGGCATTCACGTTATGTCTGGTATGATGGTGACTAGGCGGTGTCCCGGTTTTAACAGATCTCATCTGTTCGAGTCTAAAATAAGCTGGCGGTTGAATGGAACCTTTAAATGTCATCATCTGTTTTCTCGGACTGTTTGGAACACTTGTGGCACCATCGTCTGGAAAAAAACATTAATAAGGTAACTATTAATAAGGGAGTAAGGAACTGACTCACTAATAACCCCTAACCCCGGTGTTGGTCTTGAGAGTTTCCCCCATTCCATTTCCTGTTATTTTCATTTATTTATAATAACTTTAGATTAATCTCATATTGCTATCTGGAACACCTGTTGTTGTAACGACACGTTCCAGTGATCAAGTCATACATTTGCCATCTTGTATGCATGGACTTTGAGTTTGATCCCGGTTTAAAATTGATGATAGTATCAGGCCCCCCTGTGAAAAAATTTTCGACCATAAATATACATTGTCCGTCAATATTACAGCACCCCTGTGAACACTTATCGCCCCCCCCCACCCCCTCGTTGTTCTGAGCTAGTTAATTGGTACTATATTATGTACACATAACTTGGACCCCTTAAGATCAATCGTAGTATAATATACATATAACTTGGACCCTTTAAATCGATGGTATTAAACGCGGAACCATTCCAGTGTCCATGGCACCGCCCACAACCTATTGTACAAAATCCATATCTACCTTGACCTTCACCTTCACTGGCACCACGTCCACTGTCACACCCATTTGTCTCCCCTGATACACTACTCAACACATCACTCATCTCGGTTTCCTGAACAAAATACAAAAAAATAAAATAAAATAAAATAAATTATCACATGGGATTGGATAATACATCTTATTTCATGAATTCCTCAAGAAATGGCCATGGGACTGGATAATGCATGTTTAAATATAACCCACAGAATTCTAATATCATAAATACCACAAGGAATGGCCAATTTGGTATTCATCATTTTAAATCACGATACATTAACCCACATGATTAAGACAATCATCCTATTAGCTGATGAACCAGAAAGATTTTCCCCTGTAAAAATTACAGACTTAAACCAAGAAATTCGTTTTTATTGATTCAATTAACTGAACCCTGAAACGGTGTTTAGCAGACTATAAAATAACACTTTACAAACAAAGGAATAAAATTCTCAAAGTTTCTGGAAATAATTAATTATACTCGGGATTAAAAGGCGGTTAGTGAATCTATTATAATTATTAGCCGAAATTAAACTGTATATACCAGCATCTTATGTATTCCTTAATCTTTCTGTATCAACTAATTCAATTTAATTAAAACTTGGTGATCAAACGATCGTAGTGTGAATAAGACGGGTTTCTATTCATTTAATAAAACGAACCGACAGTAGATCTAAATTAAACCAATTATTTTTATATAAAAAGGTAAACTCTCTGATTAAACGATGAGTTGATGAAGTAGAAAGCGTACCCCAACAATAACCTTGAACATAACACCACGACAAACAAAAGATTGGTTCGAAACCTTGAAGATAATACACTCGTAGGACAAAAGATTAGAATGGATAAATTAAAAGTACAAACGATGAAAGCATCCCGTAGGTAACAAAACCATTTAGAATAGGCCATTGTCAATAATACGTATTAAATACATGATATAAACAGCAAGAATTGAATCGTATTAGATGCATGAAGTAAAGAACACAGGAATTGAAACGCATGACGTAGTAAACAACACAAGAATTGAATCGTATTACACGCATGACGTAAACAACATAAGAATTGAATAACAAGAAATTTAAATGACCAACCTTTGAAAAGCTACAGTCACCGCCATCCACTTGATATTTCTCTGCTAGTTTCATTTTAAAGACGATTAGCTCGTCATTAGAGGGTGGGGGAGCCTTTAAAGATTCTCTCTTGAGGTGTAAAGTTGTCTCGTCACTGTCGTAAACATGTACACCCTCCTTGTACATCGTATCACCAAGATTCTTCATATCGTATTGAGAATGTTGTTGTAAATGTTTTTGTTTATCAGTGCGTTTTAATAATAAAACAACTGTAAGAACTAATATAGCAACTACTAGAGTTATACTAACTATTATTATAACTATCAACATATTGTGTTCAGTGTGATTTATATAAGCTAAAGAAGTAGAATTTCCTTCTACTATAACCATGGTAAAATTAACAATAACAGATTTCGACTGTAAACCTCGATCAGACACCTTCACTGATACACTAACATTACCACAATCTTCTAAACTTAATTGTTTATTTAAAAATATAACTCCAGAATTCTCGTCGATTATAAAATATTCGGGTTTTTCTGAATATTTTAGTTCATAAATTAATCTAGAATTATCTCCTTCGTCCTCATCCACGGCTTCTACATGGAGAAGTTCGGTTCCCGGAACAGTCTGGTAAAAGACGTTGATGGAATCGACAGAAGAATTTGGGAAGCTAATAAAAGGTTTATTGTCGTTTTCATCCAAGATATAGACATTAATTTGAACATCACCAGATTGTTGTGGAACTCCCAGATCGTAAGCTGTAATGATAAAACTATAAACGGCTTGTTTTTCTCTGTCCAGAGTTTGTTGAGTTGATAAATAACCGGCTTTTGATAAAATAAAAGGTGAAGTAGAATTAGTTTTAATCCTGTAATTAAGGCGGCCATTATTTCCGCTATCTACATCATGAGCTAGTAATTTACCCACAAAAGCCCCAGGGGCTGAATTCTCTTTGACGTTAAATATATAAACAGGTTCATTGAAGTAAGGTGAATTGTCATTTTCATCAGTTATTGTTAAATATACGTTTACAATAGCAGAAAGAGGCGGGATTCCCTCGTCTACTGCTATTATAGATATATTCACGTGCTTCTCAGCCTCGTAATCAAAGGAACCTAACACAATGACGTCACCTGTTGTTTCATTCACTTCAATTGTTGGCGTCATCTCAGAAACATGACCAAGTTTGTACATCACGTGTCCATTTTCTCCGACATCTTTATCCGTCGCCCGAACTTGCAATAATTTTAATCCATTTTCATTATTTTCTGATATGTTGATAGAATATTCAGATTGTTCCAAAACTGGTGGATTGTCATTGACGTCATACAGCAGAACTGTTAAACTGACTTTTGATTGTAATGGCGGCTGTCCGCCATCTTGACACACCAAAGTTAGTTGATAATCAGATTTAACTTCGCGATCTAAAACCTGATTCAGTATTATTTTGTATTGATCAGGTTTGATTTGTCGGACACTAAATTCAGTAGAATTTGGCACTTGGCACGAAACGTCTCCATTTATTCCAGAATCCACATCTTCTGTGACGAAATGTGCGACTAAGGAGCCGACACTGGTCGCTTCACTGAGATCAACGGTATGATTAGTTGATACTAGATTCAGTCGAATGACAGGTGGAGTGTTAACATTATCTAATACTGTAACATGGACGATACATTGCGATATTTTAGATTCAATCCCTCCATCCTTTGCTTCCACGATAACACTTTTGGTTTGACCTTGAAGTGGCGTCAATGATGCAATAGGATAAACATCGCCATTTCTTGAGTTTACAGAGAAATAATTCACCACATTAAAGTCAGTTTGTCTGGAACTAAATCTATAAGTAATTTGTCCATTTTGATGAAAGTCTCGGTCTGTAGCAGAAACTGTAACTATGGTAACATTTACAGGAGCTGTTTCATTAATGCTGACGTTATAGACGGTGTTTAGAAAACGAGGCTTGTTGTCATTGACGTCCGTTACGTTAATATAAAGTTTCATTTCGCCTGATCGTCTCGGTTGGCCGCCATCTTGTGACATAACTGTTAATTCGTATCGAGAAACAGTTTCTCTATCTAAAGGTGATTGTAAAACAATGCTTACTTCCATACTACCGTCCAGTTTTCTTTGTGTTTGTATACTAAATACATCACTAGCTGGCACCAGTGAATAAGATTGAACGGAGTTATTCGCCCCTGTATCTAAATCTGTGGCGCCATCTATTAAAAATGACGTGCCTGGCGGCGATGATTCTAAGAACGATAACTCAGACGATGATCGGAGAAATATCGGAGAATTGTCATTAATGTCCACTATCCGGACAGATACTGTTAACGTTTGGAAAAAAGATGATCCGGCCAACAAAGACTGTATTCCTACATTCAGTGTTAATATACACAAAACTTGAAACCGACAAACCGTTTCTCTGTTTATCCTTTCCCTTGAAGAAAGAATCCCTGTTGAATTGTCTAAATGGAACTTGGTACTTCCGGTGGATGAAAATAACCGGAAACTGAGTAACGGAAGTTCCCCAGATGATATGACAGATGAAACGTTAGAGTCGGTAGATAGATCAGCGATACGAACTGGCGGTTCCTTCTCCTCCTGTACATCATAATACAGTTCTTCAACGATCTGTCCTGCCACATTGGTTATCGACATCATGGCACCGGCTGCTATAATTAGTAAAGACACACAAGCCATTGTTGAAATTATATGAATACAGTTATTCGATCAGAGTCTGTCAAGGTTTGACGAACTAGATTCTGACGGTTCTCAACTTCTCATGACGTCGATCTTTATGACGTCTCTATCAAATGAAACACGTGGTATAATATAACTCCTATGAATACTAACACCGTGGGATATTAACTCTAACTATAAATCCTCGGGTTTATCATGAATACAAGCACCAGGGGATATTAACCAACTATAAAAACTAGATTTTATCACGAGTTGAAATCTGATGCAGTATTTTACTTTCTAAATGTAACTTGAATCAGTTACCTGATCACACCTGTACTTGATGTCCACAGGTAAAATTTACCTTAATAAATATCCTATTCTATTTTATTGTTCACCGATCGTCTTTCATTAAACCTACCACAGTTGCCACAAATGAATCCACTTTCAAATCTACATTTATAATCGTTTGTCGCTTCACTTTCTTGTATTAAACTGTAATTTTAATTTAGGAGAACTTGTCGTGTAATATTGATAAACACTTGATGGAAGAATTTAATCTAATTTAAATACCACAACCCAATAAAACGCTGCAGAACATCCAACATAATATAATACAGTTTCCTCCTTGTTAAATATCACATTATTTGTCCAATAAAAACTAATTATTGTTTTTGAAAATATTCTCAGATATCACGATATTTATAAACTGTAACATTTGTCGAGCTGACTGTTCAATATAATCTAATTTAATATCTTGTTACTCGAAGATCAATTGTTTGTTGATATATTATTATCGTACAGTAAGTAGACTTCAAGTTACAGTTAGTACAGGGTATCACGTGTTATTTAATGTTTTGTTGGCTGACTGTTTTTAAAGTTCACTTGATTATGTTGAAAAGGTTGCAGTGGTGTTCGTGTTTTAGATTTAAACTTCAGTAATTAAAACAAATACACATGTAGACAGTCGAGATAGATATACAATGTATTATCTTATTTTACATCTAGTTATAAAACTCCACTGACTGTCAAACTGTCCAGTATATTCTTGTTTATCCTTAAAGATTCTGTTATTAAGGAACAACACAACAGTGTCCTCTGTATCTGGTTTTAATAAATCCAGCTACATCGTTTCTACACGTAACTCTGTATCTTCTTAAACACCATCATAAGATACCCCAACATCTGTATAAACAGGTATTCAATAACTTACGTATAATTCACATGCAACGTTTCAGTACGTGTATTTAAATCACAGCTGTGTTTCTCTAATTAAGTTTTTCGTTACTTGGATGTTATGACCTGGCTCTTAAATTGTTTTTCCTCCAGTAAAACGGTTAATGGTGAATCTTTCTTATACTCGGTTTAATCTGTCGCTGTAACTATTTCACGGTTACTGGTCTGTTTAACGACGGATTATACAGCCAATCTGACACATTGTTACAAATATATCTGTTAAGACACGCCCACAGTCACTCATCTCCACCAATCATCGAACAGGATACTTGATCTCTGTACCGCGTGAAGTATTAAGGTTCATCATGACAATCGGATATCTGTACGTTTGGGTTAATCCTAAAATTCAAACAAACTCGCTCAGTTAAGCCGCTTGTAATACTTGTAAAGAGAAATATTTTTCAAGATTACTTCATGGTGTTCAATAGAGTTTTTATAAAATATACAAGGTGTATTTTCTGGTGATTTAGTTGAGTTAGAGAGATTGTATTTATTACGAGTTCTCTAGCTGATCCTAGTTTAATATCAAATTACAAGGGATATATTGGTACGTCCTCTGTAAATTATTCTTGCTGGCTCTAACTTATAGAAGCTTATTGTTACAATCTGTTTATATTATACAAGACATGTATAAAAGTATTGCCAACATCTGAAATAGTTCCAGGTGACTAATATCGTTTAGCATAGGAATAACGCGTACCGATTTGCATATAGCTATTTAGTGGGGCTTTGATTATATTAGAAACTTTAAAAAATATTGTTCGGCCCTTGCATTTGTTACATGGTTCGTGAAAAGTTTTCAATATGAATTTTATTATTACCAACACTTTGTAAAATAGGAAAAATAACAAAATAACAAATTTCATTTGTGTATAATTCTGTGATATTTATTTATACATCTGAAGGCGATAATGAAAGAAAGTTCATAGAATCAGAAGTTAATTCTGAATTTGATTTTGAAAACTGGTTGAGATTTGATTTTATTTTATTTTAGGTGTCGCTAAAATAATGAAAATCCTCAGAACGGGTAGTTGTTTAAGTGAGAATATAGTACATTAATAAAGTTGTTAAGATTTAGTTTTAATTTATGCGAACAGATAGTTGTTTAAGTGAGAATATAACACATTAATAAAGTTAATATTGTACAACATTAATTCTATAAATTATGTACTCTCATGTTCATCTAACGACAAGGAGAACTATATGACATTTATCAATGATAACACGTGAGCGCGAGACCTAGCAAGCACGAGACAGGATTAAAGGGCAAACAAATAGGTGAAGTTTGTCTTCAAATTCTTCCTACAAAATTTAGTCAATCAGTTGAACAAGGATTATAACACGAAACGAAAACAAACTCACAGATATGTGAATTAGAAGGAAGAGGGTTGATGCTGGATTTGTCTGCTGTATAAATACAAGTCAACAGTTTGTCAATATGAACTGTTAAACATAGCGTACAGGTTGATCTAAAATAACTTCTACTGACTCATAGGTTGGGATGAACCGTTATATAATCATAGTAAAAACTTCAGTAACCCTGAGGGAAAACTTCCTAAAATTAATTTAATAATTTTCTTTCAAAATGTCTCCGTTAAAATCTAATACAGACTTGAAGGAAATTATAACGTCTTTGTTAATAAATTCATTTAATATTTTAGCATTTAGGCTTATTGTCATTCATTTAATATTTTAATTACATTTATTGATAAATATTTTTTTTTATTTGTTATTTGAGATTATTTCTTACAGTCCATACCTTTATGATTATTTACTGCCTAAGAGTACAACTAACTATATAAACTCTACCATGGAGAAGTGGTATCAGATGTTCTGAACACATTCTACTTCGCGAGTGATATTAAAGATATTAACGTAAACTATACCAGGTTGTGGAGAGACTCGTGTTGTTTTATAGTAAACTATACCAGGTTGTGGAGAGACTCATGTTGTTCTATATTATCATGTGGACGAGAATGAACATTTCTCATCTTTATTATTCCAATTGATACAGAAAAGTAGTGCATTAGCCCCATATTAACAGATTCCTAAAGATATTTGCCATTTCCGATTTATGCGCTTATTTCTAGATTGTGTATTTCTAGATTGTGTATTTCTTGATTGTGTATTTCGTTTTAATCTGATATTGATAGATTCATGAAGTTTTATTGATCATTTCCATATTTTATGCTAATTTCTAGATTGGGTATTTTTTTAAAAAAAAGAAAACATATATCTGTGCCGCCATGATAGTTTGGTTAATAATATTTCCATTGTTGTAATTCCCCCTACCTATGAAATTTAAAAATTAGACAATATAGAATTATCGGACGTTTTTTTTATTTGATTATTTACGAATGTCATTTCATGACTGTTACAACGTGGTGTTGGAATTAAGATGATGATGTAATAATTCCTTTCAGTTGACGCTGTAACCATGAAACATATTTGAGCACAGCATGATAAGAAGGACTACATGGTGTTTACTTTCTACCCATATGTAGCAAGCTGGACGACGAAGACTACATGCTATTTAATTTTCTCTCCATAATGTAACAAGCTGGGCCTACTATTAATCAAACCTTGTGGGGAGATAGAACAACATTTCCTGGGGTGAAAATGGCCTTTTAGCTAAATCAAAATAAACACAGTTCTAACGATTGTTAGTTTGTGTTGACTAAACTATAAATAAATAAATAAATAAACTCGGTTATTAACGTAACCAGAGAGTCTAGTATCAATGATGAAGGTGGATTTTCATACAATAATAAAAAGATATAAATTTGAGTTATGTTCATTAAAATCTGAATACTAATTTGGTTTTAATTTGCTTTTTCGACAATTTATAACTCGTCCATGAACGGGATTCGGCAAGGCGCACTACTCAAAACTATGCTATTTGACATCGTCATCAATGAATGTGAAATAAAGCAAGATTTTCTGTTTACAAAATTCCGCAAGGCGCATTACTGAGACCTGTGTATTTTTATATATTCATCAATGAATTTAATATAAAGAAAGGTTGCTGGTGTGTAAAATCTCAACCGATTCTATATGTTTAATTCCGTCATTTCGGAATGAACACGATAACGGCCGTGGTAGATCTGTACCCAATACAAACTGGTTAAAAGGATGGAAGTTGTATATTTCCCTATAATTTCACAAATATTTAAAAATAAATTCCCAGGGTAAATCGTACAGATAACTAAAGCGGATTGAAAATGTCATAGTATTTAACGCCAATTTTCGTACAATAGATTATGGGTGGCACTCCTGGGAAAATCAACCCAACGAAAACAAATTCTATCATTAAAATCAACTCTCTAAAGAACCTGTACATGGTTAAAGAAAACGTGTTATAAACCCTTGGATAATTCAAACATTTCTTGTGTTCTAAAACCAGAATCTAACGAGTTAGATATCTGAAGTTGTTTTTAGACCCGAGGGTAGCTTACAAGTTTATAGCGTGACTGTTTGTAGGGATTTTACACGTTCTTTTGGTAGTAAAACAATTTGAAGTAGTTGATGGCGTGAATGTTACAACAAACTTGTGAAGGTTTTTATCCCCCTTGCTAGGTTATAAATACAATCTGTAACTCAACACTCGGTGTGTTAAAAGACAGTGGTTTAATGCTGTGGGGAAGAGTCAAGTGATTTGTAAATGTGTTAGGTGAAAAGTGTGACCTTCGATAAGACAGAGAGATGTTCAATTATATTCCCTTGAGATATTGGTCTTATGTTGGTTGTAAACAGAAGGAAATCCTCGCACCTTGAAAACAAAAACAATCAAACTAAAACCCCTTGAGAAATTCTGCATTTGTAAGATTTCTTTATTTGCTTCGAGATGGTCAAAAAGTCAAAACCCCCGTTCTTTGTTTTGGAAAATTGTTTTATAAAAGCCCTGAATGGAGAGTAAAAGTTCAGAGGAAATTACCGCGAATCATAGATTTTATCAGTGAAATTAGACGATTCTCTTGAATTAACACTGTAGTCTAGTGTTAACAATTACCAATTAAACAGTTTACCATTTAGTGTTTCCTATACACGACATCTTATCGTTAATCAGAGATGAAAGTTTGGAGGCAGGGGATTAAAGTAAATTATTTCACATTGTCGTACGGTGGAGAAGAGAACTAATTAAAAAGTTTACCATTTTGTGTTTCATATACACGATTTCTTCTCGTTAATCAGGGAGGAAAGGGGATAAAAGGGGGTATCAAAGTGAAAAGTCTATAGTTATTTGTGTTTTATCGTTTATCAGATCAAGGCGAGTTTAAAGTACAATTTCTCATTATATATAGTACGCTGGAGGGAAGAACTAATTAAAAGGTCTACAGTTTCAATGTGTTACTTCTGATATAGTGCGGTTGAGGACAGACCTAATCAAATAGTCTACAGACTTTCCGTGTTAATTCTGATATTTGAGGACAGAAGGGGACAAAGTGATGCTATGAGTAAGAATAATTAGTTTTAACAGAGTTAGGTTATTAATTAGCCAGTCTGTTGTATTATAATATCTCAGGTACAGAAATTGGTAGAGGGAAACATAACGCGCACGTGTAATTAAAGAAAACACAAGAAAGATATAGATCTAAATAATACGAATTTACAGAGAGAAAACATGAAAACTTCTGTTAAATTTCCAACCTTGTAATTAGCCGTCTAACTCGGTAAGAACAGATTGATATATTACATACACCAGTTGAAGCAACCCAAATACAGGTACAGAAGGTGATAAACGGCGCACCTGTAATTAAAGATAACAGGAGAAAGATATACAATATAGATCTAAAAAAACATCTAAGGTTGTGTTAAATTTGTAGAATTAATTGAGATATACACCCAGTTAGAGCAACCCAGAATTTGTAGGCTTGTAATTACAGGTTTAACTTGATATATGTACACGCCAGTTGGAAAACCCCAGATGCGGCTATCATTTTTTTCAAAGATTAAATAATGTTTGTTCTGTCAATATATTGGTGTTAAATTTTGATATGATATTGTTCACTTGGATTAGTAATAATTGTTTATATAGTTGTCTAGGATTTGGATATGAAGGTTTTTAATTTATGTAGTGTTAATGTGTTGCTTGGGTTCTCTTATTCCAATAGTAATACACTCCCTCGACCTAAAAGTTATTTTAAATAAATGTTGAATTCAACAGTGAAACCCTCCCTCGACCCATAAGTTACTTTAAATGATTGTGTTCAATTTATTATAACCAGGGAGGCTAGTCACGTTGCTGACAACGGATTTTACAGATCAAAATATTCTAAATATAATCTATGTTCATTAAAGCTCATCCACTGAATAGTAGGTTAGTTTCTTAATGCTATTGGTATCATACCAAGAGTCTGCTTTATAAATGTTTCATGAACGGTTTTCGGCAAGGTGCCCTGTTGCCAACTATGGTATTTGTTATATTCACCAATATATTTGAAATAAAGCAACAAAAAAAAACTCAACCCAAATCATACAATTTAATGAAATGGATTTTGTTATATCAACAGTTATACTCTTGGTTTGAATGTCGCCGAAATCACTTTGTAGTCGTAACATCAAGTGCGATTAGAACCGCATCTTTTAAAGTCTAATAACCATCTTCATCCGATGACAAATTATAAAATATTTGAAGAACTCTTTTATATGTTTAATAAAACAATTATAGTCGTCAGTCCACCTTCTATATTATAATCTAGGTAGTTATCGATGTGTCGCCACCTGGTGTGTATTTATAAATAAGGGTTATATTATAATATAACTACTGGTTATTATAGTTAAATAGAGATTACAGGTATACAGGTACCTGTCCTAATTAACATAGATTACAGGTGTATATAACTCTACAGGTACTCGTCCTAATTAACATAGATTAGGGGTAAACTACAAGTATTACTCATCATTAATATATATTTATACCAATTGTATTTTACATTCCAATATGACTAAATCGTCAGTGGCTGATCTTGATGGGGGTCCTTACTTACCTACCCCCCCCCCTCCAAATCTTCAGTGGCCGATCTTGGTGGGTGTCCTCGCCCGCCCCCTCCAAATCTTCGGTGGCCGATCTTGGTGGG
The DNA here is from genome assembly GCF_932274485.2 of Patella vulgata. Lineage (NCBI taxonomy): Eukaryota > Metazoa > Mollusca > Gastropoda > Patellidae > Patella > Patella vulgata. The sequence goes on along the minus strand of NC_065886.2, from coordinate 1,138,084 downwards.
TGTCCCCCCCCCCCCCTAAATCTTCAGTGGCTGATCTTGGTGGGGGGAGTCCCCCCCCCCCTCGCCTCCCACTCCCCCAAATAACAGAATAAAAAAATCACGCAGTATTCTGTTTAAGTAAAACGTGTAAATTATGTTGCTTGCGGTCAGAATGAAGACGTAACAAATCATCTCTGAGAGCCATGTTTTTTTAATATTATTATGTAGAAGGAAACCGCCTTACCCACCCCCTCATGGAATATTCTATGCCCACTACAGTAAATCTATGACAAGAGATAATGATAAGGTTAAGGTGTCTAGAATTAAATAACGGATCAATTGTAGAGATTTGTTTGATCATGGTAATAACTTCAACTATTGACATATAATCCACCGCCGTTTAACTACAATCAGTTATAGATATAGTGGGGATTAATGTTATGTACCGCCGTTCGAATACAATCAGTCCTAGATATAGAGAGGATTACTGATACAGACAGTAGAGGTTAATATTTTATACCACCGTTCATCTACAAGCTGTGGTAAATTTAGTTGGTATTAATGATTTGATGTCTTGTTTTTTGATCGGTATAATGATCAATAACTCCCAACATTATTTGGTCATCTTTTCAACTCCAAAAACCTATTTTTATTTAATAACAATAGAATTATGGACCCTATTCTACATGAATGGTTAGAGTAAACCAGACTGAAACAAATCCAGGAGAACCATGTGGACCAACACCGGGGTCGACCCCGAGACACCCTGGACACTGGGATCTAACCCGAGACACCCTGGACACTGGGATCTAACCCGAGACACCCTGGACACCGGGATCTAACCCGAGACACCCTGGACACCGGGATCTAACCCGAGACACCCTGGACACCGGGATCTAACCCGAGACACCCTGGACACCGGGATCTAACCCTAGACACCGGGATCTAACCCGAGACATCCTGGACACCGGGATCTAACCCGAGACACTCTGGACACCGGGATCTAACCCGAGACACCCTGGACACCGGGATCTAACCCGAGACATCCTGAACACCGGGATCTAACCCGAGACACCCTGAACACCGGGATCTAACCCGAGACACCCTGAACACCGGGATCTAACCCGAGACACCCTGGACACCGGGATCTAACCCGAGACACCCTGGACACCGGGATCTAACCCGAGACACCCTGAACACCGGGATCTAACCCGAGACACCCTGGACACCGGGATCTAACCCGAGACACCCTGAACACCGGGATCTAACCCGAGACACCCTGGACACCGGGATCTAACCCGAGACACCGGGAACTAACCCGAGACGCCTTGGACACCGGGATCGAACCCGGATGGCCTGGTTAGTGAGTCAACCCCTTAATCACGGACCCATCGTTAATCGACGAATTCCAGATGACAAAGAGAGATAGAGAGAGAAATGGGGTTTAATGTCCACTCGACACAATCTTTGTCATTTCGGGACTAACATATGGTTCAATTTAATTCAATTATTCGCTTGCGTGTAGGGGTGTTTAGCTGTGGGAGGATACCTGAGGATCCAGATTCAGAGAAAACCCACGAGGTTGGACAGGCGATCATACTCCTTGTCACGTACAAGGGGGAAATCGAAACCACGCCAGACCTTATGATTCGCCCCCCCCCCCCCACAAAAAAAACAATAAAAGATTAACTGTAGATCTGTAGATTAACATTTAAACAATAAATACAATTAATCCATAAACAAATACATCACCTTAATAATAATACATCGTAGATTACAACAATATGATTACTAATTGAGCTACAAAATACACAAGTTATCGACAGCTTTAAATCCAGGTTTATATTAAACCCTATAGATATATCACCTTTACGATCGAAGATTGGAACAATATGGTTACACATGGGTTAAAACAGACAGCCATTGCAAACATACCGATATATTTAAACCCTGATTAAAATTACAGATTTTAAACCCTGTGTAGAAGATGAATTTATTCTTATAGTAATCCGGATTAAGCGATCAAAAACCTTGTTTTAATCTGTAGAGAACATATTGACATGTTAAGGGTTAAATATAGGAAGCTCGCACCTGTTAAAATGGACGATAAAACAATATGTCTTTAACTAGAGATATAAACATCAACATATTGTAAACAGTCAAATTATTATTAATCGGGTTACAAGTTTAACACATATACCACTGCTAAAATAAAAATCCTTGTATTTATTAAAACAAATTTCACACCTCTTTTGATCCCATCCTAACGACCAAATAACCAAGTTTCTTATGAACCCTGCCGCAGATAACCAGGGCAAACAGAAACCAGGAATGGTTGCCGCAACTAACAATGGCAAACAGAATCTACGGATGGTTCTTAACTCCGGGAGAGTTCAATACCCTGATGTTATGTTAAATATTAAGATCAGATAAATCACCAAGAATATTAATGAGAGTATCAATCTTAACCAGAATCGTTACTTCTTCTTGTCACACAATGACCAAAGTCTGGAAGAGACAAACAACCTTATTGCGCCTGATTTTCTCTATATTTTATATACCCGTTTCCTATAAATACATTGTTGGAAAATAGGAAACCAAAACCGAACAAATGGTTTAAAAAATCTGAAATAAAAAAAACGTTTTATCAATGTGATATAATTGAACTGAAAGACTGTTTTAATTCGTTAAAAGTCATCAAAGAATTATGTTTTATTTAGCCAAGCAACAGATCAGATATAATTAACTATGTAACGATCCGTGGGTCATTATTAAAACATCTACCCAACAACTGATCTGTCCTGTCATGTTAACTGATGTTTGTGTTGATTTTTAATTACATCTCCATGTTTTAATAATTCAGTCCAAACAAACACGGAGATCAGCACCAGGGCCATCAAACTTGTTTAACGGTGAGGATGTTTTCAGTGACGCGTTTTATTACTTTTTGATAACGATTTATTTGTGTGGGGGTAGAATATACATTGCACCGTTACTTACGGTTTCAGAGTTATACTATTTGCGATGCAGGACTCTATGCCAACCACTAGAATCACATTACTTCATATAAACTGGATATATTCAAAATTGAATTTCGTTTAACCCAAACTTCATATAAACGGGAAATATTCGATATACAATATTGGTTCGTACAGTTTACAATCCCTGTATAGTCGTTCAGATGGGGCAAAAACCCGAGCACGTAAAGGGACCACTGGTAGTTGGAATTCGATATAAGAGTAGGCCGTAGTGCCGCAGTTCGGGAAAAATTTCCCTCATAGTACACTGTATGGCGTATGACCGTCTTCATTAGCCCAGTTTGGTGCAGAACAGTAGGACGTTTTTATTTTACAATTATTGATAAATAAACTATTTTCACCTCAAAGTCAATAATTATTTCGGTGGATACAAGAAAAAAAACTATTAGGTTCTCAGGGTTCGATTTTAGTTTCATATCATATATTTTAAATCGCATATTACAGTCCTGGCACCGCTATTGATTCGCATATTTTGCTGACAGGACATGCATGGTATACCACTACGGTCTGCAGCCACATCTAATTATAAGACTATTTCAAAATATTGAATATATCGGCGGTGGTGGTGTTTATGGACAGGTTGAATATATCGGTGGATGTGTTGTTTATTATATGGGTAGTTTCAATATATCGGGCAAAACTGTCGAATATGAAGAATTACAAAACTGCAACCAGCATCGCCCACCACAAAACCTCACATGGCTGGAATCTACGTACATATATACGACCAGTGAGAATCGTCAGCATCGGATTTTAAAATACTGGAAATAAATAATTTATAAATATATTGTTACAAGAAAACCAGACACCACCTTGAAGGTCAGCAAATTAACGCCATTGTTTTGTCTGTGGTCTAAACGTTCAGATTTTATATGTTTAATTTGACAGATGGGTGAATGGATCTTCCATCGATAATATAAACCAAACAAGAATTTATGAAATGCCAAGAGAGGAATCTAATTGAACATAATTTCTCTTCTTTTCTGTATCGGAATTTTATAGATAAATTTAACAGATGGCTTTGTAAGAGTGTCACAATATTTTCAACTATTAAATCTAACGTTTGTTCACAATGGCGTCTGCTGGATCAGTTTGCTTTCTGTTTCATTTAACAGTATCATTTCACGCTCATCCCTTTCATTAACCAACAATAGAATTAAATCTTAATAAATAAAACCAGCCTCACATCAACTCGATTGTTAAATCTTCTAGCATAAAAAAAATACATCAACGATATCTTTTCACGCTAGCAAATTTCGTTTCTTTTGAAACCATTCGTTAAATTTGATGTCCCCGTTTCAGCTGACCTTGAGCTAACGCCGTGACCCCTGCTTCGTGCATCTTTTGAGCGATATGACCTTCGACCCCAGTATCATCTAAATAATGGATTCAACAAACCGAAACGTAAGCGGTGTTTAGAAATTTAAGATCTACCACATTATTCGCTCGAGTGCTATTATCAGAAAGCTACAATGAGGGGTTTTAAAGATTTCATTTTTTAACACAATGATGAAAAGAAGAGTGGGTCCCTCAACATCGAGTCATTTATAGAAAGGCATTGTTCTTCGTCAAAGCGGAAAAGTTGATATTTTATGACAATTCCGAGTTTCATAAGATCACCCATGTTGTAAATTTACTACAGATATTAAAGTTAAGTGTCACTTGTTGAAATCATGGTTCTATCTGAATGATCTACAATCTATAATTACATTAACTGTTGTTAAATATCTAGTAAAGTACTTTTAGTACGCATACTTAAATTATGTTTCTGTGTCGCAGACCAAAAAACACCGATCGTTAAAAACCCTAGCTCTCTTGAGACAGTGAAAGGACTTTATAGAATTTTATTCCTGAATAGGTCAATGAATGAACGAATTAAAAAGACGGTACCAGGTAATAGACGATCGAATGAATTAAACGGAAAGTACAAGACAATGGATGAATAAATTAATCGTACGTTTTACCTTCCATTTAACCAGAGAGAGAGAGATAGAGAGAGAAATGGGGTTTAACGTCCACTCGACACAAACTAGGTCATTTCGGGACAAACACATGGTTCAATTTTATTTCAATAATTCGCTTGCGCGTGGGGTCTTTAGCAGTGGGAGGAAACCGGAGGACCCGGAGAAAACCCACGATATTGGACAGGCGACCCTACTCCTTGTCACGTACAACCGGGGAATCGAAACCACGCCAGTTGACTCAATGACAGACCGTATGATACAGCGCGCGCACGTGCTAACCATTCGGCCATCACCCCCCCCCCCCCCCCATCCATTTAACCAATTGTCGAATAATATCCACACATGTTAGTAGTGACAATGGCAGCTTCTCATTATAAACACTGAATATTCATATATATACCCTCATTATAAACACTGAATATTCATATAGATACCCTTATTATAAACACTGAATATTCATATATATACCCTCATATATACCCTCATTATAAACACTGAATATTCATATATATACCCTTATTATAAACACTGAATATTCATATAGATATATACACCCATTATAAACACTAAATATTCATATAGATACCCTTATTATAAACACTGAATATTCATATATATACCCTTATTATAAACACTGAATATTCATAGATATACCCTTATTATAAACACTGAATATTCATATAGATACCCTCATTATGGAAGCGTTCCTACTGCAGTGTTACGATGTCCGATAATCAAAACCGTGGCACAGCAGTGTATAAGAGCGTAGATTTACCTAGCGACACGTCACAAATAATATGAACAGAGATAAGACAATTACTACAAACGGGTATTTCGCTATTTATTTGAATAATTTTGTTTGTTTGGCAATAATGACTTTTTAATTTCAAGGTCTTATTTACGTCCTCTGCATGTCAATAGCAAGGTTTTAAGAAATTGTTGATATGGTGTATGGAATATGCACTCAATAACTATATGTAAATGTGACCGGAGATTGTCTCTCAAAGTTTAAATGCGACAATGAGAAACGGATATAATTATAACCAAGCAAAGTCTTCATCTTTCACACATAAACTACAGTCGACCTCTTACCACGTGATGTGACTAACAAGGGTTGAATTAAAACCACCACTTAAACTAAACTGAAACGAATATAAATCAGACGATAAAGACTATTTAATTTCTTGTTGGTTGGAGATCGAATTTATTTGTTCTTTGAGTTTAATCTGTTGGTCAGCTGATTACAGAGCTCAGTAATGCGACTAATTGATGTTTAAACATGAACCGGAGAAATTCGAGAGTTTTGTCAACAAAATGGATACTTATCAAAGGAAAGGATTAATTCAAGATGGCCGAATCCCAAATACATCATCAGGGCCCTTATTCACGAAAACTTAAACTAAGATATAATCGACATTTTAAGAAATACTGCAATTCGATTGGCTGACCAATATGCAAATTGTATATATGCAAATTGATTTTACTGGTCAGCCAATCGAATTGCAGTATTTCTTAAAATTTCGATTGTATCTTAGTTTAAGTTTTCGTGAATAAGGGCCCGGATGTATTTTTTTCTATTCGTAGTTTAACTAAAGATAAAAAGTAGTTTTACAAATTGTTTCTTACACTATAATAAATAGCACAATAACAAATAAATGAAACTGTCCACAAAATAAAATGAAATGAAATGTGGTTTAACGTCCTACTCCGACTGGGCTAATGAAGACGGGCATGCGCCATACAGTATGCTATAACATCTTTGTCAGTCAGGGGGTTGGATGGCTGAATGGTTAGCGTGCGCGCGCTGTATCATAAAGTCTGTCATTGAGTCGACTGGCGTGGTTTCGAATCCCCGGTTGTACGTGACAAGGAGTAGGGTCGCCTGTCCAACCTCGTGGGTTTTCTCCGGGTTCCTCCCACTGCTAAAGACCCCTATGCGCAAGCGAATTATTAAAATAAAATTAAACCATATTATGTTAGTCCCGAAATGACCTAGTTTGTGTCGAGTGGACGTTAAACCCCATCTATCTCTCTCTTCACAATACTTTGGTCGCTATTGGGTGAATGGGGGTTGTTGGACCATTTTTGGCCCAATTTTAATATTTCATATTTTTTCAATTTTTTATCAGATCATATCTATAACATCTTTCCTTGACGGAAACTTGTTGCAATACTATGGGCGCTACTGACAAACATCACTCTTGTCAATTCTTGTCGGTGATTAGCAGGGTCTATGTGAATATTAATGTAGTTGATATAAACTATGATCAGGTTAGAAACGGGTGTTTTTCACATCACCATTAATTACAATTCTACGTTCTCCTTGATATGATAAAGTAAAGTTATAATTATTACCGTATAATATGACAAAATGTCTAATGATAAAGGTATGATTGTAAACGTATGATATTAGATATCAATATTATACTATGTAATAATTACATTAGACATTTTGTCATTTTATATTGTTTATATTATACTGTAATTATTATAATTCCACTTTCTCCTAAACATTTTGTGGTTCTCAACCTTTTTTGCCAACGGCACATCTTCTAGCACATGAAAACATATTTGAGTTTTGCAAAACAAAAACATAGGTCAGACGGCATACAACCGTAGACAGAGACTATCCATAGCCACATAGAATGACTCAAACTAAATAAAGAAAACACAGCTAGAACTTATCAGTAAACACCAGTGAACACTCAATTGGGATCAATTGGTTTTCCGCATAATCTTTGGGTGTCGTTCACAATTTCGCGGCACACCCAGGAAGATTTCGCGGCACACTGGTTGAGAATCACTGTTATATATATTATTTACATATATTATACTGTCATAATTCTAATTCTCCTGTATCAATTCATCAATTGATAACCTGGTTTTATTTTCCACTTGTTCGTAGAAATTCCTGTAATGGTTATAATAAAACAAACCAATGAAAGAACTGCTAACATTTCTTAACATGGCTGGATCAATATTGACCTACAATAAATACACGAACATTGTTTTTATTTGTTTGTTGGTTTGTTTGTGTAAATATAACCGTATTATACAACAATAATAATCATATTGTTAAATAAAATATTTCAGTAACTTTAATAATTTCCCCCGATTTAAACAATGTTCATGATAATAATATTATTTTATGTTGATTGAAATATTGATTCAGCAACTGGTGATTGTATTTAGTTTCAGAATCTCAAATAATTTAACTAGATTTAAAGACCTAGATGTAAAGAGTTATCATGACTGAGTATTTAATAATCCTTTCAAGAAAATATTGACTTAAAGATGGATTCCAGCGTACAAACTGGGTAATTTAATGGTATATATGGACCAAAAACATATTCAAACTAATTAATTTGTCATAATTATGCTTCAAATCCTTCTCAAACATTGTAATTGCGAAGGAATGCCCTGCTATTAATATTCGATCAAACCAGGTCATGTTTACGTCACGTCTTGGGTGTCAGAGGAGAATTCATTGCATACATAAGACGATGTTGTCTTTAATCGCTTACTATTTATTACAAATATCGAATCCTAATTAAATTCTCGGATTATCCACTACCCGCGTCATTATAATACCCATAGGAATCGTAACCACTCAATGACTCAGTAATAAACCTTATGATGCAACGCGCACGTGTTAGCCATTCGGCCCCCCGCCCCCTTGAGACTTTATGGATATGAATTACTTCTGTGAGGTTCTATAATTGGATAATGAGGGTTTTTGGAATGTGGAATTGAAAATAATAAGTAAAAAACCTCTGGTACCACGTGAAACATAAATCTAACAATGAGCTTGTACCCGAGGGGTAATAGATGGAAATCTCCGGTGATTACAAATCCAAGTGGATGCCGTTCGCTTCCGATTAGACATTTTATGAATTTTATTTAGGTAATAGATACACAGCACTAGTGCTTCGGATCATGTTTTGTTGTGACCAAGGGTCATGGGTGATGGTACTTTAGGTGGATGACGCTGTCTATTGTATTGTTAATTATTCTGTGTTCAGGGTAATTTGTAACGATCTAGATTATGATGAATAGTTATATTTTATATTTCCATATAAGATAGGTTGCCAGGCAACGAAACATACGGCCACAGCAGCTATGTCGTCCAGGTAGTCAACAATAGGCTTCTTCGTCTCATGAACCTGAACACTGTGTATAAATTTAAAGTCAATCGGATATTAACTTTAGCCTCTTTGCACCTCCTCAAGATTTTTCATAGTGATCAAGGGCCATAACTCTGGCAATAATTATCAGAAACCGTTGAAAATCAATAGGATTCGTCGTCTGATCACGACCTTAAACACTGTGTATAAATTTCAAGTCAATCCGATATTAAATTTAGCCTCTAGAATGTCCTCAAGCAATTGTGAACGCCGGACAGACCGACGGACCGAGGGGGGGGGGGCGACGACAAATAACGACCACATTTCATTGTGGGCGTATAAAAATTACTGTTAGCTATGTTCTTCCTGTGTAGACTATGACGAATGGTTATAGTTGATATTTCCATATCAAAGTACAAATATTAATTGGCTATGTTCATCATTCAAACTCTTTATAGATCCATTTCAAAGTCTTGTACAGACCATAATTCATGATGTGAAACTGAATCCTTTCTAAGGCAAAGTCCAGGAGTAGTGTCCTTCTTTCTATCCAGATAATTAAACTTGTAGCAACAAAACAATTACAATTACAGAGATAAGATTTAATAGCTACATCACCAAGTATAAATACAAAACATATAACCAGTGGCTGCCAGGCAGGATACGCCCACATTTTGCAAGAGGTGGATAGAGAACAAGCTGAAAACAAACGTGATTTTTTGTACAATCAGGGGCAATAATCTAGAAAGTTATGGTCTGAAATGCGCAAATATCAAAAAGGACTGGGATCTTTGGGATATAAAAATAAGTTTTAAGTTTCATCAAAATTGGATAAAAATTGTGACCTCTAGCGGGTCCACAACCTTCGTATTACAATCACATATGCGATTATCAAAAGGAACCAAGATCTTATAGTGTGTAACGGTTATATATTTACACGTTTTTTTTAAACCGGATAAAAATTGTTATCTCTACAGGGACCACAAGCTAAAAACGTGATTTTTTGTACAATCAAGGGCAATAATTCAGGAAGTTTACCATCTTTGGGTTTTATCCTTATATTTCAAGTTTCATCAAAATCGGATCAAAACTGTGACCTCTAGAGGCTCCACAACCTTGATGAACCAGATGCTTACACTATTTGCGTACGAGGGGCGACCATTTTGTCTGGCAGATTTGGCCCAATTTTCATGAAATTCGAACTCAACAGACATTACGGTGTAACGGTTATATATTCGAACTGTTTTTTAAATCGGATAATAATTGTGACCTCTAGAGGGACTACAAGCTAAAAATGTGATTTTTCGTACAATCAGGGATCATAATTAAGGAGATTACAATCCAATATGCGCGAATATCGAAAGGAACCAAGATCCTTGGCTTATAAACATGTTTTTCAAGTTTCATCAAAATCGGGAGAAAATTGTGACCTCTAAAGTGTCCACAAGCTAAATACGTGATCAGGAGCGGTTATGGTCCGATACATGCCAATATCGAAAGGAATCAAGATCTTTGGGAGATAGACCTATATTTCAAGTTTTGTCAAAATCGGATAAAAATTGTGACCTGTACAGTGTCCACAAACAAATTGTGAACGGACAGACAGACAGGGGCAACGGCATAATGCGTCCACATGAAAATGTGGGCGTATAAAAACAAAATGTAATAATATCCCTAACTAATACAGATATAAAATTGCACAATCACATGGATCAGTTTTTCATATTTGACACAAGAATTACATAGATCAATTTCTTTTCTTGTGTTAATTATGGAAAATGATTGGGAGTTAATATTAAACATAATAACATGACACACTAAACAATCCCTACATATTTAAAACATAGGTTGCAAAGCAACGAAACATACACCCAAGGGCGTGGATTTGTCATAACTTTTTTTTTTTGGGGGGGGGGGGGGGCGGGACGGACGAACCCCGGAACCTTTCATTCCCAAACCAAAATAATAATTTCGAACAGTTTACTTTACCAGTGTTATTTTGATGAAAGCTGTAGCTAGGGGTAATAATGATGACGATATTGAAAAACTGACTACCTACAATTAAGGAGGAAGATATCGTGAAGATCAGTAACTGTGCCGAGACCCAAGGCAGTGGTTAGATAACCTACAGAATGGGACATTAATCTGGATATAAACCTGAAAATCTGTCCTGGCGATCAAAATCATTGGGCGGGGGTGGGGGCAGAGACCTATTCGTCCCCCCTTCCGATTCTAAATCCACGCCCACGCAGCAAAGTCGTCAGGGCAGTCAACAAGGGTTGCATATTTTTTTCTTTTGTCAGTAAGGTGGACATTTACAACACCTGAAAATCTGATTAGAAGTATTAACCCATTAAGTAATTAACAGAAATCTTTAGAATTTGTTTCGATTGTTTGCCTCATGACCTTCAACAATTTATATTGACTTTAGCCTCTCTAGTGTCCACAAGATTTTTCAAAGTGATCAAGGGCCTAAACTCTGTCAGTAATTATTGGAAATCTTTGAAAATGAATAGGAGTCTACGTCTCATGACATATCACTGTTTAAAGTTAATCAGCTATTTACTTTAGCCCCAACCAAGCGCTTCTACAAGATTTTTCAAAGAGGTCAAGGGCTATACTCAATTGGCCTGTTCGTCTCATGACCTTAAACAGTATGTAGGCTATAAATTAAAAGTTGATCGTATATTAACTTTAGCCTTGAGAGTGTGGATGCCGGATCGACGGACGACAATATAAGTGGGCGTATATAAAGTAAATCTAACAATATACAGTAGAACATGTATATTTCACACGGCTATATTAAAAAGCTAATACATTACAAGTATTTATACATCAATATTAAAACATAAGATACAGAAGATTATATGGTATAAATATAAATAATAGGAAATACATCTCCATATCATCAAGTGACGCTGTCTAGATGGTAGATATAGTTTTAACGTCATGTCTAGTTGTAGATATACAATTTTAACATCACGTAATTTTAAGACTAACATATGCAATATTTTTGTTTGTGTTGAGCGGAATTTAAACTTCATTTTTCTTATCTCATTTTTGTCTTTTGTTATTAAATGGCACCTTGCTATCCAAACAAATGGATATAACAGCTAACCAATATTAACGTTTTACTCAATTGTGTTTCAGAAATAAATTATGCATGTTATGGTGGTGATAAACTATGCATGCTAGTGATGGTGATATATTATACATATGCATGCTACCATGGTGATAAATTGTGCATGCTACCATGGTGATAATTTATGCATGCTATGATGGTAATGCATTTTATGATGGTGATATATTATGCATGTTATGGTGAACACATACCAAAGAGACATACTTTAAAAATACAATGATTATGAATAACATAGTAATAATGAGCACACAATATTATCAACAATTATATATATATATATATATATATATATATATATATATATACATATATATAGAGAGACAATTTCCTTAAATATAGACTAGGGTTTATTTGACTATTTGTCTTTCTAGTTTAGGAAATTTCTCGACAAAAGGTAATCGGTGCCATGTCACCTGTGAGGTATTAGTTTCTTGTTGTGCAATATAGATGTTTTCTGTGCAATTTAAGAGGTACATAGTTTATAATACTGCATCATTATATTCTGATGGATATGTTATACAACATAATTATAAACCTAATTTAACAGATTAATTTCTAAGATAAATATGATAATTACTTGAAGTTCATTAAACTCTCCCAAATATTCAAAATGCTTCTACATTAAAAATAATCTCTTTGAATTTGATAGCAATACCTCAAATTTCCTTGAATCTTGAATGTCGTTTTCAGTGCCCTGAAACTTGTATATCTTATTTCCCTGTATCTTGTGAAAGTGTATTGATATTAAACACAATTACAAGTAGTACTCACAAGCACAATGGTGAGAAGGTAGAATCCAGGTGAAGAACGATCTAAGTCACTTTTTCCACGAACCCCAGTTAATTGCGCCATCTGGCAGCAAATTGTATAAGCTTTTTGTGGAACAATCTATTTCAGGTAAAAACAATCAGAGTCACATCGAACCAAGGCCCTTCTGAAATGGCTTCCCAGACAAATACAAGTCCATCGTACCCTTTATTTAACCTTAATTTGTCTGAAAAGTTGAAGTCAGTTGTACTGGTAATTATGGTTTGTGTTAAATATCATTTTGAAGTTGTTGTTAAACCCACTTGTTGTTCTGTTCGCATCAAGCATTCTCGTCTAAAAGTCTGTTTTGCGTTTTATGCGAAAAGACAAAAATATGACTTAGATCGTTCTTCCCCTGGACTCAATTAGCTTGTTAAGATTGACATAGTTGAAAAACATCACATGATTTTAAAAAATTATCATAAAGAAAACACAAGTTTACAGATTTAAAAGAATACAAAAGGAATGGCTGGAACACAGTTTCAGTGTGTGTAGATATTGTAGAGATACACTGTGTATTGTGTATTGAATAAGGTTTAGGGTGTAATGATTAATATCATAATTGTGAATTACTTTATTTACGAATTAAATATATTACAGTGTGTACTCATTTAAATTGTACTCTATAGAATTGGTACAAATTAAAAACCTAACCAATACAATGTGTACTCATTTAAATTGTACTCTATAGAATTGGTACAAATTAAAAACCTAAACAATACAATGTGTACTCATTTAAATTGTTCTCTATAGAACTGGTACACTTTAAAACCTAACCAATACAATGTGTACTCATTTAAATTGTACTCTATAGAACTGGTACACTTTTAAACCTAACCAATTCAATGTGTACTCATTTAAATTGTACTTTATAGAACTGGTACACTTTAAAACCTAACCAATACAATGGGTACTGACATAGCACAAATAGAGATAGATACCATCAATATATCTAAGTAAAAGCTAGAACTACAAGCAACTAGAACTACAAGCAACAGAGATTTATAACAATACAATTAGGACACAAATTTGATGACTTCATTAATAATAGCAATAAAAAAAAGTTACAGATTTTAAATCTGTTATTTTAAGAAATAAGAAAACAAATAATAGAAATCGTTAATAACAGAAGATGAATAAAATAATAGTTCTCGAGGAGAAAAACATATCAATAAATCAAGCCTTAAAATATATCCTATATATTTATAAATCGTATCATATATATTAATAAAACTCACAGATCCAACATATAATTTATGAGAAGGCCAATAAAACTCACAGATGTAACATATAATTTATAAGAAGGTCAATAAAACTATTATTATTTAAACTGAACATAAAAAAGATCTGAAAATGATTAATCAAAACATTAGAGAATAATATAATTAGATTTCTTGGCCTAGATAGATAGGAATCACTGATATTTCAAATTATCTCAGAGAATCCAACATGATAGTATGAAATCTACATAAACTATAGTAAACGTCCAAGTTGCCATGATAGTATGAAATCTACACACTCTATAGTAAACTTCAAGTTGCCATGACTACAGTGTGGATTAAACAGTTTCAATATAAAAAAACAAAAAAACTTATTTATGTATATATACATGAATAAATAAAAAATATGTCAGGTAAAAGATAGGTTGCCAGGTAACGAAACATACACCCATAGCCGTAACGTCGTCCAGGCTTTCAACAAGGGTTATCGCATATATTTTATTTTGTTAGTAATGAAAAGATTTACAACACATGAAAATCTGATTACCAGTAACAACCCTTTATTAGGTAATTACCAGAAATCATTAGAATTGGTTTCCATTGTTCATCTCATCACCTTAAACACTGTGTATAAATTTATATTAAATTTAACCTCTAGAGCGTCCACAAGATATTTCAAAGTGATCAAGGGCCATAAATCTGGCAACAATTATCGAAAAGCAATAGGATTCTTCGTCTCATGACCATAAACACTGTGAATAAATTTATATTAAATTTAACCTCTAGAGCGTCCACAAGATATTTCAAAGTGATCAAGGGCCATAACTCTGGCAACAATTATCGAAAAGCAATAGAGTGTCTACAGGATTTTTCAAAGTGAAACTTTGGCAGTAATTATGGACCCTGGACGAATGGGGATGACGACAATATATGACCGAATTTCAAGATGGCCATATAAAAATCATTTTATATACACCAAATCATAATCTATCTGTATGCCCTCTATAGACATATTCAGATATTAATAATATATGGCACAATAATATGAAAACTGAGCGTTTGATTGACTGATTTAATAAAACAATAAACATCAATTTCTTTTGATCAAATTTTGTTTTGGGCATGATTGTAAATCTGACTTTTTGTCTCATTAAAAAAAAAATGATTAAACAAATATCAAGATAAATATTATTTTTAGATCATATTAAATATGATTATTACGAGTCATCAATCAATCAATCAATCAATCTATATCCAAAATATAATAGTATGAATTTAACAACTATATTATTATTAATTGTTTTATCACTGTCTGGGGCATCTTCAGGACATAACATAACAATAAAATAAAACCAAGTACGAACAATCCAAACCATAAGACAGAATTCAAAGTCCTAAAAAACGTTTTGGCAAAATAGTGTATTCGAGCTAAATAGTGTAATCAGCAAATGGACTGCTCCCCGTGTACAAAATACACGACAAACAGTGGTAGACAGTCAATAAACAGTTAATAATGATATAGTTGTTAAATTCATACTATTGTTTTTTGGATATATAATACGAGCTGAAATCTTTACTTTTATTCTATATATATATATACATATGTATATATAAGTAGGTAAAGTACAATTAAATTATTTCATTTGACTGATATAATAAAACAATACACTCTTCCATATATAATTTATTCATAATGTTGTTCAATATTTTCAATGACTGAATACTGAGGAAGAATAAGAGCTCGCAAAAATCATCACCGGGTACATTGATTGGTATTACAATATATTGAAACTTGCGCCAGGAAGAGGGTATTATAATAATTTGTTAATATATTAGAACTTGAAGCAAGATAAGGCAAGATGAATTAGTGTAAATTATGCATAATGATTAAATAACAAGTAAAAGTTATTATAAAACCCTAACAAATACTTCTTTTAAAGAGAAATTAGAACTTAAAATAAGAAAATTAATTTTATATAAATTATGATGTAAACCAAAGGTGAAAAAGGCACAAATTAACAAATTTCACCATAAAGATTATTGAATAAATCATTAAATAATAATTACAATTGTTGAATTATGTTTCACTTTATAGGCTTACTTATAAAATATATTTTTATCGATGAAAGATGTTAGGTGCCAGGATTTAATAAAGTAATTATTTATCAAAATGACATAAACAAATAAAGGATTATGCTGTGGTCATAGTAATTTCATTTTTTGTTCTTCTGATAAATATCCACGTGAAACTCGTCCAAAATGAATTGTTTAAAATTTCGAATTGAAAGCTTTTGAGAAGAGCAACCAAATATTCTTTGCTTGTAAATTATTTTTTTTTCCTGAAGCAACATTTTAACCGGTTTGTCTGAAGGACAAAAAATAAAAAATTGGTGCATACATATAGACAGTTGAAAGACGAATCTATTAACATGTAGTTTAGTTGATAAAGACATGACACGTACAGCAACCATGATGTTATGATGGTATCTAATGAACTGTTCAATCCACCGTGTGATATCATTCAAGTCTGTACTGTATTGTATTGTACTGTAAATATAAGAATTAATTCTGCTATAGATCTGTAGTCTTGTTTTATAATAATTTAAAATTCCAGTAAAAAGAAAATGTTGAATTAAAATTCAAAGTTTAAATGAAATGAAATGGGGTTTAACCATGTTTAATGTTCAACTGTTCTGTTCAAAGTTTAAAATAATATGTCTGATATTCATCCAACCAAACAGAAAGGATTAATTTGGGCAAAAGTGTTTTCTTCTAAATTCAGAAAAAATTTGGTATTAAAACAACTTAATTTTTGAAATTTATTTCAAGTTTTCTTTTATCTGGAAGATGCGAGCTCAATTATAATTAAATTATGATAATTTGTCTAAATGTGAATTATTCTGCTATGTCTTTAATTTCTACATATGATGGAAGCTACATGTATGTGCTTCATCTTTCAGTCATTTCAGATTCTAGAACCAGCGGCTGCCAGGCAGGATACGCCCACATTTTCGAGAGATGGATAGAGAACAAGCTAAAAAGAAAGTGATTTTTCCTACAATCAAGGGCCATAATTCAGGAAATTACAATTCGATATGCGCAAATATCGAAAGGAACCAAGATCTTTGGGTTATAAACTTATATTTCAAGTTTCAACAAAATCGGATAAAAATTGTGACCTCTATAGGGTCCACAACCTTGATATACCATATTTTTATGCAATTTGAGAACGATTGGCAGCCATTTTGTCTGTCAGTTTTGGGCCGATTTTTACGAAATTCGAACTCAGTCATCCTCAGGGTGTAACCGTGATATAATAATACGTTTTTTAAAATCGGATAAAAATCATGACCTCTATAGGGTCCACAAGCGAAAATGCGATTTTACGTACAATGAGGGGCCCTAATTCAGTAAGTTAGGGTCCGATATCGAAAGGAACCAAGATCTTTGGTTCAAAGATCAAGATCTTGTGGGTCCACAACCTTGATATACCATTTTGTCTGTCAGTTTTGGGCCGATTTTCACGAAATTCGAATTCAACCGTCTTAGGGTTTAACGGTGATATAATAAAACGTTTTTTTTTTAAATCGGATAAAAATTATGACCTCTACAAAGTCCACAAGCTAAAAACGCGATTTTTCGTACAATACGGGGCCATAATTCATGAAGTTACGGTCCGATATGCGCGAATATCGAAAGGAACAGAGATCTTTGTGTTATAAACTTACATTTCAAGTTTCAACAAAATCGGATAAATAAAAATTGTGACCTCTATAGGGTCCACAACCTTGATATACCATATTTTTTACGCTATTTGAGAACGAAGGGCGGCCATTTTGTCAGTCAGTTTTGGGCCGATTTTCACGAAATTCAAACTCAGCCGTCCTTACGGAGTAACGGTGATATATTAACACGTTTTTTTTAAATCGGATAAAAATTATGACCTCTATAGGGTTCACAAGCTAAAAACGCGATTTTTCGTACAATCAGGGGCCATAATCCATGAAGTTATGGTCCGATACATGCCAATATCGAAAGGAAGCAAGATCTTGGGGAGATAAACCTATATTTCAATTTTCGTTGAAATCGGATAAGAATTGTGACCTGTAGAGTGTTCACAAGCAATTGTGGACGGACAGGGGCGACAACAATATACGTAAACATGAAAATGTGGGCGTATAATAAAACTAATACTTACATTGACAAGCGGCTCTCATAACTAGAATTGTTATTATAAATACAGCGAGCATACAGCCGATATTGATACCAACTATTCCACCAACTGATATACCATTATCTAAAATTACAAGAAATATGGTTTAATATTTATTCTACACAACTAGGTTATTTAGAGATCATTTTGGGACTAACACATAAGGTAAATATATATTATACCATTCAACCTAACTACCCACCATTGATAAAACAAAAACCATTCACCACCCTCCATTGATAAAACATATACCATTCGACCTAACTACCCACCATTGATAAAACATATACCATTCACCACCCTCCATTGATAAAACATATACCATTCACCACCCTCCATTGATAAAACATATACCATTCACCACCCTCCATTGATAAAACATATACCATTCACCACGCTCCATTGATAAAACATATACCATTCACCACCCTCCATTGATAAAACATATACCATTCACCACCCTCAATTGATAAAACATATACTATTCACCACCCTCCATTGATAAAACATTCTGATCAGTCTCTGAATCTGGGTGACAGTAATTTACATTATAATATTATTGAGACCTGATACATTATAATATTTTATACTTTAGCTATCTTGACGATCTGACCTGATATACAGACTAAAATTCAAACAAATCTTGAATAACCAGGGCCTTTATTCACGAAAACTTAAACTAAGATACAATCGAAATTTTAAGAAATACTGCAATTCGATTGGCTGACCAGTAAAATCAATTTGCATATATCTAATTTGCATATTGGTCAGCCAATCGAATTGCAGTATTTCTTAAAATTTCGATTGATTCTTAGTTTAAGTTTTCGTGAATAAGGGCCCTGGCCACGACTTCACAAAGCATTCTAAGCTAAGAATTGATACAGATAAAACAACAAAAGCTTTGTAAAGGTGTTACTTACTACATGCTGCCCACGATCCAGCACCAAGAATTCCAGATGCAACAGCAAAAATAACAAAGATTACAATCATTGACGGGGCACTCAGATCTGTGAAATGTGAGAATAAAAATCATTACCATGGAAATTGTTGAAATACTCTGATATATAAATTTCAAGCAGTCTAGGTGATTACTTTTGTTGTAAAAGCATTCACAAGATTGTGCCAAGAGCAATAACTCGAGCAGTGATTTTATAGAGAGAGAGAGAGAGAGAAATGGGGTTTAACATCCACTCGACACAAACTAGGTCATTTCGGGACTAACATATGGTTTTTATTTTTATTTCAATAATTCGCTTGCGCATAGGGGTCTTTAGCAGTGGGAGGAAACTGGAGGACCCGGAGAAAACCCACGAGGTTGGACAGGCGACCCTACTCCTTGTCACGTACAACCGGGGATTTGAAACCACGCCAGTCGACTCAATGACAGACTTTAGGATACAGCGCGTGCACGCTAACCATTCAGCCCCCCCCCCCCCCAGTGATTTTATAATAAATCTATTTGTCTTTATATAAACAAGATAAAAGTATAGATGAAGTCTGTCAAGAATTAATGGATGATGAATCAGGAGACGACCATATTTGACAATATTTTAATCTGGTTGTATAAGGAGAATTATCAGAAATTGTAATTGACGGAAATTGCAGAAATTCAATAGGGTTCTTCATCTCACTAATGTTAACGTAAATAAATTTGAAAAAGTTTGGATAATAAATGTAGTCTGTAGAGTGTTCATAAGAAAATACACTTAAACAACATATCGAGAAGATTATTTTAAGATCACCTAAATTTGACCAGCGTCTACACACTACAACTTGAGTATATATAGTTATCTTGTTTTAGCAGAAGTTTCTGTATTTAAAGATTAGTTTCAAACCATTGTTGGAAAAACTGATCAAATCCGTTTACTAAATGCTGATGTTCCGTAGTAATTAAAATATGATCATACCTGTGTTAATAACAAAGATTATCACCAAGAAAACAACAACACCAGCAACGAAATCACTGATAAATGCCACACCAGCTTCCAAACGGCAGTCTCGATCAGGTGAAGGTCCTAGTAAAAAAAAATAGATACAAGAATTATATAAGAATGTGTGAACATCTCAATACCCAAAATAAATAAATAACACACAGACATTGTCTATATTACAGTATATATCTGAATATTAATAGGTTTCATTCGCTCATGACCTCAATGCCTCAATGCAGCTGCCAGGCAGGATACGCCCACATTTTGCAAGAGATGGATAGAGAACATGCTAAAAACAAACGTGATTTTTTGTACGATCAGGGGCAATAATTATGGTCTGCAATGCGCAAATATCAAAAGGGACTGAGATCTTTGGGATATAAAGATATGTTTTAAGTTTCATTAAAATCAGATAAAAATTGTGACCTCTAGAGGGTCCACAACCTTCGTAGCATACTTTTACACAATTTGCGTACAAAGTGCAGCAATTTTGTCGGGTAGTTTCATTTAGATTTTCCCGAAATTCGAATTCAACATTCATTATGGTGGAATGGTTATATATTTAAACAGTTTTTAAAATCCGAAAAAAAAATTGTGACCTCTAGAGAAGATGCATGCTAAAAATGCGATTTTTCAAACAATCAGGAGCCATAATTCAGGAAGTTACAATTCGATATGGACGATTATTGACCGGAACCGAGATCTTTGGCTTATAAACTTGCATTTCAAGTTTCATCAAAATCTGATCAAAATTGTGGCCTCTAGAGGGTCCACAACTTTGATATACCAGATGTTTACACTATTCGCGTACGAGGGGCGGCCATTTTGTCTGGCAATTTTGGTCCAATTTTCATGAAATTCAACCTCAGACAAAATTAATGTGTAACGGTGATATATTCACGTTTTTTTTTAAATCGGATAATAATTGTGACCTCTACAGGAGCCACAAGCTAAAAACGTGGTTTTTCGTACAATCAGGGGCCATAATTCAGGAAGCTACGATTCGATATGCACGAAAATACAAAGGAACCAAGATATTTGGGTTATAAACATGCATTTCAAATTTCACCAAAATTAGATGAAAATTGTGACCTCCAGAGATCCACAACCCTGATACACAATATTTTGACACTATTTTCGAACGAGGGGCGGCCATTTTGTCCGTCAGTTTCATTCCGATTTTTACAACAATTCAAACTCAACCACTCTTAGGGTGTAACGGTGATATATTCAAACAGTTTTGTAAATCGGATAAAAATTGTGACCTCTATAGGGTCCACAAGCTAAAAACGTGATTTTTTGTACAATCAGGGGCCAAAATTCAGGAAGTTATGGTCTGATATGCGCGAATATCGAAAGGAACCGAGACCTGTGGGTTATAAACATGCATTTCAAGTTTAAACCAAATCGGATAAAAATTGTGACCTCTACAGTGTTCACAAGCTAAAAACATGATTTTTCGTACAATCAAGGGCCATAATCCATGAAGTTACAGTCCAATACATGCCAATATCGAAAGGAACCGAGAT
This sequence comes from Patella vulgata, assembly GCF_932274485.2. NCBI lineage: Eukaryota > Metazoa > Mollusca > Gastropoda > Patellidae > Patella > Patella vulgata. The sequence continues at coordinate 1,116,137 of NC_065886.2, read as the reverse complement.
CTTAGGGTGATAAACCTATATTTCAAGTTTCATTGAAATCGGATAAAAATTGTGACCCTGTAGTGTGTTCACAAACAATTTTGGACGGACAGAAGGACGGACAAAGGCGACGACAATATACGTCCACATGAAAATGTGAGCGTATAAAAAGGTAGCTTATATGGTTTTCACAAGATTTTGGCTAAGAGGCGATTAGTCCGGATCAGAAAGTTGTAGAAAGTTAATTCTCTCATCACCCCAATGCTTACAAGCCTTACAACGAAATATGAAAAATTGGTAGGTAACTCCGGAATGTAAAGTTGTAAAACACTGAATATTGATAGGATTTCGTGAAATGAAATGAAATGAAATGTTGTTTAATGGCACGTCAGCTCCAACCGGGCTATATTGCTCCAAACATATTAGGCTGATCAAAGTAACATTATGATGTCCTAAGTAAGGAAAAGAAAGTTTACCAAAATCGGAGTCTAAATAAGGACGGGGCGTGGCCAAATCCAAGATGGCGGCTGTCGATCAAAAATTGCAAATATCTCTAAAACTATTGGATTTAGACACCATAAATGTATTGCGGACAGAAAGAAAGTTGGTATCAGCGAGTCCAAAAATTGCAACGTTATGTTTCTAGGACGTCGCATTTCTTCTAAAATTAGTCCATTTACACATCTTAACAGCAGAAATGAATGCTGATGCAGAAAAGAGTGCATGCCCATTATGTTGGGTTGATAAAGAAGAACAATGTGTTACAATTACGGAGATCTGGAGAGGTGGAGGGGGCTAAAAGTATAACTACTGCTGCATTGCTGATAGGTGATACTATCAGAGTAGCTGCAGGAACACGGATTCATTTCAATTGTTGAAGAAATGAAATAAAATGAGGTTATACATCCAATTCTTCTGCTCTGATTTGGCTCCCAAAGTGTGCTATGAGGGAAAATTTGCCCTGCAAAGGCGCAACAGCCTACTCATATATCGAATTTCATACGCCAAGAGGTCTTTTACTGGACAAGTAGTGCATCAAAAGGTGAATGGGTAGGGCTGATCAATTTTGACATTTGGCCCAAAAATCATCAGAAAGATTTATATTTTGACACCAGTTTCGTAGATATACCCGAGATGTGTTACAAAACCAACTTTCACGGTAATGTGAACAGCACCCCCTTGTGGTGTCCACAAAAGCATTACTTTATAGTGACGTTTTGTGGGTCCAGATCATATGTGGACAGATATGAACTGAATACCAGAGGGTCCAAAAAGGTGAAAATCGGTCGACCCTATCCATGCAACATTCAATGCACTTCCACAGTACAAGCACAAAATGTGTGTCAAACATTGAGTCGCGGGGCTCCTCAATGTCACTTTTTTTTTTTATCTATTTGGCCACTACATCGTCGCTCTCATTCGGCTTCATCCTTAAAATTGATTATATCGTCTTTATACTAGTTATGTTAGGCCACATTTTGAAGAAATTCTAATATTTGTCCCCATACATTTTCTAGTTATTTATCTCAGACGTCGGTTTGAAAGTTGGTTTTTATAAGAATATGACTCGCCGAATCCAAAGAGCTTGGGCATCGCCCCGCCCCAAAAAGTGACGGCAAATTCCGGTAGGAAGCCAAATTCAAAATGGGACCGATTTTTGAGAGAAAAGCATAAAGTCACATGTATAGTTTTTCGTGGTCTCCTAATTCAGGTATTAACATAAAATATGTTCCACCCAAAGGTATTCCAATATGACCACTATATTCGCATTGGCGGTCACGATTGGCGGGACATTTCGAAATGAAATGGGGTTTAACATCCTACAGTTCTGCCCCAACTGGGATAATGAAGACGGAGGGACATTTCAATGTTAATTGTAGTAATGTGATGGTGTAATGCGTTAAACTGGGGGTTTTCGAGGTCGCCGAATTAATATCTGAACTGCTAAATGTAATATTGTCTTCCATAGTCTACTGAACATAATAGATATTTTGTCAAATTTGAGTACCATATTGGTGTTTTGTTCGGTCATAGTACATTTTGGGGTTCAGATGTTAATTTGCCTACCCCGAATACCTACTATTTGACGTATTATGCCACCACATTGCTAACATCGAAATTTCCCGTCAATTGTGGCCATATTTTGAATAAAGTCGTCATATTGGAATACTAATTTGTATTGGCATCATCCGGATTCTGAATCGGCACATATTAAAGATATTTAATCCATCAAATGACATTAGTTGGACGTTATTTCATGGCCGCGACAGCCACATCCAGGCCCTGGGACAAGCAACTCGACAAAATGTTTTGAAAGACACCTAGTCTCTAGCGTCACTTGGCGTATATCTGGGGTAACTGGAGGTCACTTTGCTGAAGCACATTGGTTGGAAAAAGGTCCGCAATTACCAAAAATATCGAAAAACTTCCAGATTTGTAGTGCCTAATAAAACGAAGACAAAAGTAAAAGTTTCGCTTTCAGTTTTGTCTTTAATGTAAATTGTGCTTTATAGAGTTTATCTTGGTGTTTCTAGCTTCTGCACACCTAACTTGCGGCAACCTTGGCAATTCATCAAAACCCGACATAAATTCATGATTAAACGGGGACACCAAATTACCCACGAACCTAAACTAGTTTTGGGAGCCCTGAAACTACTATACTCTTGTTCAACCCATCCCTAAAAAGGGAGGGGAAAGATGGGATGTTAAAACGTGTTGCAAATTTCTGCGGTACTTGATTACTTTAAAGATCTGTAGAAATACGCTATATAAAATAATAATTCGTATATTATTTTACAGCTACAATAACGAAAGAAAAGTATGTTTCCGTTTTATTCAAAAAGCAATAAATTGTCATTGCATGCAGAAAGATATGGTGTTAAATAGTGTATGCTTTAAATTATTATATAAATTAACACTTGGTATATTGATCAAGTATTTTACAGCGACAAGCACCTTTCCGTTTAATAGAAAATTCCAACAAACAATTTATTGTTAGTTTGAGGGGAAAGTGGAACAGGTGGTAGATAATATCTAAATGTTGTTTAAATGCATATTTTCATAAACTTATTATACAGATAGATATTTATATGGAAGGTCCACATGGATATAAAATAATATTTTGTGTGAAATAGGCGTCTTGAACACAATACAACATAGGCGGCTTGTGAAATTTTGCAGTCTAGTAGTTTATTCATCCCTTGATTCTGAGAAATAAAAAAACATTTTGCCACCAAAGCTGGTTTGAATACTGTTTGATGCAAAGTGAACGTACCCTTTACTGCGGGCCCAGTTTGCAATATTTTAGTCTGTTTACGGTAATAACATGTCTTAAAAAGCTTCTATTATAAAGGTAACAATTATTATCGTGATACATATAAATATATATATAGGTTTTATTCACGCTAGGTATATGTTTGCTAATTTCATTTTGAATCCCGGTGAGAGATTCCGCTTGGTGTATTTCTTCACAGTCAGAGAGAAGATCCTCCATCTTGTGGTACATGTAACTATGTATTGTGACATCACATCTTGCGGTAACTATGCTTGACATCATTAATTAGTATGCACAGATAGTTCTTTATATTGTAACAGGACGGGGTGTTATCGATTTGCACTCGAGCGGTGGGAGTGACCGACTCTTATGCAAACCGGAAGTCCAGCTTCGTATGCAGGATGTCAGGTTTCTCGCGTGAACTGAAGAAAAAGAGAACACATTTATAAAGTTTCAAAGTTTTTATTTCGGAAAATACAAAAATTGAAAGACCGAAACGCGCGTTCGTAACTGTTGGTCTTCTTCTCCAATGGTGAACCAGCTGAAATAAGAGAACTCTGCCAAGTTCATCGACTATGTCTCTTTACCAAACAAGAAACTGAGCGTCCCGTCTACACAAAGTTCTATATCTTCCGAATGAAAACGACCGAATGAATGAAACTTAGGAAAGATATTGACAACAATTGACGCCTGCCACAGTCTGAACTAATAATATTCATCCAGAGGGACGTCACAAATCTTACATCACCCAAACGGAAGCCTCAAATAATTAAACCATCGTAACTTTACAATAAATTATAAATATCATAACTTTTGCCTGCCTCAGCCTGAACTTATAATATTCATCCAGAGGAAAGCAAACAAATCTTATATCACCCCAACGGAACCCTTAAATTAACTAAAACTCGAACTCATAGAATAAGCATAAAAATCACGGCTTGATTCCTGCCTCAGTCCGAACTTACAGCATTCGCACAGAGGAAAGGAAACAAATATTATATCACCCCAAGCGGAACCCATAAATTAACTAAAACTCATAACCTAACGATTACCCTACAGTTGGAAACGTCCGTCCTAGCCCGTACTCGTCCTAAGCGGCGTAATTAGTTACTCCTGTAGGATTTGTACGTTACAAAAAGACAAAACTCCGCTCCAGAAAACCTACTTGCCCCGAGCAGAATAATTCATTATTCCTGCGGGACTTGCAAGTCACCAGAGACAAAGTCTCACCCTGGAATGTTTACCTCGAGCGGAGCAAATGATTACTCCTGCGAGATTCGCATCCCCCGACCGTTCCACTAAGACTGACTTTAAGTGGCCTTATATACCCTATCTATACGCTCTGCATGGCAGAATGCACGTGCATAAACCTTGACCCGACTTGTAATCCTAATTCAGAACCCGCTCTCCATTGGCTGGTTGCTATCACCGGCATCCAATCAGAAGCGCCGAACTACACGTCCCAAGCCATTCAACAAAATGGCGGGTTTCTCTAGAATTTCGCGTGGTACGAGCGGTAATTCAAGTTTAATGTAATATAGAGCCGATAATATAAGCCATTTCTATATATGGGGCAAGAATAAAGTGAGTCAAAGTTTATCTGAACGCTTATCACCTACGAAACCCCCACAATATAAAACGACAGAACTTCTTTTTTGAGTGTTATTAAAGTATTCTTATTGTTGTATCATTGTAAATATGCTAATTTTCTTATATTTTTTAAAACTTGTTCCACGTTTTCGCTTAAAAATGTGGTATGTGTTTTCCTGAAAATTAATAAAAAAAAATACCCAAAATATGTTCTTCAAATCAGTTCAAATAAACAGCTTCATTCTGGCCTTAATTTCATAGAAATTGACGGAAAACTAGAGCGGGTAGGATAAAATTGATATAATGTCGGTGGCCATATTTGATGACGTCAAAATACTTACTTCGGCACCCACTAAACATTTCTTCAAAAAAATTCTCCCTACTCAAACTTTCCTACAGTACCATAGTCAGATGCTGGATTAGATACCCTGACGTTGACGATAGCATCAAACGGAACGAGAACGGGTCAGGGCTCCACGGCACCAAGGCCTGGACAGGTGACTTATAGTTTTAAATTTACCAATTTTTCCAAAAAAGGTGAACTGACAGAATCCGATTCTAATCTTACCAATGGAACTAGATACCCACATTCAGCAAAGATACCTGTTTCTTCTGCTTTACGATCAACACTACAAGATGCATAGTGTGTAGAACTGGTGTCAGAGCTTTTAATAACAGGCTTCTGCGTTAGAATATCCATCAAGCAAGTAGAAAAGCTTAATTGTGGTTACTATTCATGGAAACTCGTGAGAAATATACGGGTTGTCAGTAGTCGCTTAAATGGTCAGTAATAATCATAAAGTGAGTATTAAGTCAATTGATTAGTATTCCTTACTTGTGTCGGTATACAAAAATAACGTGACTAATTAAACAAACGTGAGTTTATCCGAACATATCACTAGTCAGACGCGTGTGGGAGAAATTGGAAAAAGCATGACTAATTAAGAAACCGTCAGTATTTAGGCTACCGCTCACTACCTGAGTGAAACCGCCAGTTAACTTTGATATGCTTCAGTAAGTGGAACCGTCGCCAGTAGAGCGTGAAATCGTTAACTATATAAATTTCTGGTGAGTATTGGTACTATAAGTGATTATAAGTATCCTGAATAAATTAATTATTATCTATTAATATTCTTGAATCGGAGCAAATTTTTTAAACAATAATGGATGGCAGTGAACAAACGGACTATTGTTGACGATTTCGATTACCGCCGTAGTTTGCAAAAGACACTGAAGATGGTTAGATAGATTGATCGAGAGAGAAATATTAAGCAAAAATTAACAAATATATCACTATAAACCCCAGAATGCCTCGTTCGACATTTTTGCCCAAGCGTGGCAAAAACGTATTTTTTTTTTATATTGCCCTGTTTTTGGAATGAGGTATTTTGTCCAGAATGAGGTGGGGTTCAGCCAAATCAAAGTCTCGACGAGCGTATCAAGGACAGCATAATATTATTTGGTGAAACTTTCAAGCGATTGTGTAGAGACAAAAACACAAGGCAAAGTCGACTAGAAATGACATTCGTCGCATAAAAAGAGTTTATTACATTCTTTGTTGCAGTTTCATATGTTCATACAATATTTCCAACAAAGAGATGTGAGAAATGAAAAACAGCCAAGTTCAAAGCGGAGCGAAATCAATAATTGTATTTTAGGTCTTTGAAAATTATTAATTACAAATATGCTGTTCCAGTTTTTATATAATAAACGATATTATATTTAATATATCTCATGAAATTTTATGTAATTGTCACTCAGTTGTATGTATAAAAATTGCAAAAGTAGTATCTAAACGGCCAATTAAATTCCATCGAAACATGAAATAGACTCAATTTATGTTTATATAATGACATGTAAAGTGAACAACTTTATTAAGAATGCTAATTACATTTTCATCCTTCGGTGAGCGGCCTACGTCTGGATTCTTATTTAAAGGGTCGATCTGGAATATATTTTGGAGAATAAAACTGCTTAATTTTGTTTTAAAAGCCCTTAAAATAAAATCTTCGACATTTGGGCCGAGCAGCCAATAAAACAGGAACAGCATATTTGTAATTAATAATGTTCAAAGACCTAAAATACAATTATTGAGTTCGCTCAACTTTAAACGTTGCTGTTTTTAATTTCTCACATCTCATTGTTGAAAATATTGTGTGGACATATGAAACTGCAACATCGTGTATCCAACCTTGTGAACAGCCTCGTTCTGGACAAAATACCTCGTCCCAAGAACATGGCAATTTAAAAAAAACCATTTTGGAACTCCAGACAAACAAGGCATTCTGAGGTTTATAGTGTATGGCGTGGTTGCATGTGATTTAGTGTTAGAACATAACGATATCTTTAACTTGCCTTTTCTCTAAACTATCTTTTCTGACCTCAAACGGATATAGCTTGGTCAATTTTACAGTTTAATTAATATCAGTTATCTTTTTGAATAAAGCAATCGAACTGCAATCCCCTTGACACGGACTATTCGTGAAACGGTAAGAGGCGAAGTCTGAAATAGTCGGGTTGACGTTTGAATTATATGGGTTGTTTTATTTTTTTTTTTTTTATCAGGAATCGGGTTTGTACATTTGACAGAATTTATTAGCTGAATGGTACAGAGGTGTAACTTGGTCATTTCTACATAAATTGTATCATTATATTCTAAAAAAGACATCCAGGCTTGTAAGCGAGTTGTTCGGATCTTACGAGTCATTCTCACAAAATTAACGATAAGGTATATGTGACCCCCCCCCCCCCCCCCACAGCATACTGAGTCGCAATGAGGAAATTTTGAAAATTGAGTTATTGATATTTACACATTCTCCACCTCATTACCTTCAATTTGATGTATAGTTTGTTTGAATTGGGCAAAAATTGACTGAGCTGTGTCCATTAGAAGCTACCCAACTCACAAAAGTAAGTTTTGAGAAAAAGCAAGTCAAAGATTTGGTATGTTCCAAAACAAAATCCCATAGCAACCAGGCCATTTATTTGCTGTTTTGTCGTTGAATATATCTTTCCATGGGTTTTCAGGGGTGCTGAAGACGAAAATCGTAGTAAAAATTTGATCCGACGATTTCCGCAATTTATTTGCTATTTTGTCGTTTAATGTTTTTTATTTAGGATTTCAAGGGGTTCTGACGACGAAAATCGTAGTAAATGCACTCCTTTCGTAACGAAACATCCACAACACATACGGCATAATATTCACATGATAGTGTTATACTGAAGAACAATCTATAAGTAGTAGTCTGTTGTGCACATGTATATTATAAGTTAATCTTATCAATTAATTAGCACCTTAGTGCCAGCTAGTGGTCAGGGATTAAGATTGGTGATTGGATAATCATCAAAAAAGTCGCCGCAGCTGTATGCGTGTTCATTTAACACGTGAATTAAAATAAGATTTTGCGTGTACGATAGGTATATTATTATTTTCAGGTACCGTGACGTTATCAAAATATGAGTCCCTATAGAAATATCAATTTCATAGTCAAGAAATGCTTACGTTCACTTTCGTGCATTTTGGCTTTGATGTAAATATCAACATTATTCAGAGAATACTCAATGGCAGACTCTAGAATCGTCGCATTTTGGTTCGTTGGTCGTTCGCATTTTTTCGACCCATGGTGATAAGAGAATTTTAAAAAATAATATCCAAGATGCATTCCATACTTTGCATTCCGTATGAAGAAGCGACAGTAAACGGAATTCAGCTATCAATAAAATTCTCTTCGAAAAGAAAATTGTTGGCCATTTTGTTTATTTCCATTTAAGGCCTATAAATTATTTTTTTAAAGATGATATGAGATATCAAATAATCACCATTTGGATTAATTATTCAGAGTAAATAATGAGTTGTCGACGGCTTTATCATTGACCCGTGACAGTTGATTAGTATTACTCAATGACACACTCAATAGACTATTCTGTGCTCATAATTTCGGTTTACTTGTATGAAATTCATTTTTTTTCTGTAACGTACGATCATATTGTATTTTAACATTGTATATCGTGCCTTATATGTTATTACTATTTTCATCGTTATATATATTGTTTAATAGTTATTATTTCTCAAATGTAAATAGATATTCACACGATTCTTCGGTGCTCAGAATTTATCCTTGTATGTATGTATGTATGTGTATGAAATCCATTATTTCTGTTATCTGCTATCATATTATCTGTTTCAATAAAATTAGCGAAAACAGATTGGTGTTGATGATCTTTTTTTAACCATTAGTTGTGATTCCAAATTTAATCCATACAGATATCAAAGTGCCGCCTGCCCCAAAACATGTGCCAATCCACATGTAACGGGAACAAATATAAATTGTGACGTATTCTTCATGGGGAACCCGTTGTAAGAATGGGAACAGGTACAAATAGTTTGAAGAATCAAACCTTGCCATGGAGCATTTAAATTCATATTTAAATAAGAAGGTATTTATAATAGAAACAATCTATCTAACCATCTTCAGTGTAATCGAAATCGCCGACAAATAGTCCTATTGGTCACTGCCATCCATTATTGTTTAAAAAATTTCCTCCGATTTGAAAATATTAATAAATAATAATTAATTTATTAAGGATACTTATAATCACTTATAGTAACAATACTCACCAGAAATTTATATAGTTAACGATTTCACGCTCTACTGGCGACGGTTCCACTTACTGACGCACATCAAAGATAACTGGCGGTTTCACTCAGGTAGTGAGCGGTAGCCTAAATACTGATGGTTTCTTAATTAGTCACGCTTTTTCCAATTTCTCCCGCACGCATCTGACTAGTGATATGTTCGGATAAACTCACGTTTGTTTAATTAGTCACGTTATTTTTGTATACTGACACAAGTGAGGCATACTAACCAATTGACTTAAATACTCGCCTTATGATTATTACTGACTATTTATAGGAATACTGACGTATGGTGCAAGTACTGACGGGTTTAAGCGACTACTAACAACACGTATATTTCTCACAAGTTTCCATGAATAGTAACCACAATTAATCATTTCTACTCTTTTGAAGGATATTCTAACGCAGAGGCCAGTTAGTCAATTAGTCAGTTCTACACACTATGCATATTACCGTGCAAGTAACAGTGTATTTTTTAATTACTTTATACCAACAAATGTTTTTTTAAAACAGTACCATTACGCGGCATACCTCCGGGACCCTCTAAACTCCGGGACCCTGGACAAGTGTCCCAGTTTCCCCCACCCCTCTCTTCAGTGTATAGTTCATATAGAGATATTCGTTTTTTGTAATTTTCTCCAAAAAATTTCATAGTTCTTCGGTGATATTCTTCTTTGAAATCCGGACTATTTATTGATAGTAAAATTCATAGTGCGCAGAATTCAGCGTTGTTCGCCGCGTCACATGATCGTTTTTTCCACAATCGACCAATCACGTTATTGTCTACATTCGCGTGTGTTGTTGTTAAACACAAAATGGCGTGCTTCACAAAATGGCGACAAAGGCTCAAGTAACTTGTATTGTTCACTTAGACAGTGTTAATAAGGGAGGTGCAGAACCCTTTACAAACACAAAATAAGGTGAGACAAATATCGTGAGGTAGCTATAGACTGGTTTCAATTGGATGGAAATGACCAACCCATTGCAGCATTTTTCGATACAAATGGATTTATTACGAAGGATATTATACTGAAGATACAGTTGGCAGTGATTTTGGATTTCACCCAACGTTTTATGGATGTTTTAAGAACAAAACAATTCAATGATGCGAGAAAGAAAGAGAGTGAGAAGGCAGCGTCTACGTTCAGTCAGTCCAACCGCAACTAAAACTGTCACCACATACAGACTATTATTAATGTGATTCATGTGGTCATAATATATTTTACAAAACATTATTTAACAACTGACTATTAGTATATTAATCATTCGACAAAAATAACAATTCACTCATAACATAATAGGCCTATTTTAAAAACGGTTTCACCGAACTTTCAACAAGATAAGACCACTTCTATTCCAACTAGTAGAAGTAATAAATAAATGTAATAAAGGTGCATCATAGGCTACAGATCATAAGTCCAGAAAAATTTGTGAATGAAAGAATTGAATATAACCATCCAAGTCAACCCAGAACATTGCATGCTGTGATTCAAAGGAAAGAAGGGAATACTAATTAATCAAAGTTTTTGATAATCCCTAATTAAGTCCTTCACACCCCACTGATAAAAGTAACATGAGCTGAACATTAATAATGTCCAGTCGACACAAAGTAGGTCATTTTGGGGTCGAACATATGGTTCCTTTTTATTTAAATAATTCGCTTGCGTGTAAGGGTCTGTATCAGAGGGAGGAAACTGGGGGACTCGGAGAAAACCCACAAGGTTGAACAAGTGACCCTAGTCCTTGTTACGTACAAGCGGAGAATTGAAACTACGTCACTTGACGCAATGACAGACCTTATGATTTCATGTGTACATGTTAAACCATTCGCCACCCACCCTCCATATTAAATAGATGTCTTTGTAAATTATGTATGTTATAGTTATACAGTGAATTAAGTATAAATGTCTACAGTGTATTTAAATGTATGTATTAAATAACGTATATGAAAATATTATCTATTAAGAAATATTGGTATTTATATTTATGCAATATTTATATTAACAAGCCAACAGTGAGGCTGATGTCCCCCGCCGAAATTGCAAAATAAATAGATGACACATATTAATTAATCGCACATTTATTTTTTTCACTAAGTTTCATCACTCTCTATCAGATAGAATCAAGATTATCTTGTCCCAAACCATCGACAAATGAAATCGATTAGCTCTGCTTAGCTTCAGCTCGAAATGTTAATTATTGAACTCAGTCAAGACATTCACCTAATGAACATCTACATATACATCAAGTTTAAACATTCACCTAATAGACACCTATGCCAAGTTTGAACATTCTACCTCAATTAGAAGGAGAGTTATTGTGTTCCAAAGTTTCTACCAATCAAATTGCTTATCACTCTGCTTACCCTCAGCAAAAAATGTTCATTATCGAACTTAGTTAAGGTATTCATATAATAAATCTATACACCAAGTTTCATCAATCTCACTTAATTAGAACTAAAGTTATCGTGTCCCAAAGCATCAGCCAATCAAATTGCTTATCTCTGCTTACCCTAAGCGGAAAATGCTCATCTTCGAACTCCATCAAGGCATTGACCTAATAAACACATACACCAAGTTTGAACATTCTAGCTCAATTAAAAGTTATCGTGTCCCAAAGCATCAACCAATCAAATTGCTTATCTCTGCTTACCCTAAGCGGAAAATGCTCATCTTCGAACTCCATCAAGGCATTGACCTAATCAACACATACACCAAGTTTGAACATTCTAGCTCAATTAGGAAGAGAGTTATCGTGCCCCAAAGTATCAACCAATCAAATTGCTTATCTCTGCTTACCCTAAGCGCAAAATGCTCATCTTCGAACTCCATCAAGGCATTGACCTAATAAACACATACACCAAGTTTGAACATTCTAGCTCAATTAAAAGTTATCGTGTCCCAAAGCATCAACCAATCAAATTGCTTATCTCTGCTTACCCTAAGCGGAAAATGCTCATCTTCGAACTCCATCAAGGCATTGACCTAATCAACACATACACCAAGTTTGAACATTCTAGCCCAATTAGGAAGAGAGTTATCGTGTCCCAAAGCATCAACCAATCAAATTGCTTATCTCTGCTTACCCTAAGCGGAAAATGCTCATCTTCGAACTCCATCAAGGGATTGACCTAATAAACACATACACCAAGTTTGAACATTCTAGCTCAATTAGGAAGAGAGTTATTGTGTCCCAAAAAGTGTGACGGACAGACAGACAGACAGACAGACGGACGAACCCATTTTAATAGTCCCCTGCTTTCTTCGAAAGGCGGGGGACAATAAATATCATTTGATACATAAATATCAAAATTCAAATGTTTTTTTTTGGCCATTATGACCCTAATGTTTTGGCCGTTATGTAGTTATGACCAAAATGTTTGACCGTTATGACCAAATACTTGAGCCATTTTGGTTTAGGGCCTTTATGTCCATAACCCCTACTACTAGGCCTAGTACTTAACAACTTTAAAAATTAAAAGTGTGTCTCATTCACCCCTACTCCTTAATTAATCTCACCAAAGGAATCACATGATGGTGCAGTACTTGTTACTACTTCATCAGTTTTATCAGAAATCTGTATAATTTTCAAGAAAAAATCCAAGTCTGTTTGAGCGGGGGCCACGCAAAAGAAGGACAATTTAGTCCGGTGCTAAATAAAAACAGTATTTTTATTATTTTATTTAAAGCACCAATAACACTTTTGCTGCTTTGATAAGTCCAGTGAAACAAATACTGGTAGCCTTATTCTAACTACTAAATGAGTTAGTGTCTTACTCTTAGTGGAAATCCTGTATTAAATTGTATTTTATTTATCTTAGGTGATCAAAAATATTTTTCAAATCAAAGGTAATTAGTTTTGGATTTGATCGACTACAAGTACAGTATCTGTTATAATTGTTTAAAGAAATCAGAATTTTTATTAATCAGAAGCAAAATACGGACATTGAAAATGTGTTTGGCACTTTTATCGATGATTACATGTACACTATGTTGTAGGTGAGCCCCATATTGATGGGGGGGGGGGGGGGCATCTGGTTCATTCGCAATTGCAGATAAAACCCATTTTTCTATATGAGAATGAAATTTGACAGCTTTTAATTACAGTCAAGTGTTATTTCAATTCATATATCTATTGTAAGCTTATACATGTACATTGTAGATGCAAAATTTTATTTCCTCCATATGGGCTTTTCCCTGACAATTCTGAGCTAGTTCAAATTATTTAAGCATTTATTCTTAATATTTCTGCAACTTTTTAAGTTCTCAACCTTTATTTCAAAATATGTTTTTTTCATTCTTAATCTTAGCTATACACTAGACAGGTTTAAAGTACATGTATGTTGTTATGTAAAATGAATGATTTTATTAGAATTACACTTATAGAAGCAGCGACCTTGTTGTATTCTCTGTAATCTCCCTTGATATTAAGGCATTTTTCTGGTGAAATCGACCGGTCCAATATCCTTAATCAGTGTCGAAAAAACCTGACTGACTGCCACATTTTATGTCAGTGCGTGATCAAAATACCTTTTGTGGCTCTAATACACCACTTCTCTACACCGATGGGACGTTTTTTGGGTTAATTTCATCTCTGTTCTTCCCGACCGCGAGCAATTTGCAAGGTAAATCGTGCACATGGTCTTGTTTACAAATGCTGTGACCTGGCACTTGACCCCAGAATTTTTTAACGCAACCCCGCATCTACGCTAATATGGCTCCGCACTATAAAGAAATAAGTCATCGATTTCTAGCCTATTCGAGCTTGAACTATTAAATTGGCAAATTATATTGGAGAACTTTGTTGACATATTGATTGCACGAACATTGATAGTCTGATTTGTAGACCGGTTTAGCGGGAGCGAAGGTGACAAGATTTTCACCCCGAGAATGCGGCCTAAAGGGGGCAAAACACTTTTTGCATTACAGCCAAAATTGTTTTTTTGTAACACATCTCGAGTACACCTCTGCCAAAATATGAATCTTTATGATGATTTTGGGGATTAACCTACTTCTGAGTGGCCCAAATATGAAAATTAGTCAGCTCCACCCATTCAACCTTTAATGCACTTCTCCAGTAAAAGAACCCTTTGCAGTTGTAATTCGATATAAGAATGCTTTTGCGCCACTGCCGGGCAAAATTCCCCTCATAGCATACTGATGGAGCCCAGTTGGAGCAGACAGTAGGACATATGTATCACCCCATTTTATTTCATTTCTTTTTATTGACGTAGGCTATTTTTGTCAACAATTAAAATGAATCTGTGTTCCTACGGCTACTGTAATAGTATAACCTTTCAAAAATGCAGCAATATTCATATACTTTTAGCTTCCTTCTACCACTAGGGACCGGGTATCGTTCAGATTTTACGAAAAAAGGAAAGAAACTAAGCTTATCATCTAGAATTTAATAAACGTATCTAGCTAATAGATTGCCGTCAAGAATGTGTTAAATGCCGTCAAGATTCACCAGATTCAGTTTGTGCTACCATGTAAATTAAGAAACAATGTTTACTTTTGACAACGATCGTCTGCTTTACGACCGTCCAGTTTCTCGGGATGTTTTTTAGAAATGAACACTACCATTTAGATTTGAAAGGGGTTTAGTTTTTAGACAAGGCGTTTATTTTCCCGGATGTTGTAAAGAAATGAACAGTGTTTAATTATTTAAGGCGTTTAGATTTTACGCCAAATTACCACTTTACCGAGAGCCGTCTAGTAACTTACGGGTGAGTAGTAATGCAATGCCGTATACTTTTCATGTCTTGTAATTATTTTGCCCAGTGTCATCTAGAAAACTTAAGGTGTTTGTTTTTCTGTGAAATATTTAATTTCTGTCTCCCAATTTTAGAAACTATGTTCAGATTTAGAATCTGGGTATAGTGTCTAAAATTCTCGAATGAATTGCATATTTGCTGAATATCGTCCATTCTTCGGTATTGCCGACGTCCGTTGGGAAAAGTCGATTTACAATGAATTGACAATTTTTTCGGCGTAGATAAAACTCCATTTTTTTTTAATGAGTTACAATCTTGTTACTTATAATCTTGTGTTCTGGGTTATTTACCCGCTTCCGCAATTTGATGAATCTTGATGGTATTTAACACTTTCTGCATGGCAATCTATTAACTGAATATATGTGTATTAGATTATAGATGGTAAGCTCAGTTTCTTTCCTTTTTTCATCAAATCTGAATGATACCCGGTCCCTAGTGATTCTTATCACACCCTACACCCCAGGGGGGGGGAATGGGATTTCATCCTCTCATGAACACAATGTTCAAACAAAGGATCTGTGGATTTTGGTAAATAGGGGTTAACTTGGGAACAGATGATTCAATTTGATCCAGGAAATCTCATGGTATATATCATGTCTGGTTACAAGGATATATTTTGTTTTTGGATGATTCAGTATGATAGAGGACATTTCGTGGTATACATGTATGTGTAAAATGAATACAAGAAAGGTCAACAAAGGACAGTAAACTGTATTTATATATACAGGATGATATTAATTATTCAACTACAGTATTTATCCAAATAAAAACCACTTCACATTATAGAGAGAGAGAGAAATAAACTACATGTAGAATAAACTAGTTCTTTACGGGAAATCGAAACAACATCACTTGACTTAATGACAGACGTGCAAGCGTTAAACCACTTGACTTCCCGCACTTGTCATAATCTGAATCAATTTTCTCAATTATGCTAATAAAGATTTTAAAATATTTAAGGTTCCAAGTTTTTTTAAAATCTAATTAGTTACGATGCGGCATTTGCAAAAATATCAAATTTCTTACGGCTGAATCCATGCCTAATATACCCATTATCTAAATATATGATTAGAAAAAAAAAACAAAATCTAAATACCAACGCTAGATAATGTCTCGACTTGGAATGAATCGGGTTTAAAACAGGCCTATCATTAAATATTCAAGGACAACAAAGTGATGGTGGGCTTATTACATAGCAAACACCAGTAGATTGATGACATATCTTTATTAATATGGAAAGGAATTGAACCATTTCTATCAGATATTGCAATCAAACAATATCTTTAAATAAGATCAATGTGGCCCCTATTCCCATAGGGGCTTATAGAAGATATAAGTATCTGAGTAAAGATATCAGAGTGGGGGGAAGGGGACCATTTTCTAAACAAGATCCTTTTGGGAAACAAAACCCCAATATTTATATGGTTAAGGAGGGGTCAAGGGACAAGAAATTATGGACTGTGTGGAATATGCAAGAGTTGATTTGTAGTATATGAGCCATGGTTGACACTGGTTGAGTAATATGAAATGAATTGAAACTGAAATGAAATGGGGTTTAACATCCTACTGTTCTGCTCCGAACTGGGCTAATTTTCGGCCGATTTTCACGAAATTCGACCTCAGCCATCCTTCGGGTGTAACGGTGATATAATAATACGTTTCATTAAATTGGATAAAAATTATGACCTCTATAGGGTCCACAAGCTAAAAACGCGATTTTTCGTACAATCAGGGGCCATAATTCAGGAAGTTACGTCCAATATGCGCGAATATCGAAAGGAACTGTGATCTTTGGGTTATCAACTTACATTTCAAGTTTCAACAAAATCAGATAAAAATTGTGACCTCTATAGTGTCCACAAGCTAAAAACGTGATTTTTCGTACAGGGGCCATAATCCACGAAGTTTCGATCCGATACATGCCAATATCAAAAGCAGCCAAGATCTTTTGGAGATAAACCAATATTTCAAGTTTCGTCAAAATCGGATAAGAATTGTGACCTGTAGAGTGTCCACAAACAAATTGTGGACACTCTACAGGTCACATGAAAATGTGGGCATATAAAAAATAAATATATTGTAAAATGAGAAATCAAAGTAAGAATTCACGTAAAATATTATTGTTTCACGTGAGTCTAGTTAATCAAGTTTTTTGGTTAATCCCGCATGTGTCAGATTGAACAAAAATAGCAGCACACGATAAAAAGTAGACGAAATTGTTTTCAATGGAAGGAATAACAATTAAAATGGGTGGGGCTTTGGAAGCCAATGCCAACAATTGGCTTCAGATATAAGACCTAACCAAAAGTCTACATCGTATTCACAAACTGTCACAGGTACCTGTAGCAGCACTAAAAATCTTAGAATGAAATCTAATCATTTGATATAGATTTAAGTAATATTTTGTTATTTAGATGTTTTATGTTGAGAATGAAAAACCTCGGTTTTACATCCCATCCAAACGACTAGACAGCTGTCCTTGTCAGACTCTCAATCCTGCTTCACTGACAAGGGGTAACAACGCCAGAAAATCTGGATGAACTTTCTCGGTCAATGCAGGGATCGAACCCCCGACCTCCAGGCTAGCGAGCCAGCGTCTTACCCACTTAGCCACCGTGGCCCCCCTGAGTGATATGAAGTATGATTGACGCTGGTTGACACTAGGGTATCGTCCAGACTTTCGAAAAAGGAAAGAAACTAAGCTTTTCGTCAAGAATTTAATACACGTATCCAGCTAATAGATTGCCGTCAAGAATGTGTTAAATGCCGTCAAGATTCAGCAAAAACCGCCCAGTTTGTGCTACCGTGTAGATTAAGAAACACTGTTTACTTTTGACAACGATCATCTGCTTTACGACCGTCCAGTTTCTCGGGATGTTTTTTTTAGAAATGAACACTACCAGTTAGATTTGAAAGGGGTTTAATTATTTAAGGCGTTTAGATTTTATGCCAAATTACCACTTTACCAAGAGCCGTCTAGTAACTTACGGGTGAGTAGTAATACAATGCCGTTTACTTTTCATGTCTTGTAATTAGTTTGCCCAGTGTCGTCTAGAAACTTAAGGCGTTTGTTTTAGTGTGAAATATTTAATTTCTGTCTCCCAATTTTAGAAACTATGTTCAGATTTAGAATCTGAGTATAGTGTCTAAAATTCTCGAATGAATTGCATATTTGTTGAATATCGTCCATTCTTCGGTATTGCCGACGTCCGTTGGGAAAAGTCAATTTACAATGAATTGACAATTTTCCCAGCGTAGATAAAACTCACATTTTATTTATTAGAAAATAACAAAACAATTGACATATATCTTGTTACTTATAATCTTGCTTTCTGGGTTATTTACAAATTAATGTGTGCAGTTCTCGTTTCGGCCACAAATGAAACGTCATTTTCGCCATTTATCTAGACGTCTTTGGGGGACTATTTTCGCCAACATTTATTTTTGTATCCCCACCCTTTGGGAATGTTGAAGAAATACCAAAGGAGGAGAATTGCTAACAATTGTAGGTACAGTTTCCCTACATTGAAACGGGCAAGGACCGCATACCGTATCTAGTTTATAACTAGTCTTATCACAATAAAATCGAGTATTTCTAATCAAAAAAACAAAAGCCAAACAATCAGGGTCATTATAATATCTAATATCAAAATACATTATAATATCTAATATCAAAATACATGGAAAGTTCCTCTACAAACTATATACACATATATTTTATGATCAGTAGTGGAATACCGCGTTTTATCAGTGAAATAAAAGTGTTATTCCACTGGCTAGTTGTTTTTTACCTAAAATGATTGTAAAATCATAAAATAAATAGAACATTTGTCGTTCTGTCGTGAATAACATATTTTATTTCATCTCTAAGCAAGAAAACGTTGATGAAATAAAATATGTTATTCACTCTAAAACAACAAATATCCTCTATATATTGCACATATAACACTTATCAGTTTACACACTAATATTCAGATACCTCACATCCAAGTTTAAAACCTAATCCGCGTATTGTTTACAAACACCAAATATAAAAACATTTTTACATAAAATAAAAAAACATATTTACACAAAAGTTCAAAATTTAATCAGCGATATCAGATTATATTCATTGAATGACCGTCTGCTATTGTTTTATAAATGACAAATTCCAGCCACGTCCTAGCTGTCTCTGTTTCATCCGAAACCATAGCCTATGCCGTCGCTTGGAATATACAGTCATAAATGCTTGTCATTACAATTTAGATTATATTCTTTGAATGACCGCCTGCTTATATCACAAATTCTAGCCACCTGTCTCTGTTCCGTCTGAAACCATATCGCTCACAGACGTGTAATTACGCCACCATTGCATGGAATATACAACAGTCATAAATGTCTGTCGTTAGATTCTTTGAATGATTTTAATGTTTAGACAACATTTTATTGACTTGATATGAAATCTGAATATAAATTATCAGATGGATAAATAAAAGGTATTTTACAATTACATATTGACAACTTAATCTCTCGCCAATATACAATTGGATTGATATTATTTCGGCATCATAATTAATTTTAAAACTAATTGTTGATTTAATTTCCGCACACAAAATGGAACTAAATATAAGAATTCCGTATAAGAATCAATCTAGAATACCAAAATGTGAATCGAAACACATTGTGGTCAAAACTGTGTAATAAATTATAAGATAGGTTGCCAGGCAACAAAACATACGCCCACAGCAGCTAAATCGTCCGAGCGGTCGTCAAGGGTTGTCACATATTTATTTCTTTGTAGGTAATTGGGGGCCTTTACAAGACAGTTCCATACAGATCAGATTATAAATTTTGTCGTTTGAGGGTTTACAAGGTTCTACAAACTGAAACAAGGGTCTCAACTCTGGAAGTAATCTACAGAAATTGTTGAAATTTGACAGGCTTTTTCATTTTACTAATTTAAATAATGCATATAAATTTCATACAGATCACATGATCACTTTTGTCATTCAAACGTTCACAATCGCGATAACTCTAGAAATTATTGACGGAAATTGCTGAAATTCAATAGACCTGTTTCACAAATTTAAATGATGCATATAAATTTCATACATACAGGATGATAATATCATCAATCGAGCATTTACAAGGTTTAACAAAGTGAAACAATGGCAATAACTCTAGAAGTAATTATTGTAAATTGCTGAAATTCAATAGGCTTTTTCGTTTCACTAATTTAAATAATGCATATAAATTTCACAAAGATCGAATGATAACTTTTGGCGTTGGAGCGTTCACAAGGTTCAATAAAGTGAAACAAGGGCCATAACTCTAGACGTAATAAACGGAAATTGCTGAAATTCAGTAGGCTTCTTTGTTTCACCTATCTAAATAATGCATGTAAATTTCAGAAAGATCGGATGATAACTTTTGGAATTATAACGTTCACAAGGTTCAATAAAGTGAAACAAGGGCCATAACTCTAGATGTAAAAAACGGGAATTGCTGAAATTCAATAGGCTTCTTCGTTTCAGCAATCTAAATAATGCATATAAATTTCAGAAACATCGGACGATAACTTTTGACGTGAGAGCGTTCACAAGGATCAATAAAGTGAAACAAGGGCCATAACTCTAGACGTAATAAACGGAAATTGCCGAAATTCAATAGGCTTCTTCGTTTCAGTAATCTAAATAATTCATATAAATTTCAGAATAATCGGATGATAACTTTTGGCGTTAGAGCGTTCACAAGGTTCAATAAAGTGAAACAAGGGCCATACCTCTAGAGGTAATAAACGGAAATTGCTGAAATTCAATAGGCTTCTTAGTGTCACTAATTTAAATAATGCATGTAAATTTCAGAAAGATCGGATGATAACTTTGGGAGTTAGAGCGTTCACAACAAATTGTGGACGACGGACGGGCGTATAAAAATAAATCAATGGAACCTGTTGTAAGGTGGACACTGCATGCTTTCTTTTAACGTTGGGTTATCTGAGGTTCCAGGTAGTCTGAACAACTGAAGATAACAAGTGTCGAAAAAGTGACTACGTGCAGTTTATTCTTTGATCTGTTATATCACAGGGTAATTCTGTTATGGTGAAACCAACCTACAGGAAAGGGACTATATTACAAGTTGAAAGCTTTGCATCGAGGATCGCTCAATTGTAGGCGATGTAATTTTAGTGAAATTGGCGCCGAGAATTGGCATGTTCGGAAAATAAGCTAAAGCGTATGTAAAGGAAGACGTTGGACACTATTCATGATAAAATATTTACAAAATGGGAATTATATGAACTGGGGAAGAAAAGTGACCAGGGACTATAGAGGTGAGTCGTTTAGTGGCTGTGTAGTGACGTTATGTATTAATGAAATTGTTATTGAATAAAGTGATTTATTTTGTTGTTTGTTATTTATAAATGCGACTGCTCTAGATTGGCGAGTCTGCCACTTGGCGTAAAGAAAATTATACTTATATCAAACACTCATATTATACTGACTATGAATATTTCTGCGTCCCTAACATTACAAAATGTCGTGTGGACGACTTATGCTACATCCCGAAATGGACGAGTCAACCAATGCAGCGTGGATGACTTAAAGCGGAAATTTCAAATTTTCAAGTTATATTTTTAAAATGTATTAAAATAAAGCCTTAATATAGATGGTATCCATAAACAGTCCTACCTTGTTAAAGAATAATCCTATTAATCCTATAATTCGCTATTGCCAGCTGAGAAATTGGCAAAAATATCATTTTTAACTTCAAATTCCAACGTTGAAAAATGGCTGCCCCATGTTGTCAATAGCAAAACAGGGGAGGTAATTGTGTTGTTATTTCCTGTGTCATAGATTTTTAAGGGTGGGAAATAATGCCCATGATTGTATAATAGTGAGTTGATAACCTATTGAGCAAAAGACATAGAAATAATTATGTTTTGACTTTCTTAGAAAATTTGAAATTCTCGCTTTAACCAGATTTTTCGTGTGGACAACTTGACTAGCATATATCTGACAATTGAAAAAACCAGCGGCTGCCAGGCAGGATACGCCCACATTTTCGAGAGATGGATAGAGAACAAGCTAAAAAGAAAGCGATTTTTCGTACAATCAGGGGCCATAATTCAGGAAGTTACGGCCATTTTGTCTGTCAATTTTGGGCCGATTTTCATGAAATTCGAACTCATTCGTCCTTAGGGTGTAACGGTGATATAATAATACGGTTTGACCTCTATAGGGTCCACAAGCTAAAAACGTGATTTTTCGTACAATCAGGGGCCATAATAATAAAAACTTTATTTAATGAGGCAACGTATTTAGTTTGCAAAAAAACTAATCTTCCATAGGTCCCTCCTAAACTACAAAGACATATATACATGTAATATCAGGATAAATTTAAAATCATTAGAAATGCAATAGCATTTTAAAGTGGGAAGTTTGATAAGTCACTCCCAAACTACAAAACATATACATTATACAAGTAGAATATAGGAAGAACACTATAATTACACACAAAATAAAATAGAATGCAGTTGCAAGTTAAAAATAATGTCATCAGTTGAATATTATGGTTCCTTCAGTGTGCAAAATAAATGAGTTTTCAGTTTAATCTTAAAATTTTCAACATTTTTACACATCTTTATATCAAAAGGCAGATTGTTCCATAAAAGACATGCAGAATAATGAAAAGTACGTTTCATGGATTCCGTTTTGCATTTTTGAAGAAAAAGAGATTTACTGGTCTGTGAACGGAGCAAGATATCCGTTTTGGAAACAAGAGATTTTTCAATAAAATAGAAATTTAGATAAAGTGGAGTGTTAAATGTAATAATTTTGAATGATAAGACAATTTTATTGTAAAGAATCCTCTGTGTAAGGGTAAGCCAACCGAGTTTAGTAAATAAAGAGGTGGACGGAGTTTCAATCGGTGCATCAAGAATAGCTCTTGCTGCCCTCTTTTGTAATTTTAAAAGAATGTCTAATCTACTTTTGGTAGCATTTCCCCAAATAATAGAGCAATAATCAAATATTGGTAGTATGTAACTGTTATAAAACAAAATTCTTGTCTCGTAAGGTAAATGATCTTTTATCTTATTTAGGAGAAATATTTTTGATGCAAGTTTTTTTAGACATATCTGCTATCTGTGCTTCCCAATTAAGGTCTTGGTCAATTTGAATTCCAAGTAATTTTGCGGTAGTAACCGTCTCAATTTTCTCACCATGGAGTGATAAAGTTAGGTTTTTCTGATTTCTTTTGTGTTTTGATGAAATCAGCATTGATTTTGTTTTGGAAGGATTGATTACCATCCCATTGTTTTCACACCATTTAGCAACCAAATAGAGATCATTTTGGAGATTATTGGCGATGGATAAAATATCTTTGTGTGAACAATGCAGGGTACTGTCATCAGCAAACAAATCTATCTGACTTGATTCAATATTGAGTGGGAGATCATTTATAAAAATTAGGAATAGGAGAGGACCCAGGATCGAACCTTGTGGAACCCCGCATTTGACTGTAGTAATTGAGGAGGTAATTGATCCTAAACATACTTTTTGCTTCCGTGAGTCAAGATATGATTCAATCAAAATTTGTGAATTATTATCAAATCGATAAAGATGTAGTTTTTCAATAATAAGCTTATGATCAATGAGATCAAATGCTTTGCTAAAATCAAGATACACTATACCACTCATCGCACCATTATCGATAGCATCAAGCCAATTATCTGTCATTCGGATCAGTGCAGTAGCACATGAATGATTTGATCTAAATCCAGTAACAGTCCGATATGCCCGAATTTCGAAAGGAACCGAGATCTTTGGGTTATCAACTTACATTTCAAGTTTCAACAAAATCAGATAAAATTTGTGACCTCTATAGTGTCCACAAGCTAAAAACGTGATTTTTCGTACAAACAGGGGCCATAATCTATGAAGTTTCTATCTGATACATGCCAATATCGAAAGGAACCGAGATCTTTTGGAGATAAACCTATATTTCAAGTTTCGTCAAAATCGGATAAGAATTGTGACCTGTAGAGTGTCCACAAACAAATTGTGGACGAACGGACGGACGTCCAGGGTCAACGACAATATACGTCCACATGAAAATGTGGGCAAATAAAAAGTATTGACTGTCAATATGAGAAAAAGTCAGTGCATTACCATGTTTTTATTAAGTATAGAATGAATAAAAACAAGGGAATGTACGGACAATTGTCAATTCATTGTAAATCGACTTTTCCCAACGGACGTCAGCAATACCGAAGATTGACGATATTCAACAAATATGCAATTCATTCGAGAATCTTAGACACTATACCCAGATTCTAAATCTGAACATAGTTTCTAAAATTGTGAGACAGAAATTAAATATTTCATACAAAAATAAACGCCCTAAGTTTTCTAAATGACACTGGGCAAACTAATTACAAGACATGAAAAGTAAACGGCATTGCATTACTACTCACCCGTAAGTTACTAGACGGCTCTCGGTAAAGTGGTAATTTGGCGTAAAATCTAAACGCCTTAAATAATTAAACACTCTGTTCATTTCTCGACAACGTCCGGGAAAATAAACGCCTTGTCTAAAAACTAAAACCCTTTCAAATCTAAATGGTAGTGTTCATTTCTAAAAAACATCCCGAGAAACTGGATGGTCGTAAAGCAGACGGTCGTTGTCAAAAGTAAACGGTGTTTCTTAAACTGGGCGGTTTTTGGGGAATTCTGACGGCATTTAACACATTCTTGACGGCAATCTATTAGCTGGATACGTGTATCAAATTCTTGACGATAAGCTTAGTTTCTTTCCTTTTTTCGTAAAGTCTGGACGATACCCGGTCCCTAGTGTGAGACAGTGGCTAACTTCATTTGATTTTCCGGCATCGTTCCTCATTATCAGTGGTGTAGGACAGAGGGCCTGGCAAGGGACAATCTTTAGTCGTTGGAAAAGATGAAAAGCCGAGATCCTGTGTATACATTGGCATGCACGTAAAAGAACCCTCGACATAAAATACAAGAGTAGGCTGAAGCGCCACTGTTCCGGCAAACCTTTCTCATAGCACAATGTATGGCATATGGCAGTCTTTATTAGCCCAGTTGGGGGCAGAACAGTAGGATGTTAAACCCCATTTCATGGGACCCATGACCTGTATAGATATATGTTGGGGCTGATATGATATGTGTATATCTAGTTTATTATAATATATATGGTATTATTATAGGTCAATATGATAAATATGGTAGTGGTTATAGATCATGTTTAACCTTCCTCGTTGATTTTACAATCTCTACTTCACACAGATATTCTAGAACAGACATTAAATATCCTTTATTCATTCTTCCTTATTGATACAAACACAACGGATATACCCATACATAGATCTATCTATAAAATCAACTGGTTTTCAAGTTTGCTTTCTGGAAGTGTTCAATAAGTCTGAAAACAGGGACCTAAATTAATTATTATCCCTCTACAAATAACTTGAAAATCTGTCAGCCAATTCAGTTGTACCCAGCAGTTGCCATGCATGATACACCCACATTTTGCACAAGATGGACCAGAACAAGCTAAGAAAAAACCAAAAAAAACCAACAATTTGATTCTTTGTACAATAATAAGTGGCCATAATCCATGAAATTACAGTCTGATATGCGTGAATATTGACAGTTACCGAGATCTTTGAGACATAAACATATATTTTAAGTTTTATAAAAATCGAACCAAAATTGTGACATCTAGAGGGTCCACAACAGTGATGGGATTTTACCCGTATATTCCGGACTTGTCCGAATCGTTTTTCGAAATGCCCAAAATTGTCCGACCGGGAATATAGTGTACTGAGTGTATAACTACTGTGCAACCCGATTATCGTTGATAATAGGCTGGATTGATAAGGTAATTAAGTGATCGACTATTTATCGTGTTATATCGTCTTACACACCTACCTTGATTAACTACTATTCTGCCTTGATTGGCTGAACTAATTCTTTATCGGACAATTCATCAAATCAATCCTGAACAGCAATCATTGCTTCTCCTTTGTCGGACGATATATCAATCCAATAAGAGTGATTAGAAACTTAATCTGATTAACCCGTGATTTCTCCATTGACCATTGTCTCACGTTTTAATCTCCTTTGTGTCGGACAATAACACAAAGAAATTAGTCATATATGTCACATATCCTGATAGTATATAACACCTCAAATCAACATACATTGTATCCGATAACTTGTCTGTGATATATTTTTGGTGGAAGCGAAGTTAATTAAAGATATTTCACACACATGGCGCTTATAGAGTTCAGTAATTAAAATGAAAGTACAAATCTCGCGAGACACGTGAAATTAAGAGATGTATACGTGCTGAATCCAATACGCCTGATGTTCGAGAAAAGATTCTATTTTGATGGCATATTGTCGGATTTATGATCATATTTTGAAGGGGGTTTATGTCTTTAAATAAATAAATAAACCCGCTAAGAAATGTTGACGAATATTTCGATTGGAATGACGTAAGTAGTTAATGGTTTTAGACGATAGCGCATGCTACAGTCGAATGCAATTATTTAGAAGTTGGTTACACTCGCTCATTAGGGCGTCGTTAACTACGGTTTACGGCCAAATAAATTTCGGGATGTCATTTTTTTACCTTCCGTATATAAATCGAAACTGAGTATCAGACGAATGTCGGACTTTGCTGAAAAATGTACCGACGTATGACCCGAAAAATACGGTAATTTTGGGGGAGTTTGAAACAGATTGGCATTTTGTAGGAATATTACTGGGGTTTTTTTTACATATGAATTTGAATATATTTTGTTGACACATGATTCTTAATTGTGTTTTGAAAACTTCTGCTTAAATTACGGTAAGAGTTATGCCCCTTTATTTTCGGGAAAAAATGTCTGATATGAAATTTTTTGAAATCCCATCACTGGTCCACAACCTTGGTAATACATACTTTTACACTATGTGTACAAGGAGCTGCCATTTTGTCGGGCAGTTTTGTTCCAATTTTCAAGAAAATCATCGTAACAGTGATATATTTAACGAATATTTTTA
Source organism: Patella vulgata (assembly GCF_932274485.2). NCBI lineage: Eukaryota > Metazoa > Mollusca > Gastropoda > Patellidae > Patella > Patella vulgata. Next base: position 1,088,832 of record NC_065886.2, on the reverse strand, counting down.
AATCAGATAATAATTGTGACCTCCAGAGGATCCACAAGTTAAAAACGTTATTGTTCGTACAATCAGGGACCATAATCCATGAAGCTACATGTATGGTTTGATATTGGCCAATATCGAAAGTAACCAAGATTTTATGAATATAAACCCCTATTTCAAGTTTCGTCAAAATTGTCACCTATAGAGTGTCAGTGTCTATGAACAAAATGTGGACGAAAAGACGGACACACAGGTCGACAGGGGCGACGACATTTTGTATCCACATAGATTACAACGATATACGACCGCATTTCAATATGGGCAGATAAAACGGAAATTTTGACTTGAAACTATTATTCTTGTATGAGGTTAATATAATTTAAAGATTGTTTGAAATGAATTTTATAGAAGGTTTGTCTTGTAGGGCCATGTAGAAGGCCATAATTCTCAGATAATCCGGTGTCAATTAAAGATAGGTTGCCAGGCAACGAAACATACGCCCACAGCAGCTAAATCATCCGGGCAGTCAACAAGACTGGTCGCATATTATTACTTTTTTCGGTAATGAAACATTTATAATACACTAAAATCTGATTAAGAATAACACCTCATTAAGTAATTATCCGAAAATATTCATGACCTTAAACACTGTGTATACATTTAAAGTCAACCAGATATTAACTTTAGACCCTAGAGCGTCCACAAGCAATTGTGGACGCCAGACGGACAGACGGGGGCGACGACAATATTCAATTTCAATGTGGGCGTATAAAAAGGGCCACATAACCTGTTTTTTTAAAACAGTGTATTCACTTTGTCAAGTAGTGATCCTTTGATAAAATAGAAACCTTTTTTTTTGACAGCTTGTCTAAGAACCAGTTTTCATCCGTATTAGTGGTGTTTTATAAACGTGTCAGTATAGAATTAATTTAATACGGCCTTAGCTAGGCTTAGGTTAACATGATGAACTACCACCAAAGTTATATAGCTGTGGTTCCCGCGGCTTCGTCAAACATTTTTTCAAGGATATTCGAGGATAAATATACCTCAAATTCAAGGATTTTCAAGGACATTTGTTAGCCTAAAGTTACAATTTTTCATCTTAAAAATAACCAAAACATTACCAACTATCGTTATAATCTCATATTTAAAAGGAATTGAAGACATTTGAAACAAAATTAAGGATCTCAACTGAAATTCAAGGATATTTTCCTATTTCCGCGAAAATCAAGGATATTCAAGACCTTGAAAATGAAATTTTAAATTTAAGGATATTCAAGGATTTTCAAGGATCGCGGGAACCTTGTAGTACCATATCTAGTTTACTTTTATATTTAATATGGCCATTTAAAGAAAGTACTGTTTAAAGAAATTACTGATGGCCGTTCCAAGAAATTACTGATATTACGGATTCAGATATATTTGCTACTGTCCCTTGTTTGTTAAGTTTAAGAAGGTTAACTAAAAGTGAACAAAAGGAAAGTAAAACAGGAAAATGAGTAAATTACCTTCAGTTGTTGTAATTGGTATAATGGTTGTAGTTTCTGTAATTAGCATATATATATATTTATCTCAGATAACAATTACATACATGTGATTGGCCACAAGTAAAATGTCAGGAGATTTTTGTAAAAATGTCAGGAGAATTAAGGTCAAAAGAGGGAGACTTTAATCACGCGTTAAAATTACCCACCCACCATGAATAAAAGACAAATTAATTTACATATTTTATATATTTTAATATCATTTTAATATGCATGTAGCCTAGGCCAACATTGATAAATTTAAAAACTTTTGATAAGCAGTTTTGGTTATTTGATGTGCAGTTACATATTTTAAATGTAACACTAACAGTTTACTTTGCCTTGATAGCCCATTTACATTCCGGTAGCTATGGTTATTAAATTTTGGTGGTTATTGTCATTTTGAAAAACATTATTCATATTTTGTGCATAACTTGCAAGTTACTGATCACACACGGTATGAATTGTATTGTTGATGATATTTTCAACACCATTCATGTACGATCCTTTACGTGTGCTAAACAAATTCCAACTGCAGACGACATAATGTTCATGTCACATGGTCTGAATGGTAATTGGCTGATTGGGACCATGGCTGATTGGGACCTGGCTGACTGGGACCAGATTTGTGGCTGACTGGGACCAGATTCTTGGCTGACTGGGACCAGATTTTTGGCTGATTGGGACTACGACAAGGCTCATTCGGACCATTACTTAAATGACGCGAGTATTTAAAATATGTTTGCATATTTTTGATAATAAGACAACTATGACAATAAATAGTGTAATTAGTCACAAATAATAGTGTAATTAGTGAATGACGGCTTCAATACAAATGAGCTAAATCACAGAGAAGATGCTTCACATTCTTGGCTGATTGGGACCAGATTCTTGGCTGATTCGGACCATGATCAGACCAATGACGAGAGTGTTTTAAATATGTCTGCATGACAATAAATACTACCCAGTATTACCAAATTGTAACCCAATGTCAAATAGCCTCATATCAGTATAATTACTGCAACGAATGCGATATTTTGTAATGAGTGAAGTTGAAAAAATGACAGACAATTGTTCTTTGTATAATATTTTAATTAGTAAATATCATTTTATTTCATATAACGAGACATTTGGTGGCGATTCAATTCCTTTACAAACCAATATTTCCGTTATGCTACTGTATTGCTAGTATTAGTTTTCAAATTTGTATGACTTATTGAAATTAGCATAAATTGGTTTAAACAGTATTTCTGCGTATAATTACACACAATATATAGGCTATAATGGATTCCGTAACAAGCCCGAAGTTTATAAAATAAAATAAAAATGGTCTGTTTAAATTGCATAAAACGTTTGATAATTGACATAAGATTAATGAGATAATCTCTGTTAATATAGTAACTGTGACATAAAAAAAATGGAATATAAACATAAATAACGTAGGCCTACATAAAAGCATATAATTATAGTCACGTTATAGCCTAGATAAAACTCCTTTAAACTTAATTCAATATCAAAACCTCAATTTCTAGTATTTTTTATCGTGTGGTCCTAATCAGCCTAGTGGTGGTCCCAATCAGCCTGGAATGTGGTCCCAATCAGCTTTGACTTTTGGCCCAATCAGCCATGGTCCCAATCAGCCATGGTCCCAATCAGCTTGGTTCCGTCTGAATTACCTTGCTGTCCACATTGGTAACATAACCGTAATGAGTTTAAAATCACACATTACAAATTAAAAATGTATGTAAAAAAAAAGCCCTATTAATTCATCCTGTTCTGAACATTCACATTACTATTTAATTATGTTTTATTGTGCAGAAATTGCCGTGAAATTGCCGTGAAAACTTTCAGTTTTGCAAAGCGGTAGCTTCCGGGTCTCGTAGCTTCCGACTACATTTAACATCGAAAATCATGAATATTACGACCAGGACTTTATTAATTTTGTATAAAAACAATAATTATCGTGTTATTTAAATGGTATTGTTCCAAATACGAAAACATCGGAAATGTATTCAGGCCATGTTACTAATTATAGTACCGTTAACAACATTCAACACAACATTTAAAAAAAAAAGTCTGTCTTGTTTTATTTCGATGCTATTTGATTACAATTTTGATTCCCAAAAAATAAAATTACAAGAATTGAAAAAGCGGGAGTATTTGTCTCCCGATCGGGAGCTCGGGAGATCAGGGGTGAAATCGGGAGACTCCCGCGAATTGCGGGAGGTATCACATGTATGCAATTAAATAATATTAAACTAGAACATCTGTTATCACTTCCTGTTTAAATGTGAAGCAAATGTTCTTGTATATAAAGCCAAGGGTAACAATATTTGCTGTACGTGTACCTGCCCTCTGAACCCGATCCCGACATGAACCCGATCGAATACCTTTGGGATGAACATGGACGACGGGTTCGAACTCAAGTCGTGCCACCACCAACTGTTGCAGAGTTAGCACAGGCACTCCAAAATCATTGGCAGACAACCCCACAGTGTGTAGTGAGACATCTGTGCCAGTCCATGCCAATTCGACTTCAGGCATGTTTAAGAGCCCAGTGTGGACATACCCGATATTGACTTCAGCTGATCCCTGCTTTGTTTATTGGTTTCTGATGTTTCGGTTTTGTACATTTGTAGTGAATTCTTTCATGAAATTATCCACAGATGTTTGTTAGCTCGATTTTGTCAATTGTTATATACATTTGTTAAAAGTTGTTGCAGTAAATAAACTTTGAATTTGGCATTGCGTTTTTTATGGCTTTGAGTGTATCATATTCCAATTTATTGGTGCTATATATTTCATTTTAACAAACCTATTTTAAAAAATAGGAAAAAATTCAGGTAGGCCAGTGATGTTCTCACAGATTTCACTATCAATGAGTTTGGAAAAAAAATTCTATAAGGCAACACAAATAAAATAAGTTGTTTCTCGGGCACCGCTAGCACGCAAAATTGGTTGCGCGTGCGGCCTATTTATTAGTCTTGATGAAAAATAAAAAATATGTAACGCCCGCCCGAACATCGATAAGCAAGTCATAAAAAAAATATGCCGCATGTATCTACATGCCCCATTCGTTAATATCCATTCAAATGTATTAAACTGATTCAGATGTAAACGCTCATTTACGGGTCTTTTTTATTGATATCGAAAGAACCTCCATTTTTTTATCACGTGATTTTAATTACCTCCCCTTGTGAACTAGAATTTGATTCGTGTTAAACACCTAAAGTCATTGACAACAATGCAATGTATTTCAATCATTCGATCTTAATCGGCTCATTATTGCCGGCTTCAGTCGGTCCATGTATGAAAAAATCCTACTTATAAAACAATGAATCGTAGAACAGGTTAATTATTATAACTTGTGGCTACGAATACGATACGATGATAGTCACCATACCTTAGTCAGAATCTGGGTCATTAGCACATTTACGGTAGTTTTGATAATCCGGAAAATAATAATTGGATTACACATTTGATGGTTTTACTGACGAGTTGTTAGTTAAATTTAAATAGTCATTCGATATAAACCCCAGATAGAACACCGAATATCCTGAGAAACACACCAAATATCCTGAGAAACAGTCATTTCACGAATCCCGATGACACGTGACATGCATTGGTTGGAATTAGGTCAATCATTATAAACCAGCGATACTAGATTTAGATCGAAGTGTCGTTTACCGTGATGATTATTTTTGATACACATGCTGACAGAGGCTTACTCTTTAAAATATTGTTGTTATTATGGACGGCTATTAATAGTCGTACAGAATTTTATTTTAAAACAATTTCAATTATGGTTGTCACCATTACCATTAGTAAGCTACATTACGTGAATTAAATACGGAAAATTATTTTCCTTTCAGTCAGTGTTCAGTGTTTGAGTAGACTTGATTTTTGGGTTTATGTTCTAAGTATGTATAATATATAACTGAAAGCAAAACCGTACACAAGTAATGACTTTCTCATTAAAAAAAAAAAATACAAGGCCGCCCTCCCGCCCCAACAATTTTCAACAATAGGCAAATTTTATTTTGCACCATCCTCTAGCCAGAAATGAGATAAAAAAAAAAAAATAAACCGCCCTCCCCCCCTAGTTTTAGCTGTCAGTTGCCCGAGAAACAAGACATTTATTTTGTGTAGCCTAAACGGGGGAAAAAAGGGGAATCCCACTGTAGCACATGCAGAGGTATTACATCATGGAAAGCTATTTTTAGAACAGGAAATAAATCAAATCTAGAGCTTAATTACCTCCCTTGATAGAAAATTATTTAAAAAGGTTTATGTAAAGGCTTTCAACTGTGACTTGGATTTAAAAATATTTTTGAAAAATTAAATAGGATTTATAAGATAATTTACAGGTCAGTAACACTAAAATAAGGCTATATTTGTTTTACCGGAGCTATCAAACAGCAAGAGTGCGTTCGTCACTTTAACTTGCTTTTTCTCAAAACTTGCTTTCCTGACTTGGGCAGCTTCAAACGGACACAACTCAGTCAATCTTAGCTCGATTCAACCCAACCATACATCATTTTGCAGGTAATGAGTTGGAGAATGTGAAAATAACAATAACTAGATTGTCAAAATTTCCTTATTGCGACTCATTTTGCCAGCAGAGGTCACATAATATGTTAAATAATGTTTGGTAAGAAACTGTGATGGATGTGTTTACATAGTTTCCTTCTATATTATTCCACATGAAACAACCATTTGGCATAGGTCAAAATAATATTGCAGTGCTAAATTATGGAAATATTAAACTTTGCTAACCCGGATGTCTAGACTGAAATGTATGTGCTAACATTGAATTTGGTAATTACAAAATTGTACAAACCTTGTTTTAAACTGCATGTTGAAGAAGGGGGTATTGATGTTCTATCTGGGAACGTAATCCTGTCCAAACATAACCACAATACTTTTAAATCTTCCTCTGATACAGAGATAATTGTAAATGATGGCTTTCTTGGGGGTTGTTTCTCAGTGCTAACATTATACCGAGATCTTAAATCAGGTGGTGCTACACATGTACTAACAGTTTTGGCCAATGAAGTAGAACATTGAACTATATTCTCGTTATAAGTTGCATTATAACGATACCAGAATATATTGTTTTCTATACTACCAGAAATACTACAACTTAGGACTTGTGGCTGTCCTACAACTCCTTCAGATTCACCACAAGATATTGCTGTCTGTGCAACACCTAAATAAAGAAAAGAATATCTACATGGGTAATTCCATTAATGTGTGATATATATACCTCAATCACTGATAAAACAAGCCAACAGTGAGGCTGATGTCCCCCGCCGAAATAGGAAAATAATTAGAGGACACATATAAATTTATCACAAATTATCTTTTACAAAGTATTGAACAATCAAACAGTATATCTTTACTTATAGTCTAACAATCAAAGTAGGAGAGTTATTGTTTTCCAAAGTCTCGACCAATCAAATTGCGTATCGCTCTGCTTACCCTGAGCAGAAAATGCTCATTATCAAACTTAGTCAAGGTATTACTGTAATGAAACTATACACCAAGTTTCATCAATCTCACTTAATTAGAACTAAAGTTATCGTGTCCCAAAGCATCAACCAATCAAATTGCTTATCTCTGCTTACCCTAAGCGGAAAATGCTCATCTTCGAACTCCATCAAGGCATTGACCTAATCAACACATACACCAAGTTTGAACATTCTAGCTCAATTAGGAAGAGAGTTATCGTGCCCCAAAGTATCAACCAATCAAATTGCTGCTTACCCTGAGAAGAAAATGCTCATTATCAAACTTAGTCAAGGTATTACTGTAATGAAACTATACACCAAGTTTCATCAATCTCACTTAATTAGAACTAAAGTTATCGTGTCCCAAAGCATCAACCAATCAAATTGCTTATCTCTGCTTACCCTAAGCGGAAAATGCTCATCTTCGAACTCCATCAAGGCATTGACCTAATCAACACATACACCAAGTTTGAACATTCTAGCTCAATTAGGAAGAGAGTTATCGTGCCCCAAAGTATCAACCAATCAAATTGCTTATCTCTGCTTACCCTAAGCGGAAAATGCTCATCTTCGAACTCCATCAAGGCATTGACCTAATAAACACATACACCAAGTTTGAACATTCTAGCTCAATTAAAAGTTATCGTGTCCCAAAGCATCAACCAATCAAATTGCTTATCTCTGCTTACCCTAAGCGGAAAATGCTCATCTTCGAACTCCATCAAGGTATTGACCTAATCAACACATACACCAAGTTTGAACATTCTAGCCCAATTAGGAAGAGAGTTATCGTGTCCCAAAGCATCAACCAATCAAATTGCTTATCTCTGCTTACCCTAAGCGGAAAATGCTCATCTTCGAACTCCATCAAGGCATTGACCTAATAAACACATACACCAAGTTTGAACATTCTAGCTCAATTAGGAAGAGAGTTATTGTGTCCCAAAAAGTGTGACGGACAGACAGACGGACAGACAGACGGACAGACAGACAGACGGACGAACCCATTTTAATAGTCCCCTGCTTTCTTCGAAAGGCGGGGGACAATGAAACCAAATATAGGAGTGATGTCAATCGTGGGACAGACCTTATGATACAGCACGCACAAGCTAACCATTAGGCCATCCACCCGCCACCGTTCGAGGGACAGTTGGTGATTTCTCATTGTCATGTTCCAAAGAAAAGATATGAATGTTTTACTTGACACAAAAGGGTCCAAATCTTAAGGAGATAAACCAATAATTCAAGTTTCATCGAAATCGATAACAAGCAATTGCCATGCAAGATACACCCACCTTTTTCAAGAGATTGGACAGAAAACAAGTTTTTAAAAGTTTTTAAAATCAGATACCCAGTGGCTGCCAGGCAGGATACACCCACATTTTCGAGAGATGGATACAGAACAAGCTAAAAAGAAAGTGATTTTTCCTACAATCAAGGGCCATAATTAAGGAAATTACTATTCGATATGCGCAAATATCGAAAGGAACCAAGATCTTTGGGTTATAAACTTACATTTCAAGTTTCAAGAAAAAATCGGATAAAAATTGTGACCTCTATAGGGTCCACAACCTTAATATACCATATTCTTTCGCTATTTGAGAATGAGGGGCGGCCATTTTGTCTGTCAGTTTTGGGACGATTTTCACGAAAATTCGAATGCAGCTGTCCTTAGGGTGTAACGGTGATATACTAAAACTTTTTTTTTAAATCGGATAAAAATTATGACCTCTAAAGGGTCCACAAGCTAAAAACGCCATTTTTCGTACAATCAGGGGCCATAATTCAGGAAGTTACGGTCCGATATGCGCGAATATCGAAAGGAACTGAGATCTTTGGGTTATAAACTTACATTCCAGGTTTCAACAAAATCGGATAAAAATTGTGACCTCTATAGGGTCCACAACTTTGATATACCATATTTTTACGCAATTTGAGAACGAACGGCAGCCATTTTGTCTGTCAATTTTGATCCGACTTTCACGAAATTCGAACTCAGTCGTCCTTGGGGTGTAACGGTGATACAATAATACGTTTTTTTTTAAATCGGATAAAAATTGTGACCCCTACAATGTTCATAAGCTAAAAACGTGATTTTTCGTACAATCAGGGGCCATAATTCATGAAGTTACAGTCCAATATATGTCAATATCGAAAGGAACCGAGATCTTAGGGTGATAAACCTATATTTTTAAGTTTCATTGGAAATCGGATAAAAATTGGGACCTGTAGACTGTTCACAAACAATTGTGGATGGACGGACAGGCGGACGGGGGCGCGGACAATATACATCCACATGAAAATGTGGGCGTATAAAAACTGTGACCTGTAGAGTGTCCAAAAACAAATCGTTGACAGACAAGGACGAAGACAATATACGTACACATGAAGATGTGGGCGTTTAAAAAAGGTTTCCTTTGATGTCTGATAATGGTCTATTTTTGTCTATGATGTCACTTCCTGATAACATTTTTAAAGTTTTAGTTATTCATTAGGTTTTTGAACTAAATACATAAATACATGTACCTTTCAAACAGTATAGAGTTCAATTCTGTAGAATATCTACTTTTTTAAACATGATTTTTCGTACAATCTGGGCTATAACTCACGAAGTTACATGTAGGGTCTAATATGCATCGATATTAAAAGCAACCAAGATTTTTCACGCTAAAAATGCAATCAGGGCCACTATCCAGGAAGTTACTTCCAATACTCGCTATTATTGACAGGAATTGAGATCGTTAGGATATAAACATGCATTTCAAGTTTCATCAAAATCAGATCAAAATTGTCACCTCTAGAGGGTTCACAACCTTGATATACTATATTTTTACACTATACATGTACTTTTATGCTAGGAGTGGCCATTTTGTTGGGCAGTTTTGGTCCGATTTTCACGAAATACGAACTCAACCATCACAATGGTGTAACAAGGATATATTCAAAAGTTTTTTTAAATCGGATAACAATTGTGACCTCTTGAGGGATTACAAGCTAAACACCTGATTTTTTGTACAATAGGGTGGCAGAATCCAGGAACTTATAGTCCGATATGCGCGAATATCGAAAGGATTCAAGATTTTGGGTTATACAAGTTTCATCAAAATCAGATAAAGATAGGTTGCCAGGTAACGAAACATACGCCAACAGCAGCTACATCGTCCGGGCAGTCAAAATGAGTTGTCGCATATTTTTACTTTTTTCGGTAATGAAACATTTATAATGAAATGAAATGAAATGGGGTTTAACGTCCTACTGTTCTGCTCCTAAACTTGGCTAATGAAGACGGGCATACGCCATACAGTGTGCTGTGAGGGAAATTTTGCCCGGGCAGTGGCGCTACGGCCTACTCTTATATCGAATTCCAACAGCCAAGGGATCTTTTACGTGCACGCCAATATGTACACGGACCTCGGTTTTTCATCTCATCCGAACGACTAGACAGCTGTCCTTGTCAGGCCCTCCGTCTTGCATCACTGACAAGGGGAAACCATGCCGGGAAATTTGGATGAACTTTCTCGGCCAATGCAGGGATCAAACACCCGACCTCCAGGCTATCGAGCCAGCGTCTTACCCACTTAGCCACGTGATCCCACATTTATAATACACTAAAATAATTAAGTAACAGAAAATCATTAGAATTTGTTTGGTTTTTATAAAGTTCTGCCCCATGCTAACGTTTAGTACACGAATGACGATACATTTAATATCATGGATTTAGATGTTCAAGTTATCAAAATTCATGGAAAATCAATATACTTGTTCGTCTCAAGACCTTAAACTCTGTGTATCAAGTTGAAGTCAATCGGATGATAACTTTAGCCTCTAGAGCGTCACAAGATCTTTCAAAGTGATCAAGGGAAATAACTTTGGCAGTAATTATCGGAAATCGTTGAAAATCAATAGGATTTTTCGTCTCATGACCTCAAACACAGCGTATAAATATAAAGTCAATTGGATATTTACTTTAGCCTCTAGAGCATCCACAAGATATTTTGAAGTGATCAAGGGCCATAACTCTGGCAGTAATTATTGGAAATCGCTGAAAATCAATAGGATTCTTCGTCTCATGATCTTAAACACTGTGTATAAATTGAATGTCAATCAGATATTAACTTTGGCCTCTAGAGTGTCCACAAGATTTTTTAAAGTGATCAAGGGCCATAACTCTGGCAGTAATTATCGGAAATCGCTGAAAATCAATAGGTTTTTTCATCTGATGACCTTAAACACTGTGTATAAATTTAAAGTCAATCAGATATTAACTTTAGTCTCTAGAGCGGCCAGACGGACGGGGGGGGGGGAGGACAATATACAACCACCAATGTGGGCGTATAAAAACTGTGGCATCTAGAGTGTCCACAAGCTGCAAGTGCGTTTTTTTGTACAATCAGGGGTCATCATCCATGAAGTTACTTTTCGATTCTTTCAAAATCTTTGGGATTTTAACCCATCTGTCAAGGTTCATTAAAATCGGATAAAAATTGTTGTAGAGTGTCCACAAACAAAACATTTAGACTTTGTCAGACCCTCTGTCCATGAAACTCTGTACTAAATTTCCATCAAATATCTTAAAGTTTAATAAAAGAAAATTCTGGGAAAATTAAATGATAGACAGCCATGGACGCATTGGAAATTTGATTTATTAACATCCTGATTCTTACCATGGACAGAGACTACAAACATACATATTGCTGATATTAGACAATAAACATCCTGCCTTACTACACAAACCATACTGATACTGTTTGTTGAGGTTATACCAATCTACAAATAGAAATATTAACACACATTTCTAACAAGCAAATAATATAGACTATTGAAACAAAAACAAGCTTGCTTAAAGATACATTATGGGAGATTAGTTAAAGAGCTGGTAGTTCTCACTATAATAGTTAAAGATAGGTTGCCAGGCAACGAAACATACGCCCACAGCAGCTAAATCATCCGAGTGGTCGACAAGGGTTGTCGCATATTTATTCCTTTGTAGGTAATAACTCTAGAAATTATTGAAGGAAATTTCATACAGATCCGCAGATAACTTTTGATGTTAGAGTGTTCACAAGGTTCAATAAAGTGAAACAAGGGCCATAACTCTAGTCGTAATGAACAGAAATTATTGAAATTAAATAGGCTTCTTCGTTTCACTAATTTAAATCATGCATATAAATTTCACAAAGATTGGGTGATAAATTTTGGCGTTAGAGCGTTCACAAGATTCAACAAAGTGAAACAAGGGCCATACATGTAACTCTAGACGTAATAAACAGAAACTGTTGAAATTCGATAGGCTTCTTCGTTTCACTAATTTAAATCATGCAAATAAATTTCACAAAGATTGGGTGATAACTTTTGGCATTAGAGCGTTCACAAGGTTCAAAAAAGTGAAACAAGGGCCATAACTCTAGACGTAATAAACAGCAATAGTCCAGGCATTTTAACTCAATTTCGCACTATTTCGGGCAGTTGCTGCAATAGAAATGCCGACCACGTTTTATGGTCGGTCTAGACGTATATTATCACCAAAAAAAAGTCCCAGTCCGAAATCCATGCCCAAATGGGTCAAATTGGCAAAAATCCAAAATGGCCGCCGGTTTTGATTGGAAAATGCCAGTTTTTATCCACTTACCATAATATGATTAAGTTTAGTATCATAAAATATCCTTTCGAGGTAGCTGGATCCATTCCCATCCACATTTTGGTCATTAGTTATACCGCGGAGTCAATATTAGGAAATAATTTCAGATGGCGGCCAGTTTTGGCGGGAAAATTCGAATTTTACAAAATTACCTCATTTGGTGTCAAAATATATGTTTTGAAGGCAGCTGATCTCATTTTCGACACATTTTTTTCATCTTGATAATTAACTGGTTCCCCTGGGTCAAAATAATGGGAAATCCCATTGGAGATTTGGGGATTACGAGTGGTCGAGTCCGCCTCAGATCTAATACGATGGCATTCATCAAGCATCAACTAAATTTCATTTAGACGCTCTGGTCGACCACTGCTCACTACGGAAACAGCGTAGCAGGCATGACGAAAGGGGACACTCTCAGCCCACTGTGGGCGCAGTATCGTGGGCGAAAATTGAAGCACGTGGTGAATTTATTTCAGAAAATGATACAAATGTTGAGACACAGATGGATACAATATCGCCTGTTTGTCAGATATGCAGTGAACTGCCCATCGTCATTCCCAAAATGACGGAAAGATAACGAGTATTGGAGGCCGACAATGATGAGGCGATTAAGATTCCTGGCTTACGTTCAAGAATGAGCGGAGATACTGATTTCAATGGCAGAGAATTTAGGACAGAATAAAGCTTGGTGTAAAGTCATGACTAAGTTCAACAATAAGCCAAAGGCGTGCTTGGGCCTCCGAGGGTAGGCAGACCAAAGTTAGGGCACTTTAGGGGGGGGGGGTAGGATCGGGGAAAATTTGAGTTCTATGGCACATGGTAGAAGCGATTTGACATATATGCCATGACATACCATACATTGACACTTGGTTAAGGGATTTTGAAAAAGACACAAAGATCCGAACATGAACATAGTTAGCTGCAGTAAACAACTAAACGACCTGTGAGTAAAGAAAAACAAGCATCAAAAGGGACTGGTATTCCTTACAAAGGGTACCTGCCAAGTTTCATTCGATTCTGTTCTCTAATGAGGGTAGGGGTAGGGAGGTAGAATTGAAAGTAGACTGACAACCTCAAGAACGAGACGACGATCAAAATACACTTTAAGCCAGGCCAAGGAAATTACAGGTGACAGCAGAAAAGGGGGGCACAATATTCGATGGCACATTTTCAGAAGAGAAGGCACATAGCCACCCCCGCTGCCTCCCATATACCTTGTAAGGGAATCTCATCGTATTCGAGCGTTATCAACCATTTCGAGTTTCTTTTGTTTTGCATTTATGAGGGCAGGGTAGGCAGTTGACTACCTGGCCAGCATGCCTCTGCTATTAAATTTTTTGCTTAGGTTACACAGAGTGAAGAACAATTTCTGTGCTAGATGTTTTATAAATAAGTTAGATGTGCAAGTAATTAATGAGTGTCATCTATTTAGGGACACCAGCCTCAATGCTGATTTATTAAATACAACTAGATTAATGTCAAGTCGTCATTTGTCCTGTCTTGGCTTGTCCAAAAAATAGGCATTGCGAGTTCTACTGTTTACTGTTGTAACAGCGGTCACCGCTGTTGTAATGGACCGTCTACTAGTCTTTCCTACAGACCATGTAAAAGACAACAGTCTGCAAAAATGAATTTTGGCACCGCAGACCCTCTAGTCCTTGATACAGACTCCTCCACTTCATTAACCTTAAAACATTGACCAATAACTATGGGTTATTCATTATTCAATGCTTCACTGTCTATCTGACAAACAGGCGATACTGTATCCATCTGTGTCTCAACATCTGAATCATTGTGCCACGTGCTTCAAAAGGCACGACCAGCTTCTGCAGTGACCTGACAGTGGCCCCAGTCAACATAGCCCTATGCCGCTACCGCAGTGAACTAGGTGACACTCCAAATGAAATTTAGTTTATACTGGATGAAAGTCATTGTATTAGGTCTAAGGTAGGAGTATCATTAATCTCCAATCCTTATATGGAAAACTAAATCCCAAATTGGAATTTCTCCTATATTGACACAGGGAATCACTAATCACTAAAATATGTACAAAAATAGATTCAGCTACCTCGAAAACATATATTTTGACACCAAACTTGATCCTTAAGTAAAATTCGAATTTTCCCGCCAAAACTGACCACCATCTTGAATAAACCCTATTATTGACTCAGCGGTAACACTTATAACAAAAATGTGTATGGTAATGGATTCAGTTACCCCGAAAACGTATATTTTGATACCAAACTCGATCATATTGTGATAAGTGGGTGGACATTGGAATTTACAAGCCAAAAGCGGTGACCATTTTGGATTTTGGCCAATTTGACCCATTTGGGCACGGATTTCGGACTGGGACTTTTTTTTGGTCATAATATACGTCTAAACCAACCATAAACCGTGGTTGGCATTTCTATTGCAGCAACTGCCCACACTTTTGCTATATTGCTTGGACTACAATTGCTGAAATTCAATAGGCTTCTTTGTTTCACTAATTTAGATAATGCATATAAATTTCAGAAAGATCGAATGTTAACTTTTGGCATTAGAGCGTTCACAAGGTTCACTAAAGTGAAGCAAGGGCCATAACTCTAGACGTAATAAACGGAAATTATTGATATTAAATAGGCTTCTTCATCTCACTAATGTAAACAACATATATATATCAATTTTAAAACAAATGGACGATAACTTTTGGCGTTAGAGCGTTCACAAGAAATTGTGGACGATGGACGGACCGACAGATGGACGGACGGACGGGGCAGGGAATATGATAAGTGGTATCGCATCGCAGTTTGCTAAACAAAAACAACGCAAGTGCGAATCAAATTTAAGGGAATCTGCGAATCGAGTTTCTTGTCCTAAATTTAGCGTGGAAAAATGTTGAACAAACGTGATTTACCGTTCCCGTGATTTACCGTTCCCCTGCGTACGGACATTTTAATCCCTTTGATGTCGGTTGACGAAATTAAAAGTAGTCAAAGATTAGTCAATAAACTAATTGTAACCCAACATTTTAACAAACATTCAGTTCATGATCTAACGAAGTAATAAGTACAGACCTTATATTTGATAATCCAGTAAATATACAAGCTCGATAATTATTCACAAAACAGTAATTTTTATCTGTAACCATTTCCCTGTGTAAGAATTGACCATGTGTTCCCATCAGGCAACCTATTTGCCATCACACAATATTTTAATCATTTTCCATTCACTGAACAACAAAATATTCCGTAATCATACGAAAAATGTATCCACCCAAATCGCGCACTGTTTTTAGCTATACGCATCAGTTTAATTTTAATTCGTTGAACAAAATACTTTGCGACTAAAATGGCCTTGGTTCATTTTGGCGGGAAAAAGGGTCAATGCGTGCATTGCATACGGATGTCGATGCTACAATGGAATTTTAAAATACCGTTTTGTAATGAAGACAGTCAATGTTTCGACAGTTATTTTGCTCTCATTTTCTGCCGTTTAAATGAAGACACGTAATTCTGGAGGAATATTACTGGCGTAAATGTGAAGCAGGTAGCCTACGATCGTACGGGTCAGTACGCTTTCACTCTATCGTATTACGAAAACACCTACTTTTCTAGGAATATTGCAGACGTAAATTGAATACTCTATGGGAATTGAGGTGTGCCAATTTCTTTTTTTCCTTTTGTATTCAGAACACTATATTATGCTAAATAGGCTAACATAAAGCTATTCGTAATTTAAGCCTATTAAAGGGGAAGAAAGCTTCCTATACACACATAAACATTAATTGTAGTGTAGTCCATACGGGAGCAGGTCGTTTCATCCCCTGACCAGTTCACCCCGGGCTGTTTCATCCCGTCATATCGGGTCGTTTCATCCCACAAATCAATAAACAGGTTTTACGTATTTTTAATATTTTATTCATACATTTATAACATGTCATGGCACTTTTAGTAATACTATTTGTATCATTTCATACATAAATCATCATACATAAATCAATTACTTTGATTTCATTAAATTATCTATTTATGGCTTTCATAAATAAATGTATTTACGGCTTTTATAAATAAATGTATTTGTTAAATTACTTTGATTTCATTAAATTATTTCATGAATAAATGTATTTGTTAAATTATTTTATAAAGAAATGTATTTGTTAAATTATTTTATAAAGAAATGTATTTGTTAAATTATTTTATAAAGAAATGTATTTGTTAAATTATTTTATAAAGAAATGTATTTGTTAAATTAAATTATTTCATAAATAAATGTATTCGTTAAACTATTTCATTAAATTATCTATTATCATTTGTACATAAATTTCAGTAAATTAACTATTTATGGCCATATAAAATTAACACCTTCTTCAAGCATTGTCTACTGCATGTCTATCAATTCTCCCTCTTCCTTTAAAATTGGTACTAAAATATAACCAGCGGCTGCCAGGCAGGATACGCCCACATTTTCGAGAGATGGATAGAGAACAAGCTAACAAGAAAGTGATTTTTCCTACAATCAAGGGCCATAATTCAGGAAATTACAATTTGATATATCGAAAGGAACTGAGATCATTGTGTTATAAACTTACATTTCAAGTTTCAACAAAATCGGATAAAAATTGTGACCTCTATTGGGTCCACAACCTTGATATACCATATTTTTACGCTATTTGAGAACGAAGGCAGCCATTTTGTCTGTCAATTTAGGGCCGATTTTCACGAAATTTGAACTCAGTCGTTCTTAGGGTGTAACGGTGATATAATAATAAGTTTTTTTAAATCGGATAAAAATTATGACCTCTATATGGTCCACAAGCTAAAAACTCGATTTTTCATACAATCAGGGGCCATAATTCAGGAAGTTACGGTCCGATATGCGTGAATATCAAAAGGATACGAGATCTTTGGGTTATAAACTTACATTTCAAGTTTCACCAAAATCGGATAAAAATTGTGACCTCTATAGGGTCCACAACCTTGATATACCATATTTTTACACTATTTGAGAACGAACAGCGGCCATTTTGTCTGCCAATTTTGGGCCGATTTTCACGAAATTCAAACTCAGTCGTCCTTAGGGTGTAACAGTGATATAATAATACGTTTTTTTTAAATCGGATAAAAATTATGACCTCTTTAGCTAAAAACGCGATTTTTCGTACAATCAGGGGCCATAATTCAGAAAGTTACGGTCCAATATGCGCAAATATCGACAGGAACCGAGATCTTTAGGTTATAAACTTACATTTCAAGTTTCAACAAAATCGGATAAAAATTGTGACCTCTATTGGGTCCACAACCTTGATATACCATATGTTTTACGCTATTTGAGAACGAAGGGCGGCCATTTTGTCTGTCAGTTTTGGGCTGAATTTCACAAAATTTGAACTCAGCCGTCCTTAGGGTGTAACGGTGATATAATAATACGATTTTTTAAATCGGATAAAAATTATGACCTCTATAGGGTCCGCAAGCTAAAAACGTGATTTTTCGTACAATCAGGGGCCATAATTCAGGAAGTTACGGTCCGATATGCGCGAAGATCGAAAGGAACCGAGATCTTTGGGTTATAAACTTCCATTTCAAGTTTAAAAAAAATTGGATAAAAATTGTGACCTCTATAGGGTCCACAACCTTGATATACCTTATTTTTACGCTATTTGAAAACGAACGGTGGCCATTTTGTCTGTCAATTTTGGGCCGATTTTCATGAAATTCGAACTCAACCTTCCTTAGGGTGTAACGGTGATATAATAATACGTTTTTTTAAATCGGATAAAAATTATGACCTCTATAGGGTCCACAAGCTAAAAAACGTGATTTTTCGTACAATCAGGGGCCATAATTCAGTAAGTTACAGTCCGATATGCGCAAAATCGAAAGGAACCGAGATCTTTGGGTTATAAACTTACATTTCAATTTTCAACAAAATCGGATAAAAATTGTGACCTCTATAGGGTCCACAACCTTGATATACCATATTTTTACGCTATTTCAGTATTTGAGAACGAACGGCGGCCATTTTGCTGTCAATTTTGGGCCGATTTCCACGAAATTCGAACTCAACCTTCCTTAGGGTGTAACGGTGATATAATAATACGTTTTTTTAAATCGGATAAAAATTATGACCTCTATAGGGTCCACAAGCTAAAAACGCGATTTTTCGTACAATCAGGGGCCATAATTCAGGAAGTTACGGTCCGATATGCGGGAATATCGAAAGGGACTGAGATCTTTGGGTTATAAACTTACATTTCAAGTTTTAAAAAAATCGGATAAAAATTGTGACCTCTATAGGGTCCACAAGCTAAAAAACGTGATTTTTCGTACAATCAGGGGCCATAATCCATGAAGTTTTGATCCGATACATGCCAATATCGAAAGCAGCCGAGATCTTTTGGGGATAAACCTATATTTCAAGTTTCGTCAAAATTGGATAAGAATTGTGACCTGTAGAGAGTCCACAAACAATTGTGGACGGACGGACGGACGGATGGACAGGGGCGACGGCATAATATGTCCACATGAAAATGTGGGCGTATAAAAACTGGTACTAAAATATAAAAACTGAGACCCGCTCCCATACACCTTGAATTAAGACGCCTGTGCCATCCTGAAATACATTAATCTCATATTAAAGAATGCCAACATGTAATAAGAATATTTAATTAAACTACTAATTACTATTGAGTGACAATTGTTGTTTTGTGATCAGTAGCTAGTTAAATATATTCAATTTACTATCGATAAATTAAAAAAATATATCCGATTTACACGCGAAATGTAGTTCAATCTTACTTTTCCTAGCAGCAAGATAATCCTTGTTGGAAATGCCTAAAAAAAATTAAATATATTCGATTTACTATCAATAAATTAAAATTCGATTTACTATCAATAAATTAAAAAAATATATTCGATTTACTATCGATAAATTAAAAAAATATATTTGATTTACTATCAATAAATTAAAAAAAAAATAATATATATTCGATTTACTATCAAATTAAATACATGTATATTCGATTTACTATCAATAATATTTAAAGTCAAGTCACCTGTATTGCATGTTCGATGCTGCCAACGATCGCAAATAAATGTCACATGTCACAGCATGTTGACGAGTCTAACTACGGTAGAGCAACGAATACAAAGATCAGCCATGGTGTAAATCCAAAAGATGAATGATAACCTTTCGTTCGTTCGTTCGTTCTTGGTGTTTAACGTCTGCTTCCACATAAGTGATATCGCAGACAAGACATAGGAGAGCCGAACCTGATTCCTGTTTTTTAGAATATGATTTTGCAATCTTTCCATTTGGCCTTAGGCCATGGATTTGGTTTAGTGGGAAGTTCTTCCCTTTATTTAATATAATCTTTCACTTTCGGATCATATTATATTTATAGTTAGATAACGCTTTAGATCAAAGTAATTAATTTTAATTGTTCATTTGTCTGGCTTCTTACATAAATGTGTAAATACAACTCAACTCTCGCGTCATGTTTTTATTACTAATCCATACAATTAATTGCGTGTTTATTTAATAATAAACAATAAAGTACATGTTTATTTAACAACAAGTAAGTGTTTAACAGTTTATTCGACAATAAGTGAGAGAGAGAGAGAGAAATGGGGTTTAACGTCCACTCGACACAAACTAGGTCATTTCGGGACTAACATATGGTTTAATTTATTTACATAATTCGCTTGCGTGTAGGGGTCTTTAGCAGTGCGAGGAAACCGGAGGACCCGGAGAAAACCCACGAGGTTGGACAGGCGACCCTACTCCTTGCCACGTACAACCAGGGATTCGAAACCACGTCAGTCGACTCAATGACAGACTTTATGATACAGCGCGCGCTCGACAATAAGTACAACTCAGTTAATTAACTGCTATTATAATAACAAGGGGGATGAAACAGCCCGGGGTGAAACAGATAAGATAGAAAATTAGGTTGGGATGAAACAGCCCTGGGTGAACCGGTTATGGGATGAACTGACCCGCACCCGTCCATACTGGTAGAAATTATGGCCTACAAAAATCGTTCAATACAATACCGTGAAAATTTACTTGTTTGCTATTCAATCAAGAGGAACTGCTAAACAATTTTCAGATTGATTAGCACTTTTTTTGTAAACATCAAATCATTGCTAATCAATTTATTTTTCTTATCATATACCCTGGGACGGGGGCGAAGCAATATACGCCCACATCGATATGTAGATATACGCCTATATGTCGATAATGTAAAGGAAATTTGCTAGAAATTTCAGTCAAATTGATCCACTCCGAACCGAGTTTTTAGCGAGTGAATTTTCGGCCTAGCCGCAATCATCATTACTAAAGTCGGTACGATAAAAAACATCGTCTAGATTATCCATTTCCTGATTTAATTATGAATAGAAGTCGAACAGTAAATCGAAACCTAATCCAATAAACATCGCAGGCTACCAATGACATCGAGAGTTGCCCAGGTTAGGAGCAGAACAGTAGGACGTTAAACTCCATTTCATTTGATTATGTTCTGGAAAAGTTAATTAATGTCAAATTAATAATTTCTTATAGATAACATTTCAGATCTAAAGAAATACCTACAATAAGCAGATTTAGCTCTAGCGTGATCTTTGTTTACAGTCTTTTCATGTTAATAAATACATCTAATTAATAGTTTATATAACAGATGTAAAGAAAGACCTGCAATAGGCAGATTTATTTCTTTTTCATAATGTTTGTTTATGGTTTCAGAGTGAACAGTGCAGTATACGCCGACATTTTGAAAGGATGGACAGAGAACAAGATAAAAAAAGCGATTTTTCGAACAATCTGGGTCTATAAACCAGCATGTATGTTACGATATGACATGGACAACATCAAATAATAATAATAATAATAAAAACTTTATTTATTGAATGACACTGTGTTCGTGGTCTTTGGGAAATATAAACATATATATATTTAAAGCGGAAATTGCAAATTTTTAAGTTATATTTTTAAAATTTTTTAAAATAAAGCCTGAAAATAGATGGTATCCATAAACAGTCCTACCTATTGCCAGCTGAGAAATTGGCAAAAATATCATTTTCCTCTTCATTTTCAAACGTTTGAATATCGCTACTCCATGGTGGAGAATAGAAAACAAGGGAGGTAATTGGGAGGTAATTGTGTTATTATTTCCTGTGTAAATGAATCTTAAGTGTGAGAATGACACCTATGATCGTATAATTGTGAGTTGACAACCTATTGAGCAAAAGACAGAAATAATTACGTTTTGACTTTCTTAGAAAATTTGCAATTTCCGCTAGTTTCCTCACAATCGGATAATTATTGTCCCCTCTTGAGGGCCCACAAGCTAAAAATCAGGGGCTAAAATCCAAGAAGTTATGGTCCAATATGCGAAAATATCGAAAGCAATCAAGACCTTTGGGATATAAATATATTAAGTTTCATCGAAAGCGAATACAAAAATTGTGACCTCTAAAGGGTCTACAAGCTAAAAAAGCGACTTTTCATACAATAAAGGGCCATAATCCAGAAGTTACAGTTCGATATGCGCGACCAAATATCAAAAGGAACTAAGATCTTTGGCTTATAAACAGCTTTCAAATTTCTTCAAAATCGAATTACCAGCGGCTGCCAGGCAGGATACACCCACATTTTGCAAGAGATGGATAGAGAACAAACTAAACAAAAAGCGATTTTTCGAACAATCAAGGGCCATAATTCAGGAAGTTACAATCCGATATGCGCGAATACCAACATGAACCAAGATCTTTGGGTTATAAAGATATATTTCAAGTTTCATCAAAATCAGTTCAAAATTGTAATGTCTAGATGGTCCACAACCTTGATAATTTGATATGCCGATATATTTACACTATTTGCGTACGAGGGGTGGCCATTTTGTCCGGCAGTTTTAGACCGATTTTCCCGATTTTGAAACTCAACCATCATTAGGGTGTAACGGTGATATATTAACACATTTTTTTTAAATCGGATAATAATTGTGACCTCTAGTGGGACCACAAGCTAAAAACACGATTTTTCGTACGTACATTTAAGGGCCATAATTCAGGAAGTTATGATCATATATGCACAAATATTGAAAGGAACTAAGATCTGTGGGTTATCAACATGCATTTCAAGTTTCATCAAAATCGAATCAAAATTGTGACCTCTAGAGGGTCCACAACCTTGATATACCAGATGTTTACACTACATTGTATTTGCATACAAGGGCTGCCATTTTGTCGGACACTTTTAGTCAGATTTTCACGAAATTCAAACTCAACCAAGATTACGGTGTAACGGTGATATATTTAAACGTTTTTGTAAATCAGATAATAATTGTGACCTCCATAGGGTCCACAAGCTAAAATAATGTGATTTTTCGTACAATGTGCGTGAATATCGAAAGCAACCAAGATCTTTGAGTTATAAACATGCATTTCAAGTTTCATCAAAATCGGATCAAAATTGTGACCTCTAGATGTTTACACTATCTGCATATGGGGGGGGGGGGCATTTTGTCTCGCAGTTTTGGTCTGATTTTCATGAAATTCAAACTCAACCAACAATATGGTGTAACGGTGATATATTCGAACATGACCTCTTGAGGGACCACAAGCTAAAAACACGATTTTTCGTACAATCAGGGGCCATAATCCATGAAGTTACATTCCGATACATGCCAATATCAAAAGGAACCAAGATCTTAGGGAGATAAACCTATATTTCAAGTTTCGTTGAAATTGGATAAAAATTGTGACCTGTAGAGTGTCCTGTAGAGTGACGGATTGACTTACGGACAGGGGCGACGACAATATACATGTACGTCCACATAAAAATGTGGGCGTATAAAATTTGTGATCTCTAGAGTGTGGCATGCCATTTGGCAAACCTCTACAGATTCTACGCATCTAATCTCGGCTGTATGACGAACTCCGCCATATTGGAACTATTTTAAAGGTCCCGGATGAAAAATGGCTGCGCCCATGGAGATTTCTGTGGAGAGTGTATTATATCAACAAACGTCGAGTTTGGAATTGGGTTTGGGGAATTACATGTACCAGGGAATTATATCAAACCAGCAGCCTTGAGACAATATCTCTGCTCGTTTAGTTATATACACTCAACAGGCGCCATTTTGGGACTTTTTTGTAAAAGCGGCACGTTTTCCTGTTAAAGTAAAACGGTAGCCGCATCACAAATGTAAGGTACATATCAATTACTATCATACAGCCGAGGTTAGATGTAGGGTACCGGAATCTGCCGAGGTTTGCCGAGTGTGTGGCATGTGTATGAGGAGTGGCCATTTTGTCAGACAATTTCCGTCTGATTTTCACAAAATTCAAACTCAACCATCATTAGAAATGAAATGGGGTTTAACGTCCTACTGTTCTGCTCCTAAACTGGGCTAATGAAGACGGGCATACACCATACAGTGTGCTATGAGGGAAATTTTGCCCGGGCAGCGGTGCTACGGCCTACTCTTATATCAAATTCCAACTGCCAAGGGATCTTTTACGTGCACACTAATATGTACACAGGACCTCGGTTTTTCGTCCAATCCGAATGACTAGACAGCTGTCCTTGTCAGGCCCTCCGTTCTGCATCAGTGACAAGGGGGGAAACCACGCCAGAAAATCTGGATGAATTTTCTCCGCCAATGCAGGGATCGAACACCCTACCTCCAGGCTAGCGAGCCAGTGTCTTATCCACTTAGCCACGTGATCCCCCCAAACCAACCATCATTAGGGTGTAACGGTAAAATGTTGTGGATATTCAGAAACAAAACTGTTTTTATTAGAGGTAACCAGTGTATGTTAATAACAGGCCAATTGTCTATACATGAACATGAACAGTTCAAATGGGCGGCTCATCTGATGGCCCTATTTCACTCATAAAGAGATACACAGTCAAAAATGAAAATGGACATTTTTGAGTTTTGTCTTAATAATGAGTAATTGCTCTATCAATCCTCAGACATTCAGCAATTTGTCCTGGTATGCTCCTAATCAACCGTCCAACCACGATTTGGGGCAATCTGACCCACTCTTCTTGCAATGCCACGGCCAATTCTTATGGATAGATAAACCAGCAAGCGGCAGTTTTAATCAACCCTTCCTTGAAGAGGTCAAATTTGACAATGAACCCCTCCATGTATATGGCGCTATTGTGTATCGCATGTGCAGCTCAGAGGTTCTGTTAGGGCGATAAGTTCTTCATCTGTGAACATACATGTACTCTCAAAGCATATCAAGTGTCCATGACTATTTATCATATCACAACCTGCATATAGGTCAGGGCTCAAAATTCACGAGAGCCATCGGGGCCATTGCTGTCGTAAGCCTAGCAATGGCCTTCGATAGCTTTTACATCGAGGGCCAAAAATTGCTGTCGTAAATTGCGGAAAAAAATCGATAAAAATACTAGAGCAATTGGCCGTAGAATTACCCTAAATGGCAGTCGATGGCACCTATATCGGAAGCCAAAATAAATGAGAAAGTTCACGTATGATATGCATTTTCCCGTAAAACTTGGCTGATCTAAAAACCTCCCACGATTAATTTTTTTCTTATGCACTGCTGTTCGTAGTTTACCCCCTCCACAGATGCCTGTAACACGTAACAGTCTTATTATACAAGACTACGATAAGCAGAAGTTAGTCAAGTCTTTTGTGATAAACAAGGCTACGGGTTCAAGACAGTGCTTGATAATCAGAGCTAGTAATAGAAAGTGAAATTGAGGACAGTGATGGAGATAATTTTGATGATATGATTCTCTCTTCTCAGTCTGAATAATGATGACTTTTGTTATTATAGACTATTTTATTGACAGGCATCTGCAAACAGTCGTGCTTTAAAAAAAAAAAATAATTGTAGGAGGTTAAACGTATAATGTAATACAGTAATTTAGAAGTTTGAGACAAAAAATATCAAGACTTAGATAGGCTTTTAATTTCAGCGTTTGCCAAGGATTAAATATATTTATAAACATATATTTCAGTTTGTCATGATTAACCTGTCCACGTTTTACTAAATGAATATGAAAAATGAAAGACTATTTATTTTTAAAATGTCCACCAAATATGGCCCTCGATAATTTCTAAATTGAAAAAATGGCCTTGGTGTTGAACAAAATGGCCTTGGAGAGGCTTCACTGTCTGAGGCCATTTTTTGAAAAATGGCCTTAGATATAGGTTAGCGAAATTTTGAGCCCTGTAGATATTTGCATTTTAATATCCCCTACTTTTTTTGAAGAGTATATATGAATGTTTTTAAAATTCAATAAAAATTGTGACCTCTATAGGGTCCACAAGCTAAAAACGTGATTTTTCGTACAATCAGAGGACAAAATCCATGAAGCTACGATCTGATATATAACGTGAATATAGAAAGGAACCAAGATCTTTGAGAGATAAACCTATATTTCAAGTTTTGTGAAATCGGAAAAAATTGTGACCTTTAGTGTAGAGTGTCCACAAACAAACTGTGGGCGGGGCAGAAATAAAATGAATGGGATTTAACGTTCTACTGTTCTGCTCCTACTGGGCTAATGAAGACAGGCATACAGCATTCAGTGGACTACAATGGAAATTTTGCCCGGGCAGCGGCACTATGGCCTACTCTATATATATCGAATCCCAAAACTGCCAATTACGTGCACGCCAATGTATACATGCGTCCTCGGTTTTTTGTCCCATCCAAACGACTAGACAGCTGTCCTTGTCAGGCCTTCCGTTCTGCACCACTGACAAGGGGAAACCATGTCGGAAAATACAGATGAACTTTCTCGGCTGTGGGCGGGACGGACAAGGACGACGACAATTTATTCATCATTTAACCGTTTTGAAATTCTAAGTTTTGAGAGAATTTGTGTGCCAAAAAATGCAAAGAAATTTTGGTTAAAAATATAATTGGTTGGTAAATGCTACCGCCAGTGGTTGAAAAAAATGAAATGAAGTGGGCTAATGAAGATGTAGTCCAGCTCTGAACGTAGGTCTCTTTACAGTCGACACTACGTCCAGGGAAGCTAGCTTTGAATCAATGTCGAAGTAATCGACCGCCCCAGTCAATTTTACTGGGCAACTTTTTACCGCTAAACGGTCGCGTGGCAGTCCCTGTGAATACCTGAACAATGTAAAGGAACATCTTACTGAGAAAATAAGACCTCGCTTACCTCGCTAGATCCAGTATGAGCGACACAACAGGCTGTTAAAAAATACTTCTCCACCTATCAAGTTGCCTTTTCGCTGCCATGACACTCTTAATAAAGGTCAACGTCCATATTTAGGAATGTCGGCCAAAAACACAACGAAACGAAATTTGGATAAAAATTAGAATCTTTGAAAAAAATTAGAATCTTCAGTCATTTACTGCTTTTCCCACCTTTTAATATTACAACAGCAATAAATGACTGAAGATTCTAATTTTTTTCAAATTTCGTTTCGTCGTGTTTTGGGGCTGAAATAATCGTACCACGATCGCCTTACTGGTTCTATGCAAACGGAACGTGGTACGCAACTTCGGTACAAAAATACGTGGTATAATTGAATCCGAGATTGGGATAACCTACCACGCCCGCCTTACTTCTATGCAACGGACACATGGTATGCTCGCCTTATTGGTATAATAGAATTCAGAGCTGAGATACCACGCTCGCCTTACTATATGGTTTTATACAAACGGAACGTGGTACGTGACTTCGGTACAAAAAAACGTGGTATAAAAAAATACGAGACTGAGATAATCGTACCACGCTCGCCTTACTGGTTCTATACAAACTGAACGTGGTAAGCGACTTCGGTACAAAATACGTGATATACTAAAATTCAATACTGATCCAGATAACCGTACCACGCCCGCCTTACTGTTTCTATAAACTGAAACGTGGTATACTCGCCTTACTGCTCCAATACAAATGAAACGTGTTACGTGGCTTTGGTACCACATGCTTTTAATTATAGAGATTTTACATTATTTGAGGAAGATTTTGCAAATTGTGTTGATTATTTAATCCATTTTGATGTTTTTATAGGCCAAATTTACACTTTATGTTAAAATAAATTACAATACAGATAGCCGATTGGTCGGTTAATAATCATACGGTTAATAATACTTGTACTGTGTAAAGGTTATTGTACTATACCCTACTTAAACAGACCCTAAGTGGTATATTGGGCTATTGGCTGGATATGAAACAAAACGTGGCAGATAAAAACGTGGTATAATAAAATATGAGGATGATACGAAAGTGCAATGAGTGGATAAGTAAAAAAAAGTGGTACAATAGAATCCGAAGCTGAGATAAGAGTACCACGCTCGCCCTACAAATGTACTGCTTCTTTACAAACGTGGTACGCGACTTTGGCTTATTTTGCAGACTATGGTGATTATTTAACGCATTTTGATGTTTTTATAGGCCACGCACTGTACCCCATTTAAAAAGGGGTAAACGTGGTATAAAACAATATTAGGATTACAACAATCGGACGTTAAAAAACAATATTAGGATAACAACAATCGGACGTTAAATAAAGCTATTTCACAAACACACAACAAACTCGCGGGTTGAAAGGTTAAGCTACTTCGGAAGAGTGCCATTAGGAAAAAGGCGGCATTCAACAACCATTTTCCTACCGAATATTAAGTCCCCTTTCAGTCGAAATTCATGTCAAAGTGTCATGGCCATAATTATGGCAGGGTATTGGGTTCAAAATGCAATCTAGAGTAAAAAGCAGAAAGTCAACAGTAAAAAGTTGAAAATCTAAAGTAAACGGGAAAATTCTTATCTAAAAGGGTATTTTTATGGCGAAAACCTATAAATTTATGTACTTAGTCTGTAGAAACATCAAGCTTTTCAACTTTTAATCGTCATAATTCTACTTTCATGGACAAAATTTCTCCTTTCTACTATCAACTTTTGATTTTCGACTTTCCGCTTTCTACTGTCAACTTTTGACTCTCGACATTCCACTTCAGATTTTCTAACAGGATTTT
Source organism: Patella vulgata (assembly GCF_932274485.2). Lineage (NCBI taxonomy): Eukaryota > Metazoa > Mollusca > Gastropoda > Patellidae > Patella > Patella vulgata. Next base: position 1,060,205 of record NC_065886.2, on the reverse strand, counting down.
CTAGTACATGTAGAAAGGAGAAATTTTGTCCATGAAAGTAGAATTATGACGATTAAAAGTTGAAAAGCTTGATGTTTCTACAGACTTAGTACATAAATTTATAGGTTTTCACCATAAAAATACCCTTTTAGATAAGAATTTTCTACTTTTTACTGTTGACTTTCTGCTTTTTACTCTAGATTGCATTTTGAACCCGATACCCCGCCATACATAATAGGATCAAAACGTTTTACGGGTTTTTTATACCACGTTTTTACCTGTTACGTTACCAAAGCCACGTACCACGTTTCCATTGTATACAAACAGTAAGGCGAGCATGGTAGGGTTATCTCAGCCCCGGATTGTATTATACCACTTTTTTTTAAAACTATCAACTCATGGTACTCTCGTATCATCCACATATTTTTATACCCCGTTTTTACCTGCCACGTTTTGTTTCATATCTACCCAATCTACCATGAGTTGATAATTAAAAAAAAAGTTTTATAATACAATCAGGGGCTGAGATAATCGTAGGACGCTCGCCTTACTGGTTCTATACAAACGGAATGTGGTACGTTTCAGTTGTATAGAAGCAGTAAGGCGGGTGTGGTACGGTTATCTCGATCAATATCGAATTCTATATTATGGTTTTTGTACCAATGTCGCGTACCACGTTCCGTTTATATAGAACCAGTAAGGCGAGCATGGTACGATTATCTCACCCCCGGATTCTATTGTACCACCTTTTTTCAACTATTTACTCATGGTACTCTCGTATTATCCATATATTTTTATTCCACGTTTTTACATGCCACGTTTTTACCTGCCACGTTTTGTTTCATATCTACCCAATATACCACGTAGGGTCTTTTTAAATGGGTACAGTGTGTGGCCTGTAAAGTACTATGAGATGGTGGTTTAAAAAAGTGGTATAATACAATCCGGGGCTGAGATAACCATACCACGCTCACCTTACTGCTTGTATACAACGGAAACGTGGTACGCGGCTTTGGTAACGTAACAGGTAAAAACGTGGTATAAAAAAATATGAGGATGATGCGAAAGTACAACGTGGAATAAGAGATAACCGCGAGTATACCACGTTTCAGTTGTATGGAAGCAGTAAGTCGGGCGTGGTATGGTTATCTCGATCAGTATCGAAGTCTATATATTAACGTGGTAGGCTACAATAGTATCCGAGGCTGAGATAACGATACCACGCCCGCCTTACTACTTCTATGCGAACGAAACGTGGTACGCGACTTTGGCTTATTTTGCAAATTATGTTGATTATTTAATCCATTTTGATGTCTTTCAGTCTTTACAGGCCGCACACTGTACCACATTTTAAAAGGTCCTACGTGGTACATTTATATTGGGTAGATATGAAACAAAACGTGACAGGTGAAAAGGGGGTATGATAAAATATGTGGATAATACGAGAGTACCATGAGTTAATAGTTGAAAAAAGGTGGTACAATAGAATCCGAGGGTGAGATAATCGTACCACGCTCGACTTACTGGTCCTATATAAAGGGAACGTGGTACGCGACATCGGTACAAAAAACATAATATATAGAATTTGATACCAAGTTTTTACCTGCCACACTTTGTTTCATATCTAGCCAATAGCCCAATATACCATTTAAGGTCTTTTAAAGTAGGGTATAGTACAATAACTTTTACACAGTACAAGTATTATTAACCGTATGATTATTAACCGACCAATCGGCTATCTGTATTGTAATGTATTTAAACATAAAGTGTAAATTTGGCCTATAAAACATCAAAATGGATTAAATAATCAACACAATTTGCAAAATCTTCTTCAAATAATGTAAAATCCATAAAACTAAAAAAACGTGTGGTACTAAAGCCGCGTACCACGTTTCATTTGTATTGGAGCAGTAAGGCGAGCATACCACGTTTCAGTTGTATAGAAGCAGTAAGGCAGGCGTGGTAGGGTTATCGCAATCTCGGATTCTATTATTATACCACTATTTTTTTAACTTTCAACTCATGGTACTCTCGTATCATTAACATATTTTATTATACCCCTGTTTTTACCTGCCACGTTTCGTTTCATATTTACCCAATATACTACGTGGGGTCTTTTAAAATGGGCTGCAGTATATGGCCTATAAAAACATCAAAATGGATTAAATAATCAACATAATTTTCAAAATAAACCAAAGTCGCGTACCACGTTTCGTTTGTATAGAAGCAATAACGCGAGCGTGATACGGTTATCTCAGCCTCGGATTTTATTATACCACGTTTTATTTACTTATCAACTCATTACAATTTCGTATCATCCTCGCACCATGTTTTTATATACCACGTTTTGTTTCATATCTAAGTGGTTGAGACGCTGGCTCGCTAGCTTGGAGGTTGCTTGTTCGATCCTAGATAACAAACCTCATCTCTCAACCCTCTGTGTTTCAAAAAATAAAAACAAGCACATCAGCATATCTCAACGTTTTTAGCTACGTTCTCGTAGCTAGTTCGATCCCTGCATTGACCGAGAAAGTTCATCGGGATTTTCCGACGTGGTTTCCCGTGTCAGTGGTGTGGGAGGGAGGGCCTGATAAGGACAGCTGTCTAGTCCTTCGGATGGGACGAAAACCGAGGTCCCGTGTATACATTGGAGTGCACGTAAAAGATCCCTTAGCAGTTGGAATTCGATATAAGAGTAGGCCATAGTGCCGCTGCCTGGGCAACATTTCCCTCACAGAACACTGCATGACGTATGACAGTCATCATTAGCCAAGTCGTCGGAGCAGAACAGTAGGACCCCATTTCATTTCATTTCCAATATACCACGTAAGGTCTTTTTAAGCAGGGTATAGTATAATAACCTTTACACAGTATTATTAACCTATGATCATTAACCAACCGATCGGTTATCTGTATTATAATTAATTTTAACATAAAGTGTAAATATGGCTTATAAAAACATCAAAATGGGATAAATAATCAACACAATTTGCAAATTTTGCTACAAATAATGTAAAGTGCCTATAAATAAAAAAGATCGGTACCACGTTCCGTTTGTATCTATAGCACAAGTAAGCGTGGTACGGCTATCGCAGCACTGGATACTATTACATCATATTTTTTTTTAAAATATCAACTTATGGTTCTTTCTTATCGTCCCCATATTTTATTATACCACGTTAATTTTTACCTGCCACGCTTTGTTTCATATCTACGCCTATCTAATATTCCAATGTAACAGGTAGGGTCTTTTTTTAAATTGGGTATAATAACGCTTACACCATATTATTAACCGTATATGCATCAACCGACCGATCGGCTATCTGTATTATAATTTATTTTAAGATAAAGTATAAATATAGCCTATAAAAACATCAAAATCGATTAAATGATCAACATATTTTGAAAAATTAGCTATAAATAAGGTAAAATCCCTATAATTAAATCGTAAGTGGTACCGAAGCAGCGTACCACGTTTTGTTTCTATAGAAGCAGTAAGGCTAGCGTGGTATTTTGAAGCGTGGTATTTAGCCGCTGCCCTACGAGAACGTAGCTAAAAACGTTGAGATATTTACTGATGTGTACGGAGGGTTGAGAGTAAAAATGGTACCACTACTGAGTACTGTACTGATGTCTTCCGCCTTACTCCAGCCACACAGTTTAACGTTACAAGTATAGTAACTAGGTTGAGAGATGAGGTTTGTTTTGTTATCTATTGTCAAATGCTGTCCTGGGCCACGGACAAGGGGGACCTGACAATCCCCGGGGAACTTTCTAGGCCAACACCGACCGGGGGCGAACCGGCGACTTCCGTACTCTAGTGAGTCACTGAGTCAGCGTGGCTCCGGGTAACTCCCGCCAGCGGATAATTACTGTCTGATTCATCGTAAATTTTAAACGGATTTCTTCGATTATGAACAAACTACTTAACTTTGGTTATTATAAACTTACCTGTGTGTTTGTAATGAACTCCCGTTCGATAAAATCCATTGCACAACTAATTATCACAACGATGAGAACAATTTCTCTCTTGAAAAATTTGAAAATTTACTTGTAATTTCGACAGAGTCGATGTCAACAATGTCTTCGTGACGTATTGGTCGAATCCAATATACCTGTTGCGGGGGTTGGTTAACATTGAAAGATAGTTTGACAGCGCGATCATTTTGATCGTATATGGGTTTGGGCGACGAAAAATATCAATTGAAGGCAATTACATAGGAGATTTATATGGAAACCATTGATCGCCAGTCTATCAAATTTTCTTCACAATTAAAATATCACTGATTGCACGGATACTCGTAAAAATAAAGTCATGAATAAACTATAAATATCCTATCTTCTTTATGTTATAAATAATTTAACAAGGATCATGAAGCTTACCTCCGAATTCTCTGAGTGTATTTTTAATTTTATACGCATTCTTTCGATCGAATAATAACCGCTTCAGTAACATCTTTAAGCGTGTTGCGGCAGCCCTCAGCGTGTCTATTGCCGTATTGGGTGCCCGGGTGGGTATATAATGCTACTAAGCCCGTATGACCCCGTAAGAAGCGGAAAATTAATTCTCGATTCGACATTTTTGACCGAAGTGTGATAAAGCCCGTAAAACGAATGTATAGTTGTGTTTGTGCGGCATGCGTGTTCAAAAGTAAATAATCCCATCTGAGTCGCTAATCAAATAATTAGAACAAAATATTTCAAAAAGTAAAGCTATAAAATTTGCAGAGATTTTACTAGAATGTAAAAGACGGCAACTAAATACAGGAATGCGGGTAGTTATGTGTGCGAACGCTCAAACTCAATGCCAATTGTCGTAGGTGTCCAGACCACTCGGACCAAAGACTGCTCGGACTAAGACCAGTCGGACCAAAACAAGACCAGTCGGACCAATTAAATTATATTATAAGGCTAGACAATATGCTATTTATTTATTATTAGATCACAATACAAAGAAGCAAATAATTCTTATAAGGAATTCTTATATTTAGAGTTGTTTGGTTCAATTTTGTGTACGGAAAATAAATCAACGATTAGTTTTAAAATTAATTAATAATGGTGCCAAAAAAAAATATCAATCTAATTTTTCTTTACTCTTGCAATGAGACTCGGTATGTCCAGACTTTTGACAGTTTCTACATATACGGGTATACTGTTCTTGTCTGATAGCCTAATTTTACTTTTTCCACATTCGCGGTATCCCCAGTGGTTTCATTCCGTTCTACCCCACTAACCCCTGGGTTACTATATATGGGGGGGGGGGGTGGAGACACGTTTTCAAGTTATCCGCCCTTGATGCGTTAATATAAACAGCACATAATAATACGAAGACCGGACGTTTATATGCCCCTTTTTAAACGTGACTACAAGTGTGGTTCTCGATATTTTGCGATTTGGAATACAATTATCAATTTATTCAAACAACACGTTATTATTAGTTCGAGTAGTCATATTAAAACACACACAATTATCAATTTATTCAAATAACACTTTATTATTGGTTCGAGTAGTCATATTAAAATAAACACAATTATCAATTTATTAAAATAACACTTTATTATTGGTTCGAGTAATTATATTAAAACAAACCCAATTATCAATTTATTAAAACAACATTTTATTATTGGTCCGAGTCGTCTTTCTGTTGGGTCCGAATAGTCTTTTTGTATGGTCCGAGTAGTCTATTTGTTTGGGCTGAGTGGTCTATCACTTGGTCCGACTGGTCTTGAACCGAGTGATCTTTGGTCCGAGTGGTCATGGATTCTTGTCGTAATTGTACTTGAATTTCCTATGCTGTCACCCCTAATACGAAATGATATCTTCCGCAGAGTGACGTAACCATCTTCCATATTGGTATTTTTCTCTGGGAAAAGTTTGTGATATTTCAATTTTTCAAGAGAGAACTTGTTTTCATCGTTGTGATAATTAGTTGTGCAATGGATTTTATCGAACGGGAGTTCATTACAAACACACAGGTAAGTTTATAATAACCAACGTTAAGTAGTTTGTTCATAATCGAAGAAATCCGTTTAAAATTTACGATGAATCAGACAGTAAACAACGTTAACATTCACATTCAGTTCGCCAGTTCGGTCAATCAAAACAACGGCAACGCATACCAATTTCAAAGATTAAGACTATGATGTTAAAACAATTGTAAACCAGTGTAATGAATGGGCGAAAATAGAATTTAGTTCCTACCTACCGTTGTTAGTCACAGCTCGTTATACAAACCGGGAATTTTACACATCTATTATTAGAATATGGGTCCGGTAGTCGACACTCGGCAAACATCGGTTAAGCTGGCAGACAATAAACTACCATACAATAATAGTAAGTGCAGGAGGACAGCACTACACGTAAAACAAAAATCTACAAGATAAACCTGCGGACAAGACAGAAAATAGACATTGCGCCAAATACACAAATATCAAATTAAGTGAATGGATCCGGGGGCCAGCCGTAAGCGTCCACTGCATTGTACAGTGCTCTTAGCATACAAAAAAAGATTCGCTGGATGACCATGACTTCAGTGAAATCACCTGCTCGGAATGGGCTTGTAACAAGAGCTAATCCACAGAACTTTATTTAGTTCTATTGCTAATCCTTCAACAAATAAAATGAATTGAAAGTAGTCCATTTTTAGTAACTAGGTTATTGTCTGATAGCGACCCATTTCTTTGCTCAACATAGAAAGAGTTTTATCTGTCTCTAGTCTATGTAATCATGAATGTGCCAGAAAATAACATACTTTCAATTTATTTTATATTCGAAGGCTCGGATTACGTGATACCGAGTATAGTCTCTATCATCTAGAAAAATATTCTACGAACATTGCGTTGTCAACATTTGAGATCTGATATTGTTTGCTGAATCCATGAACAAGTTAGTCATTCATTAACAATTAATTGTAAGCACAGGGGGACTGCATCACACACAAACAAATATACAAGACAAATATACAGACAAGTCGACACAATATACAGGCATCACAAACAACAAACGTATTGATCCGGGGGCTAGCCTTAACCGCCTACTGGCAGTACAGGCCCGGCCTATCTAGTAATACAGACCCGTCAACTTCAGCCCAGTCGGAGCAGAATACAGTAGGACGTTAAACCCCATTTCATTTCAAATGTAGGCATATTACAATTGAAGGAAAATACCTTTAAAGGAGTTAAAACGCTAACATTTGGGACCTAGAAATTGACAAAAGTGGGTCGCAACGCATATAATACTGTAATATCAATGTATATAAACTGATTTACATTCAATGGTTTCCGTTTTTACTCCAATTTCAAATCAGTTATGTTCGGCAAAATAAGCCAGCAGTCTCAATCGAGTGCAAATTTATAGCGTCTGGTTATTCCAGTCTACATACGCCATTCGATTTGGTGCAATGTGTCTAGCCTCGTCCCTCGAGTCTCTTTTTACAACTGGGGCTGAAGCGCATTATGGTACACGATTCGTGTACCAATGATAATATGTTTATTTTGTCTTAAATATTGGATATCAAAAGCCCATCTTATTCCGGTAAGATCACAACATCAATGTTGATTTAATTTGACAAATAAATCGTGTTTTCAATGTTGAAGATTTTGGATGATATTGAGTTAGAGACTTAGCTACTTTAAGAGCAGGTCTGTCCATTTACGTGAAATTGAATAGAAAGCCAAGTAAAATTAAATGGTGTTTATAGTACCGCGGTAATCAAAAATAGGGGTCAAAACATTATAGGCGTGCTAAAGAATTCATGTGTATTAATTACAAAGTTAAAGATACATTAGTTAAGAGTTTAATAAAGAGTTGACCATTCTTGCTGTAATAATTCAAAAATAAATGATAAAAAAAATAAAATATTGAAAATGTGAGTCAAATTACTTTATTCTGGACGGAGTTGTCACGGTTGTAAGTTTAGACTAGAAATAGGCATCAGCTGTTTCAGCGCCGTCTCCGAGAATTGCCAATCGTTTGATTGACAGACGATAACTCCACCCACATATTCTCCATTATCAAGGAACATTCTCAATTACTACGGTACCCTCGCTTGGCAGGCCTTTCATCGGCAGTCTCCGGAAGTGACTAACGTAAACGTTAGCTTGGTCAGCCATTTATTGATTTAATTTTAAATGGACGACTGTTTAAATCTAAGCTGTATCCAAGCCATCCGAGGGTCATGTAAATAAAGATCTAATTAATTATTTCTATACTAGCAGGATACCCGGCTTCGCTCGGGAGTCATAACTCCGAAATCGGACGTGGTAGACTAACGCCACCTGGCCTATGTTACTCCCCGGTCCGAGCTACCCCAAATTTCAGACTCGGGGCAGACTAGTGAAGCCGCCAACCCCGAACAGACCGGCTTCGCTCGGGGGTCATAACTCCGAAACCGGAAGTGTTAGACCAACGCCACCCGGCCTATGTTACTCCCCGGTCCGAGCTACCCCAATACCCCAAATTTCAGACTCGGGGCAAACCTAGTGTAGCCGCCAACCCCGAACAGACAGACTTCGCTCGGGGGTCATAACTCCGAAACCGGAAGTGGTAGACTAACGCCACCTGGCCTATGTTACTCCCCGGTCCGAGCTACCCCTATACCCCAAATTTCAGACTCGGGGCAGACTAGTGAAGCCGCCAACCCCGAACAGACCGGCTTCGCTCGGGTGTCATAACTCCGAAACCGGAAGTGTTAGACCAACGCCACCCGGCCTATGTTACTCCCCGGTCCGAGCTACCCCAATACCCCAAATTTCAGACTCGGGGCAAACCTAGTGTAGCCGCCAACCCCGAACAGACAGACTTCGCTCGGGGGTCATAACTCCGAAACCGGAAGTGGTAGACTAACGCCACCTGGCCTATGTTACTCCCCGGTCCGAGCTACCCCTATACCCCAAATTTCAGACTCGGGGCAGACCTAGAGTAGCCGCCAACCCCGAACAGACCGGCTTCGCTCGGGGGTCATAACTCCAAAATCGGAAGTGGTAGACTAACGCCACCTGGCCTATGTTACTCCCCGGTCCGAGCTACCCCTATACCCCAAATTTCAGACTCGGGGCAGATGTAGCAGCCAACCCCGAACAGACAGACTTCGCTCGGGGGTCATAACTCCGAAACCGGAAGTGGTAGACTAACGCCACCTGGCCTATAATACTCCCCGGTCCGAGCTACCCCTATACTGCAAATTTCAGACTCGGGGCAGACCTAGTGTAGCCGCCAACCCCGAACAGACCGGCTTCGCTCGGGGGTCATAACTCCGAAACCGGAATGGGTAGACTAACGCCGCCTGGCTTATGTTACTCCCCGGTCCGAGCTACCCCTATACCCCAAATTTCAGACTATATATAGATAGATAATATCTGAAGCCTAAAGAAGGACTTGTAATAGACAGATTTAGCTCTTGCATAATGTATGTTTAAATATATGCAAGAATATTTTAAATACTCTCGCCATTCAAATAATGAACCAAGAATCTAGTTCAAATTAGCCAAGAATCAGGTCAGAATCAGCCGGGGTCCGAAAAAAACAATTACCTGTGGTCTATTCCCAGTAATTATACACGAGTTATCTCTCTTCACAAAGGCTATATTGCGAGCGTAAAAAATCAGATTTTGTCACGCAGTCCCTTAAACGATAAATAAAACAATTGGTACAATGAATGAATGTTAAAATGACGAGTAGTAATTTTAAAATTTGATATGAGTTGACACATTGGTCTATTTATACGCAGCATGACTTCCTTTATGATCGAAGATATAGTATTGTTCCGTCCGGCTAATTAGTAATTCACTTCCCATTTGAAACTTGATCATAGATATGACAATAATATAGCTTCACTTTCTGTTGATTCTTTGTGAAGTAAGGTCGTTAATACCAGAGATTCAGACTGTTATTAGTGATTTTCATCAATATAATTAACTGGAAGTTGATGAATAGGTACATGATTGTTTAATTCAGTGTATTAGAGGATGATGGACCGTGTATAGCCAGTCAATGTGGATGTTTTAAAACAATTATTATTATTCTGATTTGGACTATTGAAGAAATTTAATATTGAAGTTATCAAAGATGAAGAGGACACAGGTAAAGAAATAAGAATAATTCATTTTAAAAATATTTTGAAAGCGACACTCATGTTTCGTTGTCTCTACTTCCAGTTTGTGCTTTTGAGCAAGATGCTGCCCAGGGGCGGATTGGGGCTAGGAACCGGCCCGGGCTTCCGTGTCGGAGCGGCCCTTTTTACTTACCGCATATCTGATTATAATCTCTGTCAAATAATATATCTCATAAATGATTAAACATACATTGTGAAAGAGGTAAATCTGCCTATTTCAGGTCTTTCTTTAGGCCTGAAATGTTATCTAAATTATTAATTACACATTAATTAACCTATCAGGTCCCTTAAACATACATTATGCAAGAGCTAAATCTGCCTATTTCAGGTCTTTCTTTAGGCCTGAAATGTTATCTAAATTATTAATTACACATTAATTAACCTATCCAGCCCATAATAAACTCTACATGGCGGCGCTAGCCTGCGATCTTTAGTGGATTGTAAGCCGATTTACTGCGTAACTTTCCTTCTCGATTAAACGATTAAATGGATAATCGAGACTATGATGTTTATCGTACTGACTTTAGTAATGATGACCGAGGCTTATGGGAATTTCAGTCGCTTAGTTCTCGGTTCATAGTGGATCAATTTGATTGAAATTTTCAGCAAATTGCCTTTACGTTATCTAGTTTTTAACTATTATAGTGAAAACTGCCAACTCGTTACCGAATCTCCCATAATGTATCTTTAATTTAGGCCAAAACCCCGACCTGCAAGTAATTTACAACCATCAACCTGTGAAATTATCATATCGTCATTTTATTAATTAACGTATTATCATTGGATCGTCAAGAGTGAAGAGAATTTAACTGGTTAAAAAATGGGACTAGTAGTTGAGAAAATTTTGACCATTTGATTAACCAGTTAAGAATATTGAATAAGTAGGAATATTTTCATTGAAAAATGTCCCATTTTTGTTGCCGGGAGCGCTAGTTGATTCCTCCTGTGATGGAAGGCCACGAGACACATTGGTACAGAGTGACGAAAGTGAAATTCATGAAAGCTGCTTTTCGAATTTTGGATTTTTTGTTCCAGGTAAATTATTTTACCTTGACTTCGAACTTGAACATTTGACACACTACATATTGATTAATGAACATAGCATTAGTTCGGATAATGAATATTCGAGTATAAGGCTACACAAATTTAAATATGAGAATTGCGTTACCCTGGACATTTTTGTCAGACCAGCTATCATCAAATTTTGCCGAGGCCTTAAAATTGAATTTTTTGGGAGTTACGAACCATCGGCAGACGTTTCTGGCGTATGTAGCTTCATAATTAGTAAATTTGCGGGCGACAGTGTCGGGTGAATCCAATGAAATTTTCGGATGAAATTCGGAATTCCCATTGCAGGATTCAGAATTCCGGCCCATACCCAGAACACCCGGCCCAGAAAGTCTGTTATTCCAGACTCCAGTTATTGGGTTGCTTGCCCGTTAGAGCCACCGGCCACATACAACATGATCATCATCGCTCCATGGCCGATCCAATACCCCCCCCCCCCATATAATGTTCAGCAGAAAAAGGGTTTTCAGACGAATTGGACAAAATTATTTTTTTCATTTTTTGTCCGACGGGTCCTTCGGGCGATCGCCCGATGGCCCAATCCGCCCCTGATGCTGCCACACGCTGCTCCATCTGCATCTGTGCTTGAAAGCGGTCTACCCAACGAAAATTTGGGAAAAAGTTCGAGCCGGTTTAAGAGACGAGAATTAACATTAAATAAAGTGAATGAGAGAGAGTGAAATGGGGTTTAACGTCCACTCGACACAAACTAGGTCATTTCGGGACTAACATATGGTTCAATTTTATTTCAATAATTCGCTTGCGCGTAAGGGTCTTTAGCAGTGGGAGGAAACCGGAGGATCCGGAGAAAACCCACAAGGTTGGACAGGCGACCCTACTCCTTGTCACGTACAACTGGGGAATCGAAACCACGCCAGTTGACCCAATGACAGTATTTATGATACAGCGCGCACGTGCTAACCATTCAGCCATCCAACCCCCCTAAAGTCAATGAGGAAATAATTGGTGATCTGTAGTCTCGGTCACCCAGAACCTCATAGTCTTCAATATTCGTAGAATATTTTTGTGGATGATAGAGACTAGGTGATCCGTGGCCATACGCACCCAGAAACATTCTGTCACGCCATTTGTGTGCCAGTTTAATTGAATTTTAAAATTTTAATTTTGTTTTAAATATTGGACATGAGAAACCCATCTTTGCACGGTAAGATAATATTGTGTCAAATACTTGCCTCCTTTAATGAAATGAAATAAAATGGGGTTTAGCGTCCTACTGCTCTGCGCCGAACTGGGCTAATGAAGACGAGCATACGCCATACAGTGTGCTATGAGGGGCATTTTGCCCGGACAGCGGCACTACGGCCTACACTTATATCGAATTCCAACTGCCAATGGAACCTGGGGTTTTCGTCGCATCCGAACGACTAGATATCTGTACTTGTCAGGCCCTCCGTCCTTTAATGTCTTGCTCATCTGCATCAACACGCTGCCGTGATAAAGATGAACATACGACATGCAGTTTGTGAGAACAAATTAGCCCAGACAGCGTCTTTGCCTTCTCCGAGATCCCAGAGGCGTGCTGGGCAGGTAGACAGGGTTGGAAACTACCCACATGATCCCAGAGGCGTGCTGGGTAGGTAGACAGGGTAAGAAACGGCCCCCATGAATGCAAAAAACTGGAAGAAACTGGAAATCGTTGATAACGCTCAAATTCGATGCGATTTCCTGCAAAGGTATACGCGAGCGTGTGTGGTTATGTGCCCTCTCTGCCGAAAAAGTGCCCTCGAATTTTGAAAGCATTACCCCAAATACTCATGGATATGTCCCCGTCAACAATATGATCATATTCCCATTGATATAATGACAACATCGGGCCCCCTTTTCCCGCTGCCCTTGTTCTAAACAAATCAAGCGACACTAACAACCAATCGCGCTCAATGTACGTACATGACACATGGATAAATCCTCGCTGCTGGTTGGCTCACAGCCTTATGGCGCTGCTAGTTGGCTCACAGCCTAGTGGAGTTGAGTCTGTTATCCTTAGTGTTACTCCTTTCTCATTAGCGAACAGAATCGAATTAAATTTGACAGGTACCGTTTGTAAGAAATACCAGTCCCCTTTGATGCTTGTTTTTTTTTTTTTTTTTTTTGTTGTTGTTGATTTAGTTCTCGGTTGTTGCCGTGTTTTTTTTTTGTTAATAAGTTCTTTTGTTGTTGCCGTGTTTTTTTTAGTTGATTAGTTATTGGCACTCGGCAAACCTCGGCAGATTCCGGTACCCTGCATCTAACCTCGGCTGTATGAAAGTAATTGATATGTACCTACGCCCATACATTTGCGATGCGGCTACCGGTTTACTTTAACAGGAAAACGTGGCGTCTTTTGTCGAGTGTATATAACTAAACGAGCAGAGATATTGTCTCAAGGCTGCTGGTTTGATATAATTCCCTGGTAATTCCCCAAACCCAATGCCAAACTTGACGTTTGTTGATATAATACACTCTCCACAGAAATCTCCATGAGCGCAGCCATTTTTCATCCGGGACCTTTAAAATAGTTCCAATATGGCGGAATTCGTCATACAGCCGAGATTAGATGCGTAGAATCTGTCGAGATTTGCCGAATGTAGTTATGGTTGTTGCCGTGGGTTTTTTTTTTTGTTGATTAGTACTTTGTTGTTGCTATGTTTTTTTACTCCCATGTCGAGTGTAAATGTACATGTATGGTAGGCATGGCTCAGATATACGTCAAATCGATTCTGGTATGTCCCACAGAACAAAAACTTTCCCTGTGCTGCCTCCTCTAAAATGCCCCTGGTTTGCCTATGTTCCTATGTTTGATCTCGGTGGTGGCCAATAAAGTTCCTCATGATTTTCTGACGTGTTGACATTTTCGCCATGACAAAAGTGAATACAGTGGTCAAACACATGATAACCCTTTCGATATAGGTGGTGGATTCTACTTGGACAGTGGTTCTGCCTTTTGTATGCACCAGACCTTCCATTGTAGAGTTATACCCCCTGCTTTTTATGCAAATGTGAAATAGGTACCGTATTAAATATGTACAGCTTCCAGACACTAAAATTTTAGTCTAATTTAGATGAAAATTTACGATGTTCCGGATCAAAAGATGTTGCATAATACAGTCTGGGGGGTTAAATGACATTGAATTTTTTGGGAAATATGTGAAGCAACGGGACAATGAGAGGATGAGAACTATTGTTTTCCTTGTTCTCTGTCCATCTCTTGAGAAAATGTGGATGTATCTTGTTTGTGAAATATCGTGGTTCTTCTAATCACTGTTCTGGAGAGTCGGTTATATAGTCTTGTAATGTGAATAAACTTATATTAAACATACATTATTCAAGAGCTAAATTTGACCATTGCAGCAATAAAACTATTCTTTCCTCCATCAAATAGATATGTTTGGTGTTGGCAGAGTTGTTATTGTTTTGGTAAGACAGATTTTAGAGCAAAAGTACATAGTGGTTGAGTTATTTTATCTAATTAGTAAAATAATATGTACCTAATTAGACATAATAATCGTAAAGTAATATTATGTACCTGATCAGACATAATAATATTTTCAGTAAGCTGGTAGTTAAAGAAACGTCAGTAAGTCGAGCGTGTAGTAAGTAATTGATAGTTGAAATATAGCTAGCCGGTTCTGGACGGTGTACTTGACACCGAGCGGAATCTCTCACCCGTATTCCAGCACCCGGATTCGAGATCTAGTTAGCAGACATAATTCTCAGCGTACTTCAGCATACCGATTCGAGATCAAGTTGGCAGACATATATTCTCTCACCGTATTCCAGCACGCGGATTCGAGATCAAATTAGCAGACATAATATTCTCTCACCGTATTCCAGCACCCGCATTCGAGATCAAGTTAGCAGACATATTCTCCCGCCGTATTCCATTTCCAGCACTCGGATTCGAGATTATTATTATTATTATTATTGTTCGATTTATCAAGTAAGCGCACGTATTCATAGCGCCAAGAAAAACCTAGATATAATTATCACGAAAATAATTGTTACCTTTATATTAGAAAATAATTGTTACCTTTATATTAGAAAATAATTGTTACCTTTATATTAGAAAATAAAATTTAATTTTAAAACATATTAATGCAAAATATTATGTAATAGATCCCCCGATCCCACTCCACACCCCCAAAATGTACTATTACCGTAAACATACTAAAATATCGCATACTAGGCTAACTGAGCATGCAAAAAAGGGGTACGTCCATTTTGCATCAAAAAGTACCCCAACCAGCTTTGGTGGGAAAATGTTTTTTGTTTCACGGAATCAAGAGATGAATAAACTACTAGAATACAAAATTTCAGAAGGCTCCTATGCTGGCGTTTCGAGATATTACCGTAAACATACTAAACATATGGGGGAATCGGGTTGAGGTAGGCTGACTGCGCACGTAATAACTTCTAAACTAGCTTTGGTGGCTTCAATATCTTTATTTCACCAACTAGACAGGTGCGTAAGGCAGGAACATGCCAAATTTCATTAACTTTCTATGTTGGCGTTTCGAGTTATACCACCGCAAAGTTCCTAGCACCCGGATTCGAGGTGGAGTTTGTGGGTTCAATAAACAACGAGCACGCCCACGTTGCGTCAAAAAACGACCCAAACCATCTTTGGTGGGTAAATGTTTTTTATTTCACCGAATCAAGGGATGAATAAACTACTAGAATACAAAATTTCAGAAGGTTCCTATGGTGGCGTTTCGAGATATATTACAGTAAACATACTAAACATATTGGAGAATGGGGTTGGGGTAGGCTGACTGCGCACTCAATAACTTCTAAACTAGTTTTGGTGGCTTCAATATCTTTATTTCACTAAATCGACAGATGAATAAGGTATGCACATGCCGAATTTCATTAACTTTCTATGTTGGCGTATCGAGTTATACCACCGCAAAGTTCCTAGCACCCGGATTCGAGGCGGAGTTTGTGGGTTCAATAAACAACGGGTACACCCACACTGCTTCAAAAAACGACCCAAACCAGCTTTGGTGGGAAAATGTTTTTTATTTCACGGAATCAAGGGATTAATAAACTATTAGAATACAAAATTTCAGAAGGTTCCTATGCTGGCGTTTCGAGATATATTACCGTAAACATAATAAACATATTGGAGAATCGGGTTAGGGTAGGCTAACTGCGCACGCAATAACTTCTAAACTAGCTTTGGTGGCTTCAATATTTTTATTTCACCAACTGGACAGTTGCATTGGCCATGAACATGCCAAATTTCATTAATTTTCTATGTTGGCGTATCGAGTTATAGCACCGCAAAGTTCCTAGCACCCGGATTCGAGGCAGAGTTTGTGGGTTCAATAAACAACGGGTACACCCACACTGCTTCAAAAAACGACCCAAACCAGCTTTGGTGGGAAAATGTTTTTTATTTCACGAAATCTAGGGATGAATAAACATTAGAATAAAACAATTTCAGAAGGCTCCTATGTTGGCGTTTCGAGATACATTTGTATATTACCGTAAACATACTAAACATATGGGGGAATCGGCTTGGGGTAGGCTGACTGCGCACGTGGTAACTTCTAAACTAGCTTTGGTGGCTTCAATATCTTTATTTCACCAACTGGACAGGTGCATAAGGCATGAACATGGCAAATTTCATTAACTTTCTATGTTGGCGTATCGAATTATACCACCGCAAATTTCCTAGCACCCGGATTCGAGGTGGAGTTTGTGTGTTCAATAAACAACGGGTACGCCCACGCTGCATCAAAAAACCGACCCAAACCAGATTTGATGGGAAAATGTTTTTTGTTTCACGGATTCAAGAGATGAATAAACTACTAGAATACAAACTTTCAGAAGGCTCCTATGTTGGCGTTTCGATATATATTACCGTAAACATACTATACATATTGGAGGATCGGGTAAGGTAGGCTCATCGCGCACGCAATAACTTCTAAACTAGCTTTGGTGGATTCAATATCTTTATTACACTAAATCGACAGATGTGTAAGGTTTGCACATGCCGAATTACATTAACGTGCCGTGTTACTGTGTCGAGTTAGACCACCGCAAAGTTCCCAGCACCCGAATTCGAGGTGGAGTTTGTGGGTTCAATAAATAACGGGTACGCCCAAGCTGCATCAAAAAACGAGCCAAACCAGATTTGGTGGGAAAGTGTTTTTTGATTCAAGAGATGAATAAATTACTAGAATACAAAATTTCAGAAGCTTCCTTTCTTGGCATTTCGAGATATATTACCGTAAACATACAAAACATATGGGGGAATCGGGTTGGGGTAGGCTGACTGCGCACGCAATAACTTCTAAACTAGGTTTGGTGTCTCCAAGATCTTTATTGCACCAAATCGACAGATGGATAAGGTATGAACATGCCAAATTTCATTAACTTTCATTTATGGCCGTTAGCAACGTTCGTGGGATCTTGCAGTCACCAACAAACTTCATCACATTAAGACTCTGTTAGGGGATTGTTCAAACTCCTATAGAACGAACAGGGGAGATGAAGTTGTTTTGTGTCTCTCTCGTACAGGTCATACTTTGTTAACTCACATTTTCATCTAAAGGCGAGAGCCTCAACCGGAATATGAACACTGCCATGTTCCTTTGACAGTTAAGCGCATTTTGATTGAGTGCAAGCATTTTAAAGATACAAGATTACGGTATTACCGTTGCCAATCATTACATCAGTTGTTTGCCCAACCGGGTGGGTCTATATTGTAAAGCACTAGACTTTTTAAAAGAGACAAATTTTTATCGAAAATTTTAATTGTATATATCTGATTTTCTCTTTCATATTTTAAATATATATACGTAAAGTTTATATTCATTTTGATTAGATATTTTCTGAGATAATTATTTTTATTTATGTATATATAGATAGGCCCAACATTGTGATTATATGTTTCTAGTTTGTCTAGAGAAACCTCATCATATGTTTGGCGCAATATAGCCCGGTTGGAGCTGACGTGCCATTAAAGAACATTTTATTCATTCATTCATTAATTTACAAACCACATATGATCTTTGCACACGTTCCGTTTTACTTCAAAGAATATACGTACTGGTCAGTAAATGGAGGTCGGGTGTTCGATCCCTGCATTGGCCGAGAAAGTTCATCCAGATTTTCCGGCGTGGTTTCCCCATGTCAGTGATGCAAAACGGAGGGCCTGACAAGGACAGCTTTCTAATCGTTCGGATGGGACGAAAAACCTAGGTCCCGTATACATATTGGCGTGCACGTAAAATATCCCTTGGCAGTTGGAATTCGATATAACAGTAGGCCGTAACGCCGCTGCCTTGCAAAATTTCCGCCATAGCACACTGTATGGCGTATACCCGTCTTCATTAGCCAAGTTTAGGAGCAGAACAGTAGGACGCCAGCATAGGAACCTTCTGAAATTTTGTATTCTAGTAGTTTATTCATCCCTTGATTCCCTGAAATAAAAAACATTTTCCCACCAAAGCTGGTTTGGGTCGTTTTTTTATGCAACGTGGGCGTATCCGTTGTTTATTGAACCCACAAACTCCACCTCGAATCCGGGTGCTAGGAATTTTGCGGTGGTATAACTCGATACGCCAACATAGAAATGTTCATGGCCAATGCAACTGTCCAGTTGGTGAAAAAAAAATATTGAAGCCACCAAAGCTAGTTTAGAAGTTATTGCGTGCGTAGTGAGCCTACCCTAACCCGATTCTCCAATATGTTTAGTATGTTTACGGTAATATCTCGAAACGCCAGCGTAGGAACCTTCTGAAATTTTGTATTCTAGTAGTTTATTCATCTCTTGATTCCGTGAAACAAAAAACATTTTCCCATCAAAGCGTGTTTGTGAGAGTTAGCTGTATTTTACGTCCGCTGGTTGGGGTACTTTTTGATGCAAAATGGACGTCCCCTTTTTTGCATGCTCAGTTAGCCCAGTGTGCGATATTTTAGTATGTTTACGGTAATAGTACATTTTGGGGGTGTGGGGTGGGATCGGGGGATCTATTACATAATATTTTGCATTAATATGTTTTAAAATTTTATTTTCCAATATAAAGGTAACAATTATTTTCGTGATAATTATATCTCTAGTTTTTTCTTGGCGCTAGGAATACGTGGGCTTACTTGATCTCGAATCCGAGTGCTGGAAATGGAATACGGTGGGAGAATATGTCTGCTAACTTGATCTCGAATGCGGTTGCTGGAATACGGTGAAAGAATATGTCTGCTAATTTGATCTCGAATCCGCGTGCTGGAATACGGTGAGAGAATATGTCTGCTAACTTGATCTCGAATCCAGGGGCTGGAATATAGGTGAGAGATTCCGCTCGGTGTACTTGGCAAGGCAAATACTGGATATGGGCGTGGTCCGCCTTGTCTTCTTATACCCCCTAATCAGCCGCCATGTTTGTTCTACATATTGAAAACAAGTATGGCGACTGTTTAGGGCGTTAACCTTTTTTTCATTTAATTATTTCTGTAGTTTTGTAATCGGAGTTCAGCTTTAATAATTCATATACAATTTGAAGCAAAAATAAAGACCTGCAAAAGGTATATTTAGCTGTTACATAATGTATCTTTAACCAATGTAACAAGACACCTCTACTAAACACAGGTGTTGATGGGGAAAGCTTACATTAATATTTTTGTCTTCGTCTCCTAAACAAATACATAGATTTCAACTAAAATTGTCGAATATGTTGACTGAATAGTTCTTAATTAAAATGACTCCATTGAAGTTGATCGACACCATTTCTTACTGCGGCTTAGAAAACGAATCTATTAATAGACATGTGTCATAACCTGGCAACCTTGAACCTATCTTTGTTATTGATGTAAAATTGTTTGTTTTATTTTCAGAATCAATTTGGTGAATGTTTGGCCAAGTTTTTGATTCTATGTATTGTAATGGTTATTACAGAAGGTAAGAACTTGTTGATTAAAGCTTATCCGAAAGGAAAACTGGGATGTTGAACAAATTTGATAACTCGGGAATGAGAAGTGACAGAAGAACGCTTTGTATAGATCCTCTTATGACCCTAATGCTTCCCAGGAAATTTGACAAAAGTACGTCAGATACTATAGTCTCATATGGTATCACATGGTTTTCAAAAAGAGGGGATAACTCTGTATGGGAAGTCGGAGAACGCTAAACAATCGATAGGATTCACCTTTTTTCATAACCCTAAAACTTCCCACCGAAAATGTCTGTTGCCATGTGAACGGAGAATTCTAACCTAGTGCTCATCCTCTCATTGTTTAAATGCTTCACATTGAATAAATCTGTTACGAACTGTAGCCTCTATCAAGTACCCTAACCAAGCCCTACCCCCTACACCCCAACCCTCCCCCCCCCCAACCCCTAACCCTGGAACTGAATGTCACGGATCTCTGACTATCGATAGGGTTCGTCTTCTCGTAACCACGATGCTACACAAACTAGGTCATTTCTGGACTAAGATAAGGTTTAATTTTAATTCAATAATTCGCCTGTGCCTAGGGGTCTTCTTTAGAAGTTGCGACAGTCGGTGAATAATCACCGGATTGGATTAATTACACAAACAGCGACAAACAATACAAGACTATTTAATGGCGGTAATAATACAGAGAGAACCGGAAGAACACAACATCACGTGGTTAACTGACCACAGGGACTTGTAAGATAAATAACATAGGAGTTCGTACTAAGCCTAGTACTAATGACTATGGCGCGACCACTTTTTTACTTGTGAAAGTTTAATATAAACTAAAACAATATCAATATAAAATATAGTCATGATATCGCGATGGTTTTGTCCTTGGTCGTTGGGGTCGCCGAGGATAGTTGATATCAAGCTGAGGCTCTTCAGAATCTGAGTCGGTGATATCTGGATCCTGCGATTCATTGTGGAGTTGCAGAGTTGTGTCTTTTAACTCACGAGGAACAATGACACTATCATCATCACTATCAGAATCAGAGAGAGAGGCGTTCGGCATTGAGCTGGTGTGGCTTGGGATCAGATACACCTCCGATGGTTTGACGACATAAGTTCGGGATTGAATATTAGAGTTAGTAAACTTCTTAACATGGAGTAAACTATCATGAACACTAACCACAATATATTTATCACGTGCTTTGAGTTTGTTACCATCACTATATAAGTAGACTAAATCACCGACATCAGCAGTAGAATCTGGGAGGGTTGTACCTTTGGGATGTTTTGATTTTTCACTGTGTGGATGGTTAGCTTTGCGACGGCATTGTTGCTTATCGATTAATAGTTGATCGTCTAGAGGAAGCTGTATATTAGTCATTTGATCTCTCTGACACCACATTTCGCGAGCAGATAATCCACCATTACGGACCCTCGAATTTAAACGAGCAATTACAAGGCTAAGTTGGAGGGGTGTGATTTCGCCTCCTCCTGGAAACTGTCTGAGAATTTCCTGTTCGACTTCCTGAACTGCACGTTCGGCGACTGGGTTCTTGTTAATGTTTTTGATACGTCCTATTTCTAAGCGAATTCCATATTGTACCAATAATTTATCATCCGACATAGCCTTAAAACACGGTCCGGGGTCACATCGAATTACACAGTTACCTTCAACAGGTAACATATCAATAGCCAACTGTAATAGAGCATCACGGACAGTTTTTGTTTGTTCGTTGTGGATAATACTAGCAGCAGTACGGGATGTTACACACTCACGAAGAACTAATATACGTTGTTTATAACGACATATTACATCACAAGCGAAATACGAACCAACAGTAGTTGGAGGAGGTTCTGTAGACTGTTTAACTAAAGATGATGGAACCTTTTTCAAGGCTGAACACTGAGAACAATGTTTTGTTACGGAATCGACAACACTGTCCATATCTAACCCGTAAAAGTATCTGTGAACTATTTTACGAAGCTGGTACGCCGTGGGATGGTCTAAACGGATGTGAAGGGCTGTCAAAATTCCCGGGAGTAAAGATCGGGGAACAACAATTAATTCGCGGTTAGTCATAAGAGGATCTGTTTTTTTAACCACAAGAGTTCCATCAGCCGAAATAGATATATTGTTGAGGTAACGTTTGACATCGTGTGCATTCGTAACCTTCTTGGAGGGTCTTGTACCCTGTGATAAATGAGCATGCACACGACGTAAGTCCTTACAATCCAATTGAGCGGATCGCCACATCGTTCTATTTAAAAATGGTAACTTGACAGTTCCGTCCATGATATCTTTGACAGAGACAGCACGGACGACAGATTCAGCAGTTTCGGAAACAAAAGTACAAATCTGACATGAAACCAATTCGCATTCTGGAGCATTGCGGCTACCGAAGTCAGTTGGTACATTCGCTGATCCGGCCAGATGGCGAACGTGGATGTGAAATCGACTTGCAGTGGACAAAAAGGTTGCTACACGAGGGCTAGCTGAATACTCTCCCCTACACAGTTTAGCGAAGGCTTCGACACAAGGTTTACTATCTGTGAGAAGCTGAGTAACTTTATCCGACTGGACGATATAGGGAGAAAAGTGTTTCACGGCGGCAGCTATTGATAAAGCCTCGACCTCACAGGGGCTCCATCCAAACTTGCGATGAGGAAGTTTTGCACTGTAAAATCCTGCGAGTTTAAGTCTACTGTCACGAACGAGATAAAGCGTGGACGCTAAACCATGATCTTTAACCGCACCATCAGTGACAATCCATAGCTGATCAGATGGTATGGGTAAGTCGATGACTTTAGCACTGCGCAAATAGTCCTGAGCTACCTGAAACGCGCGAATAGTATCATCAGTCCATGCCAATTTATCTTTTGATGTGGCACCTCCTACCATAGAGTCAAACGGGGTAAGGTATTTAGAACATTGAGGTAGTACTCTGGCCAGGAACTTGTAAGCACCAATAAAGGCTCGTAGGTCGCGGACAGTTTCAGGACGTTGACATGTCGATAAAGTAGCAAGTTTGTGAGGACTAGCACTTAACGTACCTTGGCACCAAATCCAGCCAAGTATTACAGTTTTATGAGGAGCAATTACAGTTTTCGAAGCTTTCAAACTAAGTTGGGCTTTTTGTAAGGCTGTGAGAACTTTTTGCCAATTTGAGATGAGTTCCTCGTGAGAGTTTCCACCACAGTAAAGGTCGTCAGCAATTTTAGCGACAAACCCATCTTGAATCAGGTCACCGAGCACACGGCACATGAGCTCTTCGAGAGCAGTCTCCGACCCTGGCATACCCATGGCACAACGAGTATACACACGAACTCCCTTAAAGGGGGTAACAACCCCACAATACTTCATGGACTCTGAGGATAGCGGAATCTGGTAAAAGGCGTTCGACAAGTCGGTAACGATGATGTATTTCCATCTAGCAATAGATCGCAGTGTCGAGTCTATATCTGGCATTAGTGAAGGCTGTGGCTTAGCATACTGGCCCACTTCAGCAAAAGCTGTGACGAGTCTATAAGAGCCGTTCGGTTTTTTGACGAGGAAAGAGGGATTTAAATATTCTGCTACAACATTAACATCCTCGGGGCGCTTGAATACACCACATAGCTCCAACTCGTCGAATTTGTGTTGCAACTCGTCAAGTTTGTCTTTGGAATACTGGGGAATGCGACCCTTTCGTTGTGGAGGTAAAACCGGTCCCATATTAACAGTAGCGGAAAAAGGTCCAAATGCGCCATTGTATCCTCTTGGTTCAGGGTGAAAAACGTCATCGTAAGTATGTAGTAATTCCTGAAATCGATGCCGTGTGGATTCGGGAAGTAGATTATCGGGATCTAGCTGAACAGCTTGGGAGTATGTACGAGGTCCATTGTTGGAGGGCAGCTTTCCAGCTGATGATCCGCCGGTGTCGTTTTTAGCAGGAGTACAGGTAGGCAAAATGTGGGAAAAGTGGCTATTGCGGCGTACGGTAATAGGGAAATTAGTATTATTAGGTATGCGAACTTTTCCTCCAACACTGTGAACGAGCGCAGGTGTTGGCCATTCTATAGTGGCATCGCTATCGGTATGAAAAAGATCTGGTCTCGGTTCCAAAGCTAGATCTTGAGTGTCTTTGATGTTATCAGGTACAGTGACCTCGATAAACTGGCCAGGCCATAAGGTAGTTAGAACACTGGCACGAAGAATCGATGGATGAGTAGAGCGAGCGGTGGTGTCCTGTGAATTGGGAGTAGTACCATAAGAGTAAGTGTCAGTGTCGCCGATAACAACTTGATATTTAGAAGGACGAATTGATATGTCATTCAATGACATAAATGGTGTTCCACCCAATAAATCGACGTCTAGCGATTCAACAACCAAGGCACTCAGAGTAAGAATGTGGTCGTCTCGAGCGAGATTAAAGTGAACTTCACCCCTAACATCGAGTAGAGTTTTCCCGTCAGCCTGAGTTGCATGTTGAGAATTTTTACGAATGGTAAGTCCTAGGAATAGTGTTAAACGTAGACTGATCATATTGGTTTCAGCGCCTGAGTCGATGGTGATGCGAACGCAATGCTCGTTATAAAATGTATCCATATACGGAGACTGGTTGACTTGAACTCGACGTGACGAAGTTGGTAGAACTTGGATAGCATCACAGTGTATCGGAACATTAGATACGGAAGTGTCATCTTCGTCATCAACAAGAATTTGACGTGCGCGGGACATAAACTTCCTATCAGATTCCGGCAGATACGGACATAAACTAAGGAAGTGATCTGAAGCAGGTCTTTTAGATTGAAGACACAATGGACACGATTTTCTGTGACGTGCAAGCAAATTACCGGAAGGTTTATTACGCACAGGCTTACCGCTACCGTAACTGCCCATTCTCATACAGCGTACCTCTTCACTAACTTCGAGTTCGTCTAACAATGATGGTAACGATTGAGAAATATCCTGTTTCAACGACGCAAGTGTAACAGAACGTAATTGAGTTGCATATTTTTGCTTAACTAACTTAGGTAAACCAGGATTGACTAAGCGTAGCCAAGTTATAACAATTATGTTTTCAAGGGATGGCGTAATTTCTTCTTCGACAATGCTGTCACCGTGATGTTTTAGACCGCACCCATCCACAAGTAGATTGTCCTCAATAAACGCCACAATTCTCTGATATAAATCCTCAGGTCGTTCTTCCAATTCTAATTTAAAGTCAGTAAAATCCAAAAACTGAGCACCGTTGTTTTGGAAGCCAAAATGAGCCCGAATGGCTTGCCACACGCAGGTAATGCTGACAGAATGTTTCACTATGGTTCCACGGGCTATTACAGGACAGTAATTGGCTATCTGACCAAGCATTAATTCTAAGAGCACAACTTTTTGTCTTGCTGTTTTGCCATTTGCACCCTCGTCGTCTGTGAAACCCCTGTCTGGGTTATCTCGTCCTTTCTTTTGCCATACACAATCGTCACGTAGATATGGCGCAAAATTTTCATCAAGGGACAAAATGTAAGTCAAATTTTGTTTCCATGACTCAAATGACGTAACAGTTTCTGTTTTGGTAAGTACTCGTTGTTTAGGGGCTCTTAATGTTGATGAGGCCATGGCACCAGTATATTATTTACCACCAAATTAAGTCCTAAAAATGCGTGATTTAACCACACGCAAATTGTTATCTATCGTACGAATCAAGTACGCCCGTTTGCTGTCAAAAGACAAATTTACCTTTTCCGGGAAAATGTAGTATGTTTTCCTTTACGAAAAGTTAATACCTTTAGAAGAATGGAGTCTGATCCAACTCTAGCCACCACGACAGTCGGTGAATAATCACCGGATTGGATTAATTACACAAACAGCGACAAACAATACAAGACTATTTAATGGCGGTAATAATACAGAGAGAACCGGAAGAACACAACATCACGTGGTTAACTGACCACAGGGACTTGTAAGATAAATAACATAGGAGTTCGTACTAAGCCTAGTACTAATGACTATGGCGTTGGAGGAAACCGGAGAAAAAACACGAGGTTTGACAGGCGACCCTACTCCTTGTCTTACTCGACACAAATTAGGTCAATTAATTATCTTCGTTTAAACGAAGTAATTTTTTTCATTTAGACGAATTAATTATTTTCGTTTAAACCAATTAATTATTTTCGTTTAAACCAATTAATTATTTTCATATATGTCAAGATTCATCTAAATCAAACAAACGATATGGCCTCTAACGAATTAATTGTTTTTGTTTAAACGAATTAATTTTTTTCGTTTAAACGAATTAATTATTTTCGTTTAAACGAATTAATTATTTTCGTTTAAAGGAATTAATTATTTTGGTTTAAAAGAATTAATTATTTTGGTTTAAACGAATTAATTATTTTCGTTTAAACGAATTTATTATTTTCGTTTAAACGAATTAATTATTTTCGTTCCATTACATGCTTTTACACTATTTGCGGAAAGGGGAGCGACCATTTTGACGGAACTTGATGGTCTAGTTTTCACAAAATTCGAACTCAAACATGATTGTGATGTAACGGTGATATAATTGAACGGTTTTTGAAATGAAATAAAATCTAAGAGTTTCATGATAGAAGCCACATAATCTCATGTTTGGTGTTATAGAGTTATATACATATTTCTCAACCGGGGATTGTAACGCGTATTGATGAATGTCTGGTAGTAAAACCATAAAATGTTTTTGTTATATAGGAATCTTATCAATGACGAGTTAATAATAGTGTGTATTTATAATGCTCACATTCCATTCGCGTATGTCCGTGACTCGTTGAGTAAGATGTTGGCTCGCTGACCTGGGGGTCACGTGTTCGACTGGGAAAGTTCCTCTGGGTGTTCCAGTGCGGTTCGACCTTGTCAATTGACCACTGGGGCTTGACAAGGTGACAGGGGACAACTTATAGTCGTTTAGATGAGACAAATACACGAGGTCCCGTGTACACATTGGCGAGCACGTAAAAGATCCCTTGGCAGTTGGAATTCGATATAAGACTAGGCCATAGCACTGCTGTCCGAGAACAAATTCCCTCATTGCACACTGTATGACGTATGCCCGTCTTTATTATACCGGTAGGCGCAGAACAGTAGGACGTTAAACCCCATTTCATTTCATTTCTTTCGTCTGTTACAGGACAGACATACAATTTATCAGGATCACCACCATATATTATTAGAGGAGGGCTCATAGATTTACATGTCTCTTACTTCTGTTACAGGTCAAACATACAGTTTATCAGGATCAGCACCATATGGTATTAGAGGAGGGAATTATAGATTTACATGTCTCTTACTTCTGTTACAGGTCAAAAATACAGTTTATCAGGATCAGCATCATATGGTATTAGAGGAGATGATTATAGATTTACATGTCTCTTACTTCTGTTACAGGTCAAACATACAGTTTATCAGGATCAGCATCATATGTTATTAGAGGAGGGGATTATAGATTTACATGTCTCTTACTTCTGTTACAGGTCAAAAATACAGTTTATCAGGATCAGCACCATATGGTATTAGAGGAGGGAATTATACATTTACATGTCTCTTACTTCTGTTACAGGTCAAACATACAGTTTATCAGGATCAGCATCATATGGTATTAGAGGAGAAGATTATAGATTTACATGTCTCTTACTTCTGTTACAGGTCAAACATACAGTTTATCAGGATCAGCACCATATTTTATTAGAGGAGAGGATTATACATTTACATGTCAGTTAGTTGGTGATACTTTTATAACCACTGATATTATCCTGTTTAAAGGAGACAATGGCCCAGTCTGTAGACAAACATTGAATTGTGATCCTGGTCCTCCAACTGATACCAGATATACATGTGGTTGTATGAATGGTAACAACAGACAACTGTATCTTAATATAACTAATGTTAACAAGACTGATGCTGGTGACTGGACCTGTGGAGATAGCTTTAACACTGGCACCAGTCCAACTGTAACTCTTCCTGTTTATTGTAAGTTGATTTTACTGACATTTAAATATTTAAAACTTTGTTTAGCCAGTACAACTAAACAGAGGAAAAGATGACAAAATTTCATTTTTAAAATATTTACCGCTGTCTGCTAACAATGGCGAAAATGTCTGACCAGACATCATTAGATAGTAATTAATGAGCCAGTCAGGAGATATACATGTTTGTATGATACAACCACCAGATATCATTAGATAGTAAGGAGATATACTTGTACATTAAAGCATGTTTATATGTAACAACCAATCACATCTGATCAACCCATCAGACAGATGATTGGGCTGTCGTACCAATCACATCTGATCAACCCATCAGGCAGGTCATTTCGTCCGAAAGTCTATTGTCATAACTACAATAAAACACCCAAACTATTGACATGTCAGAGTCAGTTAAAAGCTTGTTTAAATAAGTCAAGTGTTTAGTTGTTTTTTACAAGAATATAGAGAGGTACAACATCTTAAATTAAAAGGTAAATTATTCCATAAAGCAAGATCTTGAAAACTAAAAGAGCACTGACAGTACGGTTTTCTCCGGGTCCTCCGTATTCATCTCACAGCTAAAGACTCCTACGCCCAAGACGATTATTGAAATTAATTTGAATCATGGTTATTTCCGAGCCTGAAAAAATATTTTAGAAAGTGATTTGACATTCATTTTTTAATTTCAATAATACAGTTCTTAAGTTGCAGTTTTGATAAATTGAAAGAAGATGGACAATTAGGTATAAAAGAAATATATCATCGAGTATGCAGGGGCGGATCCAGGAATTTTTTGCAGGGGGGGGGGTAGGGGCAAACTCCTAAGACAATGTAACTTTTTTTTTAAATCCTGGGTCATTTCATCTTTTTGAGAGATACATGTAAAGGGCCCATCATCACTTTAACGTGTATCTGGGGTAACCATAGGTCACTTTGACAGGGGCGTAGGTGTGGTTGTATCCCACAAACTCCTCCTCTGGATCCCTGGAATCATCTGCATTCAAATCGGGGTTTCTATTTCAAAATTGTTCTTGTCCGATATTTTTAACTAAAATAAAGTTGACTAACCAGCTTATCGTTACAGAAGCAGACGGATTCAGACCACAATTAAAAATCATGTGTCAACAAAATATTCAAATCCGTATGTAAAAAACATAGGTGTACCGCGCTATTTTTCATATTTAATTCCCGTACAGTATTTAAATTTAAGTCAGTAATAAAAAATTAGGCTTTTTCTCGATACGATAGAATGAAAGCATACCGACCCGCACTTGCTTCAAATTCAAATTCACGCCAAATCCGTACGTGATAAAAAAAAAACAGATTCACCTCATTCCCATACGGCATGCAAAATTTGGCCAGTAATTTTCCTACAAAATTACGTATTTTTGTAATTCGATAGAATGAAAATTAAGACCATATTTTCTGACAATATCGGACCAACATAAGAACCTTGAGGAACTCAGATGACGATTTACAATTAACTAACATACACTATTTTCTACAATAAGATAGCTCTGTACGGACACAAATACAAATGGTTGGATGGAAAACTTGTTGTATGGATCGGACCAGTTCTATTCTCGCCTCACCCAACGGACTTAAGCAATAGCCAATTAAATTATATTAGACGACTTCATACTGTATATGATGTCGTATCTGATTTGGCAACCAGAATTCCTGCTAATTTTATTAAAGAATACGCTTCTTCTGGATTTTAACCTATTAGCCACTGAATTGGGGCATATGACAATTTTGTATAGGGAATATACACTTTTGTGGAATTCGAGGCATTAAAACTACCTTTTTAAGCATTCCTCTTCAAACGACACCATATTATTCGTTTACTTAGACCGATCAAATGATGCAGGAGACACAACTCCGTTTGGCGTCATTTTGCCATATAATGCATAGAATGATTGTATTGTGTAAACGGCCGTCCGATATGTTGTATTCGATGGTTATATCAATTGATTGTATCCTGTAAACATCACTGTTTATATCATGTCTTTGGTTATAATCCTGTATTGTATATGTTATGTTGTCAACGTTATTTAATAGTTAGTATATAAATGGCTAATGTACATTATCTGCAAAACATTAGCTAGTTCTTCAGTCGATGAGCAATTTATCAGGTCATCCAACTTAGTCTTCATCCTCCAGACACGATGCTGTACATAGTATTGTATTGTTATTATTTGTCATAAATTCCAGTAATTAAAGATCGAAGAACCACTTTAGACTTGTTACTTATTGAAGGACCAAGCGGTTTTATATTTTGGAATTCATTTAATGGTGTTTCCTCAAGCAGCCCATGTATAAATAAATGTAATCTAAATTTAAGTGCCTAGTTGAGTGAGTGCGAGTTCAGTTAAAATAATGTGATGGATCATAGTGGTAATATTTGTATATGTAGCTTGACCTCAATAATATTCAAATCATAAATTATATCCAACTGACCCAAAACTGGTACAAAATATCAATCAATTATGAAACCTTAAACCATGCATGACGCCTGTTATATATATATCTATTGTTTATTATAAGTAGACTGAATTATGTCCAGTAGGTATGTGAAGTTTAAAGTTATTTTTTGTAATTTAACAGATGGACCAGAGAATATTAGCTTTAAATCAACTGGTTCTAGTATAATAGTGATAGAAAATGAAAGTGGATCTGTAACCTGTTCAGCTGACTGTAATCCACCATGTAATATCACCTGGTATGAAGGAGATGATACTAGTGGTAGTATAATATCATCTAATAATGGTCTTCTCTCACTGAACAACAGACAACAAGCTGGTAATTACACCTGTCAGGCTACAAATACAGAGATACCCAATTCTCATCGATCTAAACATCTGATGGTTATAGTACATTGTAAGTTGATAACATTCTTATTGATCAAATTTACTGACTACAGATAATATGGCTATAGAACATTGTAAGTTGATGATTACAACACATGTTCATAGTAAGTATTACCCTGTTCACTATAGATAACAGTTTATTGTAGGTATCACCCAAATAAATATTTGCCCTTGATCACTATCTACTCATTTGTTCCATTACCCCCTTTTGCTGAAAACCTTCTGAACACCCTATAGAACTAAGTGTGGTGTTTTCTGGGTGTATAAATCTTGGTCTGTGGTGTTTGTAGGCTTAGTTTTATGATACAAAATTCAAATTCTGAATTACAAATTATCAATATCCGGATAAATAAGGTGTGTTAATTAACAAGGGTGAGAAATTGACTGAGTGGTGAATTATTTAACGCTAGCGGGCGATGAAAAAGTGGGCGACAGTGCGTTTTCTAGAGAGGTGTTAATTAAACATACATTATGCAAGAGGTAAATCTGCCTATTGCAGGTCCTTCTTTAGGCCTTGATATGTTATCTAAATTATTAATTAGACATTAATGAACTTATTTAGACCATAATCAACTCTAGATGATTAATTACATTACCATTACTTTTTAACTATAATCATTAAAATTACAATTACTTTCTCATTTTTAGCAATGTAATTCATTACCATTATGCAAGAGGTAAATCTGCCTATTGCAGGTCTTTCTTTAGGCCTGAAATGTTATCTAAATTATTAATTAGACATTAATTAACTTATCCAGACCATAATCAAATTTAGATGATTAATTACGTTACTATTACTTTTTAACTATAATCATTACAATTACAATTACTTTCTCATTTTTAGCAATGTAATTAATTACCATTACCCATTACATTGAAAGTAATTAATTACCATGTCCATTACTTTATGTGTATATAAATAAAAAACATTTTTCATAGAAATTAAAAATGTAATGCTAACATACAAAATGTAATGATAACATACAAAATATAATGATTACATACATATTGTAATGATTACATACAAATTGTAATGATTACATACAAATTGTAATGATTACATACAAATTGTAATGATAACATAAACAAATATACCGATTACATAAACAAATGTAACGATTACATAAAAAAAATGTAACGATTACATAAAAAAATGTAACGATTACATGAAAAAATGTAATGGTTACACGAAAAAAAAATGTAATGGTTACATGAAAAATGTAATGATTACATGAACATAAACAAATATACCGATTACATAAACAAATGTAACGATTACATAAAAAAAATGTAACGATTACATAAAAAAATGTAACGATTACATGAAAAAATGTAATGGTTACACGAAAAAAAAATGTAATGGTTACATGAAAAATGTAATGATTACATGAACAATGTAATGATTACATGAACAATGTAATGATTACATGAACAATGTAATGATTACATGAACAATGTAATGATTACATGAAAAATGTAATGATTACATGAACAATGTAATGATTACATGAAAAATGTAATGATTACATGAAAAATGTAATGATTACATGAAAAATATAAGATTACATTCCATTACCATCACTTATTACCATTACCCCAGTCCTAAACGATGTCATTGCTAGCCTGTGATATTTACTGGATTATGATCCGATTCGTTTCTTAACTTTCATTCATGATTTAATCATGAAATGGATAATAGAGATTATGTTTATATCGTACCCAGTTTAGTAATGATGATCCAGAGTGGATCAATTTGACTGCAATTTTCAGCATATTGCCTTTACATTATCTAGTTTTTAACTATTATAGCGAGAACTACCAGCCCTTTATCTGATCTTCCATAATGTATCTTTAACCGACAGGTTAAAAGTGAATGTCAATGGTGTGTATTGTTTAGTTTGTGTGTTTTCTCGATAGTTGTGATAACTGCACCAAAAGGCTAAAATCAAGGACCAACAAGCTTTATCTGACACGTGCTTGTTAAATCAAAATTTGGCAGTAAAACTGCTTTCTTAACTGTGCGATTTCTCATTCGACCGTTTGCTTTACGCGGGTCTTTGTATAATTAAGGACATGACTTTAGATGGGTGGGTTTGCTCGATTATGATAGACTTTTCTCTTAATAATAATAATAATAATAATAAATGTCAATTTCTTGAGCGCCAAATCCATCCATAAGCATGTCCAAAGCGATGTTTAAACAGCAATAAACTATATACATGTCTGTTTGAACAAGTGAATTTTTAATTGGGATTTGAAACTTGTAAGAGGTTTGCTGTCGCGAATATAGTGAGGTAAATTGTTCCACAGTTTTGGTGCAACAGTACTAAAGCTTCTATATCCGAACTGTTTTAATTTTGAAGGTGGAACACACAAAATGTTTTGATACTGGAATCTCAAAGTACGAGTTGGCTGGTATACAGTTAGTAGTTCTGAAAGATACGAGGGTGCTGTACCCTGTTAACACTGGTACGTCAAACATAAGATCTTGAAGTCTGTACGTGAATGAATTGGAAGCCAATGTAGGGATTTCAAGACAGGGGTGATGTGTGATGACTTGTTTGTTCTGGATATGACCCTGGCCTCTGTGTTCTGTACAGGGATTTCAAGACAGGGGTGATGTGTGATGACTTGTTTGTTCTGGATATGACCCTGGCAGCTGTGTTCTGAACTCTTTGGAGTTTGTACAGTATGGCTTGTATACTATGATTTTGTGGCAGTTTATACTGCGTACCATTGCCACGCTACTTATAAATAAAGATATATAAAGTTGCATTTAATAAAATAAAAATATGGACCTTAATTTAACGCACGGAAAGGCGAATACAGTGTCGTAATTTATAAATACCCAGCAGTCAGACCCCAATTTGAATATCTCCGGATATAGAGTGAGAGTAAGCTAAATTTGCCGTACGTGTATATATCTTCATTATCCCGCGCCGAACGAAGTTAGGGAGGGAGATTGAAATGGGGTCCGTCCGTCAGTCCGTCCTGATTTCGTGTCCGAAGCATATCTCATAAACCGTTCAAGATATCTTTC
Organism: Patella vulgata; assembly: GCF_932274485.2. Classification (NCBI taxonomy): domain Eukaryota; kingdom Metazoa; phylum Mollusca; class Gastropoda; family Patellidae; genus Patella; species Patella vulgata. The sequence goes on along the minus strand of NC_065886.2, from coordinate 1,026,272 downwards.
TGAAAAATGTACACACATCAACCTATGACAGTAGTTGCATTTTTTGCTATTTACAAATTTATGGGATTTATATTTTTTGTGTTTCCATGGAAACAAATTTGAGTTAGTTTTTGGTGTACAATTTTGTTTCCGGAGCATATCTAATAAATCGTTCAAGATATCTTCTTGGCACTTGTACAAACACCAGTCTGTGATAGTTGTGCGTTTTGCTATTTAGGATTTTCATATTTATATTTTTTGTGTTTCCATGCAAACAAATTTGACTTAATTTTTGGTGTTCAAATTTGTTTACAGAGCATATCTCATAAACCATTTAAGAAATCTTCATGAAACTTTCTGCAAACATTAACCTATTATATTAGTTGTACCTTTTGCTAATTTGGAATTTCTGGGATTTAATCAGATTTGTGTTTCCATGGAAACAAATTTGACGTAGTTTTTATGCACAATTTTGTTTCCGGAGCATTTCTCATAAATCGTTCAAAATATCTTTTTGAAACTTTGAGCGGGCTATTCTATATACCGGAAAACACCGGAAAACTACCGGAAAACACCATGTTATACTGAATACCGGAAAAACACTAAATACCGGAAAACACCCTAAATACCGGAAACCACACCCTAAATAGGTAACCCGGAGAAGGGCTATACTATAAACCGGAAACTAACCCTAACCCTAACCCAGGCACACAGAGGACCAGGCTCCTGGTTACCTATTTAGGGTGCCAGTTTCCGGGTTACCTATTTAGGGTATTTTCCGGTATTTAGTGTGTTTTCGGGTATTTAGTGTTTATCCGGTGTTTTCCGGTATTCAGTATAAAATTGTGTTTTCCTTTCGTTTTCCGGTTGTTTTCCGGTGTTTGCCTGTGTTTTCCGGATTATAGTATTGCCGACTTTGAACACACATCATCCTATTACAGTAATTGTGCCCTTTGCTAATTAAAAAATTGTCGGATTTAATAATTTTTGAGTTGCCATGGAAAAAAATTCTCTGTTGAATGATTTTTTACTACACATTTAGATTATATTTTCGTATGTAATTATTATTCTAGAGCATATCTCAGAAACTGTTCAAGATACCTTTATAACACTTTTACATTCATCAACCTATTATTTTATTTTTTGATGACATTCCTTCTGTCCCGATTTCATATTTTATTATCTGTTCAGAGAAATCTTTTTAAAACTTTATACAAACATCAAACTATTAAAGTATTTTACTTTCTGATGTATAAGCTTAATGTTTAACATACAGCAGCTGATTGAGTTAGGCAAAGGTAGTTGTGCAAACCTTACAGGGAGTAGCGACTGTGCCTTGCCGAGCTACTATGATCTGAGTATGAATCTTCTGACTAGTCCCATTGATATTCCAAGAATTTGTTTTTCCTTACGCCTTCCAAACAAGTTCAAGGGCGCGGGATGGTAATAACTAGTCATCTTGTTTTTTTTTTTGTTCCGACAATTTATTATTGGTGTCTTCAAATTAATACCATATAACCTATAACGTCCTCGACAAATCTGTGAAGGGGCATATGTAAATATACTATCTAGTCTCTCTCTTCACCCCATCCCATTGAAATCTTTCAGGGACACAACTTTATTAACACAACGAATACATGTGCTTCTCTTTCTCTTCCTTCTTTCTCTATTCGGGAAGTGGCTGACTGCTGGATACATGTATCAACATTCATTGAGGGTGACGCAAACAAAACGAAACCCAAACCTTGCGTACAAAGGCGATATCAATAAACTTATTCGATTTATTATTATTTATTACCAATAAGAGAAGAGGAGATTTCTGATAAAAATATAATTCAAATTTCAAACCGACATAGCACTGTTTCACGCATAGTTTGGTGAGCACATGGTCGTCTATTTATACACAAGCCATCCACGTGAGTTCGTATTGAATAATTGTCATTACTACATATTCGTCTGATTTCGTGGAATCAAATAGTATATGAAAACCCATTTTGAACAGAAATTTCATGATTTTAATGGTATTTCAAACAATTTTAATTATTAATTAAATTGTAAATATAATATGTGCTTTATTTAGTTTGGATGTTCCCGTCATCTGCCAAAGATATGGTTGCCAGGCAACGAAACATACGCCCACAGCAGCCAAAGTGTTTTCGCATATTTAATCTTTTGTAGAAAATAGGGGAGGCGGGGAAGACATTTTTATACAGGTCAGAGTATAATTCCTGAATGGAGGTTGTTCATTCGGTTGTGAGTTAAACTAAAAAATATATTTCTTGGGATGCGATGTGATAGTTTATAAATTACACGGTCTGTATTTCTAGTCATTTTTAAATACCAGTATAGTGCACTAGTATCCTGAATCTGCAGCCAAAATGAGTAAAAAATATTGTCATCGTTTTGACATGGTTGAGGTCATTTCGGAACTAACACATGGTTCGATTTTATTTCAATAATTAGCTTGCGCGTAGGGGTCTTTATCATTGGGAAGAAACCGGAGGACCGGGAGAAAACCCACGAGGTTGGACAGGTAACCCTACTCCTTGTCACGTACAATCGGGGAATCGAAACCACACCAGTCGACAGACCTTATGATACAGTGCGCACGTGCTAACCATTCGGCCACCCAACCCCCCTTTTTTGTTCAAACGATGGAGTGTTTTATATCTTCTAAATCATGTTTTCATGAATGTGCCAGGAAATAAGTAATATATTGAAACAGGGATAAAAAAAAAAATACTTTCCGGCCATACATTACACGATAACCCGTATTTTAACTTTTACCGCCCCCCCCCCCTCCACAGGCACACTAACTTAATATTTAGCTACATCCAACTGTAATACCTTTTTCAAGCTATGTAAATTTAAATGTGCCAGAGTATAATTTACATTTCTGAAAAGGTAAATGAAATTTCTTTCCAGTGGTATTCTGTGTGATATCTGGAATGTCGTAGTATTGCAGGTATTTTGATAATTAAGACCCCCCGCCCCATCTCCATCACTTAATTTTCTGGCACATTGATATTTACATACCTTGAAAAAAGATCAAATTTTCACGGTACTGAATTTTATTAAGGGAGGGAAGGGGTATTTAAAGTTAAAAAAAAAACGATCTTAATAGGAAATTCTCGATATCTGTTCATATTCCGCCCGAAAGTATGTTTTTTGCTTACTACAAATTGTAAATTTGTATTAACATACCTTGAAAAAAGAAAAAAATATTTGATTGGCACTAACTGGTATTAAATTGGGGGGTTTTAAGTCAAAATACGGGCCATAACACGAAATACAAGATATCGGGATGCATACCAAATGAAAATGAAATGAAATGGGTTTTAACGTCCTACTGTTTTGCTCCAAACTGGGCTAATGAAAACAGGCATGTGCCAAACAGTGTGCTATGAGGGAAATTCTGCCCGGACAGCGGCACTAAGGCCTACTCTTATATCGAATTCTAAACTGCCTAGACAGCTGCACTGACAAGGGAGAACAACGCCGGAAAATCTGGATGAATTTTCTCGTCCAATGCAGGGATCGAACACCCGACCTTAGCGAACCAGCGCCTTACCCACTTAGCTACCGTGATGCCTCATATTTACGTAACTTGTTAAAGCAGATACAATTTGGATCATCTGAACAGTATTTAGTGAAGGTGGGGGGGTATTTAAAAGTCAAAATACGCGTCTTAATACGAAATTCCAGTTATCGTGTAATGCCTCACCGGAAAGCATTTGTCTATCGCTCTTTGAACATACTAGTATTAGCTATTTTACCGGGACATGTATGTATGCTTGCTCGATTCTCCTTAACTGTATGGTGACTTATTGTATACCAGTTTGATTTCGGCTCATGTCGTCATAATGTTCCGGTTCGATGAATTTCAAGAAATGTTTTTAGAGAATTGTTTTTAGAGAAATGTTTTTGATGAAATGTTTTTGGAGAAATGTTTTTGGAGAAATGTTTTATAAGATTTGTATTTGAAGATTTGTATTTGGAAATTTCTTCTACGATATTTTTTTTCTTTGTATGTCTATCATGAAATGTAAATGTATATATTTTTTTTGATTTACTAAAAAAATGTTTATCTTTATATTAAAATACAATTGAATTAAACAAATATACATTTTAAAAATCTGATATGACAAATGTTTGATTTGTGAACAAAAAATGTTGATTTTAAGATACAAATGTTAATTTCAGTGTACAAATGTCGAAATACGACAACAAATGAAGAAATAAGAATGAGTATGAATTAAGAACACTTAATAAAGAGCGGTTTGGTCTTCCATATCTCCTGGGACAATGAGAATATTTGGGTGTTCATTTCTTCCAAAACATGTACATATCTTGCATGATAATTGTTTGTCCTCAGTTGACTTAAAATTCTTGGGTGGTAATTCAAATGGGTACAAATATACCACACCATTCAATTGATGGCACTATTTTAACCTTCCAATCATATTCTCTTTAACAGATGGACCTGAGAATATAAAATTTGAATCAACCAATTCTAGTATAACAGTGATAGAAAATGAAAGTAAAAATGTAACCTGTTCAGCTGACTGTAGTCCACCGTGTAATATCAACTGGAGAAAAGGATCTGTTCTTAGTGGTAATAAAGGTCTTCTCCCACTGAACAACATCCAGAGACAACAAGCTGGTAATTACACCTGCCAGGTTAAAAATACACAGATACCTGGTTCACTTCAATCTAAACCACTGATGGTTATAGTTCATTGTAAGTTGATAACATTTATATATTTGTAATTTATTGTTATGCAGGATATTTATTTCATATTAAAGTACCATGTGTATGTTTGTTATATAGTATTGAATCATTCTTTAGCTATTACATGTTTAACTTCCATCTTTATGTAAAGTAACGTGTAGGTTACTATAGAGTAGACATGTATAGTACAGTGTAGGTTACTATAGAGTAGACATGTATAGTACAGTGTAGGTTACTATAGAGTAGACATGTATAGTACAGTCTAGGTTACTATAGAGTAGACATATATAGTACAGTCTAGGTTACTATAGAGTAGACATGTATAGTACAGTCTAGGTTACTATAGAGTAGACATGTATAGTACAGTGTAGGTAACTATATAGAGTAGACATGTATAGTACAGTCTAGGTTACTATAGAGTAGACATGTATAGTACAGTATAGGTTACTATAGAGTAGACATATATAGTACAGTGTAGGTTACTATAGAGTAGACATATATAGTACAGTCTAGGTTACTATACAGCATAGTTTACTATAGAGTAGACATGTATAGTACAGTCTAGGTTACTATAGAGTAGACATATATAGTACAGTCTAGGTTACTATGTCTGTTACTATATACATTGTAGCCCCAGTATTCACCATTACAAACACAATCTTCTATCTAGTAAACACTCTATTTGTACTCATACTTATCCTGGGATGAGTTAAATTTTACTAGTAATCAAATTGGTTTAATAGAAATGATAAAGTGATTAAAATGGCCAATTTTAGTGAGAAAAAATCGTCTCTCGGTAAATGATACCATAGAAATGAAAGATGAAATATATATAACTGTTTGTTCAGAATGATAAGTAAATTTACATTAATTTCAGATCCACCAACCATCACAAGTCTAACGTCAGATGCTATCAACAACATGATAGATGAAGATTATAATGTAACCTTCACCTGTTATGTTGACAGTCTTCCATCTTCAGTAATATCCTGGTCTAGATCTCAACAAGGGGGACAACTCTATTCTGGTAGTCAATATACCATACCTAAAACTAGTCGTCAACATACAGATAACTATACTTGTACAGCTAGTAATCATATTGGTCAATCTGTATCTAAAACTATTCCACTCAATGTTAGATGTAAGTACTACAGCCTAGTAGTCTAGTGTAGCTTGTAGCATACTATTCGCTTTACAATCTAATCGGAAAATCAACTGGTATAAAGGATCTGATACTAGTGGTTTTCTGTCACTGAACAACACCATTCACAGACAAGATATTGGGGAAATGCTCTAAATCCAGCGGAATTGCTTTTCTATTCCTTGATATTTAGGGGCATAGGCAAAATAGTTTGCCTGTAGAGCTGCACGTTCTACTAGCATAGACTAATCCTCACAGTGTTTCATTTGATTGGGTGATAAACATGGCTATCCAATATAGCTACAAACGTAAACATAAGGTAATCACCACATGTGGAATATTTTTTATCATTAGTGGGACCACATAGCAGATTAACAATATTTTAACTATCGTTTAACAGTTTAATAAACTGTTCGATATTAAAAAAATGTTCCCAGATCAAAGAGATGGACTGTCATGTTACGTATTGTGTTGCAACAAACTGGATAGAAATACGATCCACTTTCAACATTTGTTGTTTGTTTTTAAGATATTTGCTTTTTTGATAAAATAAATCTAATTCATGAATGGGCAAATATTACCACACACATGACAAAAGTATGTTGTAATTAATGTTGATAAAAACAGACGCGTTTACAGAATTTATATCGGAGATTTGAGTCAAAGAATTTACGTTCAAATATCGAGTTTCAGTGATAGCCATAGCTACCCATGCGAATAGGCCCCTTGATGTTATCTCTCGATGCATCCAAAGGTAAAATTTTGCTTGATGTTAGTATATACAAACACTGAAATTGTATTAAGAGGTCACTCTAGTTAAGCGGTCAGTCATGAAAATTCCACTGAGTGGCTGCTGAATACCGATTTTACTGTACCCGATCAGGATAGATTTGATCGCACTATACACTCGGACACACTCCGTCACAAAAACCAGTACAGGAATGCCCAGACAGGGATTTTCCGGTTCAGTGCTTCAGGATTATGCAAGTAGAAATTCTACAGTAAATTCACGTCATAAAATATTTTTAAACATAACGCTGATTTAAACAATGTTCAATCGCTATCAATATTCAATATTGGCAGCACAAACCGACACGTTTGCAGTATTTATATCGGAGAATTGAGTCAAAGAATTTTTATTGCACTGTCTAGTTTCAGTGACGGCCAAAGTACTAACTAACACTGCGATTTTATTAAGAGGGCACTCCATGTTAAGTGGTCAGTCATGGAAATCTCATTGAGTGACTGCTGAACACAGATTCGACTGTACTCGATTGGGAGAGATTTGATTCAATGATAAAGGTAGACAAACTGTTTTCGCACCCAGTACTGCATAGTTATTTTCTTTAAAATGACAGAGTAAATTCATGTCATAAGATATAAGCTGATTAAAACAATATTCAGAAGTTCAGATATAAAACACGCCCAAAATAGACTTAATTCAACCGACTGTAAATCATATATCTGCTCATCGAAACAAATTGGTAATACAGATTGGGTTTTACACACAGCCGTCCAACAATCATGCCAAGGTTTCCATTTTCTTTTACATATATACATAAACATTTCATATCTAAATTATGTGACGAAACCTTCGCTAAATTGTTTTATACTATATCACAAACAACTATAGAAAACAATCTTTCTTTTTGTCTAATTATTTATATTTGACTTGGTTGTTATGCACAATTTTGTTTCCGGAGCATTTCGCATAAATCGTTCAAAATATCTTTTTGAAACTTTGAACACATCATCCTATTACAGTAATTGTGCCTTTTGCTAATTAAAAATTTGTCGGATTTATAATTATTATTCTAGAGCATATCTCAGAAAATGTTCAAGATACCTTTATAACACTTTTACATTTATCAACCTATTATTTTACTTTTTGACGGCCTTCCTGATATCCCGATTTCATTCTAGAGCATATTTCATTATTTTTTCAGAGAAATCTTTTTAAAACTTTATACAAACATCAAACTATTAAAGTATTTTATTTTCTGATGTATAAGCTTAATGTTTAACATACAGCAGCTGATTGAGGTAGGCAAAGGTTGTTGTGCAAACCTTACAGGGAGTAGCGACTGTGCCTTGCCGAGCTACTATGATCAGAGTATGAATCTTCTGACTAGTCCCATTGATATTCCAAGAATTTGTTTTTCCTTATGCCTTCCAAACAAGTGCAAGGGCACGGGATGGTGATAACTAGTCATCGTCGGTTTTTTTTTGTTCCGACAATTTATTATTGGTGTTTTCAAATTAATACCATATAACCTGAAACGCCCTCTACAAATTTGTGAAGGGACATAAAAAAATATACTATCTAGTCTTTCTCTACACCTCATCCCATTGAAATCTTTCAGGGACACAATTTTATCAACACAACGAATACGCGTGCTTCTCTTTCTCTTTCTTCTTTCTCTACTTGGGTAGTGGCTGACTGCTGTATACATGTATTTATAAATGATGACATTCCATTCATTGAAGGTGACGCAAACTAAACGAAACCCAAACCGTGCGTAGAAAGCCGATATCAATTGTTGGAAGTCTTAGTAATACACAAAGAGGAGATTTCTGATAAAAATATAATTCAAACCTCAAACCGACCATTTCAAACTGACATCGCACTGTTTCTCGCATAGTTCGTGAGCACATGGTCGTCTCTTTGAATAAAAGGAAAATTTTATTTATACACAAGTCATCAACGTCATTACTAGATAATCGTCAGACTTCCTGGAAGCAAATATTATATGGAAACCAATTTTGAACAGAAATTTCATGATTTTAGTGGTATTTCAAACAATTTTAATTATTAATTAAATTGTAAATATCATATGTGCTTTATTTAGTTTTAATGTTCGCGTCATCTGCCAAAGATAGGTTGCCAGGCAACGAAACATACGCCCACAGCAGCTAAATCGTGTTTTCGCATATTTAATCTTTTGTAGAAAATGGGGGAGGTGGGGGGATTTTTTACAAGACATTTTTATACAGGTCAAATTATAATTACTGAATGGAGGTTGTGAATTCGGTTGTGATTTAAAATAAACTGGGACGTGATGTGAACATTTTAATAGTTCATAAATATACCGTCTGTATTTCTAGTCATTTTTAAATACAAGATTAGTGCACTAGTATCATGTATATACAGTCAAAATGAGTAAAAAATGAGTGATGAATTTTCTCGGTCAACACTTTGATCCAACACGAGGCCGCCGCAACCTTCTGGGACAATAAGAAGATTTTGATGTTCATTTCTTCCTCAACATGTACATATCTTGAATGACTGTTGGCTTAAAGTAATTCAAATGGGTACAAATATACCACTCCATTCAACTGATGGCACTATTTTAATTTCCTAATGATATTGACTTTAACAGATGGACCAGAGGATATCAGATTTACACCAACAGGCTCTAGTATAAAAGTGATAGAAAATGAAAGTAGACCTGTAACCTGTTCAGCTGATTGTAACCCACCATGTGATATCTACTGGGAAAAAGGACCTGTTCCTTATGGTAGTAATGGTCTTCTCCCACTGAACAACATCCAGAGACAAGAAGCTGGTAATTACATCTGTCAGGCCACAAATACAGAGATACCGGGTTCACTTCAATCTAAACAACTGATGGTTATAGTACATTGTAAGTTGATAAAATTTATATATTTGTAATTTATTGTTATGCAGGATATTTATTTTATATTAAAGTACCATGTGTATGTTTGTTATATAGTATTGAATCATTCTTTAGCTATTACATGTTTAACTTCCATCTTTATGTATAGTACAGTGTAGGTAACTATATAGAGTAGACATGTATAGTACAGTCTAGGTTACTATAGAGTAGACATGAATATAGTGCAGTGTAGGTTACTATAGAGTAGACATGTATATAGAGCAGTGTAGGTTACTATAGAGTAGACATGTATAGTACAGTCTAGGTTACTATGTCTGTTACAATATACATTGGAGCCCCAGTAATCACCTTTACAAACACAATCTTCTATCTAGTAAACACTCTATTTGTACTCATACTTATTCTGGGATGAGTTAAATTTTACTAGTAATCAAATTGGTTTAATAGTAAATAATAAAGAGTTTAAAATGGCCAATTTTAGTTAAGTGAGAAAAAAACGTGTCTCGGGAAATGATACCATACAAATGAAAGATGAAATATATATAACTGTTTGTTCAGAATGATAAGTATGATAAGTAAATTTACATTAATTTCAGATCCACCAACCATCACAAGTCTAACATCCGATGCTACCAACAACATGGTAGGTGAAGATTCTACTGTAACCTTCACCTGTTCTGTTGACGGTCGTCCATCTTCAGTAATATCCTGGTCTAGATCACAACAAGGGGAACAACTCTATTTTGGTAGTCAATATACCATATCTAAAGTTAGTCGTCAACATACAGATAACTATACCTGTACAGCTAGTAATAATATTGGTCAACCTATGTATAAAACTATTCCACTCTATGTTATATGTAAGTACTATAGCCTAGTGGTCCAGTGTGGCTTATAGCATACTATTCGCTTTACAATCTAATCGGAAAATCAACTGGTGTAAAGGATCTGATACTAGTGGTTTTCTGTCACTGAACAACACCATTCACAGACAAGATATTGGGGAAATGCTCTAAATCCGGCGGAATTGCTTTTCTATTCCTTGATATTTAGGAGCATAGGCAAACTATTTTGTCTATAGAGTTGCACGTTCTACTAGCTTAGGCTACTCCTCGCGGTGTGTCATTTGATTATGCCAAATTATAACTGATCAACATCCGGGTCAACAACCAATACATTACACCTTAATTCAACAGACTGTAAATTATATACCTGCTCATATTGGTAACACAGACTGGGATTTACTCACAATCGTCTAGCTATCATGCCAATCGTTTTATACTATATCACAAACAATTATAGACAACAATCTTTCTTTTTGTCTAATATTTATCGACGTCAGAACTTATGGTCATGGTTTCTTTACGTTTTATTTTAATACCGTTGGCCGTATTAGCTCCTGTATATGACATATACATGTACACACTCGGTGCATGGCCATTGTTTAACTTTTCAATAATAATCTCTTTAACAGATGGACCAGAGAATATCAGATTTACACCAACGGGTTCTAGTATAACAGTGATAGAAAATGAAAGAAAAACTGTAACCTGTTCAGCTGACTGTAATCCACCATGTAATATCAAATGGTATAAAGATTCAACTATAATATCATTTACTGAATTTCTCTCACTGATCAACATCAAGAGACAAGAAGCTGGTAATTACACCTGTCAGATTACAAATACACAGATACCTGGTTCACTTCAGTCTAAACATCTGATGGTCATAGTACATTGTAAGTTGATAAATTATTTTAAATTTACTAGTATATATAAAGTTAAAATAAAACGAGGCTCTGACGACTTTTATTTACTTTATCGACGAGTGTAGATATTTTTGATATAAAAAAAGACGAGTGGGAGATTTATTTATCACCCAATCCTTTCTTACATGCACAAATAAATAAATATGATTCTTTGCTACTGAACCTGATTACATTAAGGCGTAGTGATACGTCATTTGTGACAGCAATATAACCATTGCAAAGTTCTTTATATTGACCAAGTGTTTCCATCAAGGTCAATTAAATAAAAACAGTTCATTTTTAATAAAAAAAAGAAGTTACTTTGTAATTAAAAAAAATGAACTGTTCTTTGAAAATATAAATAGTTTGTTTATAACTGACCAATCACATTCATGTAAAGCGATATCTCCTAGATTATGAAATTTATTACACAAGCGATATCTACTGTAGAATGTATTATTGAGTGATAAATGTCTATATTACGACTAGTTTAAAACATATCATTATTACACATTGTTAAGGATTATTTATCTGTGAGCGCCCGATTTATCGTCGACGATTATTTATATGGCAAACACACAACATTTCAAATTATTGTTTGTATCGGACTCCAAAATCCACCCACACATTGTAAAAGCTTTTATTTTGTTTAATTTTTCATTTTCAAATTTGTAACATCAAATCATAGTAATAATTCACAATGGTATTATGGATCATGTTACGAAAACTGTGTCATTAGTTAGCGAGTACTTATTTTGTAGTGAGTCAATCCATTTCCTGATTTTCATATTAAAACAGAATTTTAGGGCTTAGAATCTCTGTGCTCAAGGCCCTTTACACAGACTTGTCTGAAATCACACAGGAAAGGGCCGCGGTCTTTTGGCATGCTAAACATGTGGTTGTGACCTTAAGTGTAACATCTGATACTTTAATCGATAAGTGAATCAGATTTAAATAAATTTTTATAGTTTTCTGTTTATTAAAACAGATCCACCGGTCATCACAGGTCTAACATCAGATGCTACCAACAACATGATAGATGAAGATTCTACTGTAACCTTCACATGTTCAGTTGACAGTCTTCCGTCTTCAGATATATCCTGGTCTAGATCACAACCAGGGGAACAACTCTATTCTGGTAGTCAATATACCATACCTGAAGTTAGTTGTCAACATACAGATAACTATAACTGTACAGCTAGTAATACGATTGGTCAGCCTGTATCTAAAACTATTCCACTCCATGTTACATGTAAGTACAGCGCAATATTTTATACCATTAAAAATCGTTTTAATATCTGACACAATAAGAATGTAATTCCTTTTCTTTTCGCCTCTATAGAAGGATTTTAAACCAGTATAGTTTTAAGTTCACGCGTACTATAACCCTAAACAGTTTAACTCGTCGGTTAGAGTTAGAGTTAACTCCACATGAGCAAATATATAATTATCTACATTTGCAAGCCAAATCCAACTTTTGTTTGAAGAGATGTAATAAATAAGAGTTCTTGTGCACATGGCATGGTATAACCACTAAATTTGAATAAAATCCAGCAGCTAACTGTGCATACATGTAGCAAGACTGGTACACATACTCCTTGAGCACTGTTCTGTTAAAAAAAAAACCCACTACCCAATCCAAGACGGCTGCTAATTTTTAAGATGGCGACTTTCAGGCAACAAAATGTAATTTTTTGCGATAAAGTTGCGTTCAATTCTCTTATCTTATTGATCCTTATAATTTAAGTTTCACAATCTGTACACAATTCACATCTTGCGTAAAATGCAAGTGCCATGACTCAAGAAGTTGTCGTCTGTTGCAGACCAGAATCAACCTCCTCCACGTGATCGGATATCTTTATATGTAACAGGTTGGGGCCCATAACACAAGAAGTTGCTTCTGATGGGCACCAAATTAAGATAAAATTGTGACCTCTACATTGTCCACAAACAAATATGAAGGGATATGGGAGACAACATAATACGTCTACAGGAAAATGTGAGCTTATATAAAATTCATCTCAATTAGTCCAGTGGGTAAAATTAAGTGAAAGAAAAGTCGGAAACGCCATTTGAAAATCACGTAGCTAACAGGCGTTTCTTAATAAATGACCCTGAATGGACACCCACACAAATTTTAGTTCTTGTATCCAGATTTGAAAGTTTTACACTCAGATGCACTGTAATATCTAATGCCCCTTAATATTTCTATATTTTAGGTTCTCCAAGAGAAAACATGGTAACTATGAGAAACATCACTAATAGAATAAATACAACAATAAATCTAGAAGTTGATATAATCGCCTACCCTGAACCAACCTTCACCTGGTACCATACACCTACAAGACATATAATAAATACAGCTAGAACACAACAACTATCAACTATAAACTATAAATCAACAGTAGAGATAACACTAAACTCTACTCTATTTGGTGATTATATAGTATCTGTATACAATGGTATTGGTGTTCAGAACTTCACTATTACAGTTATTAATGGAGGTAAAGACAATTAAATATCAATTCTAGCTTTATATTATTGGTAACTCAATATTAAAACTTGATCATATTAAAGTTATAAATGCAGGTAGGATATTTAAAAGTTAGCTTGAATTTTAGTTTGCTACCCTACCATAGAATTGATGGAGGTAATGGCTGTTGATCTTTCTTATATTGGTTATTGTAACAGCATGTTATCTGGTCTCAATAAATATCAAATTAACCAACTCCAATGAATTTAAAACTATGCTGTCTGAATAGTAATTAAAACAGATTTTTGCTGACGTATTACACGTATTGAAACCACTGCACTTGCTTAGTGCCTCAGGCAATAACTGAATGCAAACTTCTTTCTTATTAAACTTATCAAAAAATGGAACTGTAATCCCTTCCAACTCTTGAGTCAATTCAAATGTCATCTAAAGATATGATGAAATATTAGCCTGCACTGTTCTATAAAAACTCTATGAATCAATTAAAAACAGTCCTTTCTGATTCTGTCAAAGATAATTAAAATAACCATATAGTAGCTGTATTTAATTTACAAGTATCTTTTGTATTAAATTATTTTTCCACCTTATCTATGTAGAGTTTTGTTTTATATAGAACCACCACAGCCAGTAAATGAGCCAGTGGAAAGTAATAATATGGTTACTATAGTTGTTAGTGTATTGGTTATTGTAATAGTGGTTGTTATTGTTGTGGTGATATACCGTAGAAAGGGTAAGTTATAGTAGTATTATTGGTATATTGATGGTATTATAACTGTTATTGTTGTGGTGATATACCGTAGAAAGGGTAAGTTATAGTAGTATTATTGGTATATTGATGGTATTATAACTGTTATTGTTGTGGTGATATACCGTAGAAAGGGTAAGTTATACAAGTATTATTGGTATATTTATAATAGTTGGTATTATAACTGTACCGTAGAAAGGGTAAGTTATTGAAGAGACATGCTTTATTTTAATAATATAAATTCTTGGAATAACTACAATATCCAATATACAGTTGAGTTGTTCAGTTTGGGGAAATTTTAAAAAGTGATTTACATCAGTCATCTTATCGTTAAGATTAACAACCCTTGTTAGTTATGAGGCATAGCCTGCCTTTTGCATGATATCGATCAAGACTGTTTATCATTCATTGTTTTGTTTTATTAAAACAGCACAAAAAGACAGTTCCCAAGATAATGTGTAAGTATTTTTATAGGTTTTAATTCACAGTTCTTCGGTTCCCTTTTGTTGGATACAGAACTGAAACAAGTTATTTAGCTCATGTTAGTCACAAGATATCATAATTGCACTGAGTGTATCTCACTGTCAATAGTTATATTTTAGTATTTTTGTAATCCCACCTATATGTTTCAGGCATAGATGGTTTCATTAATTGAGGGTTGTATGTGTTAGCTTTTTTTGTTATCAAATTTAAAAATAAGTTTAGAGTGAAAACTCCCTTAAGAATTTACGGAGTTTAAACACCATGACAATATACTGGCGACCAACAGACCTCAGTTAAAATGATTACTACAGTCCCAAATATTGCTCATCAGTAATTGATTATAAGGTTTCATCCTTGTTGAAAGTCTCAAAGCTAATGGATCAATTGATTGATGATAGATAGACTGATAGTTGATAGAGACTGATAGCTGATAGATAAATTGATTGATCATAGATAGACTGATAGCTGATAGACTGGTTCTAATTTGAACATGCCCGATGGACTATATTCTTTTACCAACAGGCGAGGACTTTCAATTTCAAATCAATAATGACTCTTTCAGTTTTAATAATAAATTATAGATATCACTGTATTTGTTGTATGCTTGCTTGTTATTTTGGTTACCATTTGTGTTTTTCGTTTTATCATGTTTTATTTTTTTTAGTCCGTTATCAAACAAAGGAAATAAAAGGCAAGATGAAATGGGTAATTAATATATTTTTTAATTATGTTTTGTTCAGTGTATGTAGACGAAACCATGTCTCTATTGTGTACAATTTTATTGGTTGGTACCAGGCCGATAAGTACCAGCAATGCTGTAAAACCAGAAATAAGTGATTCATTGATTTATCATTCGGTTTGAAATTCTGGTTTGCGTATTTTTACAAAATATATCTTAGTGTGAAGAATATTTTTATTAAAGCAACATAGATTGGAAAATCCCAATCAATGTATGATAAAACTACAAGAATGAAATGTTCCTAAATTACGTTCAGGCCCCAGTTTAACAAAACAAGCTCAAACTTAAGTTACGAATTTACTCAAATTGTTTGTCTTATTTTAAATAAAATAAAACTCTTAAATAAAACTCTTAATGTGTGCAAAGGTTTGTGCTTCTGGACAAAAGTGATTGGAAGTTGAGTAAATTTTTAACTTAAGTCTGAGAAGGCTTTGTTTAATTTGCCGTACATGCTCTATATGTAATTATTAAACCATTTCAGTTATTGATGACAATTTAACATATGAGGGCAGTGATCATTTATTTGGACCCCGGACTGGAGCAGGACCTGGAAAAGGTAGGTCATGAATTATGTTTTTATTCATTTAAATATTATTAGTAGTATTAAGGGTTTCATTTTTTACGGTATGTCATCACCTGTTGATTTATGTATAAGGTAACTAAATAGCATTTCTATACTCATGAAATAATAATAATAATAATAATAATAATAATAATAAAACAAAGATAATTTGACTGATAGTTTACATACCAAAAACTACCCAAGGTACTTGTATCTGATATTCTTGAATTGGTTAGTTGTAACGTTGATAACAAAGACAACCTTGCTAAACATGTTAGTTATAATATCAATAATTTTTTTTTATTTGTACAGGACAAACAGATAACATGTAAGTTATATATTATTCTTGTTTTATGTCCAGGTAATGATTAATACAGTCTATACAAGTGGTGATAAGGCTTAAGTCACCAATACATGTATAAAAATATTAGACCAATTGGGCTAGTGTATGACTAGGGATTAATATTTCTAGATTTCAGTAGGTCAATAGAACTATAATTTATCGTGTCAACAGCTATAGCTTCCAAACCGTTGCTGGCTAAATATGAGTTTTATCAAGGATAGTAACGACAGGATAAGAAAACCTATCGAAAATGTTTCAATGTCTCAACACAGAGTCCCCATACTTTAGGTATATCAGGCTACATGTGGACCAAAACAAATTGTTGAAGAAAAGGTACCCACTCATAACATTTCCATACCTGTTTTAATTAACATACCCTAATCTATAGTTAGCGGGGGTTAGGGTTGGGTTCTAGAAACTTGTGCTGTGCATAGTTAGCTATATTATTGAAGAGCGTGGGACGTGATCATATTTTAAACACTTTTTGCTACTTTAAACCATCAAACTCTAGGCTATAATTAATACCTTGATGAGTTACATTGAATTGTTTTTTTTTTATTTTAGTCCCATGTCATCTAACCTAAAGACCGGAAAAGATAATAAAATGGGTAGGTATTGTACTTCTTATTTTGTTTGGTTCTTTTCGTTTAAATCAGTTGTATTTGTGCGGAAAAAACTATTTCACTCTACAATGTTTTAAAGTTCTGTTTTCTGAGTGGAGTAGGGCAAGTAAAAGATAAATCAGCTTTTACATAAACAGTGCCTCTATTCCCTCACTACCCTACCATCCACTTAACCCCTGACATTCTCCCCTCAATACCCAACCCCTGTCATTCTCCCCTCAATACCCAACCCCTGACATTCTCCCCTCAATACCAAACCACCCACCCCATCCATCCCTACCGTTCTCTTTTAATATACTGTTATTACAATACGTTGTTTATATTTAAATTTGATCAGTTATCGATGATAATCTCTTGTATGAAGGATTAAGCGATCATTTATTTAATATACTATCATTACAATGCTTTATTTCATATTTAATGTTGATCAGTTATCGATAATAATCTCTTGTATGAGGGGAGTGATTATATATTTAATATACTATCATTACAATGCTTTATTTTATATTTAATGTTGATCAGTTATCGATAATAATCTCTTGTATGAGGGGAGTGATTATATATTTAATATACTCGTATTACAATGCTTTATTTTATATTTAATGTTTATTAGTTATCGATGATAATCTCTTGTGATCATATATTTGAAATACTGTCATTACAATGCTTGTTTTATATTTAATGTTGATCAGTTATCGATGATAATCTGTTGTGATCATATATTTGAAATACTGTTATTACAATGCTTGTTTTATATTTAATGTTGATCAGTTATCGATGATAATCTCTTGTATGAAGGAAGTGATCATTTATTTGGACCTCAAAATGGAAATGAATCTGGAAAAAGTAAAAAGCCTGCCAAGAAACCAGGTAGGGTAGCTTATTTTAGTTATTTAAGTCTGATAGACAAGTTAATTAAACACAAGCATCATAGTCTAGCTAGATAGTATTAATCTGTTCTACCAGTATCAAGATAACTGTAGTTTAATGCTAACATCATAGTCTAGATGGTATTAATCTGTTCTACCAGTATCAAGATAACTGTAGTTTAATGCTAACATCATAGTCTAGATGGTATTAATCTGTTCTACCAGTATCAAGATAACTGTAGACTAATGCTAGAATCATAGTCTAGATGGTATTTATCTGATTCTACCATTATCAAGATAACTGCTAGTATACACATTATTTGATATAAATGTTTTATCAGATCCTGAAGTTATCTACACAGCGGTTGTTAAGAAAAAGGCTGGTCAAGATAATAAAGCTGCTAGTGGACAGACAGGTAGACCAGCATGTTTTCTATTCTATTCAAGTATTGCACATATATTATATGGCCATATAATCAAAGCTTACTTTTAAAATATTCTGATTATGGTAATCTCACAAACATTTCTGATAGAGCAGGTGTGATTGGGTAGACTCTCTTCACAATTCTTTTTAACCCAAATAATTGCCAAGACAGAGAGAGGATCGTTTGTATTATGTCCCTTTGTTTTTTCTGTTTCATAATTTTTCATAATGTTCTATTTGGGTTTGCTCGTTCAGTACGGTTCACATGAATAAAGTTTGCAGGGGTATAATTTACATAAGGCTCTTAATATTTTTCTGTACTAAACTCGTGCACATATATATTTAGCCCATTTTTACTCTTAAATGTTAAGGTGATTGTATGTTATTGACTCCTTGATGTCCCCCCACCCTCTCCCCTGTGCTTCCAACATCTTTTGTTATCTCTGTACTTTGTATTGATAGAGCTTTGTCGATAATATGTTAAGACTATGAATTACATTTTATTGATAATCTTGTAACTGTTGTGACTTTTGGTAAATTTGATTTTGTAGAATCTCGTGAACACTATATCGTTCATCTTGCGATCTGTTTGAAATTCAAATACACTGTTTAAATTAATGACATAAAGACTACCTGTAGAGTTTCAACAATATAAGTTAAATATATCTGAAATAATGTCCCCAATGGTTAACTTTACATAATCTTGTGAACACTCTAGCGACCCAAGTTATTGTTGTTGCTTTTTAAATAGGCTCAACTATAGGATAATTTATTAGGCTGTATGTGAAAGCTAGAATATGAAAGTTAATGTTTGTAACATTGTTGTAATATATGTTATATTTATTGAGCTATTAATTTTTCAAATATTTTTCTTAGGAATTTATGAAAACATTGTTATCAAAGCAAAATCAATTCCTACAAAGGTAAGTTAGCTTCCTTCAAAACTATTTGTTGTTCAAAGATAAAAATGGTGCGGGAATAATAGATGTGTCTAATAGTCACTGAAGCTGCATACCAGAAAAATCGTTATGGATTTCAACATGTTGATACTGTATCTATTATTATATATGAGTGTGACCACACAGACTAATCGATACTGTATCTATTAGTATATATCAGTGTGACGAGAATACGGGGTTAGAGTAGTAGTGATATTCACTGATGGTTTAAAGTCTTTTTCTACAGTAGTGATAGTTAAATAGTCATAACCCATGTTAAATAGCTGCTTCCAGTAATAATACAAGGACAGTCATAACCCATGTTAATTAGCTGTTTCCAGTAGTAATACAAGGGTGCGTCATACAGTCATAACCCATGTTATATAGCTGCTTCCAGTAGTAATACAAGGACAGTCATAACCCATGTTAATTAGCTGTTTCCAGTAGTAATACAAGGACGGGTCAGACAGTCATAACCCATGTTAAATAGCTGCTTCCAGTAGTTATTAGAGTTTGTCAGCAGCTGTGTTGTGTGTAGGTAACTCTTCAGGGTTTGAGGACACTTCTATCTATGTTCATCAATGTCGTTATATATCATCAATCACAGTTTATTTATGATTTTCTATTTTCATCCAGAAACCAACTATTAACAAGGAGGGACTGAATTATGCTGATGTTGTTTTCACGAACAAAACACCAGCTAAAGATGTGAAACCCGTGTATCATGATGCAGTTGAGTATGCTTGTATACAACCTGGTGTTCGAGGACCAACTCCACCACCTGTTTCTGATAGCAGTGATGATGATGACGCACCAGCACCACCACCACCACCACCATCTAAACCAAAGACAAAACAAATGAAAACTAAGAAGAAGTAAATTAAAGGATCTAGATGGGTAGCTTGATCTATCCCAATCTCTTTCAAATCTTAAACTTTTTGATTGATCAATAGATATTAAACATTCTGAGCATATCCAATTATGATACCAAAAACATGAACCAATGATAATCTTTTAGCTTCCTGACTGTGCAGGCATGAGTTAAGTAAATCTTTCTACCCAGCCATGTTATCGCCATTAATTGATGTGGTATTCTCATTAATGATACACTCTAAAATGCACAGAGGAATATTTTTCCCTTTTTTTATATATAAAACAGTTGTCTATTGAATATCACCATGTAGATAATTAGGGTCTTGGTTTGTGCTATGTTGAGAATTATGAAAATGTTTCTGTTTTTCATTTCATCTTACAACCTGACAAGCTATTCTTTTTAAAGTTCATGTTTTTTGTTGCTAGACAGCTTAGATTTATTAGTTATTGTTTTAAGTGTATTTCATAGTTTCAGCATTATATTTGTCGTTACCTAAAGAACTATAAACCATAGGGCCTGGTCCTTATTTATCAAAAATTGTATTGCTATTTATACTCACTTCTTTGTTACATAAGGATTGTCTTGGCATCATTACAGTGAACAAGGACCTGTACCTACTATATCACAGTCTAATGTACACCTGTAACACAATAACAAATATTTATAGTATAGTATATTATATATTGACATTAAGTCAGAACATACATATATTTATAGTATAGTATATTATATATTGACATCAAATCACAACATACATATTATTAGCATGGTATGGTGTATATTGATTTATAACAGAAGAGACTTGATTTATCATGTTGCTTCACTTTGCGTTGTTGTCTTTATATGACAAGTAGAACGTGAAACTAATTTTATTTATTAGGTTGCTTTACTTTGTTTTGTTGACTTTATATGAAATAGTTAGCCCAGTCGGGGCAGACAAGTAGAACGTTAAACACATTTTATTTCAATTTATTTATATGAAATATTCTGTTAGAGATCGTATTCAACAACTGACTGTTTAGGATCAGTATTGATCTGTGATTTGGTGGTGTTTTTATACTTATTTTATGTGCTTCACATTATTCATTTATAATATATAAATACTTATTACATTTATAGTATATAAATACTAATTACATTTTTTTAATTTTTAAGTTTATTATTTTGTTGAGGCTTACTATTTTATTCAATTCAAATGTTACAAATGATTGTACATAAACTGATTTATATTCAATTGTTTCTGTTTTTACTGTAATTTCTAATCAGTTATGTTCGTATAAATACGACAAAAGTCTCAATCGAATGGCAATCTCTAGCGTCTAGTTATTCCAGTATACACCGATAGTATTTAGCATGTTCTCCAAATTAGAATATGACGCCACCGTTTGACTGACTTGTGGAATATATCTAGCCTCGTTCTTTGAGTCCATTGTTGCAAATGGCTCTAAAACGCATTCTGGTACATGCTTTGTGTACCATTACTAAAAGGTTTATTGTGTCTTGAATATTGGACATCAGAAGCCCATCTTTTCCCGGTAAGATCACAATATCAATGTTGATTTGAATTGATAAATAATTCGTGTTTTCAATGCCGAAGACTTTGGATGATATTTAGCTACTTAAACACTTTAACACTACTCATCAATGTTTTAAAGTTTTTCAGGTTTTATACTAGTCTATGTTATGTTTTATAAATAATTTGTAATAATTGTTTCTACTCAGCAGTATTATAATGTTTTATTTATATGTAGGTGTATTGAATACAATATGTTAATGTATATGTAACAATGTCAAGACCAGGTAATTACAATGAAGATACTAGTCATACCCATATATAATCAATATAAATATTTTATAGATTTTTTGTTTATTGTTAACTTTGTGATCTTTTATAGGCATACTGCTGTATCCGCTATTTAAATATATAAACGATATTAGATTCATATTATTCATTTATAATATATAAATATTAATTACATTTGTTTTAAATTTTTAAGATTATTATTTTATTGAGGTTTACTATTTTATCAATTCAATGTTTTACAGATTAATCATCAATATTTCAGTAGGTAAATAGTACTATACATGTATATTTGCTATAAATGATATACTCTCATAATATTATGTATTTAACTATTCTTGTGGTTATTTCCCTTTAGTACAGGGAGACTAACGTTTATTCAACATGGCGTCTATGACACAACTGGAGTGTTACAGCTTATAAAGCAGGAGGAAAGGGTAATGCCTAGAATAGAATTTGATACTCCACAGTAAAATGTTTATATTTTCAACAACTGATTTAACATTCCATAGAAAATAATATTTGCATAATAATATATTGGAATTTTTATTGATTTTAGTTAAACCTTTATAATATTGCTTACTGTATATTTATATTGCTCAATTGTGTTTAGAATCCACTTGTGTTTTCTGATATTTTTATAGAGTTGTATAGATTTAACAACTGAATTAACATTCCATAGACAAATAATATTTGCATAATAATATATTAGAGTTTATATATTCTTTTCTCAAACTTTTGTAATACTGCTTATTGTATATTGCTCAATTTTGTTTAGATCTTGCTTTGTATTTCTGATATTTTTAAAGATTTTATAGGTATCATTGAAGTTATTATTGAAGACTTGTCATAGTTTGTATTTATACTATTAGCACTAAAACTGAATTCTTCAGTCTGAACCCGTACTGCTGATATTGAAATTAATCATTCCATATGTTACCAAATATCCATTACATTTCTGATGAATTTAAAAGACATCACCTTTTCAGTCAGCATGGCTGGGGTCGTATCCAGTCACTGGTAATATCAGCATTTACTGGGGTCGTATTGAGTTTATTCAGAACAAGCCTTAGTTATACAATGTATAACCAACAGCCATGTTCAGAAATTGTGAGATACTTTTATTTAAAATAGAAGATTTACCGTACATCTTTAGAGACTCAACTCCTGATCTTAAGTATTGTAGCCCCGTGTCCAGGCTATTTGACCAGTGTCCAGGCTATTTGATCAGTGACTCACCTGTGTCTAGGCTATATGATCAGTGACTCACCTGTGTCCAGACTATATGACCAGTGACTCCCCTAGATCCAGGCTGTTTTATTAAAAATACACTTGATATTTTCTATTAATACCCAGCTTACTAAATCAAATTTCATATTTAGTCATTTGTCATACTTTTTGATACTTTTATGTTTCATTATATTTTGATATTTTAGCTTTAAAACTGTCTACAATATTATTCTATGATTCATTATATATTTTTACTATTATAAAATATTTTTTCATAATAATCGTTATTTATTTTTTGCTAAAAAATGTAATATTCATCAAGAGATTTACCGCCCCACCCCACTTCTTTACTAACGCTGAATAATCACCTCCTGTGTTTGGTGTAGCACTGCTTTCCACGATGCAATGTGTTCCCATGGTCACAGAAGAAGTGATAAGTTCGTGCTGTTGTAAATTGTGCTGTTTGACATTACGGTTTCAAACGGATTTTGTTTAAGAGTGAATCGTGTGACTCCTGTGTGATGTCCAACCTACCCGCCTTTCAACACCTATAGCCTCTCATGTATATTGTCTGCGACTTTGCTGGAGTTGCCCTGTTAACCCTATCCATTTGCCGAAAACTCTGGTATGAATTCGCTGCTGGAATAACAATGTTAACCCTATCCATTTGCCGAAAACTCTGTAAACGTGATAAAAGCTACATTTTTATGGGATTTGGTATGAATTCGCTGTTTGAATAAAAATGTAGACTGTTTTTCGTCTAGAGGTCGTTTTGCTGTGTTTTATACTACTGGGGGATATTTGGCATCCACCATTCTAGTCATGGCTAGCTGCATATTGGAATCCCGAATATAAAGTTGAATAAGGAATAACGAATAACGAGGAAGCTTGTACCTCGTTATTCGCCAATAACGAGACAAGTCATCTTGTGATACAATACATAACTCTTATTTATACTTAAGAGTATGTGATACAATACAGAACTCTTATTTATTAAAGAAGATATTTTAATACTGGATAACATATTTACAGGTACATATGAACATCATTTGGTTGGGTATATTAACGTCTATCTATAGCTGCTTCCCTTAGGCCTCACAGGACCCCTCTCTGCTCCGGGGTCGAGGGCAGGCCCTCTCCCGAGGTTCGGAAGACCTCTAAGTCTCTACGGGTCTCTCCCGTCTATATAGACACTCCGAGTATACATGTTTGACAAACCCATTTCATCTTACATAATATTATGTCAACACCCCACACCTGATAGAGATTAAATCTTACAATTAATCTGTCACTTAATATATGTCCAAAATGAGTTACAAATAAAATATGAATTCAGAATACAATATTAAAATTTAGATCCCAAATGATATTGTATTACAACCTCGTTATTCGTTATTCACTGCTTGAATAACAATCTGGTTTATTTACCGACTATACGTCATTTAATACGTTTTCTACTGCTAGGGGATACTTTGCAATTCATTATTCTATTGTTGTCTTTTGATCGTTTAGAATTAAATCCTCAAATATCCTCATTAAAGATACATGGATACCTTCATATGTAAATCCCGAATAACGAGGTGAAAAACGAATAACAAATAGCTCGTTATTCGCTGCTTGAATAACAATGTAGACTGTTTTTCGTCTAGAGGTCGTTTTTCGGTGTTTTATACTACTGGTGGATACTTGGCATCCATCATTCTAGTCATGGATACCTGCATATTGAAATTCCGAATATAAAGTTGAATAACGAATAACGATGTAGCTTGTACCTCATTATTCGCCAATAACGAGGCAAGTCACCTCGTTATTCGTTATTCACCGCTTGAATAACAATATGCTTTATTTACCTACAATTTAACACTCAGTTTATGGCAATTGTCAAAATCGAGACGCAGATCCAAGTAGGAAGCGTAATTGTCACTGTCAGTGGTGTTTTTAATTTCGAGCTCATCAGGATATATGAATTCTACATAATCACTAAATTTAGGATTATTAAGTGATAAAACGTCATCGATATATCGATAAGTGAAATTAAAAAGTTTATTAGTTTTTACGAGCGTCTGTATGTAATCGGCTTCGTACGAATAGAGAAACAGATCAGCAAGCAAAGGTGCCCATGGGAATGCCAACCACTTGCTGATATATTTCCCCTCCAAATTCAACAAAGATGTTGTCAATTAAAAAATCCAACATCTGAATTATCTTGATGGCCGTGAATTTGTTTATGGAATCACTGTGATTCTTAACGAAATATGTGGAATTGTAATTTACAACTAAATATTGATATCTCGCAGTACCTGATTTAGACGAAAAGACACTGTGAATAATGTCTTTCAACCGGGCTTTTAATTTACTATGGGGAATTTTAGTGTACAAAGTAGAAAAGTCAAACGTTTGAATAGATGAGACTGAAGCAAGGAATCTAGATTGCAAACCATCAAGTAATTCTTTGGAATTTTTCAATATCCACATTTGATTTATACCACTACGAGAGTATATTTTGTCACAGTATTTTTGAATACCCTCTTTAACAGCCGTTAGTATAGATGTCAATACTTTTGAAAGTGGTTTTGTGGAACAACGGGATGAACCTGCTATAAAACGTTGCTTGTATATCTGTTTCTAGTTACATATTTAGGCGGTGGAGTGGGCGTTGGTGCTACAGTGGTTTGTCTACAATTAGCTCACCTTGAGAACCGGAACGAAGCTAATTGACCGATATTTTAATTCCTAAATCGGACAAGCGATTCCCTGACAAAGGCAAGCTGTGTTTCTATAATCGCGGCACAAGTAACAAAAGTCAAGCAAATTGTTGAAATATTGTACAACAATTTTGGTTCGAAATGACCTCGGTTGTGTCCATTGGACGTTAAACCCAAATTTTCTATCTCTTTTACAATCATGTTGAATAGTTTAAACAAACGTAATAATGTAAAACAAAGAATAAAACTGTTAATATGGAAAGAAAAACTTTATGCAACTACGATATTATGTTAATAATTGAAAACTGGTCTATTATAAAATAAAACAATATACACCACTAAACAGTATATACAATATTACGAATAAACAACGTATACGATACTGATTTATTATAAATATAAAAAATATAAAAAATAATAGTGTATTAATAATAAACAATGCACACAATATAAACAATAATACTGTGCTAAAATACAGTGCTCACTCTGGGTCCCATTTTGTCTGACAATTTTTCATTTTAATTTATTAAAATTCTATTTATTACATGTTTACTTTCAATATAAATACCCACAATATATATATACGATAATACAATGTACAAAACTCTTTCTCAAAATCTAGGGTAATCATTTGAAATATACTTAGTACCATCAAATTACAAACTGTATTTGTTTTTGAACAATGTTTGTATTATGTGGACTAAAATAATCTGACATAATTCTATTATTATCGGATGTTGAAGAAGGGTGTTCAATTTTTCGATTACAACCAATGGCATGATCTGATTTGATAAAAACTGACTTTCGACAACCCAGAGAACATATACGCATTTATTAACGGTACCGTACCGAAAACTGCAGTAAGGCATAATCCAATATCCCAAACATGCCAATCGGGCAGTGTGAAGTTAGCTCGATTTTCGTTTTTCGATATTGGTGAATAACGAAAAACGAGCTACTCGTTATTCGATATTGGCAAATAACGAAAAACAACTAGCTCGTTTTTCGATATTGGCGAATGTCGAAAAACGAGGCACTCGTTTTTGGATATTCAAACTTTAATCTCAAAAAAGCAGATTTGATGGATGTATATCTACAGAATGTCTCCAAAACACATTTGATTAAATGCGTTTTCTAAAACGAACTAACGATATCATAAATGAGGATGCCTAAGCAGTGGATTCACATAAAACTGATATTTCTCCTTGTTTTTTTATATTGGCGAATCTCGAAAAACGAGCTACTCGTTTTTCGATATTCAAACTTGAATCTCAAAAAAGTAGATTTAATGGATGTACATCGACAGAATGTCTCCAAAACACGTGTGATTAAATCAGTTTTGTAAAACGAACCTTAATATATCGTAATAGAGGATGCCTGATCTTGTTTTCTGATATTGGCGAATCTCGAAAAACATGCTACTCGTTTTTCGATATTCAGGCTTGAATGTCAAAAATACAGATTTTAACCATGTATATATACAGAATGTCTCCAAAACATATTTGTTTATATAAGTATTCTAAAACGAACTAAAAATATGATAAATGAGGATGCCTGAGCAGTGGATTAACATAAAACTGCTATTTCTCCTTGGGTTTTTTTGTTTTGATATTGGCGAATCTAAAAAAACTCGTTTTTCGATATTCAAACTTGAATCTCAAAAAAGTAGATTTAATGGATGTACATCGACAGAATGTCTCCAAATCACATTTGATTAAATCAGTTTTGTAAAACGAACTAAATATATCGTAATAGAGGATGCCTGAGCAGTGTATTCACATAAAAACTGCTCTTTCTCCTTGTTTTTTGATATTGGCAAATCTCGGAAAACGAGCTACTCTTTTTCGATATTCAAACTTGAATCTCAAAAAGTAGATTTAATTGAATTACATTTACAGAATATCTCCAAAACACATTTGATTAAATCAGTTTTGTAAAGCGAACTAAAGATATCATTAATGAGGATGCCAATTTAAAAAAAAACAAGAAGAAAGAGGTTTTTTATGTGAATCCACTGCTCAGGCATTCTCTATTACGATATATAAACAGCCAAATTATAAACTTGACACTGATGAATTTCAACAAATTTTTTTTTCTGGTAAGTCAAATAAATTTTAAAGTGTTTCTAACGATAGAAAGTAGTAAGAAGCCTTTAATTTCATAAAATTGTAAAGTCACGTGGATCACGTGACTTTTGAGCATATAAAGATGAAAAACACGTGCAAACACAAACTCGTGAGGTCAATCGATGCAAGTTTGCTTAAACTGAACACGCACACGTA
Source organism: Patella vulgata (assembly GCF_932274485.2). Lineage (NCBI taxonomy): Eukaryota > Metazoa > Mollusca > Gastropoda > Patellidae > Patella > Patella vulgata. The sequence goes on along the minus strand of NC_065886.2, from coordinate 997,923 downwards.
ACTTGAACTGGAAAAACAAATTAAAATTGTTATTTTCATCTTTGTTAGAAAATGCCGCGCCTTTCAAATGTAGAACGTCTACGTGCTATAAGTAACTTGAACTGGAAAAACAAATTAAAATTGTTATTTTCATCTTTGTTAGAAAATGCCGCGCCTTTCAAATGTAGAACGTCTACGTTACTAAACACTTTATTCCGATTGTTCTCCAAGTCTGTGAATTTCATTTTGGGTGGTACTGTGACATCACGAACATTATCAATGTCAAGGACCTTCGGCGAGACGTATTCCTGCTTTCTGTTGATGTCAAGGTCGTCTGTGCACAACATAACACTAAAATAGTTGATTTAAACCAAATATTAAAAATCTAGTCCCAAAAATCCCGAGTGTCAAGTTTTTAATTTGGCTGAGTATATTTATTTCGTTTTACAAAACTGAATTAATCAAATGTGTTTTGCACGAGTAGCTCGTTTTTCGAGATTCGCCAATATCAAAAAACAAGGAGAAATATCAGTTTTATGTGAATACACTGCTCAGGCATCATCATTTATGATATCTTTAGTTCATTTTATAAAACATATTTAATCAAATGTGTTTTGGAGACATTCTGTCGATGTACATCCATCAAATGTGCTTTTTTGAGATTCAAGCCTTAATATCGAAAAACGAGCTACACATTTTTCGAGATTCGCCAATATCAAAAAACAAGTAGAAAGAGTAATTTTTATGTTAATCCACTGCTCAGGCATCCTCATTAATGATATCTTTAGTTCGTTTTACAAAACTGATTTAATCAAATGTGTTATGGAAACATTCTGTCGATGTACATCCATTAAATCTACTTTTTTGAGATTCAAGTTTGAATATCGAAAAACGAGTAGCTCGTTTTTCGAGATTCGCCAATATGAAAAAACAAGGAGAAATATCAGTTTTATGTGAATTCACTGCTCAGGCATCCTCATTTATGATATCGTTAGTTCGTTTTAGAAAACGTATTTAATCAAATGTGTTTTGGAGACATTCTGTAGATGTAATTTCATTAAATCTGCTTTTTTGAGATTAAAGTTTGAATATCCAAAAACGAGTAGCTCTTTTTTTCCGTCATTCGCCAATATAAAAAAAACAAGAAGAAAGAGGTTTTTTTTATTTGAATCCACTGCTCATGCATCCTCTATTACGATATATTTAGTTCGTTTTACAAAACTGATTTAATCAAATGTGTTTTTGAGACATTATGACGATGTACATCCATTAAATCTACTTTTTTTGAGATTCAAGTTCGCCAATATAAAAAAAACCAAGGAGAAATATCAGTTTTATGTGAATCCACTGCTCAGGCATCCTCATTTATGATATTTTCACTTCGATTTTGAATACTTATATAATCAAATGTGTTTTGGAGACATTCTGTAGATATAAATGATTAAAATCGGTATTTTTGACATTCAAGCCTGAATATCGAAAAAGATTCGCCAATATCAAAAAACGAGGAGAAAGAGCAGTTTTTATGTGAATACACAGCCCAGGCATCCTCTATTACGATATATTTAGTTCGTTTTACAAAACTGATTTAATCAAATGTGTTTTGGAGACATTCTGTCGATGTACATCCATTAAATCTACTTTTTTGAGATTCAAGTTTGAATATCGAAAAACGAGTAGCTCGTTTTTCGCGATTCGCCATGCAATATCAAAAAACAAGGAGAAATATCAGTTTTATGTGAATCCACTGCTTAGGCATCCTCATTTGTGATATTTTTAGTTCGTTTTAGAAAACGTGTTTAATCAAATTTGTTTTGGAGACATTCTGTCGATTTACATCCATCAAATCTGCTTTTTTGAGATTCAAGTTTGAATATCGAATATCAAAAAACAAGGAGAAATATCAGTTTTATGTGAATCCACTGCTCAGGCATCCTCATTAATGATATCTTTAGTTCGTTTTACAAAACTGATTTAATCAATTTTGTTTTGGAGACATTCTGTAGATATACATCCATCAAATCTGTTTTTTGGAGATTCAAGTTTGAATATCGAAGAACAAGTAGCTCGTTTTTCGACATTCGCCAATATCGAAAACCGAGCTAGTTGTTTTTCGTTATTCACCAATATCGAAAAACGAAAAACGAAAATCGACCTAACTTCACACTGCCAACAAATCGACAGGAATATTGTTAATAGTGCACACCATTTTGATTATATATAGAAACCACCAAACCAGCCACCGATTGGTATATGAAGACAGGAATAAAATCTTTTGTCTCTTAATTATTTTATTACTACTATTACCGTAAATATTTAGCAACATTATTCCGATATTTATAATAGACAAAAGATAGCCCTATTATTGATACCAAATTGATTGATAACTGCAGCCTGTAACGTATGCACGGCGTGGACAGTTTTGCGACAAGACAAATTAATCGTTACGGGTAAATAAGAAATGCCATACAAGCAAACGTGATCGACAAACATTTCGCCAGATTGAAAATTGTATCGCCCAAATTACATTTTTATAGCAATGCATACAATACTAATGTAAAAATAAACACACTTGTATAGATATACTACTTCTGAATTTTATTTGCTTGATACCGATACCTGTGTGTGTATTGAAACGTAGCATGTTAATCAAATTCAGAAGTAGTGTATCCATAACGGTGTGTTTATTTTTAGCGAAATCTATCTTATGTCTTAAAAGGTTTAATACTAATGTATTATAAATCGAAACATTAAAAACAGTGATAGTGTATTAGAAAACTAAACAATAAATAAACTACCAGTATATTAAAACTAAGCAATGTGTAATGCACGTATACTAAAACTAAACAAGGTATACATTACAACTGAACTTAAACTAAACAATGTATACACGGATACTATAACAAAATACATCTGAACTTAAACTAAACAAAATATACAAGTATACTATAACTAAGAAAGCATACAACACCAGAGTATTAAAACTAAATAATTTAGACAATGCCAGTGTAGTAGGGTGAATTTGGACTCAATAGTAAATGTTTAATACGTCGTGCTAATCCGCACAGTATTACTTAATTCAGTAAATTATATTTTAATGGATCTTAATCCACCTTAATTACCCACCATTTATATCTACTTCATATTGTCTTATATATTTCATTAATCAACCGTCTCCAGTATTATTTGTTTTAAACATTAAATTGAGCTTATAATTAAGGTCTACGGGCTACAGCGTTTAGTTACCAGGGTATATTGTTTGTATAGACGATAGATTTATAGGATTAATGCCCTGGGCGATGCATGGGGATAATATATAGACCCAAATGATCAAATTAGATCACATAGCCAAATACAGACCTTATTTACCTGTATTTGGATATTTGGAGACATAAGTTGACGTCAATTCCAATATCCACATTGGAGCTTATTTCCTATTAAGCAAAGAACCAATAATTGTTATATTAATTGTCTGTTTTGATATTTGTTGATTACTGTTTACCAAAAGAATATAGAGAAATATTAACAACCATCAACAGTCTTGTCTTCATATCATCAATAACGAAGAAACCTGCTCTGTATACCGCAAACTTCCAAAATAATAATTAGTAGGATTAATGAGTGCCCACGACAACAAAGGGAAGTAACCCCAGCTTTAAAACTTCGGATAATAGCAATCTTTTTTTTCTTTTTTTAAAACTAAAATCTAATTATAGATTAGAACTACGATGTAGTGATGACGTTTTTCACCTGTGCCACGATACCATTGAAGTAACGTCACGTAAGTACCATGAAATGAAATGAAATGAAATTGGATTTAACGTCCTACTGTTCTGCTCCTAACCTGGGAAATCTTGCCCGGGCAGCGGCGCTACGGCCTACTCTTATATCGAATTCCATCTGCCAAGGAATCTTTTACGTGCCCACCAATATGTACACGGGACCTCGGTTTTTCGTCCCACCCGAACGACTAGACAGCTGTCCTTGTCAGGCCCTCCGTCCTGCATCACTGACAAGGGGAAACCACGCCGGAAAATCTGGATGAACTTTCTCGGCCAATGCAGGGATCGAACACCCGACCTCCAGGCTAGCGAGCCAGCGTCTTACCCACTTAGCCGCGTGATCCCCCACTTAAGTACCAATGAAACCGTTAAACAGATATCCACATGGGCATGGCACACTTGTTATCAATGGACACCACATTCATAAAACAATTAAATTATATACAATGAAAATTTAAAAACATTCAATACACTTTTATTAAGAGTAGGGTATTACAGGTTTATGAAAGATATGAAGAAATATTAAAAAACATCAAGACGCCGAATATATTGTAAATAGTTAATTATAAAAATTACATTAATACAGTACAGCAAATATAGATGTAACAAATAAACGAACATATATATAAAGCTAGTTCCAAGTAAAAATCGATTAAATAGCAAGGGGGTTAATAGGCCGGTGCTTCCTTTAGGACTCTTTTGTTTCGGAGTCAGTAATGTTAACTTTTGTAAACAAAGCAGATGCTAGCTGATCACAGTGTTGATGCTTGTCTTTGTTTTGTACATCCTGTCCTTCATATGGTGTTGATGACGTATTGAGTTGTTGATAAATGTCTGGATGTTGTTTCTTACTCCGTGCATCCAGTCCGTCATATGTCGATGACAATGACGGTGAATTGACGTATTGGGGGTTGGTAATATCGCTGTGGTTCAAGTTCGTTGTATTATAGTAGACTGGTGTGGAATCTGCACGTGCTGTTGTATCATTAGATCTTGTTGTATTATAATAGGCTGGTGTGGAATCTGCACGTGCTGTTGTATCATTAGATCTTGTTGTAGAGGAATTAATTTCATCATAAACAGGTTGGTTAGTTGAAAGAGAGGTAATTCCAAGTCCATCGTATGTATTATCATTATTTCTTGATGCTGTAACATAATATTTATCCGTTATAATATTTGTATCAACACAGTATTGGCTTAGTTTTATTTAAGTTCATTCCAGCATGATACTCTTAAATATTTTTCCTTAAAAAGAGGAAGATGGTTTCTAATCTAGTGTAACCGGTGCCATTAACACACTGGTGAATACACGAAATGTTGTTCGAACAAAGGCCCTTACAGACCGCAAAGAAGGACGGTCAAAACACAATCATAATAACAACCGTAAAACCAATAACCAGTAAAACACCAATAATACTTGTATAACTTACCCTTTCTACGGTATATAACTACACCAATAACAACTACTATACCAATAACCATCAATACACCAATAATACTTCCGACTATGGTAGGTATGTTATTACTTTCTACTGGATAATTTACTGGTGGATCTAAAGAAAAAAATGTGCATGCTTTACTTCTGACGCTGGCCTTAACAGACGAGATATCACAATCGCCCTGAAGTAACCAAAAAGAAAAATTTGTGTTGAAAAAAATGGCATATCTTTATTTACAATGGATATGTTAATTTCTTCTGAAGATGTTTTATCAGATGAGTCAGAACACGACACCTCTATAATCCAATTCTGATGTTAAGTTACCAATGATATATTAGAAAACTATAACTGATATTTAATTGTCTTTACCCCCATCAATAACTGTAATAGTGAAGTTCTGAACACCAATACCATTGACTACAGAAACTATATAATCACCAAATAGAGTAGAGTTTAGAGTTATCTCTACTGTTGATTTATAGTTTATAGTTGATAGTTGTTGTGTTCTAGCTGTATTTATTATCTGTCTGGTAGATGTATGGTACCAGGTGAAGGTTGGTCGAGGGTAGGCGATTATATCAACTTGTAGATTTATTGCTGTATTTATTCTATTGGTGATGTTTCTCTTGGTTGCCATGTTTTCTCGCGGATAACCTACAATGCAAATAATCACGGGGTATTGTTTTTACAATTATAGCGAAGCAGCTAAGCGTGAAAGTGTTTGAAATCTGGATACCTGTACTAAAATTTGTGTAGGGGTCTGTTAATCAATCGAATTTTCAAATTGGCCTTCATTTTCAAAGATGGCTACCGTTTTCAACTTTTCTTTCTCTCAGAGTATTTTTATACGCTTACATTTCCCTGTGGACGTATTATCTTGTCTCCCATGTTTGTAAATCTGGATGTTACCACTGTTTGTCGTGTATTTTATACTCGGTGAACAGTCCATATGCTGATTACACTATTTTGCCTTATTACACTATTTTGCCTATACCGTTTTTTAGGACTTCGAATTTTGTCTAATGGTTTGAATTGTTCGTACTTGGTTTTGTTTATTCACACTTGTTTGTAGACAATCTATAACTTTGATTTGGTGCGCATGAAAAGCAACTTCTTGGATTATGACCCCTATTAGGTATGATTAATTGTGAGATATGTACAAATGTCGTGCGATCTCTTGATATATATATATGTTAATAATAAAAAGATATTTTGGTTTGTGGCAAAATGTAAATTGTACCCACTATTGTCATCAATTAAATGTAAATTGTGCAAAGTTTGTAGACCCGCTAGAGACATCAATTATTGTCCAATTTATATAGATGAAACTTTTAAGTAGGAGTTAAACGTATCAATAAAATAGGAAAATTTAACTCGACTTTTACCCCCCAAAAATTATATTTCTTTGTCTGAGAGTCGCCCGAAATCTTTGATTGAGTAATTGGCTTTTCCAAAAGAATAGTCCTCAATGACCATTTGTGCCGGTTTTGATTCTCGTATCCACATTTGAATGATTACCCTGTTTCCATGTGACACCTTGTTTTATGTAGTTAGCTACTGGAATATATCCAAAAGAAGTGGCCATACCATGCAGTGTGTACAACAACTGTTACTCATTATTACATCCTTTCAAACAAGATAATTTAATGTGACTTTATCGCAAGAAATTACATTTCTTTGCCTGAAAGTCGACCATCTTGAAAATTGGCAGCTATCTTGGATTGAGTACTTGGCTTTTTCAAAAAAGAATATTTCTCAAGAAGTATTTGTGCTAATTTTATAATTGTAGGTATATTTGAATAATTAACCTGATTTTTATGTAGTTATCTGCTGGACTGTCCAAAAGGAGTGGTCATACTGTGTCATATGAACAACAACTTTTATTGATTACATCTTTCAAACAAACATTGGATTTGGAATTCAGATGTAGATAATTATATATTTGCCCATGTGAAATTAACTCTAACTCTGGCAGAACAGTTAAACTGTTTAGGGTGATAGTACATAGTGAATGCAACGCTATACTGGTTTAAAATCCAGATTTTGATTTCTTTAATGACATAAAACATTTTGTTATACTTACATCTAACATAGAGTGGAATAGTTTTAGATACAGGTTGACCAATATTATTACTAGCTGTACAGGTATAGTTATCTGTATGTTGACAACTAGCTTCAGATATGGTATATTGACTACCAGAATAGAGTTGTTCCCTTTGTTGTGATCTAGACCAGGATATTACTGATGATGGAAGACTGTCAACAGAACAGGTGAAGGTTACGGTAGAATCTTCATCAATCATGTTGTTGGTAGCATTTGATGTTAAACTTGTGATGGTTGGTGGATCTGTTTTATAAACAGAAAATCAATCATTTGGTTTCGGTTATTGTGTATGGGAATTGAGATGGTCACAACCAAGTGTTGAGCATGCCAATAGACCGCGGTCGTTTAAGGTGTGATTTCAGACAAGTATTGTGTACAGACATTCTAAGCCCTAATATGAAAATCAGGAGTTTTCATTCCATGATGGATTGATTAAAGAAAGGGATTAAGATGGGAGGTAGGAACACTATAAAGATTTATTGCCTGAATCACATTTTATTCTAACGATATGCACGTGTTATTCTCTGTGACTTACTACAATATAATTTCTGGCTAACTATTGACACGGTTTTCTTAAATCATCCATACCATCAGTGTGTAGTATACTATTCAAAAAAAGTAGGGGATATTTGATTTTGGGGGCATAATACTAAAATATGCAAATGACTACGAAAAAAGTCACTATAGAACCTAACAGAAGAAACATTTCCAGTTACATGTGACGCCCAAACGCACCAATAGCTACCGCATGGAATGCAGGTGATGCTTGGGATCATCATGGGGGTCCAACCCAAGATTTGCACGACTCTGACTTTGAATGTTACAGTCATTGTGGCATTGAATTCCAGGGTGGAAACATCAGTTTAATTGTTTTAGTGACCAGAAAACAAATTTTGATATGCGTCGGCTTACCCAAAATGAAAGGTTACGTGCCCTTGGCATGCTACAGATCGGCACAACACAGGCGGTTGTGGCGCGGACGATGAATGTTTCTCAGTCTGTCATAAGCAGGCTATGGTCCAGATACCGTGATACACAATCTGTACAGGACAGACCACGCTCAGGTCGACCAAGGGCGACAACTCAAGCCCAGGATCGATTTATCCGTACCTTGGCCTTGAGAAATCGTGTCATCACAGCAAATCAGATCAGCGCTCGTCTTCAAACAGACACTGGTGTGAGAGTGAGTGGCCAGACGATTCGGAATCGACTGCATAGGGGTCACCTTCGCGCCCGACGTCCTCGCGTGATCCCTTGTTTGAGAGATCATCACATTCAGGCAAGACGTCGTTGGTGTAGGGATCGTCAACACTGGGATAATCGACGCTGGAGCAATGTGATGTTTTCAGATGAGTCAAGGTTCACTGTTGATTTTTTGGACAGACGTAGGAGGGTGTGGCGTCGTCGAAACGAGCGCTTCCAAGACGTTAACGTCATCAGACATGATCGATTTGGGGGTGGTTCTGTTATGGTGTGGGGAGGCATCACTGTTGCTGGAAGAACGGCTTTACATGTTGTTGCAGGGCGTGTTACAGGCCAGTACTACCGGGACAACATCTTGGCAGTCCATGTTGTGCCGTTCGCACGACGTCATGGCCGTCGTTTCATCTTCCAGGATGACAACGCAAGATGTCACAGGGCCAGGATCGTTACAGGTTACCTCCAACAACAGAACATCACCACATTACCTTGGCCAGCACTGAGTCCCGACCTCTCCCCCATCGAGCATGTCTGGGACATGCTTGGACAGAGGTTACGTCAACGTCAACAACGTCCTGCCAATGTCCAAGAACTTGCTGCTGCGTTGCAACGGGAATGGGACAATCTGGACCAAAATGACCTTAGACGTCTCATTCGGAGTATGCCACGTCGGATCAATGCTTGTTTGGCAAACAGAGGAGGATTTACCCGTTACTGACTTGGTTGTGATGCTGTGGTAACTTTGCTGTTTGACCCCGGGTATCATTTTACCCTTATAATGGTCAGTCTGTGCCTTACTTAGTCTAACGATCATTTGGAATAAATCGATGAATGTGAACTTCATTTCATTTTGTCATTTGTTTCTTCGTCAGTTTCATTAGGTGACTTTAATAACACTTAAAAATCAAATATCCCCTACTTTTTTTGAATAGTATATTACTATGATTTGATTTTTTAAAAATGTATAAAGATTGTTTTGTTTAAGAAATTGGTTAAGATCACTCTTGTTTAGATCCGATAAATCAATCAATATAACAGTGTGTGGGTGGATTCTGGTGCCTAAAAAGTGAAACAATAATTTGATATGTTGTGTGTTTCGGGTCCTCGGAAACAAATTATCCTTAATAATGTTTTAAATTAGCCACAACAATGACATAGGTATAAATTGGTAAATCTGAAATAGTTTATCAACTTACAATGTACTATAACCATCAGTTGTTTAGATTGAAGTGACCCAGGTATCCGTGTATTTGTAACCTGGCAGGTGTAATTACCAGCTTGTTGTCTTTGGATGTTGTTCAGTGAGAGAAGTTCAGTAGATGATATTATAGTTGAACCTGTATACCAGTTGATATTGCACTGTGGATTACAGTCAGCTGAACAGATTACATTTCTACTTTCATTTTCTATCACTGTTATACTAGAACTGGTTGGTGTAAATCTGATATTCTCTGGTCCATCTGTTAAAGAGAATATTATTGGACTTATGAAGATGATTTATCATTCTCACTGTAGGCTTGTTATTAAATGAATTGGACAACATTAAATGACCTCATTTTCAATTAGAACCGGTGTTTTACATGTGCTGTCATATAAGGAAGCATGAGAGACCCATCAACAGCAAAGCCGAGTATATATGAAATAGGTTATCTGTATGGATTACAATAAACTGTTATCTATAGTGAGTAGGGTAATACTTACAATAAACTGTTATCTATAGTGAGTAGGGTAATACTTACAATAAACTGTTATCTATAGTGAGTAGGGTAATACTTACAATAAACTGTTATCTATAGTGAGTAGGGTAATACTTAAAATAAACTGTTATCTATAGTGAGTAGGGTAATACCTACAATAAACTGTTATCTGTAGTGAGTAGGGTAATACTTACAATATACTGTTATCTGTAGTGGGTAGGGTAATACTTACAATAAACTGTTATCTATAGTCAGTAGGGTAATACTTACAATACACTGTTATCTATAGTGAGTAGGGTAATACTTACAATAAACTGTTATCTATAGTGAGTAGGGTAATACTTACAATAGACTGTTATCTATAGTGAGTAGGGTAATACTTAAAATAAACTGTTATCTATAGTGAGTAGGGTAATACCTACAATAAACTGTTATCTGTAGTGAGTAGGGTAATACTTACAATATACTGTTATCTGTAGTGAGTAGGGTAATACTTACAATATACTGTTATCTGTAGTGGGTAGGGTAATACGTACAATACACTGTTATCTATAGTGAGTAGGGTAATACTTACAATAAACTGTTATCTGTAGTGTTTTAGTGAGTGGGGTTGTTGTTAAGATTCTGTGTTTAGTTTGACATGTATAAGCTGTATCTTGTCTCTGGATGTTGTTCAGTGAGAGAAGTTCAGTAGATGATATTATATTACCACTAGTATCAGCTCCTTTATACCATCTGATATTACATGGTGGATTACAGTCAGCTGAACAGGTTACAGTTCTACTTTCATTTTCTATCACTGTTATACTAGAACTAGTTGGTGTAAATCTGATATGCTCTGGTCCATCTGTTGAAATATAAACATTGAAATAAAATACATGTACCCACTGCGTATAAATCAGACGACGTATAAGAAACAGTTAATATTTATAACAGGCGTAATGCATGGTTTACTTTTTGTTCACTTAGTTCATATTTTGGTGCACGTTTGTGTAGGTGATCATTTGATTTAAATGAAAATATCGATGTGACTTTACATAATGATTTGTTTTGTGGCCTAGAGCGTCACGCTTCGAGCTTGAGCTGTCCGTTCACCCCTGGCTTGCTGGTTGTGGTTTTGATCTCACTAGAAAGACCCCTGCGCGTGCGCTAAGATAATCAAATATAAGACAATTGGTTATACAACTAGTTAAACATCACGAACAACAAAGCATCATCAGTTGATAGGAGAAACAAGTTTGATAATTGTTCAAGATGTTTCCTTTTTTTAGAAGAGATTTCACAAAGAATAATTAGAACAGTTATAATAGGTTTTATATTACACTATTGATTCAGGTAGAAGTAGGGTAAATATTACTGCACTGTCAAATAATTCGCGAGATTTGAACCTTGAAGGTTTAACGCCAAATCACCCGGGAACCTTCAGCGAGAGAAAATGTAAATTAAAGATGACGCCAAATCCAGTACCGAATGGATTCAGTTCTCTCCTCCAAGAACACTAGAAGTGGTGGCGAGACAAAGGAAGACTCGTGTAATAACTGAAGTTTAATACAGATAATACAGATAAACGCTAAGAAGGTGAGAATTACCCATTTAGGAATATAAAAATGTTGCACAAAAATTCATATAAGAAAACGGTAAGTCGGCTAGAATTAACAATTAAGATATAAAAAAAAGTATAACCATCTATATACTTGTCAGAAATATCAAACTTTGTATGGAAGTTTCTGTTAAAAAACGTATTTGTTCTCCATCCTTAGCAGTACGTTTGAAATAAAGAGATCAATTAAACTGTTTCCCGGTATAAACCAATAAACTTACAATAAATCAGTGAACAGCAATAATAATTATTTTACCTTCAATCCTTTATAAATATAGCAACTTACAATAAACCAGTAGAACAGCAATATTAATGATTTTACCTTCAATACTCTATAAATATATCAACTTACAATAAACAAGAAGAATAACAGGTTGACTACTGACAACATTCTCAACAAAATCTTTACAGATCCAGTCACCAACATCAGTTGATGTAACATTAGTTATATTAAGATACAGTTGTCTGTTGTTACCATTGATACAACCACATGTAGATCTGATATCAGTTGGTGATGGTTGACAACCAGATAATAACACATTACAGACTCTTCCACTGCCCTTATCAAACTCCACAACTTGAGGTATATTACCACCAGATATCTGACATGTAAATCTATAATCGCCTCCTCTAATACCATATGATGCTGATCCTGATAAACTGTATGTTTGACCTGTAACAGAAATAAGAGACATGTTAATCTATAATCCCCTCCTCTAATACCATATGGTGCTGATCCTGATAAACTGTATGTTTGACCTGTAACAGAAATAAGAGACATGTTAATCTATAATCCCCTCCTCTAATACCATATGATGCTGATCCTGATAAACTGTATGTTTGACCTGTAACAGAAATAAGAGACATGTTAATCTATACTCTTCTCCTCTAATACCATATGATGCTGATCCTGATAAACTGTATGTTTGACCTGTAATAGAAGTAAGAGACATGTAAATCTATAATCATCTCCTCTAATACCATATGATGCTGATCCTGATAAACTGTATGTTTGACCTGTAACAGAAGTAAGAGACATGTAAATCTATAATCCCCTCCTCTAATACCATATGGTGCTGATCCTGATAAACTGTATGTTTGACCTGTAACAGAAGTATGAGACATGTAAATCTATAATCCCCTCCTCTAACACCATATGATGCTGATCCCGATAAACTGTATGTTTGATCTAATAAATATAATCGAAGAATGTTAACTGTTTATATTACTAAAATTATTGACCGTTGTACGTTTGACCTGTAACAGAAGAAAGCAGGTGTGTGTTTATTTATTGGATACACGGTGCTGTCTAATCAAACCATACTTAGAGAATCTTAAGTTATCTGAGCAACCTATAGATATCATTACAAATACAGGACAGTGCGTTATTTAAAGACTATAATTTTCAAAGGACAATAAATCTGGTACCGGTAAATAATGTAAAATTTTATTTGGACATTTATTAAAGATGCATTATGTAAGATTTTTAGATAAAAAGCTGGACGCCCTTGTTTTAATAGTTCAAAAATAGATAACGTAAAATGAATATTTTGAAAGTTTCATTCATATTACTAGATTCTTAGCGAAGTTATCACAGTTTGAAATTATGACCACATGTGGTGGAGATTGTTTATTATCGTAACAATGGTACTTGTCATCTTGTCATCCGAGACTTAGCATCGCTTCACCATCTTTAAATTAAATCATTGAATGGCGATTCGTGTTTCCATCCTCTTAAATCTCGGTCATTCGAGGGTCCATCTTCGGTATACCCAGTGTTCTCATTCCGTTCTTCACTATTTCAAATTATCTGCCCTGGCCTACGAACCAATCAAAACAGTTTACAAACCAGTCGTTTCGCCTTCGATTTTATAAGGGTAGATAACCATATTTATGTCCATTTACTGAATGATTTATGTAAATAATGTTTATAGTTCTAATTCATTTATAATTAATTGTATTATGAAAATCTGTGGTATGTTTCGCTGATTTCAAATATGTATAACATCTATGTGTTTGACTTTTGTTATTATTATAACTATTCGTTCTTTGTCTGAAATGTTTCATTCTGTTATGTTTATTATTATTGAACTTATACTAGGCAATTTGTTTCACAATAATTTGTCTACGATATCACGTGGACGTAAAACTCCGGGAACGAACGAACAAACGAACGAACGAACGATTCTCAATAAAACTCATGACCCCACATAGATATGAACGTCCGATCTTCATTAATATAATTTGTTGTTAATAAATACGCAATTAGAATAATTAGGAGTTCTCTCATTTAGGCACTCCTAACCCTGTCATGAGAGTTACTCCCCTTTGCCAAATTCCTTTGCAGTTAAGTGATGGATAATGGCCGAAGACTGTCCATTATGTAAATAGAAAGAACAACTGGGGGGCGTTAGCCCCGAAGTTTTTCTTTGTATTAACATAATGGACAGCCTGAGGCTATTATCAAACTTAAAACATAGCACCATAGAGATACAAATAATGGATAGTTTTCTAAAAGAACAAGTCACAAAATAATGGATATGTTCTTAAAACAACATGCACATGCTCATGAATGCATGTGACAAAACACTCCAGTCATACAAAGCAAATATTAATAATGAGAATATACGTGATAAGCATTTGGATACGGATTACATTTGGTAATGTATTCAATATGGAAGATAATAGCCGTAAAATTGTGATGTTCTTGATATGGGGAGTAATAGCTGTCAAAGTGTGATGGAAAGGCTGCTCACGAAAATGATTTAGATATTAATAATTTTCTTAGTACTGTGGAGGGTATGGAGGGTACTAGCCGTCCAACTTTTGATTTGAAATTTAATATATACTCTGATATAAGTGATAGGACACAGGATCAAAGGCACAAACCAATTCAGGAAATTAGAACTCAACTGTCATTATGGTGTAACGGTGATATATTTGAACGATTTTTAAAATCGGATAAAAATTGTGACCTGTATAGGTTCCACATGCTCGTTTTTTTTGCTCAATCAGGGGTAATAATCCAGGAAGTTACGGTCCGATATGTGCCAATATCGCAAGGAATCGAGATCTTTGTGTTATAAACACACATGTTCAGTTTCATCAAAATGCGACCTCTAGTGTGTACAATTTACGTCCCATACAAGCCAATATCGATAGGAACCGAGATCTTCGGGATATATACCTATATTTCAAGTTATGATCTGTAGAGTGTCTACAAAGAATGTTTGGAAATGTGGGCGTATAAAAACGTATCATCGATCTACTATTAAACGTACAAGTGACATATAACGGACGGATTTAAGTGGAATTCTTTATGTAGACAAACACGTGAATTCAACATTCGGTCATGTGATATTTTGGTAACTATGAGGTTTTAAAGTAATTTCATGTACTGTAATTTAATTCGTTAAGAGAATAAATTATCCCAAAATACATGTCCATTTTTCAGATAAGTGTCTATTATTGGTAAACCTGTCCATTATTTTATAAATAATAGACGATTGTTTAAGAAAAGCGTACATTCTCCTATATACTGGTTAAAAACATCAAAGGGTGACGTCATATCTATGTTTTAACGATGCATAGGGATTCGTCCATAAAAATAGCACAATCATCCAGGGTGGATAATTTGAAAACGTGTCTCCTCCATAGATTAAACCAGGGTTTAGTGGAGTACAACGGAATGAAACCACTGGGGATACCGAGGATGATTATTGGCTTTCGTGTGAATCAATGTTTAACTTAAAGCCAGAATTAAAACATTCAATAGCTCTTACATATTGCATCTTTAAAATAAAAACCTAAAATCAAGTTTCTAGAACATCGGATGGCAGAGAGTGAAACGTATTAAAATACGATCGTCATTTACTGATTTAATGATTTAATTAAAAATGGCGAAGAGGTACTGATTCCCGAATGTCCAGTACTGTTGCTACAGTGATTAAAAAATTGTGTTACATCTTCCAACACCCCTCTGAATTTCCCTTATTGCGCTGTCTATACATATCATGGAGTGTAGTAGCTCGATCACATGACCTGCTATCGAGTTCGCTCAGTAGAAGTCAGCGTGTCACACAGCGTCGTCTGTTCGTGTATGTCATCTGCTTCAGTAAAATAACCAGCGCATGTATAACAGAACATTATAAGAACCATCAATATACTATCTCTATCATAAATACATGTAAATAGAACATTACTAGAATCATCAATATACTATCTCTATCATAAATACATGTAAATAGGGCATTACTAAAATAGAATTATACTATCTCTATCATAAATACATGCATATATACCATTACTAGAACCATTAATTAAATTATTATCTTTATCATAAATGGTTGTAAATAGGGATTTACTAGAGAGAGAGAGAGAGAGAGAGAGAGAGAGAGAGAGAGAGAGAGAAATGGGGTTTAACGTCCACTCGACACAAACTAGGTCATTTCGGGACTAACATATGGCTCAGGTTGTTTTCAATAATTCGCTTGCGCGTAGGGGTCTTTAGCAATGGGGGTAAACCGGAGGACCCGGAGAAAACCCACGAGGTTGGACAGGCGACCCAACTCCTTGTCACGTACAACCGGGGATTCGAAACCAGGATTTACTAGAATCATTAATGAAGGTGTTATCTGTATAGAACATTATTCTCCTGTCTTTTCTAATCAAGATTTAGAAAATACTATGGCCCTTCGAAACTTTTTAGATTCGAAGTCTGATATTTTACTTTCTAATTCTTGAATTACAGTTTGATAACCAATATACGTTTTGGCTGTTGTCCATACACTGTTGTTAATTTAGTGTTTATATAAAATTGACCTATTTTTAGTAGAATATTTAAGGCTGTCTCATCAGATTGAGGGGGTTGTCTTTGAATAGACAACAGTTCAATTTATCATTAATTAATGTTTTAATAATGTCTGTATCAGTTTTAAATGAGTATTATTAAAACCCAACATACCAGGACTTCCTCTGTCTACCTCATGTAAATCATATGGTAAGGACACCATATATTCGTTGTGCTTGTTTTTATAGGATATCTCATTAAGATAAAACCGATTCTAAATGATCAGTTTGTGTCCTTGTTTTTAGGGTATTTATTTATCCCGATACAGGTCACACAGATTATATTCTTGTATAAAAATTATACAATTTTCAGTGGAATGAAATGGGGTTTAACGACCTACTGCTCTGCCCCAACTGGGCTAATAAAGACCGGCATACATCATACAGTATGTTATGAGGGAAATGTGTCTCGGCCTACTCTTATATAGAATTACAAGGGATCTTTTACATGTAACTCTAATGTATCAATTGAAATTATGAGATTCAATTGGGGGTTAATATTTAATATAGATTTATAATCTATTGACATTATATTGAGTTAGAGACATAGCTACTTTAATATAAATTTATAATCTATTGACATTATATTGTTATCTGTGGGTATAGACACTATGTCATATTTGTTTACTATAACTCAAGACAAAAGTAGTTTCCTTTATTTTATCTTAAAGGTTGGGGTGTCAGTTTATTTCTATTCAGCCTCCCTGAATATAGGTATTAGCACAATTGTGTTTTGTACTATATGATATAAGCGACTACCCACCCAGTAGGGATTTATCGATGTCTATAATAGTATATTACTAATGTTAATATAAAATATAGATCAACTTACCTTGTATATATATAATATTTACAGCCATTAACATAACTATATTATAATAATACATGTATCTATCCATGGTCGACATTTTACCTCTTACAGATATTGACGAGGAAGGTTGAAAATGGGGACGTTGTATAAGGTTTTTATTATCGGGAAGTTACTGTGTGCATGTACAATCAGTAACATGAGTATTATATCATAAAACATGAATCAACTGGTCGAAATTTTACTGTTTTATATAGAGAGACCAGGAAGGGATAAGATAACTATAATATCATAATACATCAGGCCATATATCACTAATTATTTCCCCAGTGATTTTAATGTTAATTCTCGTCTCTTAGATCGGCTCGAACTTTTTCTCAAATTTTCGTTGGGTTGAACGCTTTCTACCAAAGATGGAACAATATGTGGCAACATCTGGTTGTAAAGCACGTATGAGGTTCATCTTGGAAAAATTGAAATGCACAATCATGAATATTCAGCAAAACCTAGCAGAAAAGTGTACATTCAAGCCCCTTTCTTCAATTTTACACCAAAAAGTCAACACAAGTCGCCATGTAAAAGGGGAAAAGAGGGAAAGGGAAAGAAAGTGTAACTGGGTAACGGAGTAGGAATAATTTACCCCATTAATCACTTAAATTAAGATTACAATTGTTAATTTTCATTTATAGAAAGTAATATATATTATAATATACATAGAATTTCGTTTATTAATTATTGAAATTGTTTTGTATCTTGTTTTCACCTCTTATTAACCGATATAATAAATATTTTTCCAGAAGTTTGAAATGTACTTTTCAGTAAATAGTACATCATGTTTTAATGTCTTGTGGTGAATGTAGAATATATTGGAACTTACTCTACAGTGAGACTAACGCCCCACCCCTCCCATCAATATAGATGATACATTAATGTAGAACATAATGGAACATACTCAACAAGTCTACAGTGAGACTAACGACCCCCCCCCCCCCATCAATCCTAAACTATATAGATGACACATTAATTAATTGAACATTCATCTTGTTTGTAAAGAATGGGACAAGCAAACTCAACCAAAGCAGAAATGCTCCTGATTAAACTTAGGCAATCAGAATCAAAGTTGCCGTGCTACCAAATGTCTGGGGTGTTTCAGAACCTTGTCAAGGTAAAACCATACTCTCACTCAATTAGAATCAATATTATCGTGTCTCCAAGCATCGACCAATCAAGTTGCTGATCTATGTTTAACCTAATTAGAAAATGTCCATCATCGAACTCCACCAAGTCATTCACCTAATAAGCATATACCCACGTTTGAGCATTAATAATAAACTTTATTCGTACACTAAGTATGAAAATAAATACATATAAATAGATACAGGTTCCCAATTAATACATAGTTGATTAATTACTCCATTTTATGTTACGTGAAATTTTGTCCAAAGGACCCAAATACCGGAAACCACAGCCATTTTCATAAGATCAAAATTTCCCCATCCAGCAGTTAATGATAAGGATAAAACGCTGGCTCGCTAGCCTGGAGATCAGGTGTTCGATCACAGCATTGGCCGAGAAAGTTCATCCAGATTTTCCGGCGTGGTTCCCCCTTGTCAGTGATGCAGGACGGAGGGCCTGACAAAGACAGCTGTCTAGTTGTTCGGATGGGACGAAAAGCCGAGGTCCCGTTTAGACTTTGGCGTGCACGTAAAACCGAAGTCCCTCACAGCACACAGTATGGCGTATGCCCGTTTTCATTAGCCCAGTTCGGAGCATAATAGTAGGACGTTAAACTCCATTTCATTTTATTTCGTTCTGGAGAAGGCTGCGTGTAGGTGAGGGAGCGGGGATGACTATGATCGTCACACATTTATTTGTAAATAACCGGCACTGTAAACAGCAAACTTCCAAAATAATAATTAGTCGGATTAATGATTGCCCACGACAACAAACGGAAGTAACCCCAGTTTTAAAACTTCAAGTTGTATACGGTTTATATGATTGGGTAGTTATTGTACAGTCAGCGATATAACTATACTAGTATAATACATAGTATTACTGTTATATATATATAGACCAATAGATTGATACGGTTGGGTAGATATTGTGTAATGCATGTATATATATATATATATATAGACCAATAGATTGATATATAGACGTTAAACACCAGGATACTACTACATATTGATATATCTACATGTCGGGTGATGGTGATAGTAAAGGTTATATGAAATAGGGTTTGTCGTCCTATTTTCTGTATGAAGATGGTCAAGCAGTGTGCTATGAGAGAAATGTTATCCGGATAGCGACGCTTCAGCAAATGTTTCCAAGTCCTAAAGTATACACGGGAATCAGTTTTCCATCCCACCCGAATGACTAGACGCTGTCCCTTACCAGGCTAACTGTCCTGAATCACCGACAGGGGGAAACCACACCGGAAAATCCTGGGTAACTTTATCAATAGGAATATCCTGAATGCCATACCCTACATGAATTGAGTCTCAATCAGTGTCAATGTTGATTGAAATGAAATGGGGCTTAACGTCCGACTGTGTCAATGTTAGCCGTTGTGGGTCTGTGGAATATGAAAAAGATATGTAGAAACATATGTAGGATGTGTGAGAAGGGGGTGAGAGAAGGGGGTATGGGAAGGGGGTGTGAGAAGAAGGTGGGGGAAGAAGGTGTGAGAAGGATGTGTAAGATGCGGGTGTGAGAAAGCGGTGTGAGAAGGGATGTGGGAAGGGTGTGTGAGAAGGGGTTGTGGGCAGGAGGAGTGGGGAGGAGGTGTGAGAAAGGGGTGTGAGAAGGGGGTGTGAGAAGGAGGAGTGGGAAGGAGGTGTGAGAAAGGGGTGTGAGAAGGAGGTGTGAGAAGGAGGCGTGATAAGGAGGCGTGACACTATACTCCTCCCAGTGTTTCGTTTGATTAGACCTAATCTCTCTCAACACTGCCGTAATAAAGGCTAATTTTTATTGCCAATTATGACTGGTCAATAGTTCGAATTTATATTAATAATTACAATTCATCCTACTAATGTGATATTTGTCATATCACACATTAATAATTACAATTCATCCTATTAATTTGATATCAGACATTGATATCTGTCATATCAAAGTGTAATAAACTACAATTCTTTTTCTCGGTGACATTGTGTGCTATCATATTTTATTGACATATCTTTCCGTTGGTATTTGTAAGGTTCAAGTCACATGTATCCTATTTGATATTTGTATCAAATATTTGTATTTGATAGTTCAAGTCACCCTGTATCTTATTTAGTGATATTTGTAAGCTTCAAGACACCTGTATGAATTCGTTGATTTGTTTTATGTTCGAGTCACTTGTATCATATTCGTTGATATTTGTAAGGTTCAAGACACATGTATCAATTGAACACCTGTTTTCTCCTCCACTTGTAGATATTCATTCTGTTAAAACCAACCAATACAAGAACTGGTAACACATGGATGTACAGTGTACAGATATAAACAAATGGCGGTGACTATGACGGTAAGACATTTATTTGTAAATAACCTGCACTGTATACCGCAAACTTCCAAAATAACAGCCGGACTAATGATTGCCCACGACAACAAAAGGAAGTAATCCCAGTTTTAAAACTTCAGTTAATAGTTTTGGTTTTTTTTTCGTTTTTTTAAACCAAAATCAAATTATAGACTAGAACTACGATGCAGTGATGACGGGTTTCACCGGTGTCATGGTACCCTTGAAGTAACGTCACTTCAAGTAGATTTCCACATGGACATGGCACACATGTTATCAATGGACGCCACATAACCATTGATAAAATAATTAAATGGTATACAATGAAAAGAAATTTAAAAACATTCAATACACTATGAAAGATATGAAGACGCTAAATATACTGTAAATTTACCATCAAATCGAAATGGCAGAAGTACGAAACCGAAATTAAAAGAACTTAGCTCCACATTGTATCCGCCGCCTTCAGTAGGTTCATCCGTCACATTCATAATAAACGACGGAGAACATGTTCATCTTGTAGAGTAGTAAAACTCATTAAAATTACATTCTTAACATCTAAAAAGCGGAGTACCTGTTCCTGTTGTTAAAATAACACCCTTACCATCTAGATAGCGGGTTACCTGTCCCTGATGTTAAAAGAAAAGTCTTAACATTCTAGATAGCAGAGTACCTGTGTCTGTTGTTAAAGTTACATCCATATGACGTAGTGCATGTTGTACACTCAATCATTGATATTATCTATGGTAAGTAAATTTTATGTATAAAAACGCCCACGTTGGGCAGCATACACTTACAAATATTACATTAATACAGTACAACAAATATACAGGTAACAAATAAACGAACATATATTATATAAAGCTAGTTCCAAGTAGAAATCGATTAAATATCAAGGGGGATAATAGGCCTGTGCTTCCTTTAGGACTCTTTTGTTTCAGAGTCAGTAATGTTAACTTTGTAAATAAAGCAGATGGTAGCTGATCAAAGCTTCTGGTTTTCATAGATGTTAAGTTGCTGATAAGTGTGCTGGTTCTGGTCTTTGTTTTGTGCATCCAGACCTTTATATGGTGAAGTTGACGTACTGAGTTGTTGATAAGTGTCTGGTTGTTCTTCCTTACTCCGAGCATCCAGTCCTTCATATAGTGTTGTTGACGTATTGAGTTGTTCCTTGCTCCGTGCATCCAGTCCGTTATATGTCGATGACGATGACGGTGAATTGACGTATTGGGGGTTGGTAATATCGCTGTTGTCCAAGTTGGTTGTATTATAGTAGGCTGGTGTGGAATCTGCACGTGCTGTTGTATCATTAGAGGAATTAATTTCATCATAAACAGGTTGATTAGATGAAAGGGAGGTAACTCCAAGTCCATCGTATGTATTATCATCATCTCTTGATGCTGTAACATAATATTTATCCATTATAATATCTGTATCAACACAGTATTGGATTAGTTTTATTTATCCATTATAATACTTGTATCAACACAGTACTGATTTATCTTTATTTAAGTTCCTTCCAACATAATAAATTTAAATATTCTCCATTAAAAAGAGGAAGATGGTTTCTAATCTAGTGTAACCGGTGCCATTAACACACGGCGGGTGAATACACGAAATGTTGTTGGAACGAAGGTCCTTACAGATCGCAACGAAGGACGGCCGGACCCAATCATTATTTAGAGTTGCCTTACCCTTTCTACGGTACACCAATAACAACCACGATACAAATAATACTTCTATAACTTACCATTTCTACGGTATATCACCACAACAACCACTATACTAATAACCACCAATATACCAATAATACTACCAACTATAGTAGGTATGTTATTACTTTCCAACTGGCCAGGTGGCTTTGGTGGCTCTAAATAAAACAAAACGTACATGATCAAAGTAACCACATGGACAGGGTTGTGTTAAAAAGAATATGACATATCTGTGATAACAATGGATAGGTTAATGTCTTCTAATAAAATTTAAAAATGAAGACACCCCTATAATCCAGTTCTGATGTTAAGTTACCAGTGATATATTAGAATTGTCTTTACCTCCATCAATAACTGTAATAGTGAAGTTCTGAACACCAATATCATTGTCTACAGATACTATATAATCACCAAATAGAGTAGAGTTTAGACTTATCTCTACTGTTGATTTATAGTTTATAGTTGATAGTTGTTGTGTTATAGCTGTATATATTATCTGTCTGGTAGGTGTATGGTACCAGGTGAAGGTTGGTCGAGGGTAGGCGATTATATCAAGTTGTAGATTTATTGTAGCATTTATTCTATTAGTGATGTTTCTCTTGGTTACTATGTTTTCTCTTGGAGAACCTAGAATACAGAAATACGATTATATCAACTTGTAGATTTATTGGTGTTTCTATTCTATTGATAATGTTTCTTTGGTTTCTATCTCGTGGACAGCCTTTATAGACACATATAGGGGCATTGGTGATAGCGGAACAGCGATGCGTTAAGCACCTTTCAAATCTGGATACAAGCACTAAAACTTGCGCGATGGTCCATTAGGGGTCATTTATTAAGAAAATCCTCCTAGCCACTTGGATTTTCAAAATGGCTGCCAAGCCTTTTACGCAAAATGTAAATTGTGCAAAGTTTGCAGACCCGTTAGAGACATCAATTATTGTCCAATTTAGATGAAACTTATAAGTATAATGGTCGATAAAATAAGAGAATGTAATGTGACTTTATCCCCAAAAATTACATTTCGTTGCCTGAAAGTCGATCATCTTGAAAATTGGCAGCTATCTTGGATTGAGTAATTGGCTTGTTCAAACGAATAGTCCTCAAGAAGTATTTGTGCTAAATTGGATTCTTGTGTCCACATTTCAATAATTACCATGTTTTTATGTAGTTAGTTGCCGGATTGTCCAAAAGGAGTGGTCATACTATGCCATGTGTACACCAACTGTTATTGATAACATCTGTCAAACAAACGTTGGATTTGGAATTCAGATGTAGATAATTATATATTTGCCCATGTATAGCTAACCCAGACCTCTGACCGACGATGGCAGAAAAGTTACACTGCTTAGGGTTATTAGTACTATGGAAGCCTATAACTACCATTCATAATTCTACTTTTCGCCCCTTCAAAACACGAAAGTCGAAAAGTAGAAGTTACGACAAAATGTGAGGCGACAGCTCGCTATACAAGCCAAAATCGACTCGAAAATCGGAAATTAAGAAATAA
This sequence comes from Patella vulgata, assembly GCF_932274485.2. NCBI lineage: Eukaryota > Metazoa > Mollusca > Gastropoda > Patellidae > Patella > Patella vulgata. Next base: position 973,739 of record NC_065886.2, on the reverse strand, counting down.
TACAGTGCGATAATAGCGCCCCTCGTTTTTTCCTAATTTCTTATTTTCGACTTGCATATTGGCTGGTGTACCGTCTTGTCGATTTTTGACTTAGTCATATTTTTGTATTTATTGATGTCAGTAAGAAGGCGTCAACACGCATACCAAGCCATAATGCAACTTGAAAAGTAGAAATTAAGAAATAAACACACGCGCTATTAGCGACGTATCATTTTGGCTATTCGAGTTTAGCTTCGAAAGTCGTTGTAGTTGCTACAATTCAGGTCACATTTGAATACATGCAATTCGCGTTAACAAAATAGTCTATATGATAAAGTTTAGTATTGATGGTGATAAGCGACCTATGATTTTGGCTTACTGTCGTGCTGTCGACGTTTCGCCTCGGAAGTTGATGTAGTCTCTACTTTCAAGGTCACATTTGAATACGCGCATTGATAATTGGATTTCATTTACTGTGGCTTCATCGGCATATAAAATATACAGGTTTTCCAGATTGGATATTATTATTTTATTTCAAATTATATTATCACCATGGGTAGGAAACGTAAGAACGAGTCGAATAGCGACGTTACAGTTCCACCGCCAAAATGCTCTTAAGTGAACGACGAGTGTAATTGTAAGCATTTCTTACAAATAAAATTTAAATTTCTATCAGGATTCAGATTCTGGATATTACGGTACCTGCAATTAAGAATAGGCCTATTGTCAAGCAAAACGTAAATTTCTAGACATCGGGGAAAACGGAAATCCTTGGATGAGACTGGCGTTTAGAGGCTGAATATATATTGTTCAGTAGATGTGGAAATAAATAAAGACACCAAAAATATTTCTGAGAGAGGGAGGCGGGGGGGGGGGAAATCGAAACCACGCCAGTTAAATCAATGATAAATCTTGTGATTTCACCACTAACCCCCATGTAAAACGGATTTTATAAGATGTATATTGTATATATACCGATACGGGATAATTGTTTTATAATAGGCCTACATAATAAATTAAATTGTTGTAAGTTTCGGGGAGGGGGTATCAGACATTTTGAAGGAAAAAAATGAACGCCAATGTGATCCCTGATTGCACGTATTCAAATGCGATCTGGCAAATTGAGACTACAACCAGTTCCTAGGCGAAACTCGAAAAGTCGCCAGTATGACAGCAAGCCAAATTGATAGGTCGCTAATAGCGAGTGTGTTTATTTCCTAATTTCTACTTTTCGAGTTCCATTATGGCTTGGTATGCGTTCTGGCGCCGTCTTACTGACATCAATAAATACAAAAATATGACTAAGTCAAAACTCGACAAGACGGTACACAAGCAAAATGAAAGTCGAAAATAAGAAATTAGGAAAAAACAAGGGGCGCTTTTATCGCGGTGTAATATTTCTTAATTTCCCATTTTTGAGTCGATGTTGGCTTGTATAGCGTGCTGTCGCCTCACATTTGTCGAAACTTCTACTTTTCGACTTTCGCGTTTTGAAGGGGCGAAAAATTACGAATGGTAGTTATAGGCTTCTATATAGTACATAGTGAATGCAACACTGTACTGGTTTAAAATCCTTGTATAGAGGAGAAAAGATTTCGCCAGATTTTTATTATTTAATGGTATAAAATATCGTGTTGTACTTACATCTAACATAGAGTGGAATAGTTTTAGATACAGGTTGACCAATATAATTACTAGCTGTACAGATATAGTTATCTGTATGTTGACAACTAGCTTTAGATATGGTATATGGACTAAGACTAGTAATTATTTCCCCTTATTTCATGATGGACGAATGTAGTGCGAGTTATAAATAGACAATTTTTCCCTTAATTTTTTTCTCCCCTCTTCCTTCATTTTTGGGTTGACTTTTTGGTCTAGAATTGGAGAAAAGGGATCAAATTTGCAATTTCATAGCAGTTTTGGGTAATACTGATGATATTACAGCGGAGGGATAGGGGGTGTAAAGTGTCTTTCTGCAGAGCAGTCATTGTGTCGGAAGTGAGATTTTCACCCCAGTCAACTTCAAATCCGTGTAGCAAAAAATCTAAATGGTCAACCCCCTACAAAATTATGATGAGGAGATTGCCAAATGTTGTCCCCATTGTGCCTATAAAGATTGGAACCAACGGAATGTTGAGAAAAAAGCTACAGCCTGTGATGTTACAGCCATTTAACATTGAAGTCAATGGGCAAATAATTGCTAGTCTGAGTCCATATTGACTACCAGAATAGAGTTGTTCCCCTTGTTGTGATCTAGACCAGGATATATCTGAAGATGGAAGACTGTCAACAGAACAGTTGAAGGTTACAGTAGAATCTTCATCTGTCATGTTGTTGGTAGAATATGATGTTAGACTTGTGATGGTTGGTGGATCTGGTTTTATAAACAGAACATAAAATCATTTGGTTTCAGTTATTGTGCATGGGAATTGAGATGGTCACAACCAAATGATGAGCATGCCAATAGACCGTGGTCGTTTTTGGTGTGATTTTAGACAAGGTTTGTGTACAGACATTCCAAGCCCCAATATGAAAATCAGGAAATGTTATTCCATGATGAACGTGTTATTCTCGGTCACTTACTACAATATAATCTGATAGTGTGTGTGTTTGGGACCTCAGAGACACATGATCAGCCGTGACAATGACATAGGATAGTAAATCTAAAATAATTTGTTTAGATTGAAGTTGAGGAAGATCATTGATCACAAAAATGAAAACAAGTAGGCTGTAATATTTATACGCAGTAATTCGCCTTGATAATTTAGAGGGGGTTTATTGTTCATTCGACCACACTTTTCGACCTATCAGAATCGAGGAAATTTCTAATAGATAAGGTAACGGGGATATTCTGAACATTTCAGTCAAATTACCGCACTCGAGGTTGAGAATGCCGTTGTGGCGAAAATAAAACAAAAGTCTCGGTTATCCATTTTTGCGTTTAATCATCAACGGCTGATGAACAGTTGATCGGGTTCAAATCTAATGAACATCGAAAGCATGAGATGGCATCGAGAGTTAATTATCGTCTTATCATGTCAATAAATGTTTAATTAATAGTTTATGAAACATTTCAGGCCTAAAGAAAGACCCACAATAGGCAGATTTAGCTTAAGCATAATGTTTAATAGTATTTAGCGTAATATCCCTTCAAACTATGTAAATTTACATATGCCAGAATATAATTTACATTTCTGAAAAATGTAAATGAAATTTCTTTTCTATCGTATTCAGTGTGATATCTGTATGCTTGCTAGATTCCTCTTTATTGTATGGTGACTTCTTGTCTGCCAGGTTGATTTCATATCATGTCGTCGTAATGTTCCAGAAACGTTTTTGGAGAAATGTTTTTGGAGAAATACTTTGCAAGATTTGTATTTGGAAATTTATTGTACGAGATTTGTTTTTCGTTGTATGTCTATGATAAAATGTAAATGTAGTCTATTGTTTTTTGATTTTCTAAAATAAATTTTATCTTTATAAAACCAACCTGATATGTCTGATTTTGAGATACAAATGTTAATTTTAATATACAAATGTTGAATTACCACAACAAATGAAGAAATAAGAATTAAGGACGCAAATTATTTCAGTGACAGCAACTATGTCAATCAATGGGACGGTTAATCAGCTCGATAATAATAATCAACTTACAATAAACAGGAAGAGTTACAGGTGGACTGGTGCCAATATTAAAGATATCTCCACAGGTCCAGTTACCAGTACAGGTGTTGGACTAGGTAAACAAGTTAATACATGTCTACAGACTGACATGGTGTCTTTGTTGTTAAACTGGATCACATCAGCGGGTAACAAATTACCACCAGATATCAGACATGTAAATCTATAATCATCTCCTCTAATACCATATGATGCTGATCCTGATAAACTGTATGTTTAATAATAATAATAATAATAATAATCATTTTGTATAGCGCTGAGTGCTCCAGCTAACAGCTGCTCCGCGGCGCTTTTCACAATTAAAATATTACATATAATATAAAACAAATAGTTCTAAAACATTAAAATGTCAACATGTTCATAGTTTAAAAGCACGTTTAAAAAGTTCGGTTTTAAGATTTTTTTTTTAAAAACAGCAACGTTAGTAGAGTCTTTTACATGTCTAGGTAATTCATTCCACACGTTAGCAGAGGCGTAAACAAAAGCTCGTTCACCAGTTTTAGTTTTTACTGTAGGAACATGAAGTAAGTTTTTATCAGCAGAGCGTAGGTTCCTGCTTGGTTTATACGGGGTTAAAAGTTCATTAAGATATTGTGGGGAACAGTTATTATTTAGACAATTAAAAGTTAAAAGACCGATCTTAAAATTAATTCGTTGATAAACTGGTAGCCAATGAAGATTTTGGAGTACTGGAGTAATGTGTTCAGATTGTTTAGTTAGAGAAACGATACGTGCAGCTTTGTTCTGAATTTTCTGGAGTCTGTTTATATCTGATGCTGGTAATTGGTATAGAAGCGAATTGCAGTAATCTAGTTTGGAAAGAACGAAAGCGTTAGTTAACATTTTAGCGATATTTGACGTTATAAATGGTCGAAGTTTACCAAACTAGATTACTGCAATTCGCTTCTATAAACAATCTGAACACATTACTCCAGTACTCCAAAATCTTCATTGGCTACCAGTTTATCAACGAATTAATTTTAAGATCGGTCTTTTAACTTTTAATTGTCTAAATAATAACTGTTCCCCACAATATCTTAATGAACTTTTAACCCCGTATAAACCAAGCAGGAACCTACGCTCTGCTGATAAAAACTTACTTCATGTTCCTACAGTAAAAACTAAAACTGGTGAACGGGCTTTTGTTTACGCCTCTGCTAACGTGTGGAATGAATTACCTAGACATGTAAAAGACTCTACTAACGTTGCTGTTTTTAAAAAAAAATCTTAAAACCGAATTTTTTAAACGTGCTTTTAAACTATGAACATGTTGACATTTTAATGTTTTAGAACTATTTGTTTTATATTATATGTAATATTTTAATTGTGAAAAGCGCCGCGGAGCAGCTGTTAGCTGGAGCACTCAGCGCTATACAAAATGATTATTATTATTATTATTATTATTAAACATACAGTTTATCAGGATCAGCATCATATGGTATTAGCGGAGATGATTATAGATTTACATGTCTGATATCTGGTGGTAATTTGTTACCCGCTGATGTGATCCAGTTTAACAACAAAGACACCATGTCAGTCTGTAGACATGTATTAACTTGTTTACCTAGTCCAACACCTGTACTGGTAACTGGACCTGTGGAGATAGCTTTAATATTGGCACCAGTCCACCTGTAACTCTTCCTGTTTATTGTAAGTTGATTATTATTATCGAGCTGATTAACCGTCCCATTGACATAGTTGCTGTCACTGAAATAATTTGCGTCCTTAATTCTTATTTCTTCATTTGTTGTGGTAATTCAACATTTGTATATTAAAATTAACATTTGTATCTCAAAATCAGACATATCAGGTTGGTTTTATAAAGATAAAATTTATTTTAGAAAATCAAAAAACAATAGACTACATTTACATTTTATCATAGACATACAACGAAAAACAAATCTCGTGCAATAAATTTCCAAATACAAATCTTGCAAAGTATTTCTCCAAAAACATTTCTCCAAAAACATTTATGGAAAATTACGACGACATGATATGAAATCAACCTGGCAGACAAGAAGTCACCATACAATAAAGAGGAATCTAGCAAGCATACAGATATCACACTGAATACGATAGAAAAGAAATTTCATTTACATTTTTCAGAAATGTAAATTATATTCTGGCATATGTAAATTTACATAGTTTGAAGAAGAACGTATGGTATAGACTCGAGCGACAAGAAACGAGTCTATAGTTACCTCACATCAAGGCACAAGTAATTTTAACTAAAATCTATTAAAATTAAATTTTAAGTTACAATCGATCTTCGTGAAACGCATAAATTTAAAATTTCACTTTGATTTTAAAATCTATGTTAGTGATTTTAGCTTCAGTTTTTGTGAAACCCCTGCTCTCCCTGAGGTCATCGCTAGTCCCCCGCTACGACCACAGGAACGGGTGAGAGGTGCGAAAGTGCGATGGCGCACAACATCAATTTCAAAGACAAAATAGAGCATGATAGCCTACGTGGACTTCGTCTGGGGCCTATTTTACTAAAATAAAATTCAAATTTTAGTAATTGATTGGATAATAGATAATATTAGATTTATTTTAGTGCTTAGCCAATCAAAATTGAAGTATCTACAATTATGTTGACGTGAGATAACTACAGACTCGTTTCTTGTCGTTCGGGTCTATACGTTCTTCATAGATCCCACACATGATAATCGAGATACTACTGCAACAATGGGCCACAAAATGTTTCTGGTCGCTCTAGTCTAATGATAGCTGTATACTGGGTCTGGATACTCAAGACACTATTGCGACGATGGGCCACGTCGGGAATTATTTTTTATCTTTTCTTTTTCAATTTTTTTTTTTTTTTTCATTTAATTTTTTTTTTTAATATTATTTCTTTTTTATTTTTTTTAAAATATATTTTATTATTTTTTTTATATATATATAGATTTTTTTTTTTCATTTTAAAAAGATTTATTTTTTTTAAATTTTAAAAAGATTTTTTTTTTTTAATTTTTAAAAAGATTTTTTTTTTTAAATTTTAAAAGATTATTTTTTTTTATTTTGTAAAAAAAAAATGTTTCTTTTTTTTTGTACTAATATTTTTATTATTTTAAATGAAATACCAAAAATAACCCAAAAAACGCTATTGCGACCATGGGCCACCATAGTTAACTGTTTATATTATTGTGTACATGCAGTCAGTAACATATTTATAATATCATAATACATCAATCAACTATACATTTCACTGAAGGTTTGTAAGGAAACATGATCATCGTATAAGAACGACTAATATATTGGTATGGTTGGGTAGATATTGTGTAATACATGTACAAGTATATATACATGTGTGTTATCTGGTAGATACGTGCAGTCAGTAATATAAATATAATATAATAATACACCAATCTACTGGTCTACTGTTATATATATAGACCAATATATTGATATGGTTGGGTAGATATTGTGTAATTTATTGTATACATATAGTATTGTATGGTAGATATAGTATACATATCTATATGTCGGGGGGGGGGGGGGGTAGTAGAGGTGATGATGATGTGAAATGGGATTTAACGTCCTATTTTCTGTATGAAGATGTGCTAAGAGGGAATTATTATCGGGATCGTTAAGGCAAATATTTCGAATTCCACCTGTCAAGGGATCTTTAACGTGCACGCAAAAGTGCACACGGGACTTCGAACAATTACCCCACCGGAACGACTAGACGCTGTCAGCCCCTCTGTCCTGAAGCACTGGCAAGAGAAAACCACGCCGCAAAATCCCGAGTAGCGTTCTCTACAGGAATAACCCTAGACATTAGAATACGCCCTAGGTCACGCTAAAAATCTCAAAACATTTGGGATACAAAAAACAATATGTCGAAACATCTATTCAAAATTAGGGGGGGGGGGGGGTATACATCCCATCGCCATGCCACGAGGCTGTGGGGTAGGATTAATTTTCGGGTAATCCATTTCTTCCCCTGTACGCGTACTGTATTCAGTGGAACAGATTGTTGAAGGGGGACATAAAATGCCGGAAGTGTATGCATGTTTATTCTTTTCTGTCAGACCAACACCATGAAATAATTCATCAACAAAGGCATGGAGTGGTGAAGATGGGTTGAAAGGCATGTCCTGGCGAGGATGGGTTGAAAGGAATGGCATGGCGTGGATGGGTTGAAAATGAAATGGGGTTTAACGTCCTACTGTTCTGCTCCTATACTGGGCTAATAAGGACGGGCCTACGCCATACAGTGTGCTATGAGGGCAATTTTGCCCGGGTAGCGGAACCATCACCTACTCTTATATCGAATTCCAACTGCCAGGTGATCTTTCAAGTGCATTTCAATGTATAAACGGGACCTCGGTTTTTCGTGTCATCCGAAGGACTAGGCAGCTGTCCTTGTCAGGTCCTCTGTTCTGCACCACTGACAAGGGGAAACCACGTCGGAAAATCTGGAAGAACTTTCACGGTCAATGCAGGGATAGAACATCAGACCTCCAGACTAGCGGGCCAACGTCTTAACCACCTAGCCACCGTGGCTCCAGGAAGGGTTGAAAGGCATGGCGTGGCGAGAATAGGGGAAACCACGTCGGAAAATCTGGAAGAACTTTCACGGTCAATGCAGGGATAGAACATCAGACCTCCAGACTAGCGGGCCAACGTCTTAACCACCTAGCCACCGTGGCTCCAGGAAGGGTTGAAAGGCATGGCGTGGCGAGAATAGGTTGAATGGCATGGCGTTGCGGGGATGGGTTGAAAGGTATGGCGTGGCGAGGTCGTTTATTTATATTTAATATAATTATATCTGAATGTGATCTTGCAGACTGCTGTTATTTATTTCGCCTGAACTGTGTTTTGTAGCATTTGTGACAACAATCGGCTTTAATATAAAAACAATGACAGTACATTAAAAGTAATCATGGAAATCGAATTCAAACTGTAATAATTGAGAAACAGTCAATTTAATATATTATAATTAACCAACAAGATTAAATGTCTTGCTTGTTATTTCAAAAATAGTTAATTACAGAATACATGGAAACAATCGAAATATGTAACCTTTTCTGACGGTGTCTGCTAAATGACGTCATAAATTATAGAATACATGAAAACAATCGACATATGTGACCATTCCTGGCGGCGTCTGGTAAATGACGCCATAAGGGCGATGATTCAGATAAACGCTAAGACGGATAGAGTTAATATTTTAGGAATAAAAAAATATTGCGCAAAAATTCAGAGAAGGAAATGCTAAGACGTTTACAATTAACAATTTAAAAAAAACTATCATTGCACAAAAATATAATCATCTATATATTGGCCAGAAATGTCAAATTTATGTTAAAAACGTATTTTTGCTCCATCCTTAGCAGTGTGTTTGAAATAAAGAAACCAATTAAACCGTTTCTGTGTATTACCCTATTGGCTTTCAATAAATCAGTAGAACAGAAATATTACTGTCTTTACCATCAATACATTATTAATATAATATAAATATAACAACTTACAATAAACAAGAAGATTAACAGGTGGACTACTGACACCACTCCCTTCTCTACAGATTAATATAAATAAATCAACTTACAATAAACCAGAAGAGTTACAGGTGGACTGGTGATTCTGTTAAAGTTATCTCCACAGGTCCAGGTTCCAGCATCAGTTGATGTAACATTAGTTATATTAAGATACAGTCGTTTGTTGTTATCATTGATACAACCACATGTATATCTGGTATCAGATGATAGACTAGGATTACAATTAAATGTTTGTTGACAGACTTGTTTAATGCCATTGTTAAACACGAAAGTATCACTGGGTATAAAAGTACCATCAGATATCTGGCATGTAAATTTATAATCCCCCCCTCTAATACCATGTGGTGCTGATCCTGATAAACTGTATGTTTGACCTGTAATAGAAGTAAGAGGCATGTAAATCTATAATCTTTTCCTCTAATCCCATATGATGCTGATCCTGATAAACTATATGTTTGACCTAGAAAAGACCAAGATGTACACATGACTGACATTTCCCAAACCCTCAGTTTGATTATGTGTATAAAATAAATGTATATACAATTATAAACCATCAGTTTTCTTATGTGTACAAAAATATATATATACAATTACAAACGCTGAACAATAATGCAGACTGGATTTCAAACCGACGTTAATCTATTCTCGTAAAATCAAGAGAAAACTAAGGAAATAAAATTTCGCCAAGGTCTCATACTGTTGCCAAAATTCGATCACGTCTTTCACAGATTAACGTCCGTGTTGCCGAATTGGAATTCCTCGAAATCCACGAGATGTGCAGACTGGAGCCCAATCAAAAACTATTCAATTGTGTCCATAAATCCCGCCTTCATTAGCGCAGTAGGAGCATATCAGTGGGACGTTAAACTGGATTTTGTGACCCCCGGAGTTTCAAACTACAAATGAGATTTTAGTAAGTGTACATTAGTTTTAAGAGTAATTAGTTTTGACCATTTGAAACATGTCTCCATGATGCAGGAAGGAACCATAGGGTATTTTAGATAATAGAAAATGGCTGTGCCTGTTAACAACGCGGCATACGTGCACAACAAACTATCAAGACGTTTCGTTTGGTTTTGTGCCCATTTGTTGCAACCTACACCCCCTATTTACGATTTAGTTTCGTGTATCTATCTACAGGTAACATAGTCATATTTACCCTTATTCTCCCCCAATCTTAATCATATCAGGTTTATATTTGTAGTATGTAGATAGTGTATGATATAACAGAGTAGATACAATATATATGTTATATAACCGAGTAGACAATAAACTATATGTTAATAAATATAAAACAGTTGCTACGTTACCTTGTATATATCTAATATTTACAGCCAGTACCATAACTATAATATTATAATACGTGTATCTATCCATGGTCGCAATTTAATGTTCTACATGTACATATAAACCAGGAAGGTTTTAAATGGGGTGGTTAACTGTTTATATTATTGTGTACATGCAGTCAGTAACATATTTATAATATCATAATACATGAATCAACTATACATTTCACTGAAGGTTTGTAAGGAAACATGATCATCGTATAAGAACGACTAATATATTGATATGGTTGGGTAGATATTGTGTAATACATGTACAAGTATATATACATGTGTGTTATCTGGTAGATACGTGCAGTCAGTAATATAAATATAATATAATAATACACCAATCTACTGGTCTACTGTTATATATATAGACCAATATATTGATATGGTTGGTTAAATATTGTGTAATTTATTGTATACATATAGTATTGTATGGTAGATATAGTATACATATCTATATGTCGGGGGGGGGGGGGTAGTAGAGGTGATGATGATTATCGGGATCGTTAAGGCAAATATTTCGAATTCCACCTGTCAAGGGATCTTTAACGTGCACGCAAAAGTGCACACGGGACTTCGAACAATTACCCCACCGGAACGACTAGACGCTGTCAGCCCCTCTGTCCTGAAGCACTGGCAAGAGAAAACCACGCCGCAAAATCCCGAGTAGCGTTCTCTACAGGAATAACCCTAGACATTAGAATACGCCCTAGGTCACGCTAAAAATCTCAAAACATTTGGGATACAAAAAACAATATGTCGAAACATCTATTCAAAATTAGGGGGGGGGGGGGTATACATCCCATCGCCATGCCAGGAGACTGTGGGGTAGGATTAATTTTCGGGTAATCCATTTCTTCCCCTGTACGCGTACTGTATTCAGTGGAACAGATTGTTGAAGGGGGACATAAAATGCCGGAAGTGTATGCATGTTTATTCTTTTCTGTCAGACCAACACCATGAAATAATTCATCAACAAAGGCATGGAGTGGTGAAGATGGGTTGAAAGGCATGTCCTGACGAGGATGGGTTGAAAGGAATGGCATGGCGTGGATGGGTTGAAAATGAAATGGGGTTTAACGTCCTACTGTTCTACTCCTATACTGGGCTAATAAGGACGGGCCTACGCCATACAGTGTGCTATGAGGGCAATTTTGCCCGGGTAGCGGCACTATCACCTACTCTTATATCGAATTCCAACTGCCAGGTGATCTTTCAAGTGCATTTCAATGTATAAACGGGACCTCGGTTTTTCGTGTCATCCGAAGGACTAGGCAGCTGTCCTTGTCAGGTCCTCTGTTCTGCACCACTGACAAGGGGAAACCACGTCGGAAAATCTGGAAGAACTTTCACGGTCAATGCAGGGATAGAACATCAGACCTCCAGACTAGCGGGCCAACGTCTTAACCACCTAGCCACCGTGGCTCCAGGATGGGTTGAAAGGCATGACGTGGCGAGAATAGGTTGAATGGCATGGCGTTGCGGGGATGGGTTGAAAGGTATGGCGTGGCGAGGGTGACTTGAAAGGCATGGTGTGGCGAGGATGGGTTGAAAGGCATGGCGTGGCGAGGATGAGTTGAAAAGCATGGTGTGGCGAGGATGGATTGAAAGGCATGGCGTGGCGAGGATGGGTTGAAAGGCATGGCGTGGCGAGGATGGGTTGAAAGGCATGGCGTGGCGAGGATGAGTTGAAAAGCATGGCGTGGCGAGGATGGGTTGAAAGGCATGGCGTGGCGAGGATGGTTTGAAAAGCATGGCGTGGCGAGGGTGGGTTGAAATACTGCAGGGGCGTGGTGACACGTAATTTTGTATGGGCAATGGAATGGTATCCCCGAGGGGGCACAAAAACCCATGGTATGCATCGTTAGGGGTAGGGAGTCTCGCCCCGGAGCCTTTCGAACACGCTAGAGTCTGAACAGATAAGGCAATTGTGTGCCAACCACGTGATTTATTTATTTGAGAGGCTTCGTCAAAACATTATTCATGTCACGTGATGGGTGACACGATGGTAAGATGTTGAAGGGAGATAAAGGCAGAGCGTGGAGAAATTTTTTCAAAAATAACATCAAGCTATGACTAAGTATATGTCTAAAGTCTGTTACGTCCATGTTCGTAGGCGAGATATCAAATAACTGGTCTGATTCCGAATTTTAACTCAGGGGCAAATAACTCGTCTGAAACCGATTCCCTTGCAGTAGATATATTGGCCCTGCTTGATTTATCCATACCGGCGCATACCGGCTGACCACAGTTCGGCAGTTTCCCCGTCAAGGTCACTTGATTTAACCGCAAGCCGACAAAAATTCGACCGCGGCGTACGCCGAATGCGCCGCTTTGTCGGCAGCGGCGATCACCGGCGCAAGATGGTGAACGTGTCAACGAGATAAAATTCACGTTAGTTAGGAATGCCATTAAACACGAATATTAAAGCGTTTACATTAAACCAAATGCTTTAAAGTTGAATTAGGGCCTCGTAAAACCAGATGTTCATATGTCATTTATTTTTTTTTTTTTCGGTAATACTACAAATAATTTTCTGTATTATTTTGCGGTCACGTACTTATAGTTATGCTTTCATGAATACTGTTTTTACACGCCCACATTGAAATGTGGTCGTATATTGTCGTCCGCCCGTCCATCCATCGGTCCGATGTCCACAATTGTTTGTGGACGCTCTAGAGGCCAAAGCTAACATCCGATTGGCTTTAATTTTATACAGTGTTTAAGGTCCTGAGACGAAGAATTCTGTTGATTTTCAGCGAAAATTACCGCCAGCGTTATGGCCAAATTTATCATCCGATTGACTTCAGATTGATACACAGAGTTTAAGGTCTTGAGACGAACAAGTATATTTTTCAATGAATTTTGATAACTGAACAGCTAAATCCATGATATTAAATGTTTCGTATTCTAAACGTTAACATGTGACAGAACTTGATAATTACTTAATGAGTTGTTACTTTTAATCAGATTTTATTGTATTATAAATGTTTCATTACCGAAAAAATTAAAAATATGCGACAACTCTTGTTGACTGCACGGACCCTTTAGCTGGTGTGGGCGTATGTTTCGTTGCCTGGCAGCCTATCGTTATTAAAACATGTCATGTTACCGGTTTAATATTATAATATTATCCGACGCCAACTTTTTTTATCTGCCGGGTCACTTGATTTGCTCTGAAACGGTAACCTGACCGGCGTACGCCTTGTACAAACCGGCTCGCCTATCGGCGGACAAATCAAGCAAGCCCAATCATACCAAGGAAAGACACATTGGATTAAAATAGGTGGGGTCAAAGTTCACTACGCCAGATTCCGTCAACCATGCATTACTCACTAATTTTCGCTAGGTAGACAATCGGGTCTACGATGACGTTTTAAAATTATCCACGTGACCCTCCTTAAGTTGGTAATCATTCAAATCATTGACAAATTTTTGTGTTGCAAACAAAACAACGCACGGACTGTTTGAGTTTGAGAGACAAATATATCAACTGAAGACATTGGAGATGAAAGTATGCAGATAATTAAACCGTTGAGCGATATGATATGTTGATAATTTACGATATTTATCGATGAATGAACCTATAAAAATATTATAAATTATAATTGCTTTCACCGCCTTGTACGAAATGATCTATCCCGAGACACGTGACGTATTGACTTCCAGTTTTGTATTTCTCGATGTCAAAATTCGTGACGATTTCAATTTCACAAAAAAGAACTTTTTTATTTGTTGGGATATATAATTGTACAGTGGATATTATTTATCCTGAGTTGATTTCAAACACATAGACACGTTTTTGATAACCATAATTAAGTAGTTTCTTCATAATCGAAGAAATCTGTTTAAAATTGACGACGCTTCAGACAGTAGAAACCTCTTTAGAATTGATAACGTTTATCCATTCAGTCACGGAAGTCAACAAACATAGACCAGATTAACCAGACATTCTGATTATAATAATTGTATGAGTAGGAGTTGAGATCCTGTCTCGATTAAACATAGACCCGATTAACCAGATTTTCTGATTATAATAACCGTATGAGTAGGAGTTGAGGGTTTTAATATCCTGTCTCGATTATTGTTTTTTGAATATAGATGACTAGACACCGCCCCCGATATTTGATCGAGACAGTTCCCCCGGATTTATCAGCTAGGTTATCCTTTGTCAGTGATGAAGGACGGTGTCTAGTCGTTCCAGTGTTACGAAAGATCAATGACATGCATGTAAATGAACCCTTGACAGTTGGAATTCGAACTAAAGAGTAGGACGTATGTAATGCCGTCAAGGGGTTAAGTGAGAAGGACGTAATGACGTGCTTTGTGTCATGGTTTTGAGCTTTTGCGCCCTCTCACTAATGACAAATATAACGCGATTACAATGCGGATTTCAACATTATAATTTTTAACCAGTATGAAACATATACCCTGGGTCAGATATACTACAAAACAACTCTAGCATGTTCCACACAGCCCAATATTACTTTGTACCACTGGGAAGGACCTCTCTCCCTTCCTCGCACACACATATAAATATTGTCTTTTGGGGACCCTAATGCCGCTGTCCGGACAACATTGTAGGGCATATGCCCGTCTTCATTAGCCCAGCAGAAAAGTAGGACGTTAAACCCCAATTAATGTAAATATACAATGTAATTCTTATAGACCAATAAACGAATATAAAATAATATAATTTATTAACAGAAACAAAAGAAAATAGGAATCGGGTTAAATTATATTATGTATATTATTTAAGACCAATAAATGAATATAAAATTAATCAATTATAAAGAAAAGAAAAAAACAACAAATATAAATCGGGTTAAAAGATATACAAAGATCAAGTAAAATAGCATAGTGATATAAATATATTCCTGTATATGGATCAAGTGAAATAACATAGTGATATAAATATATTCCTGTATATGGATCAAGTAAAATAGCATAGTGATATAAATATATTCCTGTATCGAGCTGATTAACATAGTGATATAAATATATTCCTGTATATGGATCAAGTAAAATAGCATAGTGATATAAATATATTCCTGTATCGAGCTGATTAACATAGTGATATAAATATATTCCTGTATCGAGCTGATTAACATAGTGATATAAATATATTCCTGTATCGAGATGATTAACCATATCGACGATAGCCTACTGTTGGATTATCATGATACTTATATTGTGTTCCTGTATCTACTGTCGGTAATACTCATGAATTGTTATGATGATTAATTATGCATACACATGTATACTGAATCCATGGATGAACATGATAAATACTATTACATTCATGAATTGTCATGATATTAATTATATTACATCCATGGATGAAAAGAATATATCCAATTGAATTCGTGAATTTATTGATATTTCACTTGAACCATGTTTAATTTTAGTGGATTTAATTTCAATATTTTTATATATTTTGGACAATATCGCTGTTGGTGTACTTCTGTCTGATATCAGTAAAATTGAAATCATCCCTATAAGGCCGTACTGGAACTGGTGGTCTTTGAAGATTTTGATGTTGTACTCCTGGTTTTGCAGGACCAGCAAAGTTGTTTCCAGTAATCTCTGACTTTTTTATCTCTGGCAGTGAATAAGATAAATATAAGGAAACCCTGGAGAGAGTTGAGTACTGTGAAGATATACTGAAACACCAGACGAGCATCTGATATGGCGAGAAATCCAAATACCCAGGTTAATCCTAAAATATAACAGATAGGAATATAGTTGTTGTTGTTCAATGGAAGTAGTTTAAATGTAGAAACTCTACAGGCACATACAACAATCGATGGACCTGGTTAAACACATTCGAGGTTTTTGAGACAATTTATTTATCTTCATCAAGGTCATGAGACGTATGTTACTTTACCTTCTCAGATGAACAACAGGTGTAGTGAACATGCTTATTAAAGTATGTTACTTTACCTTCACAGATAAACAACAGTAAAACATGAGGATTGGTGGACGCAGTAACATGTTTTATGGATTGGAACAAGACAATATTTTAAACCTAAATCTTGCAGGACAATGTCAGGTATAGATAGTGAACATTCTTATATAACACCGGAAACTGTTAACTTCTCATTTTAGCGCATTATAATCCTTTGCAAACATAGACTTAAACATTGCCAACAACGTCAGAGAGAGTATATAGGATAATTAAACTCAATCCTTGATTTTATTCCGCTTGATACTGCATTTTTTTTTTTTTTTTAAACAATATTTTTATTCATTAAATCTGAATTTGGATTGGGGAACAGGCTATGCCTATGTGTAACCCCTCTCTCTGATTTAGGTACATGTACACATTATAAATATTTACATACATACATACATAATTACATAATTATAGAGCAAAAATGATACATCATGGATAATATAGAGACTTAGATGATTATACAGAGTGCAGGGCTTGGAATGACTTAAGAGTTGTTTATGGAGATTTAAATCTTTTTGATAAGGAAATAAATTGTTGGACTTCTTGGAAAATAAGTGTGTTTATCTCTGGACTAAGTTTTGTTGACCCATACAACAGACAACTGATTGTTTTATGATTATGTTGAAGGTTATGGATTGTCCGTTTTCTTGCATCTGAATATAAGTGGCATACGAGTAAATAGTGTTCGGTATCTTCGAATTTGTGACCACAGAGGCAAGCAGGGCTATCATCTTTAAAACCAAATAATAATTACGTTGTTGTTAATATAAAACAGATAACATTTGGCCTTGTGTATGTTTCTGTCACGTATAGATTTATCAATTTCAACTCACCTAAAAAAATGAAAGAGCAGAACGAGGCTCTGATGTTTGTAACTGAGTGTTGAAGGACTGTTGTGTTGAGATTATTTCTATTACAGATACTGTGCGTGACCAAGATATGGATGATACTATTAGTCAATATAATCAAGCCAAGAGGTAGAGCAAAACCATAATACATTCCTTTTAGTCCCATCCAACAGCTGAAACATAAGGGGAGGTAATTTCAAATTAATATATATATATTAATTCAAGACCAAGTTGTTTTTCAAACCAGGAATTAGTCGTTCCGAAGAGACGACAAACCGATGTCCTGTGTACACGGCACGTAAAAGAACCGTTGACAGTTGGAATTTAAAATGGATATCCACTTTGCTGATCGTTAGACTTAGTTATTTTACATTTTATGGTTAATGACCACTCTAGACCACTATAAATACTTACTATGTTCCACAGATATACATCAATATAAATACTTACAGCTCTACACCAATATAAATACTTGCTATGTTATACAGATCTACATCAATATAAATACTTACTACAATTCACCACCGTTATACAGCTTTACATCAATGGCTAACATGCTCGCAACTGGTATAACCGGTAAACCTGCCATAAATAAATATATTTATACTATTATAGTTGGGGTATCGATAGATTTGTACACAAATTATTTATAATGTTTTATTACAAAGGGTGCCTTTAGATTGCTACACGAATTATTTATAATCTTGGATTACTAAAGGCGTCTTTAGATTGCTACACGAATTATTTATAATGTTGGATAACTAAAGGCGTCTTTAGATTGCTACACGAATTATTTATAATGTCCGCAGTGTTGCCTTGTCGATCTCCTGCACTTACTATTTCGATCGCTATGTTGGACTTCTGGTACATGGCAAGGTCTAATACTTTGATGCTTTACGCAAGGTGTTTTAAATTTGTGTCACCAAAGATACATAATTGATTGATTATATATTCTTACCCCAGGCTAGTATTGTCGCCTTCAGCATAAAATGTCTGAAATGGCTTCCTAGGACTTTTACAAATAGAAGATATTGTAATATGCCTTCCATTAACATCCACGTGAAGGACGCCATGATAAAATAATGTAACAAGACCGCTACAACAATACAACCCACGTGATCACCAGTCTGCTTGATTCCTGTCAAAAATACGATCCACGAAGACAACATGGCTAGTGCTAAATTAAACATGACTTGCTGTGGTCGACCTTCTCGTAGTTTTCTGAAAAAAAATAGAGCGCGAATGAACCTTGTACTAAGTGTGCCAAGTTCCCCATGCCTTTAATGAATCACTAGTAATAACTTGTTCTAAGTTCCTAAGCTTCTACTAGATTCGTATGGAGTGCATAGATCTTAATATATTATGATGGTGCTTCATTATTGGATGCTCTTAAAGTCGGTATTATAACCTTAAAGTCGGTATTATAATATTAAATACGTGCTATGTAAGAAAAAAAAGTTTTAATATAGCACATTTAACTGCAATTTGTTTTACGTATTTCCAATTTAATACAGTGAAGATTAAATAAACATACTTAAAAACCAGAAACGTTAAAATGGTTAATCCTAATCCAATGATAGAAAGGATTAATCCAATGTAGGTAATAATAGATAGAGCCTGTTGGTGACTTGGTTGTACCAAAAAATCGTGACCATAATAATCCTGAAAGAATGTCAAATAAATCGTTGTATAATCTTCCAAGCAAAACGATGTCATGTTACATATCGGGTCTTGGACTTTTTTCGAAGAGCATCGACCCGAATAAGAACAAGAAGATCAGCGACAAGATAAGTTGCGTTTGGGGCTCATTTCTTGATCCAAATATATTTGTTATTTAACTTTTTTTCTCGAAATCATTATGCAGTTTGAGTTTACAATTGTACTTTTTTATCTTTCCTGGTCGTTACTCTTTTCGATGCATACCCTGACTGGACAAATGTTACTGGGCATTGCTCTAGGTGTTTAAATTGCGTTTTTCAAATAATTAATAGCCTTCATATCTTAAACAGCGAGATACTAAAACACACTGCTTAACATCTTCTTACCAAAAGAAGAGCAAAGTTTGTTAAATGATCACAAACACAGACGTCTCGTCCTTCTGCTGTGTTAACATAACGACAACCGTCATTCGACCAACCACCACGAAAATTATTCAAACTAAAATCCCAAAATACACAATGACTGTATTTCTCTTTATATTTATCTTGTAAAATCTGGAATTAAAAACAAGAAACAGGATCGTGTATAGACTACAATATTACAAGATACAATTCATAAGCATCAAACTAATGTAAAACTAATTGAATCATTAGTTCCAAGCAATGCTCTATTTACAGTAGGACAGTTGGTAAATTTACTTCCATCGTGGAGTATTAACTACGTTATGTTAATAATTATAGAGTCACCTTGAATAAGCCTAGTAGTTTGTGTTCGTAGAATGGCGGTGTCTCGTTTGTCAAGTGTTATAAATACATCATATAGGCATAATCTGTTTGATCGAATTCACACACAAGTCTATCCACATAAAATCATAAGACAATTTTTATTTACTACTCACTGGTAACGGCTAATGTCTATCTAAGAAAACACTTCATTGTCGTAATATAAGCGTATAACATAGACATTAGCAATCTGTTTCACAGAGAATTACGAGTCTCGTATAATATCTCTGTCATAGATGACTGCCTTAACACGTGCTGTCACAGCACGCGGTGTGAATCATTGGCTGAATGGCGCGTGCATTGTTTACATAAGACATAACTGCTTCGGAGAGAAGGCTGCATTTTAGTCAATTTAATACCCATTTACACTAAATCGGAAATAATTTTTACCTACAAATACGTCAAACGCCTTTATTTATTTTTCCAATATATACAAAAAATGTTTTAGAATTTAATTTGTCGCAGGAAAAAAGTTAATATTTCTAGCTCATTAAGCCGCATCAATGTCATCCTTATCAGTGATTGTCGCGGCCAAGCAAATATTCACTGCAGATCAGTGTGAGACATTAGACGTGTTATATGATATTCTAGATAAACACGCCCATAGGGGATGGGGGAGGTAACTCTAAGCCGCTCCACTACAATGTAATATTTTTTGGGTATTGCAGAACGAACATGATAATATATTGGCTTTTGAATGATAAACTACTTATTGTTATTTTGGGAGATATTTTTAATTTGGAATTTAGAAAGTGTTATTATGTGTTCTAGAAACTGTAATGATAATCTAAACCAGGGTTTCAGATACTGGTGGTAACCTCTTGACAACGACAAAACATTTACCAATATATAATAAATTAAAACTTACTTTTTGTGGAAAGAAAACTATGGTGACAAAAGAACCGTTTAAATTTACAACAGGTTTTCTATCTATAGTTAATGTAGCTGATATAACTTTACTATTAACTGTGTCATTATTATCAGTGATAAACAAATTATCGGTATTTAACATATGCATAGATAGTCGTATATCTGTTGTAGTCTTCTCTGGAATAAATAAAACAAGGATAAAAATGGCAATGTGAAAAAAAAACAATCAATCAATAAACAAAAATATTTAGTAAATCACCAAAACTTGACACAAGGTCTCCAGTTTGATAAACAAAAAGAATTCATGAATATACTCTACCTTCTATTGTAGGTGTAACAAATTGTTTATTTAACAATATCCCAACATCAGTTCTTTTGTAAATCACTTCACTTTCTTCGTACAGTGTCGATAGGACATTGTTTTCAAATATATCAACTGGGTTAGAACCCTCCACATCTATCGATAGACCAAGTACAGGGTTTCTCTTTAGTCTGGTCAGATTCCAAACTTCTACAACTGTTTCATTGGTTACTAATCTAAAATGACCATCGTCGTCATCTGTGGGAATTCTGAGTTCGAGTTCATCTAAGCTAGCAATCAGTCTGAAATACAGAGAAACAGCAGTATTAGTATTTCTATAAAACACATTAATTAAAGGGCATAAAGGTGTAACAATATTATCCAGAGTCAGAGTAAGAACACCCATCTTCGAGAGCAACACAGTCCACTACTATAATAACACATAAGTTGGGTAAATACAGACACCGCAATGAAATGAAATGGGGTTTAACGTCCTATTTTTCAGCCAAACCGGGCAGATGGAGACGGGCATACACCATACAGTGTGATACGTGGGAGAATTTTTCCCAGGGAGTAACGCTACGGTCTACTATTATTTCGAATTCCAACTGTCAGTGTTTTTTCACGAGCACGCCAATATATTCATGTGACTCGTAATTCGTCCCATCCGGACGACTACAAGGGGGAGACGACTACAAGGGGGGAGGGGAAACTACAAGGGGGAGACGACTACAAAGGGATCGGGGGGAAAAGGGGCTAGAAGGGGGAGGGGGCACTACTCCTGACAGTCTCGAGAACATTTCTCGACCAACACTGAGATCGAAAGGTCACCTCCAAGTTAGCGAGCAACCACCTCACTTACTGAGTCAATCAGTATTCATAATCGTTTGTCAATTTAATATAAATTGGAGTTTGACAATATTTGACATTCGATGACCTAGAGAGTTGATTATGGGCTTGTTATGTTCATAAATGTTTAAATAATAATTTATATAACAATTGAAGCCAAAATAAAAACCTGCAATACACAGTTTTAGCTCTTACATAATGCATTTTAAATATATACTCATTTTTATTTACCTGTTTGAAATATTGACTTTCACATTTGCTTCTGTAACAACTTGTTCTTTAGAATTTTGTATATTGTTGATAATGTTGATAAAATTGGTGACACCCTAAAAGAAAGCATACAGTAAAATATCTTTTAACGTTACATCCAATAATGATATTTGTCCCCTCTTTTGTAAAACAATAAAAATCAGTTTTTACTTGTCTTGTAGAACATATACAAGTATTTACTTATACCCTGTGTTCACAGATAAAAGTTAAACAGCCTCAGAGCAGCTTGTTCAACATCACAAATCTGTGTTTCAATCAGACGATTCGTATCAACAACTTGACTAATATAACAACGGTCAAATTGTCATAAAGCTTTAGAGTAATCAAATGAATGCATGCAATGCAAAACGGATTCGTTTTGTTAAGCGTTTGAATTTTATAACATGTAACTATGACATGGAACAGTTAGACAGTTATAAAAACAACAGAAAAATCTGTTTCTGCACAAAATAAGGGCATACATTAGCTATATTGCAAGCAATTATTAGAGACTTTTGGCAAGTGTAAATTCCTGGTCCCTATCGCGTATCCGTATAGATTTTGCGTGTGACATCATCAATATGTGTGTATTTCTCATACGTGTCACGGCACAGCACACGGCAGCACGTATCGAACAGCTTCCATACGGAAAAGGTCCGTATAACATCGTTGTCTTTTTACCGAATTTTGCTACTTTTAGACGATGAAATGTTGTGACATAGCGTTTTTATGAATCTATATGTATCTTATAACACGAGAGTTTATTTGATGTCTTTTTAACCATTATAAAGCCTGGAATTTAAACATTATTTTTGATGCGATTTTCTCGGAATTTTCATGTGTTTCCCGTCTGTCTGTCCGGCTGCATGCTGGTTGATCTATGTGCTAATGGTGGGACCTTGCAAATCTGTAAATGATATGATTCCATGGTAACGGGATATACATTTTTTGACATGATACATTGGTGAAACAAAAAATTGCTGCCGAGTCGAAGTCAAAGATTTTTTTAAGATTCGACATCAATTTGATTTTAATAGCACAGCGACTGTCGAATGACTTCTTTCCCTTCAGTAATTTGTATGCTAGGCACTTGACTAGTACTGATGGTGATCATGCTGTAATAAAACTAAGCTGAGTTCAGCTACTCATACGTTATACGCGACGCGAAAATCTGCCAAGACTCTAATAGTAAGTGCAGGGGGGCTGCACCACACAAAATTTACACAAAAACAAATACACGACAAGACATCATACTCAGAAAAATACAAACAGACAAACAATTCAAAAAAAGTGAATAGATCCGGAGGTTAGCCGTAAGCGTCCACTGCGCTGTACAGTCCCGGGTCTATAGTGCCACAGACTTCACTCAAATTTGAAAACAATCAGGAATACAACCCAAAGAAACCATTGTGTAATGCCAGCATGAGTCGCGGTCTGCTATATGCTACACGAAACACGAATGTAAGCATATGTAATAAAATTCAACTATACAAGTAACCACATCGGTGAAATGCATAATAAAGTAGTCTAAACCTAAATGCTCTAAAATCAATAGAGAAACTACACTGACGCGACGATACGGATACGTGATACCGATGGGAAAAATTCCGCTTGCAAAAAGTCTCTATTATTATTATTATTATTATAAGAGAATGATGTGAACTCACCTGTTGTGTTATATTATCTGTTTTAGAAATACCCTCTAACATAATCGCAGTGTAAATCACATCCAGTGGCGTTAATTCATCCGCGATAGAGGTCAAATATTGGACTTTTACAAGGTTTGTCTCGAAATTATGTGTTAAGTTACTCTGAAATTTATAAAAGATAAAAATAAACCCCTACAGACTAATGTTATACTATCGGTGTATCCTACATAAGTGAGAGGTGACATCGTGTGTTCTAAACAGATGTGAAGTGATATCAGATGGTCTAGAAAGAACATTCACGTGACCATGTATAATAAGTGGTATCAGATGAAGTTATCACGTGTCTCATTTGCTAAAAACGTTTCAAGAAGAATTCTTATTAAGGATGATGTCAAAGTTAATGAATACATTCTTGTTAAGGGTGGCGTGAAGGTTAAAGAATACAATCTTATTGAAGATGGACTCAAGGTTAATGAATACATTCTTACTGTGGATAGATTCAAGGTTTTAATTACATCTTTACTGAGGAGTGGGCGATATCCCTGGAAGCAGGGACTATTTCGCGATAATTTAGTCTCTACATCGCGATAATTTATAAAATGTCAATAATTTCAATTTATCACCTTTTAAATGTAAAAAAACATATTGAAAAAAATGGAAATACCCCAGGAATATTCACATGACACTTTCTAGTCAATATTATTAAAAGATTTTAGCATAAATACAGTACCAAATTTACAAATAAAATTTAATGATCTATATAGCTATGAAGACTTGCTAACAATGTCGGTTTTTATGTCCTTGTTGTTTATTACAATTTTACTTTCCAATATATTATTTATGATATCTTATTTAAATTAAGATAAGAAGGAGGCACAAAAAGTAACAAAAAAAACATAAAATACTTTTTTGTGCAATTCTTTAGCCGTGCAGTTTGCTTTATAGCTACGAGTCTTCATTTGCGCTTGCAAACTCGGTTTTTTTCTCACCCAATCGTATGCCTCCTTTAAAATACATTTTACAATACAAGATTACTGAATTAAACTATAAATAAAACATAAGTACTGTGTCAAAAAGTATCCATTGGTTTAGTCAAATAGCGAGTTTTTGGAACACGGGCCGCCATGACACTTCCTATATACCCTGAATGATAATCAGTCTACCGGTATTACGACGTAGTTGGCTTTATTTATATTTCTGCTTTATTAAAATTTATTTCAATCAGAAAATCAAGAATTCCTTTGGAAAATCAAAGTATCGCTATAACCAATTCATCGTTCATCAAGATGCATAGAAATTGAAACAGAAGCAGGGATAATTCTTACGATATCGTCGGTTGGAATAGTGAGCGAGAAGTCACGTGACGAAAACAAAGCTCTTTAACGTAACGGTGTTCGCAAACTTTGTGGACTGAAGAGTCGGGAGTATAAAACAGTATTTATTCATCACCAAGCAATAAAATATCGCGGTGTGTTCGGTTTTTCGATATTTTTCTAAAGACGGTATATTTGACGATTTTTATTTCTGTGACGGTTTTGTATCGAAAAATCGAAAAAGAAAATTCGCCCATCTGAGGATATGCTCAATTTCTTCAGTGACAGAACTATGAGGTAGGTACAGTTCAGCTTTAGTGCCAGAACTTTGAAGTGGATTCAGTTCAGTTAACCGAGATAATCCCGACAATGGCGGTTTGGTTTAAAACATGTCTCCGAGATTTTAAATTGAAAATTTTTAGGTAGTCTCCACAAAGCAAATGTATAACCTTTCCTGCATGTATTCAATTAATTAATAACTTAAATTACTCTATTATCGACGCATAACACGTTATTTTCTCAATCTATAATACTTTACCTGGGCTATTACCGACAGATTTGTCGTAACCGCTGACTTCAATGATTCTTGGAAATTACAATTTTCATTAAAGGCTATCCGACTCCAGGAGCCGTTAAAACATCGTATTACACCTATAGGAGCGCCATCTGAAAGCAAAAAAATGTATTGCATTAAGCTACACTACACTGTATTTTTTAATAAATATCCATTTTGGATCAAGAACTTGTCATGCAATTGTTCTTCTTCTTGGGGGCGGTGCTCTTCGAAAAAAGCTCCAGGCTCCGGTAAGTCAATTATGATCGACAAGAAACCTGGAAAGAATGTCACAATGGCACAATTACATGGTGGCAGCGACAGCTTCGGACTCGGTTTCTGATCCATGTTTTATTATCCTACTGTATTTGATTAGATGTAATTCATGTCCTTGATTTGACGCCGGCACCAGATATTACATAATAAATAATTAATTTACTATCATACTGTATTTGATTAGATGTAATTCACGTCTAATTAATAATAAATTAGTGTTTTATGGTAAACAAGATGTCGAAATCTGTTGATATTTTAATTACAAGGCTATATATTTACCTCAGTTAGACTGTAAATGAACAACTAGCACAAAGAATATACAAATCAAATTTGGCCAAATATCTGACGCTTTCCTTATCCGCTCCTCAGATTGTATAATACAGA
The DNA here is from genome assembly GCF_932274485.2 of Patella vulgata. NCBI lineage: Eukaryota > Metazoa > Mollusca > Gastropoda > Patellidae > Patella > Patella vulgata. Next base: position 947,549 of record NC_065886.2, on the reverse strand, counting down.
ATGAATCTCAAGTTATTATTCGTTACTTACCGACAACACAAATTTCATCCGTTTCAAATGTCTGTCCATGAATTGTTTCAGGCATTCTATATTCAACTTCTACACCAGTATGATTACTGATTATAATCGTCTCAGGACAAATATCTAACAATAAACAGAGTACCATTACTAACAACTATAAACACAGTTTATTAATTCTGATTGCTGAATATAGTCGACGTCATTATTTAACTATATCATCCTTTTAGAAGTAGAGGTATTCAATTATTAATATGAAACGTTACATATTGTCAGTAAAAGGTAGTAAACACACAAAGTTGTCAAATTATGAATTTAAGGATATATGGGTCTAATTCACCAAAATCCGAAATGACCACCGGTTTGGCATGGAAATTCCCACCTAATTATCATAATATAATCGACAGAACACAGTTTTTATTCTAAAAGCACGACGTTTCGACAAGTATCCTCTTATCGTTATCAAGCACAATGACATTTAGTAAACCTGAGGTCAATATTTACAAAATTCATAGTGAAACCATCAGAATGGATTCAAATAACAGTGACAAATATTATAAGAGGTAAAGGATATTTAACAAGCACAACAAGGTAATTAGCTGCCCGAATAAACTCTAATACGCTAAATGCCACTTAAAGATTATTAATATAATCGAGTTTTATATCCAAATACACGTTTTCGGGATCGCTAAATTCATTTTTGTACATATTTGGGCGATGAAGTGATTTTCCTGTCTCCATATTGAGCAACTCGTACCTTAGACCTAATACGATGACATTCATCCCGGTATCAACTATGTTTCATTTGTTCTCTCTGACCTACGACTTAGTCGATGCCCAGCTCACTGTGGTAGCAGCGTAGTGGGCATGTCGACTGGGGGAACTGCACGTTCTGAATTTATTCCACACAATGATTCAAATGATGTGACACAGACGGGTACTGAAGTATCGTCTGTTTTTGACGGATATGCAATGAACTGTCGTTTGATAATCATCCCGCAATTAACGGGTTTGGGAGGTTTTAATAATGCGGCTAAGTTGATAAATGATGGCCTTGATTTCGAACTAATATTGCAAAAAAGTTGTCAGACTATTGAATAGGAGGAGCCGTTGTCTTGGTAACTAGATAAACTCCATGACCGCTGTTAAAACAGTAAACAATAACGACTAAATAATATTTGGTATAAACGTTCATTAATCTAGTAGTATTGAACAAATCAACAGGGAAGCTAATGTCAAGTTTAAACTTGCCACGTTTAAAAAGCATCTAGCAATGCAATTGTTCATCACTCTGTAACTAAACATAGTCAATATGTTGATGTAATGAAACTATATATCACGTTTTATTCTGTCCTAAATTCTAGTTTGCCATTGATATTTCCCCTCCGCTTCGCTCCTTGTCGAACTTGGTCAAAATAAATAAAACCAAGTACGAGCATTCGAAATCCTTACAAACAGTATCGGCAAAATGGTGTAATCAGCAAATGAACTGTTTACCGTGTAAAAAATGAACAGTGGTAACAGGTGTCCGGAAAAGTAAGCTTACCCTGTCTGACGCCACACCCGCCATAGCTGTGTTCAAACCATTAATGGAATCTCAGTAAAATAGCGTAATTAGTCAATGGACTGTCCATATGCATAATGCACACGATGAACAGTGGTAACAGATGCCGTAAACATACTCAGGAAAATAGTATAAGAGTCAATTAAATATATTTACGTAGAATAGGCTATATGTGCTAATCAGGTCAATATCAGAATAAAAAGGAGCAAGGTCTCGCGCATCCAACTAACTGAGACGTACATACTCCCCGTATACAGGTGATAGTGGAATGTTACTACTAATAAATGGAAAATAGACAATCGGGAAGTCGAAGTCATTACGTTTATCATGTTATTTAACACTTAGTTTCTGGTAATTGTCAAAGTCGAGACGCAGATCCAAGTAGGGAGCCTAATTATCACTATCGGTAGTGTTTTTAAGTTCGAGCTCACCAGGATATATGAATTCTAAAGCAGTGGTGCGCAGTTAGTGTCCATGGGGATACCTACCATTTGTTGATATATTTCCCTGATCTAGAATAGTCCGCTACTGCATCCATTATAAGTTTGAAATTTTGAAATGTTGATCCCATGAAAATGGCTTTAGTTCCCGGTATTTGGATCCTATGGATAAAATTTCGTGTATAATTTTGGACTATATTTAAATCACGGCCAAGTTTGAACATTCATGATTTTTCAGAAGCAGTGTTATTGTGCCCTAAAAGGTGTGACAAGACAGGCGGATGGACGGTGGGGTACAAAATAAGAGAATTACAAAGGTGCCTAAAAGTTGTAAAAGCCTTCTGATTTTTCTGATCTAGTCGACCTCTTACTACTAGAACTCGGGCCTGTAGAGTTACATCCTCGTTCAATAATAGTTAAATGACATTAATTTCCACACGGTATTCATCACAGTGCTCGAAAACATGACAATTTTTTTCCAGAATGGCGGTGTGCATGTCATTATCAAATGATTCATTGCATATCGTAATCAACCTGTATCTCATCATTTGAGTTATTCAGTTAAAAAAAATCCCCGTGAGCCTCAATAGATTTGTCCATCTTGGCTCAATTGTCGAAGTGAACAGAGGATCCAAATGAATAGTCTAATACTGGATGAATACCTTCCTTTTAGACCTGAGGCAGATAGATCACACGATTAAAAAACTCGAAATGGACAAAACATAGAAAACCACCAAAGGCGATGGTCCCTATTTAAATTTATAATATTAAATTACCAGTAATGCATTAGAAAACTTAGTTGATATTTAACTGTTTTACCTCCATCAATAACTGTAATAGTGAAGTTCTGAATACCAATACCATTGTGTACAGATACTATATAATCACCAAATAGAGTAGAGTTTAGAGTTATCTCTACTGTTGATTTATAGTTTATAGTTGATAGTTGTTGTGTTCTAGCTGTATTTATTATCTGTCTGGTAGGTGTATGGTACCAGGTGAAGGTTGGTTCAGGGTAGGCGATTATATCAACTTCTAGATTTATTGTTGCATCTATTCTATTGATGATGTTTCTCTTGGTTTCTATGTTTTCTCTTGGAGAACCTGTAATATAGAATTACAATTATATCAACTTCTAACTTTACTGTTGTGTCTATTCTTTTAGTGATGTTTCTCGTGGTTTCTTTGTTTTCTCGAGTAGAACATAGAATACAGACATACAAAGGGGTATTGGCTATACAACTATAGAGGGACAGCTAAGCGTAAAACAACTTTGAAATCTGAATACAGGCACTAGAATTGGTGTGGAGTTCTGTTTGGGGATGTTTATTAAGAAAATCCTATCAGCCACTTAAATTTTCAAAATCACCATCATTTTCAAAGATTGCTGGGATTTTTTTATACTTTTCGTCCACTTATCTTTTTACCCACTGGAACAAGTGATAGGATATTTATAAGCCCACATATTCCTGTAGACATATTATGTTGTCTCCCATGTCCGTAAATCTGGACGTCTGAATCTCTGGCCGTTAAAACTTGTTTCGGGTGGACATTCGATATTGGTGTGCGCAGCAGAAGCAACTTTTGGGGTTTTGGGTTATTGCCGCCTACAAGTTAGATAAATTGGGAATTTTACTCGATTCAGATATATGTCAAAGATCCGAAGATCTTGGAGGAATTCGATTTTGGTATGCATCCTGCGTTTTACGCAAAATGTAAACGACCAGCTAGAGACATCAATTATTGTCCAATTTAGATGAAACATAAGTTATAAGGATAAATAATATAAGAGAATTTAATTTGACTTTATCGCAAAAAATTACATTTCGTTGCCTGAATGTCGATTATCCTGAAAATTGGCAGCTATCTTGGATTGAGTACTTGGCTTATTCTAAAGAATAGTCCTCAAGAAATATTTGTGCTAATTTTGATTCTTGTATCCACATTGGAATAATTAACTTGTTTATCGTGCAGTTTTATGTAGTTAGCTGCTGGACTGTCCAAAAGATGTGGTCATACCATGCAATGTGTACAACAACTGATACTTATTACATCTTTCGTACAAAATTTGAACACAGCAATATACTACTTTAAAGGAAAAAGGCGAAAAGAAAAGGAAATTCCATAATTGTTCCATTACATGTTCATTTTATTTTTTTTAATGATATAAAATAGTGTGTTGTACTTACATCTAGCATAGAGTGGAATATGTTTAGATACAGGTTGACCAATATTATTACTAGCTGTACAGGTATAGTTATCTGTATGTTGACAACTAGCTTTAGATATGGTATATTGACTACCAGAATACAGTTGTTCCTCTTGCTGTGATCTAGACCAGGATATTACTGAAGATGGAAGACTGTCAACAGAACAGGTGAAGGTTACAGTAGAATGTTCATCAACCATGTTGTTGGTAGCATCTGATGTTAGACTTGTTATGGTTGGTGGATCTGTTTTTATAAACAGAAAATTCAATCATTTGGTTTCGGTTATTGTGCATGGGATTTGAGATGGTTACAACCAAATGTTGAGCATGTCAAAAGACCGAGGTCGTTTTCAGTGTGATTTAGACAAGTTTTGTGTACAGACATTCTAAGCCCTAATATGAAAATCAGGAAATGTTATTCCATGATGGATTGATTAAAGAAATGGATTGAGGAGGAAGGTAGGCACGATATAAAGATCTATTGCCTGGATCACATTTTATTCTATCGACATGGACGTGTTATTCTCTGTGACATACTACAATATAATTTCTGGCTAACTATTGACATGGTTATGCTAAAATTTTCCATACCATTATTGTATATGATTTGATTTTAAAAAGTATGTATAGATGAAAAAATAAAATGCAAGCGTTTACAACACAGAGTGTTCGTTAAAGAAATTTGTTGATGAGATCATTGTGTTTAGATTCAGATAAATGAATCAATGGTAGATGTTGATTTAGGGGCGGACGCAAGGGTTTAGAATTGTTATGTAAGAATGCGTGAATGGATTCTCGTGCCCGATACTATCAATAATATCACCTGATGTATTGTGTTTTTCGGACCCTCTAGACAAATGATCCTTAATAATATTTTAAATAGCTGTAATGATGACAGAGATATAGGATGGTAAATATAAAACGAACAATCTGCATAACAGTAAATTACAAATATATAAATGTTATCAACTTACAATGTACTATAACCATCAGTTGTTTAGATTGTGAACCAGATATCTGTGTATGTTTAGCCTGACAGGTGTAATTACCAGCTTGTGGTCTCTGGATGTTGTTTAGTTGTAGAAGACCATTACTAGATGATATTATATTACTACTAGTATCAGCACCTTTATACCAGCTGATATTACACGGTGGTGGATTACAGTCAGCTGAACAGGTTACAGTTCTACTTTCATTTTCTATCACTGTTATACTAGAACTAGTTGGTGTAACTATGACATTCTCTGGTCCATCTGTTAAAATACAAGTGACAGAGTATAATTGTTCGGATGGGACGAAAACCCGTGGTCCCATTGTCGTGCATGTTATAGAACCCCTGACAGTTGTATTTGGATACAAGATTTTGCCGATGCGCCGCTGTCCGAGCAAAATTTTATGGCATAAGCACATCTTCATTAGCCGTGTCGGTGCAGAACAGTAGGCTGTTAAACCCCATGTTATTTTATTTCATTTCTAACCCAACTGTTCAAATTTTCTGATAAAGCGATAAAAGATTCTACTCGGTCAGAAAAGAGCAATAATGTAGTGAGTAGGGTAATACTTACCATAAACTGTTATCTGTAGTGAGTAGGTTAATACTTACAATAAGCTGTTATCTATAGTGAGTAGGGTAATACTTACAATAAGTTGTTATCTATTGTGAGTAGGGTAATACTTACAATAAACTGTTATCTATAGTGAGTAGGGTAATACTTACAATAAACTGTTATCTATAGTGAGTAGGGTAATACTTACAATAAACTGTTATCTATAGTGAGAGGGGTAATACTTACAATAGACTGTTATCTTTAGTAGGGTAATACTTACAATAAACTGTTATCTATAGTGAGAGGGGTAATACTTACAATAGACTGTTATCTATAGTGAGTAGGGTAATACTTACAATAAACTGTTCTTTGTAGTGAGTAGGGTAATACTTACAATAGACTGTTATCTATAGTGAATAGGGGTAATACTTACAATAAACTGTTATCTATAGTGAGTAGGGTAATACTTACAATACACTGTTATCTATAGTGAGTAGGGTAATACTTACAATAAACTGTTATCTATAGTGAGTAGGGTAATACTTACAATAAGTTGTTATCTATTGTGAGTAGGGTAATACTTACAATAAACTGTTATCTATAGTGAGTAGGGTAATACTTACAATAAACTGTTATCTATACTTACAATAAACTGTTATCTATAGTGAGTTGGGTAATACTTACAATAGACTGTTATCTATAGTGAGTAGGGGTAATACTTACAATAAACTGTTATCTATAGTGAGTAGGGTAATACTTACAATACACTGTTATCTATAGTGAGTAGGGTAATACTTACAATAAACTGTTATCTGTAGTGTTTTAGTGAGTGGGGTTGTTGTTAAGTTTCTGTGTTTAGCTTGGCATGTATAAGTTGTATCTTGTCTCTGGATGTTGTTTAGTTGTAGACGACCATTACTAGATGATATTATATTACCACTAGTCTCGGAACCTTTATACCAGTTGATATTACACGGTGGTGGATTACAGTCAGCTGAACAGGTTATATTTCTACTTTCATTTTCTATCACTGTTATATTAGAACTAGTTGGTGTAAATCTGATATTCTCTGGTCCATCTGTTAAAATATAAACATTGAAATAAAATAAATCAGACAACGTATAGTAAACTATTAATATATAACTGGCGTAGTGCATGGTTTCCTTTTTGTTCACTTATTTCATATTTTGATTTGATTTAAATGAAAAGATCGGTTGATTTTTTATAAAATGATTTGTTTTGTGGGATGAAAATAGTACGTCTAAAGATAAGGCCAAAAGTAGTTAAAATAACGTTACGCTTAATCAATCTTTGAAAAAAATTACAATATATAATCACATAGAGTCTGCCTTTTACCAATCGAAATCAGAATCACATCAGTTCAAAACTTTATTCTAACCTAATCAATATTGTAATCCCCCTTTTTAACAATTAACAGTTATTGGGCAATTTTTTTAAATATGTACGCCTGTCTTATCAAGAGCGGGTATAGAAAGATAAAAGATTTAGATGTCGAAATTTGTTTACTGATATAAGTTCCTATTATCTTTAGTACTAGGCACCACGCCTTTCAGATAAATACAACTTAAACCACACAAGAGCAGTTTGAATTATATAAAATTCCGATTTTAGTCTGATCTATCTGACTTTTCACCCTGCTTTGCTGGTCGCGCTTCGAGCTTCCCATTCACCCCTGGCTGGTTGGTCGTGCTTTTGCGGGAAAAGGAAGACCCAAGTAAGAACAAGAACGCTAGAAGTGGTGGCGAGACAATGGAAGATCCATGTAATAACTGAATTTTAAAACTCAAAGTTCTACTTTACAAAAACCTGTGGACCTATAATCTGAAAATATATAGGTTTTTGTGATGCAATACTTATAAAAGAATTGATTGTGTGTTTTAAATTAATTCATTTATAGTCACATTTTATTTTCTGGTCGTTTATTTATATTTAATATAATTATATCTGAATGTGATCTTGCAGACTGCTGTTATTTATTTCGCCTGAACTGTGTTTTGTAGCATTTGTGACAACAATCGGCTTTAATATAAAAACAATGACAGTACATTAAAAGTAATCATGGAAATCGAATTCAAACTGTAATAATTGAGAAACAGTCAATTTAATATATTATAATTAAACAACAAGATTAAATGTCTTGCTTGTTATTTATAAAATAGTTAATTACAGAATACATGGAAACAATCGAAATATGTAACCTTTTCTGACGGTGTCTGCTAAATGACGTCATAAATTATAGAATACATGAAAACAATCGACATATGTGACCATTCCTGGCGGCGTCTGGTAAATGACGCCATAAGGGCGATGATTCAGATAAACGCTAAGACGGATAGAGTTAATATTTTAGGAATAAAAAAATATTGCACAAAAATTCAGAGAAGGAAATGCTAAGACGTTTACAATTAACAATTTAAAAAAAACTATCATTGCACAAAAATATAATCATCTATATATTGGCCAGAAATGTCAAATTTCTGTTAAAAACGTATTTTTGCTCCATCCTTAGCAGTGTGTTTGAAATAAAATTCAATTAAACCTTTTCTGTGTATTACCCTATTGGCTTTCAATAAATCAGTAGAACAGAAATATTACTGTCTTTACCATCAATACATTATTAATATAATATAAATATAACAACTTACAATAAACAAGAAGATTAACAGGTGGACTACTAACACCACTCCCTTCTCTACAGATTAATATAAATAAATCAACTTACAATAAACCAGAAGATTAACAGGTGGACTACTGACACCACTCCCTTCTCTACAGATTAATATAAATAAATCAACTTACAATAAACAGGAAGAGTAACAGGTGGACTGGTGATTCTGTTAAAGCTATCTCCACAGGTCCAGGTTCCAGTATCAGTTGATGTAACATTAGTTATATTAAGATACAGTGTTCTGTTGTTACCATTGATACAACCACATGTATATCTGTTATCAGTTGATGATGGTTGACAATCAGATAATAATATGGTACAGGTTTGGGATCTGTCCTTGTTAAACAATACAACATTAGGAACTTCACCACTAGATATCTGACATGTAAACCTATAATCCCCTCCTCTAATACCATATGGTGATGATCCTGATAAACTGTATCTTTGACCTGTAACAGAAGTAAGAGACATGTAAACCTATAATCCCCTCCTCTAATACCATATGGTGATGATCCTGATAAACTGTATGTTTGACCTGTAACAGAAGTAAGAGACATGTAAATCTATAATCATCACCTCTAATACCACACCATTTACAAGACACTGACGTAATTATTACAATGTGATGTTTATACAGGTCACCACACAATTACAAGACACTGAAACTCATGTCTAACCTCGTGGGTTTTCTCCGGGTCCTCCCTACGCGCAAGCGAATTATTGAAAAAAAATATAATCACATGTTAGTCCAGAAATGACCCAGTTTGTGTCAAGTGTACGTTAAACCTCATATCTCTCTCTCTCTCTCTATCTCTCTCTCTCTATCTCCCCCTCTCTCTCTCTCTCTATCTCTCCCTCTCTCTCTCTCTCTCTCTCTCTCTCTCTCAGATGCATTATGTAAGAGCTAAATCTGCCTATTGCCGTTCTTTGTTTTCACTTCAAATGCTACACTAACTTATATTATTCATCCTCTTAAATCACAGCCATCAGAGGCTCTAGAGTTGATTATTGCCTGAATCAATGTTTAAATGATAGTTTATATAACTTTTGATAGAGTGGTTCGTGCAAATAACAAAAATCAAATAAACGAGCTATATTTGGGGCTTATTTTAACAAATATGATAAGACTTACCATTAAAATCATCATTCATTAACAATTAAACTATTGCTAAGTTGGATATTTGTGTGATTTGGCCATTTGAATGTGACTTTCTAATTATATGGAAAAGTTGATCGCCCAAGTAGCGTTACAGCGGTAGATTTTTTCATTAAAAAGAGTTATGTTTCTTGGTCACATCAAAGTTTCAAATTTTGTTCTGGAAAACGAATTCTTAATTTCCGCAGTCGGCTTTCTTCGTTTTTTTACGTACGTACAATTAACGTTTGAATTTAACATTTGTACGCGTGCACAGCCCTTAGTTAGAGAGAGAGAGAGAGAGAGAGAGAGAGAGAGATGTCTGTATTTTGAGCTGATTTTTTTAACGTTTACATGCAATAGACTATAGTTGAAACTTTCTAATAAGGGGTGAATTTCGTGGTTTACAAACGCAGTACGTAGAGAGTGCTTACCGTACCTTTATTGTAGATGTTAAATATCCTTTATGATAATCCTATTTTGTTTCAAATAATTATCACAAATATAAAAATCATACACATCAAAAACAGAGGAGCACACGACATGCGCAAAGAAAAAAAAACCTTAAGCATTTTCAAATCGGTTCGGCAGCAGTGGTCCAAATGTCTAGCATTGCATCCGGAATTCCGTATAAGAATCTACTTAGAAGTCAAAAATGCGACTCCTACACATTGTGCTCTAAACCGTGTTATAAATTATAGAATAAACCGTACATCAATTGAACCCATTTCAAGGTGGAACTGCATGCTTTTTGATATGATTGGGCTTTTTTGTGGCGCCAGATAATCCAAAAATAGAAGTCGATACGTGACAATGCGTCTCGAAAAATTCTTTGATCTGTTATATGACTGGAAAATTTTGTTATTAAAAACAACCGGCATGACAATGACTACATAATAAGTTGGGAGTTCTGCAATAGGGATCTTTTAGTGAAATGTTAGAGAAATTTAAGTTTAAATATATCCTTTGTGTTTGAATTCCCACTTATGGTTGGTTGTGTCGTATTATGTATCAATCTGGAAATTTCTGTTTTATAGCTATTGTTCTCGAAAGTAAGACGCACAATTTACGCATCGTGTCGCGTTTTAATATTTTTAATAATTATCAAAGGCGTACGAACCAGGGGGGTGGGACGGGGGGGGGGCAGCTGCCCCCCTAACTGTCGGGCAAGCTGAATTTTCGGGCAGATGGGTAAAGTGAAAATTTGGCAAAATAAAGGCGTCCGTCAAGTATTCCAAAATTTTTTTTTGGGGGGGGGGGCCAGACAAGGTCAGCTTCTCTTCTTCGCCTCTCGAAGAAAACGGGCGCCGCTGTCTGTAAAATGAAATTTTCGGGCATTTCTAGTTTTGATTCCCTAACTGTCATCGATCCCTACTAAAACACTAATTTTACTTTTCTTTTAATTGAATACAACGAATTTGTACTGAGTTGACTTTGGATTAAAACATTTTGTCTAGAGCCATTCTTTGTACGACATTTTTCTGGCATCGATTATTATTTGTGAATGCAACTGCAACAGTCTGATTGGATGGTTGGAATTCAGAATGGGATTTTGGTTACAAAACCATTGGATACTTTTGGAGCTGCTTTCACGGGCTCGAATAGCAGAAAACGCATTTGCGGTGGTTAAATTTTCAAAATTTTCTCTGGGAGGGTGAGGCCCCCATACCCCGCGACGATTGATTGGTTGTTTGGAATTCGGGTCAGCCAGGTAGGCTATATTGGACCGAATTGAAGTTGCTGTATTCACAGGCTGGAATAACAGGAAAACGCGTTTGCGGCAGTTTTTTCCCAACGGTTGATCTTTTGATTGGAATTCGAGTCAGCCATTGTCATTAGGCTATATTAGACCACATTGAAGTTGCTTGTTCACGGGCTGAAATAGCAGGAAAACGTCAAATATTCCAAAATTTTCTTGGGGGGGGGGGCAAACAAGGTAAGCTCCGCTTCTTCGCCTCTCGAGGAAGACCGACACCGAAATTTTTTCGGGCATTTCGGGTTCTGCCCCCCTAACTGTCATCGAGCCCGTACGCCTATGATAATTATGAAACAGTCAATGCGCGTCTTTTTGGTTATATTTCAGTTCTAGAAAAATGAGTTGTTACTGGATTTATAATTACTGAAACGTTTTGTAACTACCATGTTAGAAATGGCAAATGCATAAGGATACTAAACACGAATGGCATAGCCATAATGGCACATCCTCCTATTATATTTGACACAAAAACGGAGGCCAAATTCGCAGCGCCCTAAAATGATTAGAATCCGAGTCTTGTGACCAGTACCGTAATTTTATCTTAATCATACACGTCTGGTTAATCGAGACTAGGGAAAATAATTTCGTTCAATTAATTTCCAGTCTCAAATTTGTTCTGCGTATTTAGAGCTAGCAACAATGTAACTTCTAAAGTAACTAAAGCGCCCACTAACAACAGAGTTTTACGGTTAAATAAAAGTAACTTTCACAGTCTTGCAGTGTCGGTATGTTGCCACGAGAGTGGATTTAAAAGATAGAAAAAGGGCGAAACTACATGAGTTGACTCTGAACCGAGAACCGTTACAATATATACGTCATTGGTTACAAAACAACTAACTTAGAAATTAAATCGCCGAGTTTTAGCCAAAAACGAGTAAAGAATATTTTTTTTACATGGCTTCATTGATAAATAAGTGAATGAATATTGTCACGTGAATGTCTATTTTGGGCGACTGTTTGCTGCTTACAGTGCACGAGCGAGCCCGTGAGAGCACTTTTTTCATAATCGAAGTTTTGATCCGCGTGACAACATGCTGTTAAAACAGGTCAGTTTATATAGTACAGATAATTAAGACTGTGGGTCACTCTACTTTTGAAGACAAAATTAAAACATTCAATACGCATATTTAGCTATTGCATTTTTAACTTAACAAGCGTATAATCAATTCTCTAGAACATCGGATGGTAGTGATTGACACAAAATAAAATGCGATTGCCATTTCATGATTTAATCAAAAATAGAGAAGATAGTCCGGATATCCAGCATCTTTACTGCTCACCGTTAAGCGCTATATACATTTCGTGGAGTGTCGTAGGTCGATCACATGACCTGCTATCGAGTTCGCTTAGTTTACAGTCAGCGTGTCACACAGTGTCGTCTGCTCGCGTATGTCGTCTGCTTCAGTACATTGTAATACTTACAGTGGAACTAAAATGCAATGAAATGGGGTTTAACGTCCTACTCCTCTGTCCCAACTATGCTAATAAAGACCGGCATGCATCATACACTGTGTTATGAGGGAAATGTGGCCCGGCCTACTGTTATATATAATTATAGGAATCTTTTACGTGCACACTAATGTATTAACTAAAATTGCGAGATTCAATTGGAGTTTAATATCTAGCTACTTGTGGAGATTCTATCACGCCAATGTATTTATCAGTATAATATTATATTGGTATGCTAGTCAAACTGGTCATAGTGTAAAATAGTACATTTGTAGTATTTAATATCATTTATATTCTATTGACATTATATTGTTATCTGTGTATATAAACAGTAGGTCATATTCATATTCGTTTACACGATAATTGCTAAAACAAAAGTAGTTTCCTTTAATTTATCTTTAAGTGTGAGGTGTCAGTTTGTTTCTATTCAGTCCCCGTGTATAGGAATTAGCACAATTGTGTTTTGTACTATGATATAACCGAGTACAGTACTTCCCACCCAGCAGGGATTTATCGATGTCTATAATAATTTATCACTAATGTTAATATAAAATGAATATAAGAACAGTTGCTACGTTACCTTGTATATATCTTACAGCCAGTAACATAACTATAATATTACAATACGTGAATCTATTCATGGTCGATACTTTACTGTTCTACATGTACATATAGACGAGGAAGGTTGAAAATGGGGACGTTGTATAAGGTTCATCTAATCGGGAAGTTACTGTGTACATGTACAATCAGTAACATGAGTATTATATCATAATACATGAATCTAATGGTCTACTGTTTTATATAGAGACCAGGAAGGGATAAGATAACTATAATATCATAATACATTGGGTTGAACGCTTTCTACCAAAGATGGAGCAATATGTGGCAACATTTGACTGTAAAGCACGTATGAGGTTCAACTTGGAAAAATTTAAATACACAATCATGAATATTCAGCAAAACCTGGCAGAAAAGTGTACATTCAAGCCTCTTTCTTCAATTTTACACCAAAAAGTCAACACAAGTCGCCATGTAAAAGGGAGGAAGAGGGAAAGAAAGTGTAACTAGGTAACGGAGTAGGAATAATTTTCCCCATTAATCACTTAAATTAGGATTACAATTGTTAATTTTCATTTATAGAAAGTAATATGTATTATAATATGCATAGAATTTTGTTCATTAATTATTGAAATTGTTTTGTATCTTTTTATTTAATTGCATAGAATATTAAACGATATAATAAATATTTTTCCAGAAGTTTAAAATGTATTTTTCAGTAAATGGTACATCATGTTTTAACGTCTTGTTGTGAATGTAGAATATATTGGAACTTACTCTACAGTGAGACTAACGCCCCACCCCTCCCATCAATATAGATGATACATTAATGTAGAACATAATGGAACATACTCAACAAGTCTACAGTGAGACTAACGACCCCCCCCCCCCCATCAATCCTAAACTGTATAGATGACACATTAATTAATTGAACATTCATCTTGTTTGTAAAGAATGGGACAAGCAAACTCAACCAAAGCAGAAATGCTCCTGATTAAACTTAGGCAATCAGAATCAAACTTACCGTGCTACCAAATGTCTGGGGTGTTTCAGAACCTTGTCAAGGTAAAACCATACTCTCACTCAATTAGAATCAATATTATCGTGTCTCCAAGCATCGACCAATCAAGTTGCTGATCTATGTTTAACCTAATTAGAAAATGTCCATCATCGAACTCCACCAAGTCATTCACCTAATAAGCATATACCCACGTTTGAGCATTAATAATAAACTTTATTCGTACACTAAGTATGAAAATAAATACATGTAAATAGATACAGGTTCCCAATTAATACATAGTTGATTAATTACTCCATTTTATGTTACGTGAAATTTTGTCCAAAGGACCCAAATACCGGAAACCGCAGCCATTTCCATAAGATCAAAATTTCCCCATCCAGCAGTTAATGATAAGGGTAAAACGCTGGCTCGCTAGCCTGGAGATCAGGTGTTCGATCACAGCATTGGCCGAGAAAGTTCATCCAGATTTTCCGGCGTGGTTCCCCCTTGTCAGTGATGCAGGACGGAGGGCCTGACAAAGACAGCTGTCTAGTTGTTCGGATGGGACGAAAAGCCGAGGTCCCGTGTAGACTTTGGCGTGCACGTAAAACCGAAGTCCCTCACAGCACACAGTATGGCGTATGCCCGTTTTCATTAGCCCAGTTCGGGGCATAATAGTAGGACGTTAAACTCAATTTCATTTTATTTCGTTCTGGAGAAGGCTGCGTGTAGGTGAGGGAGCGGGGATGACTATGATCGTCAAACATTTATTTGTAAATAACCGGCACTGTAAACAGCAAACTTCCAAAATAATAATTAGTCGGATTAATGATTGCCCACGACAACAAACGGAAGTAACCCCAGTTTTAAAACTTCAAGTTGTATACGGTTTATATGATTGGGTAGTTATTGTACAGTCAGCGATATAACTATACTATTATAATACATAGTATTACTGTTATATATATATATAGACCAATAGATTGATATGGTTGGGTAGATATTGTGTAATGCATGTATATATATATATATATATATATATATATATATATATATATATATATATCATAGTATAAAATATAAAAATAACACCGATTTGCTTCTACATGTTTCAATATATTTTCATCAGGAAGCCATTGATACTAATAACGTTGCAAGGTTACCCTCGTGACGTCACAATAGAGGTACATTACATTGCATGAATGAATGAATAAATGAATGAATAGTGATGAATGAATAAACAAATATAATATGTACATAACACACTATTCAGTTAGCTACTTATCAATAGGAGATCAATTAAGCTAATTTATTTGTTTAGCAGAGGTCTAAATTTTTTAATGAAATATTCCTCTTTAACTGTTCTCTGTTTTGTGCAATCATTTAGAAGCTGGTAAAACGGGAATATTTGGAATTTTGTATTAAAGTTGTGTGCACATATGTCCAGATGTTCGCTCAGGGATATCATGCGATATTCTGGATTTTTTATCTGTGATTTGTGTACAACAACTCGCGATCTCAAATATTCAGTTTGACCGATATACTGCTCCGTACAACCCGGGCAAGTTATGGCATAGATCACATTTCGTGATGCACATGTTAAATTAGCATTCACGTTAAATGTCCCGTGACCTTTGAAGGTGATTGATGGCCCTTCCATAAGGTTTTCGCAGGTACCACAGTTTCCACGCTGGCATTTTTTCACCTCATATTTTGTTGGGTGTGATGATTCAGACGTGAATTTAGCCTTCGTAAGGATGTTTTTCAAACTATTGCTTTGACGTTTGCTGTTGATGATTTCTATTGACTTAAGAACTTCTTTCATCCGTTCATCATTTTCTAGCACTGGTAAATTATGTCTAATTTTATTCATAATATCCGGGTTTTTAGGGTTGAAGGTCGAAACGAATGCAATAGGTTTTCGCTGTGAAGTGTATTTCTCCTTCACCGTTAGCAGATCGCGTCTCTCTAGCTTTAAAGCTTTGGATATTCCATCGTTTATTAGATTTAGTGGATATTGTCTGTTTCGAAGGAATATTCGCAGCTCCTCGAATCGAACTTTCTGTTGGTTGTTGTCAGATACTATTGTTCGGATTCGCCTGGCTAGATTATACGGTAAACTCCGTTTGGTGTGACTTGGATGGCATGACGTGAACATCAAATACTGCTTGGTGTCAGTAGGTTTGTAAAAGATATCAGTTTCAATCTTTTCTCCTTTTTTGATAACCAACGTGTCCAGAAATGCTAATCTAGTGTTTGACATTTCCATTGTAAATTGTATATTGACATCCATATCATTTAATATTTTAAAGAAAATATCCAAGTCATTTTTTGAACGGGTCCATATTATGAAACAGTCGTCCAAATACCGACGCCAAGCTTTTATGAAATAGCTAATAAATGCGTCTCCGAATTGTAGTTGAACTTTTTCATATAGTCGTTCTTCTAAATAGGCTAGTACCAGAGTTGCATATGTTGGCGCCATTTTTGTCCCCATAGCTGTTCCTTTCATCTGTTTGTAGTGGTCACCATCAAAGTGGAATGTATTGTTTTGAAGTATGAATTCCACACTTGAGATGACCAGTGAGTCAGATATCCGGCCTGGTAATTCGGTCGGGTATTTATCCAACCAGTATTTTAAACCTTTTAGACCGAGATCATGTGGGATGTTGCTGTATAGAGACGTTACATCAAATGACACCATCATGGATTCTTCTTGGACTTTTGTTGGCAGTTGATGTAGGAAATCCATTGTGTCACGTACATAGCTTTTCACGTGGCATAAATATGGTTTCAATAAGATGTCAATAAAGTTGCTGAGGCGGTGTGTTGAACATGTTGGCCCCGCAATTATTGGCCTTATTTTCAAATCTGGTGGATGTGGCATATTGACAAATTCACTGGTAGCTGAGGAGCATATCTCATTGATAGCCTTGCTTTTATGAACTTTTGGCAGGCCGTAAAAATTGCTCTCTCTAGGTATGAATTGCGTCAGATAATCGTGTTCCTTTTCCGTCAGCTGATCGGTGAATTTGTTGACTAGCTGTTTCATCTTTTTGAATGTATCTGCGCTCATTTCGGCATCAATTTTTATGTAGCTATCTGTGTCACTTAATATATCCAAAGCCATGGTTTTATAGTTAGAAGTGCTCATAACTACAGTGGCACCTCCTTTGTCGGCTTGTTTTATAATGATGCTTTTGTCACCAACCACGTACAATGAGAGGAAATCACTGGACAACTTGGCAAAAGACAAAAGCATCATTATAAAACCTACTGACACCAAGCAGTATTTGATGTTCACGTCATGCCATCCAAGTCACACCAAACGGAGTTTACCGTATAATCTAGCCAGGCGAATCCGAACAATAGTATCTGACAACAACCAACAGAAAGTTCGATTCGAGGAGCTGCGAATATTCCTTCGAAACAGACAATATCCACTAAATCTAATAAACGATGGAATATCCAAAGCTTTAAAGCTAGAGAGACGCGATCTGCTAACGGTGAAGGAGAAATACACTTCACAGCGAAAACCTATTGCATTCGTTTCGACCTTCAACCCTAAAAACCCGGATATTATGAATAAAATTAGACATAATTTACCAGTGCTAGAAAATGATGAACGGATGAAAGAAGTTCTTAAGTCAATAGAAATCATCAACAGCAAACGTCAAAGCAATAGTTTGAAAAACATCCTTACGAAGGCTAAATTCACGTCTGAATCATCACACCCAACAAAATATGAGGTGAAAAAATGCCAGCGTGGAAACTGTGGTACCTGCGAAAACCTTATGGAAGGGCCATCAATCACCTTCAAAGGTCACGGGACATTTAACGTGAATGCTAATTTAACATGTGCATCACGAAATGTGATCTATGCCATAACTTGCCCGGGTTGTACGGAGCAGTATATCGGTCAAACTGAATATTTGAGATCGCGAGTTGTTGTACACAAATCACAGATAAAAAATCCAGAATATCGCATGATATCCCTGAGCGAACATCTGGACATATGTGCACACAACTTTAATACAAAATTCCAAATATTCCCGTTTTACCAGCTTCTAAATGATTGCACAAAACAGAGAACAGTTAAAGAGGAATATTTCATTAAAAAATTTAGACCTCTGCTAAACAAATAAATTAGCTTAATTGATCTCCTATTGATAAGTAGCTAACTGAATAGTGTGTTATGTACATATTATATTTGTTTATTCATTCATCACTATTCATTCATTTATTCATTCATTCATGCAATGTAATGTACCTCTATTGTGACGTCACGAGGGTAACCTTGCAACGTTATTAGTATCAATGGCTTCCTGATGAAAATATATTGAAACATGTAGAAGCAAATCGGTGTTATTTTTATATTTTATACTATGATATATGATACTGTACATTAGAACAACAACTCACTACAGCTATATATATATATATATATATATATATATATATATATATATATATATATATAGACCAATAGATTGATATATAGACGTTAAACACCAGGATACTACTACATATTGATATATCTACATGTCGGGTGATGGTGAAAGTAAAGGTTATATGGAATAGGGTTTGTCGTCCTATTTTCTGTATGAAGATGGTCAAGCAGTGTGCTATGAGAGAAATGTTATCCGGATAGCGACGCTTCAGCAAATGTTTCCAAGTCCTAAAGTATACACGGGAATCAGTTTTTCATCCCACCCGAATGACTAGACGCTGTCCCTTACCAGGCTAACTGTCCTGAATCACCGACAGGGGGAAACCACACCGGAAAATCCTGGGTAACTTTATCAATAGGAATATCCTGAATGCCATACCCTACATGAATTGAGTCTCAATCAGTGTCAATGTTGATTGAAATGAAATGGGGCTTAACGTCCGACTGTGTCAATGTTAGCCGTTGTGGGTCTGTGGAATATGAAAAAGATATGTAGAAACAGCGCCGACTTGACAAAATTCTCTATCTTACATCGTAAAGTAATCTGAGATACAAAAAGTATTGTCTGTTATGTTAGGTCGTCTCTCTCTATATAAGATTACGATACTATCTAAAGCGGGAGTGGACACACTTGGCGAATTCCCCGCTCGATTCACCAGTCGACTGTATCACCCTTCACGTGAATCACTTGATTAAATATGGCAACGACAATAGCTGCTGAGGCTGGATTTTTTAAAATTTTACTCCGTAGAAGGGGTGTGAGAAGGGTGTTTTAGAAGGGGCCGTGAGAAGGAGGAGTGAGAGTAGGTGGTGTGAGAAGGAGGCGTACGAAGGATGTGTGAGAAGGGGGTGAGAGAAGGGGGTATGGGAAGGGGGTGTGAGAAGGGGGTGAGAGAAGGCTGAGGCTATTATCAAACTTAAAACATAGCACCATAGAGATACAAATAATGGATAGTTTTCTAAAAGAACAAGTCACAAAATAATGGATATGTTCTTAAAACAACATGCACATGCTCATGAATGCATGTGACAAAACACTCCAGTCATACAAAGCAAGCATACACAGACAGTCCAAAATATTCGACATGGAGACGACATGTTTATAACATGTTTGTCAAAAACAAATATTAATAATGAGAATATACGTGATAAGCATTTGGATACGGATTACATTTGGTAATGTATTCAATATGGAAGATAATAGCCGTAAAATTGTGATGTTCTTGATATGGGGAGTAATAGCTGTCAAAGTGTGATGGAAAGGCTGCTCACGAAAATGATTTAGATATTAATAATTTTCTTAGTACTGTGGAGGGTATGGAGGGTACTAGCCGTCCAACTTTTGATTTGAAATTTAATATATACTCTGATATAAGTGATAGGACACGGGATCAAAGGCACAAACCAATTCAGGAAATTAGAACTCAACTGTCATTATGGTGTAACGGTGATATATTTGAACGATTTTTAAAATCGGATAAAAATTGTGACCTGTATAGGTTCCACATGCTCGTTTTTTTTGTTCAATCAGGGGTAATAATCCAGGAAGTTACGGTCCGATATGTGCCAATATCGCAAGCAATCGAGATCTTTGTGTTATAAACACACATGTTCAGTTTCATCAAAATGCGACCTCTAGTGTGTACAATTTACGTCCCATACAAGCCAATATCGATAGGAACCGAGATCTTCGGGATATATACCTATATTTCAAGTTATGATCTGTAGAGTGTCTACAAAGAATGTTTGGAAATGTGGGCGTATAAAAACGTATCATCGATCTACTATTAAACGTATAAGTGACATATAACGGACGGATTTAAGTGGAATTCTTTATGTAGACAAACACGTGAAATCAACATTCGGTCATGTGATATTTTGGTAACTATGAGGTTTTAAAGTAATTTCATGTACTGTAATTTAATTCGTTAAGAGAATAATTTTATCCCAAAATACATGTCCATTTTTCAGATAAGTGTCTATTATTGGTAAACCTGTCCATTATTTTATAAATAATAGACGATTGTTTAAGAAAAGCGTACATTCTCCTATATACTGGTTAAAAACATCAAAGGGTGACGTCATATCTATGTTTTAACGATGCATAGGGATTCGTCCATAAAAATAGCACAATCATCCAGGGTGGATAATTTGAAAACGTGTCTCCTCCATAGATTAAACCAGGGTTTAGTGGAGTAGAACGGAATGAAACCACTGGGGATACCGAGGATGATTATTGGCTTTCGTATGAATCAATGTTTAACTTAAAGCCAGAATTAAAACATTCAATAGCTCTTACATATTGCATCTTTAAAATAAAAACCTAAAATCAAGTTTCTAGAACATCGGATGGCAGAGAGTGAAACGTATTAAAATACGATCGTCATTTACTGATTTAATGATTTAATTAAAAATGGCGAAGAGGTGCTGATTCCCGAATGTCCAGTACTGTTGCTACAGTAATTAAAAAATTGTGTTACATCTTCCAACACCCCTCTGAATTTCCCTTATTGCGCTGTCTATACATATCATGGAGTGTAGCAGCTCGATCACATGACCTGCTATCGAGTTCGCTCAGTAGAAGTCAGCGTGTCACACAGCGTCGTCTGTTCGTGTATGTCATCTGCTTCAGTAAAATAACCAGCGCATGTACAACAGAACATTATTAGAACCATCAATATACTATCTCTATCATAAATACATGTAAATAGAACATTACTAGAATCATCAATATACTATCTGTATCATAAATACATGTAAATAGGGCATTACTAAAATAGAATTATACTATCTCTATCATAAATACATGCATATATACCATTACTAGAACCATTAATTAAATTATTATCTTTATCATAAATAGTTGTAAATAGGGATTTACTAGAGAGGGAGAGAGAGAGAGAGAGAGAGAAATGGGGTTTAACGTCCACTCGACACAAACTAGGTCATTTCGGGACTAACATATGGCTCAGGTTGTTTTCAATAATTCGCTTGCGCGTAGGGGTCTTTAGCAATGGGGGTAAACCGGAGGACCCGGAGAAAACCCACGAGGTTGGACAGGCGACCCTACTCCTTGTCACGTACAACCGGGGATTCGAAACCAGGATTTACTAGAATCATTAATGAAGGTGTTATCTGTATAGAACATTATTCTCCTGTCTTTTCGAAGTCTGATATTTTACTTTCTAATTCTTGAATTACAGTTTGATAACCAATATACGTTTTGGCTGTTGTCCATACACTGTTGTTAATTTAGTGTTTATATAAAATTGACCTATTTTTAGTAGAATATTTAAGGCTGTCTCATCAGATTGAGGGGGTTGTCTTTGTATAGACAACAGTTCAATTTATCATTAATTAATGTTTTAATAATGTCTGTATCAGTTTTAAATGAGTATTATTAAAACCCAACATACCAGGACTTCCTCTGTCTACCTCATGTAAATCATATGGTAAGGACACCATATATTCGTTGTGCTTGTTTTTATAGGATATCTCATTAAGATAAAACCGATTCTAAATGATCAGTTTGTGTCCTTGTTTTTAGGGTATTTATTTATCCCGATACAGGTCACACAGATTATATTCTTGTATAAAAATTATACAATTTTCAGTGGAATGAAATGGGGTTTAACGACCTACTGCTCTGCCCCAACTGGGCTAATAAAGACCGGCATACATCATACAGTATGTTGTGAGGGAAATGTGTCTCGGCCTACTCTTATATAGAATTACAAGGGATCTTTTACATGTAACTCTAATGTATCAATTGAAATTGTGAGATTCAATTGGGGGTTAATATTTAATATATATTTATAATCTATTGACATTATATTGAGTTAGAGACATAGCTACTTTAATATAAATTTATAATCTATTAACATTATATTGTTATCTGTGGGTATAGACACTATGTCATATTTGTTTACTATAACTCAAGACAAAAGTAGTTTCCTTTATTTTATCTTAAAGGTTGGGGTGAATATAGGTATTAGCACAATTGTGTTTTGTACTATATGATATAAGCGACTACCCACCCAGTAGGGATTTATCGATGTCTATAATAGTATATTACTAATGTTAATATAAAATATAGATCAACTTACCTTGTATATATATAATATTTACAGCCATTAACATAACTATATTATACTATTCAAAAAAAGTAGGGGATATTTGATTTTTAAGTGTTATTAAAGTCACCTAATGAAACTGACGAAGAAACAAATGACAAAATGAAATGAAGTTCACATTCATCGATTTATTCCAAATGATCGTTAGACTAAGTAAGGCACAGACTGACCATTATAAGGGTAAAATGATACCCGGGGTCAAACAGCAAAGTTACCACAGCATCACAACCAAGTCAGTAACGGGTAAATCCTCCTCTGTTTGCCAAACAAGCATTGATCCGACGTGGCATACTCCTAATGAGACGTCTAAGGTCATTTTGGTCCAGATTGTCCCATTCCTGTTGCAACGCAGCAGCAAGTTCTTGGACATTGGCAGGACGTTGTTGATTTTGACGTAACCTCTGTCCAAGCATGTCCCAGACATGCTCGATGGGGGAGAGGTCGGGACTCAGTGCTGGCCAAGGTAATGTGGTGATGTTCTGTTGTTGGAGGTAACCTGTAACGATCCTGGCCCTGTGACATCTTGCGTTGTCATCCTGGAAGATGAAACGGCGGCCATGACGTCGTGCGAACGGCACAACATGGACTGCCAAGATGTTGTCCCGGTAGTACTGGCCTGTAACACGCCCTGCAACAACATGTAAAGCCGTTCTTCCAGCAACAGTGATGCCTCCCCACACCATAACAGAACCACCCCCAAATCGATCATGTCTGATGACGTTAACGTCTTGGAAGCGCTCGTTTCGACGACGCCACACCCTCCTACGTCTGTCCCAAAAATCAACAGTGAACCTTGACTCATCTGAAAACATCACATTGCTCCAGCGTCGATAATCCCAGTGTTGACGATCCCTACACCAACGACGTCTTGCCTGAATGTGATGATCTCTCAAACAAGGGATCACGCGAGGACGTCGGGCGCGAAGGTGACCCCTATGCAGTCGATTCCGAATCGTCTGACCACTCACTCTCACACCAGTGTCTGTTTGAAGACGAGCGCTGATCTGATTTGCTGTGATGACACGATTTCTCAAGGCCAAGGTACGGATAAATCGATCCTGGGCTTGAGTTGTCGCCCTTGGTCGACCTGAGCGTGGTCTGTCCTGTACAGATTGTGTATCACGGTATCTGGACCATAGCCTGCTTATGACAGACTGAGAAACATTCATCGTCCGCGCCACAACCGCCTGTGTTGTGCCGATCTGCAGCATGCCAAGGGCACGTAACCTTTCATTTTGGGTAAGCCGACGCATATCAAAATTTGTTTTCTGGTCACTAAAACAATTAAACTGATGTTTCCACCCTGGAATTCAATGCCACAATGACTGTAATATTCAAAGTCAGAGTCGTGCAAATCTTGGGTTGGACCCCCATGATGATCCCAAGCATCACCTGCATTCCATGCGGTAGCTATTGGTGCGTTTGGGCGTCACATGTAACTGGAAATGTTTCTTCTGTTAGATTCTATAGTGACTTTTTTCGTAGTCATTTGCATATTTTAGTATTATGCCCCCAAAATCAAATATCCCCTACTTTTTTTGAATAGTATATAATAATACATGTATCTATCCATGGTCGACATTTTACCTCTTACAGATATTGACGAGGAAGGTTGAAAATGGGGACGTTGTATATGGTTTTTATTATCGGGAAGTTACTGTGTGCATGTACAATCAGTAACATGAGTATTATATCATAAAACATGAATCAACTGGTCGAAATTTTACTGTTTTATATAGAGAGACCAGGAAGGGATAAGATAACTATAATATCATAATACATCAGGCCATATATCACTAATCATTTCCCCAGTGATTTTAATGTTAATTCTCGTCTCTTAGATCGGCTCGAACTTTTTCTCAAATTTTCGTTGGGTTGAACGCTTTCTACCAAAGATGGAACAATATGTGGCAACATCTGGTTGTAAAGCACGTATGAGGTTCATCTTGGAAAAATTGAAATGCACAATCATGAATATTCAGCAAAACCTAGCAGAAAAGTGTACATTCAAGCCCCTTTCTTCAATTTTACACCAAAAAGTCAACACAAGTCGCCATGTAAAAGTGGAAAAGAGGGAAAGGGAAAGAAAGTGTAACTAGGTAACGGAGTAGGAATAATTTACCCCATTAATCACTTAAATTAAGATTACAATTGTTAATTTTCATTTATAGAAAGTAATATATATTATAATATACATAGAATTTCGTTTATTAATTATTGAAATTGTTTTGTATCTTGTTTTCACCTCTTATTAACCGATATAATAAATATTTTTCCAGAAGTTTGAAATGTACGTGGTTGTACGTGGTTGGTGACAAAAGCATTTTATAGTTAGAACTGCTCATAACTACAGTGGCACCTCCTTTGTCGGCTTGTTTTATAATGATGCTTTTGTCACCAACCACGTAGAATGAGAGGAAATCACTGGACAACTTGGCAAAAGACAAAAGCATCATTATAAAACAAGCCGACAAAGGAGGTGCCACTGTAGTTATGAGCAGTTCTAACTATAAAATGCTTTTGTCACCAACCACGTACAATGAGAGGAAATCACTGGACAACTTTTTTTTTTTTTTTTTTTTTTTTTTTTTTTTTCGGAAAATCATTTATTGTTGTGTCAGAAGAATTATACACTACAAAGTATACTATACTATACTATACAGTAACCCCGCCCCCAAACAAACTACACGGATACCAGTGTCTAAAAGCGTACATACTAATTAAGTGAATACTAATTAAGTGAGGAAGGTTGACACAGGGAAAAGCTCAGCTGAAAAGACCCTCAAAATGTTTCCATCTATCATGAACTTTGTCACCAAGTATAATTTGTTCTTTTTCAAAATAGCATGATAATTCTTTTTTAAATACCTTCAAAATTGGTTTATTTTCTCCAAGCCGTTGTTTATATATATGTAACTTAGCTAAACTATATATCAAATTTGGAATTTTGTTATCATCAGTATCAATGCCAAATAAACATTTTATCAAGGTGATATCAAAATCATTGTTTGCCTTTAGTTTAATCCAGCTTCCTAATTCTTTCCAATATACCTGTACATGTTCACAGCTGTAATAAAGATGTATTAATGATTCAGTTTCTTTTTTGCAAAAGGTACATAAATCTGATTTAAAAATTCCAATTTTAGCTAAAAATTTATTTGTACCAATTATTCTACTATTGAGTCGAAATTGAAACCATTTCAGCCTAGTATCGACGGTGAAATCAAATGATTGCTTGTAAATACGAGCCCATTCTTCTAAAGTTAATTTCATTCCTAGATCTAATTCCCATGAGTTTTCGGATTTAGTTTTTTGAATTTTTTTATCTAAGAAATGTGTGTAGAAATATTTTGCCCCAGTATCAAACATAGAGATGAATTCAATAATTTGAGGGTAAATGGGTAATATTAACCTGACATCTACTGTTTTAGCATTTATGTTGTTTAAAGTAGTCCATTTAGCAAGAAGTGATTGTTTTAATCCATACAGGTCTGTAAAGTGTGGAGAGAAATTATAGATAGATTTGAACGTGTCGTATGTCATAAAAACACCTTTATCGAAAAGATCATAAACATACTTTATTCCTTTTTGATGCCAAACATCAAAATATATTGTTTTATTGTTTATTTTTATATTTGAATTGTACCACAATGGCTGACGTAGAATATTATGTATTTCGTTATCTTTCGGTTTTAACTTAATTAGCGCAATACTTATATAATTAAAAACCTCTTGCCAGAAAGACAATTTTGTACGCTTTGATAGTTTATAGAAATAATCATCCCCGAAAGAGCCAACCAACAACTGTTTATCTGGTAAAGAATTAACTAACAATTTTGCCCAGGCAGTGTTTTGATGTTTTAATAATCTTCTAAACCAAGTAATTTTTAACGACTTTGAGTATGCTATTATATCAATCATTTTACATCCACCATTTTCAAAATTTTGAACCATAGTTTTTCTGGACACTCTTTCAGCTTTATTACCCCAAACAAATTTATATAACGATTTCTCTATATTTTTTAAGTAAGATATATCCGGTGAAGGTAGACTTGTTAGTAAATGATTTAATTTTGGTACTAATATTGACTTTACGACAGTTATTCGACCGAGTACAGTTAAATTTCGTTTAGACCAATTTGACATCAAGTGACAAACTTCTTGCAACTTAACATTATAATTCAGGTCTATTATCTTATCGATATCAGTACTGTATTTTATTCCTAGGGCCGTAAATTCCGATATTTCCCAGATTAAATTTTTTTTAACATTTAAAAATCGTTCTTGACTTCCTCTTAATGAACCTATCCAAACACAACAAGTTTTTTCTAAGTTTGGTTTTAAACCTGAATATTTTGCGAATTCATTAAGAAGATTCAAGGCCTGTCTAAGAGATTTTTCGCTACCGTCAAGTGTCAGAGCAGTGTCATCCGCATATTGTACGATTTTTTGGTTTTTATTCCCTAAATTAATTCCTTTAATGTCTTCCTCGTTTCTTATTAAACTACCCAAAATTTCAACGCATAGCAAAAAAACATAGGGCGATAACGGATCGCCCTGTCTACAGCCACGTCCGATGGCGAAGAACTCACTCGATTTACTAAATTGTTTAACACAGAGCTTAAAATCAGTATTAAAAATGTTCACCCATTTCCTGATTTGTTGTCCAAAATTAAAGAATTTTAAAGTTTTATCAATAAATCTCCATGAAATGGAATCAAAAGCTTTCTCGAAATCTATAAGAACAATTAGTCCGGGAATATTTTCAATTTCTGTATACTGCAAGATATCAAATAAAAGTCGTGTATTCTCCCCAATAAATCGCCCAGTTAAAAAACCCTTTTGATCCTCATGAATGAGATAATTTAAAACAAATTTAATACGTTTTGCTATAACGGCTGATAGAATTTTGTAGGAGGTATTTAGCAATGTAATTGGTCTCCAGTTTTTGATGAATTCCCTTGGTTTATTCCCTTTTGGAAGTATCGAAACAATACCGAGCCTTTGTGTTTCTGATAAGATACCCGCCTTTAGTGAATAATTAAAGGATCTGACAAGGAAAATTGATAAGTCTGGCCAGAAAAACTTATAGAATTCATTCGAATAGCCATCACTTCCACTGCTCTTATCAGGTTTCATATGTTTTAATACAGACAGAGCCTCACTAGTTGTTATCTCCCCCTCTAGACTATCCCTTTCATTGTTACTAAGAATGGTAATGTTATGGTCCGCTAAAACTTCATCAAGATTAACATCTTCTAAACTACTGTCCCGTGATTCGTATAAATTTTTATAGAAATCCTTAATAGCTTCTAAAATATGTTTTTGATTTGTTATCAGTCGTTGATTTGTATCAATAATTTTTGTAACATTCCTATTGACATAATTTCTTTTTTCCAGATTTAGAAAATATTTGGATGGTTTCTCACCATGTTCAATATATGTAGCATTTGATCTTAAAATCAATCCTTTAATGTATTTCTCTCTTAAACGTTCTTGTTGATTTAAATAATCATGGTAAATTTCATTTAAAAACGTGTCATCTTTATCCTGAAGAAAATCATACAGAAAGAGTAACTGTTTTTCCAAAAACTGCTTTTGTTCTTTTTCTTTTCGATTCTTAAATACACTGTAGGATATAGTTTTTGACCTTATATTGAGTAGCAACATTTCGAAAAATAATTGATCGTTAATCACAAATGAAAGGTCACTATCTTTAATAAGACCTATTTTATCTCTCGCATAAGGTAATGCGGCATATTCTTTTTTTGTGTCTAGAATCGTATTTTTGACTATTCTAACATATTCAACATCTTCGAGAAGTGTATTATTAAATCTCCAAAATCCCCTGCCCCTCTCGAATGAACTAGTTCTTATATTCAAGAAAACTACAGAATGATCGGTTCTGTAACCTGGTAAAATTTCTGGTTTATCTATTAAACTTATCAACTCTTCGGAAATTAAAAAAAAATCTAATCTGGCCTTTTTTGTTGGGTTTTTTCTGCGCCATGTATAACTTTTCTTATTTGGAGAATATACCCGCCAAACATCTGAAAGATTTTCATCATTCATTAAATCTAATACTTCTTTTCTTGCCTTTATGTTGTTATATTTAACATAATTAAAACAATCAAGATCATAATTAAGGACAAGGTTAAAATCGCCACAAATGATATTAAATTCTGAGTCAAATTCTCGTATTAGCTTTTTCAGTTTACAATAAAAATCAGGAGTATCTCTATTTGGACCATATATTGTAATTAAATTCAAAGTAATTACCTTTTCTAAAAGCAGTTCAACCGCTATAATATTACCGTCTTGACCTATGTGTTTTCGTTTTATCTCATATTCAAAGTTATTATTTAGAAGTATACAGACCCCTCTTGCATTGTTTTTTCCTTCACCTAAAATAATGTCGCCATCCCATTCTGAATGCATTTTTTTAAAATCAGAGTTCAAAAGATGTGTGTCTTGTAGACAACATATTGAGTATTTCTTTTCTGCTAAATAATTAAACAGATCTTTCCGTTTTAAGCTATCCCTCAACCCTCTACTGTTCATACTAATAATTTGTACCATTGTAACAAACAATGACCAATCGTTATAATTTCAAATATGTCTAATTCAAAATAAAGTAAATATTGAGTTGTACTGATAAGTCCATGTAGTTTGTATAAATTAGTTGTAAATAGTTTTGAATGAAAATGCTGAAAACATAAACGTATAAATGTCATAAAGTTATACACATGTACACAGATTGCAAACATATATCGTAATGTTGGAATAGGCACACTGATGTCTTGACTGATTTTCGTTTGTGTAAAGGTGTCATTTAAACGCTTTAAACTAGAACGGTTTTGTATAACTACGTTAGTATATTACACTGGGCATAGAGTCATACGCATTTTTCACAGTTATCTAACGCACTGTTTCTTGACTACTGTTATTAGTGGCAGGTTTAATCTTGAAAAGGGTTTCATTTATGTCATCATATAAATTGAAAATAATACGTCTTTTGTCATATGTCTCACCACGAACATTTCCGTTAAAATACCAAGCATTTTCTATTTCTTCATGTGATTTGAGTCTATTTATGAGCTCTACGTTTCTGGTTGTGACGTCATCTAGCAGGATAACACCTTGCTCTTTGAAGTATTTACGATTTCTCATTAATACTGTTTTTGCATATGTTGTTAGTACCTTTAATATGACTGGGCGAGGTTTATCTGGATGTTTTGATGGTATTCTATGAATGGCATTTATTTCCATAATTGGAATCTTAAGACCGGCACAGTCATGAGCAAGTTTAAGGAATTTTGATTTTAAGTCCTCGTTTCTCGCCTCTCTCACACCGTAAATTTTTATATTTTTTTTCCGAGAATATTGTTCATTTTTGTTTGCGAGTATCAAAGCTGATTTTGTTGCCATAGCATTTTCTCTTTCTACGCTCTTACAATTTTCTAGCTCCCCCTTTAAGCACTCTATATCTTGTCTAAGACTCTCTATCTCCAGTTTGTCTCTCTCATATTCATTTCCTTGTTTTTCTAGCTCAATTGACAGGATGTCTCTGACTTGATCCCGAACTCTGAATTTAATATCACGGAAAAAATTGTCCATATGGTCTTGTATCATAGTCTCAAACATACTTACAGTTACTAGATCTTTAAGTTTTGTATTTATTTCATCCAACATTTTAACAGTTACCATTTTTTTCATGTTATCCTTTATATCACCCAAACTTTTATATATTGCTGTTAGATCGGATTCTTCACATGAAGAACTTGAAACATGAGCCCTTTTTGATGGCATTTTTCTGTCATTTTTAACGGACATTGTATCACACCAAAGTCTGCTTCAGACACAATAATGTCTCAAAAAAACACTTGTCAATACAGCAGGTCAAGCCTAAACTTTAACTACCTGTGTAGAACTTAACTCACTGTGTAATCACAACTCACTGATTAGCTTTACCTGCTCTCTGAACTCTAATCTGTTTTTATATTGTTCAAAATATTTCTCTCAATATCACAATTATTTCTTCATAATCCATAAATATAATCACACAAACCCCTGCTCTATACTCTTACACAGCACCCAGCAAAGTTTTAAGCCTTTACACTCATTAATATTTCATAATTTTCACAAAACTATCAGAGCCCTCAAACCGTGACTTCACCTCTTAGCCATTGGACAACTTGGCAAAAGACAAAAGCAGTTCTAACTATAAAACCATGGCTTTGGATATATTAAGTGACACAGATAGCTACATAAAAATTGATGCCGAAATGAGCGCAGATACATTCAAAAAGATGAAACAGCTAGTCAACAAATTCACCGATCAGCTGACGGAAAAGGAACACGATTATCTGACGCAATTCATACCTAGAGAGAGCAATTTTTACGGCCTGCCAAAAGTTCATAAAAGCAAGGCTATCAATGAGATATGCTCCTCAGCTACCAGTGAATTTGTCAATATGCCACATCCACCAGATTTGAAAATAAGGCCAATAATTGCGGGGCCAACATGTTCAACACACCGCCTCAGCAACTTTATTGACATCTTATTGAAACCATATTTATGCCACGTGAAAAGCTATGTACGTGACACAATGGATTTCCTACATCAACTGCCAACTAAAGTCCAAGAAGAATCCATGATGGTGTCATTTGATGTAACGTCTCTATACAGCAACATCCCACATGATCTCGGTCTAAAAGGTTTAAAATACTGGTTGGATAAATACCCGACCGAATTACCAGGCCGGATATCTGACTCACTGGTCATCTCAAGTGTGGAATTCATACTTCAAAACAATACATTCCACTTTGATGGTGACCACTACAAACAGATGAAAGGAACAGCTATGGGGACAAAAATGGCGCCAACATATGCAACTCTGGTACTAGCCTATTTAGAAGAACGACTATATGAAAAAGTTCAACTACAATTCGGAGACGCATTTATTAGCTATTTCATAAAAGCTTGGCGTCGGTATTTGGACGACTGTTTCATAATATGGACCCGTTCAAAAAATGACTTGGATATTTTCTTTAAAATATTAAATGATATGGATGTCAATATACAATTTACAATGGAAATGTCAAACACTAGATTAGCATTTCTGGACACGTTGGTTATCAAAAAAGGAGAAAAGATTGAAACTGATATCTTTTACAAACCTACTGACACCAAGCAGTATTTGATGTTCACGTCATGCCATCCAAGTCACACCAAACGGAGTTTACCGTATAATCTAGCCAGGCGAATCCGAACAATAGTATCTGACAACAACCAACAGAAAGTTCGATTCGAGGAGCTGCGAATATTCCTTCGAAACAGACAATATCCACTAAATCTAATAAACGATGGAATATCCAAAGCTTTAAAGCTAGAGAGACGCGATCTGCTAACGGTGAAGGAGAAATACACTTCACAGCGAAAACCTATTGCATTCGTTTCGACCTTCAACCCTAAAAACCCGGATATTATGAATAAAATTAGACATAATTTACCAGTGCTAGAAAATGATGAACGGATGAAAGAAGTTCTTAAGTCAATAGAAATCATCAACAGCAAACGTCAAAGCACTAGTTTGAAAAACATCCTTACGAAGGCTAAATTCACGTCTGAATCATCACACCCAACAAAATATGAGGTGAAAAAATGCCAGCGTGGAAACTGTGGTACCTGCGAAAACCTTATGGAAGGGCCATCAATCACCTTCAAAGGTCACGGGACATTTAACGTGAATGCTAATTTAACATGTGCATCACGAAATGTGATCTATGCCATAACTTGCCCGGGTTGTACGGAGCAGTATATCGGTCAAACTGAATATTTGAGATCGCGAGTTGCTGTACACAAATCACAGATAAAAAATCCAGAATATCGCATGATATCCCTGAGCGAACATCTGGACATATGTGCACACAACTTTAATACAAAATTCCAAATATTCCCGTTTCACCAGCTCCTAAATGATTGCACAAAACAGAGAACAGTTAAAGAGGAATATTTCATTAAAAAATTTAGACCTCTGCTAAACAAATAAATTAGCTTAATTGATCTCCTATTGATAAGTAGCTAACTGAATAGTGTGTTATGTACATATTATATTTGTTTATTCATTCATCACTATTCATTCATTTATTCATTCATTCATGCAATGTAATGTACCTCTATTGTGACGTCACGAGGGTAACCTTGCAACGTTATTAGTATCAATGGCTTCCTGATGAAAATATATTGAAACATGTAGAAGCAAATCGGTGTTATTTTTATATTTTATACTATGATATATATATATATATATATATATATATATATATATATATATATATATATATATATATATATACATGCATTACACAATATCTACCCAACCGTATCAATCTATTGGTCTATATATATATAACAGTAATACTATGTATTATAATAGTATAGTTATATCGCTGACTGTACAATAACTACCCAATCATATAAACCGTATACAACTTGAAGTTTTAAAACTGGGGTTACTTCCGTTTGTTGTCGTGGGCAATCATTAATCCGACTAATTATTATTTTGGAAATTTGCTGTTTACAGTGCCGGTTATTTACAAATAAATGTTTGACGATCATAGTCATCCCCGCTCCCTCACCTACACGCAGCCTTCTCCAGAACGAAATAAAATGAAATGGAGTTTAACGTCCTACTATTATGCTCCGAACTGGGCTAATGAAAACGGGCATACCCCATACTGTGTGCTGTGAGGGACTTCGGTTTTACGTGCACGCCAAAGTCTACACGGGACCTCGGCTTTTCGTCCCATCCGAACAACTAGACAGCTGTCTTTGTCAGGCCCTCCGTCCTGCATCACTGACAAGGGGGAACCACGCCGGAAAATCTGGATGAACTTTCTCGGCCAATGCTGTGATCGAACACCTGATCTCCAGGCTAGCGAGCCAGCGTTTTACCCTTATCATTAACTGCTAGATGGGGAAATTTTGATCTTATGGAAATGGCTGCGGTTTCCGGTATTTGGGTCCTTTGGACAAAATTTCACGTAACATAAAATGGAGTAATTAATCAACTATGTATTAATTGGGAACCTGTATCTATTTACATGTATTTATTTTCATTCTTAGTGTACGAATAAAGTTTATTATTAATGCTCAAACGTGGGTATATGCTTATTAGGTGAATGACTTGGTGGAGTTCGATGATGGACATTTTCTAATTAGGTTAAACATAGATCAGCAACTTGATTGGTCGATGCTTGGAGACACGATAATATTGATTCTAATTGAGTGAGAGTATGGTTTTACCTTGACAAGGTTCTGAAACACCCCAGACATTTGGTAGCACGGTAACTTTGATTCTGATTGCCTAAGTTTAATCAGGAGCATTTCTGCTTTGGTTGAGTTTGCTTGTCCCATTCTTTACAAACAAGATGAATGTTCAATTAATTAATGTGTCATCTGTATAGTTTAGGATTGATGGGGGGGGGGTCGTTAGTCTCACTGTAGACTTGTTGAGTATGTTCCATTATGTTCTACATTAATGTATCATCTATATTGATGGGAGGGGTGGGGCGTTAGTCTCACTGTAGAGTAAGTTCCAATATATTCTACATTCACCACAAGACGTTAAAACATGATGTACCATTTACTGAAAAATACATTTTAAACTTCTGGAAAAATATTTATTATATCGTTTAATATTCTATGCAATTAAATAAAAAGATACAAAACAATTTCAATAATTAATGAACAAAATTCTATGCATATTATAATACATATTACTTTCTATAAATGAAAATTAACAATTGTAATCCTAATTTAAGTGATTAATGGGGAAAATTATTTCTACTCCGTTACCTAGTTACACTTTCTTTCCCTCTTCCTCCCTTTTACATGGCGACTTGTGTTGACTTTTTGGTGTAAAATTGAAGAAAGAGGCTTGAATGTTCACTTTTCTGCCAGGTTTTGCTGAATATTCATGATTGTGTATTTAAATTTTTCCAAGTTGAACCTCATACGTGCTTTACAGTCAAATGTTGCCACATATTGCTCCATCTTTGGTAGAAAGCGTTCAACCCAATGTATTATGATATTATAGTTATCTTATCCCTTCCTGGTCTCTATATAAAACAGTAGACCATTAGATTCATGTATTATGATATAATACTCATGTTACTGATTGTACATGTACACAGTAACTTCCCGATTAGATGAACCTTATACAACGTCCCCATTTTCAACCTTCCTCGTCTATATGTACATGTAGAACAGTAAAGTATCGACCATGAATAGATTCACGTATTGTAATATTATAGTTATGTTACTGGCTGTAAGATATATACAAGGTAACGTAGCAACTGTTCTTATATTCATTTTATATTAACATTAGTGATAAATTATTATAGACATCGATAAATCCCTGCTGGGTGGGAAGTACTGTACTCGGTTATATCATAGTACAAAACACAATTGTGCTAATTCCTATACACGGGGACTGAATAGAAACAAACTGACACCTCACACTTAAAGATAAATTAAAGGAAACTACTTTTGTTTTAGCAATTATCGTGTAAACGAATATGAATATGACCTACTGTTTATATACACAGATAACAATATAATGTCAATAGAATATAAATTATATTAAATACTACAAATGTACTATTTTACACTATGACCAGTTTGACTAGCATACCAATATAATATTATACTGATAAATACATTGGCGTGATAGAATCTCCACAAGTAGCTAGATATTAAACTCCAATTGAATCTCGCAATTTTAGTTAATACATTAGTGTGCACGTAAAAGATCCCTATAATTATATATAACAGTAGGCCGGGCCACATTTCCCTCATAACACAGTGTATGATGCATGCCGGTCTTTATTAGCATAGTTGGGACAGAGGAGTAGGACGTTAAACCCCATTTCATTGCATTTTAGTTGATTGTAACCAATGACGTATATATTGTAACGGTTCTCGGTTCAGAGTCAACTCATGTAGTTTCGCCCTTTTTCTATCTTTTAAACCCACTCTCGTGGCAACATACCGACACTGCAAGACTGTGAAAGTTACTTTTATTTAACCGTAAAACTCTGTTGTTAGTGGGCGCTTTAGTTACTTTAAAAGTTACATTGTTGCTAGCTCTAAATACGCAGAACAAATTTAAGACTGGAAATTAATTGAACGAAATTATTTTCCCTAGTCTCGATTAACCAGACGTGTATGATTAAGTTAAATTTACGGTACTGGTCACAAGACTCGGATTCTAATCATTTTAGGGCGCTGCGAATTTGGCCTCCGGTTTTGTGTCAAATTTAATAGGAGGATGTGCCATTATTGCTATGCCATTCGTGTTTAGTATCCTTATGCATTTGCCATTTCTAACACGGTGGTTACAAAACGTTTCAGTAATTATAAATCCAGTAACAACTCATTTTTCTAGAACTGAAATATAACCAAAAAGACGCGCATTGACTGTTTCATAATTATCATAGGCGTACGGGCTCGATGACAGTTAGGGGGGCAGAACCCGAAATGCCCGAAAAAATTTCGGTGTCGGTCTTCCTCGAGAGGCGAAGAAGCGGAGCTTACCTTGTTTGCCCCCCCCCCCCTCCCCAAGAAAATTTTGGAATATTTGACGTTTTCCTGCTATTTCAGCCCGTGAACAAGCAACTTCAATGTGGTCTAATATAGCCTAATGACAATGGCTGACTCGAATTCCAATCAAAAGATCAACCGTTGGGAAAAAACTGCCGCAAACGCGTTTTCCTGTTATTCCAGCCTGTGAATACAGCAACTTCAATTCGGTCCAATATAGCCTACCTGGCTGACCCGAATTCCAAACAACCAATCAATCGTCGCGGGGTATGGGGGCCTCACCCTCCCAGAGAAAATTTTGAAAATTTAACCACCGCAAATGCGTTTTCTGCTATTCTAGCCCGTGAAAGCAGCTCCAAAAGTATCCAATGGTTTTGTAACCAAAATCCCATTCTGAATTCCAACCATCCAATCAGACTGTTGCAGTTGCATTCACAAATAATAATCGATGCCAGAAAAATGTCGCACAAAGAATGGCTCTAGACAAAATGTTTTAATCCATAGTCAACTCAGTACAAATTCGTTGTATTCAATTAAAAGAAAAGTAAAATTAGTGTTTTAGTAGGGATCGATGACAGTTAGGGAATCAAAACTAGAAATGCCCGAAAATTTCCTTTTACAGACAGCGGCGCCCGTTTTCTTGGAATACTTGACGGACGCCTTTATTTTGCCAAATTTTCACTTTACCCATCTGCCCGAAAATTCAGCTTGCCCGACAGTTAGGGGGGCAGCTGCCCCCCCCCCCGCCCCACCCCCCTGGCTCGTACGCCTTTGATAATTATTAAAAATATTAAAACGCGACACGATGCGTAAATTGTGCGTCTTACTTTCGAGAACAATAGCTATAAAACAGAAATTTCCAGATTGATACATAATACGACACAACCAACCATAAGTGGTAATTCAAACACAAAGGATATATTTAAACTTAAATTTCTCTAACATTTCACTAAAAGATCCCTATTGCAGAACTCCCAATTTATTATGTAGTCATTGTCATGCCGGTTGTTTTTAATAACAGAATTTTCCAGTCATATAACAGATCAAAGAATTTTTCGAGACGCATTGTCACGTATCGACTTCTATTTTTGGATTATCTGGCGCCACAAAAAAGCCCAATCATATCAAAAAGCATGCAGTTCCACCTTGAAATGGGTTCAATTGATGTACGGTTTATTCTATAATTTATAACACGGTTTAGAGCACAATGTGTAGGAGTCGCATTTTTGACTTCTAAGTAGATTCTTATACGGAATTCCGGATGCAATGCTAGACATTTGGACCACTGCTGCCGAACCGATTTGAAAATGCTTAAGGTTTTATTTTCTTTGCGCATGTCGTGTGCTCCTCTGTTTTTGATGTGTATGATTTTTATATTTGTGATAATTATTTGAAACAAAATAGGATTATCATAAAGGATATTTAACATCTACAATAAAGGTACGGTAAGCACTCTCTACATACTGCGTTTGTAAACCACGAAATTCACCCCTTATTAGAAAGTTTCAACTATAGTCTATTGCATGTAAACGTTAAAAAAATCAGCTCAAAATACAGACATCTCTCTCTCTCTCTCTCTCTCTCTCTAACTAAGGGCTGTGCACGCGTACAAATGTTAAATTCAAACGTTAATTGTACGTACGTAAAAAAACGAAGAAAGCCGACTGCGGAAATTAAGAATTCGTTTTCCAGAACAAAATTTGAAACTTTGATGTGACCAAGAAACATAACTCTTTTTAATGAAAATATCTACCGCTGTAACGCTACTTGGGCGATCAACTTTTCCATATAATTAGAAAGTCACATTCAAATGGCCAAATCACACAAATATCCAACTTAGCAATAGTTTAATTGTTAATGAATGATGATTTTAATGGTAAGTCTTATCATATTTGTTAAAATAAGCCCCAAATATAGCTCGTTTATTTGATTTTTGTTATTTGCAGGAACCACTCTATCAAAAGTTATATAAACTATCATTTAAACATTGATTCAGGCAATAATCAACTCTAGAGCCTCTGATGGCTGTGATTTAAGAGGATGAATAATATAAGTTAGTGTAGCATTTGAAGTGAAAACAAAGAACGGCAATAGAGAGAGAGAGAGAGAGAGAGAGAGAGAGAGAGAGAGAGATAGATAGAGAGAGATAGAGAGAGAGATATATATAGAGAGAGAGATAGAGAGAGAGAGAGATAGAGAGAGATAGAGAGAGAGAGAGAGGGATAGATAGATATAGAGAGAGAGATAGAGAGAGAGATAGAGAGAGGGAGAGAGAGATATATAGAGAGAGAGAGATAGAGAGAGAGAGGGATAGATAGAGAGAGAGAGGGAGAGAGAGGGATAGATAGATAGAGAGAGAGATAGAGAGAGAGATAGAGAGAGATAGAGAGAGAGAGAGAGGAAGAGAGAGAGGGAGAGAGAGAGAGAGAGGGATGAGAGAGAGAGATAGAGAGAGGGAGAGAGAGAGAGGGATAGAGAGAGAGAGAGAGGGATGAGAGAGAGAGAGAGATAGAGAGATAGAGAGAGAGGGAGAGAGATAGAGAGAGAGAGAGAGGGAGAGAGAGAGAGATAGATAGAGAGAGATAGAGAGAGAGAGGGATAGATATATAGAGAGAGAGATAGAGAGAGAGAGAGAGGGATAGATAGATATAGAGAGAGAGATAGAGAGAGAGAGAGAGGGATAGATAGATAGAGAGAGATAGAGAGAGAGAGAGATAGAGAGAGAGAGGAAGAGAGAGAGGGAGAGGAAGAGAGAGAGGGAGAGAGAGAGAGAGAGAGAGAGAGAGAGAGAGAGGGAGAGAGAGAGAGGGATAGAGAGAGAGAGAGAGAGAGAGAGAGGGATGAGAGAGAGAGAGAGAGAGATATAGATAGAGAGAGATAGAGATAGAGAGAGAGGGAGAGAGAGAGAGAGAGGGAGAGAGAGAGAGGGATGAGAGAGAGAGAGAGATATAGATAGAGAGAGATAGAGATAGAGAGAGAGGGAGAGAGAGAGAGAGAGGGAGAGAGAGAGAGAGAGAGAGAGAGAGAGAGGGAGAGAGAGAGATATATAGGGAGAGAGAGGGAGAGAGAGAGAGAGAGAGAGAGATAGAGAGAGAGAGAGAGGGAGAGAGAGAGAGGGAGAGAGAGAGAGAGAGGGAGAGATAGAGAGAGATGAGGTTTAACGTACACTTGACACAAACTGGGTCATTTCTGGACTAACATGTGATTCTATTTTATTTCAATAATTCGCTTGCGCGTAGGGAGGACCCGGAGAAAACCCACGAGGTTAGGCATGAGTTTCAGTGTCTTGTAATTGTGTGGTGACCTGTATAAACATCACATTGTAATAATTACGTCAGTGTCTTGTAAATGGTGTGGTATTAGAGGTGATGATTATAGATTTACATGTCTCTTACTTCTGTTACAGGTCAAACATACAGTTTATCAGGATCAGCATCATTTGGTATTAGAGGAGGGGATTACAGATTTACATGTCTCTTACTTCTGTTACAGGTCAAACATACAGTTTATCAGGATCAGCATCATATGGTATTAGAGGAGGGGTTTACAGATTTACATGTCTCTTACTTCTGTTACAGGTCAAACATACAGTTTATCAGGACCAGCATCACATGTTATTAAAGGAAATGATTATAGATTTATATGTCAGATATCTGGAGGTAATTTGAGACCCACTGATGCTATCCAGTTTACAAGAGACAGTATAACAGTCTGTAGACATGCATTAACTTGTAATGTTAGTGTACCATCAGGTAGATATACATGTGATTGTATCAATGGTAACATAAGACAACTGTATCTTAATATAACTAATGTTACATCAACTGATGCTGGAACCTGGACCTGTGGAGATACCTTTAACACTGGCACCAGTCCACCTGTAACTCTTCCTGTTTATTGTAAGTTGATTTCACTGACATTACATGACAATTCTGAACCCCCGTTTCCCTCACTAAATCGTCCCCTACCATTGCTTGATTTATCCGAATCTAAACAATGATCGCATCAACAAATTTCTAAAACAATCTGTTTTGTAAACGATTGCATTATTTTTGCATTTTATTTTTCCATCTTTATAAACTTTTAAAAATCATTTGATATTAATAATAATTTTGGGGAACTTTTTGGGGAAAACCGTGTCAATAGTTCGCCAGAAATTATATTGTAGTAAGCCACAAAATCACAAGACGTGCATATCGATAGAATAAATTGTGATCCAGACAATACATCTTTATAGTGTTCCTACCTTCCACCCTAATCCATCATGAAATAATATTTCCTAATTTGCATATTAGGGCTTGGAATGTCTGTACACAAAACTTGTCTAAATCACACTGAAAAAGACCTCGGTCTTTTGGCATGCTCAAAATTTGGTTGAGACCATCTCAATTCCCATGCACAATAACCGAAACCAAATGATTGTTTATAAAAAACAGATCCACCAACCATCACAAGTCTAACATCAGATGCTACCAACAACATGATTGATGAAGATTCTACCGTAACCTTCACCTGTTCTGTTGACAGTCTGCCATCTTCAGTAATATCCTGGTCCAGATCACAAGTGGATCAACTCTATTCTGGTAGTCAATATACCATAACTAAAGCTAGTTGTCAACATACAGATAACTATACCTGTACAGCTAGTAATAAGATTGGTCAACCTGTATCTAACACTATTCCACTCTATGTTAGATGTAAGTACAACACACTAGTTTATATCATTAAAAAAATAAAAAAAACATGTAATGGAACAATAATGGAATTTCTTTTTGTTTTCGCCTTTTTCGTTTAAAGTAGTATATAGTTGTGTTCAAATTTTGTACGAAAGATGTAATAAGTATCAAAATTAGCACAAATATTTCTTGAGGACTACTCTTTTGAAAAAGCCAAGTACTCAATCCAAGATAGCTGCCAATTTTCAAGATGGTCGACATTCAGGCAACGTAATGTAATTTTTTTGTGATAAAGTCACATTAAATTCTCTTATTTTATTTATCCTTATAACTTATGTTTCATCTAAATTGGACAATAATTGATGTCTCTAGCTGGTCGTTTACATTTTGCGTAAAAGGCAAGGGCCAAAACCGGAGAGGTTGTAGTCTGATGCATACCAAAATCGAATTCCTCCAAGATTTCCGGATCTTTGACATATATCTGAATCGAGTAAAATTCACAATTTCATCTAACTTGTAGGTGGCCATATACCGAATGTCCACCCGAAACAAGTTTGAACGGCCTTCCAGAGATTCAGACGTCCAGATTTACGGGCATGGGAGACAACATATTACGTCTACAGGAATATGTGGGCGTATAAATATCCTCTCACTTGTTCCAGTGGGTAAAAAAATAAGAGAAAGAAAAGTTAAAAAAAAACCCAGCAATCTTTGAAAATGATGGCCATTTTGAAAATTTAAGTGGCTGACAGGATTTTCTTAATAAACGTCCCCAAACAGAACCCCACACCAATTCTAGTGCTGTATCCAGATTTCAAAGTTGTTTTACGCTTAGCTGTCCCTCTAGAGCTGTATAGCCAATACCCCTTTGTATGTCTGTATTCTAGGTTCGCCTCGAGAAAACATAGAAACCATGAGAAACATCACTAAAAAAATAGACACAACAGTAAAGCTAGAAGTTGATATAATCGTATGTCTATATTACAGGTTCTCCTCGAGAAAACATAGAAACCAAGAGAAAGATCGTCAATAGAATAGATGCAACAATAAATCTAGAAGTTGATATAATCGCCTACCCTGAACCAACCTTCACCTGGTACCATACACCTACCAGACAGATAATAAATACAGCTAGAACACAACAACTATCAACTATAAACTATAAATCAACAGTAGAGATAACTCTAAACTCTACTCTATTTGGTGATTATATAGTATCTGTAGTCAATGGTATTGGTGTTCAGAACTTCACTATTACAGTTATTGAAGGAGGTAAAGACAATTCTAATATATCACTGGTAACTTAACATCAGAACTGGATTATAGAGGTGTCGTGTTCTAACTTTTCTGATAAAACGTCTTCAGTTTTAAATTTCATTAGACGAAATTAACATATCCATTGTTAGCACAGATATGTAATATTCTTTTTAACACAACCCTTTCATTGTGGTTAATACGATCATGTACGTTTTGTTTTATTTAGAACCACCAAAGCCACCTGGCCAGTTGGAAAGTAATAACATACCTACTATAGTTGGTAGTATTATTGGTGTATTGATGGTTATTGGTATCGTGCTTGTTATTGGTGTAGTTATATACCGTAGAAAGGGTAAGTTATACAAGTATTATTGGTGTATTGATGGTATTACAACTGTTATTGGTGTAGTTATATACCATAGAAAGGGTAAGTTATACAAGTATTATTGGTGTATTGATCGTATTATAACTGTTATTGTTGTGGTAATATACACCAATAGTGGTTGCCATTGGTGTGGCAATATACCATAGAAAGTGTAAGACAACTCTAAATCCTGATTGTGTTTTGGTCGTCGTTCTTTACGTTCTGTAAGTCCCTTCCTTCTAACAATTATTCGTGCATTCACGCATGTCTTAAGTTACAGTAGATTATAAAAACAGCGTTCCTGTTTTTGATGGAGAATATTTAAAATAATTATGCTGGAACTTAAATAAAACTAAGTCAATACTGCGTTGATACAAATATTATAATGGATAAATATTATGTTACAGCATCAAGAGATAATGATAATACATAC
Organism: Patella vulgata; assembly: GCF_932274485.2. Taxonomy (NCBI): domain Eukaryota; kingdom Metazoa; phylum Mollusca; class Gastropoda; family Patellidae; genus Patella; species Patella vulgata. The sequence continues at coordinate 904,265 of NC_065886.2, read as the reverse complement.
GATGGACTTGGAGTTACCTCCCTTTCAACTAATCAACCTGTTTATGATGAAATTAATTCCTCTACAACTAGATCTAATCATACAACAGCACGTGCCGATACCACACCAGCCTACTATAATACAACGAACTTGGACCACAGCGATATTACCAACCCATAATACGTCAATTCACCATCATTGTCATCGACATATGACAGACTTGATATACGAAGTAAGGAAGAACATCCAGACACTTATCAACAACTCAGTACACCAACAACACCATATGAAGGACTGGATGTACCAAACAAAGACAAGCACCAACACACTTCTCAACAACTTAACATCTACGAAAACCAGAAGCTGTGATCACTTTCCATCTGCTTTGTTTACAAAGTTAACATTACTGACTCCGAAACGAAAGAGTCCTAAAGGAAGCACAGGTTTATTACCCCCTTGCTATTTAATCGATTTCTACTTGGAACTAGCTTTATATATATGTTCGTTTATTTGTTACATGTATATTTGTTGTACTGTATTATGTAATTTTTGTAATTGTATGCCGCTCCACGTGGGTATTTTTATGCAATACAATTTACTTACCATAGGTGATATCAATGATTGCGTGTACAGCATGCACTCCGTCATCTGGATGTAACTTTTACAAAAGGAACGGGTACTCCGCTATCAAGATGTTATTTTAACAACAGGAATAGGTGCTCCGCTATCTAGATGTTAAGAATGTAATTTTAATGAGTTTTACAACTCTACAACATGAACATGTTCTCCGTTCTCCGTCGTTTATTATGAATATGAAGGATGAACCTACTGAAGGCGGATACAATGTGGAGCTAAGTTCTTTTAATTTCGGTTTCGTTTTTTCTGCCATTTCGATTTGATGATAAATTTACAATCTATTCAGCTTCTTCATGTTATTTAATGTTTTTTCATATCTTTCATAAACCTGTAGAACTAAGGAACTAATCTAAATAAAAGTGTATTGAATGACTTTAAATATTTGTTCATAAACCTGTAGCACTAATGAACTCATCTTAATAAAAGTGTATTGCACGGTTATAAATTTCTTGTCATTGTATATCATTTAATTGTTTTATCAATGGTTATGTGACGTCCATTGATAACATGTCCATTTGGAAATCTTTCGAACGGTTTCATTGATACTTGATGTCACGTCACTTCAAGGGTACCATGGCACCGGCGAAACCCGTCATCACTGCATCGTAGTTCTAGTCTATAATTTGATTTTGGTTTTGAAAGACTAAAGAAAAAATAATTTTGCTATTATCTGAAGTTTTAAAACTGGCGTTACTTCCGCTTGTTGTCGTGGGAAATCATTAGTCCGGCTGTTATTTTGGAAGTTTGCTGTATACACTGCAGGGTATTCACAAAAAAATGTTTGACCGTCATAGTCATCTCTATTCTTTTATATCTGTACTGTTCTTGTATTGGTAGGTTTTAACAGTACCATTACATCAATGTCTATCTACAAGTGGAAGATGTGAACATAAAATTTGATAGCACACATTGTCACTGACAAAAACTGTAATTTATTACAGATTAATATAACAGATATCAATGTCTGATATCAAATTAATAGGATGAATTGTAATTATTAACGTGTGATATTAGACACTAATATCAAGGAGAACGTAGAATTTTAATTATTAACGTATAACATACCCAACACCCATATCAACACCGACAAGAACTGACAAGAGGGTTTTGTAAAATGTATTGCAAAGTTACCAACGAGGAAAGATGTTAAATTGTTTCAGTGGAATTTAGTAATACATGATAGAGAGAAACTAGAGTACTTGAACTCATGATCACGTCACTTTACTCTAACCACGCCCTAGCATGAGCCAAGAAGTCCTATGGCAAGCGACTTCATGATAGTGTGAAGACAGAGTTTCGCTGCCTCCTGTCCACTGTCACTAAAGTTGTCATCCCCGCTCCCTCACCTACACACAGCCCTCTCCAGAACGAAATGAAATGAAATGGAGTTTAACGTCCTACTATTATGCTCCGAACTGGGCTAATGAAAACGGGCATACGCCATACAGTGTGCTTTGAGGGACCTCGGGTTTACGTGCACGCCAGTGTGTACACGGTTTTACGTGCACGCCAATGTGTACACGGGACCTCGGTTTTTCGTCCCATCCGATCGACTAGACAGCTGTCTTTATCGGTTTTTCGTCCCATCCGATCGACTAGACAGCTGTCTTTATTAGGCCCTCCGTCCTGCATCGCTGACTAGGGGGAACCACACCGGAAAATCTGGATGAACTTTCTTGGCCAATGCTGTGATCGAACACCCGACCTCCAGGCTAGCGATCCAGCGTCTTACACACCTAACAAGAGAACATTATCACACGGAGAAAGCGCATGCATTAACACTCCCTCGAAGCGTGCAGTTAGGTTTGCCAGTTCGCCTCATGTTTTACCTAGCTCACCTTCGTCTCCAGGATCCATATCTCCACTGAACGCTCTCGTCGACTGTCTGTCCCCTAGATCGCCCATCATTTCTATCCCTAATACCACTACCAAGCCGTCCACCAGCTGCAGACAATCACTCAGACTTTCCACGAAGAGACCACACAGCTACAATGGTAAAGACGGGAAGGGTTTATGGTAACATCCACCGGTCATCGCCAAGACCCTGGTTATTGAATCCTCTAACCTGGCCAGGATAGTATATCTTGCCGGAGACCGGGTGATCCACATAGTTATTCTGGATCCAAAATCTGCCACATCAAACAGATTCTACAGAACAGAAATACATGGGACCTGCACCCGAGGAAATGGTTATGCACGCCGGGTTCAACAACAGGGAGAAAGCTGGACCAAAGATACAAGAGCAGATGCTAGACCTACTCGAGTTAGCCAGAGGAGTTGTCCCAACAACCAAGCTCTTCACCAACCAGATCTTTACTTCTTTGTCGACAAGACCATAAGATCGGCTACCAAAACATCAGCAACTACAACGATTTGATTTCCACTGTACCTTCACATCATTACCAAACTTCAGGGGCAAAGTAGAATTTAAAGACAACGACGCCATCAACTGAAGCCCAGACACGGCCAGAGTTATCATTAACTGCTGGATGGGGACATTTTGATCTTATGAAAATGGCTACGGTGGGTCCTTTGGACAAAATTTCATGTAACTTAAAATGAAATAATTAATCAACTATGTATTAATTGGGAACTTGTATCTATTTACATGTATTTATTTTCATACTTAGTGCACGAATAAAGTTTATTATTAATGCTCAAACGTGGGTATGTGCTTATCAGGTGAATGACTGGATGGTGCTCGATGATGGACATTTTCTAATTAGGTTAAACATATAGATAAGCAATTTGATTGGTCGATGCTTGGAGACACGATAACTTTAATTCTAATTAAGTGAGGGTATAGTATCGTCAGATCAACACCTTGACAAGGTTCTGAGACACCGACCCCAGCCCCAGGACACTGTCAGAGACTTGGTAGCACGGTAACTTTGATTCAGATTGCCTAAATTCAATCAGGAGCATTTCTGCTTGGTTGAGAGTGATTGTCCCATTCTTTACAAACAAGATGAATGTTCAATTAATTAATGTATCATCTATATAGTTTAGGATTGATGGGGGGGGGGGGGTCGTTAGTCTCACTGTAGACTTGTTGAGTATGTTCCATTATGTTCTACATTAATGTATCATCTATATTGATGGGGGGGGGGGTCGTTAGACTCACTATAAACTCGTTGAGTAAGTTTCAATATATTCTACTTTAATGCATCGTCTATATTGATGGGGGGGGGGGGTCGTTAGACTCACTATAAACTCGTTGAGTAAGTTTCAATATATTCTACTTTAATGCATCGTCTATATTGATAGGGGGGGGGGGTCGTTAGACTCACTATAAACTCGTTGAGTAAGTTTCAATATATTCTACTTTAATGCATCGTCTATACAGAAAATAGGACGACAAACCCTATTTCATATAACCTTTACTATCACCATCACCCGACATGTAGATATATCAATATGTAGTAGTATCCTGGTGTTTAACGTCTATATATCAATCTATTGGTCTTATTGAAACTCGTTTTATTTACAAAATATATATTTCCTTGTTTATGTACAGCTGTTATCATTAGAATACTTACCAGGTATACACCCATGGTTAACTTGTCCGTAATCATAACTAGTGCCAGCAATATAAGGAAAGGTAAAGTGACAGGATTGTTGATAAGAACAGGCTTGATAAACAGCTAAAGTATCGTTTAGACTTAAAGTATCTCTAATATCGTCAATAGTACCCCTGGTACAGCAGTGACTATCACAACCATTCTGTTCTTGTAGTTGCCGACAACCTTCATGTCTGGCTTTGGTATAGACATAAATACCATATTCCATAAGAATACGCTGACCTCTAGGACAAGTTAGAGTATAATTAGAACATGGTGATCCAGGGTGTCGATAACAATATTCATCTGATACGACAACCATCACTAGAATACAAGAATTAGATTGGGACATATCTCAATACAGAAATTAAATATTATTAATTAAAGTGTATTATGATAAAACCATGTGCACAATGTGATACCACCATAAAACAATTAGAGAATATGTCTATGTCTTAATATATTATTAAAACTGTTTGGCTTCGATGTTCCTCCTTAATAAAGTATAGATGATGGATGGTCGGGAAATCTGGGTGAGCTCTGATAATTTCGTTCAACACGCTCTTTCATAACGCCCCAATTCTTATACGTCATAGAATGACCTTGTTGTTACTTTATTTCCCAAATATGGAATAAACATCCCCATACCCGATACAGTTGCTACTATCTAAAAGGGCACATATACAGTTAACCAATATTAACCTAACAAAATTAGGAACATTACAATAAAATAATAAATTTACCCGAGAAATTAAATTAATTGAGTTAGATGAGAATATATTAAAAATCATGTGTATTGAGATATAATCAAGTTATTTTTCGTACAATCAGCGACCATAATGCTAGGTTTCCACTATCACGATTTGTCCTACGACTGAAATCGTGGTTTTAATCGCGGAGTAATCGTGGTGGTCCTATCAGGTCTTATATATTGAGGTCAGTCGCAGCAATCGTGTTGATCGTATCGAAACATATCCGAACGTATCTGCATGTATCATAAAGCATTGCACAACAGTGGTAATCTAGCATTAGCCAGAAAGATACTGTCCGATATGCGAGAATATCGAAATCATCCAAGGCCTTCGAGATATAAACGCAAAGTTCAAGTTCCGTCAAAATATTGACCTCGAGAGGGTCAACAACCTTGACATTAGATACTTTTGCACTATTTGCGTACGAGGATCCAGCATTTTGTCGGGAAGTATCAGACCAACTGTCTTGAAATTCAAACTCAATCGTCATTAGGGTGCAACGGTAATATATGTAAAAGGTTTTTTAAATGGGATATAAATTGTGACCCATAGAGGGATTGCAAGCTACATATACCAATTGTCGAACAATCAAGGGTCATAATCCAGGAAATTACGGTCCGATATGAACGAATATTGACAGGGGCCGTGACAGTAGGATTATAAAGATACGTTTACGTTTCATAAAAATGGGATAAAAAAAAGACTTTGACCCTAGACCACAAGCTAAAAACGGGATTTTTCGTACAATCATCGAAATATTTTAATATCGAAAGAAATCGAGATCTTTGGGATATAAACCGATACAGAGTACACAAACAAAATGTAACCGGGCGGACAATGGCGGCGAGATAATACCCAACATGAAAATATGGGCGTATAAAATTATACCGTAATTGTGATAGTGTATTAGTCTCTATATAATTAATATGATATCATAATAAATGACTACCTGAATACAGGAATACAAAGACATTTAGACATGATTTTATTCTAAGTCCTTGGTTGTGTATGGCGTCAAGCTCTTTGAGCTCATAAATCGATTTTTGATTTAAAGCTAGATATAATCGAAGCACGACCTTTTGGTTTGCTCCCCAGTCAGTATGTCATAAGACTCAATATGTCGAGTGCTTTAAGAAATTTGTTTTTGAGGTTTTAATGCGGGTGAAAAATGAGAACTTACCAAACATCAACCCCTGTAATTTGTTTCATCAAGGTGATGAAATTAATACCATACCGGTGTGTCTTAAACGTGGGGTCGATGGCTATATTTATGTTGATGACTTGCAGACATATACAGACAATCGACTATGGCTATGGGCAACTGACAGTGGATTTCGATTTTCAAAATGTAAGAATTTGTGTATGCACTTTTGTCAGTAGGGTGTACATCCTGATCCCGAACATTGTCCTTTGCTGACTACCCAATCATATTGATATTAAAGGGAATGATCAAGCAGATCTTTCCATACCACAATTTGTTTTACCTTTCACCGATTTTAAATCGTCCATTAACTATTTTATATATGACAAACAAACTTTATCACATTAAGCCTCTCTTAGGAGACTGGCCAAGCTCCTATATAAACCGCAGGAGGGATGAAGTTGTTTTGTGTCGCTCTGGCATTGGTCAAACCTTTTAAATTCACATTTTCATTTTGAAGCGAGAGCCTCAACCAGAATGTGAACACTGTCAATAAGCGCATTTTGATCGAGTGCGAGTATCTCAAAGAAATAAGAAAAATATACTACCGTTACCAGTCTTTGCACAATCAGTTTGCCCAACCGGGTTTATATGGAAAACTGCTAGACTTTTATCATAAATTTTAATTGTAAATAATTACATTTTAACCATATTTATTGTTTTCTGGTTATATATTAATTTACTGTGATCTATTTTTATAATGTTTTTTGATATGATTTAATTATTTACTGTGATATTTTGTTTTTATATTTTTATATGTTTTACATTTATCTTGTGATTACATTCTCAAAGAATTCATCATGTGTCTGGCGCAATATATCCCGCTTGGTGCTGATGTACCATAAAACAACATTTCATTTCATTTCCTCTACTTGCATCAAATGACCTATGTGGTGAAACCTTAATAGTGTCTGCCAAGGACGTTGGTTGGAGGAGCATGATAGCATGATGCTCCTTGGAACCATCTATCAAGGGTGTTTCATTTTTAAATTTTATTTATAGCTTTAGACTTACTGACTATACTTTGTTTTTATTACAGGCGGCGGAACTTTAGATATGTCGATAGATTTACTCTCAGGGCGACCTTCGGTTATAATTTTTTCACGACTAGTGGTCGGAACTAGAAACCGAACGTGAATGGTCCGGACCATCGTCTGTTCAAAGATGGCTGCCCCCAGGGACATGGTGATGTCATTTTACTTTAGACCTCGAGCATAACCCCGAAAAAACCCTGAAAAAACCCTTAATCCCAAGGAAGGTTTATACATCTCTCCATGAGGATAATGAATCGCTGTGTTACATAGTTTAATAAACAAATACTTTCATGAAGTTAAATTTGCGCGACTCAAATTAATTTTAGAGATGACAAAATTGCTTGTAACTTGACTTTACTTTTTGCATAGCGCAAATATTGAAATAATGCGTAATTTTTAGACTTACATAGATTCAGACACAACATACGAGACAAAAAAAATATGCTCATAGAAGTAGCAACCATTTATAATTCATTCAAAGGTTCTTAAAATCATATACTTAACAAAAATAGATTCCTTCTGCATATTCTACACTTTCATTTCATCGACACCGCCATCTTGGAATTACTCCAACCATGCCACAATAGTGTGGTTCAGTATTTTCGGACTATGGTCCGGACTAAATGAAATTCGGATTCAGTTAGTTCGACCATAATCAAGAAATCACGATAACCGAAGGTCGCCCAGGCGAGAGAAACGTCAACTATGACGTGCAGAGACTGGCCTCGCAAGCCAAATCCCGAATCGATTACCAGGAGAACACACTCACAGGTAGCATCCAAATAGTCACATAAGTACCAGCATAGAACGCGCCTGTTCACAGATAACATCCAAATAGTCGATACGGTAGTCACATCATAAGTACCAGCATAGAACACGCCTGTTTACAGATAACATCTATAACATTCAAATAGTCAACACGATAACCAAATCATAAATACACGCCTAGTAGTCAATACGAAAATCAAATCATGATTACCAATATAGCACACCCGACAAATAACAGCTGGTAAAGGACATATTGAATTAATTACATGTTTAACTACAACACAGACAATCGTGACTTAAGAACAGTGCATACAGAGTTAAAAGGTCAGTATTTTATATATGTATTATCAAGAAGCTTGGCTGGAGGTCAATAAGTTCAATTTGATAAAAATTATAGATCACTTTGTTACAGTGTTCTATATTGGTAATCATGATTTGACTACTAATTTTTTTTTTTTTTTTTTTAAGCAATATTTTTATTCAGATTTGTATCTGAATAGGGATTGGGGAATAGGCATAGCCTATATTAAACCCCTCTCCCTGTCAGATATAGATACATGTATTTACATTTTAGAAATAAATAATCAATGTACACATGAAAAAATGATTACCGTGGTTGTGTTACAGCTGTCTATGGAATGGGTTTGCATTTTAGAAATAGGCGAATAATGTACAAGTGAAAATGTAGTTACAATAGGTGCGTTATAGTTGTCCCTTGAAGCGTCTGGTGATTTCGAAAAACGAGTGGACAATTTTTAAAATATTGGGTGAGGTTTCTATGTCGCCAATTCCGTGCAGTAAGACAGTAGTGTTTTGATGGATAGTCGGTAAGTTATTAATTGTATTATTTCGGGCATCTGAATATAAGGAGCAATTCAATAAAATATTTCAGTATCTTCGAAGTGATGACCACATTTGCAGCGTGGATTATCAGTAATATGACGTAAAAATTTATGTCCGTTTAGATTGCTGCAAGAGAGACGCAGTTTACAATGAATAATTTGGTTTGTGCGGGATCCAAACGAAAAAAAATTTGGTGGTGTTGAATCTTGAACCATAAGTTTCGAATTGAAAATATTTAGAGATGTGGAATTTTTTGTGCCCGCACTTAGTTTGTTCCATTCTCTAATTGACGATGGTATGAAAGAATTATAGAAAATATTTGTTTTACATTTATATTCAGGTAAACATGTGTTTCGGAGATTATAATGTGCGCTTTTTGTCAAGATCAACTCATGAAGATAAGATGGAGAAAGGCCGTTTATAATTTTATAAATGAATTTGAGTTTATGTCTTCTGCGTCTCTCTTTTAGCGTAATAAAACCGGTTTCTTTATATAACAGTCTATGGCTTGTTCCCCCTTACAGCACCACATATGGACCTAAGTGCAACCAGTTGTAGGTGCTCTAATTTGTTAGCTAGTTGGTCTGTGCAGTTAATTTATTATAATCCAGTATTAAAGATTTGAAGAACAATTCCAGACTCGTGTAATATCTGACAGATCCCTCACGGTCACAAAAATAATAATAAATTGATCTGTTCGGGTCCAGACAGATATGAAAGCTTTCATATTCATGCCAATTCCTGTCACATGTCATGGGTTATATAAAGAATCTCAATACTCAAAAGAAAGAAAACGGATTAACTAAGTCCGCTCCAAAATCCAAGCCGTTTAATTCGGAGAAGGGCCATAAAATGAAATGAAAATGACGACAAAAACTAACAAATGACTTGAAAATACCGGGAAAAACTAAAAAAAAATAGGGAAAATAGCGAAAAATTAAGTGAGATATAATTTAGAATGGAACTTATATTTTTGTAATCAGACAGACCTCAGCTATTCGCATATCTCGGTCAAATTCTTAAATGTTGAAAATCAAGACAATGTGTTTAACCAGTTCTATTATATATAAGATAATGGCTGACACCAATATTGTCTTTTAAGAACTAGATTATAATGTCCATTGTTATTGTTTATATTTCCTAATTCTATACTGTTAGCTATGTTAAATGAACGGCTAGTGTAGGTTGGGCATTACGCAGGAGTCTTACGATTCTGTTTGAAACTGTTTATTCAAACCGCACAAGTTGCAACAGAATGCGCTTATCACTTCCGCTGTAGTGATTGACAACACACCCCATCATGGTCAGCGGTGCCAGGCCTAAAACAGGAGATGACTATTCAGCTTTAGTAAAACGGGAGGGGGAGGGAGGTAACTCGCCTTGTAAAAATCGCAATAGCGGAACTATTATTAATCACTTAATGCCAACTTACATTTACTTACATTAATTGCACATAATTAAATACTGATGAAATAAATTCAGGTAACTTCCGGGGGATATTCTTAAAATAAAAACATTTTCTATTAACAACAACAGTCAATCAAACTATAATTTTATTTAAGCAATAAAAAAACTGTATTAAACAATCTTAATTACAATAAACAAACCCTGTCTGCAACCTTTGTAAATCAAATGATATTGAAGACGAATACCACCATATTGTAATTTGTCCTGTATTCTCCGATCTTCGTAAAAAATATATAAAGAATTATTATATTCGAAATCCTAGTGTTCATAAACTGACTCAACTGCTAAGTGTTCATAATATTAAAGAATTAAATAATCTTGCATTATTTTTATATTACTGTAATAAAAGAAGGAATAATTTATTGAATGTTGCACATTAAAATTTCTCAAGTCGCCTGCTCCCCATACTATACATATGTAAAATTTTGTACATAACCTGATTTGTTTACTTATTGTGTAAAATATTTATGTATTTATATTGTATGTGTCTATCTGATGAGTCGTATGACTCAAAGAAATAAAAAGAAAGAAAGAAAGTAAACAATCTTAATTAAAATAAACAAATCTCTGTATTAAACAAACTATGTATTAAACGATCTTAATTAAAATAATCAAACCTTTTATTAAACAATCTTAATTACAATGAACGAATCTCTGTATTAAACAATCTAAATTACAAATTCGTCTGTAATACCGGACCAGTTAATAATACATTAATTTGTTGATCATGACCGAATTGTTATAGAGGTGGCCTAAATTTGAATTTATCATAACAAGTATCGATAATGGAACAAGCTGTTCCTTCTGTTTCGAATGACCAATAAGAACAGGCCAATAAAATCTGTAAATATGACATCTATTGTCAAACATATATAACGAATAATTATTATATAATATAATAGCAAAAATTTAATTTAAAAAAACCACGATTATTATATAATAAAATAGCAAAAATATATAATGGGCAATTATTATATAATAAAATAGCAAAAATATATAATGGGCAATTATTATATAATAAAATAGCTAAAATATATAATGAGCAATTATTATATAATAAAATAGCAAAAATATATGATGAAAATATATAATGAACGATATAATAATACTGCTGAGAGTTATTAAACTAAAACATCATAACATAATAAAACACAAAATTATTAAAACGGTATAAAAATACTGCTGAGAGTTTTTAAGCTAAAACATCAAAACATAATAAAACCCAAAATTATCAAAACGTATGACCAATGATTATATATGATTATTGATTAAGTAAGCTGAGTATCGATAGAAAATATCAAGTATATGGTTGATAGAAACGAGTTACCGGTCAAATAGCCTGCACCCAGCGTGTAGGAGTCTTTAGCAGTGGTGGAAACCAGGGGAACCGGAGAAAATCCACGCGGGTAGACAATCGACCGTACGTGACAATCGAAACCATGCCATTCAATGACAAACCTTATGATACAACGCGCACTCGTTAACCATCCACCCCACCCCCATCCGCGGTATCCCCAGTGTACTCATTCCGTTCTACTCCACTATACCATGGGTTAATCCATAGGATTTCCACGATTTCAAATTATCTGCCCTGGCCTAGAATGTAGCTACAGTCTACGAACCAATCAGAAAATACATGTAGTTTACAAACCAATCGCTTTGCCTTCGTTTTTATACGGGTAGATAACCATATTCATGTCCATTTACGGAATGATTTATGTAAATAATGTATATGTTGTTGATTTCAAATATGTATAACATCTATATGTTTGACTGTTGTTATTAGTATTACTATTCGTTCTTTGTCTGAAATATGTCATCCTGTTATGTTTATTATTATTGAACTTATACTTGGCAATTTGATTTACGATAACTTGTCAACGATATCACGTGGATATAAAATTCCGGGACCGAACGAAGGATTCTAAATAACACTAATGACCCTACATTATTATACGAACGTCTGGTCTTCATTAACATAATATATAATTGATTGTTAATAATTACGCATTTAGAATGGGCCAGCTCCTAACATTGTCCGATGAGAGTTACTTACCTTTGCCAACTTCCTTTTCAAATAACAACTTATGGGATTGGTCGATAAAAATAGCACAATCATCAAGGGCGAATAACTTGAAAACGTGTCTCCCCCATAGATTAACCCAGGGTATAGTGGAGTAGAACGGAATGAGTACACTGGGTAACCGAGGATGCCCCACTCCCTCACACGGCCATAATACACACTTCAGCTTAGAAATAAGATCATTTTTTTACCTGAGCGAATCTGGACCCCCACAGATTAACAGGTGGAGTCTATTTATCAATATCAATAACAGCAGATTACAAATGGAATGAGTAAATTTAATATCAGTATGTTCTAGACATGTACCACTTCCTATCAGTATTACTCACTAGTTCCAACAACAGAATTCAGTTTAAATGTTAAACTAATCTAAATATAAACTATCATAATTATTCAATATTAACTCTGAACATGTCATGTGAAACCAAAAATATCAGAAATAAAAAACAAAAATCGATTGAAAACAAAAGTGAGCAATATACACGGTCAGTGTTGCAGCTTTAGCATATTTTTAAAAAATATTATAAGTTTTTATATGTTATAAATATATCATACCAATCAAAAAAATATAACTATTTATCATTTAATAACTTAAGTAGCGGATACAACAGTATGTCTATACCAGACAGACAAGTTAACAATAACATAAAGGGTAATGTACAAACAAGAAATCTAAAAATATATACTTACATGTTACTCGGGACTTTCTATGGATGTGACTCGTGCTACCTGATCTTCATATTTTTACATATAAAACAGTAAATATATATAATACTTTCCTCTATAGACCTACATAGATCTGATAATAATAACAGTAAAATATAAAATACAAATTTATATGGAAAACAATCACTGGGTTTATTTCAAACTACGTTTCAACAAGTTCCTCTTGTCGTTCTCAAGTAAGTAATGACAGTATAATAGCAAGAAATCAAATTATATACAAGGTAACAAAAACAAAAACTAATATGAAACCATCAAAGGGCTAATAAAAAAGAACAATAATAACATTACAGAATAAACTCAAAGATATTAATTAGGGATTAATTAAGATATGAATCCATCTAAGGGCTAATAAGCAGAGCAATAATAACATTACAAAATGGACATCAAAGATATTGATTAAGGATTGATAAAGATATCATAACTCCTTGGAAGATATAATCCCTCGTCAAAAAAATCAGTTGTCGAAAACGATCTTTAGCAGAAATGATACGAAATTAATGTCCTATTTTTCTGCATCGACTGGGTTAAGTATTTTTATATAAAGACAACAAAACAAGGTTCATGATAATAAATTCTCTACTGTTATAAATCAATAGATACATACACAAGGAACCAAGCTAAACCAGGTTTTACTATCTCTGATCTAAATACTGAGATAATTGATATCTACCTGTATATATACACACAAAACTAGGCAAAACCAGATATTCTTATATCTAGTCTAAATACTAAGACAGTTGGTTGTCTACCTGTATGTATATATTCAAAAATATTCTATGGTAAATAAATGTGTTTCAAAAATATGCTTATTTATTAATTTAATTTTCATAAATATTTCTCGTTGAAAAGCTCTAAAAATAAACCAGGGAACGAATGAGAAAGTCATTTCAAAATTAGAGACGTTTGCTAATAAACGTTAACTATATCCTGTATCATACTTATAAACAAAATGTCATGTTAAAGCCATGTTAAATATTTTGTTAAAGCCATGTTAAAAATATCATACAACTTTGTACATGAAACCTCAGCTTAGAATAAACAGCATTAGCTTATATCATACAAATTGGTTGATGAAAACTCAGCTTAGAATATACAACATTAGACCATATCAAACATAAATAAAATATTTTCAACTTTAATTAGTATAACATTATAATATTGCTAAGTAAAGACAACTATCATAAATTGATTATAAAACTAAACATGAACAAGGGCATGTCTGACTCCCTAATACGCTTACCAGTAGCAAGGTCGTTCACTCTAGCTCTAAATTCAATGTCAGACTGCCTAATATGTTTACCAGCAGCAAAGTTGTTCACTCTTGCTTTAATGGCAACTAATCCAGCCAATTAAATTCTTCAAGGTCCAAGTAAATCTTCTTTGTTTTATAGGAGAGACGGTAGACGGTCCATTGTGAAGAACTAGATTATAATAAATTGTTATATTTACCAATAATAGAACCAATTCAAAACAATTACTGGTTTATAATAACAAGTCGAGAGAGAGAAGTTTTAATAGCTATATTACCAAATATAAATACAATAATAAACAACATGTAATAATTTATATACCCAACTCCGATGGCTTGGATATTTAATGGATTACAACCCTCCCGCTATTTAATAATAAGATGGATAATCAAGCCATTTTTCCTCCTAATCACAGCAATGGTAATTGACAATCATAAATATATTGATAGTTTTGATTTTGTTTTTATATGTATTTATGGACATAACTAGTTATAACTACCCACGTCGTCGTCTTTGTACTTCAGTTTTTTATCTCCTGATAGGTTTTGATAGGGACTGAGTTGTTGGTAAATACTGGGTTGTTGATCCATAGTTTGTTTATCCAGTTCTTCATATGGTGATGATGTTGTGGATGTGTTGATATATTCAGTATTATCAGACAGGGTGGTACTGGTCTGTGTAACACCTGTATTATCAGACAGGGTGGTACTGGCCTGTGTTATACCAGTATTAACTCGGTCATAAACATGTGGAGTATCAGGCAGGGTGATGTTATCTAACCCTGTATTGTGACTGACTGTATCATTAACTACTGTTTTATCACCTGTAGAAATACAAACATGTTATCCATAAGCAAAAATTAGAATTCAATCAATATTGATGTAACTATCTTACCGCAAAAATATGTGATCCTAATATCTGATATTAAGACACAATGAACCATTTTTAAATCAGGACTGTAGGTTAGGGCCATAATGGTTTCGAGCGCCATTTCTAATGACCATGACTAAGCAGGCACAAATGGCCACCGTTCAATTTGGACTGTTTGCGTATTTCACTGTACGTAATTAATTAGAAATCACAATATTGTTTTTAAAAAAAGGGCAAATTACTTTATCTCATATTACATTAATTACTTTTAGAATCAGTTTCGTCTATGTTACGAATAGAGCTATAGCTCCTTAAACTTCTTTGTGATTTTTTTTAACAGGTTAATAAAAACTATATTATTGAGTAAAAAAAAATAATGAATTTGTAAGAATTTATAAAATTATTACCATTGATTTGTTTAAAGCAAATTTTCTTTCCACTTTTCTTCAAGACGATCCAGAGTAAAACGGCAGTAATACCCAAAACGACAAGACATATACCCAATCCAATAGCTATACCAACACCAAGGTCTCTGGAAACTACATCATTACAAAAATGATTTGAACAAGTGCATCCTTCATCTTGTGACGTCACAGCCAGGTTAAATACAGTAGATCTGGTACCAAGACTATTATTAACATAAACTATATATTTGCCACCATCATCTTCTGTAACATCTTGTATAGTTAATGTTGATGATAGACCATTATCTTCTTGACTAGATCTAAAATCTGTTATCGGTTGTTTACTGCCATCTTGTGGTTGATAATACCAGGTGTATACAGGTAGTGGATAAGCTAAAACATGGATTGATAATACACCTGTCTCTCCACGTCCTACAGATATAGTAGTTTTAGTTTCTTGGTTAGGATCAAGAACAGGTACACCTGAAATAAAGCAAAAGACATCTGAATAAAGCATATAAATTATGGCGGTATATTAGATTCAAAATTCTAACATGCTATCGTCTAATTTCTAACCTCCGTTCATGTAACTTCTAACCTTAATTCATGTAACTTCTAACCTTAATTCATGTAATTTCTAACTTCAATTCGTGTAATTTCTAAATTAAGACAATGTATAATCCAACTTCTTTATTTGTTCAGTGTAAATTTTAATTCTATTTCATCTTATTTCTTTTATTTAGACGAAAAACGTCTTCTTCATTGATTCTTTAGACGTTTAGAATTTTTACACTTCTGCCTAGCAACCATCATTATGAAGTCGTTTGGTGTCGCCACTGCGTGCTCATTTGGTGATTGAGCACCTGGTAGGGACCATTATGTTTATATAAACGACTCGCTCTTCGCCTGGTTGGTGGTTGGGCGGAGTGTTGAGAGAGAGAGAGAAAGGGGGGGGGGGTACGACCACTCGGCACAAACTAGGTCATTTCTGGACTAACATATGGTTCAATTTATTTCAACAATTCGCTTGCGCGTAGGGGTCTTTAGCAGTGGGAGGACCCGGAGAAAACCCACGAGGTTGGACAGACGACCCTACTCCTTGACAAGTACAACCAGGGAATCGATGGTGAAATTGAAAACAACATCGAACGTGAAATGGTTGGTAAATACTACTTCAAATAAAAGCCAAACAGCATTGTTTTTCAATTTTCTTGAAGACAGTTAAGCCATCAATAATATTTATTTACTGTTAATCTGTATTCTATTACTACTCTAACAAAAATGATAAACTTTTTCTTGATATGGTTCAAAGATATAAATTTAGAAACCTCATACTGTAGGGATGAAACGGCCTTTTCGGGAGTCTGGGGTAATCAGTTCATGTGGATAGCGATGGAGTTTTTATTTCTGATTCCTTCATTACACCGACCTGACTAACTTTATGGTAGTTTTTTTTTCCAAAAATATTTTATTCAAGTTGCATAAAGCAATACCGAAATTCATAGATAGCGGTTTATCGTCCTACTTTTCTACACCATCTAGTTTAATGAAGACGAACTTACGGTGTGCCATGAGTGAAATTTACGGTCTACTTTTATTACGAATAACAGCTGCAACGGTTTTCGTCCGACCCGAACTACTAGACACTGTATATGCCTACAATAACGGCAACCTCCGCAAATCACAAGGACGGAACTAATAATGTCAGAAATAATGTCCAAGTTAGTGAAACTTAAATTATAAGGATCAATAAGATAAGAGAATTGAACGCAACTTTATCGCAAAAAATTACATTTTGTTGCCTGAAAGTCGCCATCTTAAAAATTAGCAGCCGTCTTGGATTGGGTAGTGGGTTTTTTTTCAACAGAACAGTGCTCAAGGAGTATGTGTACCAGTCTTGCTACATGTATGCACAGTTAGCTGCTGGATTTTATTCAAATTTAGTGGTTATACCATGCCATGTGCACAAGAACTCTTATTTATTACATCTCTTCAAACAAAAGTTGGATTTGGCTTGCAAATGTAGATAATTATATATTTGCTCATGTGGAGTTAACTCTAACTCTGACCGACGAGTTAAACTGTTTAGGGTTATAGTACGCGTGAACTTAAAACTATACTGGTTTAAAATCCTTCTATAGAGGCGAAAAGAAAAGGAATTACATTCTTATTATGTCAGATATTAAAACGATTTTTAATAGTATAAAATATTGCGCTGTACTTACATGTAACATGGAGTGGAATAGTTTTAGATACAGGTTGACCAATATTATTACTAGCTGTACAGGTATAGTTATCTGTATGTTGACGACTAACTTTAGATATGGTATATTGACTACCAGAATAGAGTTGTTCCCCTTGTTGTGATCTAGACCAGGATATTACTGAAGATGGACGACCGTCAACAGAACAGGTGAAGGTTACAGTAGAATCTTCACCTACCATGTTGTTGGTAGCATCGGATGTTAGACTTGTGATGGTTGGTGGATCTGAAATTAATGTAAATTTACTTATCATACTTATCATTCTGAACAAACAGTTATATATATTTCATCTTTCATTTGTATGGTATCATTTCCCGAGACACGTTTTTTTCTCACTTAACTAAAATTGGCCATTTTAAACTCTTTATCATTTACTATTAAACCAATTTGATTACTAGTAAAGTTTAACTCATCCCAGAATAAGTATGAGTACAAATAGAGTGTTTACTAGATAGAAGATTGTGTTTGTAAAGGTGATTACTGGGGCTCCAATGTATATTGTAACAGACATAGTAACCTAGACTGTACTATACATGTCTACTCTATAGTAACCTATAATGTCTACTCTATAGTTACCTAGACTGTATTATACATGTCTACTCTATAGTAACCTAGACTGTACTATACATGTCTACTCTATAGTAACCTAGACTGTATTATACATGTCTACTCTATAGTAACCTAGACTGTACTATACATGTCTACTCTATAGTAACCTACACTGTACTATACATGTCTACTATATAGTCTACTCTATAGTAACCTAGACTGTACTATACATGTCTACTCTATAGTAACCTACACTGTGCTATACATGTCTACTCTATAGTAACCTATACTGTACAATACATGTCTACTCTATAGTAACCTATACTGTACTATATATGTCTACTATATAGTAACCTATACTGTACCATATATGTCTACTCTATAGTTACCTACACTGTACTATACATGTCTACTCTATAGTAACCTAGACTGTACTATACATATTTACTCTATAGTAACCTAGACTGTACTATAATGTCTACTCTATAGTAACCTAGACTGTACTATACATGTCTACTCTATAGTAACCTATACTGTACAATACATGTCTACTCTATAGTAACCTATACTGTACTATAATGTCTACTCTATAGTTACCTAGACTGTATTATACATGTCTACTCTGTAGTAACCTAGACTGTTCTATACATGTCTACTCTATAGTAACCTACACTGTGCTATACATGTCTACTCTATAGTAACCTAGACTGTACTATACATGTCTACTCTATAGTAACCTAGACTGTACTATACATGTCTACTCTATAGTAACCTACACTGTACTATACATGTCTACTCTATAGTAAACTATGCTGTATAGTAACCTAGACTGTACTATATATGTCTACTCTATAGTAACCTATACTGTACTATAAATATACATGGTACTTTTATATTGATTCAAATTTTATATTCTCAGGTCCATCTGTTAAAGAGAATATGATTGGAAGGTTAAAATAGTGCCATCAATTGAATGGTGTGGTATATTTGTACCCATTTGAATTACCACCCAAGAATTTTAAGTCAACTGAGGACAAACAATTGTCATGCAAGATATGTACATGTTTTGGAAGAAATGAACACCCAAATATTCTCATTGTCCCAGGAGATATGGAAGACCAAACCGCTCTTTATTAAGTGTTCTTAATTCATACTCATTCTTATTTCTTCATTTGTTGTCGTATTTCGACATTTTTACACTGAAATTAACATTTGTATCTTAAAATCAACATTTTTTGTTCACAAATCAAACATTTGTCATATCAGATTTTTAAAATGTATATTTGTTTAATTCAATTGTATTTTAATATAAAGATAAACAATTTTTTAGTAAATCAAAAAAAAAATATACATTTACATTTCATGATAGACATACAAAGAAAAAAAATATCGTAGAAGAAATTTCCAAATACAAATCTTCAAATACAAATCTTATAAAACATTTCTCCAAAAACATTTCATCAAAAACATTATGACGACATGAGCCGAAATCAAACTGGTATACAATAAGTCACCATACAGTTAAGGAGAATCGAGCAAGCATACATACAATAAGAAAAATCGACGTTAGTGAAATCACGAGCGTGTTATGTTTCTATATATATATATATATATAAATATATCGGTTAATATAATCTAGCATTAATTAGAATAAATTGAAAGTTGTCTATTTTTAGTAATTAGGTTATTGTTTTATAGCGACAAATTTTTTTGGACAAACTAAAGAGGCTTTATCTCTTCTAAATTATGTAATCATGAATGTCCCGGTAAAATAGCTAATACTAGTATGTTCAAAGAGCGATAGACAAATGCTTTCCGGTGAGGCATTACACGATAACTGGAATTTCGTATTAAGACGCGTATTTTGACTTTTAAATACCCCCCCCCCACCTTCACTAAATACTGTTCAGATGATCCAAATTGTATCTGCTTTAACAAGTTACGTAAATATGAGGCATCACGGTAGCTAAGTGGGTAAGGCGCTGGTTCGCTAAGGTCGGGTGTTCGATCCCTACATTGGACGAGAAAATTCATCCAGATTTTCCGGCGTTGTTCTCCCTTGTCAGTGCAGCTGTCTAGGCAGTTTAGAATTCGATATAAGAGTAGGCCTTAGTGCCGCTGTCCGGGCAGAATTTCCCTCATAGCACACTGTTTGGCACATGCCTGTTTTCATTAGCCCAGTTTGGAGCAAAACAGTAGGACGTTAAAACCCATTTCATTTCATTTTCATTTGGTATGCATCCCGATATCTTGTATTTCGTGTTATGGCCCGTATTTTGACTTAAAACCCCCCAATTTAATACCGGTTAGTGCCAATCAAATATTTTTTTCTTTTTTCAAGGTATGTTAATACAAATTTACAATTTGTAGTAAGCAAAAAAACATACTTTTGAGCGGAATATGAACAGATATCGAGAATTTCCTATTAAGATCGTTTTTTTTAACTTTAAATACCCCTTCCCTCCCTTAATAAAATTCAGTACCGTGAAAATTTGATCTTTTTTAAAGGTATGTAAATATAAAAGTGCCAGAAAATTAAGTGATGGAGAGGGGGCGGGGGGTCTTAATTATCAAAATACCTGCAATACTACGA
Source organism: Patella vulgata (assembly GCF_932274485.2). Taxonomy (NCBI): domain Eukaryota; kingdom Metazoa; phylum Mollusca; class Gastropoda; family Patellidae; genus Patella; species Patella vulgata. Next base: position 883,286 of record NC_065886.2, on the reverse strand, counting down.
CATTCCAGATATCACACAGAATACCACTGGAAAGAAATTTCATTTACCTTTTCAGAAATGTAAATTATACTCTGGCACATTTAAATTTACATAGCTTGAAAAAGGTATTACAGTTGGATGCAGCTAAATATTAAGTTAGTGTGCCTGTGGAGGGGGGGGGGCGGTAAAAGTTAAAATACGGGTTATCGTGTAATGTATGGCCGGAAAGTATTTTTTTTTTTATCCCTGTTTCAATATATTACTCATTTCCTGGCACATTCATGAAAACATGATTTAGAAGATATAAAACACTCCATCGTTTGAACAAAAAAGGGGGGTTGGGTGGCCGAATGGTTAGCACGTGCGCACTGTATCATAAGGTCTGTCGACTGGTGTGGTTTCGATTCCCCGATTGTACGTGACAAGGAGTAGGGTTACCTGTCCAACCTCGTGGGTTTTCTCCCGGTCCTCCGGTTTCTTCCCAATGATAAAGACCCCTACGCGCAAGCTAATTATTGAAATAAAATCGAACCATGTGTTAGTTCCGAAATGACCTCAACCATGTCAAAACGATGACAATATTTTTTACTCATTTTGACTGTATATACAGGATACTAGTGCACTATACTGGTAGTTAAAAATGACTAGAAATACAGACCGTGTAATTTATGAACTATCACATCGCATCCCAAGAAATATATTTTTTAGTTTAACTCACAACCGAATGAACAACCTCCATTCAGGAATTATACTCTGACCTGTATAAAAATGTCTTCCCCGCCTCCCCCATTTTCTACAAAAGATTAAATATGCGAAAACACTTTGGCTGCTGTGGGCGTATGTTTCGTTGCCTGGCAACCATATCTTTGGCAGATGACGCGAACATCCAAACTAAATAAAGCACATATTATATTTACAATTTAATTAATAATTAAAATTGTTTGAAATACCATTAAAATCATGAAATTTCTGTTCAAAATGGGTTTCCATATACTATTTGATTCCACGAAATCAGACGAATATGTAGTAATGACAATTATTCAATACGAACTCACGTGGATGGCTTGTGTATAAATAGACGACCATGTGCTCACCAAACTATGCGTGAAACAGTGCGATGTCGGTTTGAAATTTGAATTATATTTTTATCAGAAATCTCCTCTTCTCTTATTGGTAATAAATAATAATAAATCGAATAAGTTTATTGATATCGCCTTTGTACGCACGGTTTGGGTTTCGTTTTGTTTGCGTCACCCTCAATGAATGTTGATACATGTATCCAGCAGTCAGCCGCTACCCGAATAGAGAAAGAAGGAAGAGAAAGAGAAGCACATGTATTCGTTGTGTTAATAAAGTTGTGTCCCTGAAAGATTTCAATGGGATGGGGTGAAGAGAGAGACTAGATAGTATATTTACATATGCCCCTTCACAGATTTGTCGAGGACGTTATAGGTTATATGGTATTCATTTGAAGACACCAATAATAAATTGTCGGAACAAAAAAAACAACAAGATGACTAGTTATTACCATCCCGCGCCCTTGAACTTGTTTGGAAGGCGTAAGGAAAAACAAATTCTTGGAATATCAATGGGACTAGTCAGAAGATTCATACTCAGATCATAGTAGCTCGGCAAGGCACAGTCGCTACTCCCTGTAAGGTTTGCACAACTACCTTTGCCTACCTCAATCAGCTGCTGTATGTTAAACATTAAGCTTATACATCAGAAAGTAAAATACTTTAATAGTTTGATGTTTGTATAAAGTTTTAAAAAGATTTCTCTGAACAGATAATAAAATATGAAATCGGGACAGAAGGAATGTCATCAAAAAATAAAATAATAGGTTGATGAATGTAAAAGTGTTATAAAGGTATCTTGAACAGTTTCTGAGATATGCTCTAGAATAATAATTACATACGAAAATATAATCGAAATATGTAGTAAAAAATCATTCAACAGAGAATTTTTTTCCATGGCAACTCAAAAATTATTAAATCCGACAATTTTTTAATTAGCAAAGGGCACAATTACTGTAATAGGATGATGTTTGTTCAAAGTCGGCAATACTATAATCCGGAAAACACCGGAAAACACAGGCAAACACCGGAAAACAACCGGAAAACGAAAGGAAAACACAATTTTATACTGAATACCGGAAAACACCGGATAAACACTAAATACCCGAAAACACACTAAATACCGGAAAATACCCTAAATAGGTAACCCGGAGACTGGCACCCTAAATGGGTAACCAGGAGCCTGTTCCTCTGTGTGCCTGGGTTAGGGTTAGGGTTAGTTTCCGGTTTATAGTATAGCCCTTCTCCGGGTTACCTATTTAGGGTGTTTTCCGGTATTTAGGGTGTTTTCCGGTATTTAGTGTTTTTCCGGTATTCAGTATAACATGGTGTTTTCCGGTAGTTTTCCAGTGTTTTCCGGTGTTTTTCGGTGATTTACGGTATATAGAATAGCCCGCTCAAAGTTTCAAAAAGATATTTTGAACGATTTATGAGAAATGCTCCGGAAACAAAATTGTGCATAAAAACTACGTCAAATTTGTTTCCATGGAAACACAAATCTGATTAAATCCCAGAAATTCCAAATTAGCAAAAGGTACAACTAATATAATAGGTTAATGTTTGCAGAAAGTTTCATGAAGATTTCTTAAATGGTTTATGAGATATGCTCTGTAAACAAATTTGAACACCAAAAATTAAGTCAAATTTGTTTGCATGGAAACACAAAAAATATAAATATGAAAGTCTTAAATAGCAAAACGCACAACTATCACAGACTGGTGTTTGTACAAGTGCCAAGAAGATATCTTGAACGATTTATTAGATATGCTCCGGAAACAAAATTGTACACCAAAAACTAACTCAAATTTGTTTCCATGGAAACACAAAAAATATAAATCCCATAAATTTGTAAATAGCAAAAAATGCAACTACTGTCATAGGTTGATGTGTGTACAAAGTTTCAGAAAGATATCTTGAACGGTTTATGAGATATGCTCCGGACACGAAATCGGGACGGACAGACGGACGGACCCCATTTCAATCTCCCTCCCTAACTTCGTTCGGCGCGGGATAATAAGGATATATACACGTACGGCAAATTTAGCTTACTCTCACTCTATATCCGGAGATATTCAAATTGGGGTCTGACTGCTGGGTATTTATAAATTACGACACTGTATTCGCCTTTCCGTGCGTTAAATTAAGGTCCATATTTTTATTTTATTAAATGCAACTTTATATATCTTTATTTATAAGTAGCGTGGCAATGGTACGCAGTATAAACTGCCACAAAATCATAGTATACAAGCCATACTGTACAAACTCCAAAAAGTTCAGAACACAGCTGCCAGGGTCATATCCAGAACAAACAAGTCATCACACATCACCCCTGTCTTGAAATCCCTGTACAGAACACAGCTGCCAGGGTCATATCCAGAACAAACAAGTCATCACACATCACCCCTGTCTTGAAATCCCTACATTGGCTTCCAATTCATTCACGTACAGACTTCAAGATCTTATGTTTGACGTACCAGTGTTAACAGGGTACAGCACCCTCGTATCTTTCAGAACTACTAACTGTATACCAGCCAACTCGTACTTTGAGATTCCAGTATCAAAACATTTTGTGTGTTCCACCTTCAAAATTAAAACAGTTCGGATATAGAAGCTTTAGTACTGTTGCACCAAAACTGTGGAACAATTTACCTCACTATATTCGCGACAGCAAACCTCTTACAAGTTTCAAATCCCAATTAAAAATTCACTTGTTCAAACAGACATGTATATAGTTTATTGCTGTTTAAACATCGCTTTGGACATGCTTATGGATGGATTTGGCGCTCAAGAAATTGACATTTATTATTATTATTATTATTAAGAGAAAAGTCGATCATAATCGAGCAAACCCACCCATCTAAAGTCATGTCCTTAATTATACAAAGACCCGCGTAAAGCAAACGGTCGAATGAGAAATCGCACAGTTAAGAAAGCAGTTTTACTGCCAAATTTTGATTTAACAAGCACGTGTCAGATAAAGCTTGTTGGTCCTTGATTTTAGCCTTTTGGTGCAGTTATCACAACTATCGAGAAAACACACAAACTAAACAATACACACCATTGACATTCAATTTTAACCTGTCGGTTAAAGATACATTATGGAAGATTAGATAAAGAGCTGGTAGTTCTCGCTATAATAGTTAAAAACTTGATAATGTAAAGGCAATATGCTGAAAAATGCAGTCAAATTGATCCACTCTGGACCGAGATTTCAGCCTCGATCATCATTACTAAACTCGGTACGATATAAACATAATCTCTATTATCCATTTCATGATTAAATCATGAATGAAAGTTAAGCAACGAATCGGATCATAATCCAGTAAATATCACAGGCTAGCAATGACATCGTTTAGGACTGGGGTAATGGTAATAAGTGATGGTAACGGAATGTAATTATATATTTTTCATGTAATCATTACATTTTTCATGTAATCATTACATTTTTCATGTAATCATTACATTTTTCATGTAATCATTACATTTTTCATGTAATCGTTATATTTGTTTATGTAATCATTACAAGTTGTATGTTATCATTACATTTTGTATGTTATCATTACATTTTGTATGTTAGCATTACATTTTGTATGTTATCATTACATTGTGTATGTTATTATTACATTGTGTATGTAATCATTACATTTTGTATGTAACCATTACATTTTGTATGTAACCATTACATTTTGTATGTAACCATTACATTTTGTATGTAACCATTATATTTTGTATGTAATCATTAAATTTTTTTATGTAATGGCCATGTAATGAGTAATGGAATACATCAAATGTAATGAGTAATGGAAATGTAATTAATGGTAAATTACATTTCAATTACTTTTCAATTACATTTTATGGCACATATAAATATTTCCAATATAACTAGTCTCAAACATTATAGCACCAAAGAAGTAAATTAAATCTATCTGACATAAATCCAATTCATTGTAATTTTTTTAAAAAAAAACGACCAAGAATAAGAATGCATTAAACATTTTCTTTTATTACTTTTTATGTACATGTAAGATCCTTTTGTTAGACATGTAACCCAAAAAGTGGATTTTTGAAAAGATGTATTTTGTGACCAAAGATTAGTACTAATTTGCAGGCAATCACTCAGTCAGTTCATCAATCAGTTAGATTAAACGACAATGGCCTTGAAGTATCTCATGATATTATAGTTACTTAATATAAAACAAATTTTTGTTTTAGAGTCATGCTGAATAATTCATCAGTAATATAAATATTATAGACAAACTATTTGGAGTGATTAAGAACTTGATAAAATTAGTTTGAAACAAAATACAGTTGATTAACTATACTTTCAAGTCATACAGTTAAAACATCAGTTTTTGTCACCACTGCCGGTCATTTGAAAATTTGCCCTGATAGATAGATATATATATAACAATTCATACACAAATATCTATTATTGTGAATGAAGGATTATTTTGAGTTTGATTTTGTAGGTGCTTCATGGCAGAAAGATAAGGTTGTCTTTTTAATTTCTATGAAAAATGTTTTTTATTTATATACACATAAAGTAATGGACATGGTAATTAATTACTTTCAATGTAATGGGTAATGGTAATTAATTACATTGCTAAAAATGAGAAAGTAATTGTAATTGTAATGATTATAGTTAAAATGTAATAGTAACGTAATTAATCATCTAAATTTGATTATGGTCTGGATAAGTTAATTAATGTCTAATTAATAATTTAGATAACATTTCAGGCCTAAAGAAAGACCTGCAATAGGCAGATTTACCTCTTGCATAATGGTAATTAATTACATTGCTAAAAATGAGAAAGTAATTGTAATTTTAATGATTACAGTTAAAAAGTAATGGTAATGTATTTAATCATCTAGAGTTGATTATGGTCTGGATAAGTTCATTAATGTCTAATTAATAATTTAGATAACATATCAAGGCCTAAAGAAAGACCTGCAATAGGCAGATTTACCTATACACCCAGAAAACACCACACTTAGTTCTATAGGGTATTCAGAAGGTTTTCAGCAAAAGGGGGTAATGGAACAAATGAGTAGATAGTGATCAAGGGCAAATATTTATTTGGGTGATACCTACAATAAACTGTTATCTATAGTGAACAGGGTAATACTTACTATGAACATGTGTTGTAATCATCAACTTACAATGTTCTATAGCCATATTATCTGTAGTCAGTAAATTTGATCAATAAGAATGTTATCAACTTACAATGTACTATAACCATCAGATGTTTAGATCGATGAGAATTGGGTATCTCTGTATTTGTAGCCTGACAGGTGTAATTACCAGCTTGTTGTCTGTTGTTCAGTGAGAGAAGACCATTATTAGATGATATTATACTACCACTAGTATCAACTCCTTCATACCAGGTGATATTACATGGTGGATTACAGTTATAACCAAAGACATGATATAAACAGTGATGTTTACAGGATACAATCAATTGATATAACCATCGAATACAACATATCGGACGGCCGTTTACACAATACAATCATTCTATGCATTATATGGCAAAATGACGCCAAACGGAGTTGTGTCTCCTGCATCATTTGATCGGTCTAAGTAAACGAATAATATGGTGTCGTTTGAAGAGGAATGCTTAAAAAGGTAGTTTTAATGCCTCGAATTCCACAAAAGTTCATATTCCCTATACAAAATTGTCATATGCCCCAATTCAGTGGCTAATAGGTTAAAATCCAGAAGAAGCGTATTCTTTTATAAAATTAGCAGGAATTCTGGTTGCCAAATCAGATACGACATCATATACAGTATGAAGTCGTCTAATATAATTTAATTGGCTATTGCTTAAGTTCGTTGGGTGAGGCGAGAATAGAACTGGTCCGATCCATACAACAAGTTTTCCATCCAACCATTTGTATTTGTGTTCGTACAGAGCTATCTTATTGTAGAAAATAGTGTATGTTAGTTAATTGTAAATCGTCATCTGAGTTCCTCAAGGTTCTTATGTTGGTCCGATATTGTCAGAAAATATGGTCTTAATTTTCATTCTATCGAATTACAAAAATACGTAATTTTGTAGGAAAATTACTGGCCAAATTTTGCATGCCGTATGGGAATGAGGTGAATCTGTTTTTTTTTTTATCACGTACGGATTTGGCGTGAATTTGAATTTGAAGCAAGTGCGGGTCGGTATGCTTTCATTCTATCGTATCGAGAAAAAGCCTAATTTTTTATTACTGACTTAAATTTAAATACTGTACGGGAATTAAATATGAAAAATAGCGCGGTACACCTATGTTTTTTACATACGGATTTGAATATTTTGTTGACACATGATTTTTAATTGTGGTCTGAATCCGTCTGCTTCTGTAACGATAAGCTGGTTAGTCAACTTTATTTTAGTTAAAAATATCGGACAAGAACAATTTTGAAATAGAAACCCCGATTTGAATGCAGATGATTCCAGGGATCCAGAGGGGGAGTTTGTGGGATACAACCAAACCTACGCCCCTGGTCAGCTACACAAAATATTAATACGTTTTTATTTCAAATCCCACCTCTGTGTTTTGTCAAAGTGACCTATGGTTACCCCAGATACACGCTAAAGTGATGATGGGGCCCTTTACATGTATCTCTCAAAAAGATGAAATCCACCCAGGATTTAAAAAAAAGTTACATTGTCTTAGGAGTTTGCCCCTACCCCACCCCCCCCTGCAAAAAATTCCTGGATCCGCCCCTGCATACTCGATGATATATTTCTTTTATACCTAATTGTCCATCTTCTTTCAATTTATCAAAACTGCAACTTGAGAACTGTATTATTGAAATTAGAAAATGAATGTCAAATCACTTTCTAAAATATTTTTTCAGGCTCGGGAATAACCATGATTCAAATAAATTTATTTCAATAATCGTCTTGGGCGTAGGAGTCTTTAGCTGTGAGATGAATACGGAGGACCCGGAGAAGACCGTACTGTCAGTGCTCTTTTAGTTTTCAAGATCTTGCTTTATGGAATAATTTACCTTTTAATTTAAGATGTTGTACCTCTCTATATTCTTGTAAAAAACAACTAAACACTTGACTTATTTGACTTATTTAAACAAGCTTTTAACTGACTCTGTATGTATATACAACTTCTAACATGTCAATAGTTTGGGTGTTTTATTGTAGTTATGACAATAGACTTTCGGAAGAAATGACCTGCCTGATGGGTTGATCAGATGTGATTGGTCTGACAGCCCAATCATCTG